>NC_141689.1:418774860-421174860 GCF_964263255.1 Lissotriton vulgaris
GTTAACAAATGTGGGCTGTGGATTTCAAAAAGCGATGGAGTCTAACGGAATGACAAGGCGGCATGGAAATATGACTAACCGCAGTGTGGGAGGCTCGTTTTGAGTTTTATAAGACTGTATGCGAGGCAGAACCCAGCCTTGGGTCATATGGCAGCGAAGGCACTACTGGTCCCAGAATGCCCTGGTGTTAAATCAAGCCCAGCTGACGGCGAGCAAACGGCTAAATATCGGACTAGTTACCTTCGCATCTGCACGCATGCATGCTGTCCCGTGAACAAGCGGCAGAGAGCTGCGAAACGCGTTGGGAAGGCAAGAAGAAATATTCCATGATGCATGTTTGTTTTGCTTTAATAAAGGACTCTTCCTAGAGTGGTCCGGTCCTTCCTTGTCATTGGGTGTGCTCTCAAAAGGAGGGAGACGAAACGGAACATATTTACCGGCCTGCCCAGGTCGGGAGAGTTGCACCACCACGTTAACAAATGTGGGCTGTGGATTTCAAAAAGCGATGGAGTCTAACGGAATGACAAGGCAGCATGGAAATATGACTAACCGCACTGTGGGAGGCTCGTTTTGAGTTTTATAAGACTGTATGCGAGGCAGAACCCAGCCTTGGGTCATATGGCAGCGAAGGCACTACTGGTCCCAGAATGCCCTGGTGTTAAATCAAGCCCAGCTGACGGCGAGGAAACGGCTAAATATCGGACTACTTACCTTCGCATCTGCACGCATGCATGCTGTCCCGTGAACAAGCGGCAGAGAGCTGCGAAACGCGTTGGGAAGGCAAGAAGAAATATTCCATGATGCGTGTTTGTTTTGCTTTAATAAAGGACTCTTCCTAGAGTGGTCGGGTCCTTCCTTGTCATTGGGTGTGCTCTCAAAAGGTTTCTGGACCAGGGTCAGCGGACTCGATAATTCTCTCGCCTCGGTGCCCACTCTGATCAGCGATCACACTCGGCAACTCTGGGCATTAGCTTGCCTCATCTTCACTAACGGCCCCACCAGACCGCCGGGGATGCCTGGTCTCACCCTGGAGATACCCATTAAGGGACCATCTCTCAGGGAAGCCAGGAAGGGTTTCGCAGCGGTCGAAGCGCCTTGGGACCCTATGGGTAAGTAGTGCGCTATATAAATGCCAATACATTTACATTTACAAAAGGAGGGAGACGAAACGGATTATATTTACCGGCCTGCCCAGGTCGGGAGAGTTGCACCACCACGTTAACAAATGTGGGCTGTGGATTTCAAAAAGCGATGGAGTCTAACGGAATGACAAGGCGGCATGGAAATATGACTAACCGCACTGTGGGAGGCTCGTTTTGAGTTTTATAAGACTGTATGCGAGGCAGAACCCAGCCTTGGGTCATATGGCAGCGAAGGCACTACTGGTCCCAGAATGCCCTGGTGTTAAATCAAGCCCAGCTGACGGCGAGGAAACGGCTAAATATCGGACTAGTTACCTTCGCATCTGCACGCATGCATGCTGTCCCGTGAACAAGCGGCAGAGAGCTGCGAAACGCGTTGGGAAGGCAAGAAGAAATATTCCATGATGCTTGTTTGTTTTGCTTTAATAAAGGACTCTTCCTAGAGTGGTCGGGTCCTTCCTTGTCATTGGGTGTGCTCTCAAAAGGAGGGAGACGAAACGGAACATATTTACCGGCCTGCCCAGGTCGGGAGAGTTGCACCACCACGTTAACAAATGTGGGCTGTGGATTTCAAAAAGCGATGGAGTCTAACGGAATGACAAGGCGGCATGGAAATATGACTAACCGCACTGTGGGAGGCTCGTTTTGAGTTTTATAAGACTGTATGCGAGGCAGAACCCAGCCTTGGGTCATATGGCAGCGAAGGCACTACTGGTCCCAGAATGCCCTGGTGTTAAATCAAGCCCAGCTGACGGCGAGGAAATGGCTAAATATCGGACTAGTTACCTTCGCATCTGCACGCATGCATGCTGTCCCGTGAACAAGCGGCAGAGAGCTGCGAAACGCATTGGGAAGGCAAGAAGAAATATTCCATGATGCGTGTTTGTTTTGCTTTAATAAAGGACTCTTCCTAGAGTGGTCGGGTCCTTCCTTGTCATTGGGTGTGCTCTCAAAAGGAGGGAGACGAAACGGAACATATTTACCGGCCTGCCCAGGTCGGGAGAGTTGCACCACCACGTTAACAAATGTGGGCTGTGGATTTCAAAAAGCGATGGAGTCTAACGGAATGACAAGGCGGCTTGGAAATATGACTAACCGCACTGTGGGAGGCTCGTTTTGAGTTTTATAAGACTGTATGCGAGGCAGAACCCAGCCTTGGGTCATATGGCAGCGAAGGCACTACTGGTCCCAGAATGCCCTGGTGTTAAATCAAGCCCAGCTGACGGCGAGGAAACGGCTAAATATCGGACTAGTTACCTTCGCATCTGCACGCATGCATGCTGTCCCGTGAACAAGCGGCAGAGAGCTGCGAAACGCGTTGGGAAGGCAAGAAGAAATATTCCATGATGCGTGTTTGTTTTGCTTTAATAAAGGACTCTTCCTAGAGTGGTCGGGTCCTTCCTTGTCATTGGGTGTGCTCTCAAAAGGAGGGAGACGAAACGGAACATATTTACCGGCCTGCCCAGGTCGGGAGAGTTGCACCACCACGTTAACAAATGTGGGCTGTGGATTTCAAAAAGCGATGGAGTCTAACGGAATGACAAGGCGGCATGGAAATATGACTAACCACACTGTGGGAGGCTCGTTTTGAGTTTTATAAGACTGTATGCGAGGCAGAACCCAGCCTTGGGTCATATGGCAGCGAAGGCACTACTGGTCCCAGAATGCCCTGGTGTTAAATCAAGCCCAGCTGACGGCAAGGAAACGGCTAAATATCGGACTAGTTACCTTCGCATCTGCACGCATGCATGCTGTCCCGTGAACAAGCGGCAGAGAGCTGCGAAACGCGTTGGGAAGGCAAGAAGAAATATTCCATGATGCGTGTTTGTTTTGCTTTAATAAAGGACTCTTCCTAGAGTGGTCGGGTCCTTCCTTGTCATTGGGTGTGCTCTCAAAAGGAGGGAGACGAAACGGAACATATTTACCGGCCTGCCCAGGTCGGGAGAGTTGCACCACCACGTTAACAAATGTGGGCTGTGGATTTTAAAAAGCGATGGAGTCTAACGGAATGACAAGGCGGCATGGAAATATGACTAACCGCAGTGTGGGAGGCTCGTTTTGAGTTTTATAAGACTGTATGCGAGGCAGAACCCAGCCTTGGGTCATATGGCAGCGAAGGCACTACTGGTCCCAGAATGCCCTGGTGTTAAATCAAGCCCAGCTGACGGCGAGCAAACGGCTAAATATCGGACTAGTTACCTTCGCATCTGCACGTATGCATGCTGTCCCGTGAACAAGCGGCAGAGAGCTGCGAAACGCGTTGGGAAGGCAAGAAGAAATATTCCATGATGCGTGTTTGTTTTGCTTTAATAAAGGACTCTTCCTAGAGTGGTCGGGTCCTTCCTTGTCATTGGGTGTGCTCTCAAAAGGAGGGAGACGAAACGGAACATATTTACCGGCCTGCCCAGGTCGGGAGAGTTGCACCACCACGTTAACAAATGTGGGCTGTGGATTTCAAAAAGCGATGGAGTCTAACGGAATGACAAGGCAGCATGGAAATATGACTAACCGCACTGTGGGAGGCTCGTTTTGAGTTTTATAAGACTGTATGCGAGGCAGAACCCAGCCTTGGGTCATATGGCAGCGAAGGCACTACTGGTCCCAGAATGCCCTGGTGTTAAATCAAGCCCAGCTGACGGCGAGGAAACGGCTAAATATCGGACTAGTTACCTTCGCATCTGCACGCATGCATGCTGTCCCGTGAACAAGCGGCAGAGAGCTGCGAAACGCGTTGGGAAGGCAAGAAGAAATATTCCATGATGCGTGTTTGTTTTGCTTTAATAAAGGACTCTTCCTAGAGTGGTCGGGTCCTTCCTTGTCATTGGGTGTGCTCTCAAAAGGAGGGAGACGAAACGGAACATATTTACCGGCCTGCCCAGGTCGGGAGAGTTGCACCACCACGTTAACAGATGTGGGCTGTGGATTTCAAAAAGCGATGGAGTCTAACGGAATGACAAGGCGGCATGGAAATATGACTAACCGCACTGTGGGAGGCTCGTTTTGAGTTTTATAAGACTGTATGCGAGGCAGAACCCAGCCTTGGGTCATATGGCAGCGAAGGCACTACGGGTCCCAGAATGCCCTGGTGTTAAATCAAGCCCAGCTGACGGCGAGGAAACGGCTAAATATCGGACTAGTTACCTTCGCATCTGCACGCATGCATGCTGTCCCGTGAACAAGCGGCAGAGAGCTGCGAAACGCGTTGGGAAGGCCAGAAGAAATATTCCATGATGCTTGTTTGTTTTGCTTTAATAAAGGACTCTTACTAGAGTGGTCGGGTCCTTCCTTGTCATTGGGTGTGCTCTCAAAAGGAGGGAGACGAAACGGAATATATATATATATATATATATATATATATATATATATATATATATATATATATATATATATATATATATATATATATATATATATATATATATATATATATATAGTAAAACTGTGTATAGTAAAGGTTGCTTTAAAATCACATTAAAATCTAAGTACTCAGGAGGCCCAAAACATAAAGAAAGATAAATGTATATGAAAATATAATAGCATTTAAAAGGAAACAATTTATAAACAGATTTAGAAGTAAAACAGGCTGAATAAAAGGTTCCCACCACATGGAAAGTCAGATGTGCCATGTTTCGAGCGGTAGACGCAACATTGCTGTTCCCAGCATATGCAGACAGTGTTCCCAGAGTTAAACCTCAGAGCAAGTCGATAAAGCAAGTAAGTTGCCATCCTGCCACCACAGCAGCTGATGAGGGATGAAACCTGTTAGCCTAACGCCACCCTACCCCACTTCAGAATAATAATAATAATAGGAAAGTTAATAAAGCGCCTGGTTACGCACACCGCCGTGTCCCCGCGCAATGGTAAGTGGAAGCAACAAAGTCTCGCAGGCACCTAGAGCCCATCTACTGAACAAACAGGTGAGTTTTCAGTTTCCCCCTAAATCTGGACTCTGATGGTTCCAAGCGCAGTTCCAGCGGGAGCCTATTCCAGCTTCTGGCTGCAAGAAACCGGAAGGATCTACCCCCCATGCATGCCTTTTTAACTTTGGGAACCATCAGTAGTCCGGAGCCAGAGGATCTCAATGCTCGGGCTGGCTCGTAGCGAGTAATTAGGCCCTGTAACGCTTCGGTGCTTTGCCGCCCATAATGCAGTGGCACGTGCACAGAGCCTTAAACTCAATTCTACTCCTCACCGGAAGCCAGTGAAGTGCCTGCAACGCTGCCCTCGAGGCGGATCTTCTGGGCAACCTCAAAACCAAACAAGCCGCAGCATTTTGTAACATCTGTAGGCGGTCAAGGCTCTTTCCTGTGGCACCCAGATAAAGAAGATTGCCATAGTCCAATCGAGCAGTGACAAGGGCATGCACCAGCGTCCTTCTAGCCTCTGTAGAGAGGAACTCTAGGACCTTCCATAGGCCTTTCAGCACGCCAAAGCATGCCCCCACCACCCGACTGATCTGGGGCCCAAATGTTAGATCAGCATCGAGCCACACGCCCAGATTTTTGGCTTCCTGACATGGTGTTGGAGTCGACCCAAGACAGGGTGGCCACCATGCCGATGACCACACCGATGGGCCACCCCCCACCACGAGCACTTCCGTCTTGCTGCCATTCAGCCTCAGGCATTTGGTCGACATCCAGGAGGCCATCTCCTGCATGCATGCTTTGAACCGGTCCGCAGCAAGATCGGGCACACGAGATAGGGAGATGACCAACTGCGCGTCATTGGCAGAGGACACTATGCACAGCCCATGGCCCTCAACTGTGGTTGCTACTGGGGAGACATATAGATTAAATAAAGTTGGGCTCAGGGACGAACCCTGAGGTACGCCCTGACCCAGGTTGACCACTCTAGAGTAGCAGTCCCCCTGCCTGACCTGAAAGCCCCGGTCCGAACTCCGAATGGAACCGGATCACCTGAAATTCAGAAGAGCACTTAAAACCTTTTTGTTCCCTACCACCCTCTAATCTTGCTTTCGCTTGAGTTCACCTGGTTCAGATTAGGATTAGCGCTGGGACGCTCTAGGGCAGCCATGCGCTCTACAAGTCCAAATCAAATCAAATCAAATCAAATCCACCAGGAAGTACTGGATCCATTTCAGTGCAGCACCCAAGATCCCACCTTCATTCAGACACTGTAGCAAGGTGACATGTGCTACAGCGTTGAATGCTGCGCTTAGATCCAGGAGGATCAGGGCCATAGTTTGGCCCTCATCCACCCCCTGTCTGATGGTCTCGACCGCCATGAGCAGAGCCGACTCCGTAGAGTGGCGAGGTCTGAATCCAAACTGAGTAGCGTGTAGGAGGTTAGCTTCCTCCACATATTCCATCAGCTGGGTGTTCATGACCTTCTCCGCTACTTTAGTCATATAGGGTATTAGTGAAATGGGGCGAAGGTTCTCCAATATCTCAAAGCCTATATTCAGCTTCTTTTGGAAATGCAGGGCTGCACCATATTTACAATAATACAGTGCAGTCCTGCGTTTCTCCCTGAGCTGGCGCTAAATTTAGCAGGCTAGCGCCAACGCAGGCACCCTTGCACTATAGTCCAAGGGTGCCTGCATTGAGAGGAAGGATTGCTTATGTGCAGGACGGTGTCCCTTCCTGCACAGAAACAATCTGAAATGAATTTTGTAACTTCTATGTGTGCTGCTTTGTGCAGCACACATAGACGTTGCAACTCGTCATTTTTTTAATTTTTTTTTTTATTGAAATAGAGGCATGTAAACAATCAAAGCACAACATTACTCAAAATATCCGTCGAGCACAATGATACAGCATTAAGAACTCGTTGCACAGTACATTGTAAGTGTTATCAGAAGACACATACTATACAACTGCCGTGGCACCCTCATCTCCGCTCCCAGATGGGTCACATAAATCCCCTTAAAGTGTTCCAAGACCCCCATATCTGTGACCATTTCGATGGGCACCCCCTAGAGGCATAAATAGGAACTTCTGTCACCATGCACAAGTCTATGTCCTTGGCTCAATCGGCAATGCTAGGTGGGTTCTGGGCCCTCCATAGACGTGCATTGTTTCGCTTGGCAACTATGAAGCCCAGGGCCACCCAAATTCTCTCCTTAGTGCTGAGGTCCATGGGGTCCCAAATGTTCAATAAAATCAATTTGATATTAAATGGAATCCATTGTCCCAACGCCTCCTCCATCATACATACCACTCCCTCCCTTAGCACATTCCCACAGAGCATGGATAAAGGTGCCCTCTTGCCAACATTATTGTACACAACTACTGTCTTGGGCGTAGCCCATATGAACCAATGAGGGTCCAGACTAATACGTTCTGCGAAGGATTTTCAGTTGGACCAATCGTAGTCTGGTGGAAATGGCGACCTCTCGTGGAGACGCCACCGCTGCCCGCCACTCCTCGTCCTCCAGCCCGGCCACGTCGTGGTCCCATTTACTTCTAAGGCTGATAGAGCATGTTATTGATAAGCTTTCTATATATGAGAGAAATAGCCTTCTCAGGAAAATCGCCATCTAATATCCTGTCTTCCAATGGGAGAGGACTCAGGGAGGTCAGCCCCTTTAGGGAGAACTACAAGCAAAGCATGTCTGATTTGGAGGTACCAAAACTGTTCAGAGTTGGCTATTTCGTATTCTTGCTGCAATCGGGAGAATGGTATAACCTCGCCCGATTTCCATAGGTCCCCAATTCTGGAGATAACAATGAGTTATCTCCAGAATTGTCTCCGGTTATCTCCCATTTATCGAACCCCTAGGAATTCAACAGCTGACCCAACCGGTCACCGTACCAGAGCGCCGTGGCCCTGGTGAGCTTACTCTAGCAACCCAGGCTTCTAGTAGCGTCTTTCCATATTTGTAAGGCATGCTTAGTCGGACCAGACAGGATAGATGAAAGAGAGATATCCGAAAGGCTGGGTCATCGTGCCTTCTGTATCTGCATTGATTGATGGCAATAAGCTGCAAGGCACAATAATACCTTCTCAAATCAGGAAGCCCAATTCCACCGTCAGACCATCCCAACGTGAGTTTTTGCGTGGCAATGCGTGGCAATGTGTGGGGGCTTACCCTCCCATAGCAGATCCCGCACTATAGACTCTAGTTCCTTGAAGTACGACGTTGCGACCGCAATAGGCGTGTTCTACAGTGCATAAAAAAGTCGGGGGTGGGGACATCATCTTAAATAATGCTGCATACCCCAGGAGAGTCAGGGGAAGCGACTTCCAGTGCTGAACATCAGATTTTAGACGTGTTAGCGGAGGCCGGAGGATAGTCTCAAAAAATAGAGACAAGTCTTTGGATACCAAGATTCCCAGATATTTAAACCCTTCCACGGCCTCTGTCAATTGGCAACCCTGGGGGAGACGGGGCTTCTGCCCACTAAGGACGTAGAGCACAGATTTGGACCAATGATCCTGTATCCCTCAAATCTACCAAAGATGTGAAATATGTCCATTATCACATTGAGCGACTTCGCTGGTAAGGCTAGATAAAGCAGGATGTCATCCACATACAAAGACATGCGGTCCTCCCAGCCGTGAGTTCATCTCAGGCCCCTGATAGCAGGGTTCCAACGGACACACGCCACCAAGGGCTCCAAGGCTAAGCCAAAGAGGAGAGGTGATAGGGAACAGCCCTGCCTGGTGTCCCTACCCAAAGGAAAAACAGGAGATTTCAGAATTTTGACGACCACCTGCGCCAATGCTTGGCAGTATAAAAGGCGCACCCACTTAATAAATTCCAGGCCAAAGCCTAGCTTGCGGAGCACTGCAAACAGGTATGGCTATTCAATGGTATCGAAGGCCGATGCAGCATCCATGGACACCACCCTAGCATTCTCCCTAATAGTATCTGCCCTGCACAGTACACCGTGTAATCGGGGGAGGTTAAGAGATGTGTTTCTTACCGGCATAAACCCAGACTGGTCCGGATGGATCACGGTGGGAAGAACCTGTAACAGACGAGTGGCGAGGACCTTCGCGAGGATCTTAGCCTTGCAGTGCAGAAGCAAAATGGGCCTATAAAAAGAACACTGTTCTGCAGGCTTGCCCCGTTTGTGGATGACAATGACGGTAGCCAGTCTATGGTCTTTGGGAAGAATTCCAATCTCCTTACTCTCACAGTACATATCTGTGAGATAAGGGGCGTTCATGTTCGCCGTCAACTTAAATAATTCAATGGGAATCATGCTGGGACCCGACGCTTTACCCTGCGCAAGTCATGGATGGCATTCTCCATTTCGGTAATAGTGAGGTCACGCTCGAGATCGTAGAAGTCCTCTGCAGTAAGAGAGGGTACGTCTTTATCGCGGAGTAGAGATAAAGCCTCATCCTTTGAATAGGTCATGCGGGAAGTATATAGGGAGCAGTAGTATATCCCAAACGCAACCTCAATGTCTTGCGGTGCGGTAACACTGTAATGCTGGTCGGTGTCTAGTTCAACCACTAGGCGCCTCGCCCCATCTCTGCGGTCCAGCCATGCCAGCAGCTTGCCTGCCTTGTCGCCTACGTCATAAATTCTGCTGAGAGTCGCCCTATGTTGTGCTTTGGCTGCTTCAGTAGCCAAATCGGAAAATTCTTTCATTTTAATACAGAGCTTGTGGCGCAATTCCTCCGAGTCCTGTGTACGGACTGTGCATTCTAAGACCAGGACTTCATCCTTGAGGCGCACAATATCAGCAGCTTTTTCCTTGCGTTGTCCAGCAATCTGCCCCAACACTACCCCCCGAATGACAGTTTTATAGGCTTCCCAAAGGGAGACAGATGAACTGACTGAACCCTGGTTCTCCTGATAGTAAACGTCAGATTCGCTCACTACTTTATCCCTAACTGAAGGAATAGTGAGATACCTGAGGTTAAGCAGTGTAACACGGCCAACCGCAAGTTCCTCCACTTCCACCGTGCACAACACGGGCGAGTGATCCGAAATTCCCCTAGCCAAATTCTAAACTTTTTTGATTGTGAGTATATGGTCTATGCATGATATGCAGCGATGGGGCACCTGAGAAATACGTATACTGGAGCTCGCTGGGTTGTAGGCGCCTCCAGACATCCACCAGGCCCATTGCCCCCAGGAAACTATGTATGCGTTTGCGTGATATCAGCAGATCTTTTTGGGGCAACGATCCAGGGAATCAGAAACAATGGAAATAAAATACTCCCAATCAGCAATCTCCTATCCAGCAGGTTCAGGAGGAGATCACCAAGGTCTATGAATGCCTGTGTGTGGAGACCTGGCGGAATATACACTGGTACCAGGTTAAGAGCGATCCCCTCCCACACCCTGGACACAACCACAAATCTGCCTAGGGGGTCCATATGGACCATGTTGACAGTCAAGGGGAAGGACATGCGAACTAAAATGCCCACCCCCTAGGAACCAGAGATAAGGGCGGAATGAGCAGCCATCTGGAATCCCCACTGAGACATGGCCCTACAACCATTACCCAACAGGTGGGTCTCCTGCAAAAGAACCACATCAGGTGAGTGCTGCTTCAAAAACTGGAACCACCCCTCTTTTGATTTTATCGCTCAGCCCATTCATATTCCAGGATAACATTTTAAGTGTCTGTCTATGGATGATACCCATCACTCGGTGTCAAAGGCGTGAGGTACCCCAATGAGGAGCACATCAAAGGGGAGAAAGCAAAGGATATCATTGCACTGTAACCAATGAGAACATTACAAACACCTCATCTGTCGCATCCTGCTCACTAGACCAATCGAAGGTGACATGCCTGAACGATATTAACACTAAAATCGACACCCCGCTGCAATCCCTTCCCACCCGCCCCACAACCCCAACGTGGATTCCCCCAACCCTGCCTCCCTGCTGGGTTCCTGCCGGGACCCCCCCCCCATGCATATTTCGTCAATTTTGCCTGGAGGGCTGCTTTTGAAATGCGGCCCCCGCCATGGTGTATACCAGTCTCCCCAGTCAGCTTGACCTGCCACAGGTGCAGAGAACGATGAGTAGCGAGCAGCAGTGGGGCACCAATAAATGCCTTCCTGCGTGACACAGTCTGTCAATGGCTGATGTGTGGACTCTGGAGCTGCCCGCCTTGGGCCCCCAGCTCCCCAATTATGTGCCTTGGCTGTACTCCATAGTCTGCGTCAGGGGAGGGAGGGTCAGCACCACAAGATCCCTGTAATCCGTGCTCACTCGTGCAACAGCTACTGCTGCCATCCAGACAGAGCTACTGCACGATGTCCCCAGGCGGCCGCGTGGGGTCACCACCTCCTCCCGGTCACTGAATTTTGCTCCTGTAGAGCAAGCCGGGCCGAAGATGGCTGTAATGCCAGAAACCAGTCCCCGGAAGCTTGTTTCATTTCCAGTATAAGAATTGGCTTGGTAGTTTGGTCTGCCCTGTTCCCATGATGCACTGGGCCAGGGACAGACTAATTTGCTTGTAGCCAGGTTCTGAGCTGGGATGGTGCAGTGAGCTAAAAAACGGTGATGGATCAAGCCCTGATCTGTTGACTGGGTATGAGTGTTCTGTTTAATTCAGATACTCTGTCCATCACCACCCCCTTTTCTGAATCATAATTCTGTAGTATAGCAGCGTGGCAGCTCTGGGCCCGTGCTGTCTCTGGTGCTCGGAGCCGCGTGAAGTGTTTCTGGTAGGTCAATGGGAAGCCCAGCCCTGCACCACTTTCCCAACTAGCGCAGGCCTTCCCCTAGCCTTAGCCACCACACGAGGTGTCGCAGGGATTCTGCTCCTACACAGAACTGGGCATAGAGACTTGGAACCTCAGTGATTTAGGGTGTGGCAAAACGCACCTTAGTAGCCAAAATCCTCTACCAGACTAGCAATCAGTGTCTCATTGGTTCTTCCATACCCCAATGATTAGACAACCCAGAACATGAACTTAGAATACCTCAGGTAACGTGGAACACATGAACACTCTTTTGTTATACTAACATACCAGTCCAAAACGAGGAGTAAATGAAGACACGTGCAAGTTTGAAATATTTATTTTTAATGCCGCGTTCTCAGGCGCAGTATCTTAGCTAATACAAGCAGACATATTATAAGCAACAAGGTTAACAGCATAGTTACTATTCCATAAAATACAAAGGGTGAAAGCATGTTAAAATGCTAAAGGGAAGAAGGGTAAATTGCACCTCAGTCCTACCCTCCCTTGCTAGTATATTATATTATATCTACAGAAGGTATCTTTGGGTTTTAGAAGGGCGGCCCCATACCTCTGGTCCTAGTAGAAAGATATCACATCATCTTCTACACCAGCTCTCTGCATGCGAATATTCTTCAAGTGTGTGTGCATGCTCTGTGCAGTGCATTATTAAACGCACCAAAATCAGAGGTGGCCACAGCTGCATATGTGTTATGTCTAGGACGTGCGCTGATCAGACCGAACAACAACCACTGTGTTGAAATACCCTTGAAGGCCTCGGCACTCACTGTTCAGACATAGCTTACCAAGCAAAGCTGATACAATAGGAAAACACATTCTCATGTGAAGCAAAATATTCTACTAGACTCTAAACATTTATAATAATATGTGCCGTGTGCAAAAGCAGCAGAAAGGAAAAATGACGTTTAAACTACTAATAAGCTCATGCTAACTTAACACAGTTTAAAGGCAAAGCCCATCTCCATGACACCCTCCCTTGATCCGAGCACGAATAAGATAAGATAAGATAAGATAAGATAAGATAAGATAAGATAAGATAAGATAAGATAAGAGAAGGGGCAAATTTAGGAATGCAGAGTTCAAGAACAATAGTCAGAACTAGTCCCAAATTTGTATAAGAGGAGGAAACATTTTTTTCATTACAACAAAAACCTTATAGTCCGATAATAGTTTAACTTTAAAAAATATAGCCATTGGACATAGTGAAGTTAATAGGTCTGGGCAGAGAAAAAAATAGAAAATACCTGATGTCCAATAAGTGGCGTCGGTCATCGAAGAGGGAGACGAAGAAAATCTCATTCTAACAATGAATATGCAAAATTTGCAGCAACAGCCTCCAATAGGAAGTCACTGTTCTCATCTGAAAATAATTCGGCCATCGAATTTAACAAAGGGGAAAAACATACATGTTCCTCAATTACCGGAGCCTCTAGCACCATCAGAGGACAACTCGGTGGGTTTTCAATGAAGCTGCGTGCCAAGAAATTTTGCGCCGCTGCGAACACATTCCAACGACCCTGAACTCCATGCATCGCTGCAAAAGCCATAATCCCTCCATCAGAACAAAGCAATTCATGAGCAATTTAGGGGCTCATAAGCTGATTATAATCTGCATCAGGAGACACCGTATTGCAGAGACACAAATCCAGGGCCCAGTCGGAATCGCAACTCAGGCAATGAGAGACAGGCTAGACGTATGTAAAGTAGGAACATCGAAATGATAATCCATAAGCCGCACTCAAAGTAGCAAAAGGCAGCACTCCATAGTACTCAAGCATTCGGGAGCGATGCAGCCCCAGCGGTGACAGCCCTTCTTGTAACACAGGATAAGCATCCATTTTGAAACAAGCAAAACAGTAGAAGCACGCCAGCAGCCAGGGCCAGCAGTAAGGCAAATCCACCAAACAGGCTGGAAAAAAATAGAATGAAAAAATGCTGGGAACATACCAAATATAGTCTGAAAAGAAGTCACAAGGCCACTGCTTACAACTTTAAAAAAGTGAGCCAGCCCTGTGGTGGAGGATGCATTAAAGAGAGTGTGAATTAACTCACCGAAATGCACGGGCAAATCAGCATTCAATAAAGCATGCACTTCTGTGCGGGTGTTAGCCACATGAAGGACGAATGTCTCGCGAGCAGATGTAAGGGCAACTTCTTTCTGGGACAATAGAGCTCCTATGCTACTCATCCTGTTGAACACTGCTTTCAAGGTCGGAATCTTGGGGCAGATGGAAACATCAAGCTTCCCATGTGGAGGAGGATACATAACATTTTTACAGCAAACCACACGCCCACTGATGGTAACGACATAAGCAATTCCCGCTACTAACCCACAACAATCCTCAATATTTAAAAGTAAATAACTCCTGTTTGCCAGTAATGTGAATGTGGGTACGATAGCAGGCACAGGTGCACCTTTCAAAATACAGGCTAAATTCGGTTCATTCTGATTACAAAAGCCATGCAATTGGATATGTCTACACATCAATGAGTGATCTGGTGTTTCAGTGCAATCTTTAGCATTCAAATAAACTTCCTTATCCTCCCTAAGGCATATATAGGTAAATGGAAGCGACCAAGCTTCATGGAGATAAGCACTGCCAAGTGGTTCATATCTACCAATGGCAAAGTACTTCATACACGCCTCGAACTTGAATAGAGGAAAAGGAGAGTTATTAACCCGTGGATAAGCCACGTTGCTGAATTGGCTTCAGCCAATGAAAATGATAAAGGTTTCAACCTCTCAATGTGTAACATAGAAAAAGATGCATCTTTCATTGACAGTAAACGTTGCTTGTCAGTCAAATTAAACAGAGCAAACATTGATGACGTGTTCATGCAATGCCTAGGTACATTTCCAGCTTTTAAGGTCTGCAAGGTGCATGCTAACTGCATAATGGAACTCAATTGAATTTGACCATGGTACAAAACAGACACTTCATCCTGCACAATATCAACAACAGATGATACAATATTGTCTAACGTGTAAATGCGGGAAGAGAGCGTGTTTATGCTACTATCGACAAGTGCTAGGACCTTTTCTAAATTAGCCCGATCTATAGCTCTAATGTGGGTAGCCGCCTCAATTTGGGACGTTTTCCAGACTTTGTTGTAAATAGCATATATCCATCTTTTAGATCTGCCGTTAGCCGGGCCCTTTATAAAATTATTCAGATCAACATCGTCAGTCAGTTTAGATAAATGCAGTTTAACTGACGCCAAGGTAGAATGTTTGAGCCAATTTTGACATAATTTGCCTACAGAATAGGTAGTCACAGAATGGCCACTTTCAAAACGGGGATCCACCCTGACCTGTGTAAAGCCATGAGCCAAACCCAGAAAACGATGCTGGCAAGAATCTGCATTCTTGTGCCAGAGCAACCAGCCCTTGGGATCCAAACTGGAAATGTTAAAGGAAAAATTCAGCAACAGAGTTTGTAACTCTCTGATCGAAAATTTAGTGACATTATTCCAACCGGGATATTCTTCAAATTCAGGAAAAGAAGGAGCATTTAATTTTTTACTAGTAGCCAATCCAAAGCAAGTTGGCTGTGAAATTGTAGAATTCAAGAACAACATATGGTTCGGGATGAGGCATGCATGGTGCAAAGCCTCAGTGCCTTGCACTTGTCAGCTCTTAGAACCCCAAACTGATTTAAGGTCAATGGTATCCTTCCACAACTTGTAGCCCCCAACAGCTAACTGGTCTAGAAAGGATTTAGAATACAATAATATAGTATTGGTAAGTCTAACTTTTCAGTCATCTTAAAATATAAAGCATTGGGATTTGACTGATTAAAATCAGTAAAATAAGTGAACCTTATCAAAAAGGAAGCAGCACTGCCTTGTATAGGAGCCGGACAATGTTCTCATTGTGTATAATTAACAGTGTTCCTCCTGGTATTAGCTTTATGGAGTTAATGATTGCAAAATGTTGGTAACAATATAAATCACCGTAATTAGCAGACTCTAAATACAAATCTTCAGCACCAAAGGCAACATAATATTTCAAATCAGAAAACAAAGCTTCTACGACCTGAACATCCCATTCATCAGAACGTATATTTTGTTTAATCACATCCCCCATAAAAACTCTAAGGGGCAGATTTACAAGCCTCTTGCGCCAATGTTGCGTCACTTTTCCAATGTTAAAAGTGACGCAACAGTGGCATAAGGGGCTTGTAAATCTGCCCCTAAGCACATTAGGGACATTTATAACTATAGTGGGCCCATGGATTTGAAATCGAACAGCATCCTATACAATCCCATCTAAGACAGGCCAAGCAGTGATAGTAACAAAAGCCAGGTCCCTCTTCAATCTGTGTGATGAGGAATGGGGCGCCAATTTTCCATTGATATGTCGAATGCAAGTTCTCTCCTCGACATAGTGTCCATTAACAAGTCGAAAAAAATACACCAAAAGCCAATTGACATGAATAGGTAAATTGAAAAAAGCACCAACCAAATGTAGGTCCAAGGTGGAATCAAAAAATGTTTCTTAAACAGTGTTTCCAAAACAGAAATTTTTGAAGGTTTCTTCGATGTGTGGGAATCAGTGTCTAATGAAAATCTGGATTCTGTAGCCAAGCGAGTTTGAAAATCAGACATCGATAAGTCAGTTGGATAAGTGTAGTCAGTTTCATCAAGGTGAGTACCAGGCAGTGTACACAAAAAAGGACTGGAAATTGCAGGCATCTCGATGGCAACATCAGGCCTTGGATCAGAAGCCGGGGCCAAAACAAAGTTTCTCAAAATCGAAGGACTTGAGACTGCCGGTGTCATACTAAGAAGAATCGACCACTCTGTGTATTTTGACATTGTCAATGGAGCTATGCCTGTTTTCCTTATGACCTGCAAGTGCCCTTCACGCCAAGCACCGGAACTGGAGCTCGATAAGAGGGACCAAGGGGCATATTATCAAGGGGGTTTATCTCCGCTTTTTTGGCTTTAAAAGCCAAGACGGCGGAGATAAAATTATCTCCCTATTACCAAGCTGTCGCTAACACCAGTTAGTGACAGCTAAAAGGAGATAGCGACCATCTTGGGCCCCGCTTTGCATGTCAGTGATATTTATCACTAATGACATGCAAAGTGGGCGTGCCAAGATGTTAGCGACTGGAAACAGTCCCTAACATCGCTATCTCCTATTACCAACTTTTGGAGATATTCGCGCTAAGCGCGAATATCTCCAAAAGCTAACACCTGCCCTGAGCAGTTCTTAGCCATGTTATCCAATGGGAGGTGGATAACATGGCTAAGAGCATTTGCTCGATAATGCATGAATATCGCGGACTTTTCAGCGATATTCATGCATTGCGGCCGTTTTTTATCGCATTTGCGATAAACCTTGCTAATAGCAAGGTTTATCTGCGATAAAAATCGCCGATGTTCGGCGATAATTTTTGTCTCTAAACAAGTTAGAGACAAAAATTATCGCTAGTTGTTGGTAATATGCCCCCAAATTCGTTCTTGTTTTCGATCTTCTCCTGAACCAGTTCTCCAACTTGGGGTAGCGAGCCAACTACCAGTATCTGCAACGCATCATCAGAGGTGGAGGGCAAGTGTTCCTTTGCAAGACTGTCTCTTGTCTCTTGTAGATTCTGTAAAACATAACAATGTTCATCTACGTCAAAGGCCGCCGCCTTGTCGAGACCGTCAAGGTCTGGGACGAACATTTTCACAACAAAGAGCATTTCGTATGGGGTCCGCCCATCCAGTGACCTTCTAGGGAGATTATTAAGGGCACGCTGCACGCTATTGAGGTGGGCCAGCCAGTTCCTGCCAGTGCCTATAACCCTAGCTGTCAAAGACTGCTTTAAATCACGGTTCATTCGTTCCACAACACTATTACCCTCAGGTCTGTATGGAGACGAAAACTTGACTTGAACCCCCAACGAAGCCATGGCATCCTTATACGCCTCAGAGGCAAAAGCAGGACCCTGATCTGAATGGAAGGTACAACAGGCAAAAATCCCTAAAAAGATACTCAAGTATCTTATGACAGCTCGCGAATCAGCGCTGCGGTGTGGCCGCACCCACACAAAGCGTGTGCATGAATAAACTGCTACTAAGATGTACTTATACGCAGTATCAGAAGAAAAAGGACTGCAGTAATCTAAATAAACACAACCAAGTGGTTTATTAGAAATGTACAACTGTGTCTGGGGCGGACGCGCAACAGTGGAAGGTTTAATCTGCTGGCAAATGTCACATTGAAGGACATAATCACACGTCTGTTTGTACAGTCCCCGCCACCAGAAACGTTGTTGTAACTGAGATACAGTAGCCGAAACGCCCGCATGTGCAGACGCAACACCTTCATGGGCAGCTGTAATCAGCGTGGACCTGTGGTCCGTGTTGGGAATTAACCTTTCACCAACGTCTAGTATTTTCACATAAGGAACTTTATCAGGACTTAAGTGGTATGAATACTTCAAAGGGAATCCCTTAGGATATTTACTTCCCTTCTCAGCCGCGGCTACTGCCGCCAAGATATCATCATCAATCTTACTCTTGGAACGTGTAACTGCTGCAACCAAATATGTCGATACTGCTGATTTTGCTGCCTCATCGGCCAAAGAATTGCCAACAGCGTGAACTCCTACGCACTGATGACCGAGAGTGTGAATTACATACACGAGTGGCAACTGCTCTTTAAGTCAGCCACTCAGACCCAGATAATTTTATGTTTTATTGTGCTACCCTTGGAATCATGAAAATCAGTCTGAATCCAAAAGAATAGGTTTTCGTTGTAAGACTGGACACAGTAGTAAGAATCGCTCACAATAATAGTCGTCACAATAGGATCAGCCTACTCCATTGCAAGCATCAGAGCACGGAGCTCTGCCATTTGCGCGGGCCAGTCCCCTAAAGTCTGCGTGTGCACTACATTGGACTTGAACTCATCATTCACCATGGTACCTACCACAATGGCGCAAGCTGGGATGTATGCGTGCTTAGACCCATGCTCAACTTTCGCTGAACCATCAGTGTATATGATACAGTGGAAATCCTCCAAAGGTTGCATAGTCAATGGTGCAGAATGAACAAATTCATACTGCAAAAACTCCTGCGACTGTAAGGAGGCATCAAAAATAAAAGTGACATCCGGAGATGTCAATGATGCAGCCCATTGTATCCACCGTGGGTGCAAACCCTTAGATTTTGGTACACTGGCCTTCGTCGCTGCCTCTAGCGCAGGATACGGGGTAACAACCAACATGCGTTTTCCCTGTGACAGTGCACGTTCCTTAAGAATAGCCATTTGCGCTGCTGTCAAAACTTTTTCCACAGTGGAAAACCGCATTTCCGCCGAAGTGTAAAGTGTGACTTGTAAGCAATAGGTACTGTGTATCCTTCGTTAACAGTAAGGTAAGTGAAACCCACCGCCTCAGGGATGATTCTTATCACCAGGTTGGTGTGGTTATCATGAGTCAGTAAGAATTTAGATTCTAAAAGATCAGCCTACAAAGATTGCAAAATGGCTGAATGTTCAGGCAGCCAGCACGATTTGGTAAAAGTAGGTTGTATCAAAGCATACAATGGCTTGATATGATGGGTATATTTGGGAATATAAGAACGTCCGAAATTTAAAAATCCCATTTAATATTTTCAGAGTTGTAGGAGCGCGCAGTTGTGCGCATTTCTCCAAGAGGTGAGGAGCCAATCCTCGACCTTCATAGTTGAGCTCGTAGCCCAGGAACAACACTGTGTACTCCGCAATGTGAGACTTTGCAAAGTTGAATTTGTAAACAAAGTCACAAATTATGCAATCAACACGACACAGATGCACCCAAATTTCGTCGTCAGTGAGATAGATGTCATCCACATACGAACACGCATCTGGGTCTACTCTCTCCAAGAGAGAGACAATACAGGCAGCAAACACACCTGGGCTATTCTTCTAGCCCATAGCCAAGTGTTTAAATTGACGTTGTTTGCCGCCACAGGTAAAACTGGTCCGTTGGGAACTGAGACCATCCAAATTGTGGGCAAAAAAAACGTTAGATATGTAAAGTGTGGTTTTAATCCGTTTTCGCACAAGACCATCCACCAAAGCAGAGCCGTGGGTATTCTGTACTGCACAGGTTCGGCAATGCGAGTTTAAATGCCGGTAATCCAATACCAAATGGTACGAACCGTCCGGTTTGGTCACAGTAAAAAGTGGGTTATTCATCAGTGACACACAAGTTTCACTTACACCTTGATATTCCAATTGTTCAAGGATTTCCGCAACAGAAGCCTTAGCTTCACGTCGGATGGGATATTGAGGTTGAGGCTGTGGCGGAGACCGTAAGGGAATCTTGTGGTGTGGGGAAAATTTATCCCAACCACAGTGCGTACGGTACAGAGCTGGCGCAAGTGCTTTAGCCCATTCTTCTGCAAAATTCAGCGCATGCTCCTTTGAGACTGTGTGCGCAAAACTAGGGAGGATTACCTTCTCCCCTCTCGGAGCCGCAAGAACAAAAGGTGGGGGCCAGTCAGCATCCGCTAACAAAATGTCATAGGTAGTTGTAAGATTTTCCCAAAATACCCCTTTTATGGTACGTTGTATGTCAACTTCAAATAAAAGGACTATTTCATAAAGTCTATCAGGGGGAGGCAGCTACTCTGGTATCAGCTGTCTCACCAACAACATATTGGTCAGTTGCTGTCACCTTCGATAGTGGACGCAGGGCCTCTCGCACTATGGTAATCCCCGCCACGCTGTCCAACAACGTCAGCGCCCATGTCTGATTCCGAAGCTGCGTTCTCACTATCTGTGGCATATCTCGCTGTTAAAGCAGCAACTTTCTTCTTCTGAAACTGGGATCTTTTCGGTGTTGAATCGTCCTGCTTGCCTTCACTGTCTTTCGGGCGAGGCTGGTCGCGTCCCTGCTGGCCACCCCGACCTCTGCCGCCTCCTCCACCACTGGTCGATGAGGCGATGAGTCCTGAAAAGAATGAGGAGAGCGTTGCTCAGAAACCTTAAAACGATCAGGTGATTTTATCGTCGCGTGGTCGCGCAAGACATAAACGCGTTCTGTGGGTGTAGGCACTGGAGATGCAGGACGTGACCCCTGTTTCGGTTGCTTTTGTTTACCCTGGTTTTTGTTCTTAAGCCAATTTTGCTTCTTAGCCTTGGGCTGTTCGTCTGTTTCTGACTTCTGCCCTAGGGGTTGATTTTTCTCTTTTGTAGAGAAAGGCTTGACACCCAAACTATTACGGCCTACGGTCTTATAAGCCGCCGTAATAATTCTCGGTAACTGTCGGGGTTTATCGGCATCGGGAACAGCTTGCAAAGCATTAGACACCTGAAAGCTTACTGCATCTCCCTTGATATTTGCAAGTACAAGATCAGAAACTACGTCAAAAGAGCCGCATAACCTCATTCCCAATTCAACCGCTGCCTCAGGTCCGTGTCCATCTTGAACACGTTTAATGACTGAGGGAAGGACAGTCATTGACGGAGTGCCGAAGCACCTCGTATATACCGCCGCAAAAATCTTACCCCATGACTCACAGTCACCAGCCTCCGGTATCAAGTCTTTAGGCAAATTAATTGTCAGAATCCTGTGTTTTTCCACAGGAGTCGTGTTAGGAAATATTGCTTCCAGCTGGTAAAATTTTCGGCAAGCCAGAAGGGCATATCATCCTTATCCTGGGGATGCTTGCCCATCACTGCATTAACAATGACAGGACTAAGCCGGAAGCACCGCAACACCTGGGGCCCCGCTCGGGAGATTGTGGGTAATGTGTTGTACTAAAGACCTAATAACGCTAATCCCTACTGTATGTAGGCATCTAAGATCAGCAAGGGGATACTCTCCTACTTGAGAATGCAGTGTAAATCCAGCCAGAACAGGCCAAGTAGCGCCTGGAATGGACAAAGGACCTAGCCTTGTAATTGTTAAAGAGTGGGGGAGGGCGCCATTAAACCAAACTCGGTGCTGCCAAGCATTAACTGGAACTTCCTGTGTCCTATACAGAACATATTCTTGCTGACACGGCAGTGGTAGCATAAGTGTCGAACACAACAATATTTGCGTTCACTGCTGGGAAGGTCACCCACGAGTTGAAAATCTCAAAAGGGTAAGCCACTTCCGCACTCACAACCATTTTTTTTAAAGACCTAATTTATTGGTTTTCAGCACAAAACATACATAAACTGTCACACATAGAGACGATCCAAAACCCCCCATCATTTATGCAATGCATGTTATGGTGACGTATCAATTCTTGCAATCAGTGTACCAAATTGAACAAAGCCCTTTGAAATGTAGCCCCTCTACTTACGTCTAATAAAAAACGTACTCCCCCCTCCTCCCCAACTCCCCATCACCGACTCTCATTAACGTGTCTGACCTCTTTATCATATGCGCACAGGAGTGACCATGTATTGATCTACGTGATGCACCTGTCATGTCTCGGGGCTATCTCCCCAGCAGTGATCTACTTCGCTCTGTCCTCTTGTGGTTCATACTCTCGCAATGCTTGTACTAAGGTCCCCCATGCCATCTCTGTTTCTAACGCTTTAACATTGTGTCGTCTACGCACCAGCTGATACCTTAACGTGCTTTCGCTGCTGGCCCACTTTAAGAACTCGCCCCTCCATGTTTTGCTGCTGGGACCCACTGTTGCCTTCCAGTGCTTCGTGATTTCACGTTTTGCCAGCATAAGCCCCATGTCCACAAATGTACTTGTGATCTTATTCTTGGATGTGTGAGGGAACCAGTGTAGAAGGCTAATGGCCATATCATACTCCAATCGCCGATCTGTTATCGCATTTAGGGTATCTCCCACCTCCTTCCAATAGAGTCCCATCGCTGGGCAGGACCACAACATGTGCTCTAATTCCACCCCAGTTCTCGTGCATCTGGGGCACACTGCTTCTTCTACCTTGAAATATTTCCTGATGTTCCCTGGCGTCATATATGCTCTGTGAAGTATATAGAAGTGTACTAGCTGGAATCTTGCGTTCCTCGTGCTTTTCCAGGCTCTTCACACTATCTGCGCCCAAGCTGCCTCAGGGATATCTTTTCCTAAATCCATCTCCCACTTTCCTTTCAATGTGTCTAGGGGTGCTAACCCTTCATTGAGCATTCTGGAGTACAGACACGTGACCGCCTTGTAGGTCCCTGCTGCCATCATGGCATACTGGCAGGTTATCGATGTCTTAGGTTCCATCAGCCCTTCTCCCCAGTGCGCTTGTATCGCTCTTGTTAACTCTGCGTGTAACAAGAAACCTCCTCTCGGTAGATCAAATCTTTCTTGGAGTGTCTGGTAGGGTAGCATAGCCCCATCCTCGTACAGGTCCCCCAACATTTGGAGTCCCGTTCCTCCCAAATCTGCAACTGTGACCAGTCGCCGCCGTGCGGTAGCGCCGTCACCATCCCAAGTGGTATTTTGGGTGCATACTTGTGCAATACCCCCGCCTTACATTGGGAGCGGTTCCAGCAAAGTCTGAGCGTTTTTTCTTCCGTTATGAGATCTTTGAGGTCTAATTTCTGCTGTAATGCTATGAACAGGAGGACATAGCGGTATTCCTCTGCCCCTCTTATGTTCCGGACCTCTAAATTCCCGTGCTATTTCTTGCGTGAAGATCTGCAGTTGGGCTGCTAAGTAATAATAATAATAATAAAGGAGTTTATAAAGCGCCTGGTGACGCCATCCCGGCGTGTCCCCGCGCTGTGGAGAGAGCAGCAGGAAAAGTGAGCGACCTATAGGGTAAAAAGGTGGGTTTTTAAAAGTTTCCTAAATATTGTCTCTGTCTCTGCAAGTCTAATGTTCAGAGGGAGAGAGTTCCAATTTTTGGCCGCCAGCGCACGAAAGGAGCGCCCTCCCATTCTGGCCTTGTTTATCCGGGGGGCTTTCAAAAGTCCAGTTCCCTCGGAGCGTAGTGCTCTGTTGGGCACATAGGGGATAGCAAGATCCTTTAGGTATTCAGGGGCTTTCTGAGAGGTTATCCTGTGACATATTAGGAGCGCTTTGAACAGGATCCTCTTTTTTATAGGGAGCCAGTGAAGGGCAGCCAGGGTGGGCTTAGAGGCAGCTCTTTTGGGTAGCCTGAGGACTAACCGTGCTGCCGTGTTCTGGAGAACCTGCAGCTTTCTGATGTTCTTCTCGGTAGTCCCTAAGAGTAGAACATTACCGTAATCGATACGGGAGGTGACTAGAGCTTGGGTCATCGTGCGTCTGGCCTCTAAAGGAAGAAGGTCCAGAGTACGGTTTAGGGTCTTCAGCACCCCAAAGCATTTCCCTACTAGCTTCTGGACGTGGCTATCAAAGGAGAGTCTAGGATCGACCCATACACCCAAGTTCTTTGCTTCCTTGCAAGGAGAAGGTAAAGGGCCTAAACAAGGAGGCCACCATTCCTGAGTCCAACTAGCCGTGTTTCCCCCAATCACAAGAACCTCTGTTTTAGAGCCATTGAGCTTCAGGCAGTGTTGGTCCATCCAGCCTGCAAGCTCCTGCATGCAAGTTTTAAAATTTGCGGCAGCTAAGGGGGGTGCCTGGGATAGGGATATGAGGAGTTGGGTATCGTCGGCATAAGATACTAATTTTATGCCGTACGATTGGACCACATCCGCCAGCGGGGCCATATAAAGGTTAAACAGGGTGGGGCTCAGGGCAGAGCCCTGAGGCAACCCCTGTTCTAGGGCAATGCTGTCTGAGAGGGAATTTCCTCTCTGAACCTGGAAGCTGCGATCTATGAGGAAAGCTTTGAGCCATCCCAGTGCAGCCTTGGTGACCCCAGCCTGGTTTAGACACTGTAGCAAGATGGAATGAGCTACAGTGTCGAACGCAGCACTGAGGTCCAGCATTATAAGTGCCATCGTATGACCCTCGTCAGCTCCTGCCCGAAGCGTTTCAGTCGCTCTCAGGAGGGCTGTCTCAGTGGAGTAGTTGGTCCGGAAACCCGACTGGGAGCTATGCAGGGATTTATTAGCTTCTAGGTGAGCCATGAGTTGTTTATTGGCAATTTTTTCGGTCACTAATACAACTCAAAGTCTGGGACCGCCAGCCCTCCCTCAGCTTTAGGCTGTATGAGAGTCACCTGTGCCACTCTACGCCTGCCCGTTCCCCAGAGGAAAGACACTATTAACGATTTCAGTAATTTAAACGTGGAGCTAGGTATCCACACTGGCAATGTTCTAAAATAATATAAGAATCGAGGAAGTGGTATCATGTTTAAGAGGGCTATGCGGCCTGTCACTGACAGCGGGAGGGTGCCCAAAAGGCCATGCTGCTTTTCAATGCCCTCACGCCGTGACCCACATTCCCCTCCAGCATGTCTGGCGCTGTGTGATAAATGTGCACTCCTAGGTATTTCAAACATGTGGGTTCCCACCTCACTACTCAAATCATGCTGGGTTGGGTCTCTCCCTGCTTTGCCGGGAACAGACATGTCTTGGACCAGTTTACTCTTAGACCCGAGACTTCTCCAAAGTCCGAGAGCAAGCATTCAGCTCCTGCCATTGCACTGTCAGCGTCTTCAAGGAAGAGCAGCAGGTCGTCCGCGTATAGCAATATATACTGTTGACCTTCCCTACTCCCCAGCCCCCCATTGTGGTTTCCCGCCTGGGCTGTGATTGCGAGGGGTTCCACTGCCAAGGCGAACAGTAACGGGGACAGCAAGCACCCATGTCTCGTCCCTCGTTCTATCGGGTATTGCAAGGATATCAGTGTGCCTACTCTCACTCTGGCCACCGCCGACATGTACAATACCTTCGTCCATTGCAGATAATCCTCTCCTAAGCCAAAGCTTCTCAGTACTGTGTATAAATACTCCCATTCTAAACTATCAAAAGCTTTCTCGATATCCACCGATAGTATCATTGGCTGTTGCGCCTCCGGGAGGTATCCTCCAGCAGGCACACCCGTCACCTGATGTTCGCGGTCGTGTTCCGCGTTGGTATGAAACCAGCCTGATCTTCGTGGACTAGCGTGGTCATGTATTGCAACAATCGGGTGGCCAGGATGCTGCTCAATATTTTGTAGTCAGTGGTCAACATCAACAATGGTCTATAAGAGGCCGTGTCTTTACTCTCCCTCCCCGGTTTCAACAGTGGGATCACTAACGCTTCCCGCATGGATTGGGGCAACTGCCCCAATTCTCTTGCCTCCTTGTAAACTTCCTGGAGTATCGGTGCCAATAGGTCAACATATTTCCCATATAATTCTATGGGCAGCCCATCTAGCCCTGGGGTTTTATTGTGGGCCATTCGTTTAATGGCACCTCGAATCTCTCCTAGTTCTATGTCTTTGCCCAAATCTTTCGCCTGCTCCTTGTCCAGCTCTGGCAAGTGTAGTTCTTCTAGGAAGATATCGATGGCTGGGTCCCCGGCTATTAGCCTGCTTTTGTAAAGTGCCTCATAGCAGCACGTGAAGCACTGCAGAATCTCGTTTTGGGTATGAACCACCTCTTCGTCCACTGTTTCTAAGGCTAAGATGGGGGAACTTCTTTTTGTGGGGTTGGCCAACCAGGCCAGCAGAGTCCCCGCCTTATATTCCTCCGCATGGGCCCTTGTTGTATAAGCCTTATAGTCAAAACTATGTAAATGTTCCACTTCCGTTGCCACTGCTTCCTTTGCCGCACTAACCTCTTCCTGTAGTTCAGGGTGACCAGGCCTTAATAGTTCTACCTCGCGTAGTGCGTTTTCAGCTTTGTCCAGATTGCGTAAAAGTACTTTCCGTACTCCTGCATGTTTCCCTATACAGAGCCCCCTGATAACTACCTTGAAGGTGTCCCATTCTGTCGTCCTCGTCGCGGTGGTACCATCATTTTCCATAAAATGCTGAGTAATGCCGTCCTCTAGCGCGGCATGGAAGAGCGGGTCATCCAACGTTTCAGGGCGCAATTTCCAGGTAGGGACGCATGAGATTCCAGGCATCCATTGCATGGTGACCAGCAAAGGGTTATGATCAGATATTGTTCTGTTTAGATATTCAGTCTGCGCAATAGCTGGCATTACTGCTGAGGAGCACAACAGCGCGTCCAGTATCATGTGGTAAATATTTGATTTACCGTCCTAATTTCTATGCAGGTAAGTACTTTAACAAAAATAACTCAATCGGAAAGAAAGAGGCAGAGTCCGTGGTGTTAGAGTTCTTAGGGGTTTTATTCCTTAAAAAGGAATGGTCATGGTACCAGATCGGATATCTTGTTCCTGCCACCACTGGGGTGCAGGAAGGGATAGAGCAATATTTTATTGACAATACATAGCTTATATACTTAAATCATACAATAGAAACCAATACAGTAGGCGTAACAGCTGAGAGAAACAAGATAACAGCATACACGTGGTAGTGATACGTAATTAGAAGGCGTGAACTAGGCGTGAACATAGAGGCGTGTGCTAGAAACGTCATATGTAAGTGTCACAAGTAGGTGGGTACGTAGCAGAATTAGGCAATGCCAGCAGAAATCTGAGGCCTGGATGCGCGCGCAGCTGCATGACGCGTGAATGACGTGGAACTGGAGGGAGCGGGGGACTTGACATTTACACTGGCGGAAAGAGACAGAAGTCTGGCATGTCAGATCAACTCGTACCTATATCATATCTGATATCTAATGTTTGGGAACCATATTATCTAGAAGGAAAGGTCTCTTGGGCAGAGGCTATTCTATACTGACTGTGAGTGCGTGTATAAGCGTCTAAGTGTCTGCATGAGATGCGAGGGGGCATGGGCCTACCATGGTAACAGAGGCTATGAATTACTTGCACGGAGACAGTGAGGCCGGGCCCTTTGCTCTGCAGCTGGAAGATGTTTACTTGAACTAGTAGACAGGAATGTATGTTTGAAGAGCGGAACAGATAATTCGAAGGTTGAATACAGTGTTGGCAGGCAGCAGGCTGAGCCAAGCGCCGTTAGCCACACGGGGAGTAAGGCAGAGGTCACGGGTACAGAGGCAGCCCAGGCTGAAGCGTTCAGAATCAGAGGGCAGGAAGAAGCTCGATGGCAGAATTCAGGGCCTACTTCGCCAGAGCTGAAAAACGTGTAAAGTACACCACAAAAAGACGTTGGCATGGCATACTTAGGAACAGAATATTCAACCCATTCAGGGTGGATCTGAAAGAGGACATGTTAATGTTGGACGCAAATGTATTTGCGTCTTCATAGCTGGCACAGGAGGGAAGTTACATGCACTTTAAGCTGGTACATGGAGACGGTGGGGTACACGTTAGGGAACATTTCTTGACCATAAAATTTATATTTCCTCAATCACGTGCAGCTCATGCATGCCGGAAAAATAGGAGTAGTCTCTGTCCCTCGGGTGCTGCGTACGCCAGGCGTCCACCAGTCCCCATCAGGACTGCCACTCTAGCCTACCCTTGGTCAAGCCGTGTATTGGGGAATCGGCCAGGGGGGGATGCGACCTATCTAGGGAGATGTCCGTTATGGAATTGAAGTCCCCTCCCATCACCAGTGGACTTGCGAGATAATGCGCCAGAGACCCAGACACCCTCGCCAGAAAGCTCAACTGATCAACATTAGGTGCATATATGCTACAGAAGGCAATGTCCCTGCCTCTTAGCTTCCCTTCGATGGCCACAAACCTGCCCTCAGGGTCCATCGTCTGCCTAGTCGTCTGAAAATGGACCCCTGCTCTAATCCAAATCAGTACACCTCTAGCAAACGCAGAGTATGTGGTGTTGTACACTTGGCCCCGCCATCTACGCTGCAGCGCTATCCCTTCAGCCTTCGTTAAGTGTGTTTCCTGGAGTAGTGCAATATGTACTCCCCTGCGGACTAGATAGGCGTGAGTCTTATGTCATCTAATCATAGTATGCAGTCCCCTCATATTCCAGGTTATACACCGCAAGTTAGCTAATTCACCCATTCTCCCATAGTTTCTTGCACAATCGAGATTGTACCCCTGTTTCTGCGTCGGTGATTAACCATCCCCAACTCCCCCTAAACGTCCCAACCCTCTCACCCCAAGAACAGGACCTAGTAACTCCCATGTAGTTCCCATCCAAACCATGACATCTACCAAGCAACTTCTAGGCCCAACAGCAGACACTGCGGGCATGCCTTAAGGGCAACGAAGGGGGGACTGAATACCAGCAGGCAGCAACCACCACTCCCCTGGATCGCACTGCCCACCTGAGCCCGCTACAAATGGGCCCCTCGAATGCCCCCCTCCCCCTCAACAGCTCAGTGCCAGACTCTCCTAAGAAGCACCGCCTTGGAGTCTATTTTAGTACCTAGTCCGTAGTCCGGCCAGCTCTCCAGGATGATGTACCCCTTGTCCAGCATTCCCTCAGCTGCCTCCCGCCCACTCTGCCCTCATTCCCATTTCAAACCGGCAGCAATGCGTCCGGCAAGTCCATTACGGCTTGCCATGATCAACCCTACAGCTGCCTCAGCCTTCGTCCAACATCCTGTATGCCGGTGCCGGCGTGACCTCCGGTAGGTGCGCACTGTCCGCTTCGTAGTGGTCGGCGTCTGATCCATCTTTGTCTTTGTCGGAGTCTGTTCGTTCTGTAGACTGTTGACCCTGTGAACTCGACAGCGCCTTCATCGCATCAAGTGCATCTCGCCGTTCTGCCTCTGCTTCCCGCAGCAGTGGCCTCTGTAAGCTCCTCTGCGGGCGTCGGAGCCTCCTTGACTTCCTCTGTTGGAAAAGGTCTGAGAGAGCTCATTCTTTATGCCCCCTGCCATCCTTCCCTGCTCTGTAGAGTTCCAACCATGCGCAGGCGTCCTCTGGGGCGTCAAAGAAGTGTGATGAGCCATCTACTATGATTCGCAGTCTGGCCCGAAACAACAGTGAGTACTGGAGACCTTCCTCCCTCAGTTCGCTCTTGACAGCCAAAAAGGAGGTCTGGCGTCGCTGTGTTTCGTAGGTGTAATCTGGTAATAGGTTTACCTTGCTGTTGTCGACTTGATAGGGGACATCCACTCGTGCTCTTTGGAGCAGGAGGTCTCTGTCGCGATAGTGTAGCAGCCTTGCCACCACCGGTCGTGGGGGCCGTCCTTGTTGAGGCAGCCTGGCAGGCACCCTGTGAGCCCTCTCCAGCGTGTAGAAGGTCGTAGGCCCTTGGGAGCTACCACCGTCTTGAGCCAGGCTTCCAGGTACTTCACCATGTCATCTCCTTCCGTTTTTTCTGGTAGACCCACTATGCGGACATTGTTCCGGCGAATGCACCCTTTTGCCTCTTCCGCCCTTTTCTCCAGCACTCCCACTCGATTCAGAACCTCAGACATTGTGGCCCTGAGGCCCTTTTGCATTGGTTCAATGATCTGTAGCGTGCCCTCCACCGCTACAACTCTGTCCACAAGCTTGCCATGGTCTGCTCGCAAGAGACCCAGGCCCGTGGCTACCTGCGCTATATCTTGCTGTAGCGCCGCCTTGGAGTCCGCTATCGCCGCCAAGATTTTGTCCAGTTGCAGTTGTATATGCGGGTCGCCTGGTTGATCCTGCTCCTCCTGCTCTAGCGTCCCGGTAGTTCAGTGTCTGACTGCTGTTGCGCCCCGTGTTTCCTACCTTTAGCTTTCCCCATGGTGAGCTGTCGCAGGGGCAGGAACCCCCCATGCGTCCAACACAAAGGTCTTCTAGGATTTCACTCTTATAGGGGCGCGCCCGATCTCCCTGCAAGATCCAGGTTGGTGTTCAGCTCACCCCCTAGCAGATCGTAATCAAGCGCAGATCAAGTGTGGCAGCTACGTGGGCTCCGCTCAGGCGTTCCGGACCCTCCAGTCATCACCTCGTCTTAGCGCCAGTGCTAGCAGATTCCCTCAGCTTTCTCCCGGTGCCTCCTATGTGTAGGCCTTCGTAGACCGCCAGATGGGCGCACTGCACTGGTGGTGCCTCCACCGCCGCCAATCACCAGGGCAGCAAATCTTTGGGCCGAGATATGTGAGGCGCCACAAACCCAGCAGTCAAGCACCCAAGTGGGGGATCCACCGGCTAATGTATGCCACCCTGGTGCGCCACTCCAGGAGGGGGGGAGAGCAATGTCCAGCAGCCAGCTGAGGTAATAGAAATTTTTAGGTAGCCAATGTGTCCCCCACTCGCACCCTATCCATGCACCCATGTTCCTTGTATGTCGTGTAACTTCCTTCCCGTACATGCTAGAAAGACGCATATGCATTTGCGTCCAACGTTAACAGGGATGATTCTTATCACCAGGTTGGTGTGGTTATCATGAGTCAGTAAGAATTTAGATTCTAAAAGATCAGCCTACAAAGATTGCAAAATGGCTGAATGTTCAGGCAGCCAGCACGATTTGGTAAAAGTAGGTTGTATCAAAGCATACCATGGCTTGATATGATGGGTATATTTGGGAATATAAGAACGTCCGAAATTTAAAAATCCCATTTAATATTTTCAGAGTTGTAGGAGCGCGCAGTTGTGCGCATTTCTCCAAGAGGTGAGGAGCCAATCCTCGACCTTCATAGTTGAGCTCGTAGCCCAGGAACAACACTGTGTACTCCGCAATGTGAGACTTTGCAAAGTTGAATTTGTAAACAAAGTCACAAATTATGCAATCAACACGACACAGATGCACCCAAATTTCGTCGTCAGTGAGATAGATGTCATCCACATACGAACACGCATCTGGGTCTACTCTCTCCAAGAGAGAGACAATACAGGCAGCAAACACACCTGGGCTATTCTTCTAGCCCATAGCCAAGTGTTTAAATTGACGTTGTTTGCCGCCACAGGTAAAACTGGTCCGTTGGGAACTGAGACCATCCAAATTGTGGGCAAAAAAAACGTTAGATATGTAAAGTGTGGTTTTAATCCGTTTTCGCACAAGACCATCCACCAAAGCAGAGCCGTGGGTATTCTGTACTGCACAGGTTCGGCAATGCGAGTTTAAATGCCGGTAATCCAATACCAAATGGTACGAACCGTCCGGTTTGGTCACAGTAAAAAGTGGGTTATTCATCAGTGACACACAAGTTTCACTTACACCTTGATATTCCAATTGTTCAAGGATTTCCGCAACAGAAGCCTTAGCTTCACGTCGGATGGGATATTGAGGTTGAGGCTGTGGCGGAGACGGTAAGGGAATCTTGTGGTGTGGGGAAAATTTATCCCAACCACAGTGCGTACGGTACAGAGCTGGCGCAAGTGCTTTAGCCCATTCTTCTGCAAAATTCAGCGCATGCTCCTTTGAGACTGTGTGCGCAAAACTAGGGAGGATTACCTTCTCCCCTCTCAGAGCCGCAAGAACAAAAGGTGGGGGCCAGTCAGCATCCGCTAACAAAATGTCATAGGTAGTTGTAAGATTTTCCCAAAATACCCCTTTTATGGTACGTTGTATGTCAACTTCAAATAAAAGGACTATTTCATAAAGTCTATCAGGGGGAGGCAGCTACTCTGGTATCAGCTGTCTCACCAACAACATATTGGTCAGTTGCTGTCACCTTCGATAGTGGACGCAGGGCCTCTCGCACTATGGTAATCCCCGCCACGCTGTCCAACAACGTCAGCGCCCATGTCTGATTCCGAAGCTGCGTTCTCACTATCTGTGGCATATCTCGCTGTTAAAGCAGCAACTTTCTTCTTCTGAAACTGGGATCTTTTCGGTGTTGAATCGTCCTGCTTGCCTTCACTGTCTTTCGGGCGAGGCTGGTCGCGTCCCTGCTGGCCACCCCGACCTCTGCCGCCTCCTCCACCACTGGTCGATGAGGCGATGAGTCCTGAAAAGAATGAGGAGAGCGTTGCTCAGAAACCTTAAAACGATCAGGTGATTTTATCGTCGCGCGGTCGCGCAAGACATAAACGCGTTCTGTGGGTGTAGGCACTGGAGATGCAGGACGTGACCCCTGTTTCGGTTGCTTTTGTTTACCCTGGTTTTTGTTCTTAAGCCAATTTTGCTTCTTAGCCTTGGGCTGTTCGTCTGTTTCTGACTTCTGCCCTAGGGGTTGATTTTTCACTTTTGTAGAGAAAGGCTTGACACCCAAACTATTACGGCCTACGGTCTTATAAGCCGCCGTAATAATTCTCGGTAACTGTCGGGGTTTATCGGCATCGGGAACAGCTTGCAAAGCATTAGACACCTGAAAGCTTACTGCATCTCCCTTGATATTTGCAAGTACAAGATCAGAAACTACGTCAAAAGAGCCGCATAACCTCATTCCCAATTCAACCGCTGCCTCAGGTCCGTGTTCATCTTGAACACGTTTAATGACTGAGGGAAGGACAGTCATTGACGGAGTGCCGAAGCACCTCGTATATACCGCCGCAAAAATCTTACCCCATGACTCACAGTCACCAGCCTCCGGTATCAAGTCTTTAGGCAAATTAATTGTCAGAATCCTGTGTTTTTCCACAGGAGTCGTGTTAGGAAATATTGCTTCCAGCTGGTAAAATTTTCGGCAAGCCAGAAGGGCATATCATCCTTATCCTGGGGATGCTTGCCCATCACTGCATTAACAATGACAGGACTAAGCCGGAAGCACCGCAACACCTGGGGCCCCGCTCGGGAGATTGTGGGTAATGTGTTGTACTAAAGACCTAATAACGCTAATCCCTACTGTATGTAGGCATCTAAGATCAGCAAGGGGATACTCTCCTACTTGAGAATGCAGTGTAAATCCAGCCAGAACAGGCCAAGTAGCGCCTGGAATGGACAAAGGACCTAGCCTTGTAATTGTTAAAGAGTGGGGGAGGGCGCCATTAAACCAAACTCGGTGCTGCCAAGCATTAACTGGAACTTCCTGTGTCCTATACAGAACATATTCTTGCTGACACGGCAGTGGTAGCATAAGTGTCGAACACAACAGTATTTGCGTTCACTGCTGGGAAGGTCACCCACGAGTTGAAAATCTCAAAAGGGTAAGCCACTTCCGCACTCACAACCATTTTTTTTAAAGACCTAATTTATTGGTTTTCAGCACAAAACATACATAAACTGTCACACATAGAGACGATCCAAAACCCCCCATCATTTATGCAATGCATGTTATGGTGACGTATCAATTCTTGCAATCAGTGTACCAAATTGAACAAAGCCCTTTGAAATGTAGCCCCTCTACTTACGTCTAATAAAAAACGTACTCCCCCCTCCTCCCCAACTCCCCATCACCGACTCTCATTAACGTGTCTGACCTCTTTATCATATGCGCACAGGAGTGACCATGTATTGATCTACGTGATGCACCTGTCATGTCTCGGGGCTATCTCCCCAGCAGTGATCTACTCCGCTCTGTCGTCTTGTGGTTCATACTCTCGCAATGCTTGTACTAAGGTCCCCCATGCCATCGCTGTTTCTAACGCTTTAACATTGTGTCGTCTACGCACCAGCTGATACCTTAACGTGCTTTCGCTGCTGGCCCACTTTAAGAACTCGCCCCTCCATGTTTTGCTGCTGGGACCCACTGTTGCCTTCCAGTGCTTCGTGATTTCACGTTTTGCCAGCATAAGCCCCATGTCCACAAATGTACTTGTGATCTTATTCTTGGATGTGTGAGGGAACCAGTGTAGAAGGCTAATGGCCATATCATACTCCAATCGCCGATCTGTTATCGCATTTAGGGTATCTCCCACCTCCTTCCAATAGAGTCCCATCGCTGGGCAGGACCACAACATGTGCTCTAATTCCACCCCAGTTCTCGTGCATCTGGGGCACACTGCTTCTTCTACCTTGAAATATTTCCTGATGTTCCCTGGCGTCATATATGCTCTGTGAAGTATATAGAAGTGTACTAGCTGGAATCTTGCGTTCCTCGTGCTTTTCCAGGCTCTTCACACTATCTGCGCCCAAGCTGCCTCAGGGATATCTTTTCCTAAATCCATCTCCCACTTTCCTTTCAATGTGTCTAGGGGTGCTAACCCTTCATTGAGCATTCTGGAGTACAGACACGTGACCGCCTTGTAGGTCCCTGCTGCCATCATGGCATACTGGCAGGTTATCGATGTCTTAGGTTCCATCAGCCCTTCTCCCCAGTGCGCTTGTATCGCTCTTGTTAACTCTGCGTGTAACAAGAAACCTCCTCTCGGTAGATCAAATCTTTCTTGGAGTGTCTGGTAGGGTAGCATAGCCCCATCCTCGTACAGGTCCCCCAACATTTGGAGTCCCGCCTCCTCCCAAATCTGCAACTGTGACCAGTCGCCGCCGTGCGGTAGCGCCGTCACCATCCCAAGTGGTATTTTGGGTGCATACTTGTGCAATACCCCCGCCTTACATTGGGAGCGGTTCCAGCAAAGTCTGAGCATTTTTTCTTCCGTTATGAGATCTTTGAGGTCTAATTTCTGCTGTAATGCTATGAACAGGAGGACATAGCGGTATTCCTCTGCCCCTCTTATGTTCCGGACCTCTAAATTCCCGTGCTATTTCTTGCGTGAAGATCTGCAGTTGGGCTGCTAAGTAATAATAATAATAATAAAGGAGTTTATAAAGCGCCTGGTGACGCCATCCCGGCGTGTCCCCGCGCTGTGGAGAGAGCAGCAGGAAAAGTGAGAGACCTATAGGGTAAAAAGGTGGGTTTTTAAAAGTTTCCTAAATATTGTCTCTGTCTCTGCAAGTCTAATGTTCAGAGGGAGAGAGTTCCAATTTTTGGCCGCCAGCGCACGAAAGGAGCGCCCTCCCATTCTGGCCTTGTTTATCCGGGGGGCTTTCAAAAGTCCAGTTCCCTCGGAGCGTAGTGCTCTGTTGGGCACATAGGGGATAGCAAGATCCTTTAGGTATTCAGGGGCTTTCTGAGAGGTTATCCTGTGACATATTAGGAGCGCTTTGAACAGGATCCTCTTTTTTATAGGGAGCCAGTGAAGGGCAGCCAGGGTGGGCTTAGAGGCAGCTCTTTTGGGTAGCCTGAGGACTAACCGTGCTGCCGTGTTCTGGAGAACCTGCAGCTTTCTGATGTTCTTCTCGGTAGTCCCTAAGAGTAGAACATTACCGTAATCGATACGGGAGGTGACTAGAGCTTGGGTCATCGTGCGTCTGGCCTCTAAAGGAAGAAGGTCCAGAGTACGGTTTAGGGTCTTCAGCACCCCAAAGCATTTCCCTACTAGCTTCTGGACGTGGCTATCAAAGGAGAGTCTAGGATCGACCCATACACCCAAGTTCTTTGCTTCCTTGCAAGGAGAAGGTAAAGGGCCTAAACAAGGAGGCCACCATTCCTGAGTCCAACTAGCTGTGTTTCCCCCAATCACAAGAACCTCTGTTTTAGAGCCATTGAGCTTCAGGCAGTGTTGGTCCATCCAGCCTGCAAGCTCCTGCATGCAAGTTTTAAAATTTGCGGCAGCTAAGGGGGGTGCCTGGGATAGGGAGATGAGGAGTTGGGTATCGTCGGCATAAGATACTAATTTTATGCCGTACGATTGGACCACATCCGCCAGCGGGGCCATATAAAGGTTAAACAGGGTGGGGCTCAGGGCAGAGCCCTGAGGCACCCCCTGTTCTAGGGCAATGCTGTCTGAGAGGGAATTTCCTCTCTGAACCTGGAAGCTGCGATCTATGAGGAAAGCTTTGAGCCATCCCAGTGCAGCCTTGGTGACCCCAGCCTGGTTTAGACACTGTAGCAAGATGGAATGAGCTACAGTGTCGAACGCAGCACTGAGGTCCAGCATTATAAGTGCCATCGTATGACCCTCGTCAGCTCCTGCCCGAAGCGTTTCAGTCGCTCTCAGGAGGGCTGTCTCAGTGGAGTAGTTGGTCCGGAAACCCGACTGGGAGCTATGCAGGGATTTATTAGCTTCTAGGTGAGCCATGAGTTGTTTATTGGCAATTTTTTCGGTCACTAATACAACTCAAAGTCTGGGACCGCCAGCCCTCCCTCAGCTTTAGGCTGTATGAGAGTCACCTGTGCCACTCTACGCCTGCCCGTTCCCCAGAGGAAAGACACTATTAACGATTTCAGTAATTTAAACGTGGAGCTAGGTATCCACACTGGCAATGTTCTAAAATAATATAAGAATCGAGGAAGTGGTATCATGTTTAAGAGGGCTATGCGGCCTGTCACTGACAGCGGGAGGGTGCCCAAAAGGCCATGCTGCTTTTCAATGCCCTCACGCCGTGACCCACATTCCCCTCCAGCATGTCTGGCGCTGTGTGATAAATGTGCACTCCTAGGTATTTCAAACATGTGGGTTCCCACCTCACTACTCAAATCATGCTGGGTCGGGTCTCTCCCTGCTTTGCCGGGAACAGACATGTCTTGGACCAGTTTACTCTTAGACCCAAGACTTCTCCAAAGTCCGAGAGCAAGCATTCAGCTCCTGCCATTGCACTGTCAGCGTCTTCAAGGAAGAGCAGCAGGTCGTCCGCGTATAGCAATATATACTGTTGACCTTCCCTACTCCCCAGCCCCCCATTGTGGTTTCCCGCCTGGGCTGTGATTGCGAGGGGTTCCACTGCCAAGGCGAACAGTAACGGGGACAGCAAGCACCCATGTCTCGTCCCTCGTTCTATCGGGTATTGCAAGGATATCAGTGTGCCTACTCTCACTCTGGCCACCGCCGACATGTACAATACCTTCGTCCATTGCAGATAATCCTCTCCTAAGCCAAAGCGTCTCAGTACTGTGTATAAATACTCCCATTCTAAACTATCAAAAGCTTTCTCGATATCCACCGATAGTATCATTGGCTGTTGCGCCTCCGGGAGGTATCCTCCAGCAGGCACACCCGTCACCTGATGTTCGCGGTCGTGTTCCGCGTTGGTATGAAACCAGCCTGATCTTCGTGGACTAGCGTGGTCATGTATTGCAACAATCGGGTGGCCAGGATGCTGCTCAATATTTTGTAGTCAGTGGTCAACATCAACAATGGTCTATAAGAGGCCGTGTCTTTACTCTCCCTCCCCGGTTTCAACAGTGGGATCACTAACGCTTCCCGCATGGATTGGGGCAACTGCCCCAATTCTCTTGCCTCCTTGTAAACTTCCTGGAGTATCGGTGCCAATAGGTCAACATATTTCCCATAAAATTCTATGGGCAGCCCATCTAGCCCTGGGGTTTTATTGTGGGCCATTCGTTTAATGGCACCTCGAATCTCTCCTAGTTCTATGTCTTTGCCCAAATCTTTCGCCTGCTCCTTGTCCAGCTCTGGCAAGTGTAGTTCTTCTAGGAAGATATCGATGGCTGGGTCCCCGGCTATTAGCCTGCTTTTGTAAAGTGCCTCATAGCAGCACGTGAAGCACTGCAGAATCTCGTTTTGGGTATGAACCACCTCTTCGTCCACTGTTTCTAAGGCTAAGATGGGGGAACTTCTTTTTGTGGGGTTGGCCAACCAGGCCAGCAGAGTCCCCGCCTTATATTCCTCTGCATGGGCCCTCGTTGTATAAGCCTTATAGTCAAAACTATGTAAATGTTCCACTTCCGTTGCCACTGTTTCCTTTGCCGCACTAACCTCTTCCTGTAGTTCAGGGTGACCAGGCCTTAATAGTTCTACCTCGCGTAGTGCGTTTTCAGCTTTGTCCAGATTGCGTAAAAGTACTTTCCGTACTCCTGCATGTTTCCCTATACAGAGCCCCCTGATAACTACCTTGAAGGTGTCCCATTCTGTCGTCCTCGTCGCGGTGGTACCATCATTTTCCATAAAATGCTGAGTAATGCCGTCCTCTAGCGCGGCATGGAAGAGCGGGTCATCCAACGTTTCAGGGCGCAATTTCCAGGTAGGGACGCATGAGATTCCAGGCATCCATTGCATGGTGACCAGCAAAGGGTTATGATCAGATATTGTTCTGTTTAGATATTCAGTCTGCGCAATAGCTGGCATTACTGCTGGGGAGCACAACAGCGCGTCCAGTATCATGTGGTAAATATTTGATTTACCGTCCTAATTTCTATGCAGGTAAGTACTTTAACAAAAATAACTCAATCGGAAAGAAAGAGGCAGAGTCCGTGGTGTTAGAGTTCTTAGGGGTTTTATTCCTTAAAAAGGAATGGTCATGGTACCAGATAGGATATCTTGTTCCTGCCACCACTGGGGTGCAGGAAGGGATAGAGCAATATTTTATTGACAATACATAGCTTATATACTTAAATCATACAATAGAAACCAATACAGTAGGCGTAACAGCTGAGAGAAACAAGATAACAGCATACACGTGGTAGTGATACGTAATTAGAAGGCATGAACTAGGCGTGAACATAGAGGCGTGTGCTAGAAACGTCATATGTAAGTGTCACAAGTAGGTGGGTACGTAGCAGAATTAGGCAATGCCAGCAGAAATCTGAGGCCTGGATGCGCGCGCAGCTGCAAGACGCGTGAATGACGTGGAACTGGAGGGAGCGGGGGACTTGACATTTACACTGGCGGAAAGAGACAGAAGTCTGGCATGTCAGATCAACTCGTACCTATATCATATCTGATATCTAATGTTTGGGAACCATATTATCTAGAAGGAAAGGTCTCTTGGGCAGAGGCTATTCTATACTGACTGTGAGTGCGTGTATAAGCGTCTAAGTGTCTGCATGAGATGCGAGGGGGCATGGGCCTACCATGGTAACAGAGGCTATGAATTACTTGCACGGAGACAGTGAGGCCGGGCCCTTTGCTCTGCAGCTGGAAGATGTTTACTTGAACTAGTAGACAGGAATGTATGTTTGAGGAGCGGAACAGATAATTCGAAGGTTGAATACAGTGTTGGCAGGCAGCAGGCTGAGCCAAGCGCCGTTAGCCGCACGGGGAGTAAGGCAGAGGTCACGGGTACAGAGGCAGCCCAGGCTGAGGCGTTCAGAATCAGAGGGCAGGAAGAAGCTCGATGGCAGAATTCAGGGCCTACTTCGCCAGAGCTGAAAAACGTGTAAAGTACACCACAAAAAGACGTTGGCATGGCATACTTAGGAACAGAATATTCAACCCATTCAGGGTGGATCTGAAAGAGGACATGTTAACGTTGGACGCAAATGTATTTGCGTCTTCATAGCTGGCACAGGAGGGAAGTTACATGCACTTTAAGCTGGTACATGGAGACGGTGGGGTACACGTTAGGGAACATTTCTTGACCATAAAATTTATATTTCCTCAATCACGTGCAGCTCATGCATGCCGGAAAAATAGGAGTAGTCTCTGTCCCTCGGGTGCTGCGTACGCCAGGCGTCCACCAGTCCCCATCAGGACTGCCACTCTAGCCTACCCTTGGTCAAGCCGTGTATTGGGGAATCGGCCAGGGGGGGATGCGACCTATCTAGGGAGATGTCCGTTATGGAATTGAAGTCCCCTCCCATCACCAGTGGACTTGCGAGATAATGCGCCAGAGACCCAGACACCCTCGCCAGAAAGCTCAACTGATCAACAATAGGTGCATATATACTACAGAAGGCAATGTCCCTGCCTCTTAGCTTCCCTTCGATGGCCACAAACCTGCCCTCAGGGTCCATCGTCTGCCTAGTCGTCTGAAAATGGACCCCTGCTCTAATCCAAATCAGTACACCTCTAGCAAACGCAGAGTATGTGGTGTTGTACACTTGGCCCCGCCATCTATGCTGCAGCGCTATCCCTTCAGCCTTCGTTAAGTGTGTTTCCTGGAGTAGTGCAATATGTACTCCCCTGCGGACTAGATAGGCGTGAGTCTTATGTCATCTAATCATAGTATGCAGTCCCCTCATATTCCAGGTTATACACCGCAAGTTAGCTAATTCACCCATTCTCCCATAGTTTCTTGCACAATCGAGATTGTACCCCTGTTTCTGCGTCGGTGATTAACCATCCCCAACTCCCCCTAAACGTCCCAACCCTCTCACCCCAAGAACAGGACCTAGTAACTCCCATGTAGTTCCCATCCAAACCATGACATCTACCAAGCAACTTCTAGGCCCAACAGCAGACACTGCGGGCATGCCTTAAGGGCAACGAAGGGGGGACTGAATACCAGCAGGCAGCAACCACCACTCCCCTGGATCGCACTGCCCACCTGAGCCCGCTACAAATGGGCCCCTCGAATGCCCCCCTCCCCCTCAACAGCTCAGTGCCAGACTCTCCTAAGAAGCACCGCCTTGGAGTCTATTTTAGTACCTAGTCCGTAGTCCGGCCAGCTCTCCAGGATGATGTACCCCTTGTCCAGCATTCCCTCAGCTGCCTCCCGCCCACTCTGCCCTCATTCCCATTTCAAACCGGCAGCAATGCGTCCGGCAAGTCCATTACGGCTTGCCATGATCAACCCTACAGCTGCCTCAGCCTTCGTCCAACATCCTGTATGCCGGTGCCGGCGTGACCTCCGGTAGGTGCGCACTGTCCGCTTCGTAGTGGTCGACGTCTGATCCATCTTTGTCTTTGTCGGAGTCTGTTCGTTCTGTAGACTGTTGACCCTGTGTGGGGGCCGTCCTTGTTGAGGCAGCCTGGCAGGCACCCTGTGAGCCCTCTCCAGCGTGTAGAAGGTCGTAGGCCCTTGGGAGCTACCACCGTCTTGAGCCAGGCTTCCAGGTACTTCACCATGTCATCTCCTTCCGTTTTTTCTGGTAGACCCACTATGCGGACATTGTTCCGGCGAATGCACCCTTTTGCCTCTTCCGCCCTTTTCTCCAGCACTCCCACTCGATTCAGAACCTCAGACATAGTGGCCCTGAGGCCCTTTTGCATTGGTTCAATGATCTGTAGCGTGCCCTCCACCGCTACAACTCTGTCCACAAGCTTGCCATGGTCTGCTCGCAAGAGACCCAGGCCCGTGGCTACCTGCGCTATATCTTGCTGTAGCGCCGCCTTGGAGTCCGCTATCGCCGCCAAGATTTTGTCCAGTTGCAGTTGTATATGCGGGTCGCCTGGTTGATCCTGCTCCTCCTGCTCTAGCGTCCCGGTAGTTCAGTGTCTGACTGCTGTTGCGCCCCGTGTTTCCTACCTTTAGCTTTCCCCATGGTGAGCTGTCGCAGGGGCAGGAACCCCCCATGCGTCCAACACAAAGGTCTTCTAGGATTTCACTCTTATAGGGGCGCGCCCAATCTCCCTGCAAGATCCAGGTTGGTGTTCAGCTCACCCCCTAGCAGATCGTAATCAAGCGCAGATCAAGTGTGGCAGCTACGTGGGCTCCGCTCAGGCGTTCCGGACCCTCCAGTCATCACCTCGTCTTAGCGCCAGTGCTAGCAGATTCCCTCAGCTTTCTCCCGGTGCCTCCTATGTGTAGGCCTTCGTAGACCGCCAGATGGGCGCACTGCACTGGTGGTGCCTCCACCGCCGCCAATCACCAGGGCAGCAAATCTTTGGGCCGAGATATGTGAGGCGCCACAAACCCAGCAGTCAAGCACCCAAGTGGGGGATCCACCGGCTAATGTATGCCACCCTGGTGCGCCACTCCAGTAGGGGGGGAGAGCAATGTCCAGCAGCCAGCTGAGGTAATAGAAATTTTTAGGTAGCCAATGTGTCCCCCACTCGCACCCTATCCATGCACCCATGTTCCTTGTATGTCGTGTAACTTCCTTCCCGTACATGCTAGAAAGACGCATATGCATTTGCGTCCAACGTTAACATGTTAGTTATTCAGTTCTCCAAGAAAACCACGTTAATTAGGCTTCTAGGCTTATGGTGCCAACGTCTTTACATGGTACACTTTTGAATCTCGCACACGTTTTCTCCATGTTTCCTGGCGCAGTCGAGCTAGGCCCTTAATTGAGGCTCCGAGTCTCTTCTGTCTCTGAAAGCTGCAGTTTAGGTATGCATCCCTGACCTCTGCCTTACTTCCTGCTCAGCGAAGCGGTGCCCGGCTTGGCCTGGCCTGCCTGCCAAAATAGTATTTTGCCTACAGTTATCATCTCAGCCTCCTCGAAAACACATTCCAGTCTAGTGAAATAGGTAAACATGACTCCAGCTGCAGAGCAAAGGGCCCAGTTCTCCTGTCCTCCTTGCAAGTGATTTACAGATCCCGTTACCATGGTAGGCCCATGGCCCCCGTGCATTGAACCAAGACACGTATGCACGCACTAGCATTCAGTATTGAACGGCCTCTGCCCGAGAGACCTTTTACTTCAGACACTACATCCTCCAAACATGAGATACCAGATATGCTATAGGTACAGGTCGTTATGACATCCCAGACATTAGTCTCCTCTACTAGTGCTAGAGTCAAAGCCCCCAGTTCTCCCCAGTTACACGTCATGTTCAGTTGCGCGCGCATCTAGGCCAAAAGTTTCTGCTGATCCTGCAAACTTTCTCTAAGCATCCACCCACTTGTGACGTTACTTGTGACGTTTCTCTGACATGTCAAGTGCACGCCCACGTGTACGCCTTCTTACACGCCTCCTGTTACGCACATGTGTTCTTATCTCTCTCTTTTCACCTGTTACACCTACTGTATTCATTTCAATTATACTGTTTTATTATATATAATGTGAGATGTTAATAAAACGTTGAATATCCCTTCCTGAACCTTAGTGGTGAAGGAACATGATGTCCTGTTCCTCGAGGATCATAATTAAAGCCCGTATGACTCAGATACCACGGACTCTGCCTCTCATTTGATTGAGCTATCCTTATTGATACTTAATGCATGGAAAAATAGTTCGGTAATTTTATTTACCACATAACCTGGCGCCCGAACAGGGACTCCCCCCCTTCCCCACTCGCCGGCGATGTAACGCAGGCCTTGACCCCTTCTACAGCCGTGACGGATCCAGTGCACACCTGCGGGTTTTCCTGCTATCTCCCTCAGGCCCACGGAGGAGACGGAGACTGCGGTCCGGCATCCAGACGAGGCGGTGAGGAATGCGGAGGATCCCGACCAGAGCCCCAAGTCGAGAGAGCAAGGTCCGAGGTATCCGGAGGCCCACCTGTTCCGAAGCGCATGCGTAGTAGCAGTCGGATGTCGTAGCAGTCCAGTCCAGTCCAGCACAGTTTCTGAGGCCTTCAGTTTCTGCTTCCCGGTGAGTACCGTTGTTGGGAACGCATCTAGACGGGTTCATTAATTTGTGCCCGGTCAAGACAGGTCTGGGTACACAGACCTGGTCCAGACGTGTTCACTTAGGCGAACGCGGTATGACGTGTCTCTTTAAGGGACCGGTATTGTCTGTACTGTTTTAGCAGTGCATCTAGTGATTCAGTATTCTAGTATTGTATCTCGAGATTTCAGTATTCGTGTTTTCTATGTACCAGGTAATATCAGTCTGAAATGTTTCAATGTGTTTTAATGTCGTGGTATGAATGATTGTTTGCTATTCATTACTGTGTTCATTGTGTTCACGTTCAAGTCAGTTCAAAAATGCCGCTGTTCTCGAAATTACGTCAGATAGGAACTAGAAAAGGGATACTCGAAGAAGCAGTTCCTGTCCCGCCTAGGGACACTCCCGGACATTTTATGTACCATAAACATGGCTTAGATGCCATACTGTACTTAGATTTGTGGGTGGATTATACTAAAGATCTGGAAGAGAAGTATAGATGGCCTGTCTCAGGGACATGGGATGCTGATTGCATCATGAGAGTAGAAGAAGCAATATGGAAAAAGAAAGCCAGACAATCCCAGAAAGATGCCATAGAATTGTGGCGTAAAGAAGCCCATAGAAGAGCAGAGAAAGAAATCAGGAAAGCAGAGAAAAGTAGAGAAGAATCTGAAAAAGCTAGAGAAAAAGAGTTACTAGAAGAAGGAGAACGAGTCAGAGCAGAACAATTAGACAGACAACGAAATGCCCTTATCACAGGCATGTATCCTGTTCTCGCCGAGGGCCTGCCCAAGGCGACCCCGGAAGTACCTCGTAATCTGCCACCACCATTGGTCCCGACTAAACTTCGTCACAAACAGACCGCAGCGGACATTTTCCTTTCTTCTTATTTAGACGATGTTGCTCCTGCGTATACCAATGTACGCGTACCACCTGCTAATAATAATATACGTCAGCCTATTCAGCCTGTTCAAGACACGTTACCGCCACTCCCCCAAGACTCGACTCCCCCACCCGTTGTTACTTCCCATCAGGAGGCCATGGCACACCACAAGGTTGAGACACAAAGAATGATCTTACAGTTTTTGATAAATTGTTTGATAAGGGAACGAGATCGGCCAGGTACGAGCAAGGAAGAGATGGACGCCCTGATAAATTGGAGTAACAATATAGCTGATGGTAAACATAATAAACAAAGTTGTATAGAATCCATGTACAGAAAGATCCGTAAAGAAATTGTACTAATACACGAAAAAGAAAAAGCAGCTAGGGAAGACGAGAAAGAGAATGAAACAGAGGATGAAGATATAGATGATACAGAAGAAGACCCAGATAGAATAGCGTATGTAGGTAGAGCAAGACCTTTTGACAGACCCATTCGCCTAGAAAACAAGAAACGTTTTCTTTCTCCCATACCAGAACAATGTTCTCTGGAACATTTATTCCAAGCCACCGATAAAATACTGAAAGAAAGAATAGGTTACAGTGAACTTAGTACCATGCGTGATCAGGAACTAGCCTGGTCAGCAGTACAATGGGCTGGCAATACTAGTATATATAAAGATGATTCAGTAGAGCAAACATTTTTGAGTCTTTCCCCAGACGAACAGCGATTAGCTGGTATGTACATGATCCAACATCTCATTACACTGTACGAAAATCAGCATTCTGATCCAGGTCCCCTATATAATATACTGGAAGATTTACTCCTAAAGAGATGGAGAGGCCTAGGTACTGATTTAATTAATACCATTCTGGAACAACGCCACAAATACAGAACTTTCCTGACTCCCCATTTCGTTCCTGTTCCACCACCAGTAAGACAACCATTTTACATAGACAGACAGAATCCCTTACGAGAAGTTCATCCCGTCCAGACCGCAGGGGGTGCGCTTCAACGCGTATTCGTATACACACCTCTGACCAAAATGGAATTATTGAAAATGAAGAAATTAGTGCCCTGTCATGATAAAGATCCAGCAGGATTCCACCGTGAATTAAAAGACATGTTACTCATGGGAGATTATACATATCCCGACATTCTTAAAATGTTAAAAGTACTGTTGCCTGCCGGCATTTACGAAAAACTCAAAGAGAAAGAATGGGAGGTGGGAGATAAGACGTCGAAGAAAATAGGCGAATCCCAGGTACAGGTCTTGGGGGCAAAGCCAAAGCATTACCAGGATTATTAGTACAAGTCTTGCCTAGGTTACTGACAGTTAAAAAGGAAGACTGGGATGCAATCTCAGCCTGCAAACAGAAACAAGATGAAGACACTAGTGATTTTTATTCCAGATTTGAGAAACGTTTTATCATTAATAGCGGCCTGAAAACAAGTAGTGAATCATATCCACATCTTTTTGTGACCAAACTAGTCGAGAATTCCTTACCACAGGTTAAAAACAGAGGGGCAGATTTATGTTAACTGGCGCATCCCCAGGGATGCGCCAGTTACCATGCGCCACAGTGCGCCACAGCTCCGCCAGCCATGGTGCGCCGCATTTATAATGCGGTGCACCATGGTGCAAAAACGGCACAGATGCGTGACGCATCTGTGCCGGAAATGTGTTGCATTGCTGGAGTTGCGTCGCAAGCACGACGCAGCTCCAGCAAGGCTCGGGGGTGCCCCATTTTCACAATGCTGCGTCAAGACCTACGCCTGCTTCAAGCAGGCGCAGGCTTTTGACGCAGCATTGGCTTAAAAGTGACTGAGTGAAATCTCATAGATTTCACTCAGCCACTTTTGCGAGGCGCACCTGCCCCGGAACGCCCACCCTGCGCCGGAACGCCCACAAGCGGCGCAGGGCTTTACAACGTGACGCATCTGCCTAGATGCGTCACGTTGTAAATCGTTCGTAGGGATGCGCCACGTTTACGCCGCCTTGCGTGACGCAACAGCGGCGTAAACGTGGCGCAAGGGCCTCATAAATCTGCCCCAGAGTATTGAAAGTCGAGAGTACCTGGCAAGCAAATACCCCTTCCCAAATGTTACAAATGTTACAGTACCACCAAAACAGAATTAGAGAGGAACACGAACATGAACAGAGGCGTATGAAAGATACGAAAATGAAAGTACTAGTTGCCCAGTCCGTCCCAGCAGATGGTCAGAAGAGGGGTACGACACAGACTAGTCTTCCTGCAGCTCCTGTTAAAGGGAATTGCAACTACTGTAAACAGCCAGGTCACTATATAAATAAATGTCCGGTTCTGAAATACAATATTGCTACAGGCAGGACGAAAGAAAGACCGCGTCCACCTAGACCAGAACATGTTCTACAGAATATTCCACAGAATACACAACAACAGACAGTGGCTGTACCCCAGCCCCAACCTATTGCTGCCACGCAACATGTCACACAGCAAATGTACCAGTATGCCCAGTCAGGTTACCCCGATTATCAGCAGTATACATGAAACAGCCTAGAGAGGGAGGTTGGCTTGCCCCTTATCGAGGTTCCTGTAGATCAAGATGGTCCCTATGTACATAGTCAGGTATTAGGGAAAGACAGAAAATTTTTGATTAACACAGGGGCGAGCAGAACTACCATCAGTCATGACGAGGTTCCAGGGGCACCCCTCTCAGGCTCACAGAATGTTTCCCTTGGATTTTCAGGAAAGCCTATTGTTAACGAAGTGTCAAAACCAGTTTCCCTTGAAGTTGGTCCATTGTCCCGTACTACAGACTTGTTACTTACGAAATCATGTCCTGAAAACTTGCTTGGTATTAAAACATTGAAGGCACTAGGAGCAGTGATATGTTGTTCTCCGGAAGGAGTGAGATTATTCTTACGTGATTTTAAAGGTCATTATGTGTTGAGAGATTTTGATCCAAGATTGCAGAATGTACCACAGCATTTATGGGCGCAAGGTCCAACTGATGTAGGTTGTATGCACATTACACCATATCGTGTCACTCTCAAGCAAGGTGTTGTACTGCCCCGAATCCGACAATACAAATTGCCCCCCGAGGCTGTAGCAGCCTTACTGAAAATTATTGACGAGCTCATAGCACAAGGAGTAGTTGTAGAAACTGACTCCAATGTATGTAATTCTCCAATCATTCCGATTCTTAAACGAACTGACCCAAATGCACCTCCAGTCTACAGACTGGTGATCGACCTTCGAGAACTGAATAAATGCATAATACCACAGTACCCAGTAGTCCCAGATATTTCTTCCCTATTGACTGCCATTGATTCTGAAGCTGCGTTCTTTACCGTAATAGATCTCAAGAACGCCTTCTTTAGTGTCCCCATTCATCCGGAAAGCCAGTACCTTTTCGGATTCTGTTTAAATGGCCGAAGCTTCAAATTTGCACGTGCACCTCAAGGGTTCACAGAAAGTCCTAGTATTTACAGCCAAGCACTGAAACGACAACTAGACAGTATTCACATGCCTACTGACACTGCCCTGCTGCAATACGTTGATGACTTGTCAATTACAGCTCGGACCGAACGTGACTGCGAACGCGCATCACTGACAGTCTTGTATTTTCTGGCCGAAAAGGGGCATAAAGTGTCCCCTTCAAAGCTACAATTCTGTGCCCAGCAAGTGGTATACCTAGGACACTTGCTGTCCAAGAGGGGTAGACAGTTGACACCAGATCGTATCCAGTTAATTGCACATCTGCCACAACCCAAGACACAGAAGGAGGTACAGGCCTTCATTGGCCTCACTTCTTACTGCAGACAATGGATTCCTCAGTATGCATATCTAGCCAAACCACTCATACAGTTGACAACACAGGAGGCAGCGACTTCGACTGTCCTCCCTTGGACTCAGGAACATACACAAGCTTTTGATGAATTGAAGAAAGCTTTATGTCAAGCACCAGTTTTAGCGACACCTTGTTACAGTAAACCTTTTACACTTTTTGTCACAGAACGTGATGGCACAGCATTATCTGTTCTCACACAAGATCAAGCAGGACACCATAAGCCTTGTGCTTATTTTTCTAGTACATTGGATCCAGTAGCCCAGGCCTTGCCTGCGTGCTTAAAATCAGTTGCAGCAACAGCTCTAGCTATCAGAAAAAGCGACTCAATAGTATTAGGACATCCCCTGACAGTACAAGTTCCACACTCCGTGGAAGTTCTCCTAAACCGAACCCAGACTCAACACTTGACCATTGCACGATTGACAGGTTATGAACTGACACTGTTTCAACCACACATAGAAATCAGACGTTGCAACATACTCAACCCTGCCACATTGTTACCCTCAAGCACAATCGACCCGACACCACATGACTGCGTGGAAGTTATTAATGCCGTGACCAAGCCCAGACAAGACTTGACAGACGTTGCATTACCGGACCCAGACCTGACACTTTACGTGGACGGTTCATGTATGAGAACAAGCACAGGAGAGTTAGTAGCCGCATATGCAGTGACCACTGAAACTGAAGTCATAGAAACACATCGCATTGACACACTGTCTGCTCAAGCAGCAGAGCTCATCGCTCTGACCCAAGCCTGTATACTAGCCAAAAACAAGAAAGTAAACATATACACAGATTCACAGTATGCATTCGGAGTCGTTCACGACTTCGGTGTTCTCTGGCAGGAAAGAGGTTTTTTAACTTCTTATGGTGCCAAGATACAACACGGTCCCCTCATTCAAGCTCTATTAGAAGCAATACATTTGCCTACAGCCATAGCCATCATGAAGTGCAAAGCACATACTAGAGTCACTGACACTATTTCCCAGGGTAACGACCTGGCAGATCGAACAGCCAAACTCACAGCTCAGACTCAAACAGACATACCGACTGATCCGACAAAGACTGAAGTAACTCCACTGACACATTGTATGACAGTTAAGGATCCCACACTAGATGTACTCGACATACAGACACATGCAACTCCAGATGAAATCAAGAAATGGACTGAACAAGGAGGGATCCAGACAGATCAGGGATGGATGACAAAGGGAAGAGCCACATGGTTCCTCCCCGACTCTATGGTTCAAGTTATCATTAACACAGCACATAGTCCAGCACACTTAGAAGAGAAAGCCATGTTAGACAGTTTACAGAATCTTTGGTTCAATAAACATTTACGTGCAGCAGCGAAACAGAAAGTGCGTACCTGCATGATCTGTTGTCAGTTCAACCCAGGCAAAGGTATCCCCGTGGAACAAGGTGGATTTCATCCTCCTGACCATCCGTTTGAAGTCCTCCAGATGGATTATATCCAGATGTACAGATGCCGAGGATTCAAGTATGTCCTTGTAGTTGTATGTGCCCTTTCCCGATGGACAGAAGCATATCCAGTCCCAGATTACACTGCCGTAACCACTGCCAAACAATTGGTCCGTGAATTCTTCCCGCGATACGGCTTGCCCCGTGTCGTGTACTCTGATAATGGTCAGCCATTTTCGTCCGAGCTCATGAAACAGGTATCACTCCTGTTAGGTTACCAGTGGAAATTCCACTGTGTACGACACCCCGAAGCCGCTGGTCTCGTTGAGAGACATAATCAAACCCTGAAAACACGGTTAGCGAAGGTCTGTGCAGAAAAAGGTGTAGATTGGATAGCAGCCCTGCCAGTTGCCCTCTTTTACATGCGAATGGTAGCCCATTCTAGAACTGGATTGTCCCCGTATGAAATAGTTTTTGGACGTCCCCCCAATATGTGGGGTACGCCTATGCCCCGAAAAATAACTGATGTTGAAAGTACTATGCTGACAGATTACCTAGCTTCCTTGATGTCTGCACTACTATCTTGTCGTTCACAGGTCGCGGCTGCCTTTCCGGACAATACCCAGGTGAAACCGCATGAAGTCGTTCCCGGCGACCTGGTATTGGTCCGCAACTTTGACCGATCAAGCCCTCTGGAACCGAGGTGGAAGCAGCCCAAGTTGGTGTTGATGACCACGAGGACCGCAGTGAAACTGGAAGGACGCAAAGGCTGGTTGCATCCAGAAACTGTAATCAAGGACTGCCCCCTTTCAGACACTGACTCTAAACTTCCCCTGTTAGAGAAAACTCCACAACAGGAGTATCGAGCCAAGTTGAGGTCTAGTAAGTCAGACAGCGTTTAATTGTTTAAGTCCCCCTCGGGTGAAGCGGTTAGACAGGTGTCTGACATGTATAAGATAGACCCAAGTAGTCAGAGAGATAGGCGAATTGAAAAGAGAGAAAAATATTGCAAGAATTTGCACAGCCGATGTGTTCTTACATAAATTTTTATGTTTCTTCTGAGTCTTACGATCATATGCATAAGTTTAATGCTACATGTTTTCTTTCCTCTTGGTTCTCATGTACATGCTTCCTCTAATGACACTGTAGAGCACACTTTCAGCGACCTGCCCCCTCACGAACTGTCCTATCGATTAGCCATGCGCAACAACACTTTTATTCGTATGTTACACCATTCTCACCAGACCAGCAATGCCACCAATTGCTGGGTATGTGGCCGACTCCCCCCCTACCAGAAATACAAGGGAGCTCTGCCCCTCTTTCCTTATCCGTTTACACATAATGGTTCGTGTGGTGCATGGTTTACTTTAATGTCCTCCCAAGATAGTACGTCCACGGTTTCCCAAGGCAATTGGATATGGGGCAACCTGAATACAGTTATGAATAAAATATGTTTCCCAGACAAGGAAGGTCTTCCCCAAAGGACAGGGACCGATCTAGAAAATGAAGTGTATGGATTAGGTAATTTTACACTTAACCTCATGATTCTGAATGTGCAGTCTGAGACTAATTCGGACTTGCCGTTTATTACAGTTTTGCCAGTGAAAGGCGAATTATGCGTCAGAAAGAATAATTCAGTACATCTAGGACACAGTGATTGTAATACTGTGGTCGAATTCAGTGATAAAGGAAAGTCTACATTCAAAGCTTCCCGCCATTCTTATTTTATATGTGGTCAGACAGCCTATGTACGTCTGCCATTAGATTGGGATGGAACGTGTTATATTGCGTTCTTATTGCCACCTGTTTTCCTAGCCCCACCTGATTATCATCGAAATTCGCATCTTGTGCATGTAAGACATAAGAGAGACCTTCCTCCCGTTATCGATTATTCTGAGTCAGCATGGGATCAGTATAAGGATTATATTAAAGGATACTTCTGGTTCATAGGTCCCGTCCAAAATAGTAAGATAATACGAAGATTGACCAGAACTTTGGAAGCAGTAGTGAACGAAACTACTTTTGCTTTAGGTAACCTGACCGAAGAGCAATCTACTATGAGACTTGTTGTCCTTCAAAATCGCCTTGTCCTTGACGTCAAACTGGCCGATAGGGGCGGGGCTTGTAGAGTCATTGGATCTAGTTGTTGCATTTTCATTCCTAATAATGCGCCATCCGTGTATAAAGCAATAACGAGATAGCTCACCTGATACACCAGAATCCAGGCTCCTGGACTTGGTCCGGTTGGCTCTGGAGTGTGATATCCGCCTGGGGATGGAAAGTATTGTCATTCCTAGGAATAATACTGCTCATAGTATTCAGTTGTTGTCTCTGTCTGCAATGTGGGCCAGCGATTTGCGGCTTGTGCGCCACAGCTTGTATTCCCTGTCCAAGTCCACATTCCCGTTCCCGAATGAAAAAAAGATGAACAAATGATGCTATATGAACAGATAGATGGTCTCATGAATATAGATATATCCTAAAGGGTGTAGTAGGGGCCAAGGAGGGAATGAGGTAATAGAAATTTTTAGGTAGCCAATGTGTCCCCCACTCGCACCCTATCCATGCACCCATGTTCCTTGTATGTCGTGTAACTTCCTTCCCGTACATGCTAGAAAGACGCATATGCATTTGCGTCCAACGTTAACATGTTAGTTATTCAGTTCTCCAAGAAAACCACGTTAATTAGGCTTCTAGGCTTATGGTGCCAACGTCTTTACATGGTGCACTTTTGAATCTCGCACACGTTTTCTCCATGTTTCCTGGCGCAGTCGAGCTAGGCCCTTAATTGAGGCTCCGAGTCTCTTCTGTCTCTGAAAGCTGCAGTTTAGGTATGCATCCCTGACCTCTGCCTTACTTCCTGCTCAGCGAAGCGGTGCCCGGCTTGGCCTGGCCTGCCTGCCAAAATAGTATTTTGCCTACAGTTATCATCTCCGCCTCCTCGAAAACACATTCCAGTCTAGTGAAATAGGTAAACATGTCTCCGGCTGCAGAGCAAAGGGCCCAGTTCTCCTGTCCTCCTTGCAAGTGATTTACAGATCCTGTTACCATGGTAGGCCCATGGCCCCCGCGCATTGAACCAAGACACGTATGCACGCACTAGCATTCAGTATTGAACGGCCTCTGCCCGAGAGACCTTTTACTTCAGACACTACATCCTCCAAACATGAGATACCAGATATGCTATAGGTACAGGTCGTTATGACATCCCAGACATAAGTCTCCTCTACTAGTGCTAGAGTCAAAGCCCCCAGTTCTCCCCAGTTACACGTCATGTTCAGTTGCGCGCGCATCTAGGCCAAAAGTTTCTGCTGATCCTGCAAACTTTCTCTAAGCATCCACCCTCTTGTGACGTTACTTGTGACGTTTCTCTGACATGTCAAGTGCACGCCCACGTGTACGCCTTCTTACACGCCTCCTGTTACGCACATGTGTTCTTATCGCTCTCTTTTCACCTGTTACGCCTACTGTATTCATTTCAATTATACTGTTTTACTATATATAATGTGAGATGTTAATAAAACGTTGAATATCCCTTCCTGAACCTTAGTGGTGATGGAACATGATGTCCTGTTCCTCGAGGATCATAATTAAAGCCCGTATGACTCAGATACCACGGACTCTGCCTCTCATTTGATTGAGCTATCCTTATTGATACTTAATGCATGGAAAAATAGTTCGGTAATTTTATTTACCACACAGCCCTTAGCTATGTAGCTCTGTTCAGGAGGGTCGGGGCTCATCACTATCACCATTCTCCTGCCCTCATGTCCCGGGCCACGGCCTCCAGGCAACGGCCGTCGCCCCTCCGGTGTGTTTGGGCCTCCCAGGGTTCAGCCGCCGGGCACTGCGAGCCACCTTACTTCACCTCGCAGGCGGTAATGCTTCACGGCCCCCAATCGGGCCCTACGCTTTCCTCTCTGGCCCATCCACATGGTCCGCTCTTGTGCAAGCTCCAGGAGCACCGCCAGCAGTCACCGCGGTGGGGGTCCCACAGGGGCTCCGCCTTAGCACTCCACTGTCTCCCGCAGCTCCACCGCCGTTTTCTTAGGGCGGCCTCGAGGTCTCCATTGTTCAGAGGATGGGGGGGTCTGCTCCGCACTGCCCCCTTCCTAGTAACACCTCACCTGTGCCGCGGCTCCCACTGCTTCTCAGTTCGCCACTCACTAGTTGCTCCAGCAGGGCGTTAGAGTCAGATCGCTCCGGTTGATCTAAGGTTTTGTTTCCTCCACCAGGCAGCCATTTTGGGCCGCTCGTCCTCGTCCCCACCGGCCAAGCTCCTAGTCGCCAAAACTTGCGACATCAGCCAGTTATGAGTCCCAGTCCGGCGTCGAGTAGGCACGATCCCTTTGTGAACCACCTCAGTGGGTCAGGGGGCCCGGAGCATCGTTATTACAGGATAATTGCGGGCTCAGATACGGAGCTCGCGAATTAGGCGGCTTCCATCCACGGCTCCAAGCTACGCCCCCTCCGCACTCACAACCATGATAACTGCCATGCCCTCTGATCTGAAGTTATAAGCCTGCAAATGATTGCGAACCGCAATACGACTATGCTGCCGTATGTCAACATCAGCCATAACGACACAGTAAGAAAGTGGTACAATGAAAAACCTACGTAGCACAACTGGGTAGCAATTCAAAAAGAAACTGTTTGAAAAGATTCAAGCTTGAAAAGACCTATATAATTATAGGTAGGTTTGTCCGACACCACTGTTAGCCGGAAACAATGGCGAAGGGGTTAAGGACTAAATTAAGTACTACTCAAGCGGCATGTAATAAGACCACCAACAGTTGGGTGCCATGTCGCAGCGATTCTGCTCCTACACAGAACTGTTCATAGAGACGTGGAACCTCAGTGAATTAGGGTGTGCCAAAACTGACCTTAGTAGCAAAAAATCCCCTACCAGACTAGCAATTGGTGTCTCATTGGTTCTTCCATACCCCCAATGATTAGACAACCCAGAACATGAACATAGAATACCTCAGGTAACGTGGAACACATGAACACTCTTTCGTTATACTATCATACCAGTCCAAAACGAGGAGTAAATGAAGACACGTGCAAGTTTGAAATATTTATTTCTAATGCCGTGTTCTCAGGCGCAGTATCTTAGCTAATACAAGCAGACATATTATAAGCAACAAGGTTATCAGCATAGTTAATAGTCCATAAAATACAAAGGGTGAAAGCATGTTAAAATGCTAAAGGGAAGAAGGCTAAATTGCACCTCAGTCTTATCCTCCCTTGCTAGTATATTATATTATATCTACAGAAGGTCTCTTTGAGTTTTAGAAGGGCGGCCCCATACCTCTGGTCCTAGTAGAAAGGTATCACATTGTCTTCTACACCAGCTCTCTGCATGCAAATGTTCTTCAAGTGAGTGTGCATGCTCTGCGCAGTGCATTATTAAACGCGCCAAAATCAGAGGTGGCCACAGCTGCATATGTGTTATGTCTAGGACGTGCACTGATCAGACCGAACAACAACCACTGTGTTGAAATAACCTTGAAGACTCCTGCACTCACTGTTCAGACTTAGCTTACCAAGCAAAGCTGATAAAACACATTATTCTCGTGTGAAGCAAAATATTCTACTAGACTCTAAACATTTATAATAATATGTGCCATGTGCAAAAGGAGCAGAAAGGAAAAATGGCGTTTAAACGTCTAATAAGCTCATGCTAACTTTTCACAGTGTAAAGGCAAAGCCCATCTCCATGACAGAGGTCTATCTGCTGCAACGGTGGTGGCCGATCACGGCGTCATTGCCGATGCTGTAGGGATTCACCCTCCAGCCCCTCAGCTCCTCTCGTCGATCTCTAGGCCCCCGTCCTTCTCTGCAGCTGGCGTACACACCGCACTTACTGCCCACGGGTGGTGGCGACCGCGTTGCGGGTCTAGCAGTCCAGCTTAATGGGGTGCCTCCTGCAAGTGCCCAAAAGTAAGCGCCCAACAGTAAGCCACTCAAGGCTGCTTTTTCGGAGGTAGCGCCCTGCCGCTAATACGCCCCGCCGCTCCTCCAAACCAGTCCGGCCCAATGACGCCCCTCACATTGCTCGGGTTCCAAGTCTCCGTTCCAGCCACAGGAGGTAACAATCCAGAACTAAGCCCTTCCGATAAACGATTCAGGTGTTAAGGCCCCAGGGTAGGTACTTTTGAGCGGATATTTGAACGGATGTATATGCTCGGTCGGCAAAGCCGACTGATCAGGCTGCCATCTTGCCGCTAGGCTTGGCCATGCCCCCTCGTCATTTATTTTTTAATGATTGTTTATGTGCAGTATAGGACACCTTCCTGCACATAAACAGTCAATGGTGTTTTGCTTTTTCCATGTGTGCTGCAGAGTTTTGTTTAGCAAAATCATCTGCTGTAGTATAAAGCAAGCCCTGAATAAAACCTCAGTTCTCTGAACTCACCATTCTTTAGTCCGACAGATAGATTTTACATCAACTGCATCCCATCAAAAGTCAAAACCTTGTACAGAGAGTTGGGAAAGAAAGGAAGCAGAATATATCAGTTTAGTGTCAGTCAGCATATTTTTCTTTGCAGGCGATGATACAGCCTGTAATAAATTGAGGCTGGGTCAGATGTATTATAACCAAACAAATAGTAAAACATCTGTGTAAATGCTTTTGAACTATCCCATAGCGGTGTAGGGCAATGTTCCCATTGGACAAAGTTAAATACCCCACAAGGTGTACTAGCTTTGGGCAGAAACTTGTACCTGTAATGTTGATAACAGAACAACCCATCAAAATAAGCTATACCATCATAAAACTCATTAGAAGAAAATAAAGTTCTAACATTTCATGTACAGTATTAATGTCCTAATCATCAGAAATGGTGCTGGGGTGCTAATGTAATTTAACACTTTCCATGCTGAGGAAGGAATGGTTCCTTCCTCAGCCATGTTGATTGTGTTCTGAAGATGGAACCATTCTTTACTCTGCACTTAAGCACCAAATTAATGACTGTTTACAGTTGAGGGATTTCCTTTTTTGTTTTTGAGCTTCAGGAGCTGGGAAAGAGCTTTCTCAACCTCATGAGGCATTTTTTTCTCATTATAATGATGATGGGCAAGCATGGCGCGCTCATGTCATTATATTGAAAGTGAATCTAGACAATCTACTCATTTCTGCACAAAAACAATTACTCCCTCAGTGCAGGCACCATTGCAAAATAACGCAAGAGTGACTGCGCTCGTGCACATGGAGAAGGACAGGAATGAGAAGTGTCTCGTAGATATGGCACATTCCTGCCTTTTTATTTTGACACACTCCAAGAAGGCCTGAGCACAGCCGTGTATCAAAATATAGTAAATGAGGCCCCCAATATCACTGCAGTCAGAAGGGTCCAGCGGATGTAATGGTATATTGCTTTAAAAAATCTGCCACAGTTAAAAGGCAGATAGGTAAAAACATAGACACAAATAGCTGTTTTTTTCAACTCAATTTCAATATTCTTTTATTTCAACTGTTTCTTTCTACAGGAATACCTTAAAGGATCTGTACTAATGACAACTTGCTGAACTCAAAATCGTATCTACTTTTCAGAAATGTATTGCTTTCTGGGAACCAATATTGGTTTCAGACCCATTTCTACCACTATCTGGAAGGAGGTTGAACTTGAAAGAACATAAATAGGAAAAATAGGTTTTGTTGGGGCGTGGCCAACAACATGGCCGAGTGAGTTGGAAGCCATCGGAGCTCTGGCGAGCCGACCAGATCCGACATCTTTGAAGACGTCCAGAGGTCCCCTAACTGCCGCCATGAAACACAGGAGAGTCCCGTCGTACGGTGGGCGAGGGTGAAGTCGGGGACAGAGGCTTACCGGGCGGCAAAATCCACCGGCGAGCTGCGGCCTTCCTGAGGGACGCAGAGGCAGTCCTAAAATGGCGGCGCCCTGACGGACTGAGGCGGCGGCAAGAGAGACGCGCCGGGAGACACAGACGGGAGGTCCAGAGTCTCGGGACTACCTGCGAGTGCTCGAGCTGAGGCAGAGTGGCACCGGGGCTTCAGTGACGGAGCACCGTGCAGCCACCTCTAGAACGGGTGCCGCGACGAAGGCACAGACACGTGGAGGTAAGCCCGTCTGGAGGTCCGAAGGGGTGCCAGTCCCAAGTCGGACGGCCAGCCGGCCTGCTGGGGACGAAGGGCGCTGGATGAACAGGGAACTCCCTATAATACTTTCAGGTCTAGAGGAGGGAGTAACAACCCTACAACAAAAAAAGGGGGGGACCTCTATACTGACCTATATTACTTTACACCTGAGCATTAAAGTCTCTTCAAAATTACATATAGGATGCTACATAAAACATGAAGTAATTCATTTAGACTTAGAATTTGTATTTAATTTCTTTCATTTATTTTATATCATTTTCATAACAGTTTTATTTTTCTTATTTTTTAGTGATTGTTTTATCAAAATTACAAAACAGTGACATGGTAACATATGTACAATAAGTTTAAATAATGCAAGGTTGAATCATGTTGTAGGAAGGTGGATATCTGACTATGGTTACCCCCAAACTTTTTGCCTGGTGTTTAGCTGGTTTTTGACTTAGTTGGCCTGGGATCCTGCTATTCAGGGCCCCAGGCTAATTGCTCTCTCCTTAAAATGGACTCCATGTACCTTAGGTGCATACACAATTGGAACTGGTTCACCTTATTGGCCCCTGTAAGAGTGTACCCTAGGTACCCAGGGCATAGGTGTTTCCAAGGCCTACCAGGGGCTGCAGCATGTATTGTGCCACCCCTGGCCTGGCCTCCATATTTGACACAACTGGATGATCACTCAGCTGGGGTAAGTTGGTGTAATCACCTCTTACTTAGGTATAGTATCCCTATACCTGACCTTAAACTGGACACATATGTTCCTATCAGCCACTCCTATGGAAGGCCTCATCAATCCTGGAGGCAGAGTGCTTGGAAATATGTGAGATGGTGCTCTAGCATGAGCTGAGCCTGTCTGCAGCTGTCGGGAACCACTCCCTAAGCTGTTCCGGGATATTGCCATACCATATACTCTTAAGTGCATTATAATCCTCGCGGTTAAATGCTATCTTTGGTTTGGCTTTATCAAAACATGTCGAGTAAGGTGTCATACGAATTGGAATACTATCCCCTCGACAGTTCTGTCGACGGGGATAGCATTCCACCCTTCTAGAGGGACACGACATGTGTGTAGCCTTAAACCCCGGTTAAAGTTAACCAGAGCCTCAGCATCACAAAATGGATGCTGCCACCACAGACACGAGTCTGGCCTCCTGCTGCTTACCGAAACCCGGCAGATGGTGGCCTGGACAAAGGGTTTCCTGCCTTGGGAGGTGCGAGCACCACCCCAGACAGGGTTTTGTGTATTGGGTAGGACAGGGCTGAATAGAATCAGACATGCCCGGGGCACACAAGGTGTCCCCGTGCATAGGCCAGTCCAAACCGGTCCTGGGACTTTCCAGACCCAGGCTTGGCACGGAATTGGACAAAGGAAAGGGGGTGTAACCGCCCCCCTTTCTGGTTCCTCCCAGAGGAGGGACCTAGTAGGTGATCCACCCCTCAGATTTGGGAATAAGAGTGGGAGCAGTGCCATTGCACAGCAGATCATCCTGAATCAACTTTAAACAAAGAAGAAGACTGGACTTCGACATTCTGCTGCTCAGAAGACTAAAGAGAATCTCCCTTGTGGCCTAGGAGTGGCCACCCTGTGAACACAGGCACCAACCAGCAACTCGACATCTGCTTTGCCGCCGCCTCCCGCCGGAGCCCGAGCCCAGAGCCCGACAAGAACCAGACTCCCAGACCTCTCAGAGCCCGATCCACAGTCCCTGCAAAGAAGGGACCCGTGGAGGCACCGAGTGACGTGGGACCGGACCTCTTGGAAGACACTCGAAAAGCTGACTGCGCAGCTTTTGAGGCATCCTCGATGTTGTGCTTTGAGGACTGAGAACCCCCACCACCGAGCAGCCCTTACACCGAAGATCAGCCCTCCAGCATCTCCACGATCTGCGTGGGGCCCTTTTGCATTGTGCCACTCGACGCGCCATCCCGGCCACTAGCCACGTGGTCAGCGGCCATCTTGGCGACAAAACCGACAATTTACACAGCAGGTCTGGTTGCTCCAGACCTACCCAAGCTCCTGTAAAAAGGAGCACTCACTCTGACCTTGCTGGTCCGAGTGTTAAGCATCTTTCAACTTCTGCGTGGCTTGCATTTGCCAAGGCCTGTTTGCTCCGATCAAGTTGCCGACACCGCTAACAGCGAGAAGCCTGCGTGGGACAGCTCATGACCGACTCCTGGACGTCCTCGACCCCGGGTGTCCACGTGGCTGCAGAGAGAAGCTACCTGACAACGCCTGTTTGCACCCGACATCGCCTGGTTCCAATCTGGTTCCACGGTAGTCACTGGCTAGTGACTTTGAACATTGTCCCCTCTGCTTTCAGGTCTTCACAACTTCAGATCCACCCTTGGATCCACCGGAACTCTTCACATCGAGCCGCCTGCAGCATCTTCAGCTCCAAGCACCATCGACCAGCGTGACGAAACCCGACACTACTTCGACCCTGTGCACCCGCTTCCTGTGGGTGAGGTAACTCAGCTCCGCCGGTGCTCCTGCACTGGTACACATCTCAAGGGCCTGTGTCTTAAGTTTCAGCTCCCTAGGTCACTCGGAAGGTTCCTAACTTTCTAACTTTGTACTTTTTATGCACCATAGACTTTGCATTGGAAAGTGCGTGCACTTTGAACACTGCACCCGAGTCCCGCGGGCCTTTCCCGACTTAGTCACTGCTAGTCTCGAATAGCTCCAGCGATTCCCAAGGACCTAGGCCTGTTCCCTTTCCTATTGGTATCTCTTATACCACTTTCTTAGTATATGGTTTAGGTGGCCCCTAGGGCTCATCCATATTGTGCAACTTTTGTGTATTTTAAACTGTCTTGTGATTTAACGCTTGTGCTTCTGTGCTCATAAAGAGTCCAGGGGATTTTATAGTTAATAAATCAATATATATTTTCAATATATATCTGTGTGGTGTCCCTTTCATTTGGTATTCAAGGGGGTTGTGTATGGTAATACAGCTGGCTTCACATGCCTTTCAGAGTTTAGCCTAAGACTGCTTTGTCCACGTTACCACTAGGATAACTGGTCTACAAGGTTGAATTACAACCAATCATCATAAGGGTTGCTTGGCATGGTACAAAGTGATCACTAAGAATTAGTGAGCATTATATACCAGGCCAACTTCTCACACATGTCTTAACAGAAACCCCTAAACAGTACATATAAGGTGACTTTCACTCATACCATCATTCCTACATGCTTAAACTTTCATACTGATTGTCCTGACATTACTGACACAACAAACAACAGTGAAAAAAATGAAAAACATTTAAGTGTCCTCTGGTAGACTCCTCAGAATATGGCTAGAACCCGTTGTGTTAAGTCTTCCTTTTTGTTTTGAGTGTTGGGTAAATGGTGGCGATACCATGGCCTGGATGGAGGACTCTGAATCTGGAAGACTGGGAGGATCCATTCATGGGCACTGGAAGATCCGCAAGGAGGGACATTTAGGCAATGCTGACTGGGACCTGGAAAAAATATCCACCCGGGGCAGCCTGAGCTGAAGGGGGGTGTATTGTTTTTAATGGAGATGCTTGATGGGTGGGGGGTGGAAGGGACAGGTGTGATGACCAATGATGACATGATTGTCATATTGTCATATTGTGGATTAATAAAATGCAAAGAAAAATATTTTTTTTTAAATAGGTTTTGTCCCAGTAAAATTAAAATTTGGGTTTTCTGACAAAAGTCTGCCTGTCCATGAAAGCAGGGAAGCTGGTGATGTTATCACCATAAACCCTTCATTAAAATAATTTGCAGGGAAAAACACAGACGCTTTCTTCTGCAGCACTTTTTCCCCATTTACCCCAAAAAACTACATCTACCTGTATTTTGGCTAATTTCTCAGTCCGCTCCAGAGGAATCCACAAACCCTGGGTACCTTTAAAATCCTCAGAATGTTGGGAAAAAAGCAGCAAATTTAGCACGGATACCTTCTGTGGATAAAATGTTATGGGAGCCTAAGCAAACCTACCCCAAATACCCCAAAAAAAGTCTTAGCACAGGGGGGATGGCCTAGCAGCGAAGGAGTTAAGGAAATCTTAAACAAATGTGGAATTTGTAACAGTTCAGAAGGACCATACAAATCAAAGGATACCTTGTTCCATACAATCCCTTCCGCAACCGGAAGAGCTGAAATGTTCACCATTGACTAGTCTCTTTGTTCACGTTATGGTGATGTGTGTGGCTTTAGAACCAAATTCACAGCGTGTCCTGCGGAGCGTTCTGGGACATTTAGGAGAAGGAAGTACATCGTCACAAAACCAATCCAAAGTTTTGGGACAAGACATGCAATTGTAATCCAAAGGTCTAACCATGGAGAAACGAGGTATGTTCTTTGCAGACAATGATAGAAGACACGCACCTTCAATTTGAATGTCAGGGGCGATGTGGGTGATGGAACCTCGGATGAGTTGGAGAAGTCATCGAAGTCGATAAAGTATCCAGACGCCATCCGGTCTATCATGGACAGCTCCGCTGGCTTGTTCGAATTAGAAGACTCGATCTGTAGTCTGCTGATGCAGACCTTGTTCATTTCTGGATTTCAAATTGGAATCTGTAGGACATATTTACAAGCCCCTATCACCACAAGAATTTCACATTTTATGATGTTCCTTTACGATAAATCCTTTGCCTTATTTACAAGTACATGTAAATAAGGACCCTTTCACACTACACTTGGCGTGAAAGGGGTGTGCAATCTACCTCTATTTTCAAGTGTGGCGTAAATAGGAGGCACCGCCAAAATTAAGACCAGGGAAAACCTAGACTTAACATCGTGAAACGAGGAGAAATGCTTAATTTCACCTTGTTTTTGCTGTTTCTATTTGTGCTGCATTGTGCAGCACACATAGAAACAGCAAATCGCCACAAATGATTGTTCATGTGCAGAAAGGTGTTCCTTTCTGCACATAAACAATCATTTAAAAAAATTACGATTTGCATCTTCTGTGAGTGCTGGGCAATGCAGCACAACTTGGTGTTACAAATCGCCATTCTGGATTGTTTATGTACAGGTGTCCCTTCCTGTACATAAACAATCATTCCTGCCCAACAAGGACCCTCTTGCACTATGGTGCAAGGGTGCCTGTATTGGTGGTATGCAGATAGATTTATCACCAGTGCTAGGGAAAACACAAGGATGCACCATATTCATGTGAATTCGGCGCATCCCTGCGTTTTCCGGATGGCAGAGCGGGGGTAAGCAATTTTTTCTTAGCACCATGCTTTGCCATTCTATAAGAACTGCCATTAAATATGCCCCTCTGTTTCTGTTCTTGTAGACTGCACAGTAGTCATTTTTAAACAGGTAGAAGGCTACTTTATTGTTGTTCGTAGTTGTCTCATGTTGAATAGACAGGTTTTGTTTGTTATTGAAGCTTAAATTTGAATTTCCTGAACTGCTGTGAGAGGAGATTGGTAGGTACCCAGGATCCCACAGGGTTTTCTGTTGGGGATCAGCCACATAGTGAGGTTTGATCAGATCGATGGAGACAAAACTTTTCTCTCTGAGTCCTGCAAGAAGAGGAAGAAGTACAGATTGTGTTCCTTGAACAGCAAGGAAAGGCACTGGCGCTCTGTAAAATGGCCCGAACTCATTTTCATCCACAATCTTTACCCTGACCAGATCCCCGATCCTTGGGTTGCAGCCAGTTCTTGCCAGAACAACCTTCACTTCTTCAGTGGTGGTGCGTTTTTACTTGGACCTTGCTTTGTACATCCCAGAAGTCATTCAATACCTGTAAAACAGTCAAACGTTCTGTGATGTCAAATGATGTTTCATCCTCCACTGTGCTGGCATTTTTAAGGTCTGGCACCCAACTCTTAGTCCCAAACTGGATCTCAAAAGGAGTACGACCACCTAGGGACTTTCTTGGCAAAGCCCTGTGGACCCCATAAAGGTGATGGGCACAACTGCGACGAGAGCCTAGTACCTTTATTGTTAAAGTCCTGTTTTTTCCTCTCCAGGAACGTGTTTTGCTCGGAATGGTAGCGAGATGAGAAAAGCAAGGTCACACCCAAACCTCTCAGGGCCGCTTTGTAAGCCCTAGAGCTAAACACCATACCCTTTTTGGAATGTAATGTGCCAACTACGTATGTCTGGAGGAAGACTCACAGATCCTTCATAAAAGTTCAGACATCAGCCGATTGCCCTGGTCATACCCACAGGAGTCAAGAGCGGGAATCCACTGCTACCAAGATGTACTTGCAAGCTCCGTTAGATGATAGGGGGCCTCAGTGGTCCAAATATACACAACCAAAAGGCTTATTTGAAATCAAAAGATGTGTCTGGAATGGGTGCACCACTTTTTAACCTTTTGTCTGCTGATAGATGTCACATCTCAGGACAAAGTCCTTGGTCTCTTTGTTAAGATGCAGCCACCAATAGCGTTTTTATGTTAGAGAAATTGTAGCAGCCAACCCAGCATGGGCAGGAGCCAGACCCTCATTTGCAGCTAGAATTTGTCTTATTCTGAAATCACTGTTTGGTATTTCTCTATCCTCCACTCCTGGAAACTAAGCATACGGTAGGTTTTGCACATCTAATTTGTAGGAGAACTTGAGTGGAAAACCTTTTGGTAAGTGTGTGTCATTGCCTGCAGCATTGACGAGCACAATAATGTCACTATATTCTCGTACTTGAATGAGTTTTTGCAGCACCCGTGGTGAAACGAACCACCACTTTTGCCGTTTCATCAGCCAATTAATTTCTTGCAACGTCAAGGCCAACACACTGATGACTCACTGAGTGTATGTATAACATGAGCCTGTGGCAAGCATTCTTCCAGCTTCTCCACCCTTTCCCAAAGCATCTTGTGCTTCACTATAAAGTCTTTCGAATACCTGAATCTATTCTGACTCCAATAATGAAGATATTCATTCTATGAATGCACACAGTTCTACACATCGCACACAATGATTGTGGGGCATACAGCTTCCTTATTCTGTAGTGCCAGCACTAAAGCCTTAAATTGTTCCAGCTGTGCTGTGCAATCACCTCGCAACTGTGTGTAGATTTTTTGAGGATGGGAGCTTCCATCGTGCATACGGCCTTTTACAACTGGGCATGTGGCTGAATATTGCTGTTTTGTTCCTACGGCAGGTTGTGCAGAACCATCTGTGTAAATGATGTAGTCATAGCGATCTAGAGGAAATATTTCATTAGGCAGAGGATATTCTTGCTTGTACTGGCGGAATGCTTGTGTTTGTAATGTTGAGTCAAATCTGTAATCTACGACTCTTGCAATGAGGGAGTTTGCCCACTGTATCCATCTGGGATGTAGAACATTTGCATTTGGAACATTACATCTTGGTTAGTACCAGGGTCACGAAAAGTATTTGTTTTCCCTAAGCCAGGGCACGCTCACTCACTATAGCAAGTCTGAACTGCTGTCAGAATCTTTTCAGTCAGTGCAAAACGCCTTTCAGCAGTTGTATAGAGATGCAATTTAAATACAATTAGTACAGTACCACCTTCATTGAACGCAGAGTATGTGTACACTGATGTTCCCATGATTACACATATCACTAGGTTTGTAGTATTTACATGCGTATGTAAGTGTTTGGAAAGAATCATACTGGCTTATACAGAGCATACAATTTCCATATGTTCTTGTGTCTAATGTGTAGTGGAGAAGTCTGGACGTATACTGTCGTAGAATGGTTTTACCTGTTCTATGAAATTAGGAATGTATGTTCTGCCAAATTTTTAAAATCCTAATATGGACTGTAATCTTTTCAGAGTCGTTTCAAAATGCATTGCTAGGCTCTTGCCTCCACTTGACAACTAATATCCCAGAAACAGGACCATGAGGTGGGCTATTTTTGATTTTTTTTATTTGAATTGGTAGCGCATGTGAGCAAACACAAAGATTATATGGTCCACACTGGTCAAGTGCGCAATCAGGTCATCGTCTGATAAGTATATGTCATCCACATACGACAATGTATGATCATCAAAATTCTCAAGTAATTCTGTTACTCTGCATGAAAACAGCCCAGGGCTATTTTATACCCCTGGGGTAAGCAACTGAATTAATCCTGAGAGCCTCTTGCTGTGAAGGTGTTCAAATATCTACTTTCAGGTGCTATATTTTGGCAGAAGAATCTATTCGACATATCAAGAATTGTTTTGTATTTTTACCACACAATGTTATTCATTAGTGCGGCACTTTGTGCATTTTGTACTGCAAATGTGCAAGTAGCTGTGTTTAAATTACTATAATATAATACTAGATAATACGATTGATCTGGTTTTATTACCAACATCAGAAGATTATTCAAGTTGTCTTAGAATCTCACTTGTTTTTTTGCTTCATTTGTTATAAGGCATTGTCTTTGGGGTTGTGGAGTTGTCCTCAAAGGTATGTCATGATAAGGTGAACCATGATCCGACTTCATATTGTGAGGGTACAGGAACAGGAGTAAAAGCTAAAGCCCTCTCCCTGGCATATGAATGTGTAATTGATTCTGGAAAAAGGTTGGTGAAAGCTGGCAAACTTACTGTTTCTCCCATTAGGCAATACATTACTAAGTCAGGTGGCCAATCTTTTTCACCCAACAAAATGTCATAACCTTGAGTGAGTTCATCCCATAAGAGGACATTCATAAATGTAAATACGTCCCCTTACAACCATAGTTGGACTTCGTATAACCAATGCGGTACACTAACCACCATGATATAATGACTCAGCGGTACTCCCACCAGACAATCCATAAGTTTCTGGGGAACTATTGTGACTTCTGCCATGCTGTCCAGCATTGTCAATGCCCACTCCCGTTTAGAAGCAAAGTTCTCAAACTCTGGGGCATACCTGACTTTTAGTCCAGCTACCTTTTTCTTCCTAAAATGAGATTTTGAGATTTTGGTTTATCTTTTTGTTTAATTTAATATTCAGATGGGTCCTTTCTTTGTTTCACGTGCTTTTCTGATCTCTGCTCTGACAGGCCTCCTATCCCTGAGTGTCTGTTGGACGTATCCTGAAAGGAACGAGAGGAATGTATATCAGTACCATGATATCTCTCAGGTGGTTCAACATTATCATTGTCACATAAGTGGTAACGTTTTTCTGTAGATTCCGCTGTAGGAAACCCACCAGTGATTTTGTTTTTTTCTTTATTTTTCTTATCTTCCCATTTTTTCTTTTGAAATAGTCGGTTGCTTGCTTAGAGTTATCCTTTTCCGAATTACTCTTTACATGTGATTTCCCGTTTCCCTAGTCTGGCTACCAAATTATCTCTACTAAGCAGAGCATAGGTTTCTTCATTAATTTTAGGCAATCAGCGCTTCTGATGTGCAGGAGGAAAACCCCTCAGGTGTTAACATATAGCTAACGCAGCTGCTTCCCCTTTTATGTTGCTTGATACCATGGCGTTTACTGCTGCAAAATTGTCCATCCGTTTCATCCCTAATTCCAGGGCCTGTGCTGCCCGTGTTAATTCTTCACATGTTTTAAGTGGAGAAGTGTGGCTCAGGGGTTAGAGGCGGCAGACCCGGAAGCTGAGATCGGCCCTGGACCAGGGTTCAATTCCCTGCCTCGGCGGGTCTTGGCTAAAAATTCCACGGACTCGATAATTCTCGCTCCGGTGCCTTCTCGACTCACGGGTTCACACTCTGCGACTCTGGGCAATAGCTCGCTTAATCTCCACAATGGCCCCTCGCGGCGGGATGCCTGGCTTTCACCTTGTGGATACCCTGCCGGGGTTATCTCACAGGGGAATACAAGGACGGGTTCCCTAAGCAAGCGCCGGGAAACCCACTGCGGGTAGCTGTGCGCTATATAAGCTCAAATACATTTACATTTACATTTAACACTTCAGGCAAGACCGCCAGTGAAGGGGTACCATGTGTTCTGGTATATACTGCAGCAAAGACTATACCCCAAGTGGCACAATCTTCTGCTAGAGGAGCCATTCCAATTGACAAGTAAATTGTTAATATCCTATGCTTTTCCTACAGGCCCGTATGGAAAAATACTGCTTCAAGCTGATTTTTTTCTGTGCAGTACAAAACTGAATTTCTTCCCTTTTCGTGGGATTTTTTCTGCATTTTATAGAATAATAATAATAATAATCCACATTTGTAAAGCACACAAACACCCGTAAGGGTCTCTAGGCACTGGGGGCCCTCATGAAGATTAAGCAAGCTATTGCCCAGAGTCACATGGTGCTGGGATAATCTGCCGCCAGTGTCGGGTATCGTACCGTGATCCCCAGATTCCTGATTCAGTCGCCCTAGCCGTGGTGCCGCACCTTTTCCCCTATATGAGGGCTAATGCCTGGTGTAGCTAATTGTGGTGCTAGTGATTGAAAAGTCTGTGCAGAAGCAAGTGTTAATATTTGCATTACAAATTGTGTAAGACTTCTGTATATTGTTACTAGATCATTATGTAATCCCCATACTGGCCTGCTGTCAGACAATCAACATTGGAATGCGGTGCATATCCGGCTAGGATTGGCCATCTCGCCCCTTCACTGTTGAGTGGGCCCAGTCCCACATTTTGTATACTATGGGGAAGGGCGCCTTTGAACCAATTGGTATGTTCTTAGTGAATTAGAGGAAGTTCAATACTTCATATTTGTGAAATAGCCATGTTTCATCATCCACATCAGGGAATTTAACTCATGAGTAAAATACCTCCATCCTTAATGACTCATGTACCTCTACCTCAAAGGTAACATCCCCACTATCTAGTGTGAGGCTATGTTTAAGTAATTTTTGAGTGACTGCATGTGCGCAATTCTCAGAAATTTTCTGTTCCATGTTTTATGACCACTGGGGGGAGGGGGGGGGATTGCTATCACCTATATAGCCTACAAAAACTTAGATAAAAAACATCTTCAGTAGAAGTTAGTTACTAACTAAGCTAGTTCACTTCACTCTATAGTTCTCTTACCTGACTAGGGAAGCAATGACTGCTAATTCACTCAATCTTCTTACTGCAGGGGTTCGTAAAGTGCCTTCTTAATGGTGGTAGTAGCAGTAGCAGGCTAGCACGCTAACAGGGAAGCCATCACAAGCGAGATCACACTCCCACCTAGGTGAACCCCAACTATGGGATTAACCAAAGTATTATCCATCACAGGCAACTAGATGGAAAGAAACACAGAGTTAGTGGGTTACATTATATTTACATCATAACTTTAGAAAGACCAGACTACCACCATGACACAACAAATAATACCTGATATTATAATAAAAACTATCAATAGTAACAACTTCTGAGTAATAGGGAGCTAGTATTTATTTAAAACTAAACTAACAGAATCCTGCAATCTTTTAATTTATGACTCATGAGCAATTATTTGAGAAGTGAGAGCAATTTTGCAACCAATCATGGACAAGTGCTAGCTGCTTATACCAGGCTGATCAATCTCACAACTGTTTAGCCAAGTGTGTGGATCATGTGATTTGATATTTGAGCCAACACACACACTCAGCAGCATGCCCCAAATCAACACACCTCTTTCCAGTCAATAGAACTGAGTACGCCTCTTAGAGTTATCATTATGTTGGTTTCCCTAAAGATAACTCCCTTCTTCAGGCTGTTGAGGTATTCCTGACCTTTGTCCTTCCATTATCTTGACTCCAAGTAACAATTCAGTCCAACTCCATCTTGACTCAAATGAGAGAGATCAACCTATTGTGTACTGCTTTTGATGGACAAGAAGAGAAACATTATTTGAGTACTTTATTGTGTAGATTTGTGTTTGTTAACTAAACGGGCTGGTCTGGTCATTGATAACCCTGGGCGTAGGGGGCTACGCGGAGAGCCAAGGAGGTTAAAATAAACTATGCATACTGAGTAGTTCCGCTACACGCCACCCGCCTCCCACACGCCCTATTAACAATTGGTATACAAGCTTAAAAAAATAATATAAAGTGTTAAAAATGCCTTATCTGAGCTGTGGCATCCCCGGGCTGCCCTCTTACTCCATTGTGACTTCTTGATGACAACTCCGCATGCGCGGAAGCCTGGTCATGCGCATTTCTCACAAGAGATGTGCTTGTGCGGGTGCCTGCGCATGCGCAGTTGTTATCAAGAAGTCGCGATGGAGGAAGAGGGCAGCCCGGGGATAAAGCAGCTCAGGTAAGGCGTTTTTATTTACTTTATATTGTTTTTTTATGCGTGTATACCAATTGTTAATAGGGCGGGTGGGAAGCGGGGGCTGGTCAACTCCGCTCCGCCACAGACTTTTGCCTACTCCGCCTACTTCGCGGAGCTCTGAGTAGGCAAAACTCTGCACACTCTGCAGGCGGAGCTGAGCTCTCCGCACACACCCTTAGTCTCTCTCTGAAGATTGAGAACCAGAAAAAAGAAGTGGACCTGGCAACTAAATCTCACTTAGTGTGAAAGGGTCAATCCTCTTCAGGAAAAAGGATCACCCATACATCTCCAAATACTAGGAGCTAAATTCCGTTCCGCTCGAGGAATTTGCGGAATTTGGGTAGTTCCGCGGAGAACGTGATATTGACCAAAATTCAGCATTCCGCGACTTCGCAAAATTTTTTGCTTATTCGCGTTCTCATAATGCTTGTTCGCAAGATATTTCCCCCCCCCGAGCACGCAAACAGCGATTGCGAACAGTAAAAAAGCATTGCGAACAAGCATTCCGCATGTTCACGGAATTTCTGAGTGTTCGCGGAGATTTACCGTTTTGCAGAGATTTGCATAACGTGATTCCGCAAATTCCGCCCACCCCTACAAATAATTAAAATCAAGTTTACAGATTAGTTGAACACACTCTCTCACTGTCTGCCACCACATGAATTATTAATCATCACTCAAAATCACTCAATAATATATCACTCTTTGGGGCAATAGCTACCTATTCCATTCCAAGCACGGTGGTACACACGTGTATCTCCTCTTTGATGCAAGCAACACACATTGGGCAGACTTGTAAATCAAATGATCTGGGGCAGTCCTGCTAAGGGATGAAAAAATGATAGGCATGGGACAGGGGCAGGCATTGTCTCCAATGTCATTGAAGGGAATGGGTGTCTTCTTCGCTGCACACTGGTCAAACTCCAATGTGGCCATACACATGCCTAAAATGGTGAGACAGCATAAGTCAGTCAGATACAAACAAACAATGTATATAATGTTCCCATAGCTATATCCATTATTTTTTTAGGCAATGCAGTTCAACGATGACTAATAAATGAAATGTTCTAGGGTGGCCTACTCTTGGTCAAAGAAGTATAGCTCATCCTCAACCACAGGTGGTTCACCGATAAGATGGTGAGATAACACACTTGAATCTGACCAATCGCCTTTATCCTCTTCCTTTGGTATTTCAGTAACTGTGTAATTTTGTGGTATGAAGTGTTGGTTCATTTTGATGATGGTCAACCTCTATGTTTTGAGGTGAGAGACTGGCTCTTCTCATTGTGACAACTGCACCAGCTGCACTAAACACACGCTCATCAGAAACACAGGCTACCATACAAGCCAGAGTCTTATTTGATAGCCTGCTGAGCTCTAGCAATTGGCGCATCTAGCAAGCACAAGGAGATGATGGACGGTGCACTGAAACTTTTCAGACACTTACCCTCAGTCACAGATCTGGGTTGAATCCATCATCGTTCTTTAGCTCACTTCACCACCCCAGTTCAGCCCCAGCCACATGCAAATCAGTTTTGACCCTGTTCTCTTTGGAACAGTCTCAGTCGAACTGCCAATGCAAGTCTTACCTGGACCATAAACAAGCATCCTGGGACCAGTTTTGAATCCAGTGGCAAGGTGAGCAAGGGACCCACGTCTGGGCATACCATGCCAAATTAGGGCAAATAAAGCAAATACAAAGAGATGATGGACAGAGTGCTGAAACATTTCAGACACTTACCCCCAGTCACAGATCTGGGTTGAATCCATCATCTTTCTTTAGCTCACTTCGCCACCCCAGTTGCGACCCACCCAGATGCAAATCAGTCTTGACCCTGTTCCTCATGGGAACAGTTACAGCCCCAAAGTTTTAATTGGTGCATCTTCCTATATCATACAACAGAGGGTTTTGAGACCTCTCTTGGGTCATTCAGATAGTCATAGAACATCCTTTAAATGGTCATTGGTGCTACCAGTTGGTCGACCTCTTTTGCCTTCGCCTCTGCACTAGACTTAAGCCCTGCCAATAGAAACAAAGCCAATGCAGAGGTTGGGAATGATTCTTCTATTTCTATTGTTGTTGCGTTCGGTGTTCTTGTTTCTGGTGTTGGCTACTTTGAGACAACAGGGCTGGCCTCTCTGGAAGTTGAAGGCAGCACCCCAGAACTTCTCTAATGTCCAGCCATTTTTCTTCCAGGTCTCTGGCTCCCTAAACTATAAACGTCTTGCATTGTGAAACATCCCCTTCTGAAAAAAGAATGGAAGGTGACATTATTTTTGTACCATTGATCAAGTACTGTGGCACAGATGTGCTCTTTGGATGGCACAGTGTGTGTTCGCAGCCTTGGATTATCAGCAAAGCGATGGATTAAGCCCTCAACCAACTCATCTTTGTTTTAGTTCACATCTGCCAGTGTGAACCTTTCAGAAAACCTTTTTAACTGGTCCTGAAGCAGATGCACAATGGGATGGCTTGCCCTATCGTAATGTCCTCCTCGAGGACTTTCCATGTGAAAACCGCAAAAGAAAGTAGCATCTCAGTAAGGCTTTTGACCAGGCCCCATTTGTCTCAATGATCTTGCTTTTCCCAATTGCATCCCCTCTTTGAATGATATACTCATTGATCGGTTTCTACTGCTCAAACAGACGATGCAATATGCAATCGGTTGAGTTCCAACATGTAAGGCTTCTTCTATATGAGAACTTTAACTGGTACTCCATTAACACGCTGAATGATTCTCAACTGCTTTCTTGCGCTTGTAGAAAATAGAGATGTGCACTACCCTTGCGGTGCATGGACTAGGAGAAGTTACGGATGGTATCATCATTTGAAATCTATGTTCAACAAAGTTTCTTTGGACCTGAAAAAGCTGATGTTTTGGGCGAAACACGTTGACTTCACAGAGCTGCTATTTTACAGTCAAAAATATATTGAATACATGAATTATAACAAGCAAAGAAGAGACCTCTCAACTCATCCTTTTTGTTATTAACACAGCAATGTGCTTCAACACGTATTTTCTTTGAAGTTGCCTCTCTACAATTGTTTGTAGAAATTGAATAATGAATGGCTTCTGGTGGTAGCTAGCCATTAGAGGTGGGCAATTGTCAAATTAATTTCTAGGAAATATATAACATATGTGGTGGTGCGGTAAACAGACCCCCTTGCTGCCTATACTTGTCAAGTTAGTGACTAGTTCTTCTTTTTTTGCTGATGCAATACGCCTAACACAGGGCACTGAAATATTTACTATCTGCCATGGCCTTAATTATATTACTTTGATTGTCCATGGCAACAAATCCAATTCTGAGACCTCCGAGTCTTAGCCATTCAAACACCTTGTTGTTAAAGATGTTTGCAGCAGTAACGCCCTTAAAAGTTTCTTCTGCAACCAAGACCTGTAAATAGCTGTTGCCCAACCCCCAACAAAAGAGATCCAGTGAGCAGTGATACACATGTAATCAGTGCTTAACACCTGGTCCAGGTGTCTGTCATTGTCATAAGGTGGATAGTCTGAACTGCACTTTGCTGCAGACCTTGCCCAACCAATTCCAGCACATCACGATTTAGTGCTGGAAAAGCAACTCTGGCAAAATAAGTCTGCCTGGGAACCTTCCATTTCAAGAAGATGGCCACAAATTCTAATAACCCACTCCTTCCACAAAAGAGAAAGAATGGAGGTCCAGCACTAGCTTTGTAGCCAGCTTCCGGCTGTACAAACGTGTTGTTTGGTGGTTGTGTTCGTATAGTCCCTCCTGCCTAAACATGCCAGTGATAGTAGCCTGTTTTTTTCTTTTCTGGTGCCACTGACACAGGCGACTCCAGAGAGCAGAACAAGCAGGTATATTCATGTACCTCTTGGGGCAGTCATTGTATACTGTTAGTCTGCTGTCTCCATCAGGCTCTTGTGCCACTTTGAGGTTACTGCTGCCGTGATACTGGTACATTGGTGGAGACAGGGTTGCTTTGCATAAAGATGTTGCTCTCTTCTTCCTTATCACCTTCACCTTTAACTGTGATCAGAGCAGATTCCCTGTTCTCATCACCTTCACCACTCCCACCTTCACTATTTTTTAATGGTGCGCCTCCCATGGGATTGCGTGATGTTATTTCATATGGGTGGGTATTTTAGCCTCTCCAGTACCATGGTGTGAACCAGGCTTACCCCGACGAACAATTGTGCAGGAAATGGAGCAAAAATCCAATGTTATCCTCCTGCTTGCTGATGATAAAGTAGACCCAAACTGGGGAGGTGCCATTTTTCAGTGGGCCACTGCCAGCACCTGAGGAAATGGAGGTAGGTGGGGGTATCACCAATTGCCTAATTGCAGCACATACTTCTACTCAGAGCTTTCTCCAAAGATTGGGTACTACTTTGCGAAAGGGACAAATCCAATTCAATTTCACTTCTCGTTAGCGATATCATGAATGCAGTGGTTGCCACACTGGCAGTCATGGGCTTTGGTTTAGGTAGGGCTGGTGCTGTTGATGCGGGAGTGCTGCTCCCAGCTTGCTCTTCGGAGGCAGGTGCAGCAGGCACAAGTTTCCAGAAAAGGGTTCCGTCAGCACGCTAGTGGTGGAAGGCTGCTTCTTCTCACTGGACACTTTCTTGGCAGCACCTTACTTTGGGGCCATCTTGAAGCTCTCAGTTGGCAGTAGCACTTAGCTGCACAAGTGGAAGAGATTTTTTATTTATTCAATTTATAAAGCGCGCTATCACCTAGCAGGCATCCTGGCGCTGGAAATGTAACTCAAGGGGGGGAGCGGGTGCAAGATCATGGGAGAGGCTACTATGTCCTGGGAAACAGCCAGGTTTTTACCCTTTTTCTAAAGGAAAGAATCTCTCTGAGTTGCCTAATTTCCAAAGGGAGACTATTTTGCAGCTTCCACCACAAATGATCTGCCCCCCGATCTGACCTTACGAAACCTTGTTACCATGATTAGTCTAGCCGAAGAGGAGCGCAGTGTTATTGTCGGGGTGTACCAATTTAATTTTTTGAGTTAAGGAAGGTCTATAGCCAAGTGACAAAATCAAAATATGTTTATGTGGAGATCAATTTAATTTTTTGCACATATGGACAGATCCTATCCCATGAAGGGCTTTAAAAACAAGGCAGAGAGACTTAAAGTTAACTCTCTGTCTCACAGGGAGCCAGTGAAGTTCAGCTAAGGCTGCAGATGCCGAGGAGCTTCTAGGCAAGCCTAACACTAGTTTGGCCGCTGTCGACTGTATTCTTTGCAATCTGGCCAGCAGGAAGTTAGGGGATTCCAGTAGGAGAGCATTGCAGTAGTCAAGCCTACTGAGAATTGTGCATCTGGCCACTTGTGCACGCACCTGAGAGGGAAGTAGTGAGAAGATTTTTCGGAGAGATCTAATGATGGCAAAGCAGGAGGTAGTAGTCTTTTTAACCTGACTTTCCAGAGTAAGCTTGTCTTCAAATATAATGCCCAGGTTGCGGACTCTGGCAGCCGGCTGAATTGAGGACACAGTACTCGAAGGCCAAAAGTTGCTAGGAAGGCAAGGAGAAATCATGTTAGCCGCACAGAAGATCACCTCAGTCTTTCCTGCGTTGAATTGTAATGAGTTATCCTGCAGCCAGTGGGCCGTGTCCTGCAAACAGTTGTGAAAAGCTTCCACTGTAGTTGACTCCTCTCCCTCAAATGACAAGATCAACTGAGTATTGTCTGCATAATTTACGATATCGATATTATATGCCTTGATAACAGCAATCAGAGGTTTTAGGTACACATTGAAAACAATAGGGCTGATAGCTGAGCCCTGAGGCACCCCATGCAGCACCTTGGAAAAGGGAGATTGAAAGGGGGGAGGGATACCGCCTGATGTCTGGAGGAGCGGAACCACCTCAAGGTGGAGCCCCTAACCACACACTCATTCAGCCTTCTCAACAGAATCCCATGGTTGACCGTATCAAAGGCGGCAGGCAGGTCAAGCAGAATCAATGCAGCTGCCTGTCCCCTGTCTGCCCGCCTCTGAAGCTCGTCCATGATGGTCAACAAGGCTGTCTCGGTCCCATGAGCTGGCCGAAAGCCAAACTGAGCCTCTTCCAACAGATTGTGATGTTCAAGATAGGAGGAGAGAGTCATACTAACAGCCCGCTCTACAATTTTGGCCGGGAATGGTAACAAAGAGATAGGTCTGTAGTTTTTAGAGCATTCGGGATCAAGAGAGGACTTCTTCAGCAAGGGGGAGATTAAAGCTTGCTTCCACTGAGGAGGAACCGCCCCACTGATAAGTGACTGGTTCACAATCAGCCTTAGGGTGGGGAACAGCTCTTCATTGTGCTCTTTCCGGATCTTATGTGGTACTGGGTCAAAGGGAGATCCAGAGGAGATGCCCTGAGCCAAGCTGTCGAACTCCTCCACAGTAAGGGGTGTAAACCCACGGAGTGGTTCAGGGGCTTGGTCACAGAGGCCACTGACAGCATCCTCTGAGGCGTCCACCTCATGCATGATAGTGCAATCTGTCGCCAGGCCAGGAATCCCTGCAGCTAGCTGACCACTCATAAGACCGTCAATGATCAGCTGGATCTTATTCTGAAAGAACCCGGCCAGGTTCTCGCAGAGTTCTGGCGAGGGTGTATTTACATTCTTAGAACAGTCTGGGTTGATAAGACTGTCCAGAATGTTGAATCTGCTTCTAGAGCTGTTAGAGGCATTACAGATTACCGAGGAGAAGTGATCAGCCTTTGCCCTTTTAATCTCAATCTTATACTCCCCAATTTTCCCTCTCCATAGCAACCATGGACTCCTTATAGCTTCGCCTTCATTTCCTTTCTGCCTGTTTACAGGTGAGTTTGAACTTGCTCAGTGCGGTGTTAAACCAAGGGGCAGAGTTTCTGCTCTTAACCCTGTGGGTTTTCAGAGAGGCACAGGAATCCAATGCAGATGTAATATTATGGCACAATAAGGCGTAGTTATCTGTGACTGTCAGATCAGAAGAGAAGAAATCCTTGACCTCGAACACAGGGCCCGAGCTCTTCAAGCGCGTCGGAGCCCTCCAGTCTCTGCTAGTATATTCAGTCCGAGGGCGAGAGACCAGACTCTGAGGGGGCTGTGATTCAGCGATAAATTTTATCATTGAGTGATCCGTCCAGTCCATTGGCAAAATTTCGCCAATATGCAGGAGGAGGAGGGTGGAGAAAATAAGACCAAGAAGATGTCCGGCCCTGTGAGTGGCCTTCGCAACCAACTGGCAGAGGCCCTAACCTTCACAGGTTAAATAGCCCAGAGTCAAGCGAACCATTTAGCCACATATTAAAATCACCCAGGATGACCAACCTGAGGTGAGTGGCTGCAATATCAGTAGGAACATTCAGCAGAGATTGCTGCTTCTTCATGCTAAATGCCCCAGGGGGCCTATAACAAATGATCCCAGTAAAAATTAGCTCAGAGTCGTTTTTTATAGTCAGTCCTAAGAGCTCTACCCCAGAAACCACATCCATATCAATGGTCCCCACCTTTCAGATATCTTTAAAGATGACACCGACTCCTCCTCCCCTCCCACTAAGTCGAGGTTGGTGGTGGATTTTATAGCCTGGTGGGCACGCCCAACCAATATCGAGCTCGCAGTCAGGGCTAGTCCAAGTTTCAGCCAGAAACAGCAAGTCGAGCTCATGAGAGAGCAAAAGCAGCTGAATTTCTGTACAGTGTTTAGGCAGAGACCTCACATTAAGGAGTGCACAAGATAGTACACTCTTGTTTAAGAAGTCACCAAGGGGGGCTGCTGATTCAAGGAGCCTAAAAGACCCTTTGTCGGCATGAAGCACACCTAAATGGAGAAGTACCTCTCTGGAGTAATTAAAGAGGCTCACATTTCGCCTGGGGACTCTCTCGAAGTCCAACCATCCAGCGTGACAGGCGCTGGGCGCTTCCTTGGCGCGGACGGGGGCAGACGGGCTTGCCTTTGGCGTGCCTTCGGGTCGCCACCGGCGCGCCCACTGCGTGCGTCCACTGTGCGCTTGCAACATCGCAGTCTTTATGGCGCCCTGCGCCTGTGGTGTCAATGGGAGCTACAGCGCCCACCTACTCTCCCCCCAAGATGGCGGGTCCGCTCGCACGGATGGACCCAGCTGGCACTGAAGTGGAGGAGGCTGACCGGGAGGTGAAAACACTGCTCCCGCACTCAGGGAGCCAAAGAACGTAGTGCAAGAAGGTGAGTGTCACTCGCAATTTTAAAATACAACCAGGTAAATACCAGTATAAACGTGAGGCAGTCTCCGTGGAATCCGGGAGTGTGACCGTGCACGGCAAATCCCTGCCAAGCACACACTACCGCCCTTGAGCCAGATGAAAGATCGGCGCACTCACCACATCACGGTTTTTATGGCGCCCTGACCTGTGGTGTCAATGGGAGCTAGATCGTCCACGTACTCTCACCCCAAGATGGCGGGTCCGCTCGCAGTGGAGGAGCTGACCAAAATACAAGCTGGATAAGTCACAGTGGCTTTCTTCAGGACCAATGATTTAAGGGTTAGAAACAACTCTTTCAAAAAGTGATCACACACTCACTAAGGCATGCATGTGTGGGGAAGTTTCATAACGTACAATTTACACCCAATCCTTAATAGTATCTAAAAAGATAAATTATAAAGAGACAAACATGATGCATTTCGACATAGTACATTTTTCAACCACTGAAGATCAGTAGGTGCAGAGCTAGTGTGGCGGGATTGCAAAGTGCACCATGCTGCTCATGCATCTACATAAATACTTCCAGTTATTGCACATGTGTTGTGTGCGAAAAGACATCGTTCATATTGTTTCAGTGAGTGCATTCAATTCAGCCACATATCATTCTTAGAGACCACGAGCAATATTTGTGCAGTGAACTTCTTGCAAAAAATCCTCACAACAAGTCATGCAGTCAAGCAAAAAAACTGTGATGAAGGCAATCTATATAAAAACCCACATGGGCAGAATTGCTTTCTCAGTATGGCTCTTAACAACTTGTATTCAGAGTAAGACAAGCACTGAAAGTAACATTGCAAACTTTGTGTGGCATGCCCACACTTCGAAACGTGAAGAGGGAAGTATTAGAAGTACTAGTGTTGCTAAAAATCAAGTCATATGGATCCCGATAGGAGTAATGCCTAAGCATGGGCGGATTTAGCGGATTCACGAACCACGAATTTGTGGATTTGCTTATTCGCGGATTCGCAAAATCTGCGAATGTGCGGATTTGCGGATTTTGCAGATTTTTTAAATGGGGTGGTCTTCTGTGCGAGTTCAAGTGCCTCTTGTGTGTATAAATGGTCAGAGACAGATCAGAGCAGCAGATGAAGAGAAAGAAGCTCCTGGTCACAGGAACAGCACGAGGTTGCGCTTGTGAAAGCCAAGGATACAAAGGCCTCTATCCAGCATCACAGTTGATTTTCGACGGTAGATTGGGGAAGAAGGCACACATGCCCAGCCTCGACGACGCTCACGATTGTTTTTGGGCTGATGAATGAGCCACTGAATTTGAGCTTCAACTAGTTCCAGCGACCATGTGTGTCTTATTATGCAATCGCACCGATGTGCGCAGGGGTCCCTTGAGTGAGCTGTCAGCACGAGAATTGCGCTCGTGAAAGTCAAGGATACAAAGGCCTCTATCCAGCATCACAGCTGATTTTCGACGGTAGATTTGAGAAGAAAGCACACCTGCCCAGCCTCGACGACGCTCACGATTGTTTTTGGGTTGATGAATGAGTCGCTGAATTTGAGCTTCAACTAGTTCCAGCGACCATGTGTGTGTTACTATGCAATCGCACCGATGTGCGCAGGGGTCCCTTGAGTGAGCTGTCAGCACGAGGATTGCGCTCGTGAAAGTCAAGGATACAAAGGCCTCTATCCAGCATCACAGCTGATTTTCGACGGTAGATTTGGGAAGAAGGCACACCTGCCCAGCCTCGACAATGCTCACGATTGTTTTTGGGCTGATGAATAAGTCACTGAATTTGAGCTTCAACTAGTTCCAGCGACCATGTGTGTGTTACTATGCAATCGCACCGATGTGCGCAGGGGTCCCTTGAGTAAGCTGTCCATCATCCTGTAACTATTTTAGGATGGCGCCGGCAAGCTGCCAGCGCCATCCTAAAATAGTTACTAAATTAGCTTCATCAGGAAGCACTAATAGATAAAATAAAGCAGGTGCTCGAGCACTGTTTCCAGTTGCTAACATCTTGGCACGAATACTTTGCATGTCATTAGTGATAAATATCACTGACATGCAAAGTGGGGCCCAAGATGGTCGCTATCTCCTACTAGCTGTCGCTAACTGGTGTTAGCGACAGCTAGGTAATAGGGAGATCATTTTATCTCCGCTTTCTTGGCTTTTAAAGCCAAAAAAGCGGAGATAAACCCCCTTGATAATATGCCCCCAAATCCTACCACTGTCAGCTGCGCGCATCCGTTTACATCGGGAATATATAGGCTAATGCCTAAGTTGCAAACTGGATCACTAACGCAGCTGAGGAAACGGAAACTGAGTGGGAAACAGAGACTCAAATTGGATCATGAATTGAAAGCTAATCTGAACAGGGCCCCCCAAAACATGCTTGGCCCAGGGGCCCAAAAATCCTTAAGATGTCCCTGGGAAAAAGAGAGTATCAACCTCCGTGATGTAATCTGCTGTGTTGCTGTATTGTAAAGTATGCCCTGACTGCTTCAAAAGTGGTGTGTCAATCACCCGTAAATCCTCCCAAGAACCCACTTACTTAGTCAGGGTCATCATCCTGCCAAACTACCTACTGCGGCCCTGCATCGGATCCAGAAGATGTTGCAGTCTAGGCCTCAGACGTCTAAGTAGCGAGGATAGTCCTGCTGAATCCCATGGTTAACCCTATGATGTCCTTTCTATTTGGCATATGTATGTGAATCCCGTTTCAGAATAACACACAGGTGAGTATGTGCTACCCAATGATCAGTGTAAAGTGCAGGAACAGGAAGGTGTAAAAATAAAGGGGCATATTATCAAGGGGGTTTATCTCCGCTTTTTTGGATTTAAAAGCCAAGAAAGCGGAGATACAATTATCTCCCTATTACCTAGCTGCCGCTAACACCAGTTAGCGACAGCTAGTAGGAGATAGCGACCATCTTGGGCCCCACTTTGCATGTCAGTGATATTTATCACTAATGAGATGCAAAGTGGGCGTGCCAAGATGTTAGAGACTGAAAACAGTCGCTAACATTGCTATCTCCTATTACCAACTATTGGAGATATTCGCGCTAAGCGGGAATATCTCCAAAAGCTAACACCTGCCCTGAGCAGTTCTTAGCCATGTTATCCAATGGGAGGTGGATAACATGGCTAAGAGCATTAGCTCGCTAATGCATGAATATCGCTGACTTTTCAGCGATATTCATGCTTGGCGGCGATTTTTACCGCATTTGCGTTAAACCTTGATAATACCAAGGTTTATTTGCGGTAAAAATCGCTGCAGCGCTGCGGTAAATTTTTGTCTCTAACCAAGCAATAGCGATAATTATCGCTATTGCTTGGTAATATGCCCCAAAATGTGTTAAACCAAGGAGTATTCTTGTTAAATCACAGCGGATCGCTTTGGGGTGGTCATATTGTTGCCGTACTCATTAGTTCGACTTGCCTAGTCCATAGCTGGCCCTCTATTGTCCCATAATTACTCTAGTTAACAAAATGCATCATACAATGAATATTTGAAGTCCGCATAGTGGGGAGAATCTGATTATCTGCATATATTATTGGGACATCTCAGTACTGTTGGACTTGGCCATTCTGACAGGTTCACCCCTAAACTTTTTGCTTTTAGTATGTGATTTAGTGGTAGTGATTTTTGGTCTCTACGTACTTTTTCCCTGTGTCCCAGAGTAAAGTGTGTGTATGTAGTGAGGCTGGCCTGCCCACCCATAGGAATGCATGTGGAATGTATGTGTCCCTGGTAGTTCCTGCTGCGTGGGGTGTGCAGGCCCGAGTTTGGTATGTGCTGACTCGTGAGATTGAATGCTGCGCAATGATGTGTGCGGCGTGAATGTGTCTAGTGTGGAAGTGCCACTTCTAGACATTGGTATGTGTGCAGTAAGGGTGCTGGCGTGTGATTGGCTGGAGCTGGCTGGTGAGCCTGGCTCCAGGAGTCTGGATTGGTCTGCCCCGGTGGTGAGTGTTGAGATCAGCATGAGTGATGTGAGGGAGTGGTGCACCTGGGTCCTGAATAGGGCTGGGCTTTCCCCACACAATGCTGGCTCCGTCCCCTGTGGTGCATCTAATGACCCTAGCCTCCCTAGTGAATAGAAAGGGTGGTTGAGCACATCAAGGGTGTCCAAAACCAGCTGTGACTGGTTTTACCTCCACCCTGCACCTCAGACAAAGGGTTTAACTGTATAAAAAGGGGCTGTGTCCCCATGAAAGTTTGTTCTCTTCCAGGATCCTATCTGAAGGGGGCTGCTGCTGGGCGCCAGGAGGACCGCCACTGGGACTGCCTCCCTGCTGGAGGCCAAGTGAGCTGGCTCTGGGCCCAGCCTTGCCCCCCTGCCTGCCTAAAGAGCTTTGCTGGAGCTGGACCTTGCTTATAGCGCCTGGGAGCGCTTTATTCTAGCCCGTAGCGCTTGAGAGCGCTTTAGTTTTCACTAGCGCCTGGGAGCGCTTGATTATTCCCCTGAGCGCTTGGTAGCGCTTTTATTCCCTTGATGCGGCTGCCCCGCCGCGTATTGCTGTGTGCCTGCCCCTCTTTGGAGACCCCAGACGGGTGCCCACCTGCCAGGGACCTTGCCGGCATTATTAGTTATTTAATTCGAGGGAGCCCACTCCTCGCTTTGCCGGAAGAAATCACAGCCGTGGGCCCAGGGTCTGTCCGCGTCAACGTCCCCGCTGCACTGGGATAGGCCAGCCAGAAGAAGTGGTGCCCGGCAATTGGAGGCCCGGCTGCAGAGCGAAGCCCACGTGGTCGGGGGCTCGACTGCAGCGCCGCACTGGGATTGGTCCAGCGCAGGAGAGCAATCCAGCCAACCGCACTCGCCTAAGGAGCAGCGCCGGCCAGAGAGACTGCAGGTGAAGCAGTCCCGTGTCCGGCGCCGGAGAAGAGAGCGGCTGGAAGAGCAGGCAGGGCTCTGGTGTGAAAGAGGAGCCCAGCGCTGCTGGAAGGAGACCGGCAGTGTTTCCCGCAGAACCAGCGAGATCCCGGTAAGTGCGGGGGCAGTTTTCTCTTTGTTCTCAGAGTGGCCCCGGTTGCCAGAGGGCCGCTCCAACGAGTGGGGCATTCTTTATTCAAAGCCTGCGAAGCTCAAACAGGGCATTTGTGCATTTCCGAGTCCCCAGAGGGGGGACTCCAACGTTCGGGGCAATTTGTGTATTTAGAGCCCGAGAGGCTCAGACCGGCCCATTTGTTTGTCGAGCCCCGAGAGGCTCAAGGCGCCACAGTTGCTTTAAGAGCCCACAAGGCTCGTGGGGGCACATTTGTCTTAGAGCCTGAGAGGCTCCCCGTCGCCCCAGTTGTTCTCGAGTCCGCCGAGAGGGAATCCAACATAATCGGGGGAATTGTGCCTTGTTCCTGGTGTGGTAGAGTGGCCCCAGAAGTCAGCGAGCCGCTCCCACTCGCCCCCAGTTGTTCTAGAGCCAAGAGGCTCACAAGTGCTTTGGTGGCCAGGGCCTGCGAGGCTCCACCGTGTTGGCCACATCTTGCCTACTACAGCTGCCCAGCACTTAGTGGGCAGCTGCCACGTTTAGGCTTGTTCCTTGGCTGCCTGCGCAGCCTGCCCTGACTTTTGGACTAAGGGCATTTTAGCCCCTGAAAGGCCAGTTGGCCTGAGAGATAGCTCTACTGTTGTGCCCATGTGCACCTTGCGCAATTTGTGATTTACTTGCCAATGTGACTCCTGCGCAATTGTTCTTCTTACACCTCTGAATGTTTTTATGCATCATGTGTTTTGCTTCTTTCCCTTTGCTATGTGTTATACGCTTAGGTGATTGCTTTTCCTTCTATAGGTCCTGCAAGTAAGGTCCTGGTTCCCTGCGTGATTCTCCTAAGGTGGTTAGGGTTGCGTAGGTGGTACTTACCTTTACCAGTAATTACTGGTTGTGTGCTACATAAACTATTTTGGTGCTACAGTCATTATATGTTCTATGTGCTAAGTGTTATACCTACAAGTATTATTATTCCTACAAAGTGCTAATTACAACAAGTATTCTAGTTCTAAAAGTTCATACCCCTGACAGTGGTCCATGTGGCCCTGTCCTGTACATAATCCCCTGTAAATTCTGCCCGTGCCTGTTGGCACATTGTAAAGTGTGTGTTTTTATCTTATGTGATTTGCTATAATACAAAGGCTATTTTTTATGTAACCTTGTGTGAAATTTCCTTTTGTGGTGGGCCTTGGGTGTTGTTGCTTGGTGCAAGCGCAGGCGCTTTACACATCGCCTCCAAGATTAGCCTTGCTGCTTGCGTCACGATACCTAGAGGGTGAGCAGGGGTTATCTTGGTGTGTAACTCCCTTGCCCTGACTTTGAGTGGTGGTTTCTGCCTGGCGTTAGCGCGAGCCTCTGCCAACCCGAAATTCCCATTTCTAACAAGTACTTGCTGATGAAACTTGTAAAAGAATGTCTGTTGTTTGCCCTCCTGGTCTTTGTGTTTAAAACTTTAGACTTCTGAAGAAGGTGATAGTATAATACTAAACACAAGCAAAACGTGCATAGACTGCTTTTCTGTACAGTCAGGTGCCACTACACCAATAAGAGTGGATAGAAGAGACTCCGTCTGTGTTTGTGGGAAATCTTTTTCCAGATTGTTGTTTGTGTTGAGTGCATGGTGTGAAGAGAGAATGATATGTTAGTTCAAGTTCAAGTTCAGGAATTTGTATAGCGCACTACTCACCCAGAGGGTCTCAAGGCGCTTGAGGGAGGGCGTGTGCATTACTTATCGAATAGCCAGGTTTTTAGCTGCTTTCTGAAGGAGAGGTGGTTCTGTGTAAGGCGGAGGTGAGTGGGGAGAGAATTCCAGGTTTTGGCCGCTAAGTAGGAGAAGGATCTTCCTCCCATGGTGGATGTATGGATGCGCAAAATTGCGGCAAGGGCTTGATTGGATGATCGTAGTTGGCGGGTGGGTGTGTAGAAGGACAGTCGTGTGTTGAGGCATTCGGGACCTAGGTCGTAGAGGGCCTTGTGTGCGTGGGTGAGGAGACGGAACGTTATTCTCTTGTTGACGGGGAGCCAGTGGAGGTCTTTCAGGTGACCGGAAACGTGAGCTTGACGAGGGATGTCCACTATGAGTCTGGCTGAGGCGTTTTGGATGCGTTGGAGTCTTTTCTGTAGTTTGGCTGTGGTTCCGGTGTGTGTATTTCCATAGTCCAGTCGGCTAGTGACCAGTGCGTGGGTGACTGTCTTTCTTGTTTCGGTGGGGATCCAACGGAAGATTTTTTTGAGCATGCGAAGGATGTTGAAGCATGAAGATGAGACGGCGTTGACTTGTCTGGTCATCGAGAGGGAGGAGTCTAGGATGAAGCCCAGATTACGTGCGTGATCTGTATGGGTGCTGTACCCAGGGCCGGTGGCCACCATGAGTCGGCCCAGGCAGAGGGGGATGATCCTAAGATGAGGACTTACGTTTTGTCAGAGTTTAGTTTTAAACGGCTGTTCTTCATCCATTCGGCTACTTCTTTCATTCCTTCGTGTAGATTGGTTTTGGCGGTGTTTGGGTCTTTGGTGAGGGAGAGGATCAGCTGGGTGTCGTCTGCGTAGGAGATGATGTTGAGGTTGTGTTGTCGCGCGATGGATGCGAGGGGACTCATGTAAATGTTGAAGAGGGTGGGACTGAGTGAAGATCTTTGTGGTACGCCGCAGATGACTTCGGTGGCCTTAGATTTGAATGGGGGGAGGCGGACTCTCTGGGTTCTCCCGGCGCGGAACGAGATGATCCAGTCCAGAGCTTTTTCTTGTATTCCGACGTTGCTGAGGCGTTGTATGAGGGTGCTATGACAGACTGTGTCGAAGGCGGCGGAGAGGTCAAGTAGGATGAGGGCAACTGTTTCTCCGTTGACCAGTAGCGCTCGGATGTCGTCAGTAGCTGCGATGAGGGTGGTTTCGGTGCTGTGTCTGGCTCGGAAGCCGGACTGTGAGGGGTTGAGGGAATTGTTGGATTTAAGGAAGGCAGCGAGCTGACTATTGACAGCTTTCTCAATGACTTTGGCAGGGAATGGGAGGAGCGAGATGGGGCGGTAGTTCTTAAGTTCAGACGGGTCTGCTGTGGGTTTCTTCAGAAGGGCGCTGAGTTCGGCATGTTTCCAGCTTTCTGGGAAGGTAGTGGAGTTGAAGGAACAGTTGATGACCCCCCGGAGATGGGGTGCGATGATGGAGTCTGCTTTGTTGAAAATGTGGTGGGGACATGGGTCAGTTAGCGATCCTGAGTGGATGGAGTTCATCAGGTGGATGGTGTCTTCAGTAGTGATTGGGTTCCAGGCGTAAAGGTTGTGAGGGTGCTGTTTTGGTTCGGAGGTGGGTGGAGTGGACTGTTCTTCGGACTGGTTTTCAAAGCTGTTATGTATGTCGGAGATTTTGTTGTGGAAGAAAGAGGATAAAGAGTCGCAGAGGTCTTGGGAGGGAGTGATGTCGTTGGTGCCTGCGGTTGGGTTAGTAAATTCTTTGACGATGTTGATTAGTTCCATGCTGTTGTGGGCGTTATTGTCGAGTCAATCCTTGAATGCTGATTTCTTGGTGGATCGGATCAATTGGTGGTGTTTGCGGGTGGCGTCCTTGAAGGTGGTCAGGTTGTCAGTGGTTGGGTTTTTTCTCCAGGTTTTCTCGAGAGTACGACATAACTTCTTGGATTTCTTAAGGTCATCGTTGAACCAGGGGGCCTTTTTGCTACCTTGTTTGATCTGGTGGTTTTTCAAGGGTGCTAATTCGTCAGCGCTGTGGGTGATCCATTGTGTGAGTTTGGTGGCAGCTTGGTTTGGGTCCAATGATATGGCAGGAGGGTTTTGGTTAAGCGATGTGAAGAGTTGGTCGGTGGTGATTTTGTTCCAGTTTCTTCGAGGAATAGGTTGTGGGGGTTGTGGGTCGAGGTCTTTTTGTAGCTGAAGTGAACGCAGCTGTGGTCCGTCCAATGGAGAGCTGTGGTGTGGTCGAAGGAGATGTGTTTGCTGGAGGTGAAGATAGGGTCGAGCGTGTGTCCGGCAAGGTGGGTGATGGGTGTCAACAAGTTGTTTCAGTCCGAGATTGGCCAGTTTGTTCAGAAGGGTGGTGGTGTTGCTGTCGTTTTTCTTTTCCAGGTGGAAATTGAGGTCTCCCAGTAGAATGTAGTTCTCGGAGGTGAGGGCATGTGGGCTGACGAAGTCAGTGATGTCTTCGTTGAATTGTGTGCGGGTTCCTGGTGGTCTGTAGATGAGGGTGCCTCTAAGTGTGGTCCTGGGGTTGGTGTGGATCTGGAAGTGGAGGTGTTCGGCGGTAGCGAGGTTATCGTCGGAGCTGGTCGTGATTCGGATGGTGTTCTTATGGACGATGGCGATGCCTCCTCCTGTTTGGTTGGTGCGGTCTTTTCGGATGATCTTGTAAGCGTCCCGGATGGCTATGGCGATGTCGGGTGCTGATGAGGCGTTCATCCAGGTTTCTGTAAGGAAGGCGACGTCCGGCGATGCAGTGTCGAGTAGGTCCCAGAGTTCAGTGGCGTGTCTGTGGACCGAGCGGGTGTTCAGCAGGATGCACTTCAGGTGGTTAGAGTCGGAGCTGTGTTTGGGGTTTGTGGATTTGGTGTGGGTCCTGATGCAGGCGAGCTTGCAGGAGTGGCAGGCGAAGGGTCCATGGGTGTGTCCTGGGGCGGCTTCGCAGCATAGTGGTGTGCGTCCGGGGTTAAGGGCAAAGAGGGTAGCGGAGTCATAAGTTATGTGGGCGGGGTGGATTTTACGGGGGCCAGGGGGTCTGGCGCTGGGTGCGGTCCAGGCGCGGACGGGCGTAGACGGGCTTACCTTTGGCGCACCTTCGGCGCTCATGGGGCACGACCGCTGCGCGTGAACGCTGCGCGGAAAGGCATCTGTCATATGTGGAAAAAGGGAGGGGGAGGGGCGAGGGAGGGTCAGCTGGGAGGCGGGAGCGGGGTGGAGCTACGGGCTGAGAAGCACAACAACAACAAAATGGCTGCACCAGTTCGAAAGCGAAACTGGGCGAGACTGGGGCACAATCAAAGGCACAATCGAGCAAAAATACATAAAAATACGACAATGGTAACAGGACAATGCGCAGCTTGAAATGAGCAGCCCTAAATATGTAAATTGCACAAAGCAGGCAGCGGCAGCAATGCGGGGTGAAATAGCGCAATGAGAGGCAGCAGTGCAAGCGGAGAGCAGATGCGATGGTCAGGGTCTGCTGGCAGGCGCTACAATACCGCTAAACTGCTTCACAGCGCTCAGGTATCTCAGGTCACCAGTCTTTGGGAGCGTGGGGTTGCGACCTCTTCTGATCGGGTCAGGTACAGGAGGAGGTCAAATGGAAACGTGTGTCTAAGTACCAAAGTTTTATATTTTGGTCAATGATTGGGTATAAAGTAATAACAGGTATATCAGTTCATTGTATTTTGTATGATGTATTATAATGAATTGCAATAAGTCAAAAATTATTACGTTTTGATATGTGTATGTAAAAAATAACAAAATAAAAAATTGCAAAGTAATATGCTACATATAAAAAATAATTTAAGGGTGGTCTGGATCTGTTGCAGTAATTCTTAGGTAAAATGTGGTGGTAGGCAGTAAACTTTGTTCTGTCTGTGGAGTTTGCGGAGTGTTTACTACTCCATGCTCCACTTGGAACTCAAAGTTCACATAAAACTCTGCAACTGCTGGCAAAGCGGAGTTTACTGGCACACTCACCCTGTTCTACCATCTGCCATGCATGCGCTATCCAAGGGGCACGTTTATTCCTTGCCCAAGCCTTTTGATGAGGCACACATTGCTCAGTTCCTCAGTGTGCATGTGCAGTGAGGGTTAGTTTAGATTGTTGAGATTGCTCAATCCCTTTCGTCTGACTTGTGGTCTTGCCTAGCCTCCTTCATCGGATAAATCGTGCTACTTGTGATTTCTGCAAGCAGTAGCAACATTGAACAGCAGATGCCCGTTTGCACCTTGGGACACAGAGAACTGGAGTCGTTGTGAGACTAGACTGAGATCACGGTGGAGGCACCGTCATAAATGTCCAGAAATGTGATTGCTCTTGTATTCATTGAGTGTTTGAATTTCAAACTCGCATCATGTTCATTAATCCGTTCCAAGAACTGTTTATGTGGCTGTGCCTTTCCTTCCAAAACAATCAAAATATTGCTGATGTAATGTTTTCAGACCTTTATCCTTTCTTTATAGGGATTATTAGTATTCAGGATCCGTCTTTTCTCAAAATCAAATTCTGCATCAGGGCTAACCGCTCACATTCCAAAATGTATTAGCACAGGGTGTTGTATTCCCAATTAGTTTTATCTAGGAAATTCTTGATGACTGTGATGGTCTCTTCCTGAGGGAGGCTGGTATAAAAACTCTCTCTGCCAAGACTCACGAGGAGATCAGTCTCTGGTTTGAAGCTGACTTCTTTGAAAAATTTCAGTAGGTCCTTAGGGGCAAATCAGCAAGGGCCAGTGATAATTATCGCTCAGCGCGCATAGCGCAAGGATAATTATCGCCGGCTAACGCTGAATTTTATCGCTGAGATAGCATGCTTTCAGCAACGCTTATCTCAACAGCAATAAAATTCCAGGCGCAAGCTGCCAAATGTGCGATTATCGCTGGAAATCCAGCAATAATCGCACAACTTTTGGCGATAGCTTGTTGATAGGGCAGGGCAGACTCAGCCATGATATCCACCTTCCATTGGATATCATGGCTTAGTCAGATGAAAAGCAGGCGCATGGAAAGTAGCGATAACCACGGTTAGCGCCACTTTTCTTATAGCTCTGCAGGTTAGCGTGAGGTTACATAATAGGAGAAATGTTGATTAGTGATATTTCTCACGTTCTTTCGCGAAGGAATGCCCACTTTGCATCTCATTAGAGATGCAAAGCTGGGCGATAAGGGAAAGGGCACTAAGGCAAGGATTCACGCGATAGCGTGACCTTGCTGATAAAGCGATAACATTATCGCCGCTTTTCGGCTGAAAACTGACACAAATGCAGTGATAATTTTATTGCGCCACTTTGATGATATGCCCCTTAGTGGCCTTTAAACAAGTTGAAGGGCCGTGATCCAAGGGTTTAAGGAAAAATTCACAGAATTGTTACAATGGTTCAAAGAGAGGTCGCAGTGCTGGAGTCTTGTTCTTATGGATCTGGGGAGTGTATAGAAATATGGAATCCAAGGGGCAGATTTATGTCAGACATGCGCCACGTTTACGCCGCTGTTGCGTGACGCAACGGCGCAGAAACGTGGCGCATCCCTGCGACCTATTTACAACGTGACGCATCAAGGCAGATGCGTCACGTTGTAAAGCCCTGCGCCACATGGAATCTGCGTCAGGTTTCATGTGGGCGTTCTGTCGCAGGGTGGGCGTTCCCTCGTAGGAAAGCCCCGTAAAACTGACGCAGTGAAATCTACAAGATTTCACTGAGTCAGTTTTACGACGCTGCTGCGTCAAATCCTTACGCCTGCTTAAAGCAGGCGTAAGGAGTGACGCACCACGTTATGTATGGGCGGCCTCTGTACATTGTTGGAGTTGCGTCGCACTTGCGATGCTACTCCAGCAATGCGCCGCCCGTACACCACAAGATGCGTCACGCATCTGCCCTTCCTTGCACCATGGTGCGCCGCATTGTAAATGCGGCGCATCTGTGGTGCCCCAAGGAGGGAAGTGCGTGACGCATCAGTTCTGGCGCATCCCTGCTGATTTGCAGAGATGCGCCAGAACTCATAAATCTGCCCCCAAGTGTTTTTAGTGGAAAGAACATCTGCCTCTTGCTTGGAGATGTAACCATTGGACTCTGCCTCCTCTTCAAGATTAGTAATCCCGTTCTTCAGTTCTAGGGAGGGTGCCTGGGGTAGAGGTCTCTAGTTCTTTTCCTCATCCGGGAGACGTCTGCACTTCACCCTGTAGTCCTCCTTATCCTGTAGCAACACTCCTCCCCATTTGTCCGCTTGATTTATGCAAATGGTTTCATATGACTGGAGCTCCTTCAGTGTTCTATGTTCAGCATAGCTCAGGTTGTGGTAGGTGCTCCTCTCCTTTGTCTTCTCAATCTCGTTAAATAATGCTTGTTTAAAGTCAACAATTCGATGGGTATTGCAGTCTTTGGGGGCAGAAAGGGGATATGTTTCTCAAACCTGTATCTCCTCTTGGGCCTGTATCATTACTTTCAATGCTTTCAATTTAAAATTTCTGAACAATTCTGATAATTCACAATGGAGGCGGAATTTGTTGAGATGTGCTGTGGGCAAAAGCCTAGTCCTTTATTAAGGAGCTTCACCTTTGTATCTGTAAGAGTTCATGAGGATATGGTAGTCACAATCTCATGTGTGTGCGGTCTCTCACCATGATGCCTTGGACTTGCTCCTGGTGTTCACCCCTATGGTGTTTGATGGAGCAAGGTTTCACAAGTAAAGTGACTTGCTCGTACTCAACCCTCTCGATAATCATAATAATATACTAACTAACATGTTTTGTCTCATTAATATTGCATTACACAACATATTAGATATCTAAGGGAAGCTTGCCAATGTGCTTTCACTAACTATAATCCGCTTGCACTAAAATGGTGGCTGCTACGCGGGATTTTCTACTGCGCATGCATCTGTCATGCCCACGTGACATGCTTGGTGAGAAAACCTTTGCTTCTGCGCAATAGAACTAAGATGGCTGTTTTATGTCCTAATGTGCAAGAAGCTTGCATCGCTGCTTTGCTAAGCTGTTTGTTTTTGCTTAATATTTAACGCAATAGTTAAAATAAAATAATAGGAATAGAGTAGAAAGAAATGGTATACAGTGCATTCATGTATTCTGTGTTTCAAAAACTGTTTCTTTTCTTTGGAGAAACTGCGCCTGTGCGACAAATGTCTTGAAGCCACAGAAGCTGTGGCCTTGAATCATGGCCAAGACGGACATGGAAGGCGGAGAAGAGTGAACTTCTTGCCTTGCCAGAGGAAGCTGAATTGAATAAATTGTTTAAAAGATCATTGATACATTTGACTACCGGGAGGAATAAAGAACATGGCTTGCACCTGTTCTTTCCCGCTGGCACTTATACTTTGGGATCCTTATTCTTTGACTCAGCCTATGACCAGGGTTGGTCATCACATCGTTCTAGGTAACTATACAGGGGCAGATTTATGATAACTGGCGCATCCCCAGGGATGCGGCAGTTATTTTGCGCCGCTGAACCGCCACCCATGGTGCGCCGCATTTACAATGCGGCGCACCATGGGGCAAAAACGGCACAGATGCGTGAAGCATCTGTGCCAGAAAGGTGGCGCATTGCTGGAGTTGTGTTGCAAGCGTGACGCAGCTCCAGCAAAGCTCGGGGGTGCCCCATCTTTACAATGCTGCGTCAAGACCAACGCCTGCTTCAAGCAGGCGCAGGGTTTTGACGCAGCATTGGCCTGAAAGTGACTGAGTGCAATCTTATAGATTTCACTCAGCCACTTTTGCGAGGCGCACCCTGCGCCGGAACGCCCACAAGTGGCGCAGGGCTTTACAGCGTGACGCATCTGCCTAGATGCGTCACGTTGTAAATGGGTCGTAGGGATGCGCCACGATTATGCCGCAGTTGCGCGACGTAAACGTGGCGCATTCCCAACATAAATATGCCCCTAAGTGTGGGTTTGTCATTGTCCTGTTTTCCTTTTTTTCTTTTACCCACCCTCTGTTCAAATGCTAAATGACAATTTTTCTCCAAGTTATTGCAAATGTTGTTTTTAAAAATCTGCATTAGTCTAAACAGAATGAGAAATTAATTTGAGTTTCATGTTCTATAAATCGTTCAAAGATTTACTTTAGATAAGGATTATAACCCGTTTCCTGCTTCGAACGTTCAGCGCCAGTGCTGAACGTTTGAAGAAACGGGTGCGGCCGCGTCGCCCGTTGGACGTGCGCAGCACCAGGGAGGTAGCTTGCGCGACGTCCAACGGCCGACGGCAGCAGCGAACGGGTTAAACCTTTCCTGAGTTTGTGGTTTATTTATGAAATGCTAAATATTATCATTGCTACCTATTTTCTCTCTAACTCCTTTGATACTTTAAGACTTTAGGTGTCGGTAACTTGGATTGGTAAAATAAATGGAATAAAAATCCAAATGGTGAAAACCCCAATTGATTTGAGTGTAAGTTTGCCTGCTTAATGTATATATAATCATATGGGCCCAGGTGAGTATGTTGAGCATCTGAGCCTGCGCTCTATCAGTTATTTTTTGGTAGCAGAGGCAAGGTTAAGGATTAGTGTAGATAGGTAGTTAGTAAATATTGATTATTGATTGATTATTAGTTATTGATTTATTGACTTTATGCATTAACCAAAACTGTTCGTACCTGTTTTTATGTTTTGTCTGGAAACCCCGGGGCAGAACAACAGGTGGTAAATGGAAGCCATTCTGTAGTAGGGTCACTTGCTCGAGCTAGTAAGTTCATGGTTAGGTAAAACCGGAAGCACTGTTTTAGGGATTTTTCTGTATAAATGTGTGAATAATTGAAAGCAAAGAGTTCGCTAGGAAAACTTTGGTGTGATATCACCTAGAAAGGGTCACACTGGAGGAGTAACAGGTTCTTCTGAGCTTGATTGACAGCAAAGGGGTTCGTTGGTGAAACTTTGGCCTTGCATAACCTAGAAAGGGTAAGCCCGAGGGAGTAACAGGTTCTCCGATGCTTGTATGAAAGATAGACCGAAGGGATCTACCTGTAGTGTATGAAGAGTAAACAGAAGGGAGTTACTTGCAGTAAATATAAATCATTCTTTTCTTTTGAAATAGTAACTTGGACACAGTGGCAAATGTTTTTACGTTGTTAATTAATTAAATGAGCATTTAAAAGAAATCTCTTGTATTACCTTGCAAAGGAGGGAGTCAGTTGTAGAGCTGCTCTGACGTCACTCAGAACCGGGCTGGTATTGGTTAATACAGCGGTTGTGTAGCTGAGGTAATTTTGTAAAGGAGGGGTGAGTACAGGAGCGTGAAAGCTCATCTCACGGGAAAAAGCTGCGCAACCATTGGTTGAATATATTTTGGATTCTAATTGTTGATTGGTCATTGAAAATAAGAAACGTGGCTGGAGGAGCCAAGCTTGACAGCGTGATGGCCACATGGTAGCTCGGCTCCGCCGGCCTCCCTGCCCAAACTCAACTATCCTGTCGCCCATCCTGCCCAAAAAGGATAATGTTTTATAGACGAAGGTTTGCTGACACTTACCATCCGTTATGGTGGATCCGGCGTTCAGTGGGTCCGCAGCGGCGTCCTCCCAGGAAGTGCGGCCTCCGTGGGGTGGAGACCGGGGCCTTGCCTTCAGCGAGTGGCCGGCGAGACGGTGTCGGTGGCGGCCTCGGGTGGAGGATGGAGGCCGGCCGGAAGATGCCGTTGTGCGAAAAGGCCGGAGGCAACTGAACGCGCCTGGGACTACCGTCCGGTGTTCCAGAGGTGAGGTGCGGCAAGTTGTGTGTGGGGGACGCCGTGTTGGTGGCTACCCCCTTTGTTGCCTTGCCTGGCCATTCTGAACTTCATCGCTCGGCGGCGGAGAGTGACTTCAGCGGAGCGGTGGCGCTGGCGGGTCCCCCTCTTTTGGTGGTTCTCATTTCTGCACCGCGGGTGCTGTTCGTGTGCTTGAGGGGGATCCCGCGGGGGCCCTGCTGGTGGGCCCACCCCAGGAGTTGGTTTCGAAGGGACGGCGCTGTACTCGCAAAATGGCGGCTGATGCCGTATGCTGTGGAACGCCCCGGGATGCCAATGCTGTGCCTCTGTACTGTGCTGGGGCCTGCACTGGGGAGCGCGAACCCACGATTGGCGACGTCCTACGAGCGCTGAAGATTTGGCAAGTGACCTTGGCCCAGGATCCTTGTGTACAAGACAATGTGGTGACCGCCATTGCTCCCGGGCCATCCCTCAGAGATGCGGATGGGCCCGAGGTGGTTGCTGATTGTTCCCCGCTTTTTGGTGGGGGTAGCGATGTCCCGATACGCAAGCGAGAGGAATTGCTGGTGATCATTGACACTGGTATACATGTCTGCCGTAAACAGCTTTTGCATTACCATCGGCGGAGGAGATCCCATGGGTTGCTTCCATTGGCCGTTCAGCGGCTTCTCCACGGCCTTTTCTCACCGCTTTGTTTTATGCCCACTACATCGACATACATCGTGGCGATAGCTAAGAAAGGACTGGGGTGAGCCCAGTTCTTAATCCGGAGGACTGCTGTTCGGTGCACGGAGTTATGGACTGCCCCAAATTGTGATAATTTGTCGAATCCTTAATATGTATGGCTACCTGAAAACTTGCCAGTTTCGTTTTGGGCCGCGCTAATTGTTTGTATGGGCGGGGGCTGGGGGCCGTGCGCCCTGTTACATGGTATCCTCTCCCCTGGCTTTCCTCTCTCCTTTTTCCCTTTTTTTTCTTTCTTTTGCCCTATATTGTCTTATTCTATATTTCGGGTTCAAGTTTAGGGTGACAGGCACGCTGGTGGGGGGGGGGTAAGCCATAGCCTTCTGCAGGGGTGCAGGGTGGGGTGGGTGGATTAGGGTCTATTAGATAGTTACTTGTTTCTATGGCTCTTTTGTGTCCTTTTCTTGGGTCTCCATGACTGTGCGTGATTCCCACGGGGTGAGTTACTGGGGGGGAGGATTGGGTATTTCTATATAATATGGTACTTTAGGTTCTGCTTATCCTGACTTAGCCGCCCCGCCCCTAAGCATGTTTGCTATCTGGATTGTTGATCGCCATTATCGCCGTGGGGCGGGTACAGTAACGTGGAGTCCCCATTTTCCCTTTTTCTAGTATTTTTGTTTTCTTTACTCTCCGGGTTGGGCTGTATAATGATTGCAACTTTACCCATCTCTCTGATGGTTTGACTGTTATGAGAGTGATGTTTTGTTTGTCTTTGGGCACATGAGGTTGCGGGTGGACACTACCGAAGGAGAATTGCAAGGGCATCTATGGTTTGCATGCTTTGGACCTTTCTGATGACAGATCTGTGGATTCCCTATTATGATGTAGTTGGTTTTGTTCCCCGCCATGTGCACCAGGACTCTTATTATACAACCGATCCTTTATTCTCTCAATATAAAAAATTAACCTTCTCTGATCCTATGCCGAGTGGTTCCACTTATTTAGCATCACGGACTCGCAGCATCGTGTAGTATCGCGTCACCACTCCGTACTTTTATTGATAATGGTGCTTTTCAGTTTGTTCTGTGGCCGGCCTCTGGGTTGTAGGCCCGTATTTGTATGCAACCATTTACACAAATAAAGGTTTTCAAAAATTAAAAAAAAGAAAAATAAGAAACGTTTTGGTATTGGAGGCTTTTTCATAAACCAACTGAGTGTTATTACGAAGTAAAGCAGCATAAAATATATGTGGCATTTAGATCCAGAATTCACAGAAATCAGACCAGATAGAGAATATCTAGGTTTTGCTAAAGAACAGATGATAAGAGGGAGACCTTATATCATGTACTGAGATAAAAGGAAAATGTCATTTGTCAAGAAAGTAAAACATTTCTTTGAAAAAGATAAACCGATTAAGACCAGAGAAGGGATTCTTATTCCACCATCGAATACGCCCGCATCATACATGATGGTTGAAAGGGGCTACCATACTTGCATATGGTTAGAAAACTGGATAGAATACACATAAGATGATGGAATTTTGGAATTTCTAGAAAATGGTACCTTTAATGGTAGAGTTTTGTACAATTTAAGAGCACGCATGAATGAATTAGATCCAAGACCTAGGTTAACCCAATTTGAGGCATTAGAGGAATGGGAAACAGAAGCTATTGAGCGAGACAGATCCAGAAGTGATAAAAGTATTAGTAAATTTTATCCTAAATATCCTAAAAAGACAAGAGATAAGCAGATGAAACAATGGAGACAGTCTATGCTGGTGGAAGGATTATATCCTGTCCGAGCATTAGAAGAACAAACAGGGAGTAAAAGTACTGAGAAAAATAAAATGTTAATGACAAGTGCTGATCCAGAAGATGATTACTTGAAGGATTTATTATTGAAAAATCTGCCACCTTATAATGAGGAGCAGAATCAGACAAATGTTAGTGCTCCGTTTTTAAAGCCACCTTTAGTTCCACAAGTGTTACATTTTATTTATTTTTTATTTTAAGAATTTATAGAGCGCGACTGTCACCGTTGCCGGCATCCTGGCGCGAACAAAATCCAGACCGTGATAGAGACGGTCCAAATGGAACAGTTCGCTAGAAGAATGCAATCGAGAGAGCGTTTTCCAGTCTCTACATTTGATTTCTCTAGATGGAACTTGTAGCTTATATGAGGCCAGTTTCTTATATAGGAAGAATTTAATTAAGGAGTGGTCTGTCCAATCCATTGGCAGGGTGTCTCCCATGACCACCAAGTCTGGTCCCGCAAAGACCAAATCCAAAAGGTGGCCTGCTTTGTGGGTGGCTGTAAAAACCAGTTGGGAGAGACCACAACTGACACAGGTTTGAAGGAGGTTTTCAAGAGCTGAGTCGAGTGTACCATTACGCCAAAGATTAAAATCCCCAATAATAAGTAACTTTTGATGGGATAAGGCAATATTGGTCAGGGTGGTAGTTACCGCTTGTTGCTGTGCCAAGTTGTATGCCCCTGGAGGGCGATAGCAGACTAGGCAGGTAACAATTGACCCAGGGCGAGTCAAAATAGAGAGCCCCAGCATCTCGATACCCGAGGTAGGGTCTAAATTTAAGACCTTAATGTCACACGAAGATCTGAAAATCACTCCCACACCCCCGCCCTTGCCAGTGGGCCTAGGAGAGTGGAGAAATTTGAACCCGTCAGGGCAAGCAAAGCCAGGATCAACCCAGCAATCTGGTCGGGTCCATGTTTCTGTCATGAACAGAATATCTAGTTCATGAGATTCCACTAAAAGCTGGATCTCCGTGCAATGTTTAGGCAAGGATCTAACGTTTAATAGACCACAATTCAAAAGGTCGTCACATAATATATCAGCTCGGGGATAGGACGTAGGAGCAAATGAAATAGTACCTTTGTCTGCGTGTAGCTGACCCAGTTGAATAAGCTGCTCTCTAGAGTAGGGTGGCCCGGGAGGTGAAGGCTCCTGGAATGAGGGATCAAATCCGGCAGCATGGGTGGCCCATGGTGCTACCTCGGCGCGGACGAGCGCAGACGAGCTTGCCTTAAGCGCGCCTTTGGCGCGCAAACGGCGCGCCCGCTGCGCTCGTCCGCTGCGCCTCCGAAAGAGACACATGTTATATTGGGTGTGAGTATAGGAAAGGGGGCGTGGCCTATTTGTTGGTGGGCGTGGCCTCAGCGTGCCACGGGTGGCGGCAGCCTAGCCAGGTGACCACAGCAGCGTTAGAGTCTGCAGCGCGGTGGAGCCAGAAGTAAAGTGTTAGTGAGTGATCTAAAAACACAGAATACACAGTACAATTTTAAAATAAAAGCAGCAAGAAGGAAACTCCCGGCTTCCGCCTCAGGAGGTATGGATTCTACAGTCGCGCTTGTGATTCAGCGCGCCCTAAATACCCGGATGACAAATAAGGGGGCGTGGCCTATTTGTTGGTGGGCGTGGCCTCAGCGTGCCGAGGGTGGCGGCAGCCTAGCCAGGTGACCACGGCAGCGTTAGAGTCTGCAGGGCGGTGGAGCCAGAAGTAAAGTGCAAGTGAGTGATCTAAAAACACAGAATACACAGTACAATTTTAAAATAAAAGCAGCAAGAAGGAAACTCCCGGCTTCCGCCTCAGGAGGTATGGATTCTAGGGTCGCGCTTGTGATTCAGCGCGCCCTAAATACCCGGATGACAAATAAGGGGACATGGCCTATTTGTTGGTGGGCGTGGCCTCAGCGTGCCGAGGGTGGTGGCAGCCTAGCCAGGTGACCACGGCAGCGTTAGAGTCTGCAGCGCAGTGGAGCCAGAAGTAAAGTGCAAGTGAGTGATCTAAAAACACAGAATACACAGTACAATTTTAAAATAAAAGCAGCAAGAAGGAAACTCCCGGCTTCCGCCTCAGGAGGTATGGATTCTAGGGTCGCGCTTGTGATTCAGCGTGCCCTAAATACCCGGATGACAAATAAGGGGGCGTGGCCTATTTGTAATTTGTAATTTGTAATTTGTAACTGGGTTTTGTATCGCGCCAACTCACCGACAGGTCTTAAAGCGCTACTGACCAAGTACAGCAACAAAGATGAAATAAGGATATAGAGGTGTCTGATCTAGTAACCGACTATTGAGATGGGAATGCGTCTTTAAAGAGTAAGGTTTTCAAGGACTTCCTAAAGTGGAGAAGATTGGGTTCTCTGCGAAGCGCCTCCGGTAGCTTATTCCAGATGGTAGGAGCCTGAACTGAAAAAGATCTGCCTCCTTTTGTTGTTAGCTTGAAACGTGGACAGGATAGCAAAAAAGATCCGGACGATCGCAGAGCGCGCTTAGGTTCGTATATTTCGAGCCTTTCTTTTATGTAGGCTGGCGCCTGTCCGTGGATTGCTTTGTGGCAGATACACATACTCTTAAATTCGACTCTTTGCACTATAGGCAGCCAATGTAGCCTATAGAGCAGAGGGGAGGCATGAGTCCTCCTCGGCATTCCAAAAATCAGACGTGCTGCGTCATTCAGGATAACCTGAAGACGGTTGATGGAGTTTTTTGGAAGGCCGAGGTACAACGCATTGCCATAGTCTATTCTAGACACTATTGTGACTGAAACAATGGTTCGCAGCATATTCCTCGAGAGCAGGGGGGCGAGTTTACGTAGTAGCCTGATCAGGTTGGTGCAGGAACCAACTACAGCGGATACTTGGTTGGCCATCGAGAGATCCTGATCGATTTTCATCCCAAGACTCTTGACACTAGGGCACGGTTTTGGGGTGGGTCCTTGTTCTTGCGGCCAAAACAAATCATTCCAGGGGGAAGTAGAGGTTGAGACTACGAGGACTTCCGTTTTATCTGGATTGATTTTCAGCAAATTGGACGACATCCAGTTCACTGTATATCATAGTATGTCTTGGGCCATGGACTGAGCCGATGGTGTATTGTCGATACTCAGCAACAGCTGAGTATCGTCGGCATAGTTAAAAACTTTACAATTCATGTTTGCCAGGGACTCTATCAATGGTTGTAGGTAAAGATTAAATAAGAGCGGAGAGAGCGCTGATCCCTGCGGGACTCCACAGGCTAACATGCCCACGTCTGAGACCTGGTCTGCCAACTGGATCTTCAGCGTCCTTCCTGTTAAGAAAGCTGTTAGCCATTTGAGGGCTTGCTCTCCTATCCCAAACCTAGCCAGTCTGTCCAGGAGCAGTGCATGGCTGACAGTATCAAACGCCGCTGAAAGATCTAATAATATCAGGGCGCTTGGCTTTTTACTGTCAGCCGTGCATCTTAGCTCATCCAGTACCGACAGCATTACTAGTTCTGTGCTATGGTGGGCACGAAAACCAGCTTGCTGCTCCTGGAGAAGGTGGTGAGATTCCAGGAGGGATGACAGGGATTTTAGTACGTGCTGTTCTAGTACCTTTGACAGAAATGGCAGCTGGGAGATTGGCCTGTAGTTCTTCAGGCTAGTTGGATCAGCTCCAGGCTTTTTTATCAGGGGTCTGACGCGTGCCTCTTTGAAGGTAGATGGTAATGATCCAGTGGCTAGTGAGGTGTTTAAAAGATCTAAGATCTGGTCTTCTAGAATCGGTATTGCTAGCCGAAGGATGTCGGGCGGTCAGGGATCAGCGGGGGAACCTGATTTGGTGGATACTACAAGTTCTTGATGTCAGACAAGATGGTCGCTACTTTTTCAAGGAAATATCCTTGAAAGGTATCGCAGTCAATCAAGATATCTGCCTTTTCCTTCTTCTTACTCAGCTCTTTCAGGATTTGGAAGGTCTCTCTGAATGTTAGTAGCGTTGTTAATGCGTGTCTCGTAATAATCCTTCTTGGCTGATACAATAAGGTTTTTGTATAATTGAAACGATGTTCTATATGATTCCCTGTCGGTATCCTTTTTGGATTTCCTCCAGCCTCTTTCGAGGTAGCGAAGCTTTCTTTTTTGTTCACGTAGACCTTCGGTAAACCAGGGGGCTCCTTTCTCTGCACCTTTTACTTTTTGTGTCTTTTCAGGGGCTAGCTCATCGATTGATTGCCTAAGGGTGGTTATTATCATATCATACTTTGAGTCTAGGTCAATACTATCAGAAGGGGTTGTAAAATTCTGTTTGTATTTGGGCAGGACTTTGGCTAGGGTCTCAGAATTCACTTTTTTCCATTGGCGCACTTTTTTTGTTTTTAACGGTAGTTTGGCCTGGTAGATATTTTGCGGTAAGTCATACGAGATAAGATGGTGATCCGACCAAATACAGGGTGAAATACTTGTGATGACCGCTTTTGGTGTCGAGGACCAAATAAGGTCTAAGATATGGCCTTTTATGTGGGTTGGAGCTTCCACAAGTTGTGTCAATCCAAGAGCGGTCATGGTGGTCTGTAATTTCTGGACTGACAGATCTTGATCACTTTTATCCCAGTGGACATTAAAGTCACCAGTTACCAGGATGTTTTTATAACGTGTGCATAGGTCTGATATAATGGGAAAAAAAAGATCATTGAACATGGGGGTACTTTGGGGTGGGCAATATACTGTTAAGATAGTAAGACAGGAGTTGTTCATGGTAATTTTTATCCCCAGTAAGTCAACGGTATTTATGGTCTCTGGTAAGATTTTGGTTGCAATAAATTGCCTTTTGAAGATCGTTGCTACACCCCCACCTCGGGCCCCCTCTGGTCGATTATGCCAGATCATATCATACCCACTGGGAAGGGCGGCGATGATATCCGGGGAAGAGGCATCACTCAGCCAAGTTTTGGTGAGTGTCAGGATATCGATAGTCTCGTCCTGTAGAAGGGTGAAGATTTCCAAGTGGTGTTTCTGCAATGACCTAGTGTTGAGGGTAGCTAGCTTTAAGGGGGTTGGTCGGCTTAAGTTCTTACAGCTAGGAATGTGCAAGATGTGATTTTCCTTGAGAGTGGCACATATAATAGGAGATAGGGTATACTTGACAGATTTCAGTGCTAGGAGATCCGCTGAGGTGTAGCAGGTGCGTGTGCCAGAGTCCCTAAGCCCTGAGCCCGGTCCTGCGCGGACGGGCGCAGACGGGTGCAGACGGGCGCAGACGGGCGCAGACGGGCAGGACTCTGGCACGACTCCGGCGCAGGTCCGGCGCGTCCGCTGATCGCGTCCGCTGCGCGGAGCCATCACTAACTGTTTTTATAGCGCTGTCCGCCGCGTCACCAGCCCAACCCGACCCAAGATGGCCGCCAAAACCGGCTCCCTGCCCTCGGCGTCAACACTCAGCCGAGAGCAGGACCGGAGCTGCAGGGAGGGGGTGAAAAAGAGTGATTCCAAAGCGCTACTAAGCGCAGGGGATATCAGAGGGTCTGAACACACCTTTTAAACAGGCGCTCAAACGAAGTTCCAACAAAGTACAATGCAATTAAAATGCAGCAATTAAAATAAGGGATAGAAGGAGGACCTCCCGGCTTCCGTCTCAGGAGGGGGAGAGTGCGTGTAATGTCAGAAGTTACCAGCCCCTCGCCTCAGGCGCCTTTTGTAGCGCTGTCCGCCGCGTCACCAGCCCAACCTGACCCAAGATGGCCGCCAAAACCGGCTCCCTGCCCTCGGCGTCAACACTCAGCCGAGAGCAGGACCGGAGCTGCAGGGAGGGGGTGAAAAAGAGTGATTCCAAAGCGCTACTAAGTGGGCGTGGCCTCAGCTTGCCGAGGGTGGCGGCAGCCTAGCCAGGTGACCACGGCAGCGTTAGAGTCTGCAGCGCGGTGGAGCCAGAAGTAAATTGCAAGTGAGTGATCTAAAAACACAGAATACACAGTACAATTTTAAAATAAAAGCAGCAAAAAGGAAACTCCCGGCTTCCGCCTCAGGAGGTATGGATTAGAAAAAGTGCGCAGGAAAAGGAACAAATTCGCCCGCAAGAAGAAATAATTAAGCAAAGGAATGAGTTAATTCAAAAAAATGACAAAGTTAAATATCAGTCCTGAAGCCTTGACAATTCTGGTGACTATAGGCCCAGTTGTTCCTTTATATGGAGAAAAACAGACTAGTCCCAGACCTCCTGTTTTAACTATATCTGTAGTACAGCCAAGGAAAGAAATATTAATACTGGATGACCAAGCAAGTGAAGGTGGGTCAGAAATGTCTTTGATGGATTTACCTATAAGAGAACCAGTAAGTAGCTCAGCTAGCAAAACTACACCTGTAAATACTAGAGAAGTGCAAATATAAACCTCTTCAGGTACGAGAAGTGCAACTGCAGTTACTCCAGAAGAAATTGAAAGATGGTCCCGAGAAATAGAAAAACCAAAATCACAGTAAAAGTCATTGGATATTTTTAAATTAAGTGTTGAATTAGAAGAAATGATTGCTGGGAATGTGGGATTAGATCGATTGAATGCATTAAATGAAGATGACTTGTTGTTTGTATGTCGAAGTATCACTCGAAATGCAAAAACATTTTATGAAAAATTGACGAGTTTAGCAAGTGAAATGGGGATTGACATTGGTAAATCAAAACTGGTACAGAAACCATATCAAGCTGAATTTGACAAAGATTTAGAAAATATGAATGTGTCAGGTCTTAAATTATAAATAACAGACCTGTTATATTTGTTGCAAAAATGGGGTGACATAGACAGATGGAAAGCTAGATGGCTAAAGAAAAAGGAAGAAGCACAAGGAAAAAACACTGTATCAGAATATATGTTGAAAGAAACAGAAAAAGTGGAAAGGTTGTGTCCAGTGAGAGAAGTACCAGTTGGAGGTTATGTGCATGTTCCATGGTCAGGACAAGATATATTGTCATTTACAAATGAATTTCTAAAACTCAGAGAGAAACCTGTAGATTGGTACAGACAGGTCGAGAGATTTGTAAAGGTTTCAAAAGTGTTATTAAAAGATCTAGATGGGTTTTTTGACATCGTTGTTCCTGTACATGTATGGACAGAATGTAAAATGATGAGGATCCTAGAGACCCAAAAGCACGAGCACCATTAGACGAGGGTGATGACGAAGTATAATCAGGTTATACTGTATTTTTAAAGGGAAAGTACCTCCAAAAGAGACAGATTGGACTAGAATAGATAGAACTACTCAGAATAAAGCTGAATCTATGCATGCATAATATGAACTTCTTTTGCAAGTTTTTAAACAGTATAATGGTTTAGAAAATATTGACACCAAAGATATGACGCATTTTATCTATCCGTTTGTGTCTGGATTAAGACCAAAAATTTTACAATGGATTAAGGATAATAAAATCTGTTGGCAGGCCAAACATGTAGATGAAATACTGAAATATGCAAAATATTGTGAAGACAAAGTGGATAATAAACGAAAGAATTTGGAAGAAAAAGTAATGTGGGCATAGGTAAAATTAGCAGAGCAACAAGAACTTCGATTGAAAAACATTCATACCCAAGGAGATGGAAATGCTAATAAACCTAGAGCTAAATTTAATCGTGAAGAGGCTAAGAAAAAATGTCCTTGTCATGGGTGCGGCAAGTTGGGGCATTGGAAGAACGAGTGTAAGGCTGTGCTAAATAATAATAATAATTTGACTCCACAGGCGCAGAATGAGGTATCTTAAAAGCAGCAAAAACAGGTAATACAAAATCAGTTACCATTGGCGCCTAAGCCAAACCCTGGGAGTCAACCAGCATACAGTATAGATACCACAAGTTGGGAAGGAATGTTTGGTAACCAATCATGCCTGGTTAAAATGGAGTTCAAAACGGGTGAGTACATCGCCCAAAAAAATAAGGGACGCTTCCTTAGGGTGGGAAAAACAAACCTCACAAACATAAAATATAATTCACAAAGTAAAACCAGAACATGGGTGGGAAGCAAATTAGGGGGAAAAAAAAAATGTCCTCTGAAATTGAACCAAAAAGAGTTTTTCTGGAGCAACAATATTCACACCAACCTAAAACAATATCTAAATGCCCAAATCCCCAAATGTGCAAGTACAAGTAATCACCAAGATAACAAATAAATAAATGGAGACAAACCAGAAAAAAATAAGGGGACATATTACCAACAACTAGCGATAATTATCGCTATGTTGGTTTAGCGGGGGTATTTTATCCCCGAGCTGCGGCGATTTTTATCGCTTTGGAACCTTGCTATTATCGAGGTATATCTCCTAAGCGATAAAAATCGGCCAAAATGCATGAATATCGCTGAAAAGTCAACGATATTCATGCATTACCGAGCTAATGCTCTTAGCCATATTATCCACCTACCATTGGATAACATGGCTAAGAACTGCTCAGGGGCAGGTGTTAGCTTTCAGAGATATTCGCGCTTAGCGCGATTATCTCCAAAAGTTGGTAATAGGAGATAGCGATGTTAGCGACTGTTTCCAGTCGCTAACATCTTGGCACGTCCACTTTGCATGTCATTAGTGATAAATATCACTGACATGCAAAGGGGGCCCAAGATGGTCGCTAACTCCTACTAGCTGTCACTAACTGGTGTTAGCGACAGCTAGGTAATAGGGAGATCATTTTATCTCCGCTTTCTTGGCTTTTAAAGCCAAAAAAACAGAGATAAACCCCCTTGATAATATGCCCCCAAGATCCTCTCATGGAACGTCAATGGTCTCAGAACAATCAACAGAAGGAGAAGAATCCTTGAATACTTGAAAGAAATTGAGAGCGAAATAGTAATATTACAAGAGACACGTCTTCTAAGCTCGGAATGGGATAAAATACTCAAAAACCAAAATTGGGTGGACTCGTGTGTATGTCCTAACCAGGACTGCAATATTAAAGGAGTGGCAATTATCTTTAAAAAATCCTTAAAAGCTAAGATTGAATATAAAATAGTAGATAAAAAGGGGAGATGGGTCGTAACTAAACTGAGAATAAACGACAACACACTTTCTATAGTTGGATACTACGGTCCCAACCTAGATGACCCGACTCCTCTTCAAACACTCTACTCTGAGCTACTATCGATTTCTGTCCCAATAATACTAGGGGGAGACTATAATATTATTCTTGATCCAAAAATGGATAGATCTCCCCCCAGTAAATATGTTAATCTACCCAAGATGAGGGAATGGTTTGGCAACTAAAAAAAAGATTTAAACTCTTTTGACATGTGGAAAACAAAAGAAGACAACAGACATCAATTTACATTTCACAATAAAAAATTGGGACACAAATCTAGAATAGATTTCATCCTATTAAATAGAAGTTTACAGGAAAATGTCGCAAGGATTGAACATCTACCTGCGCACTTATCTGACCACTCTGCAGTACATCTAACCTTTTTACTGACAAACAAGAAAACACTACCTAGATGGACAGTTGATCGGACTCTACTGACCAATTCACAAGTTACTGACGAATTAATAACTACCTCCGCAAACTTTTTTGAGGATAATAAGGTAGGCACGACAAAACAAACAACTTGGGACGCCTACAAAGCAGTCATCAGGGGGAAAATACTAACCCTGGGGGCTCATAGGTCCAAAATTAAAAAGCAGGAGATTAAAACTATGGAGGGCGACATCAAACTGGTGGAAGAACAAATAGCATCAGCAAACACACCAGAACTTAAATCTACATTAGAAAATAAAAGCCAACTATTAAAAGAAAACTTGTCTAATTACTTAGAGAATATAGTGAGAAAAAAGTGGGAAGCCAGCAAATTATCAAATTACGAGTACGGAGAAGGATGCGGGAAAATGTTGGTGTGGAGAAACAAAACAGACCAAACAAGAAATCAAATAACCTGCATTCACAAAAGAACAGTCTTATTATTATCTAGACTCCATACCACTACTAACATTGACGGAGGAAGAGAAAAATGACTTAAATAGCGAAATTCGTACGGAAGAAGTGAGAGCTGCTATAAAAGATCTGAAAAAAGGCAAAGCTGCTGGCCCGACGCTCTTCCGAACGAATTTTATGAAACAGTAAAAGAATCAGTATCGGATCAACTAATAGATTTAATGAACGCAATATACATTAAACAAGAAAAAAATCCCCGACTCATGGAATGAAGCGATAATCAGTATCATACTAAAACCTGGTAAAAATCCGAAACTTTGTGAATCCTACAGACCCATTTCAATGCTTAATTGCGATCATAAAATCTTCATGCAAGTTATAACAAGGAGGCTAGCTACTGTAATTCCAAAATTGATTAATAATGACCAGAGAGCTTCATAAAAGGAAGACAAATACACAAAATTACACATGAGTTGTTTGCGTCTATAGACATTGCCGTTAGCGAAAAAAAAACACTTACCATAATCACCTTTGACGCAGCTAAAGCGTTTGACAGACTAAATTGGACCTTTCTAAATCAAGTCATAAACAAATACAATCTAGGAAAAAAATTTGGCCATATGGTAGGTGAAATATATAAGAGCCCGAAAGCAAAAATTCTAGTCAACGGAAACCTAACCAACAATATTGAGATACAAAGAGGGACAAGACAGGGGTGCCCATTGTCTCCACTTCTTTTCAATCTTTATATTTAACCACTTGCATGCATGCTGAGAAATCATCCTGAAATAACGCCTTTTAAACATCAAAACTGGGAAAAAAAAGTCGCACTATATGCTGATGACCTGATGGTATTCACAGATAATTTTGAAAACTCCAAAGAGGCAATAGAAAATACAATACGAAACTTTGGTAAAGTGTCAGGTTACTTAACAAACCAAACAAAAATGGAAGCCATGGCTTGGAACTCACATCCCATCACTCCATATAACAAGAATACAATAAAATACCTGGGAATTAACCTCGTCAAAGAACTGGAGAAAATCCCTCAATTAAATCTGGACAGAGTCCTTAAAGACTCAAGGAGACTACTTAAAGTATGGAAAGGCCTTCCATTGACTTTCTTGGGAAAATCCAACATTATAAAAATGCTGATTTTACCAAAATTTACATACCTATTCAACACCATCCCGCTAGAGTTCAAGAAAAATGAGCTAAAGAAAATTCAAGGGGAAATATCCAGTTTTACATGGTCATCCAAGAGTATAAGAATCTCTGGGAATAAACTAAGGAGGAAAAAAGAGCAAGAAGGTATTGCCAGCCAAGATCTATTTGAATACTATAGGGCATTTCAATTTAAAAACATGAGACCTCTACTTGGAAAATACACCTCCTATCCGACCTTTCTACAGAGTATGACAGGCAATCCCGATCACTTCCTGTTTAAATTTGGCCACCCTAAATTTAAAAATAAATAAAACTAAAGATTATACTCAACGCTGTAAACCTATGGCACCAAATTAGAAACACAGTAAAGATACCATATTATAGCTCCTTGGCTCCAATATGGAACTCTCCAGGCACAACGCATTGTCTAAACGACTCTCTAGCCACACCACTAAGAATGGCAAAAATTGAATACTGGGGACAATTGCTGGTAGGGAATTGTATAATTACATGGGACCAAATATCCTTAATCACTAACTATTCTTTATCAAAATTTAAATATTACCAACTGACCAGCTGGGCCAAATCCCTAACAGAAATAAAATCAGGCAACGAAGATCTAGAAAGGGAAATGACCAAAAACACACCAATAAAAAAAGAAATATCCAAGTGGTATTGGGCCTTTATAATGGCTGGCGAAGAGGAGTGCACGGTCCCTGAAACAATATGGAAGAAGGAAATGCCGGGAAGAGACTTACAACTTATTTGGCAGAAATCTTTTGAAAACTGCTGGTCTATAATAAAACCAGCAAACTTGAAAAGAAACCACCTGTTCACAGTCCACAGGTCATACTGGACTCCAAAATTCAAAGGAGCAAGTACAAAATCGTGTCCAAAGTGTGGAATGGAGAAAGCAGATGATATACACATGTTTCAAAAATGTCCTTCAATTTTCTCCTTCTGTCAGGAAGCTGGTAAGACGATTAATATGATATAGGGAACCAAATTGAAGTAAGTACTATCCTAATTATTTTTGGGATTCATCTAACTAATGATATAGAACTGATAAAAAGGTCCAAAAAGCAAGAAAAACTCTTATTCCTGTTAATATTGCTAGCTAGGAGAGAAATCTGCTTAAATTGGATCAAACCAATCCCCCCCACGCATGCAAATTGGCTAAATTCTATTATAAAAATTAAGGGGCATATTACCAACAACTAGCGATAATTATCGCTATGTTGGCTTAGCGGCAATATTTTTATCGCCGGGCTGCGGCGATTTTTATCGCTTAAGAACCTTGCTATTATCAAGGTTTATCTCCTAAGCGATAAAAATCGGCCAAAATGCATGAATATCGCTGAAAAGTCAGCGATATTCATGCATTACCGAGCTAATGCTCTTAGCCATGTTATCCACCTCCCATTGGATAACATGGCTAAGAACTGCTCAGGGCAGGTGTTAGCTTTTGGAGATATTCGTGCTTAGCGCGAATATCTCCAAAAGTTGGTAATAGGAGATATCGATGTTAGCGACTGTTTCCAGTCGCTAACATCTTGGCACGCCCACTTTGCATGTCATTAGTGATAAATATCACTGTCATGCAACGTGGGGCGCAAGATGGTCGCTATCTCCTTCTAGCTGTTGCTAACTGGTGTTAGCGACAGCTAGGTAATAGGGAGATAATTTTATCTACGCTTTCTTGGCTTTTAAAGCCAAAAAAGCGGAGATAAACCCCCTTGATAATATGCCCCTAATAAACTAGACAGGAAAGGGAAAGCAAGTAAGAAATCAGAATTCTGGGCAATATGGGCAAAATATATTCCAACAACTAACTAACATTCTTAGCATGGTATCCAAATCCAATATCCAATGATTAATGCGATAACAATAATTCAAGCGGAAATGATCTCCGCCGAGTAGCCGTGTGGGCTATCTCCCCCATTACCGAAACAGAATTATTGGAAATGACAAAGGAAAAGGAGAAACGTGTTTGGAAACTAAACTCAAAAAGGGATACTCCCAGATCAGATACGGACTATGGGGCAGTGAAGGTACAAAACGTTGAAACAAAGGTCTCCCAAAACACCTTATCCATAAGCTTCGCAAAATGAGGATAGTAAAAAAAAAAAAAAAAACAAGTTGGGAAGGAAAAGGGACACAGTGACACCCCAATTTCTTATGAGCCACTCATACTTGATGAAGATAGCGTCTGACAGTGCCTGAGGGGGAGGATGAGGAGTGCGTACTTGGCGCATCCTTGCAGGTAGATCAGTCAGGTCCATACATTGAGGGAAAAGTTGAAGGAAATGATGTTACCTTGTTTTGTTCGATACTGGCGCTACCCGTTCGACCGTGAGAACAGCAGACGTTCCAAACCTACCCCTCTCGGGAGGAGCGATCCAAGTAGTGGGTGTTTTTAATAAACAAATTAGTACCCCAGTTACAGAACCAATTTTAAATAAATGCACACATTTGTTGTATGTGACTCCAGTCCTGTAAATCTATTAGGCAGGGATTTGTTGTGCAAAATGAATTGCACTATCTTTTGTACACCAAATGGTGTTGAAATTCAAACTCCAGATTAAGATGGAATTTATACAACTATGCTAGCAAAACGAGAAACTGAAAAACAAAAGTTTACCAGAGAAGACTTACAAAAAGAATGACAGCATACAGTAGATCCTAAAGTGTGGGATTTCACAGGAAAAGATGTAGGATTAATGGAAAATGTTTACCCAGTAAAAGTGAAGGTAAAAGAAGGTGCAGTTTATCCAAATATTCGACAGTACAAAATGAGTCCAGAAATAAAAGCAGGAGTCGCACTAGAAATAAAACGTCTAGTGGAAGCAGGAATTTTGCAGGAAATAGTGAGCAGTCCATGTAATTTACCCATAATTGGCATCAAGAAACCAAGCGGAAAATACAGGGTCGTACAGGACCTCCGCAAAATTAATAAAGTTGTCATCCCATGTTGTCCAGTTGTGCCAAACCCTGCTGTGAATTTATATCAAATACCATGGGCAGCAGGCTCGTTCACCGTAATTGACCTTTGCCACGCATTTTTCTCAATACCACTGCACCCGGATAGTAAATATATTTCTCGTTCAAATTCGATGGCCATATCTATGTTTGGAATCGCGTCCCTCAGGGGTACACAGAAAGTCCATCGATCTTTAATCATATTTGAAAACATTTTTTGAATCTTTGATATTGCCCGGACAATCAGTCGTGATGCAGTATATAGATGACCTACTGGTGGCATCTAGGAATCAAAAAGACTGTGTTACTGATAAAATTGCTTTGTTGAATAATTTAGGAAAAGGTGGACACAAAGTTTCACCTGAAAAGTTACAGTATTGTACTACATCGGTAAAATATCTGGGGCACCAGATAGAGAGAGGTGTCAGAAAGGTTACCTCTAAAAGAATCAGAATAATTCAAAACATGAATCTACCTCAAACACAGAAAGAAATCAGAATGTTTCTTGGAGTTGTAGGTTTCTGCAGGCAATGAATTGTGGGAGTTGCAGTCCTAGCAAAACCAATAATACAAATGACAAGGAAAAGAGCAAAAGACCCAGTAGAATGGGATGATGAAAGCATGTCATCTTTTCTAAAATTACAAGATTGTCTGTGTTCAGCTCCAGCATTAGGGATGCCAGACTATACAAAAGATTTTGCATTGTTTTGTGACAAACGAGACAATTGTGCTCTTTCAGTTCTGACTCAGACTCATGGTCTAATGGGACGATCTGTTGCATATTTTTCCTCTACTCTGGATCCAGTGGCAGCTGCATTGCCAGGATGTCTGAAAGCAGTAGCAGCAACGTGTGCGAGTCTTGAGAAAAGTGAGCCCATTATCATGGGACATCCAGTAACAGTATATGTCCCACTTGCAGTTGTGATTTTACTAACTAGGACGTGGTCTTAGCCCTACCCCCGGGCTTCCTCATCCAGTCCCAATTACGTCCCTCTGGCAGAGGAGGCGGACTAGCTATCCTCCTCCGGGATCACTTCTCCTGCAGAATTAGCGATGCCCACATCTCGGACTCAGAAAGCTGCCATTTTACTATCCAGCTGGCACCGACAAGCTCGCTGGCAGGCCTCCTAGTATATCGCCCCCGGCCATTTTGGCCCCTTCGCTAGCGCCCTTCTAGAATCAATATCATCACTGGCTCACTCTACTTCCAACTTCACTGTACTAGGAGACCTTAATATACATTTTGACGACCCCCTAGACACAGGGGCCGCCGATTTGATCCTAGACCTGGCAGCCTACGGTCTCCAACTGACCAACTCAGGAGCCACCCATATCAAGGGTCACTTGCTAGACCCAGTCTTTACCAATGTTCACACCCTCCAAGCCAAAGCGTCCATCCCCCTCCCTTGGACGGACCATTTTCTGGTCCCTATCTTCTTGCCAGGAGTATTCAGGAAGCCTCACAAACACGCCACCAATACACCCAGGACAGAGCATGGTCCAGACTCTCTACAGAGGACTGGGCCAGAGCCTTGAACTCTACGACCCCTATCCCGTCAGAGGACTCTGTCACAGCGGACAGAAATTTTAGGGAGTGGATCTTCACTTCCCTTGATTCTATCCTCCCCATAAAAACTCGTGAGGATAAAAACGGAAAGACAGGATCAGCCCCTTGGTTCAGCCCGGAACTCAGAACTCTCCGCAAGGAATGCAAAAAAGCGGAGCGACTGTGGAGAAAGGACTGGCTCCACTCCAGTAAGGATGCCTACCGTAGGTCGGTGAGAACCTATAAATCCACCCTGAAACTCACTAAAGCCTCATACTACGATGCAAGAATAAAAAATGCCACCAATTTGGCGAGAGAGTCCTACCTTATCGCCAAAGAGCTTCTGAAAATACCAGCACCCCCTTCCTCCAACAGGTCCCCTCCGGGCAGAAGCGATGAACTGGCAACTTACTTTGATTCCAAAATCTCCTGTATCTTAGCCTCACTCCCACCTCCCAGTCAGCCAAACCACAGGGACATTGATGTGCCTGTTATCCACACAGGAAACATCCCACACCCACAGCTGACCGCGTTCACGGCGGTTTCTCTGGACGAAGTGGGAAAGACTCTGGCCAAGATGAAAAGCGGCTCCCCCTGTGACCCCGCTCCCATGAGATTCCTGAAAACAGTGGCCCCTGCTATCGTGCCCCCTATCACGGAGCTGATTAACATCTCGTTGTCCCAAGGCTCTGTCCCTCCGAGCTGGAAGGGTGCAGTAGTCAAAGCTCTTCTTAAAAAACCTCAACTGGACCCCACCGATTTGGCAAACTACAGGCCGATCTCGCTCCTCCCGGACATCAGCAAAATGGCCGAAAAACTGGTGAATGTCCAACTGTCCCAGTTCCTCGAACCCAACAATCTTCTGCGTCGGTCCCATACTGGGTTTCGTCCTGGCCACGGCACGGACACCGCCCTCCTCGCAGTCATCGAGGAGGCAAGGTGCATTTTGGATTCAGGAGGGTCAGTGGCAGTGATCCTCCTGGACCTTAGTGCAGCCTTCGACACGGTGAACCACCGTGTCTTGCCCCACCGGCTGGTCAGTGCAGGACTCGGGGGCACCGCACTCGCCTGGATAGAATCTTTTCTGTCGGGCCGCTCGTTCCAGGTTTGGGACGGCAACTCCCGCTCAGCCCCACTCCCTCTGACTAGCGGAGTCCCCCAAGGGTCTTCGCTAAGTCCCACCTTGTTTAACGCTTACATGGCCCCTCTGGAGGACGTAGTTGCCTCATTCGGGATCAAGATAGTGAGCTATGCGGACGACACGCAATTGGTCGTCTCACTCTCACATCTTGACCACCGCCCAGACAATCTGTTGAACTGCCTCCATGAAATCCACCACTGGATGTGCGAGTCATCACTTAAGCTCAACGGATCTAAAACCGAAGTCATGCTTATGGGCAAGAAATGGTCTACTATTCCCCCATCGGTCTGACCCGATGTTTTTGGCGAGGTGCCCACCCCGAAGAAGGAAATCAAGACTTTGGGGGTCTGGCTTGAACCTGATCTGTCCATGAAGACCCAGGCAGCCAAAACAGCAGGAACCTGCTTCAAACTCATGCGTTCCATCCGGAAGATCCTTCCGCTACTCCCTCCCCTATCGAGGAAACTCCTGGTTCAAGGCCTGATCCTGGCTCGTCTGGACTATAGTAATGCCGTCTATCTAGGAGTCCCCGAATCTACTCTGGCAAAACTTCAGCGCACCCAAAATGCGGCTGCCCGGCTCCTAATGAGTCTTCCCTCCAGAGCCTCAGCCAGACCAGCGCTCAAGGCCCTACACTGGCTTCCAGTGCGACAGAGGATAGAGTTTAAGGCTATTTGTACCGCCCCCATAAACTCCTCAACGGTCTAGGCCCTTCGATCCTGAGTGACATGGTCACCCCGTATAAAGCACCCAGACTCCCAAGATTCAGGAAGGTGCGCACTGGCGGTCGACGCTTCGCAGTAAAAGCGTCCTCAGGTTGGAACTCGCTCCCACGCTGCTTGCGGCTGGAACCATGCCACCTTCGTTTCCGCAAACAGCTGAAAACTCTCCTTTTCCCCAAATAGGACCTCCTTTCCTCCCTTGGTCATCGCAAGCCCTTATAGCGCGGGGATGCCTCCGGGTCACCAGGCGCTCTACAAATCGTTAAATAAATAAATAAAACTCAGGGGCATATTTACAAGTTCTGGTGCATCTCTGCAAATCAGCAGGGATGCGCCAGAACAGATGCGTCACGCAATCCCCTCCTTGCGCCACCAAAGATGCGCCGCATTTACAATGCGGGGCACAATGGTGCAAGGAAGGGCAGATGCGTGGCGCATCTTGAGGCGTACGGGCGACGCATTGCTGGAGTTGCATCGCAAGCGTGACACAACTCCTGCAAGGCACAAGGGCCACCCATACTCAACATGGTGCGTTACTCCTTACGCCTGCTTCAAGCAGGCATAATGATTTGACGCAGCAGCATTTTAAAACTGACTCAGTGAAATCTTGTAGATTTCACTGCGTCAGTTTTACGGGGCTTTCCCGCGAGGGAACGCCCACCCTGTGACAGAAAGCCCACATGAAACCTGATGCAGGTTTCATCTGGCGCAGGGCTTTACAACGTGATGCATCTGCCTAGATGCGTCACGTTGAAAATACGTTGCAACATGGCGCATTATTTACGCCGCCACTGTGTCACAAAAGTGACACAACGGCGGCGTAAAAGTGTCGCAAGGGGCTTGTAAATCTGCCCCTCAGTATTTAACACCTAGTCGGCTGACTAAGTATGAACGAATTATTGTAGGTGCAGCAAATGTGACAATTGCTAAATGCAATATTCTGAAACCAGCAACATTGTTACCTGAATCGCAATTTGCAGAAGTCAAAAATGAAATTGAACATAATTGTATTGATCTTACAGAATATTGTATTAAACCACGCCCAGACATAAGAGAAGAGCCATTAATAAATTCAGAACATGAGCTATTTGTAGATGGTACATGTATGCGACATGACGAAGGAGGTTTGAGTGCTGCTTATGCAGTTTGTACTCTATGGGGTCCAGTTGAAGCATCATATTTACCTGAAGTAAAATCTGCACAGGTAGCAGAATTAATTGCATTGACAAGAGCTTGTAAATTTGGGAAAAATCTGAAAATTACTATTTTTACTGATAGCCAATAGGGCTATGGAGTTGTGCATGATTTTGGCCAACTCTGGATGCAAAGAGAGTTTCTGACTTCATCAGGTACTCAGATTAAAAATGGAAATTTTGTGAAAGATTTACTAAAATCAATTCAATTACCAGAAAGAGTAGCTGTGGTCAAGTGTGCTGCTCACCAATCAGTCAATGACAAAGCAACAACATGTAACCGATATGCTGTCCAATTAGCTCAATATTGTACCAAAAATAAAATCGCAATAAACACGAGAATTGAACCAAAAAGAAACAGCTGCCAAATTATGTTGCTTGAGAAAGAGAAAACCTGGGAAGAAGTGAAAGATTTGCAAAATGATGCAGAACAGGAAGAGAAGGAAGAGTGGGCAAAAATAGGATGTCAGAGAAGGGCTGAAGATGGTGTAAATATTTACCTTGATGAGAGGCCTGTGTTGCCAAACTGTATGCCAAACTGTATGCTTGCTCTTATGGCTAGGATGTATCATGGTGATTCTCATCTAGGGCGAGATGCTACGGTACGACTATTCAGACAAACTTTGTTCAATGCAAAGTTCAGGAACATTGCAGAGAGCCATATGTGTTTGGTGTGCCAACAAATGAATCCTGGGAAAAGAACTGTAGTGTTGTCAGGAAAGATTGGAAAGACAGAAGGTCCATTTATTCGACTTCAGATTGATTTCATTCAGTTACCCCCTTGCAGAGGAATGAAGTACGTTCTTGTCATTGTCTGCCTATTTTTAAAATGGATGGAAGATTACCCTACACGTAGGAATGATAGCAACACAGTAGCAAAATCACTACTTAGAGAGCTCATACCACGTTTCGGTTTTCCAGCAACGATTGAATCAGACAGAGGAAGACATTTTAATAATTAAATATTTGGTCTAATCTGTGAAGCATTTAAAATTGAGCAAAAGCTGCACTGTGCATACGGCCAGAGGCTTCTGGAGTGGTAGAACAACTGAATGGCACAATCAAATCAAGGTTGGGAAAGATTTATGAATCAACTCGATTAGAATGGCCAGATGCTTTACCTCTTGTTCTGATGGGACTCAGAAGCATTCCAGACAGAAAAAACAGGCTTGAGTCCTCATGAAACACTCATGGGAAGTGCAATGAGGCAGGCATGGGTGCCAGGACATAAGTTGATAAATATATCTGATGACTCAGTACTAGAGTATTGCAAAGAACTGGCTGATCAAGTGCTTTCTATCTCTCTCATCAGGTTGGAGAAGATGCTGTCACCAGGCAAACAACTCCAGCACACAATCTGATTCCAGGTGACTGGGTTGTAATAAAAGAACATACAGGAGAATCTTGTCTAGCTCCAAGGTGGGGAAAACCAACACAAGTGATATTGGTTACCACTACAGCAGTAAAGTGTTAAAATTCTGTGAAAAAGTCTCAAATAGGGGCTAGGTCTCCCTAATCGAAAAATGGCTGATCATACTGTTAATGGTAAACCGAAAGGTAATTTCTTAAAAACATGCTGTAGAATATGCACATGTAGTATAGTAATAATAATTATAGTATGGTTAGGGCTGACAGTAGCTATTCCTTATCTAAAGAATAAAAGTGAAAATAATGATACTAACATTCATGAAAAAGTAGATGCACCTGAAAAATTAGACACACATGGAAATATAGACAATATTAGGCAGCAAAAAATAGAAGTAGAAGCATCAAATGAGAAAGAATTGCATTACGATAAAGTTAGAAATAGAACACATTTGAATGTATTTGCAAATCTATTAGTACACTATGTAGAGGCAATGGAAATAAGCGATTGCTACGTATGTATGGAGCTACCATTGTCTTTAGGGAAAGGCGTCACTTATCATCATTTGCCCCTGACTTATGGTATTTCATGTAGTATTTTAGCTAGCTTATTTTACAAGAGAGGACCCTTACAATATTACTATTCTAATTTAGATGTGATTTTCTCTGAACTTCCTATCCATGGTAACCTGAATTCCGTACATAGTAAAGGTAACATGGCTTGTTATAATGGAGAATATTTTCTGATAATAGGTACAATAGATATAGCTGAAGCACACAAGAATAATTTAACATGCATTTTACATGAAGAAGAAAATATATTTTTGAATGTAGTTGAGAAAAGGAGAAAGGATTTCCAAAGAAAAGCTACAGAACAGAAACGAAAGATTCCTAAATGGGCAGAAAATAAAGAGTACACCTTGAATGGCAAAACTCATGCTGCTATGTTGCTGGACTTTGAAAAGAAAGGGAAACTCTGTCTCCACAGTGAGAGAACAAGTTATTATAACAATATATTCATTGGTTCCAGTGAATGTGAACACAATTATAAAATAATTGGGGGTTGGGGTTTCAAAGATGGAACTGAACCGGTGTTTCCTGGAATTTAATATATTTGTGGGGACAAAGCATATTACAAATTGCCTGATCATTGGTATGGTAGTTGCTATTTTGAAATAGTATTCCCAAAAGTATACCATATAAATAGATTCACTGGAAATAATGAAGATACTAATGGACTAATATGTAGTAAAAGAGTTAGTATAGCAGAAATTGTAGGTGAATTTAGTGCACTGATACCTTCAGTGGGAGTGGTTTTAAATACTCAAAGAATTAGCAAATTATCGACAGTGGTAGATCGATTATCGACAGACACTGCTGGAGTTTTCTTAATGATTAATACAGAACTAGTTGCAGTAAGATCAATGGTTTTACAAAATCGACTTGCTCTTGATACATTGTTGGCAAAAGAGGGCGGAGTCTGTAGAATGCTGAAAGCGGAACATTGTTGCACTTACATACCTGACAAAAGTGTAGAACTGAAAGGGTATGTAAGGAATATTACATATTTAGAAAAATAACTTAAATCACTAGAGGTTGATAATGCATGGAAAAGACTAACAGATGGTCTTTTCTCTATAGGTAGTTGGTTTTCTAATGTAGGGAAAAGTTTTGTAGGTAAAATACTGATGACAATGGTGGGAATTAAGCATGGGCGAATTTTGCGAATCTGGCGTTCGCAAATTTGCGTATTTACGAACTCGCAATCCCCAAAATCTGCAAATTCTCGCGAATTTGCGGATTTTTTTTTTGTGTTCGCAAGGGTTTCTGCCAGTTCGCGAGGGTTTGGTACCAGTTCGCAATTGCGAACTTACTTGTCGGCTCGCAACGGTCGCGACTATGTTGTTTCTACGTCTGGTTCATCATCACAGGTTCCCAGCACCCTCTGTTTCACCACTGCCACCCTCTGTTTCACCCATGCCACCCTCTGTTACATCAATGCCACCCTCTGGTTCATTATCACTGTAGATTATGGGGGGGAAAGCAAGCACACCTGCCCTGCTTCAACTGACATGAATTAATTTGGGGTTAGTTTATTAATGTGTCACTGTTTTAAAATTCCAGGTCTGGCACCTGCTTCCTTATCAGTAATTTGCTTTCTGTTGCAGTTTAATTTTTTTTTCCAGGACCTTTGTGGCCTACTTGTAGCTATTCTATGAGCCTGCTGTGAGGGTCAGAGCAGGGTCATACAATTGTTGCAACTAGCAACTGAACTCTGGAGGAGCTCCAGTCAGGAAGCAATACAGGGAATGGTTACTAATGATGAGTTTGAACTCTTGCACCTGCTGAGTGCTTTCAGTTTAGCAAAACTCGTTTTTCTGCAATTTCGCGAGATCGGATTCGGAAGCCACGAATTCGTGCGAATATGCGATTTGTTTTTTGCGGCGTGTTAGTTCGCAAGGTTTTGTGCGTTTTAGCGAGCCGCTTGTAGCGCAAGGCGCAAAGTTACCCTCGCGGTCGTTCAAGGGCGCGGCCATCTTGTTTGCATGACGTATTTTTGTTTGAAAAGCTTTATTCGAGTTATACACTCATAAAAGCACACACATATAAAATTGCACATTTGAAAAACACTACACATACATTAACACTAAATTTCTAGATAAAATACACAGTTTAAACACTTAAAATATTCACCAAAAAGTTAATATAAGCTTCTCATAAGGTGCATGAGCTAAATGCAAAGTAAAAAGGCCGAATCGCCCACAATGTGGATCAAAGCCAAAATTGAAAATCAAAGCTTGTTACGTACATTTAGCAACATATTTTAACTAAAATCATCGTTATCTCAATCAAATACTTAGCATTACAATTCATACGAGCATATAGGCAAGAAACAAGATAACAAGATTCAAAACCTATTCAGAGATAGGAACCTCCGCCTTAAAGACCAGGCCCACCCCAGGTATTTTGCCGTTCCTATTACTATGGGCAAATCGGTCGAGGAACAAATAATTCTCAGCCCCTCGACACCACTAGAGACACCAAGGTTCCTGCAAACAGGTGCCAGCCACATTTTTCTTGGATTTACGTAAGCCTCACACAGGAATAGAAAATGAGCTATACTTTCGTTGGGGGCGCCACATGCCGGGCAACACGAACTACTATTTAATCCCCAGTTAGACATCAACGACCTCAAGGGGAGTGAACCTGCCCTTAGCTGAAAGAATAATTTCCTGTCTAGTGTAACAGTTAAAATATCCCAATACAGTTCTAGTACAGGTCTTGTTTTAATTTCCATAAACCTACCCGCCATAGATTCTGGGGTCGCATTCCTCCACAACTTCTGGTCAATATGATCCCAATATATAGCTTTTATAGTTGTTTTACTAGGGAATACTTCCCCAGAGGGATTTTCCCACAGTTTGGATAGACCAAGCTCAGCAAGAACGTCCCTGAGCTTTTTTAGCCATGGAATTTTATGGAAAACATCAGATTTAGCTAGGGCAGAAAACCCCTCGGCATAATGTCTAATTTCTGGGGTCGTCCACAACCGTCTCCAGTAAAGGATGGGCCTTAGGCGGGCACGATCGCTGAGCGATCTTCTTCCTAGATCCAGGCCAAGTGGTATTAACGGGGTGCTTTGAGGGAGACTAGTTATCCCCCTCAAAAACCTGTTCTCCGATCTTTGAAGCGTATCAAACCTCTCAAAGCCCCAGACTTCAGCCCCGTAAAGGGCTGCGCCTAAGGCCTTGGCGTCGTATACCATGAGAACAGGTTTAATAGGCCTGGTTTTAGATTTAGATTGTTCCACTCGAAGCGCTCCAGAGATCTGCTGGTGTTTCAAAACTGCCTTCTCAATGTGTCTTGTCCAACCAGGATTACTGGATATCTCCACCCCTAGGTAAGTAAAGACATTTACTACCTCTAGTCTGATACTGTTCAGAGATACCCTAGGTCGGACTTGACGCTTTCGCCCAAAGACCATCAACTTAGTTTTGTTTACATTGACTTCGAGACCCCGTTCCTTACAAAACATGTCGAATATATTCAAGGCACTCTGCAGTCCTGCGGGGTTTTGGACACGATCAGGGTATCGTCGGCGAACATCAGGATCGGGACCCTGATGCCCGCCAGCGAAGGTGCGTCGACCCTCGCATCCAACATCCTATCGACAATACCATTGATGAACAAGGAGAACAACAGGGGTGCCATGGCACAACCCTGCCGTACCCCCCGCTCAACGGGGAAACTGGTGGAAGATTCCCCGTTCCTTCCCCACTGGACTTTAGCGAAGTTGCTTTCGTGAAGACGCATTATTAGTGTGAGTAGTTCGAGTGGAACCCCTATGTTGCTCAAAACCCCCCATAGCTTGCTCCTGGGCACCAGATCAAAGGCAGCCCTCAGATCTACAAATGCTACATAAAGGCTGCCTTCTCCAAGGAGTACAGTCCCCCATCGTAGCATGGTGAAGCGAAAGATTTGATCGACAGTGCTGGTTGCACGTCTAAATCCTGCCTGGTAGGGGGATAAGGCGTTGTTTTCATCTACCCAGGACATAAGTTTGTCGACCACCATCTTACCCACCACTTTCTGGATAGTGGCCAGCAAACTTATCGGTCTATAATTTGCCGGTAGCGACCGATCGCCTTTCTTAAAAATCGGAATTATAATTGCCCCCTTCCAGACATCCGGGATTTTAGCCCCTTTTGCAAGGGTATTTCCAAGCACAGTCGCATATTTTGCCCACCGAACCTTATCATGCTTAAAGATGTCTGAGGGGATTCCATCCAACCCCGGAGCTTTCCCCCCCCGCAGCAATGAAATTACGAGTTCTGCATCTTTAGATGTAAATAGGTCTCCCCTGGAAAATACCACAGGGATTGGTTCGATGTCCAATGTATCCCTATTCTCCGCATACTGGGGTTGGAAATACTCGACCCATGATGCTTCGTTAACATTATTATCAGGTTTATTTGGTGTACCACCTCTGCCCCATCTCATAATTTTCCAAAAGAGTCTTGAGTCTTTTTGTCCAGAAGCCTCAAGTAACTCCTCCCAATATTCCTCGTCCCACTGCTTCTTGGCCTTGCAAATATTCTCCTTGTATTGCTTCCTAGCAGCACTAATCAATGCCTTATCCCTGCTTTTAATTGCCCTTCCCAACTTCAATCTAGTTGCCCTGCACTGCTTGTTGAACCACCTTGCCAATTTAATAGGTAGATTTCTATGTGCCTTAACAGATTTGATAAAATACGGTTTTATTAAAGAGAAGAATACGTCATGGATGTCTGCTATTAAGGAGGAACCCGGTACTACTGGGTGTACTGATTCCATGGCTGAAATAGCATTGTCTACCTCCAGATTAATGTGCTCAATGGTGGCTAAATTGGCCAACACATTTGGCCATTTCACCCTTCTTGAATCGTTTGCTATGACAGGTACAATTTCACTATCTGGGACTAAGTCTATAGGGGCAGCCCTCCACCATGAGTGGGTAACACTGAGTGGATTGTGATCACTTTCTATTCTCTCCACTATCTCCATATCACCCAGGCCGGACCATAGCTCAAGACTACAAATGACATAGTCGATCCTACTCTTACTATACCCATTGTCAAAAGAGCAGTTTCCTCCTAGGTCACTTTTTGTCCTGCCATTAAGGGCCCTCAAGCCATATTCCAAGCATAACGAATTCAACAACAATACATCCTTGGTCCAACGCTTCACTGGGGATAGATTTAGAGTTGGTAGTCCCCATAAAGCATCCTCCTCTTGGCCTATAGGATGTTCAGTATTTTCTAAAGGCTCGAAAGTCCTATTCAGGTCACCTGCCACAACCACTCTATTACCCAGAGAGTTGCATTCAAGGGAGGTTGATAGAACATCGAGGGTGGGGGAATTCCCAGCACTTAACCCCCTAGCATAAATGTTATAGATATCTATCACACCGCCCTGTCCTGATGTACACCTCAGTAATTGTATATCCTTGCAGCCTAGGTCAATAACTTTTATTTTAACTTGGGATTTCTGCTTGACCCAGGCTGTTAAGCCTCCCGCAGGCCTTCCCCTCGGACCCCGAGTTGCTGGTATACAAAAATTTAAATAACCTGGCAGGTAAATTGGATCACAAGCCCATGTTTCCTGGAATAGGCACATTTCAAACCCATTAATGAAATCTAACCAATCTTGAGACAACAGTCTGGAGGCCAAACCCGCAATGTTCCATGAAAGGAACCTCCCCGCAGTATCATCTTTGCTTGTCCCCCTTTCGGTGACTACTATGACCGGTGAATTAGTCAGGATCTCACAGTCACCGCTCTCTCCCATAGCAATATTTACACATTTGACCGCATTAACATCATTTGTACCAGAACCGAAATGTGGTCCAGAAACACCTCCCCAATCGCCCTGGCAAGCCCGGTTGCCCCCCCTCTTGCATCCACAGTCCCTGTCTGGGACCCCTTCTACTAAATTATACAATACATCCCCCTTAGATAGCAAGGTTGACTCCCCAACAATTTCCCTGTCCATTTGGACAACTGAGTCAAGGAGTTCAGCTGGATTCTGTCAGCATCCCCATCTCATGTACCCTGCGCCACCATCAAAATTATATACCTGGTTGTAACCATCGTGTGGACGCAAGAAGGGAGGAGGGAAAGAGCTAGCCTCTACCCGTGGAGGCAAACTAATTCTCAGTGACTCATTCCCCCCTGGGTAGGATGACAGAGATCTTGGATAGAAAAAAGTCAAATCCACAACGCCAATCCCACCAATGCTAATATTCCATCCAGGTTTCGTGATTAACCCTACTACCCTTGGGTCTTGAAAGTTAATTATGATACACTCACCCCCCTGCTTTTTCAGTGTGTTCCCAATCCAATTGACCCTTCTAACCCCAATGATCAGGCCATCCACATCTCCTGGCAGGGGTCTATTTACCCGCAGCCAATGCATGGCTTTATTTTTTAACATATCATATGTTTCCCTTTGGCCATCCGGTAGGGGAGGAACGTTGGTAAGAATGGCCACATATGGATGAGAATCAGGGGTAAGTTGGACCGGGGGAATCCGAGTTAAAGGTTTATTAACATAAGATTTTGGTGGGCAGCGTTCTGGGGCAGCAAGACTCGCGGGAGCACTATTTCCCACAGCCATACTAGCATTATTTCCACTGGCTGTGTGGTTACCATTCCTGACATAACCACCCTTATTTACTAACTGAGAGACAGGCGGCCCATTTAATCCGTCAATAGTTATAGCTGGGTTTTTATCTGTGTCTATCAGTGTACCCTGGTCACAGTCCATGGTAGATGGTGAAAGTGAACTCTTTTTGTGAACCACGGGGGCACAGTTTTTTGTGCTATCCTTAGTACTATTGGCCATTGTGCTAGTGCAGTTGGTGTTAGTACGCCCAGAGCCACTATTGTTTACAGGTGGTCGTATTTCCGTTTCCGGGCGCGAAGTGTAATCTCGCAAAGTGTGCGGCTCGCTAGTACAATTTCGCGGGTGTACGCAAGGAGAATCTTGCACGAACTTACCCGCGCGGTCGTGAACGGGTGCAGCCATCTTGTTTCTCAATCATTGCTATGGTTCTGGGCATGCTTTTGGTATCCTCTCTGTATCTCTGCCATCCTTTGCTTGTTTGAAGTTTTTTTTAATCTATTTTACTTATTATCTATCTCTCTATTTTTCTTGCTCTCTATTTTTGTGTTTTCTGCTACTTTTGGTTAATTTTAAACTACTTTTTTCAACTCTTTACTGTTTTTCTCTTCCCTATTCTATTTTCTTTATTATTTAGCTTCCTTTCTGCCCAGACCATGGTGAAGGTAGCCGGTAAGCATCCCGAGAAGGGGAAGGGTCCCGCACCCCGTGCCCGGCTTAGTGCGGGCGTTTGAGGGGGGAGCAGGTCATACCCTGGGAGATCTTCAGCCCAGAGAAGGTGGCCGCACTAATTTTTTATGTTCAGCGCCGCCTACCCAGGACCATCATGGCAGGCGGCAAGATCGGTAGCGGGTACAGGATCCGGGAGCACCGGAAGCGGTGGGAGAAGGTGTGCCGGGCCATGTACCACCACTCTCGGGTCCGGCACACCTACTACCAGGCCACCCACCACTGGACGGATGTCCTGGACCGTGAACGCGATCTGCTCGACCTGCTTGGCCTTGAGATCCCCGGGCTTGGTGAGTAGTAGTAGCTATTTCTTTACTACTCTGTTTTCTCCTGCTCTGTGTGTTATTATATTGCAAATTTTTGTTTTTTACCAAGAGCAATAATGCTGCTCATTACATTGTAGGCCAATTATATTTCAAAATCTTCTGTGCATTTCAGGTGCACTGCTCTCCTTCTCAGTAGTGTTGCTACTATGCTTATTTGTTTTCGATTTTGTGTTCATTTCATTGGCCTGTGAAATTATGTATGAGTGTAGTTTAAAGAACTGCGTAATGCTAGACACTAAGGTTCAGATTTTTAATTACCGGCGCATCCCTGCAAAGTAGCAGGTATGCGCCAGTAATCGTGCGCCACGCCACCATCACCCATGGTGCGCCGTATTTACAATGCGGCACACCATGGGCCCAAAACGTCACCAAAGCGTTACGCATCTGTGCCGTAAAGGCGGCGCATTGCTGGAGTTGCGTCGCAACGATGGCGCAGCTACATCAATGCTCTGGGGTGCCCTATCTCCCCAATGCTGTGTCAAGCCGTACGTCTGCTTCAAGCAGGCGCAGGGTTTGAGTCACGTATCATTGTCCTTAAAGTGACTGATTGAAATCTTGTAGATTTCCCTCAGCCACTTTTAGGATGCGTTCCTGCGCAGGAACGCCCTCCCTTGCGCCGGAACGCCCCCTGATGGCGCAGGGCTTTACAACGTGATGCATCTCCCATATGCGTCACGTTGTTAATATACGCCGCACCATTGCTCCTCTTTTGTTCTGCCGCTGCGTCACAAAAGTCACGCAACAATGGAGCAAAAGAGCCGCAAGGGGCTTCTAAATCAGCCCCTACAGACTCAAGTCCAGTCCTTCCTTTGTACACATGGCGATAAGAAGAAATAGTGGTGGTGGATTGATAGTTTGAGTATTTCAATGACTGGTTAATGTAGTAGGAAACTTTAGTGTTGTCGCTGATCTGCAATCACGATGGACTTTGTCTGTCACTTCGCGTGCTGCGGACTGCTGCCTGCCAATCCTAGGCAAACTTTTTAGTACTTTGTTTAGTGAGTTACATAAGAACTTTCCAATTCGACGGTCCGCAAATCAAGCAATACTAATAACGTAGTAGACCACATGAGATCGGTCAATATAGCCTGTGGAATAGTTGTCTATTTGCTATTTCGCCAAAATATTTTGTTATTGTTCTTTTGAAATGTTTGATTTGGTTGACAAATATCATCCATGTTTTCTGGTCTTTCTTTCTTTCATGTTATACATCAGGTCCCCCGGGGCAAGAGGACACAGGAGGAGGAGGAGGAGGAGGAGGAGGAGGAGGGTGCTGTTCAGGATGCAGGCCAGGATCCGGCAGGAGAGGGCTCCTTTGCTGGCCCCAGTAAGTTTTAATTTTAATATAGAGTACTTATTTTTTCCTAGCGTTCCATATTCGATTTTTTCTAAATCGTCTTTGATCTTCTTGTAGACTGGATCTAAATTCTTATCCTGCCTCGACTATGACTCCCTGTGGTATTACTAGATTATTCTTATTAGTCTGTCTGTGTAGCTAACTAAAATTGCACATTTGGCATTGGCAATTCCATTGGACTCCCATTCTAGTCAGCAATAGCTCTATGCACTGAGTGCAGTCCTCTGGGATTGTCCATAATGTCTTTTCAAGTCTTCTAAATGTTTATGCTTTGACAATTGCCAATAATAAAAAGGTGAATGACCACCAAGAAAGAATAAGATACTACTTTACTTTTGGTTTGGATAGTAGGACAATCCATTCTGCTACTGTTGCAGGTACAAATCTGCACAAACAGAACTATGGACACTAAATAATGCATTGCTTAGCTTATCAATTATAATAGGTGCTGTTAGACTTTCCACATACCTCAGTGATAACAGACTTTGTAGTTGAACCCCCAATCTCCTTACTGACTAGATAGTGTGGCAGAGTCATTTAGATCCCAAAGTCACCGATGATTGATCCCCAATGATGTCAGAGGCACGGACTCATGCTTGCAAAAATTCCAAAACCTTTAGCTCATCCACTCTTGTCTGGAGGACCACAAAAACCACAGAGTCTATTTAAGTTTAAAAGCTTTATTAAAAGTAAACACATTTATTAAAATCAAGTTTGTCATAAAACTAAACGTTTAACTGAAAATGGAAAAGTGCTTAGTGCTGACGATTAATTGGACACATTTCTTGTGGTCGAGCCGAGCTCTCACCTGGTTTGAACTTGATCCTGCTCGTGTTCTTAGAAGTCAAGCTTCTGTCTGTTAGGAGAAAAAGTGGTGCGTGTTAAAAATAAAAAGCAAGCATTCATCAGTTGTGCCAAAAAGTGCAGCAAGACAACTGCCTTCCCTGGAAAAAGGGACACTTTTACTTTAGAGTAGACAGTCACAAATTATTACATTGTATTCTGTTTTTTTCACATTTCTTTATTCCTCCTAGACCAAATATTATATAGTAGTGAGTGGTTTATTCTAAACATTCTGAAATGTACTTTGTAGGTGGAACATCTGGAGGCGGGGCCAGCACGGAGGTGCTGGTATTGGATGAGGGGAACAACTCTGGGGAGGAGGCGGTGCAAGTGCCGGACATGCCTGTGAGGGTTACCACGGTGGTGGCGGGCAGAGGTAAGCTATATATTCCTTACTTATTGAGATTGAAGACTGCAGAGTGTGCTTTCTGCACGGGTGTATTATAAATCAACCAGGTAGTAGCCTCCTCTAAATGTACTTCGACTTAGCTGTGAAGTTTTTGGCGAGAAGAATCCCAATCAGATCTGAGATGAACTTGATGGATTGGATGAACGAAAAGCGAAAGAAGGGTGTAAGTAAGTGTGGATGGATGAGAAATGTAATGATGACTGGCAAAGAAAAATTATATGTGTTTGCTTGGTCCCCGAGGTGGCTGGGAAGGAAAGAATATGGTATGGTGCATGGCTGGGTGAATGATGAAGCAAGGATGGGTGGAAGGAGAACAGCCTGGGTGGGTGAAACAGAAACTGTATGTGTGCATATACTTTGAATGGATGGATGCCTGGATCATGGTACTATCTGACTCTTAGATAGCAAATGTGTATCTAGAGAGAGTACACGGTCACTGGATGAACTAAGTGTTACTTTGAAGAGCATGTAACACCGCACCCACACATCAGTTCCAGTGTAGGAAAGGCAAGGAAAAGAAGTTGTAATTTTGTCCAAATACTACCATGAATAGTAGCAGTAGTTTGTATTGCAACTGCAAGCACAGCATATATCCGGTTATTACGGTGGACACTCCCTACCTCTCTTAAAAACTTTAGTTTAGTGGTAGTACGTCATTCATGTGTGGGTGTATCACTGTTCACTCAATAATAAGCAAAGCACCTAAAGTCATCCCATATGTCATCAATTACATCCCATGTGAAGTGATAGATAATCAGATTATTTAGCTTCTTCATTTTCCTTTTCTAGTACTCATTTGCACTGTAGTGTGAACGCTAAATTAATTAAGCAGTAGCCCTTTTAACAGAGTATTCTCAGTGCCACCCGTAATAGAAAAGTAAGAGCTGCACCACCTGCATGTACTGGACCGGTACAGTAACGCAAGTCTGTCTCACTCATCATGGTGTGCGTCTGTTTTTCTTGGGTGCAAGTTCACTGCGCTGGCATTATGCCGGCTTGCATAAGATAACGTACCAATTTTCCTAAACAAGAGAGAAGAAGAAGAATAAGACTGGTGTACTGTCATAGTCGACTGTAATGGAAGTCCATAGTGCTCATAGAATTTGTTCCTTAAACTCCCACTAATTTTAGAGCAAGGATGAAGAAGTCGGAGGTTACATAGATACTGTCCTCAATAGTTATGTACTGTGCTTTCAATTTGCTACTTGTACTGTGATACAACTTTCTGCTCAATCATTTTGTGTTAATCTTAAGGAGCATTGGTTACAGACTATGTCTTTCTTTCTTCATATAGTTGCTCCTTCCAAATCAAACAGACCATCAAGGAGGGAGCAGGCTCGAATGGCCCTGCAACGGAGGCTGGATGCCACTGTCGCCGAATATCGGCAGCTGGTGGCCCTGGAGGAGGAGGACACGCAGTCTACCGGTACAACAACAACATCCACTGGGACAGCTGCATCCTCCTCCGTGCCCCCACGGGCTGCCAGCCAGCGCAGTGCTCCAGCGGTACGGAGACGGGCTACCAAAGCCAACCACCACCGCCGAGCAGCAAAGACAGCAGCTGCCCCCCACAGGATTTGCAAGGCACGCCAGCGCCGCTTATGCCTCAGAGTGTCCTACCTGGAGCAGGAGGTCCTAGCCTATAAGAACTTGGTGGAGGGCCTCCGCTTCGACCATGCCACCCTCCGCAAGGAGCATGATGCCCTGGCCGCTAAAGTCAACAGCACCCTGCCGTAGTGTCCCTTGCCCCTTTTTTAGAGACTTTTGGGAGGTGGGAATTGGGAGTTGGGTTGTTTTTGGGACTTTTGAAGGACAATCGTTGGGGTTAGGGAGGGTCTTGCGGGAGATTATTTTGTTAGGGCTACAAAAATGTAGTTTTTGAAACTTTATCTGACCATACCTGTTTTTTACTGCTTTTGAGTCTGGTGGGTGGGGGTTTAACGGTAATTTTGTTTTCCTGAAGTGTCCTAGGACTTTAGTAGTACTACCGTCAATCTCCTGTCTCTCCTAATACTCCATTATACTACCTCCAACCAAACGCTTATCTTACCTATAGTTTGTGTTTGAAAGTAGGGCTAGGCCCATGGCTGGCTCCACGGGAAATGGCAATTAAGGTTTGCAATCCTGGGCGGATGAAATGTCCTCCTGATTGCGGTGGTACTAGTGGTGTGACACAGTGGTAGTTGCATGCCTATGGAAAAAAAGAAAATGAAACCTGGTTTGTCCTTACTGTAGCATTACAACGGTACGATAGAGAATATAGCAGGTGACAGTACACTAGAACAGTGCCACAATGTAGCCTAACAAATGGTAAAGTATTGAAAGTATAACTTGTACTTGTGTTGTATTTCTTTGACATTGGCTACTACTACAAGAAATAGTACTGAAGCTGAGTAAGTCTAGAATATATCCTTGGATTCCTTCACCAGCCTGTTGCTATGACCTTATCCTCCCCAGCAAGTGTGTGGAATTATTGATGTCATTTAGTCACACATCAAGCAAAACCACACAGCCCAGGGGAAGAGGGTTAGGGTTTGGAAAATGCCATAAATCTTTTAAGTGACATAAAGGAAGTGCATGCACTACTGCATGCATTGTTACTGAAAAGTAAGTAGTACTAGAATGCGACAGTACAGGGCTGCAGCGTTTTCACTTGCCTATCTCTGTACTCAGAGAAACACTTCTTACATTAAATTAGGTTTAAAAAATAGCCGAAGTAAAACCTATAGAATGGCTGTTGGGATCAATTTAGAAGCAGAGAGAGATCCAAGAAATGCAGTCACACTCATAGAAGAAAACAATGGATACTGTATCTGTATGTTGTTGTAGTTGTCCTGTTGAATTTGGTAAGTAAGTTGCGTGCAGCAAACAATTCCTCTTATTAGCGGCACTCCTCCATGGCAGCTGACGCTTCGTCCATCAATGTTGGTGACCAGAAGACACCCTATCCACTGCCTGCCTGGGGGATGTTGAATTGAGGCTCGCTAATGTGAAGCCTGACTCCAACCTTTTTTCCCCATTGCACAGACTGAAACCCGGCCTGTGATTATTGAACGAAAAACAGGAAGTGATATATTACAACACCACTGATAAATAAATATAAGGTATGTACGCTGTGTAGTGCAAAAAGTCACACTTTGATTTTCCTAATAGACAGTACAATATTTTTGAAAGTGCGTACTCTGTCTGAGTCACCTTTTGAAGGATAAATAAGTATGGGCAAATTAATTTAGCGGCTCTTTCCCCTCAAGCTAGGTGTACTGTAAACTGTGTTTTAGAACAAAATTTGACCTTCCCAGCAGTGCTCCCACCCAGACCCTTACTAAAGCCAGTCGCAAAAATGTAGAAGACCCCCAATCAGATCTCAAAAAACGAGGCCTAGCAGAAAACTGGTGACAAAACGTACTTTGAAAGAAAAAGTAGGCCCAAATACCCCCTTACCCACCGTGTATTGTATTCAAACAAATTGCAAGCAAGCAAAAGTATCCACATAGCTCCAAGACTCGAAAACGCCCCCACTCAAACACATGCAATAGAAATACTGCTAACCCTAACAAGCTCTAAGTTAAGAATAGTGGCAAAGGCTTTCTTTAACTATGCCAAATCCCCCCTTTCCCACCATGGATTTTCTTCAAATGACTTGCAACCAAAATTACACATTCTCACAAGTGCTCTAAGACCCCAGAACTCAGTTGCAAAAATCTAGAACACCCCGAAACACATGCAATCCTGCTGCTAGGGCTAACCCTAACGAACCCTAAGTTACAAAAAGTGCCAAAAGGCTTTTCCTTATGGATTTTGTCCCAACCACTTCTATCCGGTATTAGACCTTCCCAGGAATGCCCCAAGACCTGCCAACCCACCCCCCAAAAAGCACAACACCCCCAAACAGCCAAAAAGGAAAATCTCATACTTACAATATTTCTCGGCCTTCGGTCCAAACGCGTTGTGCAGCTAGGTCATAACTCCCGTTTTCCACCACGGATTTCCTGAAAAGCAAATGCAATCAAGATTAGACTGTTCCAGCAGTGCTCCCAGACCCCAAAACTCACCCACAAACACCCGGAACCCCCCCAAAGAGCACCTGAAAGGCAAGCAAGTCAGCAAAAACGCAAAATAAATTCCACCTCTGATTTGGTCCAAACTACTTTTATCCGGTATTAGAGCTTCCCAGTAATGGCCCCAGAGCCATCAACTAACCCGCAAAGAAGTAGAACACCCCCACAAGTGCTGAGTCTTTCTTCATTGGGCGTAATCCAGCCCTCTGCTTTGAGGGAAATCGGAGTCTGGCGGAGGAGGATAGAGGAGCATGTTCTTCTGAACTTGTGAACCTGAGGAATGCAGACTGCGGCACCTTCAAATCAATAAGCAAACAAGTGAAGACAGTTCTGCTGAGGGGCTTGTTTTTGTGATTAGGTGATTAAAGTTTGAATTATATTAACTGTGCACAACAAAGAAAGACAGACACACAGGAATAAAAGTGAATAAGGACGAAAAAGAAAGTTATTGATTCATTGTCTCATTTTCAGGGCTCGGTGTCAGGGAATAAGAATAAGGCTTCGTCATCATACTCTGCGAATTCAGGCAGGGTGAGCTCAGTGTCACCTAACAGAGAAGAAATTCCCTCATCTACGTTGCTGTCCACCTCGTCTTCATCCGGCGTGCTTTCTCGTACTTTGTAATCTGGTGGTATGAGGTGCTGATTCATCTTGATCATTGTTAACCTCTCCACATTTTTGGGCGAGAGGCGGCTCCGTTTGGGAGTTACAATGCCACCAGCAGCACTGAAAACACGTTCAGAAGACACGCTTGCGAGTGGGCAAGACAAGTAGTTTAAAGCCAGGTTGGAGAGCTGTGGCCACAATTCTTTTTTCCCATGCCAATTCGCTAATGGGTCAGCATTAACATAGACCTCTGTTGAGTCATTCAGATAGTCCTGCACCATCGACTCAAGGTCCTCCAAGGTTCCTCCACTTTGCTTAGCTGTTGCTGTGACCTTTTGAGAACCAAATCCAAGCAGAGTTAGCCAATCCTCTTCAGCATCCAATGTTACTGTTGTGTCTGGTGCAGATGATCCGGTTGCCGGTGTCTTTAACGGCTGAGAGGTCACTTGTGCCACAGCCACAGGTACAGAAATGGATTGTTTTGACTGGGGATGGCCTGCTGATGCTGATGTACTGCCTTTACCTTCAATGTGCTGCCGTTCTCTTTCAAACCTCATGGCTGACAAGGCTAGCCAATGTTTGTACTTTGTAACATCTTCAACATCAAAAGGAAAGAATGCTCGGCCTGCCAGAGCCTTTTTGTAGCGTGGATCCAGAATAGTAGCACAAATGTAATGCTGTTCTGAGTGGATCATTTTAAGACGTTCATCACCTTGTAGGCGCTCTAATAATTTCTCCGCCAAAACAAAAGGGTCTTAGTTTTTTTCATCTTTTTGAAACACAGAAGACACCGCCTTCAGTTGGTGCTCCAGCATGTACAACAATGGGATAGCTTTTCCCAAATTACAGTCCTCCTTGCTGACTGCACGCGTGAAGAACTCAAAAGGACGAAGCATGTCTGTCAGGCTTTTAACTAGCTCCCATTGCGCCGCATCCATCCTCAGGTCCTTATGAGCTGTACCCTGTTTTAAGAAATAGTGATCGAGTACCGTATACTGCTCATACAGACGCTCAAGCATGTAGAAGGTTGAGTTCCAACGTGTTGCCATCTCCTGGATGAGTGCTTTCACTGGCATTCAGCGTTCATGTAGCATGCTCCTCAGATGCTTCCGGGCCTTAAAAGAATGGCTGAAATGGTTGCACATTTTTCGGCAGATGTCCACTACCTCGCACGCTAGACTGTCTTTATCACTCAAGAATTTTTTAACAACCAGGTTTATACAGTGCGCCAAACACAGCACTCTAAAATAGTAACCCAGCTCCATGGCCTTAACTACATTGGCGCCATTATCCGTGGAAACATAACCAATCTGGCGTTTTTTTGGGGACAGCCAGTGAAGGACCTTTGTGTTAAACTCATCCAAAATGTTTTGTGCTGTGTGACGTTTCTCCAAGCCAAACATGGCTAGTGTTGCATGTTTCCGAGCAGCTTTAAAAACTTGGTCCGGGTCAACACCTGCAATTAGCTTTGCTTCAACCCCTGAAAAAGAGACCCAGTGTGCAGTGATGCACATGTAATCAGCGCCTGCGCCACTGGTCCACATGTCTGTTGTCAGATGTATAGTGTGAACAGCACTCTTCTGGAAAGCTGCCCCAATCACCTCCAGCACATCTTCATGTAGTGCTGGAACCGCAACTCTGGCAAAATAGAACCGGCTAGGAACCTTCCATTTAGGGCAGAGCGCTGCCACTAATTCTAGAAAAACAACCCCTTCTACAAAAGAAAAAGGGAGAAGGTCCAGAGCTAGCATTTTAGCAAGCTTAGTGTTATACAGACGTGTCAGTGGGTGGTTGCGTTCATATGGCGCTTCTGTAAACAACATGTTTCTAATGTTGCCCTGGACCAATGCATTTACGGGATGATGATGATTTCTTCGACCCAGTTACGCTCGCTGATGAACTTTTTCGCATTTGTGTCTCACTCTCTCCCACACTCTTAGTGTGGCTCACATGGGGTGTGCTGCTGACAGGGGTACAGGGTGTAAGTGAAGTGTTTGACACGTCTTCTTCCTCCTCGTCATCATCAGATGAAACATCAATGTTTTCTTGACGTGTAATTCGGGCTTCCTTGATCGCCTGTAGGTGCGCTAACCATTGGACAGTGTGCTGTCTCTTAAGATGACCTCTCTGGCCTCCGGTACCATAGTTGGTACCAGGCTTACCACGACTAACTGCAACCTTACAAATGCTACAAATGGCGAAGTTTTCCCTTTTTGGGCAAACACTAAAGAGATCCCAAGCTGGGGACTTGAATTGTCTGTGGGGGCCGGAGGAGGCGGCGATACTGGTGGTGGGGGTCATGCTGCTAATGCCAGATGAAGTGGAGGGTGTGGATTGCCGAACTTTAGTACGTTGTGCACTTTCACCACCACTAATTGAGGTCGAGGTGGATGGAGGTCCCTTCTGGCGAGGAAGAAATATGGAAGCGGTACGTGTTGGTGTACTAGTTAACTCCAATGATTGTTGTGTTTCCATTGCCTCCTCGTCGACATCATCATCACGCTCAGCAGCTTCTCGGGCTAGGGTCAAAATGTCTGTTTGCTGCATGCCCGCTGGGACTGCAGTGACCTTTATGAAGACTGGGTCGTCGTCGTGAGAGCCTTCATCAGCAGCAGTATCCGCCACTTCTTGTTGAGCCTCATCACACTCCATAACTATGAGTTTTTCGATGACCTTCCTTTTATGCTTAACTACATTTGTCAGATCATGGTGTGCCTCACTCTCAGACGGCCGTGGTGGTTCCCAATTTTCATCCATATCATCAGAAGGAGGTGGGCTTGAAGAAGATGTAGACACCACCCTTGATCTTTTCCTTGCTAGGGATGTGGAAGACAATGAATGATCATCAGTAGGAGTGGCTTCCTCAAATGATAACTCGGCTTGATTGTCGATTTCCTGATGTGCCCCTACTTCGGGAGGAACAACTATTGTGGGCACTTGTGACCCTCCATGCACCTCTGCTTGCGCATCTCCTTGCACTGCCTCTCCTTCCACATGTACTTGGGCTTGTACTTGCACATGTGATTGTTGTTGCAGCTGTGGTTGTTCAACACTCGTCAGATGAGTTACAACAACCTGTGTTGATTGAGGGACATTGCTGCTACTTTCTTGCGATGAGCCAACATCACTGGTCGATGGTGATTGAACAACTAGACTAAGTGCCTCTGCAGCACTCAAGGGCGTGGACTTAAGTTGGCGTGGTGGTGGTGGTGGCACTGAGCCCAATGGAGGGGGGTGCTGCTTCCAGCTAGGTCCCCAGCAGATCCCGCTGCAGGCATACTTTTTTTTTTACTCCCCAAAAATGTGGCGGGCGGCACACCAGTCTCCTTGGTAGCTTGCTTCTTCTGCTCGTTACTGGCAACTTTCTTGCTAGAGGAGCTACGGGGAACTTTTTTTTGGGGCCATCTTCTTCAGAGCAGGTCAGAACAGCAGGCCGCAGTTGCACGAGTTGCAGAGTTGTCTGTGGCCAGACGTGATGTCGCGTGACGTTATGCTGCACACACACACCGCTGCAGGACTTCTTCCTGGCACTGGTGGTTCTCTTGAGTCTTGTGCACCTAAAAGCAATGGAAGACAGAGGAACATCAGTTAAGTTATACACCCTAAAAAAATCAAAAAACACAGAAAAATCAGCACAATCCCATGCCATCCATGATGTTTAAATTCAAGACACCACACAGAAAGACTAGGCACATGCACCAATCACTACCCCTGGTGAAAAGGCCACAACAGCCCAAAAAAACGAAAATCACAGAAAAATCAACACAATCCCAAGCCCTCCATGATGTTTAAATTCAAGACACCCCACAGAAAGACTAGGCCTATGCACCACTCACTACCCCTGGGCATAAAGGTTGAAAGCTAGGCAGACCTAAGAACACTGCCTGCATTCAAAATGGCCCCCTCCCTCCCAGCACATGGCCTGGGCCTGTAGCAGCACTCAAAATGGCCCCCACCCACATGGCCTGTCCCCAGGAACACCCCAAAAAATCTAAAAACACAGAAAAATCAGCACAATCCCATGCCATCCAGGCCCTCCATGATGTTGAAATTCAAGACACCCCACAGAAAGACTAGGCACATGCACCAATCACTACCCCTGGTGAAAAGGCCACAACAACAGCCCCAAAAAACGAAAATCACAGAAAAATCTGCACAATCCCAAGCCCTCCATGATGTTTAAATTCAAGACACCCCACAGAAAGACTAGGCCTATGCACCACTCACTACCCCTGGGCATAAAGGTTGGAAGCTAGGCAAAATGGTTGCAGACCTAAGAACACTGCCTGCATTCAAAATGGCCCCCTCCCTCCCAGCACATGGCCAGGGCCTGTAGCAGCACTCAAAATGGCCCCCACCCACATGGCCTGTCCCCATGAACACCCCAAAAATTCGAAAAACACAGACAAATCAGCACAATCCCATGCCATCCAGGCCCTCCATGATGTTTAAATTCAAGACACCCCACAGAAAGACTAGGCACATGCACCACTCACTACCCCTGGTGAAAAGGCCACAACAACAGCCCAAAAAAACGAAAATCACAGAAAAATCAGCACAATCCCAAGCCCTCCATGATGTTTAAATTCAAGACACCCCACAGAAAGACCAGGCCTATGCACCACTCACTACCCCTGGGCATAAAGGTTGTGAGCTAGGCAAAATGGTTGCAGACCTAAGAACACTGCCTGCATTCAAAATGGCCCCTCCCTACCAGCACATGGCCAGGGCCTGTAGCAGCACTCAAAATGGCCCCCACCCACATGGCCTGTCCCCATGAACACCCCCAAAAAATCGAAAAACACAGAAAAATCAGCACAACCCCAAGCCATCCAGGCCCTCCATGATGTTTAAATTCAAGACACCCCACAGAAAGACTATGCACATGCACCACTTACTATCCCTGGTGAAAAGGCCACAACAACAGCCCAAAAAAACGAAAATCACAGAAAAATCAGCACAATCCCAAGCCCTCTATGATGTTTAAATTCAAGACACCCCACAGAAAGACTAGGCCTATGCACCACTCATTACCCCTGGGCATAAAGGTTGAAAGCTAGGCAAAATGGTTGCAGACCTAAGAACACTGCCTGCATTCAAAATGGCACCCTCCCTTCCAGCACATGGCGAGGGCCTGTAGCAGCACTCAAAATGGCCCCCACCCACATGGCCTGTCCCCATGAACACCCGAAAAATCGAAAAACACAGAAAAATCAGCACAATCCCATGCCATCCAGGCCCTCCATGATGTTTAAATTCAAGACACCCCACAGAAAGACTAGGCACGTGCACCACTCACTACCCCTGGTGAAAAGGCCACAACAACAGCCCAAAAAAACGAAAATCACAGAAAAATCAGCACAATCCCAAGCCCTCCATGATGTTTAAATTCAAGGCACCCCACAGAAAGACTAGGCCTATGCACCACTCACTACCCCTGGGCATAAAGGTTGAAAGGTAGGCAAAATGGTTGCAGACCTAAGAACACTGCCTGCATTCAAAATGGCCCCCTCCCTCCCAGCACATGGCCAGGGCCTGTAGCAGCACTCAAAATGGCCCCCACCCACATGGCCTGTCCCCATGAACACCCCACAAAAATCGAAAAAAACAGAAAAATCAGCACAACCTCAAGCCATCCAGGCCCTCCATGATGTTTAAATTCACGACACCCCACAGAAAGACTAGGCACATGCACCACTCACTACCCCTGGTGAAAAGGCCACAACAACAGCCCAAAAAAACGAAAATCACAGAAAAATCAGCACAATCCCAAGCCCTCTATAATGTTTAAATTCAAGACACTCCACAGAAAGACTAGGCCTATGCACCACTCACTACCCCTGGGCATAAAGGTTGAAAGCTAGGCAAAATGGTTGCAGACCTAAGAACACTGCCTGCATTCAAAATGGCCCCCTCCCTCTTAGCACATGGCCAGGGCCTGTAGCAGCACTCAAAATGGCCCCCACCCACATGGCCTGTCCCCTTGAACACCCTAAAAAATCGAAAAACACAGAAAAATCAGCACAATCCCATGCCATCCAGGCCCTCCATGATGTTTAAATTCAAGACACGCCACAGCCCCCTGGCTTCTTTTATAATAAGAATGACCCAAATCCCTTGTGCAGTGCCATGCATTCTGTGCCCAGTCTCTCCTGAAAGAAGCCTCCTCCAAGAAAACCCGGGGTGCATTTGTCACTAAGAAGCCCCTTGCAGCAGTGTTAAATCTCAAGTGCTCCATCAAGATTACACCATTCAAGATGATCCTAATCCTATTCCTTTTCTATTCGGTCAAAGTATCCCACTCGTCTGTTTGGGAAATCATCTGAGCTAAACCAAGGTCCGAGAGTAGACGCGGGCCAAGCAAACTCTGGTTCACATCATCTTCTGTGAAAGTTAAACCCTGGTTCTCTGCCATGACTAGACTGCCCCTAAGCAGTATAAAAGGGGGATTCAATGATGAGATTTATATTCTTAGTCTGCTCTCACAGTTGTGTGCTGCCTCAATACCGTAAACTCTCCCCCCTTTTAGGGTACTTAAGTTGTTATCCTAAATAATCATCAACAATACAGTATATCCATTTCAAAGTCAAACCCAACCACCATGACATTATATTTCCCAACAGGATAAGAACATACAGCTGTAACTGTTTGCTTTACGTGTATCTAAAAAGATACCTGTGGCAGTCAGGGAGGTGCAGGAGAAATGAAATAATCCTTATAAAATTAATGCTAGTGTGGGCCTATGGCAGGCAGAAGGGAAAGGGGCAAATTGAATAATCCTTTAAAAGGAATGCTGATGTGTGTGCTGTGCACCTCTGGCATGCTATTTAAACAGTTTCCACTCTGGGACTCTTTGTGAATAACGTAATCCTCTTTGTATAAATCAGGGGAAACCTACACTAAGGGGCTTATTTACAAGCCCATTCTGCCACTGGTGCTTCACTTTTTTTGACTCACTGGCAGTGCAATGAGCTTGCCCATATTTACAAGGCACGTAAAGTAAGTTTCCGCGACTGTTCATAGCTTTGTAAATATGGGCCACTTTCAAGCACTGCTCTGCATGAAGAAGGAGTTCAATGGATGGTGCTGTGGGTGCTCCCATGCAACATCGATGGAACTTGACGCATTCCTAGACTTCCTACACAAAAACAATCATCCCAGCAGCGCAAATACTCGTGCAAAATTATGCAAGGGTGCCTGGGCTGGCACATGGCAACCAATTGTGCAGCAGCGCAGAGGAAAGCACAGGGATGCGTTGTATTGTTGTTAATACGATGCATCGCTGTGCTTTGAAAATGAAGCAGCACAGCGCAGCTAAATGGCTTTGGGCACCGCAATACGTAATTTTCTTGTAAATGAGGCCCTAACAGGCTTATTTATGGGATCCTTGCACTGCTAGAGCATCACTTTTTTGGATGCTCCAGCAGTGTAAGTCTCTCAAACATATCTATAAGGTGACGCAAAGCCAGTCTGCATGGCTTTGCATGGCCTCATAGATATGGAGTAAGACAAAACAGGGCAAGTCACTGCCTTGCCTAACTCTATATCAAGGAGGCATTCCATGAGCGTTGCAGAGGGTTTCCCCATGCTGCACCCATTGATGCTGCCCCAGAGCAGGCACCACGAGGAGAAATATTTTTAGATCTCCTCGTTTTTTCCTCTTGAAATGTGTGCTGCATTTTCAAGCACACACAGACAAAAGGAAAACATCTCTCTGGGTTGTTTTTGTGTAAGAAGGTGTCCCTTCCTTCACAAAAACAATACTGCCTGCAACAGATGGACCCTTGCACCATGGTGCAAGGGTGCCTATGTTGACACTAGGTTGCAAATTGTGCACCAGCGCAGGTAGAAGGGACATGAATGTAATGTATTGCATACATACGTTGCATTCCTGCCCTTCACATTGGCATGGGAAAGCACAGCAAGAAGACTTGCAGTGCTGCCCTATGCCAATTCCTCATAAATAAGAGCCCTAAATGTATTATTTCAGCAGCCTAATGGAAGGTTCTCATTTGGGGTGCATAAAACAGACACTGAGACTAGAAAGGTTTCTGTTGTGCATTCTCCTCCAATACAAATGTGAATAATAGTGTGATTCATACAAGGTGCAGAAGACGCAGCGCTCACGTGTGTGTGTGTGTGAACATTAAAATATATAGAAAAAACAGAATAAATCATCCTTGGTTCCTAAGTAGAGTTGTACAGACAAGCATATGCGTACAACATGGCACAATGTGAATCACAAAGAATCACAAACCCATTGGAGATATAAGTATATGTATACATTCTATCACAGATATCCCATCATAGAGTATAATCAACATAGTGCTGTTCAAGATCTAAAAAGAAGGATATCAGATGTTGAAGGTAGGTAGGCATGGCCCTTGAAAGGGAGTCTGGGTGGACCTGGTGACATAGTATATGGTCACTAGTATTAAAACATATCATAGAGCTCCTATATGGCTTGTGTGTGCCATGATACTTAGTATGTTCAGTGTGTGTTCAATATATGAATCCATGTAAGCGTGTCTTATACAACAGGGAGTGCTCATTCACTGTAAACATATTACAAGATAATAGTGGATCGTAATAGAAACAGTCAGCTGTAAATGCAACAACAGAAAGCAATGAGGCATGGCCACAACAAAGAACACATGCAGGTCTATGGCAAAGGTACTCTAGCTGGCTACTCAAAATGGCAGCTGGCCACTTTGTCAAACAATAACAGCAAGCAAGGAGGCATGGCCGGAACAAAGAACACATGAAGGCCTATGGCAAAAGCACACTGGCTGGCTACACAAAATGGATGCCGGCCACATGGTCACCCAACAACAGCAAGCAAGGAGCCATGACCACAACAAAGAACACATTTTTATTTATTTATTTGTGATTACAGAGCAAACTTGACCCGTTAGGGTATCAGAGCACTTTACAGGATTCACAAGTTGTATACAAGAGACTTAACGGGGGTGGATACATTTAGATAAACACAAGTAAACCCATTTACGAGAAACAGGAGGTCCCAGATCCCAGGGTGGGATGCCCAGAGGTGCTGGGTGGATAGCATCCGGATAGATCAATAGGAAGCAGTAAACGGAAGCAGGACAAGGTCGCTGAGGTTATTTCAGGGCAAATTTTAGGAGAGGAATATGCCCATAAGAAAGGTTTTGGCATCCTTTTTAAAGCGTGCCAAAGATGGAATTCTTCTAATGGCTGGTGGGAGTGAGTTCCATATTCTTTGTGCGGCCCCAGAGAAGGCCTGATTCTAAGGGTTTTTTTCCCGCAAGCGTGCTGGTTGGAGCAAGAGGTCTCTGGTGGAATGGGAGTTTCTGACTCCTCTGGATATCACGAGTTTCTGGACAAGAAAGGCAGGGGAGTTTGAGTATAGAGCCTTGTGCATGATACATGCCAATTTAAGTTGGATTCTTGCCTCAAGAGGAAGCCAGTTCTGAGCTTTCAGGTGCAGTGAAATGTGATCGAATTTCCTGGAGCCTGTTAGAAGTCTGGTGGCTGTGTTGAGGCAGGCTTTTAATGGAGCCAGGGAACACAGAGGTAACACATGCAGGTCTTTAGCAAAAGCACACTGTCTGGATACAAAAAATGGCTGCCGGCCACATGGTCAACCAAAACAGCAAGAAAGAAGGCATTTCCACACCAAAGAACCCCTGCAGTCCTATGGTAAAAGCACACTGGCTGGCAGCACAAAGGGGCATATCATCAAGGGACGGCGATAAATAACGCAAAGCGTGCTTAGCGCTTTTTTATTTATCGCCATCTATCTCTGGAATTTACCGCCCTGGTAGCGCGTTATTAACAACGCGTTTCTCCAGTGCGATAAAAATTCCAGCTATAGCAGGGAAATCGCCGTTTTGCAGGGAACATTGCTAGTTTTCCAGCGATGTTCCATGCAAAAAGGCGATAACCTTGCGGATACAACCCTGTGGTCGTATCAGCATAATCCACCCTCAATGTTAGGGATAGGAAAGTCTGCATTTTAGCAGACATTAGTTTTTGGCGAAAACAGCGGTTATCTCCAAAAACTAACGTCTGCTTAAATGCTGGGGCAGCCTTGTAAATATCGCAATGTGCACATCAGCAATATTTGCAAGTTTGTACTGCCAAGTGGCACCCACTTTGCATCTCATTAGAGGTGTCGGGTAAAAGGGTGCTAAAATGCGCAAATGCATGTTAGCTCCTACTTGTAAATAGGGCAAAAAGATTATCCCTGCTTTTTTGGCTTTTAAAGCCAAAAAAGCGGAGATAATTCCCTTGTTAATATGGCGAAAAATGCTTGCCGGCCCCATGGTCGAATAACAAGCTAGGAGGCATGGAAAACAAAGAACACATTCAGGCCTATGGACACTGACTATACAAAATAGCTCGTGGCCACATGGCATGCAGAACAAATCAAATGGCACTCCATGGCAAACATACTCACACACATACTGGCCAGACAAATTAGGCTTAGTAACACTGAAAAAAACACTACTATTAATTCAGCAAATGCCAAAAATGAAAATGAACTGAGCTATAAAGTTTTACAACACACATCGCAGCGTTTACCGGCGGCTGTGTGGGGCAGGATACCGGCAGGAGAACTTCTGGACCCAGGAGGCTGCAGGGGCAAGCACAAGACTAGCGGCCCCTCCCCCTTGACACAGGGGGCATTGAAATTGACCTCACGTCTCCCGCTTCACGGGAGATGCAGCGTTTACCGGCGGCTGTGTGGGGCAGGATACCGGCAGGAGAACTACCGGACCCAGGTGGCTGCAGGGGCAAGCACAAGACTAGCGGCCCCTCCCCCTTGACACCAGGGGTGATTTAATTAAACACTACTTCCGGTCCCGCGGGACACGCAAGGGCATGCGCCGGCTAAGCCCGGGCAAAGGGCGGGCCGTCTGTGGCCGTCAGGGGCCAGATGAGGCCGGGACGGGCCACCCCACTTACTCCAACAAATGGGTAAGCGAAAACAACTATATAATGGGGGTCAAGGGGGTCAAAAGGCTAAAGTACCGCGGAAATCGGACTCAATTATTTCATATCTAACCTCAGCTGTGGGTGTTATTAGTAAAGAAATTGCAAGCGCAGAGAAGGAACTGGGACTGAGCCCATCGGTCATCCCGGTAGATGGGCCGAATTTAAACGAAATGACATTGCATGGGCTAAACTCAGAGTCCCTGTCAGCACAAAAAGTCCCTATTTTTATGAGCAACCCAGAGGACACTATAGTGAAAGAAACAAGTGAGGTCATACCGGCGTCTCAGTCTCATCCAGAAGAAATACCTGGTTTAAGTGCTCAACAGATCAAGGGTAAACATAGTGCAAAGAAATGTGCCAGAAAGTCAAAACATGTTACCAACCCGCACAGCTCTAATGAACAAGCCATTTCAAACATAATGAACGGAAAGATAGAGGAAATGTTCACCACCTGTTTAGAGCCTGTTTTAATTGGTATTGCAAAAGACATTGTGGACACACTTAACACTTGCGTCTCAGGACTTCTGAAGCGATGTGACGCAATTGACTCCTTTGTTAAAGAGTATCGAGGGCAACACGACTTAGCGCACCCAGAAAACATACACTTCGGGTACAGGGCGGAAGGAAGGCTATTTCTTTAATGCTAGGCCATGTACTTCCCAGGCTAATGCCATTCCGACCGCAGTAAATAAAGAAGTAAATACAATCACCAGGCCATCGGGAACTTCTCCGCCTCTAACAGCACTTGCAGTCAGCAACGGCACAGGACAAAAGCCTATAGAAAGCCATCAACATGTAAATAAAAAATCTGTAATACCCTGTCAGGCCAAACTGCCCCTTCCTCCTGAAGCAGTCCTGCTGGTAGCTGCATTAACAGGAGTACCCCCGCTAGAAACAAACTGCAGAGAGACCACCCAGGAGCTCTTAAGAAAATCTAGGAACTGGTGTAGGCAGTATTCAAGTGGGGCGATAGAAAGGTCCTCATTTATTAGTATGGTCAGAAGGGTAGGATGGGTTGGTCATCACCCGAAGATTCCTGTAAGAGGCTGCATTGTTGTGAACTTTAACAAACGGGATGTAGCCAATAGCCTATTTTGGGATGGATCCGAGCTGTCAAATATTGGCATCAGGACTCTGCCATTAGGATATTTTTACCCACCACCCTCTACCCAGAGACATGTTCGATCCAACTCCTCAATGTGCCCTTAACAGATAAGAGACCCCGCCCCACTGATTGGTGAAATCCCTGCTTCTTCTCAAATTAACACTCTCCCACCCCTGATTTCCCTAATAACTTCGAATAGCCGTACAGGGTGTGAAAGTCCACAGGGTATGGATTTAACCATGACTAACCGTTTTTCCCCTCTGTCACAATTGAAGGAGAACGACAGACTAGGTAGTTCATCATGTGTGGATGTAATTGCCCAGTCCCAAGTGCTCCCCTGTAGAATCATGAGTTGGAATAAGAACAAAAAGCAGGGATGAGAACTGGGTGGGATTTTTAAAGTCGTATGATAATATAGCTCTTCAAGAAATCTGGGATACATCAAATAGTTTTTTTTAAGACGGTTATAGACGTTTTTGCATCCCTGCAAAACCAGGCCTGGCGGGTAGAGCCAAGGGTGGCTTAGCACTCTTTTTTACGCTTAAACTGAATGGTTCCCTAAAACAGCTTGAGTCAGGTTGCCATAACTGTCTGATAGTAGGGCTGTCACTGCCACAAATACCCAAACTGCTACTTATCAATTTTTATAATTCATCTGAGAGTGATTTTCTAAATCAATACTGAGGGGCATATTATCAAGGGGGTTTATCTCCTTATTACCTAGCTGTCGCTAACACCAGTTAGCGACAGCTAGTAGGAGATAGCGACCATCTTGGGACCCGCTTTGCATGTCAGTGATATTTATCACTAATGACATGCAAAGTGGGCGTGCCAAGATGTTAGCGACTGGAAACAGTCGCTAACATCGCGATGTCCTATTACCAACTTTTTTTCAAATATTCGCGCTAAGCGCGAATATCTCCAAAAGCTAACACCTGCCCCATAGCAGTTCTTAGCCATGTTATCCAATGGTAGGTGGATAACATGGCTAAGAGCATTAGCTCGGTAATGCATGAATATCGCTGACTTTTCAGCGATATTCATGCATTTCGGCCGATTTATATCGCTTGATAATAGCAAGGTTCCTAAGCGATAAAAATCGCTGCAGCTCTGCGATAAAAATATCGTCTCTAAACCAACATAGCGATAATTATCGCTAGTTGTTGGTAATATGCTCCTGAGTTTGGAGGATTTTTTTCTAACATCTAGATCTAAACAGCACACCTTTGAGGTCATCCTGATGGGTGATTTTAGTATCCACCCCTGTGGCCTATTATGTGATATTGATGAACATGAAGGGCCCCCATATTCGGTGCTTACACATTTCGAACACACTAAGCAAGGGGAGGCCCTTGAGAACCTTTTGGCCACAGTGAATCTTTTTGAATCAGGGTGTGTCGAAGGTGGTCCAAGGGCACCCACGTTCAGAGTAATCGTAATCCTGTGATATTAGAGATGGCTGCAGGGGTCCTTTTTGGGGTTTAAACAAATACAGGGTACGGGATTCAGTGATCTGATACTAAAAGACCAGGGCTGAAGACTTAAATGGCCTAATGTTGTACTGGAAACCTTCTTGTTGGAAGTACTGACCAAGGTCAAAACTGAGGTAGCTATCTGTTTGGATATCTCGGCACCGAGTACAAGGATAGTTGGTGCCTTTGACGCTATCTGTAAACAAATAAACACCAACCTAATGACCAAAAATAGATATGGTAGTCATAAAGATAAAAGATGGTTTGACAGTAGCTGTTCTAAGGCACACTCTGCCCTGCTCAAGGCGCTGAAAGTTAGTCCTAGAAATAGGGAACAGATAGCAAGTTTAAGGAAAACATATAAACAGGCTATCCAATTGCGGAAACAGCAGATTACAGAGGATGCCTGGAGTAAACTTCTATCAGTTGAGGTCTTGCGGGACAGTGGGAAATTCTGGTCAACCATCAACCAGCTTTTTTTTTGGGGAGAGGAGAATACCCCCTTAGATTATATTATATCAGATGTTAGGTGGTTAGCCCATTTTGGAAACATCTATGGGCTCCAGAAGAGAGAGACCTCCTCATTGGCCATTTCTTTCCCACAACCAGTTGCCCCCGTAATGTTCCATGAAACAGATGTGGAAAGAGCTATTGAAGAGACACGGAAGAATAAGGCTCCGGGCCCAGATGGGGTCCTTGCTGACCTGTACAATAGTGCCCCAAAATTATGGGTTAAGATTCTGACAAATGTCTTTAACGCATTAGGTCCAAACTTCTTCCCTGCTTCCTGGGCCAAATCTATCATTATCCCGGTTTTTAAAAAGGGGCAAAGGGGAGATCCCTCATGTTATAGGCCTACCTCCCTGATAGAATCTGCAGTTAAAATCCTGGGAAGAGTCATCCTGCTGAAATTGACGGATTGGATGGAGGGTAGAGGGGTCCTGTTAAATGTTCAATATGGTTTTAGATCAAAGAGAAGCACCCTTGACCAGTGCTTCAATCTACAGCTTTTATTAAGCAAATATACTATAGCCAAAGAGGGGTCCCTTTATATGGGTTTCATGTACCTCTCAACAGCCTTTGACCTGGTGAACAGGTCAAAGCTGTGGAAAATGTTACTGGATTTAGGCATTGATCCTCCCCATGTCAAATTTTTTGCCGACCTTCATTGCGGTCTTTTAGCTTCAGTTAGGGTTATCCAGGAGGGGAGATGTACTAGCCATTTTAGGTCAGAGAAGGGGGTCAGGCACGGATGTATATTGGCCCCTCTCCTCTTTACGCTATATATCAACGCTTTAGAGCCTGCCTCAAGTGAGGCTACTTTGGATGTGCCGCGTATTGGAGAAACTGTTATTCCGGTTCTCCTTTAAGCGGACGATGCCGTTCTCTTGGCTCGCTCTGGGGTGGGTCTGAAAAAATTGCTGGATACCTTCGGCAGTTTTATGGAGTCCCTGGACCTGAAAATAAACTTTAAAAAATCACAGGTTATGAATGAGGGAGAATACAGTAGAAAGAAAAAGATGAAAACCTTTTTCTGTTGTGGTGAAGAGGTAAAAAGGGTGCCCATTTTTACTTACATTTGGCTCCTCTTCGATAAAAGAGGGACCTGGGGCCCCTACCAGAAACATAAAAGCAATGCACTTGCTAGATCCACCTCTGCCCTTATGGGATTTACAAAACGGCTGGGGGCTAGACCAATGGAGGCAATTTTAAAGGTGTATAAATCTAAATGTTTAGCAATTGCTACATATGGATCAGCAATCTGGGGTTACACCTCACAAGATCAAATTCAAGTGGTCGAAAATAAATTTTTAAGATCTTTACTATCTGTGCCACAGTCTACCCCTACTTTTTCTATCCATACAGAGCTAGGGTTGGGGTATGTTACAGACACACTGAAAATCGCCTCGTTGATCTGTTGGCTTAAGACCTGGCTTAACCAGGAAATCTCATTGAACCACATGAGCTTAAAAGATTGCCTCACCCTAGATAGAGCCAGTAAGATCCCATGGTTTGCTTATATTAAACTAATATTCTCAAAATTAGGGTGACCAGAGCTCTATTCTTCGCCTGAGAGTATAAAGAAAGAGGATGTAAAACAGATAAAAAACGCTTTGGTAAACCTTCTTGCAACAGAGAGGGAGGAGCTGGAAATGAGAAAACCCACTGTAAGAGCGAATTACATATTAGTAACCTCCCCTGGTCTTAAGCCCTACTTGAACTTAGTAACGCGTCCCTTCCATCGGTACCTGCTAACTAGATTTTGTTTTAACTTAATCCAACTTACATTGGGCCTTTTCCCAAAATGGGGCACTCCTGATAACTCTAACCCCTGCAAGTGTGACAATTTTTCATCACAAGATACTCTACATTTTATTATGTTTTGAAATGAAATGAAATGAAATGAAATGAAATGAAATGAAATGAAAACGGGATTTATAGAGCGCATGGCTGCCCGGGGGCGTCCCAGCGCTGGGATTGTACTAACAACTGAGGGGGGAAACGGAAAAGGAAACAAAACAAAAAAAAAAGGAAAGGTGTGCACAATTATTGTGGGAAAAGGTGAGTTTTGAGTAGCTTGCGGAATTTATTGTGGTTAAGTTCGGCGCGTAGATGGATTGGTAGGGTGTTCCAAGATATTGCAGCTGCGACTGAGAAACGGCGTCCTCCAGTTCGAGCTTTCTTGATTCTGTGAACCGTGGCCAGGTTGCAGTGGGAGGATCGCAGAGACCTATTTGGTTTGTATGGGAAGAGCATGATTTTAAGCAACGAGGGACCTTGGTCTTGTAGAGCCTTGTGTGTTATGCACAAGGCCTTAAACTTGACCCTTTCACGGATCGGCAGCCAGTGAAGTGCCCTCAAGGCAGGTTTGGCTGATATTCTACGGGGGGTGCCTGTCAGGAGCCTTGCGGCGGCATTTTGAGTTCTCTGCAGAAAGTTCATAGTTGCTTCGGGGGCTGACAGAAAGAGGGCATTGCCGTAGTCTAGCCGCGATAATATCAGACCTTGTATGAGAAGTTTTTGAGAAGGTGCTGGGAGCAGCGGGAGGATTTGCTTGGCCGAACGGAGTAGGCCTACGCAAGTGCCCGATGTTTTTTTGGCCTGGGTTTTCAGTGAAAGGTCCCGTTCCAGCCAAAAACCCAGACTTTTAAGCTCAGTCTTGGGTTGCGGAAGGGTACCCAGGCAGGATGGCCACATAGTGCTAGGGAGAGGTGATGTTTGATGTCCCAGTAGCATAAGCTCGGTTTTAGAGCCATTTAATTTCAGCCTTGAGTCACACATCCACTGGAAGATCCCTTCGAGACAGTCATGAAGGTTTTTGAGTTGGGCATTTTCTAGCGAGAATGAGACCACCATTTGGGTATCATCAGCGTATGTGATGGTTTTTATCCCAAAGGGGGTAACCACTTCCTCCAGGGGGGCCATATAGGTGTTAAATAGTGTAGGGCTCAATGAAGAGCCCTGAGGGACCCCACACTGGAGGGGGAAAAAATCAGATCGCTCGTTACCTTCGCAAACCTGAAAGGTTCTGTCTCTAAGGAAGGAGGCGAGCCAACAAAGCGCCATGTTTCTTACTCCCAAGTTGGACAATCGCTGGATCAGGATCTCATGGTCAACCGTATCAAATGCAGCGCTTAGATCCAGGAGGATCAGTAACACTGATCCCCCTGAATCCAAGATGCATCTGGCTTCCTCCACCACTTGTAAAAGGGCGGTCTCGGTCCCCTGACCAGGGCGAAACCCAGTTTGGGAGGGGCGAAGAAGGTTGTTGGCTTCGAGAAAGGCTGATAACTGCTGGTTAACAACCTTCTCTGTGATCTTGCTTATCCCTGGCAGGAGGGAAATTGGCCGAAGATTGGAGAAGTCATGTGGGTCAAGGCCTGGTTTTTTCTGCAGGGCCTTGACCACAGCATGCTTCCAGCTATGGGGGACCACTCCTTGGCTAAGAGAAGCGTTAATAAGGTTGGTGGCCAGGTGTGAGATGGTAGGTCCCACTTGTTTAAGGATGTGAATGGGGGCTGGATCGTTTGGAGAGCCACTTTTCATACATGAAAGGGTTTTTTGAAATTCTTCAATAGTCAACTGATTGAAACTGTCAAGGATAGGACCAGCCGTTGGAAATGAAGAGGTTTCTGCGGGGTTTTTATCGGATTTGGGGGGGAGGGTTTGTAAAATGGTTGTGATTTTATTCTGGAAAAAAGTTGCTATTTGATTGCATCTGGCAGCTGAAGGTACCTGAGTGGGGGGGGGATTGGGAACTTTTAATAGAGTACTATTCAGATATCCGGAAAAAGTATTTGTTGTCTATTTTGAGGGAGGCGGGGTTTACACAGGTTAGGCCTGCCCTTCTATATTTGCAACTGCTGAGTAGTCCTCGTGTCACATTTCATGTCGCTAGCTTTTTAGTAGCTGGAGTGCGGATCAATAAGAAGAGTATATGTGCCCCGAGTATCCCAGTTTGACTTTGATTGCACTTGAGGGTGATTTTAAGACTTATTATATAAATTAATTGTTAAATTGTTTCTTTGTTCTAGTCGTATCCTGATGAATTTTAATTTTTTTTAATGTATAATGTACAATGGTTATTGGTTACATATGAATGAATTGTATCTGTGCCTTTTTATAATTTTAATTTATCGATCAAAAGTGTTTTGACTGACTGACTGACTGACTACAACACACATCCTTCCAAGGCATCAAATATTAACCAACCTATACACTTTTTTCAGAAACAAAATATGAGATGCAACAATTTGTTATTCACTCCAATGCCATCCCTACCCTAAATTATGTTTAAAACAACAGATACCACAAAAACATTTGTTTCATGTACCCATTAATAGTTCTGGGCTTACTGGTTGGATGGCCCCTTGGCAGACTAGGCCGCATAGTAAAATAAAGAATATTGCAAATTTAACAAACATGGAGAAAATGCACTGAACTGTGCAACATTTTTCCTTTACAAAGATGAAAAAGTAAATGGAAAAAACTACTAGTCCCCTACTGAAGCAGCAGGCAGCCCACCACAATAAATTTAAAAAGTCAAATAAAAGTACAAATACATTCTGGTGCATGCTCTCTATTAAAAAAACAACCCCCATTATATAAAAGTTTTTTTTTACCTACTAGTGATTTCAAAAAACAAATTCCTTAAATCCAATGGTACATATGCAGCAGATATAGAGTATGATGCTTTCAGTTGCAAATCCAAATGAAAAGTGACTAGGAGATGTACAATGCACTGGGAGGAGCCAGATGGACAGGAACAGGACATTGGAGTCTCTGGGGCACTTCCTTCTTGTTAAAAAAAATTAGATGAAAAAGAAGCTTTCACAATGAAAAAGAACTTGAACGGTCTGTTGGAGCAGAATATTAACTCAAAAATATCTTTTAGACCAGATTTAGCTGCTTCTTGAGTACAGAATCTACTTGAGTTGCAGCAGCGCTCTCTCGCTCTCACCAGCGTCACAGAAAGGCACAGGAAGCCACGCTACCAAGCGGCAAATCTCATGAGCGCTCACAATCAGTCAGCAAGTCTCATTGCACTCACCAGTGTGCGCTAAAACAAGTTCTGTGCGTGCCAATGGAAAATAAATTCTGCAAAGTGCGGGAGAGTGTAGTTCCTGAATTTTGCCAGCAGAGGGAATTTTCCACCAGGGCCTACATACAATCGATGATACTTTTAGTTTATTTATGTCAGCCACGAGCACACAGCATCACATTTGAAGTAAACCTCCTAAGAAGTCCTAGCAGTGAAGGGATGCTTTAAACCCATCCACCATGAAATGTTTCAATCACATTGAATGGTACAAAAGGGGGTGGTGATGGACGGAGCATCTGAATCAATCAAACACTCACACCCAGTCAAAAGATCTGGGTTTAATCCATCACCGTTCTTTAGCCCACTCTGCCACCCCAGCTCAGACATGGCTTTATGCAAATCAGTCTGACCCTGTGCCTCATGGGAACAGTCCAGCACGAACTGCCAAGCCATGTCTTCCCTGGACCGGAAACAAGCTTCCGAGGACCGGTTTCTGGCATTCCAGCCGTCTTCAGCCCGGCTTGCTTGAATCCAGTGGCAAAGTGAGCAAGGGACTCACGTCTGACCATACCCTGCCACACTTATGGCAGCCAAAAGAGGTACAAAAGGGGGTGGTGATGTTCTGTTCCCATGAGGCACAGGGTCAAGGCTGATTTGCATATAGCCAGTGTCTGACCTAGGGTGGTGTGGAGTGCAAAAAAAACAATGGATTTAGGCCCAGATCTTTGTACTGGGGTGAATGTAAGACATTGTTCTGCATTCTGTCCATCAACTGTGTTTTTTGCAATTTTCACCCCGAGTGGGCCGGGTATGCTCAGACGTGAGTCCCAGGCTCTCCACATCACTGGAGTCAAGCTATCCAGGCTGAAGAAGGCTGATAGCCAGCAACTGGTCCTTGGATGCTTGATTCCGGTCTAGGAAAGACATGGCTTGGTAGTTCGGGCTGGACTGTTCCCATGAGGCACAGGGTCAAGGCTGATTTGCATATAGTCAGTGTCTGACCTAGGGTGGTGTGGTGTGCAAATAAACAATGGATTTAGGCCCAGATCTTTGTACTGGGGTGAATGTAAGACATTGTTCTGCATTCGGTCCATCAACTGTGTTTTTTGCAATTTTTACCCCAAGTGGGCTGGGTATGCTCAGACGTGAGTCCCAGGCTCTCCACATCACTGGAGTCAAGCTATCCAGGCTGAAGAAGGCTGATAGCCAGAAACCGGTCCTTGGATGCTTGATTCCGGTCTAGGAAAGATATGGCTTGGTAGTTCGGGCTGGACTGTTCCCATGAGGCACAGGGTCAAGGCTGATTTGCAGATAGCCAGTGTCTGACCTAGGGTGATGTGGAGTGCAAATAAATGATGGATTTAGGCCCAGATCTTTGTACTGGGGTGAATGTAAGACATTGTTCTGCATTCTGTCCATCAACTGTGTTTTTTGCAATTTTCACCCCGAGTGGGCTGGGTATGCTCAGACGTGAGTCCCAGGCTCTCCACATCACTGGAGTCAAGCTATCCAGGCTGAAGAAGGCTGATAACCAGAACCCGGTCCTTGGATGCTGGATTCCAGTCTAGGAAAGACATGGCTTGGTAGTTCGGGCTGGACTGTTCCCATGAGGCACAGGGTTAAGGCTGATTTGCATATAGCCAGTGTCTGACCTAGGGTGATGTGGAGTGCAAAAAAACAATGGATTTAGGCCCAGATCTTTGTACTGGGGTGAATGTAAGACATTGTTCTGCATTCTGTCCATCAACTGTGTTTTTTGCAATTTTCACCCCGAGTGGGCTGGGTATGCTCAGACGTGAGTCCCAGCTCTCCACATCACTGGAGTCAAGCTATCCAGTCTGAAGAAGGCTGATAGCCAGAAACCGGTCCTTGGATGCTTGATTCCGGTCTAGGAAAGACATGGCTTGGTAGTTTGGGCTGGACTGTTCCCATGAGGCACAGGGTCAAGGCTGATTTGCATATAGCCAGTGTCTGACCTAGGGTGGTGTGGAGTGCAAAAAAACGATGGATTTAGGCTCAGATCTTTGTACTGGGGTGAATGTAAGACATTGTTCTGCATTCTGTCCATCAACTGACATCTGAGGGTAACACACAGACACATCTGAGGGTAACAACATGCAGATGTTGATGGTAGAACTGGACATGGGGTTCGCCAATAAATTAAAAACACCTATAACTGAATTTATGCCAACCTTTCGTGTCAGGGGCTTTAAAAGCTTGATAGATTATGTTTTAGTGTCTACCAACAAAGCTTCAAATATTTAGACCTTTGGAGTACTTAACAATGCACTTAGTGATCATTCCCCCATTAGCATGACACTTCAAGAACCAAAACCACACAAGAGAGGAGATATGGCCCAGTTAAGCCTGCTACACCAACAGATATTAACATTGGATAGACTAAATGGCTTTACATTAAAATGGGGCAAATTAGATCAGGAAGTCATAACTACAAAATTGTAAAATCCAGCAGAAAGGAGATAGAAAGATGTCTAGATCCCTCTACAACTCAAACAGATTTTGGCCAGTTACGGTGATATTGTAGAAAATATTAGGAAAAAACTAACCAGGGACTGCAAGCAAAATAAGAGCACCAGAAAGGGATGGTTTAGTACAGAATGTACCAAAGCTCATACCAACCTAAAGAAGGCTCTAGCGAAAGCAGAGAGAGAGAGGAGATCATACAATTAAGGAAGGCCTACACGTTCGCTATTCGAACCAGGAAAAAGGAAATACAAGCTAATCTATGGGCCCAACTACAGAGAAGTAGCATCCTAAAAGGCAGCACAGCCTTTTGGCAGATAGTGAAATCTCCTTTCCTAACTAATAAAGTAGATGCACCATCTCTAGACGTCGTAATTGACGCAGGGGAATGGGTGCAATACTTCTCTGAGGTTTTTAGCAGCAAAAAAGTCCCTGAATCAGAACATCTAGATTCCCTGACACCAGTGAAATATCCACTAGCCCTCCACTTTACATTAAATGAGATGGAGAAAGCAATAAAAACTGCTAAATCCGGAAAGGCACCAGGACCGGATTCAGTCCCCGTGGACTTTTTTAAACATAACCCAGATCTGTGGTCCCCACTACTTACTAATGTATTAAATGCGGCCAAAGAGATCAGCTTGGTCGATTCCTGGTCGTCCTCGATATTGATTCCCATCTTTAAAAAGGGAGATAGAGACAGTCCTGCCTGCTATTGTCCCATCTCACTCCTGGATTCGCTCGGGAAAATGGCAGGGCGTATTCTTCTCGACCGTCTTCAGGAGTGGACGAACGACCACGAGGCAATCTCGGATCTGCAATACGGGTTCAGGGCAGGACTGAGTACGGTGAATCAGGCCCTAAACTTGACATTACTAGCCGGAAAGTATGTAGAGGCAAAAAGCTCTTCTTTACATATGGTATACGTGGACCTAACAGCAGCGTTCAACTGTGTTGTACACTCAAGGCTATGGACAATATGCTGCAAATGGGAATTGATCCCCCAATAGTTGACTTTCTCCGTGAATTATTTTCAGGGGCAATGGGGAGAGTCAGATTTAGGACTGGAGGCCAGCTTACCGATAGTTTTCTTATGGAGAAGGGGGTCAGACAAGGGTGTGTGCTGGCCCCTTTCTTATTCACCTTGTATACTAACGGGTTAGGGGCCGCAATGTTGGAGGGTGCAAAACATCTCCCAGCAGCCGGCCGTCGGCGGATACCAGCCTTATTATATGCCGACGACGCGGTGATCCTAGCCAGAACCCCAGTCCAGCTCCAACTGGTTTTGAACAAGTACTGCTCATTTATGACCAGCTTGAATCTCAGAGTAAATATAAGAAAGACGTACGTGATGCATGCTGGCATAAAACATAAAAAACCCAAGACTATTTATGTGGACAAATCCCCCCTTGAAAGAACGGAAACATATCCCTATTTAGGAATTTTAATTGATGAGGCTTTTAAAAGGAGGGAAGCTGGGGCGTGGCTAGCAGCCAAGCATGGCGGCCGCATAGAGTGAGAGTTCCCGAGGGCACTGCAGCCTTCCAGTAAATCCGACTCACTTATCCGCTACCACGCACGCCTGAAGCGGCGGCATTCGAGTCCGGGGCCGAAGCGGTGTACCCGGTCCAAATTGCAGAGCAATCGGCACACCGGAGCCCGAGTTACGTCGTGTGGCGAGTGAGGGCCTACGACCGACGGAGAAGCACCGGCCTCGCGTACCATCAGGGCCCCGGCGGAAGTGCAGTGGGGCCGGCCGAAGAAAGCGAAAACACCCCGGTACCTGCCGAACATTCCAATCGAGCCTGGCGCTCCTGGCGACATCCCTCGGTGGCACGCGGACTGCAGCAGCCACCAAGCGGGACCGGAGCAACGCGGAGGTTAGTGCACCCCAGCCTTGGCCGCACGGAGCGAGGTCGGCGTCCTGCGAACCCCCCCCCCCCCCTCCCCCACAGAAGCCTAACTGGCGGCACAACACTACGGAGGGTACTATCGCACACCGCGTAACAGCGGGGGAGCAGTGGGCACGTGTGCCACCCCAGAAATCGTCGGTACCCCAGGGGGACGACGCGTTACAGGACAGCAACGCGGGAGTACAGGGGGGGGCCCTCAAGACCCACTTCCTACCAGACGCACCAGCAGCACCAGAGCAGAAGCGGCGGCCCACCACGCGGCGGCCTGTCCAGTGTGCGGGGGGGCGGATGCCCGGGCCCGACGTCTACACTAGCCGCGGTGGTAAAGAGAGGCAGACCGGCACGACAGAACAGAAGTGGGGTCGCAGTGGACACTCCATCCCAGAGTAGGAATATCGGGGGCACCGACACCAATCGTACCAGTGGCTCACCACATCCCATGCAAGCAGCCAGTGAGACTTCCCCAAACGGCAGGGGGATCATTCTGTCCGCCTCCCGCTGCCGACTATTCTTTGGCTAATACCTGTCAGCGGACACTTCCGAAGCCACGCTGGTCACGACGGCCTATAACTTACCCCTGGACCTCGCAAACCCCAACACCATGGCGGGTAAAGGCCTCAGGAGCGGATCCACGCAAGCTAAGCTGGATAAATTCGCCTATGGACACCAAGGACAACAGCAGACCACGGGGCGACCCTCCACAGGACATGCTCAAGACGCAGACAAAACAACGAAAATAACGTTGGAAGACATCATGAGAACGCTCTCGGAGGTGAAAACTACAGTGGGCGCCATCTCCTCAGAAGTCTCCCTTCTGCGAGCAGACTTTCACAAAATGGCGGAGAGGGTGTCGCAAGTGGAAGTGGTCATAAAGTCACTCATGGAAGACACCTCGGAGCTCCAAGTGGCCATGGAGAGGATGCAGAAAGTTACCAAGATCCTGCACGACAAGCTGGACGACCAGGAAGGGCGTTTGCAACGCAACAACGTCCGTATCCTTGGGCTTCCGGAGACGGAAGGGAAAGGGGCCATGGACCTCTATGTAGAAGACCTCATCAAGACCAAACTCCAACCCAAAGGCCTGCCCCACTTCTTTTCGGTGGAGAGAGCACATAGAGTCCTGGGGGGCCCCCCCAAGACGGGAGCAGCTCCAAGACCAGTACTAGCGCGGCTCTTTAATTTCAGAGATAGGGACGCGATTTTGCAGGCGGCAAGGAATTCACCGCCAGTGCGGATTCAGAAAGCAACCTTGGTGTTTTTCCCAGACTACACGGCAGAAGTGGCCAGGCGACGCAAATCCTTCACGGAGGTTAAGAAGGCACTACGCGACAGAGAACTACCATACTCCATGATGTTCCCGGCAAAACTACGGATAGTGGCCGAGGGGAAGGCCTGGTTCTTTGACACGCCAGAGGTGGCTCAAGAATGGCTGGAGGGCTGGAGACCGGCAGGGCAGCGACATCGCTCACAGCGAGACCGACCGCGACACAGTACTGACAGGACATCACCCAGCCAGTCCTCCCAACCACCACGCCAGGCAGGCGGAAATGGACTAGACTCAGACCTTGAGAGAGACCCGCTAGACTCCGGACAAGGGGCTCCAGTGTGACACTGAACTATATTGTTTTTGAGACTATGTGGGCCGTGGCGCCGTGGCTCGGACGTGGCTGAGTAGGGTGGGCACAGGCAGTGCCCGGAGGGGACTCACCTACCCCACGAGCAAGTAAGATGTTTAGGGGAGGGCTAAAGCACTCTGCACAGTTGGGGAAGCGGGCGGGAGTTTGTCCGTGGAGCAGGGTAGCAGGGAGGGGGGATGGGATTGAAGTTTTCATGTTGAAATGTTTTCTTTTGTTTGTAGTCATCGTGTCACACCTACATGGTTCTATCACCCGAGCATTGGTGTATCTCCTATGCAGCACAACACAAGTCAATACAAGGATCACGCCACAGCACACGTTGTGTGCAACACTCCCTCGTCAGCCTAATGGCCAGGCCACTTAATCACACGCCCGCCGAGGACACCTCCACGACCAGGGGGGTTCCCGCACTACGCATACTGACATGGAATGTCCGGGGCCTGGGTGACAAAATCAAGAGAGGCTTGGTCCTCCAGGCCATAAAACGCCAGAATCCTGATATGGTCCTCTTACAAGAAACCCACCTCACGGGGTCCACCTGCAAAGCCCTAGACAGACGTGGCTACACAATGGCGGTACACGCAGACTTCGCTACTAGCTCCAGGGGCACAGGCATACTAGTGAGAAAGTCTTCCCCCTTTATGGTGACCCGCCGTGTGGCGGATGACCAGGGTCGCTTTGCCGCGGTTCATGGGCAGTGGGAGGGCAGGGCACTGAACGTGGTATCAGTGTATGTTCCCCCAGCCCTACACTCTGTGGCCCTACCAGCACTGGGCAAATTCCTTCTTGATCTCCCCGATAGCAACACGATCATAGGGGGGGACTTCAACGCAGTTATGGATCCACTTCAAGACACCTTTCCCTCCGGAACCCGGCCACGAGGCACAACACCACTGTCGGACTTCGCGGAAGCCCTGGGCCTGGTTGACCTCTGGCGAATGTTACATGCTGAGGCCACCCAATACACTTACTACTCGGCAGTACACAATAGCCTATCTCGCATAGACTAATTCATGGCACTGGGATTGGGACTAGACACGATAGACAAGGTGGACACACTACCCAGGGGGATCTCAGATCACTCTCCAATTGTCCTGTCACTCACCACCGGAGGGAAACGGAATGCTCAACTCTACCCAATCTACCCCAATTTCCTAAAAATCCCCAAGATTCGGAAAAAGCTCAAACTAGTGACGACACAGTATTTTGCTGAAAACACCGGCACGGTAGAGTCGCCTTCCACCCTATGGGAGGCGTACAAAACAGTCCTCAGGGGGGCGGCCATTGCAGCAATTACGGGGCACAAACGGGACTCACGAAAGGAACTCACTGACCTGGAACTTGCACTCGACACGGCCAATAACGCTCATATGATGAACCCCTCCCCATCCACGACACACACCCTCATGGTCCGGCAGCAACAGTACCTAGCTCACCTCAAAACGACAGAGAAGGGGTATATCGCAAACACTAGACATAGAATTTACGATGTGGGCGACAAAGCGGGTCGTATGCTGGCATGGCTAGATAAGAGAGGGAATGGAGCAAGAGGTATTCATAGGCTTGACACTGAGGAAGGGCGAACACTGGTACGCCCAGCAGAAATAGTCTGCGAACTAGCACGACACTTTCAAGAAATATACACACCGGAACGGAGGGTCACACGACAACTGGCGACGGCAACACTCACAGACATTACCATCCCCAGCATCGCGCAAGCGGATAGAGACACCCTAGAACTAGACCCAACGGAGGAGGAGATCCAGCTAGCGATCCAAGCGCTGCAGTCCGGTAAAGCACTAGGCCCTAATGGGATACCGGTAGAATGGTACAAGTCCATGGCTCCAGACCTCAGTGCCCCATTGTTGGCCATGTATTTAGAGAGTAGAGACAGGCTAGAGCTGCCGCTGGATCAACGCACGGCCACGATTGTAACAATACCCAAGCCCGGGAAACCCCCGACGGAGTGCACCTCATACCGTCCGATATCATTGTTGAACATAGAGGCCAAGATACTGGCTAAACTTCTAGCCGCCCGCTTGATGCCCCATCTCAGTACATTAATCCACCCTGATCAATCGGGCTTTATGCCCCACCGGAGCACTGCGATGAATCTTAGAAGAGTCCACGGAGTGCTAGCTCGAACGCACCTCCTCACGGAACAGGCTGTGATCCTCTCTCTCGACGCCAAAATGGCGTTCGATCTGGTAGAGTGGGAATACCTCTTCGTGGTGCTGGAGCGCATGGGCTTTGGGCCGAAATACATAACATGGATAAGGTTGCTTTATGCAAAACCCGTCGCACAAGTGGTAGCCAATGGCCACACGTCACTGAGGTTCCCTCTAGGTAGGGGGACTAGACAGGGCTGCCCCCTGTCCCCCCTGCTTTTCGCTTTGGTACTTGAACCCCTGGCCATCCAGATCAGATCGACAACCCTGTTCGCGGGCATCAAGTGGGAGGAGGGATGGGAGGACAAAGTCTCACTGTATGCAGACGACATGCTTATCTACATGACCGCACCGGAAACCGGCATCCCAGCCCTACTAGACCTATGTGACACGCATGGGCGCGCATCGGGCTACACCCTCAACTGGTCGAAATCCACCATATACACGTTGAGAGGCCCGGAGCCAAGACTGCAGGGGAACTGTCCACTGCTGGCGACGTCAGCTTCTTTCAAATACTTAGGTATTATCATCACGAGCGGGGAGGCTGAATTTTTTGTTAATAACCTAAAACCGCCCATAGATCGCCTGCGAGCAGATGTTAAACACTGGGCGGCCCTCCCTCTGACATTACTGGGCAGGGCGGCACTGTACAAGATGATGGCCCTCCCGAGACTCCTTTACGTCCTGGAAAACACTCCACACCTAGTGCCACCGTGCTATTTCCAACAGATTGTTGCGCTGGTGACTGTCCTCCTCTGGAATGCAGGCCCGGCACGCATAGCGTACGACAAGCTGGTAAAAAGCTGGTACGAGGGGGGCATAGCGCTCCCCAACATTCAGCTATATTACTGGGCGGCCCAACTCAAAATTATAAACTACTGGATCCACGCCCCAAAAGACGACCCGGCTTATCGGGCGGATTGGTCACAACTCGGGACGGACTGTATGCTGTCCGTGCTCTACAACAAGTCACAGCTGAAAACCCTCATTGGCCCGACCAAACACACGGCGAAGCTGTGGCACTTGGCGCAGGCCCGTCTGGGGTGGGCAGGCCGAATCACTAAAATGACGCCTTTGTGGGACACGAAGGCATTTGGGAATCTGAGAGGCTGTAAGGGGTTCGAACGGTGGGACTCCATAGGTATCTCTACAGTAGGGGACCTCTGGGACAATGACTCAGTAATTCCGTTCCCACACCTGCAACAACAATACAACCTCGGACCCACAGAAACGTTTCGATATGTCCAGATTAGGCATGCGCTGCTACAGGCAGTCCCTGCTGGCACCACATTACCGGACTCCTCCCCATTGGAAGATAGACTGCTAACAGACTTCATGCTCCAAAGCGCCACCTCCCTTACATATAAAAAACTGATAAACAATCTCAAAGACCCGACGCTAAAGCTTAAAGAAAAATGGGAGGGGGAACTAGGCGAGACAGACGAATTTGAATGGAATGAGGCGTTGGCCTCCCCGAGGGAGGTGGGAATCTCTAGTAAGCTCCGATTGGTGCAACTCAAAATCCTCCACCGCATCTACTACACCAGGACACTGTTACATACAATACAGAGAGCGCAGCACCCCTTCTGTTTGAGGGGCTGCGGGGAGGAAGGGACACTGATTCACACACTATGGGAATGCCCACAAATACGCGAATTCTGGAGGCAGGTGCTCCGATCCATCTCCCAGGCCCTTAAACTTTCCATTTTGCCTGAACCACGTAAATGCCTCTTAAACATCTGGGACCCCAATGATCTGGGCAGGTATGAGCTGATCTGGGCATCACTGGCACTGACAGTGGCTAAGCGGGATATAGCACAGAAATGGGGGGCGCCAGACGTACCTACCTCCAGTAGATGGGCTAAAAACATGGACATCCTAATGGTGACAGAGAGAGCGGTTTATGTACTTAGGGCAGCGCCCCGGAAGTGGAACAGGGTCTGGGCGGCGTGGAACATATACAGAGGGGAAATCTGTGAGCCCTTGCCTGAGGGAGAGGACCTAGACTCGGAGGGGGAGGAGGAGTGAATGGATGGTCGTGGGGCAGTGGCCTCATGCACGGAACAGTGTTACACTAGCGGCACTGACCTGGCCGTACAATGCAATGCAAGCGGTGGCGCAGACTACTACATGCTAAGGGTGACACAAAAGGGTTACGATGACACATGGTTGGGGGGGTACGTTGGGACGTTTGTTGATAAAGTTCTCATTAAAAAGAGATGTAGCCATCGCTGATAATTGAGGGAAGGGTTAATAAGGGACCGCGCTGTAAACCTGTAATTGAGATATAGGCAAGGCCCGTGGGGCCGCCGATAACTCAGTCCTTGTTACGAAACTGTCGCTCATTACTTACTGGTATGATACTTACTATGAACTGTAACGATTACTGAGATGATGTATGCAACTGATTGACCATTATTCCTTCCTATCAATAAAGTTTAAAAAAAAAAAAAAAAAAAGGTGGGAAGCTGTCAATTCCCGCAAATTGGCTTTTTTAAGGCCCGTTGGTGCACTGAAGGCTTTTGCACTCCGGTTAGGTAAAAGACCCCCGACTGAAATGCTTAAAATATATAATGCAAAATGTCTCAGCATTCCGATTTATGGAGCAGGGGTCTGGGGTGGGGCAAATGTAGATCAGCTCCAAAAAATTGAAAACTCTTTTTTAAGGTTCTTGCTGGCAGTCCCAAAAAGTACCACAACATATTGTTGTCACCTTGAACTTGGACTGGAATATATTTCCGACATTATTAAAATCCAACCAGTCATGCTGTGGCGAAGGATTTGGGTAACGGAACAATGTCATCTCACGAGAACAATTGTCCAAGACTGCATGAAACTTGACAATATGGGGAAGATCAGGTGGCTGGTTTATGTCAAAACATTCCTTACTGACATTGGACTTGCAAGATTTTTTGACGATCCCCCATCAGTAATGGACCTTTCGAAAAAAGACCTAAAAGCAGCATGCTTGTCCCATCTGTCCCAAATGCGTCTGCTAAGTGAAATAGGGAAACCAACTGTACAGCAATGTTTACTAATACAACTTGTTCCCGCTATCCAACAATACCTACAGTTTAATTTAAATCATTATGGGAAATTTTTGTTGACCCGTTTTAGGTTTAACATGTTTCATCGTATGATTTCCTTTCCTTCTCAAAATGATTGGTCTGTAAATCTTTCTCCCTGCCCCTGTGATTTTATTTCTTTACAATCTACTATTAATGTACTTTTTTTCTGCAAGTTTTATGTTTCGCCACGTAGGCGGTGGATAGTACCACTTTTGAAGGTTCTAAAGTTGCTTCAGTGCCGACCAGCCTATCTGGCCTTACAGTTCTTGGAAAATGAACCTATGACAAAATCTATAGTGCACTTCCTTAAATTTTGTGTTAGACATCGCACTAATCTATGATAAACTGGATCAAACTGTTTTACGTGTATAAGAATACTGGTAAAGAATAGCTTTTTTATACCTGAAACTTGAAAATGTGAACTTTTATTATGTTTTTAAAGGGTTTTTATATATATGAATATGAAATTGATGTATTTTTATGAACTTTTATGGTCTTTCAAAAATTATGGAAAACCGAATAAAGATGATTTTGATTTTCTGTCCATCAACTGTGTTTTTTGCAATCAATCACATTGAAAGCAGCCAATCGCCGGTAATGATCTGGGCATGAGGAGGACCCAACCAGAAAGAGCGAGAGGCATGCGTAGCCGGACAGCTGAGGATTTAAAAATAAGATGGCTTCTCAAGCAGGACCAGAGAGAGAAAAAGCTGGGTGCATGTATCATTCCATGTTGTCAATTCTTTTGGTTATTTTAGGGTTGCCCGGTGGGATCAGGCCGGTACTCCATCAGTACACGGGAACAAACCTGCAATGGAGACATTTGGTGAAATGAATGAGCCTGTCTTTACCCATTAATTACATGCACCTTTTGTGAGTTGTGCAATAGAAATAATAGTCTGATGGTTTATTTAAAATGATTTCGTAATGTGTTCAACAGAATACCATGCCTCTGCAGCATCAAAGAATGGTGAAGTGGGATGTTTTTGAGAGAAAGTCTAGTTCAGATGATGTACAGGAGTTTCATATCTTTTGTGTTGTGTTAGACGTTTGTGTGGAGTGTCACTGTATTGAAGCTTTAGTGGCGTGTTGGGCTCTGATTCTGTGGGGCTCGGATCTCAATGGCCATTACAAAAGGAACATCCTTATAATTATGGGCGAGCGGAACAGAACTTCATGGATTTTCACAGAGTTTTTTTCTACTACACAGAATTCTGCAGAGTGCAAATCCGTGAACCTTGCCCACCCCTAAAGAGAGAAGAAGTGCCCTCCTCAGTAGGTTCTGGGGTGGCCAGCGTAGGTGTCCCATCCAACTTACTGGTAGACACTCAGGGGCTGGCTTACCATGTCCTCTGCCTTTCCCCTTTTAACACCGTGCCTGCGTCGTTCGTTCAGCACCAGTGCTGAACGTTCGAAAAACGGGTGGGGCACCGTCGGCCAACGGACGTTCGCAGCACTACCAAGGTAGTGCACGTGACGACCGTTGGCCGACGGCAGCAGCCAAGGGGTTAACAGCTGGCTTGGCCATTGTTTCCTTTTTGACTCTGATCCTGGGGAGCCATGGACATTGTTGTTGCACAAATCCAATCAGGTAACCCCAACATTTCTAAATGAGCTTTGACCTCCACTTCCTTCCAGTCAATGCGTTCAAGGCGATTACCCAACAAACAGTGCACAGACATGGCAGGGCTAACAGCAACGTTCAGAAGACCTGCAGACCCCACACACTCAAGGGAAACAAGGCCACTGGGTAATTAAGACCAGGGAAAACCTTGTCTTACCCTCCACATAACAAGGAGAAATATTTCATTTTTCATCACGTTTGCTGTTTTCATGTGTGCTGTATTGTGCAGCACACATAAAAACAGCAAAAGGCAAATGATTGTTTATGTACAGGAAAGTGCTGTTTTGCAACTTTTATGTGTGCTGCATTAAGGGGCACACATAGAAGTTACAAAGCGGCATTTAAAGATTGCACTATGATGCAAGGGTGCCTGCATTAGTGCTAAGCTGTACAGTGTAGCGCCAGGTCAGGGGTAAACGCAGGGCTGCACCACATTCTTGTAAATATGCTGCAGCCCTGCGTTTCTGAAGTGGCGTAGAGGGACGTTAAGCCAAAAAGGCTAACGCCTCACACCACCACTTCCCTTGTACATATGCCCCTGCGTCTCTAGTGGGCAGAAGTTTGCACAAATCCAAGTAGGGACCACAATCTTAGTCAGGGTAAGCTAAATGCACACTTTATAGTAACCTGTCCTCACCCTCTGGTAACTTGGCACAGAGCAGGCAGGTTTAACTTAAGAGGCAATGTGTAAAGTATTTGTGCAACACACACAAACCCACAATCACACAATGAAAACCCCACAAAAAGATTCCAGACAGGTTTAGGAAAATAGAGAATATTTACCTGAGTAAAACAGGACCAAAACAACAAAAATGTAATAAGTAGAAGTCGAGATATGGATTTTTAAATAATAAATGAAACATAAGTGCTTTGAAGTCAATAGTGCTAAAAGATTACTTGAGGTAGCGAGGGACCAGGATAAAATTTCAGGTCAATTGCAAAGCAGTGCAGGCCGGCTATGAGACTCATGTAGGTCCAGCTGAAAAGGTACCTTGGATAGAGCAAAGAGTCGACACTAAGGGCAGGATGAGCCAATCTTTTCCATGCAGTCGAATTGCTGCATTGTAATCGAGCTCTGTTGAGATGCAGGCAATGCATCCGCGTGGATCACTGACATAATATTGACTACAAAAATATAGGCATTTAAAATATCGACTCCAAAATATCGACTACCAAAATGTTGAAGTCCTATCTACAAACAGGTAAGTACAAAAATATTGAATCAAAAATATTGTTTAAAAATATGTACTTTGTAAAAATATCGAATTTATTCAAATTAATGTAACATTTTTTTTAAAAAGTAAAAAATAACTAAAATATACCTAAAAATACTTAAATAACCTTAAAATGATTAAATAATTAATTTAAGTTATAAAAAAATAATACAATTGTATTTGTTAAAACATATATATATATATATATATATTAACATAATATTATTAATAAATATACAATATTATTACCGTAGCATAGCAAGAGTGTTAAAATTACTATTCCCACTCCAATGAGTGCAACAGTAGGGAAAGCGTTGGATAGCGTAGGGGTTAAAATTACTAATCCCACTCCAAAGAGTGCAACAGTAGGGAAAGCATTGGATAGCATAGGGGTTAAAATTACTATTCCCACTCTAAAGAGTGCAACAGTAGGGAAAGCGATGGATAGCGTAGGGGTAAAAATTACTATTCCCACTTCAGAGAGTGCAACAGTAGGGATAGTAAATACTTCATATGTAATTTTAAAAAAATATAAAATAATATCTATAAAAAATTAATTAAAAGTAATTACCAATTTAATATAATATAATGATTAATCAATTAAAATTACAAATTAAAATTAATTATTACAATTAGCTACCTATTAATACAAATTAATTACAAATTAACAATTCATTAATTAACAAATACAAAATAACTAACAATTAATTCAAATTAAATACAATTAAATAAATTGATGTATTTAATTAATTATAAATAAATTACTTCCCACCCTATTCCCCTATAAACCCACAACCTGCTAACGAAAATAAATGAGTAAAAGTACCATAATTAGCAATTAATCAATTAAATAAAATTAATAGGCAATTAAAATTGAATTTATTAGCCATAAAAAATTATTTAACAATTATTTCTAAATAAATACCAATAGATACATTTACATATTTAATTAATTATAATTAAATTACTTTCCACCCTATTCCCCTATAAACCCACAACCAACACATATTAACACCCCGGGTGTTGGCCTCTACGTTCATTTGCGACAGAGCAGATATATATATAGAAAATAAATTAGTAACATTTACATAATTAGCAATTAATCAATTAATTAAAATTAATTGCCAATTGAAATTTAATTAATTCCAAAATATAAATGAATTAACTATTAATTAAAAATGAATGCCAATAAATAAATTTACATATTTAAATAATTATAATTAAATTACTTCCCACCCTATTCCCCTATAAACCCACAACCCGCTACAGAATTAAATTACGCAATAGTTAAAAAAAAAAATCATTAATTAAAAATAATTATAACATAAATACACACTTTTCACACATATAATAACATAAAAACACTATAAAAAATTCGATATTATTAAAAATTCGATAATTTTAATACCTATATTATATACTTTAACTTTCTATATTTTTAACATTCGATATTACATTACTTACCTTAAAAACGATATTTTTGATGTCTATATTCTGTCCATTCGTTATTTTGTCCATTCTATATTTTAAACTCGATATTATGTCCATTCGATAGTTTTTTACTCGATATTTTGACTGTTTACCCATCCGCGTCAAGCTGCACAGAGCGTCCTCATTGGCCCACGCAGGCTGTACAATCGCTGTAGTTGAACAGTCTCTGCATGGGAGTCGAAGGGTGATGCATTGCTTCTGATTGGTGCAAAGGTGACGATTCGTCAGTTGTTTAGCAAATCAGCTACAGAACCCACTTCTGAGGGCCCAGGACTGGAGAAGCACCTCAGGCATGGGTAGGACTCACAGGTGGTAGAGTTCAGCAGCACCAGCAGAACTGCAGGAAGTCTTTTATGTTTCTAAGACTTCAGAAAACAGGAGGGAAGCCAGCAAGCCATTCAAGTTACTCTGGGATCAAATAAGATGGGTCCAGTCCTTGTCCTCAGCAGGTCAAAGATCAGCAGGCAGCAGGACAACTCAGAATAGTCAGTCCAGGCAAAGTGTCAATCCTCACAGAACAACAGTCGTATCTCCAGGAGAGTTCTACCCAGGTCCAGTAGTGTACTGTCTTTGTAGGGTCAGAGCCCCAGTACTTATCCCCAAATGTGCCTTGAAGTGGGGGATGACTTGAAACAGCTCCTTGAAGTGCATAGGCCCCCTTTCATCCCAGTCCTTTACGTCAGGCCTTTTTGCGGGAAACAGGACATTGTCCAATTCAGATGTAAGTGTTAGCTCTCACTCCCCCTTCCTGCCCAGCTATGCTATCAGAATGCAAATGAGTCATCTATCACACCCACCCTTCATGTGTTTGTGGCTGTCTAGAGGGAATGCCAAAGGGTAGCTGTCATCCAGCCCAGACGTGTATTGGAGACAGGCTGCAAGCACACTGAGCAAACCTAAGAGAAGAGAAATGAACACTTTCTAAAAGTGTCATTTCTAAAATAGTAATGTCAAATCCAACTTTACCACTAAAGAGGATTTATCCTTACCATTCCAAACATATGAAACATGTTATGTTATGTTATGTTATCTGTTTTGTAAAGCGCAAACAGCTGCCCCAGCAACGGGGCGTCCCGGCGCTAGAACCATAACACAACCAACTGAGACGAGAGACGAGACCTACAAGGAGGGAAAGAGATGGGTTTTGGTCGCTCTGCGGAAGGCTAGCATATTGTCGATGCATCGGATGTGGAGGGGAAGGGAGTTCCATAACTTGGCCCCCAGTAGTTTGAAGGAACGCCCTCCGATGCGGCAGAACTTTGTGTGGGGTATCATGGCTAAATGTTGCCCCTTGGACCGGAGATTCCGTTTGGGATAATAGGGGGTCATCAGTGAACGTAGGAGCTCTGGACCTTCGTTCTTCAGGATTTTAAAGGCAAATATGAGGGCCTTGAATTGGATGCGGGCTTCGATGGGTAGCCAATGTAGTCTGTGAATGGTTGCTCTCGCCGAGCACCTTCTAGGGAGACCTACTATAGCCCTTGCAGCCGAATTCTGGATCCATTGGAATCTCTTTATTTCAGATTTATTTGCTCCTAACAGCAGGACACTCGCGTAGTCCAGCCTGGACAAGATGGTAGATTGTATGATAAGTTGTCGCGTTTTGGAGTCAAAGTAGCCTAAGATGGGGTTGAGACTTCTCAGTAAACCAATGCAAGTTGCGGCAACTTTTTTGGTGTGCGACTGGAAGCTAAGAGTAGAGTCCAGCCAAACTCCTAGATTTTTTGCTAGAGTTTTCGGGGGGGGTGCTGGGCCCAATGATTGGGGCCACCAGAGGTCATTCCAGTTGTCACTGTTTTTCCCCATTATCAGCACCTCGGTTTTGCCACCGTTGAGTTGGAGGCAGTTTGCTGTCATCCATTTCGCGACGGCAGTCAGTCCATCCCTGAATCTAGTGGCCTCGGGAGAGGGGGCCTCATTGAGGCTGATGACCAACTGGGTGTCGTCGGCGTACGACACCATTGTGAGGCCCCATGTCTTGGCAACCTCCGCCAAGGGTTGCATATATAGGTTAAACAAGGAGGGACTGAGGGCAGAGCCCTGTGGGACTCCTTGTCCTATGTCTTGGGGTTGGGAGATAAACGGAGGGGCAGATACCCTGAATGATCTGTTGGTTAGAAATGATCGGAACCATTGGAGCGCCGAGTCTACGATCCCGATGTTTTCAAGGCGTTTTAGTAGGATAGCATGGGAGACCGTGTCAAAGGCCGCGCTGAGATCGAGCAATATCAGCGCGGCACTTCTACCGTTGTCCATGATTTCCCGTAAGTTCTCAGTGGAGATGAGGAGCGCGGATTCCGTGCTATGGCCCGGCCTGAACCCGTGTTGGGAGGGGTCCAGAATGTTGTTTTTTGCCATGTGATCACTGAGAATTTTGTTCGCGTGGGCTTCCGCTAGTTTCGCTACCCATGGGAGCAGTGAAACGGGCCGGTAATTCTCCGCTTTAGAGGGGTCAAGGGAGGTTTTTTTTATTATCGGTGTTACCCAGGCCTGTTTCCAGCAGGTGGGTACCGTGGCTGTGGTGAAAGAGAGATTAAGGAGTGAGGTCAAGGATGGGAGGAAGAATTCCAAGGCTCCCAAGAAGTGAATTGGTCCCATCGGATCTGTGGGGGCACCAGATTTCACCCTCCTACAAAGTTTGGTGAGTTCTTCACCTGAGATAGCGGGTAGGCAAGTGAGCCTGGAGTCTCCAAAGGTGGCGTTGGGGGGGCTGATATCCTCTGGACTCTCCTGGGTGAAGGCGTTGTAAATTTTCTTCACCTTTTCCGTGAAAAAGGTGGCTAGGTCTTCACATTGCTGCGTGGAGGTGATGTGAGAGGCCGGTTTGTCACCATTTTGCAATTTTGCACGATTTGGAAAATAGTTTTCGTGGGGTTGGGGCTAGTTTTTATCTCAGTAGCGTAGAAGGCAGCGCGGGCTACCCGGATTGCCTTGCGGTATGTTCTGAGAGTGGCCAAGTATGCGTTTTTGTCCTCATGCTTGTATTCCTTCCTCCATTGTCGTTCCGCTTTTTTACAAGTTTTCCTCATCGTTTTAAGGTGCTCATCGTACCAGGGGTTGGAAGGGGTGTTTCGCCCTTTAGTCCACTTGGCTGGTATAATGGCATCCAGTCCCTTGGTGATCCAGTCCTGGAAGGACACATATGATGTACCTATTCCTTCCAAATTACAGCTTAAAATTGTATTAAGGAGTTGCCAATGCTAGCCTATGAGAGGAGTAGGCCTTACAGTAGTGAGAAATGAATTTGGCTGTTTGTCACTACCAGGACATGTAAATCTCAAAAGTACATATTCTACCTTTTACTTACACACCACCCTTTCCTTAGGGCTACCTTGGGCCTACCTTTGGTGGGGTGGGGGTGACATATGTGCAATAAAAGGGGAGTTTAAGTCTTGGCAAGGGGTTTTAAATGCCATGCACAGTGGCAGTAAAACTGCACATACAGGGCATGTCACAGCAGGCCTGAGACAGGTTTGAAAGGCTACCTGTGTGGGTGGCACAACCAGTGCTACAGGCCCACTACTAGCATTTAGATGACAAGCCCTGGGTATAAGGGAGAAAACTTTCCAAGGGACTCACAGGTACACTAAATATGCCAATCAGATATACCCCAATGTGACCATGTTTAGGGGAGAAGCGCATGCACTTTACCACTGGTTAGCAGTGGTAAAGTGCTCCATATACTAAGGCCAACAAAAACATATAGCAAAATGTTGAAGTAAGAAGGCAAAAAGATGGGGGAAGACCACCCTGAGGATGAATGATCTTACACAGGTCTTCATCATCATCCTTATCATTGTGTTGATTTACCAGCAGTGTTGCAAGAGTTTAAGTATTATACCACTTAATCAAATGATTTTAGCTGCCAGTATTGTTTGCTCTTACTTTGTGTGGCGGCTGGGTGTCAAGTGGTGAATTCCCGTATGAGTCAGCAAAATCTCAACTGAAGGAGGGACAAATACAATAGGTGTATGACCTTTAACAATTCCTTCCCCCTGCTCTATTGAAAGCCAAATAGCTGCAACTTCTTTCAGATAACCTGGAACAGCTATGGCAACTTGACCCAATGTAGCAGAGAAGTAAGCAACAGGATGCATTAACTCACCATGCTTTGGGACCAATATGGACAATGCACCACTGCTTCTTTTTTGGCAGAAATGAAATAATTTTTTCCCAGAATGAAGCATTATGAGCGCAGGTGCACTACAAAGATTCTGTCTGAGTTCCGGGAAGACCCTCACGCATTTGCCTCACTAAAGACTTCACAATCAGGGCAAAATTTGGAATCCAAAGATAACAGTGGTCAACTATTTTCAAAAACATCCTCACTTCCCTCTGGGTAGTTGGAGGATTTATCTTCAGGATTGTGGAAACATGTTCTTTGGAGACTTTCCTTGCTGTTTTTCACAATATGGTGGCCAATGTAAAATACTTTTCTTACAATACTGCATTTTTGTGGGCGAATTCCTGTGATCGTTGTTAGAGAGATGGTTCAAGAGTGATATAGGGCCCGATGTAGGTAAATCTACATTTACCACTTCATAAATACCGAATCATACCGAATCGGTATTTATGAAGTGGTAAATTAGAGGGGGGGAGATGTAGGTATTTCAGATTCGGTAAATACCGAATCTGTAAGCTTCGGTATTTACCGATTCTGTAAATATCGATTCGGTATCCCCCATTACTTCCTATGGGCCTTGAAGCCCATAGGAATCAATGGGCATTACCGAATCGGTAATTACCGATTCGGTAATTACCGATTTGTGCAAGGGTGCAGGGGGTGTCACTTTGACACCCTCTAGCACCCCCAAAACAGGCATGTGAGCCATGTGGCGCACAGACATGCCCTAAGGGCATGTCTGTCTGTCACATGTCATAGGTGTGCATGCACACATGTGCATGCACACCTGGATTCGGTATTTTAACACCCAATTGGATTGGGTGTTAAAATACCGAATCTGAAGGGCCTGTGGGACTGAAAGTAGTCCCACCTACATCCCAAATTTAAAAAATCGGTAAAATTACCGATTCGGTATTTTTGCGATTCGGTAATTTTACCGAATCGGTAAAATACCGAATTGGACAAAAAAGGTCCCCTACATCTCAGTAGGCCAAATACCGGTCGGAAACGGCCGAAATCGGCCGTTTCCGACCGGTATTTGGTACCTACATCGGGCCCATAGTATCTAATTTGAAAACTTCTTTGGTCTTTGATGTCACTTGTAAGTCAAATATGTATAAGACTATCACTGAGTTACAGGGTAGCTACAAACTTTCCAAAAACTGACTTATTTTCTGTATACCTTTGTGGGATGTTACACCAAATAGGAACTTTAGTTTGGTGCTGATAAGATATTAAACATCCTCATGTAGAGTAATGGAAAAGAACACTCAGTGCAAGTTAATGACTTTGTAACATTCTGCCTCCAAATTAATCTGGAAAAAATTTCAGGAGGATTTGGTACCATGGGACAGCATGGGACTACAATTTGAATGTGTTATCAAAGGTCCTACACTATCCTCCACTTACCTCTAGTTTTTTTAATGCCCATCTCAGGAGAGTTGCACAGACTTCCAAGCACCTCCCCATACAATGCCCTGCTCTAAAAAAATGTATAATGGACTTCTTTCCCCCTTCTTCTTCTTGTAAAAATGTATATTGTTGAATTCTGAGGCAAATTGTGTTGATTTGAATTGTATTCTGGCTGGCTTTGCACATTGTATCCGTTCTATCTCTCTTCTTTCACAGTATAGGGCATATTCTCAAGAACGTGTGATAACCATTGCAAAAGTAACTTAACGCAAATAACCAAGCATTCTCAACAGAGTGGTACCATGCGATAGTGTACAGAGAAAGCATCAAATGTCTGCGTTAAAATCAATGCCACGCCGCAAAAATGCCAAAAGAATGCAAAACATCTTGAGATGAGGCCAATCGCGGTACAAAAAGCAGCGTAAACCAGCAACAGGCCTGCAAATCCCACGCATCTGGTGGGAAAATGCACCATCAAAAGTACAGAAACAACACACCAGAAACAATCCAAAGCGCTTAGCAACATGGATGCACCCTGACCGAGCGCAGAGGCCAAAGAGAACCCCACAACCCCCAAAGACCACCAGCATGGAACAACGGGGACGGGGACAGCCAAGGAGAAGAGGGAGAGGAAGATGGGGTGCAGTCCGCAGCAAAACCATATCAGCGACATGGAGGTGACAGAACACTACCATCAACTGACCCACAAGTAGACCACCTGGAATGAAGTCGGAGTGTCGAGGAGGCCAATCGAGGAGGCCAAGAGGCGCTGGCATGATGCGACAACCTAAACTAGGCACCAACCCGCTGCCAACAGGAAGGCTGCAACGGTGACAGGAGGTGGGATTCCTACGCCACAGGACGAGCTGGAAAAAACCGAGGCCACAGTCATCAGTGTGGAGATGCTGCAAGAAGTAGGGAGCATGGACACAGCTCGAGAGGACCTGACACAACATCAACAGGGTGAGTAACAACCAAGAACTGGGGGGACGGGGGAGATGGGCACAATGGCACACATGCACAATGATGTGTAGCACACTGCACACCCACAATTACCCTGGATCATGTCCCTGATCCCCGAGTCACACTGCAGATAAACACATAGCAAGAAGAGCATCCCACATTGACGACAACGTGGTACAATGTGCAAAGTCGACACTGCAGAGCAGAGGACACAACTGGCTCCGCACACACACAGAAACATGCCTACTACATCTGACAGAGCTGAAAACTGTGAAATGGAAATGGACGTGCACAACCTCGCATCCGTCATGTAGTCCAAATGTACACCTTCCCGCATCCAAATCCTGCACCTCTAAAACAGTCACAATGTGCATTGTCATACAGTCTGAATGTAAACAAGAACAATGCAACAACATACATGTCAACACAATGTCAACACGCATCTCCCCTTCACATTGCAGAGGAGCACAGCAGAGCACAGAAGACAACACATCTGTGATGCCGGAGATGACCACCACACCTTCAACACTGACACCCTACAACAGCCCATGGACATCCCACGCAACCCACCACCAGGACCCGGGCAGCCAAGATACTTAAAGGAGAACACAGACCTTGCAACAGACCACGCAGCAGGAAGCACCCACAAGCACAGATGGCTCACAACACTTCTCCCACCCACACATGGCACCCCAATGCCAGGTGTCAGAACGCCAAAAGGAAGTGGCTGAACAGGTATGGATGGGGTCCGAACCCATGGAAGGTGAACTAGATCACATACGTTGGTGTCTATTATCCTTCAGGGACACCCTAAACCCCACAAAGGATACCCGCACTGCCAATGAGACACATGCAGATGCACATTCACAGTACAGAACCACGTCCAGGGGCACACAAATAGCAGTCACACACCAACGTTGGCTCTGCGTATGACGGCTTAGGCCACTCCCTTTACAAATTGAGCGGGTGACGACAAAGCTACACGTCGAAGCGCCAACCCGCGGTGACATGTCTGCGCCCGCTGTACACAGCACACTATAATGTTGTGGGCCCAGGGCCCTTATGCATAGAGCAAGGCCGCAGGGATGCACGCAGATATTATATTGAACTGGCTAAGGGCACATGCGCTCGGCCCCTTTATTGACAGTGCCACATGTACAGTGATGCCTGTGCTGGATGTGTGTGGGGTGAGTGTAAGCCAGCCCACATGGAGTGCTTTGTGCTGGCAACAACATGAACAGTGGAAACCAGTGCAACGGAAACTGAAAACACCTGCATAACAAGGTGAACTGCTGAGCAACATGGAGGGAGTCGGAGAAGGTACAGAGTACACCCAACATGTAAACAGAAGTGTCTGTGAGTTGTAGTGCACTGAAATTTGGGCACTTGAGCTGAGCACGCTCATGTGAAGAAAAATTCTAGGATTGTGTCCCTTCGAGATATTCCTGATGCAGATGCAGTGGGGTGTGTTAGACCTGCATCATCTTCCCCATCAACGTCCCAGGTCTCCCACACTGCTTGAGGTGACATTGCTGCGCAACCTCCCCACAGCACAAAACTCAATCAGTAACAGTCCATGGATTGAGGTGCACTGAGTCAGTGACACCTGGAGTGCTGAGCAGGGGATCTGGCAGAAGATGGCATCCACGACAGGTGGGAGCAACTCCGTCAGTCTGCCAGTATGACCGTTTGAACACTGGCAGGTGGCAGTTGGAGTTGGTCCTGGCGGTGGTGGTGTGTGCCTCCTGCGGTGATGCAACGTCCGGGCCGGTCAGGACTCAATTTGATGTGTGAGCCCTGGTGGGCTGCAGTTGAGGCTGGAGGCAGCAGACAGCACAGAGCACAGACACATGGTGTTGATGACCCCAAGGCCATCTCCTCAGAGGCCACCCAATATCTCAAATGAAGGGGTCCCGGACCTGACCAGCACAGTGTTAGTGCAGTGCACTTAGGTAGGGCCACGCAGACTGGACGGGTCCTCATCGATGTCGAAGGTGAAAGTGGCAGAGGGTTGCGGGGGACAGTGGAAAGTGTCCTCCAGGGCATGATGCGGAAGGTCTGATGTTATCCGGAAGCAGCAAATGGTGGAGTGGAAAGCGACAGCCTCGTTACCACATCCTAGTCAGGTACATGAGGATGAAAACTACCCCCTGGTCCATAGACTTGGACGCCACCAATGTAGGACCAGAGAGTGTCCATGAATGTTGGGGAGCAGACTTAGTGGCACCGGGGCTGATAGTGTATGTAGTCTGTGATGATGCCGGAAAACTGCCATTGCTAAATCAAGATTCTATGACCTACTGGACCACAGTGTATGCCGGAGTCAGCGGTCAGCAGTGACCCACAGCCACGTGTCGTTGGCTTGCGATGCACAGAGTTAGTGACACCATGGCAGTTGTCTGTAGTGTTCGATCACCTCCATTCTGTGACCTACTTGAGCGCAGCATAGGCCGGGAGCAGTAGTCCGCGTGGGCCCACAGAATCTTGTGATGTACTACTAAGGCCTGGTGGCACCAAGTCGAAGGGTGTATGGTGACATACACTCAGCCATAATTAATGTGCTCTGCCATGGTGTAATCAAGACTCAGTTCCAAATGTGTGACCTACTTGTCCGCTGTGCATGCCGGTGGAGTATGTCAATGAGTAAGGGGTACTGCAGGCCTGTGTTGCGGAGTCCGTGATGGTCTGAGGTGGCTGCCAAGGTCACAGGCCTTGGGCTTGGAGATAGCACCATCACGTGGTGGGCCCTCTTCGACACATGCCGGTGTCGGCAGGTGGGCATTGAGGCCTGGGTGCGCAGGGGCGGGCAGGACTGGTTCGGGGACCAGTGTCCCGGGGTGCAGCAGGCGCACGGGATCACTGGCAACTCTGCTCACTGCATCATCCTCATGGCGGGGTGAGAGGCACCGCCCTGGCAGACACGTTGGGGATCCTGGAAGGGGACCACACCCAGAGTGACCTGCCTTTTATTCACACCTCTACGCTGGCCTGACATATGTCGGCCAGCCCACTCCGCTCAAGCTTACGGGGGACGTAACAAGTAGCTTTTCCGCGTTCACGGTCCACTACACTCCAAACAGCAGCGGTGTGTGTCGGCATGAATATGTGTTTGGTCTGCATACTGCAGTCTGTCCAGCACATCCACGCCACACTTGGCATTGTGTACATTCTCATTCATGTGTCACTAGCCTCCTTTGCAAATACCTGGACCCCACCTCTTCCCACTTCCTGCTATTGTGTGGCTGAGGTGCCACCATGCCGTGGATGGCTAATGTACATGGCTGGCCCAGGTTCCCACAGAAAGTTGTTCTGTCGTGTCTGGTGGGTGTGCATGTTGTATGTGAGCTTGTGACATGTGCAATTCCTGTGTTGTGAGTTGCATGATTGTGGAGTTGAGATGTGTGGTGTGTTCATTTGGTATTGGCCAACGAGCAGTGCATTTCCGTGGGTGCCATCCTGGTAGCGCAGGTTGATGATGGACTGTCGGAAGGTGTAGGGCTCATGCACACTGCTTGGGGGGGTGGCAGGGATGTTGGTGTAGATTCCCCGGTGGTCCACTATTGTCTGCACATTGATGGAATATCTGTGCTTTCGGTTGGATTGGGCTGGCTGTGTGACTCCTCCTACTCGTGCACATGTTGGTTAGAGGGTACCAGTGGAAAACAGGTGCATCAAGGCCAGCAGCTTAGACTGAGGTGGGATGTTGGTTGTGCGCTGTGATGGTACCGTCAGCCTGTGTACAATGGCGGTCAGGATGCGGAGTATGGATGACCTTTTGTGCCTGTGGTGGGCAATGACATTCTCTGGTGTTGGGTCTGTGAGGTTCGTGCATTTTCGGAGGGTCACTGTCTTTGTTTGCGCTGCCTCAGTGTCAATCCAGGGGGTAGGGGGCCCGGTGGTGGGGGGTTGTACTGGGAGGTGGTGGATGTGGGAATTGTGGCCATCTTGGGTGTCCAGCCCGCATGTTCAGTGGCTCCATGGCATCTGTTGTTCTTCGGGTGTGGCTCTGGGCTGGCCTCCCATTTGTGGTGCAGGCTGTGGTCTGACTTTACACCAGGTCAGAGCAGGTGTTAGTTTCCTGCTGCTAATGCACCTTATTGCATGTTTTGGGATCTTACCCCCGATCTGGCTGCTCGTTGTGAATATTGCGGCGTTTTGCACGGGAACGTCTACTCTGCATATCATTAGCGATAGTTGCTGGGGTTGTCTGCGCCGATGTTTTTTGTGGCTGCTATTGCGGGTAAACTGTTGCTATGGGCTATTAGAACCAGCTTGGGAATTGGGTGATGAATATATCACAAATTTGGCTGCAATAAAGTGCAGTTAACTCAGTGATAGCTCCTTGAGAAGATGCCCCTTTGTCTTAAACCAAGAGGCAGGTCATCTTTACTGAATTCTTGACTCTTGTGATTTTATTCTAAAAACTCAATCTTCCGCTTCAGTTTTAATTGCAACAGCTTCCAGTGTGCAATAATCTTGTAATCCATTTTGCATAGCAAGTCCCTGCTAAATAAAGTGACAGTACTTGAATCAAGTAATATGAATTGATTATTGCTCTCTATTATCCCTATTTTAACTGGAACACATGCTATGATCTGAATAGTAATCTGTTTATTAGGTAGTCCTACAGCTTGGACTTCTTTTGCTGTGATTAATAGGTTTGGAACCTCCAGGGAACAAACTGTGAACCTGGTAGCATTAGTGTTGATTAAAAATGGTATAGGGTGGCTATACTCCTCCCCACTTACATATGGCTCATTCTGGTCTAACTGTAGGTTGGACAAGCATGCAATCCTCCTTCTGCCATTCCGGAACATCATCGCAACTTTGTTGCATGTTGTGAAAACAGGGGACAATGAGTGTTCAGAAACAATGGATTCTGTTGATATCATAGGTTGTATGGCATCTTGTTTATCCTTTCTTCCTGCCTTTTGGGAACATTCATATAGCACTGCTCCTGATTTTGAACATTCACATACTTTTTTATTGGCTTGGATAATAAGCTGCGTCTGCATCTAATTTGCATTTCACTTCACTTGGGGGAACAAAAAATGTTTGAATTTCACCTGGGTTCTGTCTGCATTTGTGCTTCCAGCGTCCATATTTCTCACAGATTTGACAAGGAGTGTTCTTCTTCAGCAAGCTAACATTAACATTTGTTCTAGAACTGTTCACAAACCCTCGATCTATGCTGCACTTGTACCATCTCACACCTCATTTATATTCCTTGTATGCCATTCACACCAGAATTTACAGATGGCACTCAATCTGAATCAGAAATCATCAACTGATTTCTACTGTTTCTTTTAATCTTTTCCGTCTGCGCGACGTCAACATCTTTTTGACCTTTTCTGCTTTGAATCAAAACAGTTGCTATACTACTTGACATGTTTCAATATCGTGTTAATACTCGTAGTCTGCCAACACATTACACTCTGCTGAATCTGAGAGATAAGTTTCGGATGCATGCGCAAAAACAGAACCCGATACCAGTAACACCTTCCCTTTTGGGCTCTTCAACTCCACTGTATTTTCTTTAAAGTTGCATAATCCTCTCATAATAAGCATGTATTTACCTCTCTGGCTGTTGTGTGGCTGGCATTATCTTTTCCCAGTTGACTTCGCTCTCAGACACCTTTCTACAAATGCTCTATTTTGTGGGTCTAATAATCTTTGCCCAGTTCACTTCCTTCTCATGCACCATTTACAAATGATCTAACACTACTCTATACCTCTCCTTACCTAAATCAGCTTGAGCATAATAAGGTGGGAAACCTTGATGGTTCTTGGGTCAGTCAAACAACAGACTCTTTGCATTCTTCCCAAAAATTCCTAGAAGCAACAACAACGTCAAATAATGTAGCCAAATCAGTCCAAAACCTTTGAAATGTTCCCCAATCTGTGAACCTCCTTTATACCACTTGCACATAATTCCCTCCATGTATTTCCCATAACAGAAGTTCTGTCATTGGCTCTGATTCTTGAGCACTCATAATCACACTTGCTTTCTTTGCTAAGTCAATATTATTCTGTTTATGACTAGCTTTCTTCTTACACTTATTCTTGCATTTTCCCAAATCAGTCCAATTGTTCATGTGCTCTACAACGTTTCTAATCTGGTTCGGTGCTTTCAACTGTGTAGGTCTGGGTTTCAGCTTTCTCTCACACATTGGGTGTCTTAGGAAATAAAGCTTTCTAGTATTATAGGTATCCTATAAAGGAAATGGCATGGCCTTTTCTCTGGAAGTATATACATGTCAGTATTTCAACCAGGCACACATATAAAATCTAATGTCCATCATCATTTCTAATGCAGGCAAAGCTTCAGGAGAATCTTCTGTCCCGTCATAACTGTCTCAGTAGAAGCTTGAGGCTTTTGCAATACAATATCCATTATTTTTACAGAAAATAATGTAAAACCTCATTAATATAAGAAATGAGCAATAATCAATCCTAGTGCAGCTATGGCAACGGTTAACCAATCACAGTGTAGCTACAGCAGCAACCAATGATAGACTAAATCTGTGGTGACGACTCACCTATCCTGGTGTGATTCTCAACATCAGCCAGCCAATTGCAGTTCAACATCACTGTGAATAAAAACAACAATCCAAAGCCATTCACCACAATACATACACAAAATAAACAAATAGAGGGGCAGATTTATGCCGCTTTTGCGCCGCTGTTGCGTCACTTTTGTGACGCAGCGGCTGTGCAAAGCCAGCTCCATGCTGTGGGGTATTTACAACGTGACGCATCTGGGAGATGCGTCACGTTGTAAAGCCCTGCGCCACATATAGGCGTTCTGGCACAGGGGGGCGTTCCGGCGCAGGCACGCCTCCTAAAAGTGGCTGAGTGAAATCTACAAGATTTCACTCAGTCACTTAAGGCCATGCTGGGTCAAAACCCTATGCCTGCTTGAAGCAGGCGTAAGGATTGACTCAGTTTTATCATTCCCTTGAGATTTGTATTTTTATATTGTGATTTATCTTTTTATAGATTTTGATGTTTGCTTTTATGATTATATGTATATGATCGAATAAAGCTCGATTTGATTTGATTTGACTCTGTTAGGGATAGGGCACCCCCGACCCTTGCTGGAGCTGCATCGCGCTTGCGGAGCAACTCCAGCAATGCGCCGCCTTTCCCGTAGGGGATGCGACATGCATCCTCCCATACGTGCGCCGTAAATGCGGCGCATCAGTGGTGGGCACGGGTGGGCAGATGCATTGCAACTCTTCTGACGCATCCCTGCTGATTAGCAGAGATGCGCCAGAAGTAGTAAATCTGCCGCAAAATCTTTTCTGCTTAGCCTGAAAAGGCAAAAATCAGTAGATTAAATTAAAAGAATCTCACAATCAAAAGGTACAAGACTAGTACCTTTTCAGTACTTGCCAATCACAAATTCACACTCAAACAGACTCACGTCCAGCGGTATTTCACCTCTGCATAGCGTGCTTTCTTTTGAGCACCAAAGAAGAAGTTACTATAACCAAGATTAAGCACACAAAACCTGAAAGGAAAACTTGCTAATTCAGAAAAAATCCCTAATCTGTGTCTACCCGGTGCCACGCAAATCACACTACCACTTTGCAGACAAGTTCAACAATATCTCGAGATTCTGGATTATGGCATACCCGATTATCATAACTAATAAATAACAAAACTATTCTATTTTTAAAGCAAATCACAAATATGACAAATACATCAAAATCACATTAATCAAACCAAAAACTGACCCAAGAATCAACAGCAACACCAAACTCCTCAGAGACAGTGCAACAATTCATGACTCAACATCAATCGTACTTTGAACTACAAATCCTACCGTGCCACTAGCACACTGAAAACTCTCAATCTAAAGAATCATTCCATTCTACTGATGCTAACAATCCTTTTGCCCAGCAACAAACTTGAGCAGTTTAGGATTCAACAAATAATCCAAAGGTGAACTCGGCAATTCAGACAAAATCATTCTAGGGACAGGGGCTATAATTGTTTCAGAAAGCACTCTTACCTCTGAAACCATTTTCTGCAACTGCAAAACTGTAGAAAACACTCCATCCCTAAATATTACAGCTAACTGGTATTGGGTGGTTCAAGTACAGTATTAACATCCATTTACAAGGCAATGTATCCTATAGAAAAGATAGAAAACAGCATTTCAAAATACAGCCGATTAAAGAAAGGTCTGACCTAAAAAGTGAGTTTGGGAGGGGAATTTTGGAAAACCATGAAGGTTTATTACTAAATTCAAAAGAATACCATTCAGACAAGTGCGGATCCAGCAAATTTCATTTAAATATTTAAAATCATTGACATGAAAGCTCTCAGTAATATCATTAATGCAAAATAAGAAGCAAAATCATTAATAGGCCTAGTCTCAAATATGCCTCAAAATCTGTAATCTATCAGAAATCATCACTAGTAGCACAGGCAAGATCTTTAAAGAGTTTTAGCTCATTATCAAATTGATTGATTTATAGCCTATTTCTTTATAGAAAAGTATTAGGACTGCATACTCATTGTGAAGTGAGCAAGGAATTAAGGGGCATATTTATTAGGCCCTATCGCAACCACAATGTCACTTTCCAGGACGTTGTGGCAGCGATAGGGGCTTCACCTTGTTTACAAGATAGTGTTATTCTCTTGTAACACTATCTTGTAAACAAGGTGTTTACAAGATAGTGTTATTCCCACTGCCTCTATTGGCGAGTTGTTTTTGAAACATTACGAGGGAATCTATCAAGCAACTGAAGGGGCTATATCTCATTCCATTGGGGTATTTTTAGAGTCACTCGCAATATCTAAACTAGATGATGAGGGCAAGAAATACCTCAAAGAGGACTTCTCAATGCTTGAACTAGAGGAGGTGATTGGCTCCACCCCCAATGGTAAGGCCAATGCCGATGATGGTCTTCCTATTGAATTTTAAAAAAAATTTGGAGGCACCCTGCGTAAAGAGCTTCTGTTTTTAGTTAACTACTTACTTCAAGGAGGTCTTCCACCGGACTCTTTTCATTCAGCTGTGGTGGTTAGCATTTTAAAAAAGGAAAGGACAAGGAAAATGTTAATTCGTACAGACCCATAAGTATTTTAAATACAGACTATAACATTTTTACAAAACTTTTAGCAAACGGATTAAATAAAATAGTGGGGTCTCTAGTATCCCATGATCAGTGCGGTTTAATTGCTGGTAAGCACCTTCATTCAAATACAAAATTTTTATTGGAGGCACTAGATTATTTTAAGATTAATAAGGTGAAGGCTCAAATCTGGCTTTTAGACGCGGAGAAAGCCTTCGATCTAGTGTCATGGGATTGCCTTTTTGCTATTTTGCACAGTTTCAATTTCCCGATTGTTTTATTTCTCTTTTAAAACAACTTTATATGAATTCTAGGGCACAGATTATCATTAATAATACCAATATTGGGACATGTCAGGTCACTAGGGGCATGCGGCAAGGATGCCCCGTATCGCCAATTTTATTTGCGTTATTTATTGAACCGTTGGCGATTGCAATTAGGGACACAAGGACCAACACTGCCCCAGTATTTGGAATGACAAATATAAAATTATACGCAGATGATATTGCCCTTTTTTTAGATTCTAAACCCTAAGTCAATTGAAAATGTTAAAAATTTTCTCTGACTTCCAAAAATTAGGGGGCTATAAGATTAATGGTAACAAAACAGAAATTATTTTAACTAACTGCACTTTAGACACTTTAATACCGGCAGATTTACAACACATGCCCAAAAAGATATCTGGGAATATTTATATCGGACAATCTGGAAGACCTGCATTCGCTAAATTTTTTACCTCTGTTAAAAAAGGTGGGGTCTCTTCTTGATCGTTGGAATTTATTACCCTTGTCTTTAATAGGACGGGCAGCATTAGTACGTATGCCAATTTTACCTCTTTTTAATTTTCTTTTCAGCGCCGTACTCTGTGCAATCCAGGCCTCCTTTTTTAAAAGAGGAGATGCTTTGATCTCCTCTTTTCTCTGGGCAAAAGAATCTTCTAGACTCGCACTTAGTACTTTATATCTTCCATCTGCACAAGGGGGGCTGTCCCTCCCAAATATTAGAGAATATTATTTTGCATCTTTTGCACACCATAGTTTTAGTTTTTTTTCCTCAGAAACACAAGAGGTAGACAATTTTTTTATGAAGAAGATGCTGTCAGACTCAAAAATCACTGACCCGGTTAGAAATACGAAAGATCCAAAAAAGTTTGTTACAAGTCCTTACAGTGGACTTTTAAACAGAAAACTCAATTTTTTAATTTTTATTGTATCCCCAAAATAGGTAACACAATGCATCTAATTAACTTCAGTTTAGGGGAAGAGGGCTGCATGGACAATAGTATAATAAATGTCTGGAAGGAGAACGGCCTTGAGAAAATCGAAGACTTCCTTATAGGTAACAGGCGGAAGTCTTGGGATGAAATTTCTAGACAGATACACCACTCCCATACAATTCTGAACTGGTCATTTCTTATGCTCAATCCAAAACTCAGAGAGCTCGATATAGGAAATGTATTCCATAAAGTAAATATCTCTACAGCTCTTAATAATCAAACACAAAAGAAGTTGAGTATGTGGATTAAAATATTAAAAGAAAGTAAAGGGCAGGAACTCTCTAGTAAGATCATTGAGAGGTGGAAAAAGAGGGAAGACATTGAAATTAGCCAGCAGATACGGGATAAGATAAATACATTTAATAAAACCATCTTTCGCGGCGCTAATGTTAAACGCATGCAATTTTATAATAAATGGTTAATCTACAGAACCCCCTCTTTCCTCCACAGTATCTTTCCACACGTCGCCGACAAATGTTTTCGATGTGAAGAAAAAGGCACCTGGAAACATATTGTCTGGGAGTGCCCAAAAATTCAGCTATTCTGGAAGGAAATAGAAAAATACCTCTTCATTGAGCTCAAAGCCACTATAATCTTTGATGATTTAATTCCTGTCCTAGGCTGCTCTTCGAGTTACACTCCATATGATGAGCCCCTTTTTATTGCCTCTTTAATAGGGAAATCCCTAATTTTGCATTCCTGGAAAACAGATCTTGTGCCAACCTTTCAGGCATAGAAGGTAAAACTATTACGAATCCAGGGCAGGGGAAGAAAATATGCACTGAGATCTGGGGCCCTTAAGAAATATGAAAAGTTTTGGAGTATATTTGAATCTTAGTTTGTTCTCTGTCGATACTTAATTGTAACCACATCTTTTTAATATTAGTCTGCCAGATTGTTTATATTTATTCACATTGCACTTTATAAGTAAGTTTCTGAATCGATGAAATTTGAACACGTTTTTGTAATTTTTTTGTCCTGTACTGTATTAATTCTATTACTATATGTGTCTTGTCAAGTATATTCTATCTTTATGAACTCTCAATAAAAAATAAAAAATAAAATAAAAGATAGTGTTATTCCACTTAACATGGCTTAACGCTGCCTTGCAAATAAGACACCCTTTCACGCTATACTTAGCGTGAAAGGGGAGAGCAATGGTTTCTACCGCAACACTCATTGATTTTGCGCTGCCCCATTTTTACAAGGGTAGCGTAAATATGGGGCAGTGCCAAAATTAACACCATGGAAGACCTGGTCTTAATTTCCATTGTGCAGCACACATGGAAACAGCAAAACGTCAATGATTGTTTATGTGCAGGAAGATGTCCCGTTCTCCACATTAATAATAATAATTTAAAAAATGAATTTTTGCAACTTCTATGTGTGCTTCATTAAGCAGCACACATACAATTTACAAAATACCATTTAAAGATTGTCTATGGGCAGGAAGGAAAACCTTCCTGCACATAAACAATCAGTCCTGTCAACGCAGGCACCCTTGCACTAAGGTGCAAGTGTGCCTGCGTTGGCACTAGGCAGCTAAACTTAGTGCAGGCAGGGGGAAACGCAGGATTGCACCATATTCTTGCAAATATGGTGCAGCCCTGCGTTTCTAAAGAGACAGAGCATGTTGATGGCCTTCTTGTGACACGCTTCAACTCTTTCCCTGTAAATATGCCCCTAAATTTTCAACAAATCAAATTACATGTTTTATAATTGTCATGTTACCCTACCATCTTAGCACTAACCCACTACATGAATATTGATTCAGCCCTTTGAAAAAATGTCATCTGCAGGTGTCTTAGCAAACAACAGCGAATCACTGTGAATTAATGCAATACCGCATGCAAGTGGAATGTCCGTGAAAAACAGTTACAAAACTGGAAGCCCATCTTCCAGAACAGTATTAGTTAAAAATAAACAAACCCTTTCGGTGCCGAGGACATAATGGTAACATATTTAGCCGTGGCGCTGATGTGTCGAGGACCTAACTGTTACGTCCTCTGCACACCAGTGAGAACTTTTCTTTTCTTTTATTCAGCCTCGGGAGCAGCTTCCCTATCTGCCTGAAGCGCTTTTTTTCCAGTGCAATGATGATCGGCGCACATTGCGCACCAGCTGCGTTAAAGTGAAAGTGAAAGCTAAATGATTCAATCAGCTCATTTCACTCTCACTACCTACAGGCACGCGGGGCGATCTCAGCCCCGAGCACCGAGGCAGACGGGAGAGGTACGTCAGAGGGCGATTCCCAAGTAGGGATCCCTCACTAGACCCCAGGGAGGGGGGAGCAGCCCCTTGGGCAAGGGCCTTTGCTCTCCCATATTAATTTGTGCATATTCAGTCTTTCTGTCCCCCCTGGGGGAAGATGGGGGCAATAGCCCCCGATCGGCACACATGGGGGGCCTGAAAGTACACTAGGCACCTGGGATTATATTCTTTTCAAAACATAGTGTTTGGGGCAGCCCAAAATGGGCATGCCAATGCCCCCATCCCCAAAAACAAAAGTGACAGTCTTTCTGCCCCTCCCTGGGGGGGGGGACAGTTGTCGTTTATTACTCCTGATCTGCCCCCAGAGGAACAGAAAGCCCACTAGAAACCAGGGATTTTTTAATTTTTAATAGAATTGAAAATATATATATATATAGTGGTAGGGGCTGCCCAAAATGGGCATGCCAATGCCCCGACCTCCCAGATTAAAAAGGGGCAGTCTTTCTGCCCGCCCTGGGGGCGAATGAGAGTTATTACCCCTGATCATCTGGGCGGGGCAGAAATCCCACTAGACACCGTTTTTTTTTCTTTTATTAAAAGGTGGTGAGGACCATGCTGTCATCCCCCAAAAAATACCCACAGTCTGTCTGCCCCCCCTGGGGAGATGGGGGAATAGCCCCCTATCAGCCCTCCCAGGGGGTAGGAAAGCCCACTAGAAAGGCAGGGACTATTTATTTTTCAGTAGTTCAGAGGTGGGGGGCTGCCCAGAATGGGAATTTTAATGCTCCTACCTCCCCTGGCAACAGTCTTTCGGCCCGTCCCGGGGGGCAGATGGGGTATTAGCCCACTAGGCACCAGATATATGTTTATGAGAATGTCAGGGAGTGGCCCCTTATGCAAGGTTCGCTTCCCTTTTTTCTGTGCACACATTTTGGCTGATTCTGCCCCCTGGGGGGGGGGCAGATCAGCAAATTTACTAGGCTCTAGGGGCAGAAAACCCCTAGACAGTAGCGAAAGCTTCTGTGTGTGTGTGCACTGGCGGGCGTTCTGCTGATGGTCTGTGTGTACAGGTGTTTGACTGGCTGTGTGTGAACCTGCATTTTGCTGGCGGTGTGTGGGGACCTGCGCAAACCTGGCAGTGTATGTAAATCACTTTCACTCACATTTCTTTGCGGGAAAGTGGTGGGACCACCGGGGCGACACAAACTTCCTACCACCCAGCATTCCCTCAGGTCTCCTGGGAAGGGCCAAAAACATATTGCAGAGGCATCAAAAATGTAGGGACCACTAAGCGAGCTGGTTTTGCAAGGGGCTCACCTACGTTTTAAGGTCCCTGACTCGTCCCCCAGTTAAGGAAACTTACCAAATCCTGACATTTCTGAAAACTAGACACCCAGGAAAGTCCAGGGATGTGTGGCTTGCTTGGATTTCCCAATGTTTTTTTGCCCAGAATTTCCTGCAAACTTTGCTATAAAAATTGCTTTTCCACCCATGTCTGTGCTGGAAAGTGGTGGGATCACTGGGTCAACACAAGTTCCCAGTGTTCCCCCATGTCTCCCAATGAAAATGCTATCTCACTTGTGTGGTGGGCCAAATGCCTGTGGCAGGGAAGGGCCCAAAACTTATTGTAGAGGCATCAAAAATTATCGATCACAAAATGTATTTATTTATTTATTTTTGCAACTTGTATAGCGCGAACAATTGCCCAAGGGCGTTTCGGCGCTGTGGATGAAGCAGACTGAGGGGGGGAGGAGAAAGAGTTATTGGTTGAAAAGTCATGTCTTTATTTCTCTTCTAAAAATGGTCAGAGTGGGAGCCGACCTAACGTCGGGTTCAAGGGAGTTCCAGAGCTTGGCCATTGATACATGGAAACTGCGGTCACCCCAGGCAACAGTTCTAGTGCGTGGGACTGTCATGATGAATGTATTCATTGAGCAAAGTGGTCGTTTGGGGACATGGAATGCGAAAGGGTTGAGAAGAAATCGCGGGCCCTGTATGTGAGAGGCTTTATAGGCGATACAGAGAGTGTTAAACTTTATTCTATTTTTCACTGCCAGCCAGTGATAGTTTTTGATGGTATGGGCAATTGGTTGGAATTTAGGGGCACCTGAAAGCAATCTAGCCGCCGCATTTTGTATGGACTGCAACCTTTTAATGACCTTGCTTCGGGCATTAACCAGGAGTCCATTACAATAGTCTACTGAGGACATGACAAATGAGGTAACCAAAGTTTTACCAGAATTAGGAGGAAGAAAAGGAAGGACCTGGTTTTGCACGTGGGTCACCTGCGTTTTTGGTCCCGGACTTGGCGGCTATGTAGGGAAACCTACCAAATCTAGACATTTCTGACAACTAGACACCCAGAGGAGTCCAAGGAGGTGTGCCTTGCATGGCTACCCCAAAGTTTTGTTACCCAGAATCCCCTGAAAACCTCCAAAAAAAAATCACATTATCCTCACATTTCTAAGTGGGAAAGTTGTGGGATAACAGGGCAGACACAAATTTCCTACCACCCAGTGTTCCCCAAGTTCCTCCTATAAAAATAGTACCTCACTTATGTGGGTGGGCTATGTGCAAGCTAAAGGGATCAAAATGATGTCTCACAAAATTATATGGCTTTGCAAAAGTGGCACCTGCGTTTTTGGTTTGGGCGAGGCAGCCTTCTAGGGAACCCTACCGCACTGAGACATTTCTGAAAACTAGACACCTGGGGGACTCCAAGGATGTGTGGCTTGGGTAAATTCCCTTTAAACCTCAAATGTAGCTAAAAAAAAATCCCACCGCCCAGCGTTCGCCTTGGTCTCCCAAGTAAAATTATACCTCACATGCGTAGGTGGACCAAGGGCCTATGACTGAGATAAGCCAAAACATTTAGAGATTGAGTGGATAGCACAGCTGTAAGCGCTATATTTTTTAATATACATTTTTAGGCTGACTCTGCATTGGACACCCACACAAGTGAGGTAGCTACATTTTTGGCCCCGTGCTCGGCAGCCTTCAAGGGAAACCTACCAAACCCAGACATTTCTGAAAATTAGACATCAGAGGGAGTCGAGGGAGGCGTGGTTTTCTTGGATCCCCCAACGTTTTTTACCCAGAATCCCCTGCCATCCTCAATTTTAGCTAAAACAAATCATGTTTACCTCACATTTCTGTAAGGGAAAGTGATAGGATCACTGGGTCGATACAAATTTCCTACCACCCAGCTTTCCCCCAGGTCTCCCAATAAAAATACTACCTTCCTTGTGCGGGTGGGCAAAGTGCCCGCGACAGGGAAGGCCCCAAAACATATTGTGGAGACATAAAAAATTATCGATCATAAAACAACCTGGTTTTGCAAATGGGTCGCCTGCGTTATTTTGATCCCAGACTTGGCGGCTATGTAGGGAAACCTACCAAATCCAGACATTTCTGAAAACTACACAAACGGAGGATTCCAGGGAGGTGTGGCTTGCATGGATACACCAAAATGTTCTTAGCCAGAATCCCCTGAAAACCTCACATTTAGCTAAAAGAACACATTTTTCACACATTTCTGTGTAGGAATGTTGACGGCTCACTGGGTGACACATATTTCCTACCATCCACCATTCTATGGGTCCCCAGATAAAAATAGTACATCACTTGTGTGGGTGGGCCAGGTGCCTGCTACAGGGAAGGGCTGCAAACGGATCAAAATTATCTTTCTCAAAATGACCTGGTTTTGCAAAGAGGGCACCTGTGTTTTTTGTTCCAGGCAGGAAACCAACCAAACCTCAGATATTTCTGAAACGAAACACTAGGGAGAGTCCAAAGATGTGTGCCCTGCGTGGATCCCCTGATGTTTTCTTACCCAGCATCCCCTTTAACCCTTTAAATGTAGCTATAAACTCACATTTTTCTCACATTTCTATCTGGGATCACCGTGCCAGCACAAATTTCCTACCACCCAGGGTTCCCCTTGGACTCCCAAGTAAAATTATACTAGACTTGTTTGGGTGGGCCAAGGGCCTGCAATTGGGAAAAGCCATAAATGATTGAGGGGATGGCACAGCAAGCTCTAAGTTCTATATATATTTTCAAATACATTTTAAGGCTAACACTGCATTGGACACCCACAAGTAAGATATCATTTTTATTGGGATACCAAGAAGAAGTCTGGATGGTTGGAAATTTATGCTGGCATGGTGATCTCAGACAGAAATATAGGGCAAATTAGATTTATTTTGCTAAATTTGAGGCTTGCAGGGGATTCTGGGTAGGAAAACGTTGGGGGATCCATGCAAGCCACACATCCTTGTACTCCTCTGGTGTCTAGTTTTCAGAATTGTCTGGGTTTGGTAGGTTACCCTACATGGCCACCGAGCCCAGGACCAAAAATGCAGGCGACTTCCTTGCAAAACGAGGTATTTTTGTGATCGATAATTTTCACATCTTCACAATACCTTTTCCTGTCACGGGCACTAGACCTAACCAAACAAGTTAGGTAACATTTTTATCAAGAGACTTGGGGCGATGCTGAACGGGTAGAAGCTTGTGGCTTCCCGCAGTTTGCAGAATTTTCCATCATAGAACTTTGCGGGAAATGTTTTTTTTTTTGCAAAGTTTGCAGTTTGCAAGGGATTTTGGGTAACAGAACCTGGTGAGATACACACAAGTCACCCCATCCTGGATTTCCCTGGGTGTCTAGTTTTCAAACATGTACAGGTTTGCTAGTTTTCCCTAGGTGCCAGCTGAGCTATAGCCCAAAATCCACAGCTAGGCACACTTCAATTAAAGGGTCAGTTTCTGTAGAAAAATGTGATGTGTCCACGTTATGTTTTGGGCAATATCCTGTTGTGGGCACTAAACCTAACCCACACAAGTGAGGTACCCTTGATATCATGAGACTTGGGGAAATGCAGGGTGGGTGGATGTTTGTGGCTACCCACAGATTCAAAAACTTTTCATCATAGAAATGTGAGGAAATTGTGTTTTTTTTGGCAACGTTTAATGTTTGCAAGGGATTCTGGGTATGAGAAACTGGTGAAAGCCACAAAGGCCCCCCATCCTCGATTCCCCTATGTTTCTGTGTTTTATTAATGTACAGGTTTGCTAGGTTTTCCTAGATGCCAGCTGAGGTAGGGCCCAAAATCCACAGCTAGGCACACTGCAAAAAAAAGCGTAACTTTTCAGTGGAAAAATGTGATACGTCCATGTTGCATTTCGAGTCGCTTGCTTTCACGGGCACCGGCCCTACCCACACAAGTGAGGTACTATTTTTAATTCGAGACTTGGGGCAATGCTGGGTGGGTGGAAGGTTGTGACTTCTCACAGATTCCAGAACTTCCCATCACAGAAATATGATTTTTTGACAAGTTTTAAGGTTTGAAAAGGATTCTGGGTAACAGAACCTGGTGAGAGCCACATAAGCCACTCCATCCTGATGTCCCTTGTTATCTAGTTTTATATAAAATGTAAAGGTTTGCTAGGTTTCCCTAGGTGCTAGTTGAGCTAGACCTAAAATCCACAGTGAGGCACATTCCAAAAAAAGGGTCAATTTTCAGTGGAAAAATGTGATGTGTCCACATTGCGTTTTGGGCTGTGCCCTGTTGCAGGCACCAGGCCTATCCATGCAAGTGTGGTACCATTTTCATCGGCAGACTTGGGAAAATGCTGGGTGGGAGGAAGTTTATGGCTCCCCGCAGATTCCAGAACTTTCCCTCACAGAAAGGTGAGAGAAAAGTTTTAGTTTTGTTTTACAAAGTTTGAGCTCTACAAGGTATTCTGGGTAACAGAATCTGGTGAGAGCCACAAAATAACCCCAACCTGGATTTCACTGGGTGTCTAGTTTTCAAAAATTTACAGGTTTGCTAGGTTTCCTCAGGAGCAGGCTGAGGTAGGGCCCAAAATCCACAGCTAGTCACATTTAAAAAAAAATGGTCAGTTTTCTTTGGAAAAATGTGATGTGCCCACTTTGCGTTTTGGGCCGTTTCTTGTTGCTGGCACTAGGCCTGCCCACACAAGTGTGGCCCCATTTTTGATGGGAGACTTGGGGGAATGCTGGTGGGTGGAAATTTGTGGCTCCCAGAAATTTCCATCACAGACTTGTGAGGAAATTGTGTTTTTCTAAAATACAATTTGAGATTTTTAGGAGATTCTGGGTAATGGAACCTGGATCCTGGATTTCTATTGTTATCTAGTTCTAAAAAATGAAAAGCTTTGTTAACGGTCCCTAGGTGCTGGCTGAGCTAGGGCCTAAAATCCACTACTAGGCACATTGCAAAAAAAGGGCCAGTTTTCAGGGGAAAATGTGATATGTCCACATTTGAGCTGTGCCCTGTTGCAGGCACAAGACCTACCCACACAAGTATGGCACCATTTTTATTAGGAGACTTGGAGAAACGCTGGGTGGGAGGAAGTTTATGGCTCCCCGTAGATTACTTAACTTTCCATCAGAAATGTTAGGGAAATGTGTTTTTTTTACAAAGTTTGCGGTTTGCAAGCGATTATGGCTAACAGAACTTGGTGAGAGCCCCACAAGTCTCCTCATCCTGGATACCCCTGGGTGCATAGTTTTAAACAATGTACAGGTTTGCTGGGTTTCCTTAGGAGCAAGCTGAGCTAGTGCCCTCTATCCACAGCTACTCACAGTGCAAAAAAAGGGTCAGTTTTCAGTGGAAAAATGTGATGTGTCCACGTTGCGATCTGGGCCATTGCCTGTCATGGGCACTAGGCCTACCCACACATGTGTGACACCAATTTTATTGGGAGACTTGGGGGAATGCTGGGTGGGTGGAAGTTTGTGGCTCCCCACAGATTCCAGAACTTACCATCACAGATGTGTGAGGAAAATGTGTTTTTTTTACAAAGTTTGAGGTTTGCAAGGGATTTTGGGTAACTGAACCAGCAGGCTGAGCTGGGACCCAAAATTAACAGCTAGGCACATTGCAAAAGAGAAAGGTCAGTTTTGTGTGGAAAAAAGTGATGGGTTCATGTTATATTTTGGGCCATTTCCTGTCACAGGCACTAGGATTACCCACAAAAGTGATGTACCATTTGTATCGGGAGATTTAGGGGAATGCCGAGTGAAATGAAATGAAATGAAATGAAAAGTAGATTTATAACAGTGCGATTGCTGCCCGGAGGTGTCCAAGCGCTAGGAACCTGAAGAAGAAAAGAGGTAGCGAGCCGGGATAGCAGGCTTAAAAATTTTACTGAGGGGAGTTCAACAGATACGTTTTTAATTGTTTACGAAAAGAGGAGAGGTTGGGGTTGGATCTGAGGTGAAAGGGGAGTGAGTTTCAGGTCTTGGCGGCATTGTGGGCAAACGTCCTTCCTCCGGACCTTGCCTTTTTTATTCTCGGGGCTGTAGCCATGAAAGCCTGGCTAGATCGGAGATCTCTGCTTGGTCGGTACTGGTTTACTAGACCGCGAATAATCATAGGCCCTGTGTCCCAGAAAGCCTGATGGGCGATACACATGGCCTTGAAGGAGACTCTCTGATGCACTGGCAACCAATGCAGGCTAATCAGTCCAGCTTTGACTGACAGTCTGCGTGGAAGCTGTAGCAGTGTGTGGGCGGCACAGTTCTGCACTATCTGCAGTCTATGCAGGGTGTACTCCGGGGCGCCAAGGTAGAGGACATTGTTGGAGTCTAGGCGTGACTGTATCAGGCCCTGTATGGCTACCTGCTTTGCCTCCACGGGTAGAAGAGGGAGGACTTTCTTCAACATCCTAAGAAGGCCAAAGCAGGTAGCCGAGAGCTTTGTGGCCTGGGTGTTGAATGAACGGCTCCTGTCCAGCCACACCCCAAGGCTTTTGATGTTGTCCTTGGGTACCGGGGGGATGCCTAGACAGAAGGGCCACAGTGAGTTGAAGAAGATGGGGTTCGAGGGGCCCAGGAGCATCAGCTCCGTTTTATCTCCGTTGAGTTTGAGGGATGACGAAGTCATCTAGGCCTTTACCTCCTCAAAGCATTTTATTAGCCCACCTGATAGTGGCCGATCAGCCTCCTGCGCCAGTGGGACCACCAGCTGTGTGTCGTCCGCGTAAGAGATGATCTTAACCCCGAATGGACGAACAACCTCAGCCAGTGGTCTCATATAGATGTTAAAAAGCGCAGGGCTTAAGGAGGAGCCTTGAGGGACTCCACACTTCAAAGGCCTACTGGTGGATGCTGTCTCTACATCAAGCACTTGACATGACCTGTCGCTCAGGAAGGATTTGAGCCAGAGCCAGGTCTTGTCCACTATACCGACATTCGAGAGACGGCTCAGCAAGGTGTCGTGGCTGACCGTATCGAATACCGTGCTGAGATCAAGGAGGATCACTGTCACTGATCCTCCCTGATCTAGGATTTTTCTGGACTCCTCGGTAACCACTAGAAGGGCGGACTCTGTTCCATGTCTGGGTCTAAAACCCATCTGGGTGGCATCCAACAACTGGTTATCTTCAAGAAAATTCACCAGCTGGAGGTTGATGTACCTGTCCAGGATTGTGCTCACCCAGGGGAGCAGGGAGATGGGCCGATAGTTGCTAAAATCCGATGGATCCAGATTAGGTTTTTTTAGCAGGGCTCGGACCATGGCCCGTTTCCAGGCAGGAGGGACAGTGCCAGAGGTGATGGATGCATTCAGGAGGTCCATGATGGTTGGTAAAGTGACCTGATATGCTAACATCATGACGTCAGGAGGTGCCGGGTCGCTTGGGGACCCCGATTTTACTTTGCGAGCCACGGATTCCAAGACTTCGAGATCTAGACAGGGGAAGTGATCCAGTACGAGTGGATGGAAGTTTATGGCTCCCCACAGAGTCCAGATCTTTCCATCAAAGAAATTTGAGGAAAGTTTGTCTTTTGACAAAGTTTGAGGTTTGCAAGGGGTTCGGGGTAACAGAAACTGGTGACAGCCACACAAGTCACTCCATCTTTGATTTTCCTGGGTATTTGTTTTTCAAAAATGAACAGGTTTGCAAGGTTTCTTTAGGTGCCAGCTAAGCTAGGGCTCAAAATCCTCAGCTAGACACATTGCAAAAAAGGATCAGTTTTCAGTGAGAAAAAAAAAGTTATGTGTACACATTGCTTTTTGACCGTTTACTGTTGCGGGCATTAGGCATACCACACAAGGGAAATTCAGTTTTTAATAAGAGTCTTAGAGGATTGCAGAATAGTAGAACACGTGTTGCTATTAGTTGTTTTTTTCTATGCATTTCTGCCTTCCAAATGTCAGACTGTGTGTAAATAAGAAGTAATTTAGAAAAATGTCGTCTAATTCACATGCTAATATGGTTACCCACAAATTCAGAGATGTGCAAATGACAACAGCTTTTAAACTCCATATCTTGTTCCCATTTTGAAAATACATAGGTTTCCTTGATTACTGTTTTTCACTTTTTATATTGTAGCAAATGAATTGCTGTATACCCAGTACACAATGAAAAACCATTGCAAAGTGAAGCTCTGTTATTGGCTCTGGGTACCTCGGATTCTTGGTGAACCTACAAGCCCTATATATCTCCAATACCAGAAGGGTCCCATGGACGTAACCATATATTGCTTTTAAAAATATAGTATAGTTAGAAGATGTTACAGGTGAAAATGTAGGCACAAATGGCTGTTTTTTTCAACTCAATTTCAATATTCTTTTCATTTCAAATGTACTTTTTATAGGAAAACCTTAAAGGATCTGCACAAATGACTCATTGCTGAATTTAGAATGTATCTATGTTTCAGAAATGTATAGCTTGGGGGCGTGGCCAGCAACCGGATAAGATGGCCGCAAAGTAGGAGAGCTCCGCTAGCCATGTAGAGAGAGCCCCGTAAAATCCAGCACAATCCATATTGTTGGAGTTCACCCTGCAGAGAGGAGAGCACTGGGAGCTTGGGGCAATCTCCTGTGCGGGTTTCCGGCTGCCAGAGGTGTACCAGCCTTGGAAATCGAGCGGCGGCCCCGGGAGCAGGTGCAGACAACATGGTACTACCCCGTCAGGCCTGACCTGCGAGGAGCCTGACTTTGAGGCCAGAGATACGCAGCGGACCATGACGGCCACAACGAGATGATTGTCGGCGTGTGGAGTGGCAGCAACGAAGATTTCCATGCGCAATTACCCGCCAGTGCAGAGGATTAAAAAGCACACAACGTGCAGTGGCAGAGCTACACAAGCGGTGGAACCAGCAGATACCCGAGGGTTCGTGTGCGCCCCGCTGCGGCCTGAGGCGGCAATCCGGTGAGTTGCGCGTGACCTGGACTGCGGTGACACAGGAGGGGGCTCTCCTCCGCCTACCTTGCTCCCTCCACCTCTGATACTTTGGAATGCACAACAGCCTCGGGTTTAGAGAAGGTCAATGTGCGCCCAGGGGAAGAGAGCTGGCCGGCCTGTAAAGGAAACACGCTCTGAAATAAGCAACCTGTAACACTGCCCTGGCAGCTCGGTCGTAAGGGTTGTGGTGAGGCGACTTTGGGCATCCAAGAGATTTAGGGCTGGCATTTGTGTGGTGCGCCCTCCAGATGTCCACCAAGCCCAGGGCAGACAGGAAGCCGATGAGAAGCTCCTCGTCTCTCTGTCCCACTGAAGCACTCGAACGATCCAGCTCCGGATCTAGAACTGCATTTTCTTCGCCCCCAGACAGAAGTGTGCCCACTGGCAGCCCTATATGGATTTTACTGATCGTTGGAAAGATGATTTTCTGCAGCCTCGGGGGGACATAGAACAAGCAGAAGTTTAACACATCATCCCTCCCACCTCCCCGCCTCACCCAGACAACAGCCCGCGTTGTCGGACCAGACCCCCTCTACAATGAACAGGCACGCAGGCCGCTTCAGGATGCCCACCTCCCTGGCGTCGGTGGTGTAACCCAAGTGGGCCACCAGCTTGTAGCCAAAGTGATCCAGTGCCTTGTATTTGTTCCCCTTAATGTACATCTTCTGGATCATTATGACATCTGGGGCGTGTCTTTTGATATGCTACAATACAAGAACGCCTCTTTGGCATAGTGCTGAGTTAAGAGAGGTCTCCTCTTTTTAAGGGCTCTCCGGTTGGAGGACCATAGGCATAGAGAGACTGGGGGACGTGTGGAGGGAAGGGTCCCCACTTTCGGTTGAGGAACTCCAACAGGATTTGGGACTGGCAGAGACCCAGAGGTTCCATTACCTCAGACCCAGACATGCACTGTTGACACAGCTATGGGGTGACACCTCCCTTCCTGATTATTCTCCCATTGAAGACAGACTTCTAATTGACCCTCTCCCCGAGAAAGCAATTTCAACAATATACCTAAAGCTTTTGAATAATCTGCCTAACCAGTTGATAGCCTTAAGGACTGCCTGGATGGATGACCTGGGCAACATAGATGATGATGAGTTGCAGGAGGCGCTCCAACGCCCGCGAGAGATAGCAATATGAGTGCGTTTCCGACTGATCCAGCTCTGGATTTTGCATCGCTCCTATTACCCCTTGATGCTAATACACAAGATTGGTAGGGCACAATCACCGCAGTGCATCCGAGGTTGCCAGAATGAAGGCACGTTCCTTCATATCCTGTGGGAATGTCCTAATATATTGCAATTCTGGCGTAGGGTTACGACAATAATGGCCAGGGTGGTGGGTACTGACTTGCCACTGGACGCAAAATGGCATCTGCTTATAATCAGGGGGGAGATGGCCTGGCCCAAATATGTCACTTATGGCTTACGCTGGCATCGGGAATCGCAAAACGTAATATTGCTAGGGGGCGCCAATTCACCCTACAGCAGAGGTCTTCAATCTGTGGGGCGCGACCCCCAGGGGGGTCGTGGAGTCCTTGGAAGGGGGTCGCAGATTCTGTCAGGGGCATGCAATTCCTGGCGTTGGGCTGATCGAGGGTGCTCATGGCGGAGGCCTAATTCACACCGAGGTGTGAAAAACATCAAAGGCTCATTAACAAGTAGAAGGTCTTTTAAAGAGCTGTCAAGTACTCAGGTGTGGCTCTGTGTGTCCCTTAAACGGTTTCAGCCGGGCTTATACACAGGACCTGGGGGAGGGGGGAAAGTGGGTGGGGTCTGGGGGAGCAGGCTGTAGTGTAGCCCTTAGAGTATAATGAATGTTGCGTGCCTGGAGCTGTGGGTCCCGTGACACGTCCCCCCTCCCGCCCCCAGCAGGGAGGCACAGAGATGCCCTCCCATGAGCGGGAAAGAAGGAAGAAGACACAAAGATACTGACCCTCCCTACCCCCATGAGAGAGTCACAGAAAAGGTGGGTGGATGAATGATGGGTGGATGGATGGATGTAAGGATGAAGGATGGATGGATATGTGAAAAGGTGGGTGGATGAATGATGAGTGGATGGATGAAAGGGTGGATGGATGGATGAAAGGGTGGATGGATGGAAGGATGAAAGGGCGGATGGATGGAAGGATGAAAGGGTGGATGGATGGATGAAAGGGTGGATGGATGGAAGGATGGAAGGGTAGATGGATGAAGGATGTATGAATGGATAAAAGGTTGCATGGATGAATGGTGGATGGATGGATGTGTAAAAAGATGGGTGGATGAATGATGGGTAAATAGATGGATGAAAGGGTGGATGGATGTATGGATGGAAGGATGAAAGGGTGAATGGGTGAAGGATAGATGGATGAAGGATAGATGTATGGATGTAAGGATGAAAGGGTGGATGGATGAAGGATGGATGGATGTGTGAAAAGGTGGGTGGATGAATGATGAGTGGATGGATGAAAGGGTGGATGGATCGATGAAAGGGTGGATGGATGGAAGGATGAAAGGGTGGATGGATAGAAGGATGAAAGGGTGGATGGATGGATGAAAGGGTGGATGGATGGAAGGATGGAAGGGTAAATGGATGAAGGATGTATGAATGGATAAAAGGTTGCATGGATGAATGGTGGATGGATGGATGTGTAAAAAGATGGGTGGATGAATGATGGGTGAATGGATGGATGAAAGGGTGGATGGATGTATAGATGGAAGGATGAAAGGGTGAATGGGTGAAGGATAGATGGATGAAGGATAGATGTATGGATGTAAGGATGAAAGGGTGGATGGATGAAGGATGGATGGATGTGTGAAAAGGTGGGTGGATGAATGATGGGTGGATGGATGGAAGGGTGGATGGGTAAAGGATGGATGTATGGATGGAAAGATGCAAGGGTGGATGGATGAAGGATGGATGTATGGATGGAAGGATGAAAGGGTGGATGGATGAAGGATAGATGTATGGATGGAAGGATGAAAGGGTAGATGGATGATGGATGGATGGATAAAAGAAAGGGTGGATGGATGTATGGATGGATAAAAGGTTGCATGGATGAATGATGCATGGATGGATGTGTGAAAAGGTGGGGGGTGAATGATGGGAGGATGGATGGAGGAAAGGGTGGGTGGATGGATGTATGGATGAAAGGGTGGATGGAGCAAGGATGGATGTATGGATGGGAGGATGAAAGGGTGGATGGATGTATGGATGGATAAAAGGTTGCATGGATGAATGATGGATGGATGTGTGAAAAGGTGGGTGGATGAATGATGGGTAGATGGATGGAAGGGTGGATGGGTAAAGGATGGATGTATGGATGGAAGGATGAAAGGGTGGATGGATGTATGGATGGAAGGATGGATGTAAGGATGAAAGGATGGATGGATGTGTGAAAGTGCGGGTGGATGAATGATGGATGGATGCGATGAGGTCTAACACGCGCATTTATGGTTGTCAAAAGTTGATGATGAGGAGTACCAGTTTCTAGAAACTTTTGTCGGAAGGGGGTCCTTACGCCTAAAAAGGTTTTACAAGGGGGTCTCGGCATCAAAAAGTTTGAAGACCTCTGCCCTACAGTGACAGACTGGGGGAAGAACATCGACTGGTGTCAGAGAGCAGAAGAAATGGTACACAAGAGCAGAGGGTGTGTCAAGAAATGGGAAAAGGTGTGGGCCTGTGGCATGCTTACAGGGGATTGCTGGAGAGCCAGGTGGCCACTGGAGAGGCCCTAGATGGCTAGAGAATGGTACTCCTTTAACAATGTTTCTTTATTATTGGGAAGCTGGGTTTAGCCCCACCCGGCCATGAGCCATCCTAATCCCTGTAAGAGCATCTACAATGCGCGTGCTTTGGGAAATGTTATTGTGCTGTCCACTGAGCGTGTTTAATGAAGAGAGATTAAAAATAAAAGAAAGAAATGTATAGCTTTGAGGACCCATTTCTACCACTAACTGGAAGGAGGTTGAAAGCACAAACAATAGGGAAAATAGGCTATGTCCCAGTAAAATGTCAAAACTGTGTAGAAAATGTTGGTGTCCTGACAAAAGTTTGTCTGTTCCTGAAAGCTGGGAAGAAGGTGATTTTAGAACCATAATCCCTTCATTGATCCCATTTGCAGGGAGAAAAAACAGAAGCTTTCTTCTGCAGCACTTTCTTCATATTCCCCCCCCACCCCCCGCCAGAGGAATCCACAAATCCCTGGGTATCTTTAGAATCCTCACTATTTTGGAAAAAAGGATGCAAATTTGGCTTGTATATCTTATGTAAACAAAAAGTCATGATGGTCTAAGCGCAAACTACCCCAAATAGCCCAAAAAAGGGCATAGCACATGGGGAGAGTGGGCCTGGCAGCAAAGGGGTTATCAAAATGGCATTGAGACTTAACTGATATCGCATAAAGCAGAAAAATACACTTTATCGAGTGCAAGCAAATTAGTTTCAACTCCATTACCTCAATATTAGTATGCACTGATTATTTCAAGTGTAGATCAATTGCTCAGCATACTATCAATAATGCAGATTTGGAATAAAATGCATATAGCAGCATCACCAACTATTATGACATAGTAGCAGTGAGTAAACAAATTCTGAATATGGTATTCACCCTACTGAGTCTCATTGAGAACCATATATAACACATGAATAACACAGTGGAAAACCTACTGCACTTATGGAACACATGCACTTCCAACTATGTATCAAAACCTAAGTCAGTTCAATAGGCAGTCCATATCTTTCCTTCTCCGTAACGCCCCACTTAAAAACCTCGCAACCCCATAACATATCAATAGTGAAGAGACCATTTGCAAATAGATCAGGGCTGGTCTTACTTTTGCAAATTGGCAATTTTTTAAAACAAGTAATATGTGTTTAAATCATAATTCATTGTTAAAATCACAGAAAAATATAAAATGTAACAAATCTTATTCTGAAAAATTATCACATAACAGGGCTGTAGAGTCCCTGCCTTTGAAAAACTATTAGGTATTGTAAGGGACCAGTGAATACAAGTGAATCTAAATCTGGATAAAAGAAAACGATGATGCAGATTATCTAAAATCCCAGGGTTTATAATCACATGTCTACAAGTGGGTTTTCTAAATTCATTTCTAAGTCCCCTTTCCATGCTTCTCCTAGTTAAAAATTGAATTTTAATATCTTTCACCTCATTAGGATGGAACGTCCTGGGTTGATTATAAGGCTTGGGGCGCCCTAGGACTGAGAGCTGTTGAAAGGCATAGCTTAGCCAACAGACGTCTCTAGCTCTATCGAACTTCATGCAATCCAAATAAATTGATTTAGGTTGGGCTGGGATCTGGACCATATTTTTAACCACTGTATCAAGGGGCCAATGCAAAACTGTTAATAATGTAACCCTGCCTTAATTCTTTGTGCACCGTGAAGGTGGGAATACTTGAAGGAATGGCTAAAAGTTATCGTAAATATTTAGGGGCAGATTTACAATAACTGGTGCATCTCTGCATATTAGCAGAGCTGAACCAGTTATGTTGCGTTGTGGAAAAATAGCCTTGCGCCCCCATGGATGCACCGCATTTACAATGTGGTGCACCATGACGCAAGGATGGAAAGATGTGTGACGCATCTTCTGACTTAAAGGCAGCGCATTGCTGGAGCCGTGTTGCAAGCACGACGCAACTCCAGCAATGGTTTGGAATGCCTTTTCCTAACATGCTGCATCACTCCTTACGCCTGCTTTAAGCAGGCGTGAGGTTTTGACGCAGTGGGGTCATAAAAGTGACTCCGCAAAATCTTAGATTTCACTGCGTCTCTGTTTTGAGGCTTTCCTACGTCAGAACGCAGGGCTTTACAACTTGATGCATCTCACTAGATGCATCAGGTTGTAACGATGTTGCATAGTGGCGGATTGTTTACCATGCCGCTGCGTCACAGAAGGTATGGGTAGGTTGCTACATTGGACAACACCCCACCTTTACATATGAGGGATTTCTTCTCACGTTTTGAGTAGCCAGATGACATGATGTGCGATTTTGTAAAATTAACAGAAAGGTCTAGAGCAACTATAAAATCAATAAAAGTATTGACAAGACTTTTCAGTGCTATTGGTGTCCTGGCAAATAAAACTGCAACATCTGCATATAACAGGGCAGGAATGGGCTTAAAACCTATTCTCGGGGTATCCGTGCATGCGTCCAATAACACCGCCCCCAACTTATTTATATAAAGGGGAAAAAGTACCAAGGCACATCCCTCTTAGTTACTATTCTCCAAATAGCATTTAGCCATTACAACTCTGAAGAAAGGTGATTTCACAAGCTCCTCGTAGTCCTCAAAAAGACATGTACAATGTTCAATGTTATTCCAAGTCCATTTATTAACAATTCCTTTCTTTTGCCACACCGTCACAGCCGACGCGAGTTTCGCCCTCCGCGGGCTTTTTCAAGGCTGAAATTCATACATAAAACAGTATGTCACAAAAAGGAATGAGATAAAAGCCAGCTATATGCGTACTCATATTCGCATATCGTGCTATAGATTCATAAACTTTTCTCTTTGTTTTTATGCATCCTATTCATATCTTATTAATGCTTGCTTGTCACAATTCATACATAAATAACATGAAAAGCACATGATAATAAAAACACCATCATTGTTGTTAGTCCATTTCATTAATCTCTCCTATGTACACTCCCAATGTGCCGTCTTCACATCCATATTGGATTTACTGGTAATCCCATATCGCATTAAAAAAACACAAATCTTAGCATATATAAGCACCACAAACCAATCCCGTGTCCTGCATCCTAAAGTTTTGCACAATTTTTTGGGTAGTTTATAAAAAATATGTCACCGCTCAGAATAACTGTCTATTTCATTGGCAGGTATGCCACAACCACTTTCTCCAACCAAACACATCTTCTGAAATGCCATTGTTTCTGCGTAACTGACTTGATAATTTCACTTACCTAACAAATTATGTGGTGAGCATAGAACTTTTGCAGTCAACAAGAAATCGTATAGCCTGAAAGTGCATGAGTCCTGTAAGTGCGTAGAAATATATAATTAGTACTTTTTGTCCCCATGTGTCACTTAAATCAAATGTTGCCAAAGTGACTAGCCAAAGCACAAAGTGCCGGGCTTACCTTTAAGACTTTTATTTTGTACACCGGGAATTTGGCTTATGGAGTATGGAGTCAATCCTTCCGTTCTTTGGTCAGTAACAAGTTATTACACATTTGATGGAGCCATGATAAGTCCCATCTGTAATAGAGTATCATATTATAGATATTTATTGTGCTATTTGGTCGGATGTCAAGTCACTATTTAAATGAAAACATATTGGAGAGACTATATTTAAAATCACCCAGTATTTGTATCAAGAGTAAAATCACTCGTCGATACTCTTTGTGCACCCATTATGTTTAAAAACATGCCATCCGCATTAGTTGCTATATTTCAGAATGAAAGTTACAAACGAGAGGACGGTCATATGCGTGTATATTTCCCCCCAAGAGGCACACTCAGTTGTCCCGCACATTATCCGTAATTCATTTATTCCATAACAGCACGCTCTGCAAGTGGACACTACGTGTCTCTATTCTTCCAAACGTTATGTTTGAAATGATCCAGAGCGTCTAAGTTAAACATTTTTATTCCATAACAGCACGCTCAGCAAGTGGACACAACGTGCCTTTATGCTTCCATGTGTATTCTACAAAGACTCTACTTTTTTACCCATACCAGTTTGGGAAGATAACGTATGTCACAGACACTAACTGCACAACAAACTAAACGTTTACGACAACTGCGGTCCAAACCGGCGCCTGTAAGCATACCGTCACGTTTAAAAACACAGCGGACACACGCAGAATCTACTGATTTTAAACTTACCGCCATTGCGTGTTCTCACGTCTTTCGTGTGGGGTCCCGTTCGTTTGGTCTGACAGCAACCCTTACGTCTCCCTTCCGGTTTATAAAAAATAGTCAGTGAGGAAGGACTACCCGAAACATTATGTTGACCGTCTCCCATTTACACAGTGGCCATTTTGGAGTGTCACAATTCACTTTTTAGTGCCATAAGGATGTGAACGACCACATTTTAAAGAATCCTAATCGTAACGGGTGCAAGTGTGTTTCCCCAAAAATTATCACACTCAATTATTTGTATTTTACCCTCATATATTTGGGTTTTATCAACAGCGAAACAAGCCATATGTTTGATCCTTTGATTAAACAGTAGTTGCATAAGTCCTATTAACCATTAGTAGAAATTTAAAAAGGACATTATGTACATCTTATTACTCTTTGTAGAATACACATGGAAGCATAAAGGCACGTCGTGTCCACTTGCTGAGCGTGCTGTTATGGAATAAAAATGTTTAACTTAGACGCTCTGGATCATTTCAAACATAACGTTTGGAAGAATAGAGACACGTAGTGTCCACTTGCAGAGCGTGCTGTTATGGAATAAATGAATTACGGATAATGTGCGGGACAACTGAGTGTGCCTCTTGGGGGGAAATATACACGCATCTGACCGTCCTCTCGTTTGTAACTTTCATTCTGAAATATAGCAACTAATGCGGATGGCATGTTTTTAAACATAATGGGTGCACAAAGAGTATCGACGAGTGATTTTACTCTTGATACAAATACTGGGTGATTTTAAATATAGTCTCTCCAATATGTTTTCATTTAAATAGTGACTTGACATCTGACCAAATAGCACAATAAATATCTATAATATGATACTCTATTACAGATGGGACTTATCATGGCTCCATCAAATGTGTAATAACTTGTTACTGACCAAAGAATGGAAGGATTGACTCCATACTCCATAAGCCAAATTCCCGGTGTACAAAATAAAAGTCTTAAAGGTAAGCTCGGCACTTTGTGCTTTGGCTAGTCACTTTGGCAACATTTGATTTAAGTGACACATGGTGACAAAAAGTACTAATTATATATTTCTACGCACTTACAGGACCCATGCACTTTCAGGCTATACGATTTCTTGTTGACTGCAAAAGTTCTATGCTCACCACATAATTTGTTAGGTAAGTGAAATTATCAAGTCAGTTACGCAGAAACAATGGCATTTCAGAAGATGGGTTTGGTTGGAGAAAGTGGTTGTGGCATACCTGCCAATGAAATAGACAGTTATTCTGAGCGGTGACATATTTTTTATAAACTGCTCAAAAAATTGTGCAAAACTTTAGGATGCAGGACACGGGATTGGTTTGTGGTGCTTATATATGCTAAGATTTGTGTTTTTTTAATGCGATATGGGATTACCAGTAAATCCAATATGGATGTGAAGACGGCACATTGGGAGTGTACATAGGAGAGATTAATGAAATGGACTAACAACAATGATGGTGTTTTTATTATCATGTGCTTTTCATGTTATTTATGTATGTATTGTGACAAGCAAGCATTAATAAGATATGAATAGGATGCATAAAAACAAAGAGAAAAGTTTATGAATCTATAGCACGATATGCGAATATGAGTACGCATATAGCTGGCTTTTATCTCATTCCTTTTTGTGACATACTGTTTTATGTATAAATTTCAGCCTTGAAAAAGCCCGCGGAGGGCGAAACGCGCGTCGGCTGTGACGGTGTGGCAAAAGAAAGGAATTGTTACTAAATGGACTTGGAATAACATTGAACATTGTACATGTCTTTTTGAGGACTACGAGGAGCTTGTGAAATCACCTTTCTTCAGAGTTGTAATGGCTAAATGCTATTTGGAGAATAGTAACTAAGAGGGATGTGCCTTGGTACTTTTTCTAATTTGTGTACGAGATTCTGTCTCGCCTTGAGTGAGTAGGAGATCGTGGATTGTTGCTTCTAGGTGGATAAGCACGATACCAGAGAGCACTACAATAGAGTGTACTAAATACATTATATTGCAACCATTACTAAGGGGAATACGTGTTCACAGATGTGCGGACTAAACATAGCAAATCCACTGTGTGCTTTTCGTTGTCTGAATTAATTTTGCTGTTCCAGCACTCTGTCCCTAATATACATTATATGTGATTGTTCATTTATGCTGTACTGAAGTTTTGATGAAAGTCTGAAAGAAGGTTGTGAGGACTAGAGAAAGTATATATAGTCAAGACAAACATGGCCACCTTTGATGATAACAGGGATGCTTTACTTGGTGACCTGTTCAATGAGAACCCTGGTAGTACATCTCTACCTAGAACAAGTGCAAATGAGGGTATGAGACAAAAAGTTATGAGGCTAGAGAGAATAAAAAAACAGGAACTCTCACGATGGTGGGATGCCACTGTCTTACGTAAATATATTGACAAACAACAGGTCCCAAGACGACTACGAGTGCTAATTTTCCCTTCTTTTGAAGATTTGGATAGGGGACACCTAAAGGAATGGGAAAAACTACTTTTACATTCCTCCATGGGTATGATGGATATCCTCATCAGGGATGCTGACCTGAAAAGAGAAAATCTATTACTGGAGATTACAAATTTGGAAAAGGAGATCAAGGATATGGGCATGCCTGAGGTAGCTGATAAAAATTGGGCCATATTAAAAGATCAACTTCAAAAACATCAGATATATTTAAGAGATAAAAAATCCCAAAAAATTAAACGGGATGAACGGGATTATAAGTGCGGAAGGGTATATACTTTCGCAAGAAAATTTGATAACATCAATCCCCCCAACAGTAATAGAAATGGCTCAGACATGACTTCGCAGACAGCGGGGACTGCCAGTATGTCCGATATTTCCAGTATAAGCAGTGTGACCAGTATAGAATCAGCAGGTGCAGAAGGAGGGGCGCAGGGCCCTGTGCCAGACCCATTTTTTTTTAGAGCTACAGCGTTTCCGAAAGGGGAACAAAGAAACATTCAAGAAAGATGCCAACACAAAAGGACAAGGAGGGGGCTTAAGAGATCAGGATCAAAGAGGAAGGACAGGTGTGGCAACAAGATCAGTGACACGCAATCAAAAAATGTAAATGAATGTGCTGAAACCTGTAATGACATTGACATTGTGAATCTTTCAGACCATGTGTTGACTGAATCAGAAATAAATATATTGAGCAAAGGATTGGGTTTCTGTCCTAGTAATGTTCCGGATTTTACGTCTTTTCATATAAGCTGTTTCAAATTTGTCAGAAACATTAAATTGTTTAAATTCTTTGCGGATAAACCTAGTACACAGTGTGAGGCAGCAAATGTATTTATGAATAGCTCCAATCCCACAATCAGAGAAGTGAGAGACACCCATTTACTCTTAAGTATTAATGATGAGTAAGGAACAGAAAGCGTGGAATCAGTGGCAGCTAACCTATATCTAGATACTTTTACTGAAATAAACAGTGGTCTTAGAATGAAATCAAGATTCACCCCTCAACTACAAGGTAATAATAATATAGATAGATTTCAGCAAAATGTAGTACAAGATCTCTACCTCTTAGAGGATACATTTTTGAAAACATCCAAGTATAAAACACAGAACATCACATATGAAGAACGGAGGGCAGTGGCAAATCTAAAAAAGAGAGACTCCCTTGTCATCCGGGAGGCTGACAAGGGAGGAAATATAGTTCTGATGAACCGTAGTGATTACATGGGGGAAATTGACAAACAACTTGCAGACATTAATACATATACCAAGTTGAAAGTCAACCCCAGTAAGGAAACAAAGGCAGTTATTTTCGATCATCTCAAAACTTGGAAGGAACAGTGTCTGATTTCTGAAACAGAAATGAAATATTTGTACAATGACACACCAACATATCCCTGCATATATTGCCTGCCTAAGGTACATAAAAAAAGCGATTTTCCCCCAGGCAGGCCCATCATAGCAGGTATAGGATCGCCCACTGAAAAAATATCTGAATACATAGACCTTTTCTAGCAACCACTTGTGGTGAATCTCCCCACGTATATTAAGGATACTGGGGATGTTCTAAACAAAATTGGGGATATAGATTGGGTGGATGGACACTGGTTAGTCACATTAGATGTATGCTCGTTATATACGAGCATACCTTGTGACAAAGGATTAATGGCGGTACGTCACTTCTTAGACAGCAGACCCATTGAGACATATGCACATTCAAATATGCTGATATCAATGATCCAACTGGTACTTGCGAATAACATCTTTTTACATAATGGGGAATGGTACCGTCAGATAAAGGGTGTGGCAATGGGGGCAAAATTTTCGCCCTCATTGGCCAATTTATATATGGGACATTTTGAACTAACCCACATAATGTTAATGTTAATGTTAATGTTAATGTTAAGGGAAATTTATTGAGCGCACTGTCACCATGAGTTTCCTGGCGCTGATAGGACACTGAGGTTGAGCAAGAGGAGTTTAGTGGGGATGTGAAAAGAGCAGTGTTTTTAAAGATTTCCTAAAAGATAGGAGGGAGCAAGAGGTCTTGAGTGACAGTGGAAGAGAATTCCATAGCTTGGGAGCCAGGTGAGAGAAGCTGCGGCCGCCAGATTTAGTGAGTTTAAACCGGGGGATAACTAGAAGCTGAAGGTGGGTGGACCTCAAGGTGCGGGGAGGACGGTAAGGGGTGATCAGGGACTTCAGGAGAGCAGGGAAGGGACCAGTTAAGGCTTTGAAGACCAGGCAACAGACCTTGAAGGCTATTCTTTCACTGACAGGTAGCCAGTGTAGTTGATGTAACAGAGGTTTGGCCGACTGCCATCTAGGGATTTTAAATGCCAGTCTGGCAGCCTGGTTCTGGATGATCTGTAGCCTAGCCAGCTGGGATTTGGGGAGGCCATGGTATAGGGCGTTAGAGAAGTCCAAACGGGACATCACCAAAGCTATTAAGACTTGTAGCAGGGCTTCGGAAGTCAGAAGATGGGCAACTTTCCGTATCCTGTATAGCTGGAACATACAGGAGGATGTTACAGCACTCACCTGGGCCTTGAGAGTGAGCTCAGAGTCAATAATGACCCCGAGACTCTTTACGCAGCAAGCGGGAGAGGGAGGTGACCCAAGCTCAGTTGGCCAGTACTGAGGGCCCCAATGGGGGGCACTTCTCCCAGGGAGGAGAAGCTCAGTTTTGCCAGGATTGAGCTTTAATTGATTTTGGTTCATCCAGTGTTGGATGTGTGTCATGACCGCCTGGAAGTTGGTGACAGCGTCAGGGGAGGTGAGGGGGAAAATAATTTGTAAATCGTCCGCGTAATTGAACACTGTGACATCCCACCTACCTAGGGAGTGAAGGAGAGGTTGAAGGTATAAATTAAAAAGGAGGGGGGACAGAGAAGATCCCTGGGGAACCCCGCAGGATGAAGGAACACTGGTGGCGCTAAAGGGACCCAAGCTCACTGCTTGAGATCTACCCTCTAGGAAAGATTTGACCCAGGACAAGGCAGGCCCACAGACTCCGGCGGCCTCGACACGGTGGAGTAAGATGTTATGATCCACCGTGTCGAATGCCGCCGATAAGTCTAGTAGGACTAATGCCTGGGGGAGTCCTCTGTCAGCATTGCTTCTGAGGTTGTCCAGCACGGCGAGAATCACAGCCTCAGTGGAATGGGCTGGTCTAAAGCCGGCCTGGTTTATTTCCAGGAAGTTGGACTCCTCGATAAATTGCGAGAGGCAAGTAGTAACATGTGCCTCCAGGATTTTAGACAGGAAAGGCAAGAGGGAGATGGGCCGGTAGTTGGTGAGGACCGCTGGGTCCGCGCCAGGTTTTTTTAGCAGAGGCACCAGTACAGCCTCCTTAAACGACCTGGGGACTGTGCCAGAGTTAAGGGAGGTGTTGAGTAAGGGTAGGATACAGTGCGGAAGTGTGTGACAAAGGTCGCGAAGTACTGAAGGAGGACAACAGTCCTTGGGGGAACCGGATTTCACTCGGGTGGCCAACTTGGCAAGGGAGTCAGAATCGAGTGTGGGGAAACAGGACAAAGTGGAGATGTTAGCAGGGGGGGCTACAGCTGCAACTGAGGGGAGGGAATAGGGAATGGAATTTTTAATTGCCGAGATCTTGTCGATAAAGAAGGAGTTTAAGGCATTGCATGACTCTGCGGAAGGGGGCAAGTTCGGGAGTGTCCTGGCGTCCGATGTTAATTCGCCGAGGACCTTAAATATCTCTTTAGATTTGTTGGTGGCTGTTAATATTCTCTCGGAGACGAAAGCAGACTTAGTTGTAGTAATGGCTTTTTTATAATCTTTGCGTGCGGACACGTACGCCTCCCTATCAGTGCTGAGATAGTTACGCCTCCACCTACGCTCCAGTTGACGCAGCTCAAGATGTTGTTGTTTCAGGGCTGAGTTGAACCATTTATGGAGAAAAGGTCCAACAAACCTAACTGAAAACATCTTGTATCTAGGCAGATACATTGATGATTTACTCATGTTCTGGACTGGCAATAGAGAGGAATTGGAGATGTTTTTGATCATCTAAATGACAATCCCTATAACCTTCAATTCACAAAAGAGCAAAGTGTGTCAAAAATCAATTTTTTGGACATCACTATTATCGTCAAAAATAACAAATTACACACTGTTCCTTATAGAAAGGATACCGCATGTAATTCTCTATTGCATGCACAAAGTGCGCATCCTATCTCACAAATAAAAGCTATCCCCTATGGGGAAATGGTGAGAACCAAGAGAAACTGCAGTGATGAGGATAGAATAGATACAGAACTGAGAGCCGTAGAAATGAGATTCCTATCTAGAGGCTATAAGAAAGAAACAGTAATTGGTGCAAGAAATAGAATTGATAAGACTAACAGAAACTCACTGCTGAAGTATAAACAACAAAAATCAGCGATGCACAAAAGAAACATAAGATTCATAACACCTTATAGCACAGTGAGCACAGATCTATATAAGATACTTAACAAGCACTGGCATCTGCTGATGGAAGACAATAGTTTGCATGAGAAAGTTGGACTAAAACCTTCTATTACTTTCAGCAGAGGTAGAACATTGAGACAGGAGCTGTGTCCAAGTTACATTGCGCCCCTAAAAACACAGGATTGGTTACCTAGGGCCCCTAAAGGATTTTATAGATGTGGCGGCTGCTGCATCTGCTGCTTTGCATTAAACAAGACAACTAGTTTCAAATATAACAGCCAAAAACTACATGTGATTCATCAATTTATCAATTGTAACACCACCCATACAGTGTACTGTATCAAATGTATATGTGACTGGATATACATCGGTAGCTCAATAAGACCCTTAAAGGAAAGAATACAGGAGCACATTTGTGCGATCCGTAACAACAATACACAATATCCTCTCGCAGTACATTTCAACACGAAACATCAGCCTAAGGAGCTGCATAGGATTAGATTCCATGGTATTGATGTTGCAACAGCAGGGAACAGAGGAGGTAATCGCGAACGTAAACTGCGACAATTAGAGAGTAAATGGATAATCTCACTTAGAGCAGTGGAAAAGGGGGCTAATATTGATAAAGAGATGTATGAGTTTCTGTAGACAAAGATGTTTCTGAATCAAATACCTGAATGGAATGTTGAGATGATCGAAGAATGTGTTATGGAAACTAAAAGTTTAACCTATGTTACAACTCTCTGTTACAATGTGCCGTTGGAAAGGAAATATTGGTAAATGGTATAACCTGTTTTAGGTGAACACATACACACGTGTAGTAGTGTTCTATGGTCTTAATCGCACTGCATTGAATAGCATACCATTGAGTAATTAGATGTACATAATGTCCTTTTTAAATTTCTACTAATGGTTAATAGGACATATGCAACTACTGTTTAATCAAAGGATCAAACATATGGCTTGTTTCGCTGTTGAGAAAACCCAAATATATGAGGGTAAAATATAAATAATTGAGTGCGATAATTTTTGGGGAAACACACTTGCACCCGTTACGATTAGGATTCTTTAAAATGTGGTCGTTCACATCCTTATGGCACTAAAAAGTGAATTGTGACACTCCAAAATGGCCACCGTGTAAATGGGAGACTGTCAACATAATGTTTCGGGTAGTCCTTCCTCACTGACTATTTTTTATAAACCGGAAGGGAGACGTAAGGGTTGCTGTCAGACCAAACGAACGGGACCCCACACGAAAGACGTGAGAACACGCAATGGCGGTAAGTTTAAAATCAGTAGATTCTGCGTGTGTCCGCTGTGTTTTTAAACGTGACGGTATGCTTACAGGCGCCAGTTTGGACCGCAGTTGTCGTAAACGTTTAGTTTGTTGTGCAGTTAGTGTCTGTGACATACGTTATCTTCCCAAACTGGTATGGGTAAAAAAGTAGAGTCTTTGTAGAATACACATGGAAACATAAAGGAACGTCGTGTCCACTTGCTGAGCGTGCTGTTATGGAATAAAAATGTTTAACTTAGACGCTCTGGATCATTTCAAACATAACATTTGGAAGAATAGAGACACGTAGTGTCCACTTGCAGAGCGTGCTGTTATGGAATAAATGAATTACGGATAATGTGCGGGACAACTGAGTGTGCCTCTTGGGGGGAAATATACACGCATATGACCGTCCTCTCGTTTGTAACTTTCATTCTGAAATATAGCAACTAATGCGGATGGCATGTTTTTAAACATAATGGGTGCACAAAGAGTATCGACGAGTGATTTTACTCTTGATACAAATACTGGGTGATTTTAAATATAGTCTCTCCAATATGTTTTCATTTAAATAGTGACTTGACATCTGACCAAATAGCACAATAAATATCTATAATATGATACTCTATTACAGATGGGACTTATCATGGCTCCATCAAATGTGTAATAACTTGTTACTGACCAAAGAACGGAAGGATTGACTCCATACTCCATAAGCCAAATTCCCGGTTTACAAAATAAAAGTCTTAAAGGTAAGCCCGGCACTTTGTGCTTTGGCTAGTCACTTTGGCAACATTTGATTTAAGTGACACATGGGGACAAAAAGTACTAATTATATATTTCTACGCACTTACAGGACCCATGCACTTTCAGGCTATACGATTTCTTGTTGACTGCAAAAGTTCTATGCTCACCACATAATTTGTTAGGTAAGTGAAATTATCAAGTCAGTTACGCAGAAACATTGGCATTTCAGAAGATGTGTTTGGTTGGAGAAAGTGGTTGTGGCATACCTGCCAATGAAATAGACAGTTATTCTGAGCGGTGACATATTTTTTATAAACTACCCAAAAAATTGTGCAAAACTTTAGGATGCAGGACACGGGATTGGTTTGTGGTGCTTATATATGCTAAGATTTGTGTTTTTTTAATGCGATATGGGATTACCAGTAAATCCAATATGGATGTGAAGACGGCACATTGGGAGTGTACATAGGAGAGATTAATGAAATGGACTAACAACAATGATGGTGTTTTTATTATCATGTGCTTTTCATGTTATTTATGTATGTATTGTGACAAGCAAGCATTAATGGGGGCGAAGACATAGAAACAGCGGTCTCTAACCTGAATCAGCGCATCACTGAAGCGCTTGACCAGACAGCCTCACTCTGCCGCACATCTACATGTGCTCGGAAAGAACGATCAGCCCCATGGTTTAGTGCTGAGCTGAGGCTAACAAAGGCGGACTGTAGGCGGGCAGAAAGAGTCTGGAGGGTGTCTTATGATAACCAGGCCAGGGAAATGTTTCTGGAAAAAAGGCGCCTTCACCATAGGCTGATAAAAAAATCTAAGGCAGCCTACTATGCAGGACAAATCCAGGGGGCGGAAAATTCGGCCAAAGAACTCTTCGGCATCTACAAATCTTTGACCTCGGTAAATGCACCTGGAGAGTTGTTCAACGGAGTCATGTGACCGGATTGCCGAATATTTCTCCGCTAAAGTAGAGAAGATCTACTCGACCTTCCCTAATCCGCCGACAGGGTCTGACCTTGAGGTAGCATTGGGGGACACGGAGACGGAAGGGCATCTTACATACTTCCGCACCCCTCCTCTCGAGGAACTAGTAGTGGTGTGTCGCTCTGTCAAATCAGGGTCCCCGTGGGACCCGGTGTCACCTAAACGCTTGGCAGATAGTCTGGAAGTTCTGGAGCCTTATATAAGGCACGTCCTTGACATCTCTTTCGGATCGGGAAAGTTGCATGAGGGGTGGAAACAGGCGGTGGTGCTCCCGCTCCGGAAGAAACCCCACTTAGGCTTCGAGGTATTAGAGAATCTGAGGCCCATCTCCCTCCTACCTTTTCTGTCCAAAGTGGCAGAAAAGGTGGTTAATACCCAAATTATGAAGCACGTGGAAGAGAGGGGACTGCACCATGCGACGCAGTTTGGCTTTAGGCCACGACATTCTACCGAGTCCGCCCTTCTTATGGCTACGGAGCATCTGAGAGAGGGTGTGGATGCAGGCCAAACTATGGCTTTGATCCTGTTGGACCTCAGCGCGGCGTTCGACACTGTAGCGCATAACATCTTGCTACAGTGTCTGAACAGAGGTGGCATCTCTGGCACCGCGCTGAGATGGATCCAGGATTTCCTCAAGGGGAGAAGCTTTCGAGTCAGGCAAGGAGACTGCTATTCAAAGGGGGTGTCTCTGGGCCAAGGCGTGCCGCAGGGCTCGTCATTGAGCCCGACCCTCTTTAATATGTATGTCGCGCCTGTTGCCTCGATTGTGGAGAGTCATGGCCTCCAACTGGTTTCATATGCCGACGATACGCAGCTGGTGATCTCCCTATCGCACGCGCCCTGTCTTGCTGCCGATGGCTTCCGTTCGTGCATGAAAGATCTTGCCGAATGGATGGCCATCAATTGTTTGAAGCTTAATGGCAGCAAGACAGAGGTGCTGGTGGTGGGGAGAGCCCAGTCTGCTTGGTCGTCGGCATGGTGGCCATCTTGCCTTGGACCAACCCCAACCCCCTGCCAGGAGGCACGTAATCTGGGGGTGTGGTTTGATGCGGGTCTTACTTTTGGCCCCCAGATAAATCGGGTGGTGGGAGTCTGTTTTGGGATTCTGAAGAAATTGAGAAAGGTCCTTGACTTACTCCCGATTGATGCCCGTCAAACCCTGGTTCATGCTCTGGGGACAGCTAGGTCGGACTACGGAAACCTGCTGTACCTGGGGGCTCCAGAAAAAAGCATGGCACGCCTGCAAGTGCTGCAGAATGCGGCAGCGCGTCTGATTCTCAGACTGCCCAAAAGGGCGCCTTCTAAGGCGGCCCTCCAGCAGTTACACTGGCTCCCTGTGAGGAGAAGAGTGGAATACAAAGCTCTCTGCACCTGTCATCGTATCCTGAATGGCAGGGCACCTGACCCTCTGAAAAAATTGATCGAAGTGTACCAACCAACACGTGCGCTTAGATCCACAGGGGGCGGCCTACTGAGGATCCCGAGAATCAAGAAAGCCCGCATGGGAGGTAGGTCCTTTAGATGCCTAGCGGCAACTAATTGGAATAAACTGCCAGCGGACTTGCGCCTGGAACCGGAGGAGGCTAGGTTCCGAGCGAAACTTAAAACATTCCTCTACACTAAATAATTGTCCGCTCAGTTTTTGTGTCCCCTGCTTGCTGCCTCTCCCACTTTCAGCGCGTGAACACGCCGGTGTGCGTAACGCAGCGCTCTACAAATGTCCCAATAATAATAATAATAATAATAATAATAAGATATGAATAGGATGCATAAAAACAAAGAGAAAAGTTTATGAATCTATAGCACGATATGCGAATATGAGTACGCATATAGGTGGCTTTTATCTCATTCCTTTTTGTGACATACTGTTTTATGTATGAATTTCAGTCTTGAAAAAGCCCGAGGAGGGCGAAACGCGCGTCGGCTGTGACGGTGTGGCAAAAGAAAGGAATTGTTAATAAATGGACTTGGAATAACATTGAACATTGTACATGTCTTTTTGAGGACTACGAGGAGCTTGTGAAATCACCTTTCTTCAGAGTTGTAATGGCTAAATGCTATTTGGAGAATAGTAACTAAGAGGGATGTGCCTTGGTACTTTTTCTAATTTGTGTACGAGATTCCGTCTCGCCTTGAGTGAGTAGGAGATCATGGATTGTTGCTTCTAGGTGGATAAGCACGATACCAGAGAGCACTCCAATAGAGTGTACTAAATACATTATATTGCAACCATTACTAAGGGGAATACGTGTTCACAGATGTGCGGACTAAACATAGCAAATCCACTGTGTGCTTTTCGTTGTCTGAATTAATTTTGCTGTTCCAGCACTCTGTCCCTAATATACATTATATGTGATTGTTCATTTATGCTGTACTGAAGTTTTGATGAAAGTCTGAAAGAAGATTGTGAGGACTAGAGAAAGTATATATAGTCAAGACAAACATGGCCACCTTTGATGATAACAGGGATGCTTTACTTGGTGACCTGGTCAATGAGAACCCTGGTAGTACATCTCTACCTAGAACAAGTGCAAATGAGGGTATGAGACAAAAATTTATGAGGCTAGAGAGAATAAAAAAACAGGAACTCTCACGATGTGTGGATGCCACTGTCTTACGTAAATATATTGACAAACAACAGGTCCCAAGAGGACTACGAGTGCTAATTTTCCCTTCTTTTGAAGATTTGGATAGGGGACACCTAAAGGAATGGGAAAAACTACTGTTACATTCCTCCATGGGTATGATGGATATCCTCATCAGGGATGCTGACCTGAAAAGAGAAAAACTATTACTGGAGATTACAAATTTGGAAAAGGAGATCAAGGACATGGGCATGCCTGAGGTAGCTGATAAAAATTGGGCCATATTAAAAGATCAACTTCAAAAACATCAGATATATTTAAGAGATAAAAAATCCCCAAAAATTAAACGGGATGAACGGGATTATAAGTGGGGAAGGGAATATACTTTCGCAAGAAAATTTGATAACATCAATCCCCCCAACAGTAATAGAAATGGCTCAGACATGACTTCGCAGACAGCGGGGACTGCCAGTATGTCCGATATTTCCAGTATAAGCAGTGTGACCAGTATAGAATCAGCAGGTGCAGAAGGAGGGGCGCAGGGCCCTGTGCCAGACCCAATTTTTTTTAGAGCTACAGCGTTTCCGAAAGGGGAACAAAGAAACATTCAAGAAAGATGCCAACACAAAAGGACAAGGAGGGGGCTTAAGAGATCAGGATCAAAGAGGAAGGACAGGTGTGGCAACAAGATCAGTGACACGCAATCAAAAAATGTAAATGAATGTGCTGAAGCCTGTAATGACATTACATTGTGAATCTTTCAGACCATGTGTTGACTGAATCAGAAATAAATATATTGAGCAAAGGATTGGGTTTCTGTTTTAGTAATGTTCCGCATTTTACGTCTTTTCATATAAGCTGTTTCAAATTTGTCAGAAACAATAAATTGTTTAAATTCTTTGCGGATAAACCTAGTACACAGTGTGAGGCAGCAAATGTATTTATGAACAGCTCCAATCCCACAATCAGAGAAGTGAGAGACACCCATTTACTCTTAAGTATTAATGATGAGGAAGGAACAGAAAGCGTGGAATCAGTGGCAGCTAACCTATATCTAGATACTTTTACTGAAATAAACAGTGGTCTTAGAATGAAATCAAGATTCACCCCTCAACTACAAGGTAATAATAATATAGATAGATTTCAGCAAAATGTAGTACAAGATCTCTACCTCTTAGAGGATAAATGTTTGAAAACATCTAAGTATAAAACACAGAACATCACATATGAAGAACGGAGGGCAGTGGCAAATCTAAAAAAGAGAGACTCCCTTGTCATCCGGGAGGCTGACAAGGGAGGAAATATAGTTCTGATGAACCGTAGTGATTACATGGGGGAAATTGACAAACAACTTGCAGACATTAATACATATACCAAGTTGAAAGTCAACCCCATAAAGGAAACAAAGGCAGTCATTTTCGATCATCTCAAAACTTGGAAGGAACAGTGTCTGATTTCTGAAACAGAAATGAAATATTCGTACAATGACACACCGACATATCCCTGCATATAGTGCCTGCCTAAGGTACATAAAAAAAGCGATTTTCCCCCAGGCAGGCCCATCATAGCAGGTATAGGATCGCCCACTGAAAAAATATCTGAATACATAGACCTTTTCTTGCAACCACTTGTGGTGAATCTCCCCACGTAAATTAAGGATACTGGGGATGTTCTAAACAAAATTGGGGATATAGATTGGGTGGTTGGACACTGGTTAGTCACGTTATATGTATGTTTGTTATATACGAGCATACCTTGTGACAAAGGATTAATGGCGGTACGTCACTTCTTAGACAGCAGACCCATTGAGACATATGCACATTCAAATATGCTGATATCAATGATCCAACTGGTACTTGCGAATAACATCTTTTTACATAATGGGGAATGGTACCGTCAGATAAAGGGTGTGGCAATGGGGGCGAAATTTTCGCCCTCATTGGCCAATTTATATATGGGACATTTTGAACTAACCCACATATGGAGAAAAGGTCCAACAAACCTAACTGAAAACATCTTGTATCTAGGCAGATACATTGATGATTTACTCATGTTCTGGACTGGCAATAGAGAGGAATTGGAGATGTTTTTTGATCATCTAAATGACAATCCCTATAACCTTCAATTCACAAAAGAGCAAAGTGTGTCAAAAATCAATTTTTTGGACATCACTATTATCGTCAAAAATAACAAATTACACACTGTTCCTTATAGAAAGGATACCGCATGTAATTCTCTATTGCATGCACAAAGTGCGCATCCTATCTCACAAATAAAAGCTATCCCCTATGGGGAAATGGTGAGAACCAAGAGAAACTGCAGTGATGAGGATAGAATAGATACAGAACTGAGAGCCGTAAAAAAAGAGATTCCTATCTAGAGGCTATAAGAAAGAAACAGTAATTGGTGCAAGAAAAAGAATTGATAAGACTAACAGAAACTCACTGCTGAAGTATAAACAACAAAAATCAGCGAAGCACAAAAGAAACATAAGATTCATAACACCTTATAGCACAGTGAGCACAGATCTATATAAGATACTTAACAAGCACTGGCATCTGCTGATGGAAGACAATAGTTTGCATGAGAAAGTTGGACTAAAACCTTCTATTACTTTCAGCAGAGGTAGAACATTGAGACAGGAGCTGTGTCCAAGTTACATTGCGCCCCTAAAAACACAGGATTGGTTACCTAGGGCCCCTAAAGGATTTTATAGATGTGGCAGCTGCTGCATCTGCTGCTTTGCATTAAACAAGACAACTAGTTTCAAATATAACAGCCAAAAACTACATGTGATTCATCAATTTATCAATTGTAACACTACCCATACAGTGTACTGTATCAAATGTATATGTGACTGGATATACATCGGTAGCTCAATAAGACCCTTAAAGGAAAGAATACAGGAGCACATTCGTGCGATCCGTAACAACAATACGCAATATCCTCTCGCAGTACATTTCAACACGAAACATGAGCCTAATGAGCTACATAGGATTAGATTCCATGGTATTGATGTTGCAACAGCAGGGAACAGAGGAGGTAATCGCGAACGTAAACTGCGACAATTAGAGAGTAAATGGATAATCTCACTTAGAGCAGTGGAAAAGGGGGCTAATATTGATAAAGAGATGTATGAGTTTCTGTAGACAAAGATGTTTCTGAATCAAATACCTGAATGGAATGTTGAGATGATCGAAGAATGTGTTATGGAAACTAAAAGTTTAACCTATGTTACAACTCTCTGTTACAATGTGCCGTTGGAAAGGAAATATTGGTAAATGGTATAACCTGTTTTAGGTGAACACATACACACGTGTAGTAGTGTTCTATGGTCTTAATCACACTGCATTGAATAGCATACCATTGAGTAATAAGATGTACATAATGTCCTTTTTAAATTTCTACTAATGGTTAATAGGACATATGCAACTACTGTTTAATCAAAGGATCAAACATATGGCTTGTTTCGCTGTTGATAAAACCCAAATATATGAGGGTAAAATACAAATAATTGAGTGCGATAATTTTTGGGGAAACACACTTGCACCCGTTACGATTAGGATTCTTTAAAATTTGGTCGTTCACATCCTTATGGCACTAAAAAGTGAATTGTGACACTCCAAAATGGCCACCGTGTAAATGGGAGACGGTCAACATAATGTTTCGGGTAGTCCTTCCTCACTGACTATTTTTTATAAACCGGAAGGGAGACGTAAGGGTTGCTGTCAGACCAAACGAACGGGACCCCACACGAAAGACGTGAGAACACGCAATGGCGGTAAGTTTAAAATCAGTAGATTCTGCGTGTGTCCGCTGTGTTTTTAAACGTGACGGTATGCTTACAGGCGCCGGTTTGGACCGCAGTTGTCGTAAACGTTTAGTTTGTTGTGCAGTTAGTGTCTGTGACATACGTTATCTTCCCAAACTGGTATGGGTAAAAAAGTAGAGTCTTTGTAGAATACACATAGAAGCATAAAGGCACGTCGTGTCCACTTGCTAAGCATGCTGTTATGGAATAAAAATGTTTAACTTAGACGCTCTGGATCATTTCAAACAAAACGTTTGGAAGAATAGAGACACGTAGTGTCCACTTGCAGAGCGTGCTGTTATGGAATAAATGAATTACGGATAATGTGCGGGACAACTGAGTGTGCCTCTTGGGGGGAAATATACACGCATATGACCGTCCTCTCGTTTGTAACTTTCATTCTGAAATATAGCAACTAATGCGGATGACATGTTTTTAAACATAATGGGTGCACAAAGAGTATCGACGAGTGATTTTACTCTTGATACAAATACTGGGTGATTTTAAATATAGTCTCTCCAATATGTTTTCATTTAAATAGTGACTTGACATCTGACCAAATAGCACAATAAATATCTATAATATGATACTCTATTACAGATGGGACTTATCATGGCTCCATCAAATGTGTAATAACTTGTTACTGACCAAAGAACGGAAGGATTGACTCCATACTCCATAAGCCAAATTCCCGGTTTACAAAATAAAAGTCTTAAAGGTAAGCCCGGCACTTTGTGCTTTGGCTAGTCACTTTGGCAACATTTGATTTAAGTGACACATGGGGACAAAAAGTACTAATTATATATTTCTACGCACTTACAGGACCCATGCACTTTCAGGCTATACGATTTCTTGTTGACTGCAAAAGTTCTATGCTCACCACATAATTTGTTAGGTAAGTGAAATTATCAAGTCAGTTACGCAGAAACAATGGCATTTCAGAAGATGGGTTTGGTTGGAGAAAGTGGTTGTGGCATACCTGCCAATGAAATAGACAGTTATTCTGAGCGGTGACATATTTTTTATAAACTACCCAAAAAATTGTGCAAAACTTTAGGATGCAGGACACGGGATTGGTTTGTGGTGCTTATATATGCTAAGATTTGTGTTTTTTTAATGCGATATGGGATTACCAGTAAATCCAATCTGGATGTGAAGACGGCACATTGGGAGTGTACATAGGAGAGATTAATGAAATGGACTAACAACAATGATGGTGTTTTTATTATCATGTGCTTTTCATGTTATTTATGTATGTATTGTGACAAGCAAGCATTAATAAGATATGAATAGGATGCATAAAAACAAAGAGAAAAGTTTATGAATCTATAGCACGATATGCGAATATGAGTACGCATATAGGTGGCTTTTATCTCATTCCTTTTTGTGACATACTGTTTTATGTATGAATTTCAGCCTTGAAAAAGCCCGCGGAGGGCGAAACGCGCGTCGGCTGTGACGGTGTGGCAAAAGAAAGGAATTGTTAATAAATGGACTTGGAATAACATTGAACATTGTACATGTCTTTTTGAGGACTACGAGGAGCTTGTGAAATCACCTTTCTTCAGAGTTGTAATGGCTAAATGCTATTTGGAGAATAGTAACTAAGAGGGATGTGCCTTGGTACTTTTTCTAATTTGTGTACGAGATTCCGTCTCGCCTTGAGTGAGAAGGAGATCGTGGATTGTTGCTTCTAGGTGGATAAGCACGATACCAGAGAGCACTCCAATAGAGTGTACTAAATACATTATATTGCAACCATTACTAAGGGGAATACGTATTCACAGATGTGCAGACTAAACATAGCAAATCCACCGTGTGCTTTTCGTTGTCTGAATTAATTTTGCTGTTCCAGCACTCTGTCCCTAATATACATTATATGTGATTGTTCATTTATGCTGTACTGAAGTTTTGATGAAAGTCTGAAAGAAGATTGTGAGGACTAGAGAAAGTATATATAGTCAAGACAAACATGGCCACCTTTGATGTTAACAGGGATGCTTTACTTGGTGACCTGGTCAATGAGAACCCTGGTAGTACATCTCTACCTAGAACAAGTGCAAATGAGGGTATGAGACAAAAATTTATGAGGCTAGAGAGAATAAAAAAACAGGAACTCTCACGATGTGTGGATGCCACTGTCTTACGTAAATATATTGACAAACAACAGGTCCCAAGAGGACTACGAGTGCTAATTTTCCCTTCTTTTGAAGATTTGGATAGGGGACACCTAAAGGAATGGGAAAAACTACTGTTACATTCCTCCATGGGTATGATGGATATCCTCATCAGGGATGCTGACCTGAAAAGAGAAAAACTATTACTGGAGATTACAAATTTGGAAAAGGAGATCAAGGACATGGGCATGCCTGAGGTAGCTGATAAAAATTGGGCCATATTAAAAGATCAACTTCAAAAACATCAGATATATCTAAGAGATAAAAAATCCCCAAAAATTAAACGGGATGAACGGGATTATAAATGCGGAAGGGTATATACTTTCGCAAGAAAATTTGATAACATCAATCCCCCCAACAGTAATAGAAATGGCTCAGACATGACTTCGCAGACAGCGGGGACTTCCAGTATGTCCGATATTTCCAGTATAAGCAGTGTGACCAGTATAGAATCAGCAGGTGCAGAAGGAGGGGCGCAGGGCCCTGTGCCAGACCCATTTTTTTTTAGAGCTACAGCGTTTCCGAAAGGGGAACAAAGAAACATTCAAGAAAGATGCCAACACAAAAGGACAAGGAGGGGGCTTAAGAGATCAGGATCAAAGAGGAAGGACAGGTGTGGCAACAAGATCAGTGACACGCAATCAAAAAATGTAAATGAATGTGCTGAAGCCTGTAATGACATTGACATTGTGAATCTTTCAGACCATGTGTTGACTGAATCAGAAATAAATATATTGAGCCAAGGATTGGGTTTCTGTTTTAGTAATGTTCCGGATTTTACGTCTTTTCATATAAGCTGTTTCAAATTTGTCAGAAACAATAAATTGTTTAAATTCTTTGCGGATAAACCTAGTACACAGTGTGAGGCAGCAAATGTATTTATGAACAGCTCCAATCCCACAATCAGAGAAGTGAGAGACACCCATTTACTCTTAAGTATTAATGATGAGGAAGGAACAGAAAGCGTGGAATCAGTGGCAGCTAACCTATATCTAGATACTTTTACTGAAATAAACAGTGGTCTTAGAATGAAATCAAGATTCACCCCTCAACTACAAGGTAATAATAATATAGATAGATTTCAGCAAAATGTAGTACAAGATCTCTACCTCTTAGAGGATAAATTTTTGAAAACATCCAAGTATAAAACACAGAACATCACATATGAAGAACGGAGGGCAAATCTAAAAAAGAGAGACTCCCTTGTCATCCGGGAGGCTGACAAGGGAGGAAATATAGTTCTGATGAACCGTAGTGATTACATGGGGGAAATTGACAAACAACTTGCAGACATTAATACATATACCAAGTTGAAAGTCAACCCCATAAAGGAAACAAAGGCAGTCATTTTCGATCATCTCAAAACTTGGAAGGAACAGTGTCTGATTTCTGAAACAGAAATGAAATATTCGTACAATGACACACTGACATATCCCTGCATATAGTGCCTGCCTAAGGTACATAAAAAAAGCGATTTTCCCCCAGGCAGGCCCATCATAGCAGGTATAGGATCGCCCACTGAAAAAATATCTGAATACATAGACCTTTTCTTGCAACCACTTGTGGTGAATCTCCCCACGTAAATTAAGGATACTGGGGATGTTCTAAACAAAATTGGGGATATAGATTGGGTGGATGGACACTGGTTAGTCACGTTAGATGTATGCTTGTTATATACGAGCATACCTTGTGACAAAGGATTAATGGCGGTACGTCACTTCTTAGACAGCAGACCCATTGAGACATATGCACATTCAAATATGCTGATATCAATGATCCAACTGGTACTTGCGAATAACATCTTTTTACATAATGGGGAATGGTACCGTCAGATAAAGGGTGTGGCAATGGGGGCGAAATTTTCACCCTCATTGGCCAATTTATATATGGGACATTTTGAACTAACCCACATATGGAGAAAAGGTCCAACAAACCTAACTGAAAACATCTTGTATCTAGGCAGATACATTGATGATTTACTCATGTTCTGGACTGGCAATAGAGAGGAATTGGAGATGTTTTTTGATCATCTAAATGACAATCCCTATAACCTTCAATTCACAAAAGAGCAAAGTGTGTCAAAAATCAATTTTTTGGACATCACTATTATCGTCAAAAATAACAAATTACACACTGTTCCTTATAGAAAGGATACCGCATGTAATTCTCTATTGCATGCACAAAGTGCGCATCCTATCTCACAAATAAAAGCTATCCCCTATGGGGAAATGGTGAGAACCAAGAGAAACTGCAGTGATGAGGATAGAATAGATACAGAACTGAGAGCCGTAGAAATGAGATTCCTATCTAGAGGCTGTAAGAAAGAAACAGTAATTGGTGCAAGAAATAGAATTGATAAGACTAACAGAAACTCACTGCTGAAGTATAAACAACAAAAATCAGCGAAGCACTAAAGAAACATAAGGTTCATAACACCTTATAGCACAGTGAGCACAGATCTATATAAGATACTTAACAAGCACTGGCATCTGCTGATGGAAGACAATAGTTTGCATGAGAAAGTTGGACTAAAACCTTCTATTACTTTCAGCAGAGGTAGAACATTGAGACAGGAGCTGTGTCCAAGTTACATTGCGCCCCTAAAAACACAGGATTGGTTACCTAGGGCCCCTAAAGGATTTTATAGATGTGGCAGCTGCTGCATCTGCTGCTTTGCATTAAACAAGACAACTAGTTTCAAATATAACAGCCAAAAACTACATGTGATTCATCAATTTATCAATTGTAACACTACCCATACAGTGTACTGTATCAAATGTATATGTGACTGGATATACATTGGTAGCTCAATAAGACCCTTAAAGGAAAGAATACAGGAGCACATTCGTGCGATCCGTAACAACAATACGCAATATCCTCTCGCAGTACATTTCAACACGAAACATGAGCCTAATGAGCTACATAGGATTAGATTCCATGGTATTGATGTTGCAACAGCAGGGAACAGAGGAGGTAATCGCGAACGTAAACTGCGACAATTAGAGAGTAAATGGATAATCTCACTTAGAGCAGTGGAAAAGGGGGCTAATATTGATAAAGAGATGTATGAGTTTCTGTAGACAAAGATGTTTCTGAATCAAATACCTGAATGGAATGTTGAGATGATCGAAGAATGTGTTATGGAAACTAAAAGTTTAACCTATGTTACAACTCTCTGTTACAATGTGCCGTTGGAAAGGAAATATTGGTAAATGGTATAACCTGTTTTAGGTGAACACATACACACGTGTAGTAGTGTTCTATGGTCTTAATCACACTGCATTGAATAGCATACCATTGAGTAATAAGATGTTCATAATGTCCTTTTTAAATTTCTACTAATGGTTAATAGGACATATGCAACTACTGTTTAATCAAAGGATCAAACATATGGCTTGTTTCGCTGTTGATAAAACCCAAATATATGAGGGTAAAATACAAATAATTGAGTGCGATAATTTTTGGGGAAACACACTTGCACCCGTTACGATTACGATTCTTTAAAATTTGGTCGTTCACATCCTTATGGCACTAAAAAGTGAATTGTGACACTCCAAAATGGCCACCGTGTAAATGGGAGACGGTCAACATAATGTTTCGGGTAGTCCTTCCTCACTGACTATTTTTTATAAACCGGAAGGGAGACGTAAGGGTTGCTGTCAGACCAAACGAACGGGACCCCACACGAAAGACGTGAGAACACGCAATGGCGGTAAGTTTAAAATCAGTAGATTCTGCGTGTGTCCGCTGTGTTTTTAAACGTGACGGTATGCTTACAGGCGCCGGTTTGGACCGCAGTTGTCGTAAACGTTTAGTTTGTTGTGCAGTTAGTGTCTGTGACATACGTTATCTTCCCAAACTGGTATGGGTAAAAAAGTAGAGTCTTTGTAGAATACACATAGAAGCATAAAGGCACGTCGTGTCCACTTGCTGAGCGTGCTGTTATGGAATAAAAATGTTTAACTTAGACGCTCTGGATCATTTCAAACATAACGTTTGGAAGAATAGAGACACGTAGTGTCCACTTGCAGAGCGTGCTGTTATGGAATAAATGAATTACGGATAATGTGCGGGACAACTGAGTGTGCCTCTTGGGGGGAAATATACACGCATATGACCGTCCTCTCGTTTGTAACTTTCATTCTGAAATATAGCAGCTAATGCGGATGGCATGTTTTTAAACATAATGGGTGCACAAAGAGCATCGACGAGTGATTTTACTCTTGATACAAATACTGGGTGATTTTAAATATAGTCTCTCCAATATGTTTTCATTTAAATAGTGACTTGACATCTGACCAAATAGCACAATAAATATCTATAATATGATACTCTATTACAGATGGTACTTATCATGGCTCCATCAAATTTGTAATAACTTGTTACTGACCAAAGAACGGAAGGATTGACTCCATACTCCATAAGCCAAATTCCCGGTGTACAAAATAAAAGTCTTAAAGGTAAGCCCGGCACTTTGTGCTTTGGCTAGTCACTTTAGCAACATTTGATTTAAGTGACACATGGGGACAAAAAGTACTAATTATATATTTCTACGCACTTACAGGACCCATGCACTTTCAGGCTATACGATTTCTTGTTGACTGCAAAAGTTCTATGCTCACCACATAATTTGTTAGGTAAGTGAAATTATCAAGTCAGTTACGCAGAAACAATGGCATTTCAGAAGATGGATTTGGTTGGAGAAAGTGGTTGTGGCATACCTGCCAATGAAATAGACAGTTATTCTGAGCGGTGACATATTTTTTATAAACTACCCAAAAAATTGTGCAAAACTTTAGGATGCAGGACACGGGATTGGTTTCTGGTGCTTATATATGCTAAGATTTGTGTGTTTTTTAATGCGATATGGGATTACCAGTAAATCCAATATGGATGTGAAGATGGCACATTGGGAGTGTACATAGGAGAGATTAATGAAATGGACTAACAACAATGATGGTGTTTTTATTATCATGGGCTTTTCATGTTATTTATGTATGTATTGTGACAAGCAAGCATTAATAAGATATGAATAGGATGCATAAAAACAAAGAGAAAAGTTTATGAATCTATAGCACGATATGCGAATATGAGTACGCATATAGCTGGCTTTTATCTCATTCCTTTTTGTGACATACTGTTTTATGTATGAATTTCAGCCTTGAAAAAGCCCGCGGAGGGCGAAACGCGCGTCGGCTGTGACGGTGTGGCAAAAGAAAGGAATTGTTAATAAATGGACTTGGAATAACATTGAACATTGTACATGTCTTTTTGAGGACTACGAGGAGCTTGTGAAATCACCTTTCTTCAGAGTTGTAATGGCTAAATGCTATTTGGAGAATAGTAACTAAGAGGGATGTGCCTTGGTACTTTTTCTAATTTGTGTACGAGATTCCGTCTCGCCTTGAGTGAGTACGAGATCGTGGATTGTTGCTTCTAGGTGGATAAGCACGATACCAGAGAGCACTCCAATAGAGTGTACTAAATACAATATATTGCAACCATTACTAAGGGGAATACGTGTTCACAGATGTGCGGACTAAACATAGCAAATCCACTGTGTGCTTTTCGTTGGCTATTTATATAAAGGGCTGGATTCCGATCCGTTAAAAAAAATCCCCCGTACGAATCGTATTCGTAGCCGAATCCGTACGATTCGTAAACACACCGTACGACCCGGCGAGTACGATCCGGACCGGGTGATCAGAACGCTATACGTACGGTCTGCGTCAGGTAAGGGCGATTCGTATGGAAAAGCGCTCAATCACATACACACCGTACGCCGCGTGTGCACCGGACACCCACCGTACATGGGGTACAGTGCGTACCCCTTGTACGCTGGGTGTACGCCACGTACCCCACATGATCGCAGGGGTACGGCGCGTACCCCGGCGATCATGGGGGGTACCCGGCGTCCCCGGGGGGGGGCCTTCTGTACTTGTTTGGGCCCAAACTATGCGTTTACGGCTGTTTCCAGCTCCCGTAAAAAAAGGGTCGTACGTTGCATACCCGACACGATTCGTACTTGCTGGGTTGTAAAAACCAGCCGCGAACCGTTGCGACATCACGTACAGCGGGTTCCGAGTGAGACTCGTACGGACATTTTAGTCGTACAGAGTCCTGTACGACTCGTACGGTCTTTGGCTCCTGGTACGGATCGTACTTCGTCGTACGTACGGGGACGTGTACGGGTACGATTCGTACGGGGAAAATTGCTCCGTACGACGATTCGGAGCGCATTTTACCAGATCGGAATCGAGCCCTTCGTGTAAATAGGACCGGCGCATGGATAAATCCCTGCCTCAATCCTCTTTTTACCTTCCTTGACTTAGTTAAGGAGACTTGTTATATCTTGCTGTTGCAGTTAAATTAGAGTCAGACCAGTGTAAAAAAGATACCTGGTTTACGTCCATACCTATTTCTACTAATAGATGCCATAATTTAGATCTAAAATTGTAGAGTGCAAGGATGGCTTGCACTGTTTCCAAGGGCACTCCGATTGGAGGAAAACTCCTAAGTTATATTTTCATCAGTGAGTGTCATGCAATTCAAGCAAGTATAGTCGTAGTAATCTTTTATTCAGAGGTCCTTTATTTGGTAGGTCACATATTACATCTTCATAGTGACACCTTTAGGTAACGATGTGTTTAGGGTAAACAATTAACCAACATCCATAGATCTAAGCTTCATCCCTATGCATTTCGGGCTGGGGCCCTTCATCAGGGGATAGCAGAGAATCTGTAAGTGAATGAAACGATGTCAAGAAGGGGAGCTCTCAGCCACGAGTAAACATAAACAGTTCGGTGTGTGCGAAGAAATGATAACATACATGCGTGTGTTAACAATGGTGGGAAAGAACCAGAGGTGCAAAAACTGAAAATAAAAAATAAATCAATGTCGATAAGATCGTGTAGTCCAAATATAAATGAAGCCTCAGAGTGCGTAGGAAAGAACCACCGTGATATGGATAGAAAACGGATAGGACCTGATGGACCCGAATACCATTCCGTGCGTTTAAAACTGATAACAGAAAGAAGTGCTAATGTATAAAATAATAGAGTAAACGTGACACAAGTAAAAGGAAAAGCCGTGCGAGTGAAGGTGAAGCTTACCGATGGGTTAGTGTAGCAACGCGCCAAACGCCGTGTTGCCGAAGGTTAGTGAACCGCCGAGGCTAACGCGGAAGTAAATAACAACCATAAAGGTAAACGACGGACTAGCGTGTGTGTGGAGAAGGAAAAAGATGTCGTGACGGTAAAAACTCAATCGTGTGAAACACCTCATAATGTATACAGGAATGAATGATAAAACAATAATAGACATGCGCTACAAGTAAACAGTAAAATAGAATATATGGGATAGCATAAAAAACACTCATACACGAAAGTGGCAGCCATCTTCGATTGGGCTCAAGATGGTGTGAGTAAACGAAGGTAACTTTACAAATATAACCAAAACGGAATAAGAAAGACAAAGGGGTGAAATAGATGGACAGAGGGAAAAACGGATGGAAAAATGAGTCGAAGATCAAAGTGATAAAGGTTGGGAAGGTGGTGTCAGAAAATATATGAGCCAAAAGAGAGTAAACTGGAAATAATCAAAAGGGAGTAGAATGAAAAAAATCAGTTTAAGAATCAAAGCAAGGAATTGCAGTAGGAAACCTCGTGGATAGAAAAAGTGAACGGAGGGTGGATAGTGAAGACGTGGGAAAACAGGATATGAACATAGTAGCATCAGACAAAGTTAAGGACGACGTGTGTATGTAGAAACAACAATTATCTATAAGAAACAACTGTATTCAAGTCTGTCATTAAGCCCCTTGGGCTGGCAGGCATCAAGTCTCTTGATCCACACTGTTTCCCTTTGGAGTAGTAGTTTCTTGTTGTCAACGCCTGCTTTCAGTGGGACAACCTCCAAAACAAGGAACTTTAGTTGGCTCACATTGTGCTGGTGTGTCATGAAGTGAGCAGCCAAAGGCGCCTTTGTTGATCTATTCCTGATGGTGCTTTTGTGTTCGGTCAAGCGAACTTTAATCTTTCGTTCGGTTTTGCCTACATAAGGCAATCCGCAGGGACATTTGAGTAGATACACGAGATTCATCGAGTCACAAGTAGCATTAGTTTTCAATTTGATGGCTTTTCCTGATGATGGATGGTTGAAGGTATTGCCAGGGATTATGTTATGACAATGACCGCAATTGTGGCACGGTCTGGTGCCATAGTAGTTGGTGGAAATGTCAATGGGTTCGGTCTCAAGGATATTCTTGATATTTCTGGCTCTCTGGTATGCAAAAAGTGGCTTGGTGTTAAATATGCCCTGAAAGTCTGGTTCAAGGCGAATCATGTCCCAACTCTTAAGGATGATATTCTTGATAGCCTTGCTTCTGGTCGAGTACTTGGAGACAAAAACCGGTCTCTGTTCACTGGTTAGTTTGATATTGGTTCTTAGGAGCTCTTCCCGAGTTTTGGTGGCCACTCGGATTTTAGCTGCTTGTAATGTGACCTCAGGATATTTTCTGTCTCTGTACTTCTGTAGTATCTTTTCTTCCGATCTTTCATAGGCTTCTGATTCTGAACATATTCTCTTAGCCCTTAGAAGCTGCGAGTACGGCAAGTGTGTCTTGAGTGGTGTGGGATGACAACTGGTGAACATTAAGGCGTTGTTCCTATCCGTGGCTTTAACGAATAGGTTGGTACTCAGTTTGTTGTCTTGTAATGAAACCTGGACATCCAGATATGGCAAACTTTGTGGACTGATGGTGTGAGTGAACTTAATATGATCATCCAGAGAGTTTATGTGTTTCAGAAATTCCAATATCTCATCCGGTTGACCAATCCAAATTAAGAAAATGTCGTCTATGTACCTCCATAGGGTAAGGATGTTGTTGATCCATCTGTTGTGACTCAAGATGTGGTCTAGTTCCATCCGGTGCATAAATAGGTTGGCATAGCTGGGAGCAGCACAATTTCCCATTGATGTTCCGACGAGTTGAAGATAGTATTCATTGTTATACGAAAAGTAACTATGATACAATGTGAACTGTAGAAGTTCAAGTATCAGAACTTTCAAAGTGTCATCGATGGGATGATGTAGTAGAAAGGATTCTATGGCTTCCAAGCCCCTGTTGTGCGGAATCGATGTGTACAGGGCACATACATCAATGGTTACCAAAGTGTGTGTTTTATCCGGTTCAATGGTGACCTGTTGAAGGCGGTTCAGAAAATCGGTAGTATCGCGCAGGTACGTGGACATTGTTGTGACAATATCTTGTAGATAGAGGTCAATGAACTTGCCCGTGGGCTCATGGATAGAATTTCTCGTTGACACGATGGGACGAAACGGTGGCTTGTGTAAATCCTTGTGGATTTTAGGAAGCATGTGTATGCTGGGGCTTTTGGGATGAGGTTGCATGAGATATTTGTGGTCCTTATCAGTGATTGTTCCCATTGTGAGAGCTTTATCCAGGATGACTTTGAGCGTATTGGCGAAAACTCCAGTTGGATCATTGGGTAATTTCATGTAAAGGTTCTTATCATTGACATGTTCACTTACACTGGTGTGGTAGAAATCACTGTCCATGACAACTAGTGCGCCACCTTTGTCAGCCTTACAACACGTGATTTCCGAATTGTTGACAATTTGGTTGAGTGCTCTGGATTCCTTAAGGTGGAAATTGTTTTGCTTAGAGTGGGGTTTTTTGAAGTTCTCCCTGATGGAATTCAAGGTGATGGTTTCAAAGGAGTCAAGTATTTTGTGACTCACAGGAGCCAAGAAGGAGCTTTTACTTCTTAATTCTTTACACGCATGTCGTGTGGGTGTGCTGGTTGGAGGACACACATTAGAAAAAAAGTGTCGAAGTCTCAAAGTACGCATGAATTTGTATAAACTTATCTCGGTTTCCAATTCAGTGGAATTGTAAGTTGGGACAAAAGACGTCCCACGTTCAAGGGTGGACAATTGTGATTGAGATAAAGTCATTTTAGAGATGTTAATCACGAGGGTTTTTTGCTCCTGGTTGCTTGAGCGATTGGAGTTGTTTTTTCTCTTGGAGCTTCTGCTCCGCCTGGTTCGACGTTGACAGTTTGGCCTGTTTCTAAAAAAGAGGTTGAGGCTGCGGTTTGGGGAACATTTTCAGATGTTTTCGGTGGTGTGGTGCTCCTAGATGGTCTCCCATAATTAGTGTTCCCTCTTTGAGAAGTCGAACCATCTGTAGAACTCCCTTCATCCGAGGACGGATTACTGTACGGTCTTTGTTGTCTGCGTTGGGCATAAACTTCTGCCCAACTGTAGACCTCACCCAGTTTATAGTCCATGGTGTCACGTCTATATTTTCTAATTTTTCTATCGTTTATCTCTTTCGTGTACATGTCCAATTGAATGTTGATGTCGGCGAGAGATTTATCGAGATCTTCTTTGGACATGTTGTTCTCAAGGTTACGTGAGATTTGTGTAATTTCTTTGTCTAAATCATCGATGACTTTTGAGAGTTCTTCAACTATAAGAAGAATCAAATCAAGTGAACAACGGTTAAGGATGGCGTACCATCGTTCCGTGAATTTCGGGTTGTTCCGACAGAGGGTAGGCTTCAATGCAATTCGTAATCCTCTAGGGATACGTTGATCTTTGTGGTATCTGATAAGAGTTCCGGCGTGTAAGCGTTGGTTGATTATTCTCTTAGAGGTATATAAAAGTTGTCTCAACATACTTGGGTTGGAGAAAGCGCTCGTGGATGAGGGGTCTGCTTCTTGAATCAAGGAGTAAATGCGGGTGGTTTCATCTTGGGAAAACCCAAAAGTTTCAGCCCGATTGGCTGTAGTGCTTGCAATTTCTTCATAAGACATGGTTCAACAATCGGTGCCCGCCGAACGTGGCCAGAGGTACGTTGATAAGCAAGAATGATAGGAGATGGCGGCACTCGTGGTAGACAATGTTCATCAAGGTAATGAGGTAAATGGATGATAAGTATTTTTGGGTGCCGGGACGGCTTTTCCTTTTACTTGTGTCACGTTTACTCTATTATTTTATACATTAGCACTTCTTTCTGTTATCAGTTTTAAACGCACGGAATGGTATTCGGGTCCATCAGGTCCTATCCGTTTTCTATCCATATCACGGTGGTTATTTCCTACGCACTCTGAGGCTTCATTTATATTTGGACTACACGATCTTATCGACATTGATTTATTTTTTATTTTCAGTTTTTGCACCTCTGGTTCTTTCCCACCATTGTTAACACACGCATGTATGTTATCATTTCTTCGCACACACCGAACTGTTTATGTTTACTCGTGGCTGAGAGCTCCCCTTCTTGACATCGTTTCATTCACTTACAGATTCTCTGCTATCCCCTGATGAAGGGCCCCAGCCCGAAATGCATAAGGATGAAGCTTAGATCTATGGATGTTGGTTAATTGTTTACCCTAAACACATCGTTACCTAAAGGTGTCCCTATGAAGATGTAATATGTGACCTACCAAATAAAGGACCTCTGAATAAAAGATTACTACGACTATACTCGCTTGAATTGCATGACACTCACTGATGAAAATATAACTTAGGAGTTTTCCTCCAATCGGAGTGCCCTTGGAAACAGTGCAAGCCATCCTTGCACTCTACAATTTTCGTTCAAGTTCCAATCCCTACCGGCCGGAAGGGACCATTTCCCGGCACCCAAAAATACTTATCATCCATTTACCTCATTACCTTGATGAACATTGTCTACCACGAGTGCCGCCATCTCCTATCATTCTTGCTTATAATTTAGATCTATTCATTCTGTCAAAGGCAGACGTTAAGTCCATAAAAGCCATATACATACGTCCTTTTTAGCCTAAAGTATAATAACTAGTCAACATAACTAGGTTCATGCATTGGTCCACCGTTCCTATAACTTTTTTAAAACCAAATTGCAAGTCTGAGAGCACATTACTTTCTTCCAACCAGTAGGGGATATATCTATCCTCTGCAATGTCCTCAATAAAACTTTCAAGGGCAACTATATGCTCGCTATCGTTTTCCCTGCAGAAGAAATTATAGACGTTTATGATCACCAGGGAAAATTAATTCAACTGCTAGTAAGTGTGGGGATGAGCTGGGAAAACCCTTAATAGTACAAGTCAATTTAAGTGATATTAAAATTAGCAGACCCCCCTTTACTAGTACTAAAGTGGAGGAAGATGCAGACTTAAAAAAGGAGGCATAGCCATCCATAACAAACGAATCCGATGTGTCCCATGTTTCTTGTAATGCGATAACGAGGCCAGATTGTATTATTGCGATCCACTGCTCCTCATCCTTTTTTGCTCCCTACCCGCAATATTCCAGGACATAAAAGTAAAAATGGAAGGGTCTATCACTTTATGATCACAATCAAGCCAAATCAGGAGAAGTCATTTGGACTGATGAGGTATGCATTTTTTTGGCCGACAAAATGTAATGCCTCTAGTACTAAGATGTTGGCCCCCCTGGATAAAAAAGAGATTGGAAAAATCTGAATTCCAGTATGAGAATCTTATCTCAGCTGGCAACGTAACTTAGCACTTGCATGTAGCGGGTGTGTCACATTGACCACAATGCAGTCCCCAGATCTATCTGTTGTAGCTTTCCCCACCCATACTACTCTTCTAGATATGTTGACATAGGGGGCAACGGAACAACCATTTATTAGTGATCTATCCAGCCAATGTGTCACCTTATGTATTAGGTCTATTGTCATCTCCTTGGAGTTCCCCTGCAAACGGTCACTGGAGGGGGTGATTCGGGGGTGGATGTAAAATATAAATTCTCTTTTCCGGCTGTCTAGAGGAATTAGGGGTTTTAGGGCCGTATAGCTCAGTCCCCAGGATTGTCCAGACAGCTTTTAGATCTGTCTCCTGTGGTCTGTTCAAGACTCCATCTCGGGCAAATCCATCATCTCTGTTGCCTTTGAAGCATCCTACACTTCCCTGAGGGCCCATCCTGTCTAGAGGTTGATTATTTAACCTGGGTGCTGACTGGTGACTTGTCCTGTGAACCAAGTGCATACTGCTACCAGTTTGCGTACCCAAGGTAGATGTGGGCCCTGTAGCGTCATGGCCGTCCAACTGAGTGAGACCCGACCCTCCCATTGATCCAACTTGCTTCCCTCCTGTACTATCTGCTTCAAGTCTGGAGAGACATTCATTAGACTGGTCCAAAAGTAATCCCAGCTTGTCCAATCATGCAATGATTGGGGTTAGATATGACTTTAAAATGTCCTCTATTTTTTTTAGAAAAAATGTTCATAGTTTGACTCAAGCCCCCATTAATGGGATCAGAAACAGCTGGTTCCGCTTATTTTTTGGCTGTCTGTGAAGTTGGCTGTATATTTTGTTACCTCGCTTTTCTTTTTCACTGGTGGTTCCAGCATGGATTTTCCCTCCCCTTGGTTACCCTCGGTTTCTTCAGGCAAAACAAAGGCAGCTGGCAATTGGCATGGTCTCACTTTGCACGATAGTTGGTGCCACGCCATTTGATGATGCTCTGGGGCAGATCAGTTAGTTATAAAGAGAGTCTTCTTTCCGTCAGGGCAATTTCATTAGATAGAACATTTGCTGCCCTGGCCAGAAATGAGTCAAGAGATGTTACAACTGCCCCACCACCAGACCCTGGTGTAGTTTGCTTTCTCTTACCCATTTCTTTTCAGCAGACTGTCCAACAGTAGCTCCACCACGAATGTGGACAAAATGCCCCCGTCCAACGATGAATGCTGGAGTGCTGAGATTAGGGAGATGGCCCGGCCCGGCCTCCTCCAGGCTCTGATGGGCGCAGACGGGCCGCACTAGGTCCAGGCTTTGCCTACGCGCATCCTACGCTGCAGGAACGCACGAAGATTTTTAAAGCACCTCCTGGCGCTAAAGGGTACACAGTCAAAGTATCGAGTAGTAGCAACCTCTCTCACATATAAAAAACTGATTAACAACCTGCCAGACCCCACACAGAAACTTAAAGAGAAATGGGTGGGAGAACTAGGTGAGATGGATGATACAGAATGGAACGAGGCGCTTGCTTCGCCACGAGAGGTAGGCATATCGGCCAGGTTCCGCTTAGTGCAGCTCAAGATTTTACATCGCACTTACTACACCCAAACACTACTTCACAGAATATAGAGGGCACCACACCCATACTGCCTCAGGGGCTGCGGGGAAGAGGGGACTCTGCTCCACACGTTGTGGGACTGCCCTCAGGTCCGGGACGTCTGGAAGCAGATTATGCGCACAGTCTCCCAGGCCATCGAAGTATCAGTCCTGCCTGAACCCCGTAAGTGCCTGTTGAACATTTGGGATCCTACTGACCTGGACAGGTATGGACAACTGTGGGTCACGCTGGCGGTGACAGTGGCCAAACGAGACATTGCGCAGAGGTGGGGTGTTCCGGAGTTGCCTACGGTAGCAGGGTGGATCAGGAATATGGACCTCCTAATGGTAAAAGAGAGGGCAGTCTATGTGCTACGGGCATGCCCCCGCAAGTGGAATAAGGTGTGGACGCCATGGAACATATATAGGGGAGAACCATTTGAACCCCTGCCGGAGGGCGAGGACTCGGACTCAGAGGAAGATGAGGACTAGACGAAATGGGTTTACATGCAGAGTGCTGGTGGGTGCTGGGAGGGTGCGGGAAAGCAACATTACTTTGGACATAGTGCTGAACATGTGTAATGGCCGAAGACTGACTGTGGATGGAAACACTCAATTGCTAAGTGATGACCTTAGTTGGGTTTTATTGTTTTTGCTTTTTATAAAAGTTAACTTTGTTAGAAACGGATAAATGTACCAGGAATGTACTGTCAAGGAATGACATATGGATATGAAGCGAAGATGTGCCACAATCTGTGTATATTGATCACTCCTGACTACTCCGTGCAGTGAACATGGTAGCGAATGATATTTGTGGGAACACGATCTGTTTTGTTAATTTTTCCTGCTTACACATACTATTGATATGCAAATGCGATCTACATGTGTTATTATGAATATATCTTTTGCCTTCCTGACAATAAAGATTTTTTTTTAAAAAAAAGTATTGAGTAGTAAATATCGACCTACCAAAATATTGTGTTAGAAATTTCGAAGGTGCAGAATATCGATGTCAAGAATATCGTTGGACAGAATATCGACCCTAAGGTAAGTAATATCGAAATTCTTTATATCGATGTAAGTAATATCGAAGTTAGTAATATCGATAGCATATATATCGATGTTACTAATTTCGATGATACTAATATCGATATTTGGATTAATTTTTTGTTTTTTATTATGTATGTGTTATATGTTTTACTTAATATTATAAGTGTATTAATTTGATATATTAATAATTTTATTTATAAGCAAATTATATGTTTTAGTACTAGAGCGGGTTGTGGGTTTATAGGGGAATAGGGTGGGAAGTAATTTAATTATGTTAAATTGATTATTAATTAGTAGGATTTATTAATAAATTGTAATTAATTGGTAATTATTTTTAATTAATTGGAAATTTATTTTAATTAATTGATTAATTGATAAATATGTTCTCTAGCGGGTTATGGGTTTATAGGGAAATAGGCTGGGAAGTAATATAATTAGGATAAATTAATTAACATTTAGTAGTTAATATTAATTAATTTAAAATAATTGGTAATTACATTTAATTAATTGGTAATTCATTTTAATTAATTAATTGATTAATTGATAAATATGTTCTGTAGCGGGTTGTGGGTTTATAGGGGAATAGGTGGGAAGTAATTTAATTATGTTAAATTAAAAAGTAATTAGTAGTTATTATTAAATAATTTTAAATATTTGGTAAATAAATGTAATTAATTTGTATTTAATTTTAATAAATTGATTAATAGATATATATGTTCTGTAGAGGGTTGTGAGTTTATAGGGGAATAGGGTGGGAAGTTATTTAATTATGTTTAATTAATTATTAATTAGTAGGAAGTATAAAATAATTTTAATTAATTGGTAATAAATTTTAATTAATTGGTAATTAATTTTAATTGATTGGTAAATAATTTTAATTAATTCATAAATAGATAAATGTGTTCTGTTGTGGGTAGTGGGTTTATAGGGGAATAGGGTGGGAAGTAATTTTAATTTAATTAAGTAATAATGTTTTTAAATTATTTTTTTGTTAATAATATAATTGTTTATTAATTATTAATTGGTAATTAAATATTATAAAATGGTATTTTTTTATATTTATTTTTGGTTAAATATATTTAGCTAATCATATCTTTTATAATTATGTGTAGGTATTGTATATGGTTCATATTTATTTAATAGTTTATATTTTTATAATTAAAAAAGCTTTTATTTATAAGTATATTATTTTAACCCCTACGCTATCCAACACTTTCCCTACTGTTGCACTCTCTGGAGTTGGAATAGTAATTGTTACCCCTATGCTATCCAACGCTTTCCCTACTGTTGCACTCTCTGGACTGGGAATAGTAATTTTTACCCCTACGCTATCCAAAGCTTTCCCTACTGTTGCACTCTCTGGAGTGGGAATAGTAATTTTTACCCCTACGCTATCCAACACTTTCCCTACTGTTGCACTCTCTGGAGTAGGAATAGTAATTGTTACCCCTACGCTATCCAACACTTTCCCTACTGTTGCACTCTCAGGAGTGGAAATAGTAATTTTTACCCGTACGCTATCCAACGCTTTCCCTACTGTTGCACTCTCTGGAGTGGGAATAGTAATTTTTACTCCTACGCTATCCAACGCTTTCCCAACTGTTGCACACTCTGGAGTGGGAATAGTAATTTTTACTCCTACGGTATCCAACGCTTTCCCTACTGTTGCACTCTCAGGAGTGGATATAGTAATTTTTACCCCTATGCTATCCAACGCTTTCCCTACTGTTGCACTCTCTGGAGTGGGAATAGCAATTTTTACCCCTACGCTATCCAATGCTTTCACTGCTGTTGCACTCTCTGAAGTGGGAATAGTAATTTTTACTCCTACGCTATCCAACGCTTTCCCTACTGTTGCAGTCTCTGGAGTGGGAATATAAATTTATACTCCTACGCTATCCAACGCTTTCCCTACTGTTGCACTCTCTGGAGTGGGAATAGTAATTTATACTCCTACGCTGTCCAACGCTCTCCCTACTGTTGCACTCTCTGGAGTTGGAATAGTAATTTATACTCCTACGGTATCCAACTCTTTCCCTACTGTTGGACTCTCTGGAGTGGGAATAGTAATTTTTACCCTTACGCTATCCAACGTTTTATATAATTAATTGTAAAAATATTAAAAGTATATTTAATTTTTTATTTATGTTATTGTTTTATGTTTGTAAATGTATTTGTAATTTAGAATATACTTTATTAATTTATAAATTAGTAAAATAATTATTACACCTTATTGTTCAGTACATATATATTATATATTTACTGTATATATTTAATTAATGTATTATTATTATATATGTATTATTTATTAATTTTAAACATTATTAGATACTTTTAACTATGTAGATTTTATTTATTAGTGTTATATACTTTATTTTACATTTATATTTTAAAAGAAAAAAAAACAATATTTTTAACATCTATATTATTTTTTCGATATATTTGTACTTACCATGTTGCAGATAGGATGTAGATATTCTTGCCTTCGATATTTTTGACTCGATATTCCTGTAGGTCGATATTTTGGAGGTCGATATTCTGTCAGTGATCCGCGCTAAAGATGGCGTTGACAGCAGCAGGTTGCTTTGGGGCCTGGGTCTTGTGGTCCTGACCTCAGTCCCAGCGTGCCGATGTGGCAGCAGAGAGGCGATGCAAAGAATGGACTTCCCGCCCGGGAACATATGATGATTTTTTCACAGCGCGACCGAGGCTCGTGACGGAGCGATTCTGTCACGAGCATGGGAACACCGCACGGCCCCCCCTCCCCCCTAGGACTGCGGCGGAATTGCCTCCTCAGTGAAGGGGTTAAAGAGCCTCCTGGGGCTAAAGATTACGTTGGCAGAGCAGGCGCTTGGGGGCCTGGGTCTTGTGGTCCTGACTTCAGACCCAAAGTCACGATGTGGCAGCAGAGAGGAGAGGCAAAAAACAGGCACACTACGAAGAGTGACAGAGCAATACAATGATTATAAAAGCATTGGCAATGCCAACAGGTCTGTCTTTAAAGGAATGCTTTCTGGTAATATGAAGCATTACAAGTAGATAGCGTGTGAATGGATATTTAGGTATGTGGAACCAAAGAACTAAAGAATAATATTTGTGTAGGCAAAAGGTCAAATGACAGCTGCACAGTCAAACAAAACCTAAAAAATCATATAATCCATAGGTTAGTGACTGCCCTTCTTCCATCTGTGCTGCTGCCAAAGGAAAAACACATAAACACGTGTTAACAAACGTGTACTCCTGCCTCCCCATTTTTAGGTTGAGACAAAAAAAACTTCTCCTAGGGATTCTCACATAATTGTTAGGCGACAGCTGAGCTGCACTGTCAAGCTAGACCATAAAAAGATACATTCCTTCTTTATTACAGGGTGCGTGTGTATGTACAAAACAGTGCATTGAGGAGTGATAAATTACACTATCAGGCCAAAGACGAGAGATAAACAAGTGCAAAAGTCAAGTTCACATTATTCAAAGGAGGTCTCATAATTTCCCAGGCTTCACATTTATACCAATGCCCAGATTCACAAATGTTCAGCGTAGGGTTAAAGTTACTTTTTTAATGCTAACGTAATGCTAAACCTTTCTGGGGATTAAAAAACCAACACTAATTGGTATTATCATTGGTTTTTATGGAAAAGTAACACAAAGCAGCGTGAAATATTGCTTTGCATTGTTTTGCGTCAAGAGTGCGTTACATGGGTGGTACATAGGTGTTCCCATGCAACTACCCATTCTTTTTGATGCTAAACCCTATCTACCAACATTAGTAGACAGTAGACGTACCTAATACTAAACCGGACACTGTGGGCCTAATTTATGAGAAACGACGCAATGCTGCGTGAAAGCAGCGATGTGTCACTTCTCAGTGCGCACTCCTTGCGTCATGATTGATGCGTCATATTAATAATATGATGCATCATGGCACAAGGAGTTACAGATACGTCAGTATTTCTGACGTATCTGTCGGTGCAAAAGTGACGCATTGCTGGAGTGTGTCACAAAAGTGACGCAACTCCAGCAATGTGTACTTTCAAATGGGCAAGTCCCATGTTGTTAGTGCCTGTGCCAGTCTTACGCCTGCCATGAAGCAGGCGTAAGATTTTGAGGCATTAGCGGCTAAGAAATGGCGCAGTGAAATCTTATAGATTTCAATGCGTCACTTCCATGACCCTTTCTTGCGTCAAAACGCCCCCCTCCTTGCATACATTATACCTGGCGCAGGTATAATACGGCACAGGGGTTTACAAAGTGACGCATCTACCTAGATGCGTCACTTTGTAAATATGGCGCAACAAGGTGCATTTTTTATGCCACTAGTGCGTCACAAAAGTGACGCACCAGCGTCGTAAAAGTGACGCATGGCCTCATGAATGAGGCCCTGTATGAACAATTGTTACTTACCTGTAAACAGGTGGTTCTCCAGTATTGGTGTCTTTCATAGATTCACATGCTTGAATATTCCCCGTTGTCGAAGTGGGAGTCCCACGGTAAATAAAATAGCAATAATGCTAAATATATATAAATATATATATGTACCCATACTACATGATAAAGAAGAGGAAAACATAACAGAAAACTCAAAAAACTATTCCTACATAGGAATGCATGGAAAAGAGAAAAAACTACTTGTAACACATAAGTGTCATTATGTTAGTCCAAATTACAGCCAACCAGGCGTCAGCACCCTCTAGAACCTTCTCCTCAGAAGCTCAAGCCCTCAGATTTTCGTAGCACAAGTAACAAAGAGTGCATGAGGAGAAGAGAGCCTCTGAGGGGAGGAGGGTGGGTTGCATGTGAATCTATGAAAGACACCAATACTGGAGAACCACCTGTTTACAGGTAAGTAACAATTGTTCTTCTCCAGTATTAGGGGTGTCTTCCATAGATTCACATGCTTGAATAGAATAGAAAGCAGTAACCTCCGAGAACTGAGATTGCTAGGCAAATGTATGGAAGAAAACCAAGACAGTACTAGAATAATACAGACATGTTACACATCATAGCAATCACAGTAAAACATCAAGCAGGGGGGAACAGAGGCTCACCTTGATGAAAAAGATGGCGAAGCACTGCCTGTCCCACTGCGGTATCCGCTTCATTGATGGCATCCAAACAGTAATGCTTGGTGAAAGTGTGCCTGCTGGACCATGTCGCTGCACGGCAAATCTGATGAAGAGGCACACCAGCAAACAAGGCGGTGGATGAAGACATCGCCCTCGTAGAATGAGCCCTCAATGAAGACTGCAATGGTTTACCAGCTTGTTGGTGGCAGAAGGCAATGGCTGAGGAAAGCCATCGAGCAATAGTTGGCTTGGAAACTGGATGTCCCTTACGAAGTCGTCCGTAGGCAATGAACAGCTGGTCGGACTTGCGGAAGGAGGCAGTTCTGGCACTGTAAAATTTAAGGCATCGTTTGATGTCCAAAGAGTGCAAGCGCTGCTCCTCCGGAGACTTAGGATCCGGAAAGAAAGTTCTCAGGAACACAGGCTCATTCAAATGAAAGTCTGTAGGTACTTTAGGTAGGAAAGAGGGGTTGGTGCGCAGCGCCACTCCGTTAGGCCTGAACTGAAGATAAGGTGGTTTGATAGTGAAAGCGTGAAGGTCGCTCACGTGACGAGATGAGGTCAAAGCCAAAAGAAGCGCAACCTTCCGGGTGAGGAATATAATATCTGTTTTATGGATAGGTTCAAATGGTGACTTCATAAGTTGAGATAGTACAATATTGAGGTGCCAAGATGGAGGAGGGCGCCGAACAGGTGGGAACTTGCGCAAAAGCCCTTTGAAGAATTGACGTATGATTCTGGATGAACAGAAGGAAGAAGAGCCATCGTGTCGGAAACGAGCTATTGCAACTAAGAAAACTCTCAGGGTAGAATGAGAGAGTCCTGACTGAGCAAGGCTTAGGAAGAATGGAAGAAGCTGCTCTGGAGTGGAATGGATGGGATGGACATTGGCTGCCACACACCAATGGCAGAATCTCTTCCACTTGAGTTTATAAGTTTTGATGGTAGACGGAGCCCTAGCCTGAGCCAGGATGTCTCTGCATTCCTGAGATAAGTTCAAATCTGCGAATTCAAGGTGCTCAGGTTCCATGCCCACAATTGCAGCATGGAGGGGTCCGGATGGCACACTAGGCCCCTGTCCATTGATAGGAGGTCTGGACGAGGGCGCAGAGGAAATGGCTCGCATTGGGACAACAGAAGCAGTTCTGAAAACCATGCCTGTCTGGGCCAACGTGGTGCGATCAACAGGATGTGGCAAGGCTGTCTCCACATCTTCCACAGCACCCGCGGTATTAATGGAATCGGCGGAAAAGCGTAAGCGAATAGATCACACCAGTCTATCAAAAGGGCATTACCGCACGACCCGGGGTGGGGATGCCAACTTGCATAAGACGGGCATTTCCGACTCTCCAGTGTTGCAAAGAGGTCTAGATCTGGGTGACCCCACTGGCGAAAGACAAGATCTAGAGTTGGCTGGTGCAGTTCCCATTCGTGTGTTGAGGAAGTGGACCTGCTCAGAGAGTCCGCCAAAATGTTGGACACGCCCGGAAGGTGGATGGCTGTCAAGGTGATCTGGTGGCGGAGAGACCAATCCCAGATCTACTGGGCTAAGTGAGATAGATGAGGAGACTTGGTTCCTCCCTGTTTGTTCACGTAGTGCATACTGGTGGTATTGTCCGTTTGGATCAGCACTGACTCCCCGTGAACTACAGGGAGGAATGACTTGAGCGCTAGGAAGATCGCCATCAACTCCAGCCTGTTGATATGCCACTTGCATTGGGGCTGAGTCCACTTGCCCTTGATGGATAGGCCCTGGAGATGAGCGTCCCACCCCTCCAGGGAAAGGACGTTCCCATTTCCAGGTTTGTAGGTTGTGCCCACCAAAGCAAGCTCTTTCTCATGTGGGTTGTGACTGCAACAAGGTCGTTGAAGGACCCGGAGACCTGATGCCACTGTAAGTCCAGTTCTTCCTGAATGGAACGGGCGCGCAACCTGCAATTTGGGATCAGTGCGATACAAGATGAAGCCATTCCCAAGAATTATTTTAACGTTCGAACAGAAACGGGCTGTCTTCTTCTAATGAGGGAGACCAGACGAAGGATCTTGTGACGTCGCTCGTTGGAGACGAACGCTTTTGAGAGCTTCGTGTCTAGGATCGCTCCCAAGAAGGATCTGGTTTGCAGAGGCGCAAACTGTGACTTTTCGATGTTGATGGTCAACCCCAGGGACTGAAACACCTGCTGGCAAAGGCGAGTGTCCTGACATAGCTGATGGTGGGATTGAGATTTCAGAAGGCAATTGTCCAAATATGGAAAGATTTGAACGCCTTGTAGACGAAGGTGAGCCACCACAGGGGCCAGTACCTTCGTGAACACACGAGGAGCTGATCGCAGCCCGAAGGGCAGAACTTTGAACTGAAAATGCATTGGCCCCACCTTGAAACGCAGGTACTGGCGATGTTGTTGAATAATTGGGACATGAAAGTATGTGTCTTGAAGGTCTATGGTGGTCATGAAATCCTCGCTGGATAGAAGACGCAGGATTTCCAGTAACGTTAGCATGCGGAACGATTGGGACTTTAGGAACTAGTTGAGAGCCCTCAAATCCAGAATGGGTCGCCAATCTTCGGTCTTCTTGAGTATGAGGAAGAATCGAGAGTAAAACCCCTCTCCTCTTTGATGTTTCGGGACCACTTTGACTGCACCTTTTAACACAAGAAGACAAACCTGATGGTAAAGCTCCTGGAGATGTGGAGGAGGCGGGCCACGAGGTGGAGTACAAGGAGGAATCTCTACAAACTCTAGGGCATGACCCCGTCGTACAATGTCCAAAACCCAGCGGTCCGAGGTGATCGAGGACCACTGAGAATAAAACAGAGAGATTCGACCTCCAACACTTTGATGGTGAGAAAAGTCATTGGCACTTAGTGTTGGATCCCCGGTAAGAGGACTTTCCTCTGTAAGGCCTGGAGGGCTGCTGACGAGATTGCTGATTGGGCGTGTAACATTGGCCGCTCTGATTGTATGAGCGGTATTGCTGCCCACCTCGAACGTTAGAAGAAGTGTCGCATCCGTGCGCACCTCGAAAGGACTGCTTCAGAAATTGTAACGTGCCCAAAGACTTTGCCGTATCGGTGTCTTTCTTAATGGACTCCAGGGCGTCATCAATATGGGATCCGAATAGCGATTCCCCATCATAGAGCATGTCTAGTATTCTGGATTGGACTTCCTGCCGGAAGGATGTGGACTTTAGCCAACCTTGTCGTCGGAGTGCAGCCGCACTTGCAAGCAGACGGAAACCTGTGTTAGCAATATCAACTGTGCAGTCGATCATTTCTTCTGACGTTCTCTGTCCATTGCAAAGAATCTGTTGAGCGTCCGCCTTGGAAGCATCAGGTATGAGTTCCATCAGATCTGAAATGTCTGACCACATCTGTCGGTCATAACGTCCCAAGATGGCTAAGGCATTGGCTGCCCGGACAGATGTGGAAGCCATTGTTGAAAACTTGCGGCCAATAGAATCCAGGCGTTGACCCTCTCTATCCGGAGGGGCTGTGATTGGAGCCGCTGAGTTCCGGGCTCGACGCTGTGCGGCCTGAGTCACTACCGAGTCCGGCTTGGGGTGAGAAAGCAGGCAAGCCGGAGAGCCAGTCGGGGCCTTTTACTTTTTCTCAAGGCGCGTTATCTGTGCAGGTAAGGAGTTTGGAGCAGTCATGAGTTCAATTCCTTCCTTCCAAACAAAATCGAGGAAATGAATTGTGTGGGTCTGCTTATAAGGTTTATCTTTAAAATCATGAAGGAAACAGTCCTCCTCACGTTGTGATCTTGGTAATTTGAAGCCCAGAGCTGGTATATCCATTAAAAGATGGAAACTGGTGATATCTACAGGAGGTGAATCTCCAGAGTTCCCTGGCTGAGGCGAGGGCGTCTGTGCCCGATAATCATCCCATTCCGCCATATCCTGGTCGCCTGCTTCATCCGAATTGTCTGGGACCTCTCCGTCCTCACGCTCCGGGACCGCCTCATCATCCGCATCCTGCGGATAAACCGTTGTCTGGATTCTAATAGATGCCTGAACCTGAGATGAAGTTGTAGGTGGTAACACAGGCGGTCGAGAAGGTGGAGGCAGTGCTACGGGAGCCGGAGATGGTGCCGGTGTACTCTGTGGCGTAGCTGGGAAACGGCGGTTGTAATCATCCAGCATATGCTGGAGATTAGAGTTAAAGGAATGGTAGCCATAGGGACTTGGACCAGCTGTTCTTCAGATTGAGACTGTTGATCACCGTCACCTTCGTCAAAATCCGAGTCCTGACATTTAATTATTAGTTCAGATGGTCTTTATGCCGCTCCAAAGGTATCCCCTTCTTGCTCTGAGTCAGTATCTGGCTCAGAGGTAGTGGCAAACATTGGAGAAGGTGGTTGCAGCTCTGGATCAGAGAGCTGGTGACACGGAGCTTTATCGTGACGATGAGAAGATTCTGAAGTCTTCAAAGGCACTAACGGCAACGAGGCAAAGGAAAGTGGTGCTACCGTCGACGGTACCGTCGTCGTTAACGTCGATGATACTGACTTGCTCGTCGATGAAGATAGTTTTGGAGAAGTCATCGTTGACGGTACGGCCATCGACGGAGTCGTCGTCAGGGCCACTGTCGACTGGCGATCAGCTGTATACGAGGTCGTCGACGAAGCAATCGTCGATGGAACGGTCGTCGACGCCAGTAGAACCTCTGTAGACGGAGTCTTCATCGACGAGGCTTTGGTCGACGATGTCTTCGTCAACGAGTCCTTGGTCGACTGTATCTTCGTCGACGAGATCTTGGTCGACGGAGTTGCGGTCGACGACGATGAAGATTTCTTCGACTTTCGTTTACGAGGATTCTTTCTTCTTCGTCGACGGGGATATGGGAATCGTCGGCGGAACTGGCTTAGAAGGCAATGAAACCCTCGTCGACGTGGATGCTGTCAACGAGACCGTCGTCGACGAAGAAAAAGCTGATGTAGTAGTCAGCGTCGTCGTCGAGGATGCAGCTAATGCCGTTCTCGTCGTCGGAGCACTCGTCGACGCTCCGGTCGACAGCGGAACTTTAAGAGGCGTGGAAACACCACGCACACAATTCAGCGAGGACATCGCCGACTTCGTCAGCCCGCATGCCCTCCCCTCCGCTGACTACATCCTCCTGGGGGACCTCAACTTCCATCTGGAGAACAACAACGACAGCAACACCAGCACCCTGCTCGACAACCTCGCCAATCTTGGACTCAAGCAACTGGTGTCCACCCCCACCCACCTCGCCGGACATACACTGGACGCAGTCTTCTCCTCCAGCACAGACATCGACTTCAGCCACGCCACAGAGCTTCAATGGACGGACCACAGCTGCGTCCACTTCACCTTCAAGAGAACGACGACCCACCACCACCAGCAACAGGCCGCCCGCAGAAGCTGGAACAAGATCACAGCAGACCAGCTCGCCACCTCCCTGAGCCAGCACCCTCCTGCCAGCTCAGCGAACCCCAGCCAGGCCGCCGTCAACCTCACGAAGTGGATCAGCATCTGCGTGGACGAGCTCGCCCCGCTGAGGACCCCGCCCAGCAGACCCGGCAGCAAGAAAGCCCCGTGGTTCACCGACAAACTCAAGAGCTCCAAGAAGAACTGCCGAGCCCTCGAGAAAGTCTGGAGAAGGGAACCTACACCGGACAACAGGACCTCCCTCAAGCTTGCCACCCGGAAGCACCACCAGCTGATCCGCGCCGCCAAGAAAACAGCATTCAAGGACCGGTTGGACAACAACGCACACAACTGCAAGGAGCTCTTCAACATCGTGAAAGAGCTTTCCAACCCCAGCGCAGGAAACAACGACATCACCCCATCGCAAGACCTCTGCAACTCCCTCGCTTCATACTTCCACAACAAGATCGCGGACATACACAACAGCTTCAACAACCAACCAACGCACACCATGACCGAACAACCACCCCCCACCACCACCCTCCACGCCTGGACCCCGATCAGCACCGAAGACACCATCCGCACAATGAACTCCATCCACTCCGGATCACCGACCGACCCCTGCCCTCACCACGTCTTCAACAAGGCCGACGCTGTCATCGCACCCCACCTGCGGGACATCATCAACACCTCCTTCGACACCGCCACCTTCCCTGAGAGCTGGAAACACGCCGAACTCAGCGCTCTACTCAAGAAACCAACAGCGGACCCCACCGAACTCAAGAACTACCGCCCCATCTCGCTCCTCCCGTTTCCAGCCAAAGTCATCGAGAAGACCGTCAACAAACAGATGGCCGCCTTCCTCGAGACGAACGGATCCCTCGACCCCTCACAGTCCGGCTTCCGAGCCAATCACAGCACCGAGACCGCCCTCATCGCCGCCACCGATGACATCCGAGCCCTGATGGACAATGGAGAAACAGCGGCCCTCATCCTCCTAGACCTCTCCGCGGCATTCGACACTGTCTGCCACCGCACCCTAGTACTGCGCCTCAGCAACGTCGGAATCCAGGACAAGGCGCTGGAATGGATCATCTCCTTCCTCGACGGAAGAACACAGAGAGTCCGCCTACCACCGTACAAGTCAGAGGCCTCCGAAGTCATCTGCGGCGTCCCTCAAGGGTCATCTCTGAGCCCCACCCTCTTCAACGTCTACATGAGCCCCCTCGCGGCCATCGTACGCAAACACAACCTCAGCATAATCTCCTACGCCGACGACACCCAGCTGATCCTCTCCCTGACCAACGACCCCGCCTCCGCCAGAGCCAACCTGCACGAAGGGATGAAAGAGGTAGCCGAGTGGATGACGACCAGCCGCCTGAAACTGAACTCTGACAAGACGGAGGTCCTCATCCTGGGCTCTTCACCCTCCGCCTGGGACGACTCCTGGTGGCCTCCCGCCCTGGGCACCGCACCCAAACCGACAGACCATGCACGCAACCTGGGCTTCATCCTGGACTCCTCCCTCTCCATGACCAGGCAAGTCAACAATGTCTCCTCGGCGTGCTTCAACATCCTACGCATGCTACGGAAGATCTTCTGGTGGATCCCCACCGAGACCAGGAAGACCGTCACCCAGGCCCTCGTCACCAGCCGACTGGACTACGGCAACGCCCTCTACGCCGGTACCACCGCCAAGCTCCAGAAGAGACTCCAGCGGATCCAGAACGCCTCAGCCAGACTCATCCTCGACATCCCACGAACCAGCCACATCACCGGACATCTGAGAGACCTTCACTGGCTCCCCGTCAACAAAAGAATCACCTTCCGCCTCCTCACCCACGCACACAAAGCCCTACACGACCAAGGCCCGAGCTACCTCAACAGCCGAATCAACTTCTACGCTCCCAAACGCCACCTCCGATCAGCCAACCACGCCCTCGCCGCCGTCCCCCGCATCCGAAGAGCGACTACGGGAGGAAGGTCCTTCTCCTACCTGGCCGCCAAGACCTGGAACTCCCTCCCGACCGACCTGCGCCTGACCCAAGACCACCTCTCCTTCAGGAAGAAGCTGAAGACCTGGCTGTTCGAGCAGTAGCGGCACCCCCCCACCCCCCAGCGCCTTGAGACCCTACGGGTATGTAGCGCGCTATATAAGTGTCACTGATTGATTGATTGATTGAGAGGCAGCAGAAGATGCCTGAGAGCCAGGTCTTATGGGCGTAAAGGTGGTAGGGGTGGCTGAAGATGCCCCAGGAGCCAGAGGCATGGCCAACTTTTTGAAGAAAGGTGATGGAACATCCTGTAAACTACCACGCTTGGATGCTGCTGAAGAAAGTCCAGAATGAAAACTTTCTGCGTCTGACAGGACTGCATCATTGTCCTTTAGACGTTGAAGCCAAAGGAGAAGGTGGCCTTCTCTGTCCTTCAGAGTCTTTGTAGAAAACGTTCTACAGAACTTGCAGCTGCCAGCCTCATGATCAGGGTATCAACAGTATATGCATTTCTGGTGGGGGTCCTTTTCAAAAAGGCGCAGCTTCCCACAAGAAGAGCAAGGTCTAAATAAAGACTTCTTACTTGACATTTTGAGAAAAACACTGGAACTAGAAGAGTAGAGGTGAAAACTGAGCAGAGCTCAGGGAGACTCCCTTCACACGACGTGCGGTAGAAAATCTCAGGGCTTGAGCTTCTGAGGAGAAGGTTCTAGAGGGTGCTGATGCCTGATTGGCTGTAATTTGGACTAACATAATGACACTAATGAGTTACAAGTCGTTTTTTCTCTTTACCATGCATTCCTATGTAGGAATCGTTTTTTGAGGTTTCTATTATGTTTTCCTCTTCTTTATCATGTATTATGGGTACATAAATATATATATATATATATTTATATATATTTAGCATTATTGGTATTTTATTTACCGTGGGACTCCCACTTCGACGACGGGAAATATTCAAGCATGTGAATCTATGAAAGACACCCCTAATACTGGAGAAATGTGGGGGCAATTACCAAGCAATAGCGATAATTATCGCTATTGCTTAGTTAGAGACAAAAATTTACCGCTGAGCTGCGGCGATTTTTATCGCAGATAAACCTTGGTATTACCAAGGTTTATCGCAAATGCGATAAAAATCGGCCGCAATGCATGAATATCGCTGAAAAGTCAGCGATATTCATGCATTACCGAGCTAATGTTCTTAGCCATGTTATCAACCCCCCATTGGATAACATGGCTAAGAACTGCTCAGGGCAGGTGTTAGCTTTTGGAGATATTCGCGCTTAGCGCGAATATCTCCAAAAGTTGGTAATAGGAGATAGCGATGTTAGCGACTGTTTCCAGTCGCTAACATCTTGGCACGCCCACTTTGCATGTCATTAGTGATAAATATCACTGACATGCAAAGTGAGGCCCAAGATGGTCGCTATCTCCTACTAGCTGTCGCTAACTGGTGTTAGCGACAGCTAGGTAATAGGGAGATAATTTTATCTCCGCTTTCTTGTCTTTTAAAGCCAAAAAAGCTGAGATAAACCCCCTTGATAATATGCCCCTGAGTTACCTGGTGCAGACGTGCGGGTCGACAAACAAGCGGAGATCTCAGTGGCCCGTATACAGGTAAGAACTGGAAATTGGGAACATATGGAGATACATATTAAATAGATTATGGATGTTGTAAATAGAGACTTTGTTGTCACATGGCTGTACCTGGAAATGAGATTGATTCAATCAATCAATCAATCAAAGCATTTATATAGCGCACTACTCACCCAGAGGTTCTCAAGGCGCTTGGGGGAGGGGGGTCCGCTACTGCTCGAACAGCCAGGTCTTGAGTTGCTTCCTGAAGGCGAGGTGGTCCTGGGTCAGGCGGAGGTGGGTCAGGAGGGAGTGCCATGTCTTGGCGGCGAGGTAGGAGAAGGACCGTCCCCCTGTGGTGGATCTTCGGATGCGGGGGACGGCGGCGAGGGCGTGGCCGGTCGATCGAAGCTGGCGTTTGGGAGCGTAGAAGTTGAGGCGGCTGTTGAGGTATCCTGGGCCTTGGTTGTGTAGGGCTTTGTGTGCGTGGGTGAGGAGTCTGAAGGTGATTCTCTTGTTGACCGGGAGCCAGTGCAGGTCTCTCAGGTGTCCGGAGATGTGGCTGCGACGGGGATGTCCAGGATGAGTCGTGCTGAGGCGTTCTGGATCCGCTGGAGTCTCTTCTGGAGTTTGGCGGTGGTTCCGGCATAGAGGGAGTTACCGTAGTCCAGACGGCTTGTGACGAGGGCCTGGGTGACCTTCTTCCTGGTCTCGGTGGGGATCCACCGGAAGATCTTACGTAGCATGCGCTGGATGTTGAAGCACGACGAGGAGACGGCGTTGACTTGTCTGGTCATGGAGAGGGAGGAGACCAGGATGAAGCCCAGGTTGCGTGCGTGGTCTGTTGGTTTGGGTGCGCTGCCTAGGGCGGGGGGCCACCAGGAGTCGTCCCAGGCGGCGAGTGAGGATCCCAGGATGAGGACTTCCGTCTTGTCCGAGTTCAGTTTCAGGCGGCTGTTCTTCATCCATTCGGCTACCTCTTTCATCCCTTCGTGGAGGTTGGCTCTGGCGGTGGCGGGGTCGTTGGTGAGGGAGAGGATCAGCTGGGTGTTGTCGGCGTAGGAGATGATGTTGAGGTTGTGCTGGCGTGCGATGTCTGCGAGGGGGCTCATGTAGACGTTGAAGAGGGTTGGACTGAGCGAGGAGCCTTGAGGAACGCCGCAGATGACTTCGGTGGCTTCAGATCTGAACGGGGGAGGCAGACTCTCTGTGTCCTTCCGGCAAGGAAGGAGATGATCCACTCCAGTGCCTTCTCCTGGATTCCTACGTTGCTGAGTCACTGCACTAGTGTACGGTGGCAGACAGTGTCGAAGGCCCCGGAGAGGTCTAGGAGGATGAGGGCTGCTGTTTCTCCGTTGTCAAGCAGTGCTCGGATGTCATCGGTGGTTGCGATCAGGGCGGTCTCGGTGCTGTGGTTGGCCCGGAAGCCAGACTGCGAGAGGTTGAGGGATCCGTTCGTCTCGAGGAAGGCGGCCAGCTGCTTGTTGACGGTCTTCTCGATGACGTTTGCAGGGAACGGGAGCAGCGAGATGGGGCGGTAGTTCTTGAGGACGGTGGGGTCCGCTGATGACTTCTTTAGTAGAGCGCTGAGTTTGGCGTGCTTCCAGCTCTCCGGGAAGGTAGCGGTGTCGAAGGAGGTGTTGATGATGTCCCGCAGGTGGGGTGCGATGACAGCGTCGGCCTTGTTGAAGACGTGGTGAGGGCAGGGGTTGTTAGGAGATCCGGAGTGGATGGAGTTCATCGTGCGGACGGTATCTTCGGTGCTGATCGGGGTCCAGGCGCGGAGGGTGGTGATGGGGGGCGGTGGTTCAGTCGTGGTGTGCGTCGGTTGAGTGCTGAAGCTGTTGTGTATGTCCGCGATCTTGTTGTGGAAGTAGGAGGCGAGGGAGTTGCAGAGGTCTTGCGAAGGGGTGATGTCGTTGTTTCCGGCGTTGGGGTTGGAGAGCTCTTTAACGATGTTGAAGAGTTCCTTCCTGTTGTGTGCGTTGTTGTCCAGTCGTTCCTTGAATGCAGTTTTCTTGGTGGCGTTGATGAGTTGGCTGTGTTTTCGGGTGGCGAGCTTGAGGGCAGTCATGTTGTCCGGTGTTGCGTCTCTGCGCCAGGTTCTCTCGAGGGTTCGGCAGTTCTTCTTGGAGCTCTTGAGTTCGTCGGTGAACCATGGGGCTTTCTTGCTACCGGGTCTGCTAGGCAGGGTCCTCAGGGGGGCGAGGTCGTCTGCGCAGTCGCTGATCCACTTTGTGAGGTTGGTGGCCGCTTGGCTGGGGTTCGTTGTGCTGGTGGGTGGGTTCTTGCTCAGGGAAGTCGCGAGCTGGTCGGCTGTGATCTTGTTCCAGCTTCTGCGTGCAACCTGTTGCTGGTGGTGGTGGGTCGTGGTCCTTCTGAAGCTGAAGTGGACGCAGCTGTGGTCCGTCCAGTTGAGTCCGGCGGCGTGGCTGAAGGTGATGTCCTTGTTGGATGAGAAGACGGGGTCGAGTGTGTGTCCGGCGTAGTGGGTGGGGGTGGTCACCAGCTGCTTGAGTCCCAGGTTTGCGAGGTTGTCCAGCAGGGTGGTGGTGTTGCGGTCGTTGTTGTTCTCCAGGTGGAAGTTGAGGTCCCCGAGGAGGATGTAGTCAGCGGAGAGGAGGGTGTGCGGGCTGATGAAGTCGGCGATGTCTTCGCTGAATTGTGTGCGTGGTCCCGGGGGTCTGTAGATGAGGGTGCCTCTGAGGGTGGTCTTGGGGTTGATGTGGACCTGGAAGTGCAGGTGCTCGGCGGGTGCGAGGGTGTCGTCGGTGTTGGTCGTGATGCGGATGGTGTTCTTGTGGATGATGGCGATGCCTCCTCCGGTTTGAATGATGCGGTCCCTTCGGATGATCTTGTAGCCGTCTGGGATGGCGATGGCGATGTCGGGCGCTGAAGAGGCGTTCATCCAGGTTTCTGGTGAAGTTGTGTCGAGCAGGTTCCAGAGCTCGACGGCGTGTCTGTGGACGGAGCGGGTGTTGAGCAGGATGCATTTCAGGTGGCTGCTGCTGTTGCTCGTCTTGGTCTTGGTCGGTGCTGGAGTAGTGCAGGTCCGGATGCAGGTGAACTTGCAGGAGTGGCAGCAGAAGGGTCCTTGGGTGCGTCTCGGGGTGGCTCGGTAGCAGCCCGGGATTCGGCCGGAGTTGAGTGCGTTGAGTTCGGTGGGGTCGTAGGTCCGGCGGGTGGGCTGGTTTCTGCGGGGGCCAGGGGTCCTGGCGCTGGGCGCGGTCCAGGCGCGGACGGGCGCCGACGGGCTTACCTTTGGCGCACCTTCAGCGCACAATCGGCGCGCCCGCAGTGCGTCAACGCTGCGCGGTCGCTCTGGGGGCGTCATAAGAAGGGGATGGGAGGGCGGGTCAGCTGGGCAGGTCGGCCAATGGGCAGGTTTTGGGCGGGGCCTGTGGAGAGCAGCGGCGGGAAAACTGGCGAGCGGGCGGCTCAGCTGTGGCTGGGCCGCTCGGGGTGGCAGGGGGGCATCAGCGGCGGAAAAAGGCGGCAAAGGCTGGCTAGGCAGGAGCAGGAGGCGGCAGGAGGAGCAAGGGGGTGACCCGGCCTGGTGAGAGGCGCAGCAGTCACTCCCGAGCACTCCTTGCTGTCCCCTTAAGAAGGGGGACGGGAGGGCGTGTCAGCTGGGTGGCGGGAGCGGGTCGGCCAATGGGCCGGTGGTGGGCGGGGCCTGTGGAGAGCAGCGGCGGGAAAACTGGCGAGCGGGCGGCTCAGCTGTGGCTGGGCCGCTCGGGGAGGGCAGGGGGGAGTCGGCGGCGGAAAAAGGCGTTAAAGGCTGGCTAGGCAGGAGCCGGAGGCGGCAGGAGGAGCAAGGGGGTGACCCGGCCTGGTGAGAGGCGCAGCGGTCATTGGATTTATGTATGACAGGTACAGAAGATCACTTGATTCATTTCATAGGTGGGAATTGTAGTGCTATTCTGCACAGATAAAGTGGGAATTTGAAATACACTTGATTCTACTGGCCAAATTGAGGTATGTGACTTTGCAAATAATAAGGAACTATAGCGGTATTATGTGAATTTCAACATACACTGGCTATTCCTTGTGATTTCCGGGGGTACACATAAATAGCTGGCATGGTATGCAAGCATGGTTCACGATATACAACTCACATGGCCGGATTTATTACACCACTAATATAATACTGTATTCAGCTTACAACATAAATTATATAATGTATACACTGGGTATAGTAAAAATCAAGAGATAAGTGCTTTAGAAGTGCTTGGCTTGGTACATATCGATGCAGCCTAATGAGTACGGTGATGTCATGCTTCAAAATGTTGTGTATGTATGTTTCCACCAACCACCAATACTGTATACTGGGAATCGGTCAGGAAACACACTCTATATAAATGGTCATTTGTGAACATTGGATAATAATGTAAGTTGGGCTTTAATTTCATTTTTCAGCCTCGAGGAAGTCGTAGGGTGCCAGTTGATAAAACATGTGTTGGCTCGGAGAAGAATCGGAACTCAAATAAAATTGAAACATTTAAGAACACCAAGATGATGGGAGGACATTTATTTGTGTTTATATGAAATTGTGTGTGCTAGGAGACTTGTTTTCAATTAACTTACCTTGCTGTTAGGATGCAGGGATGACTACCCTTCTCTTGTAGCACCACACTATATAATACACTATAATATCTTGTGAGGGGTCTTAAATCACAATTAATGCCAACTTATGATGACTTAGACGAAGATCTGTTAGCAATTTGGGAGAAAGAGCTAACATTGAGCTCAATAAGATTAATGGAAATATTAATAGCGAACTGTGAAAGAAAGGTCTCCAGATTACTGATCGTAATTCAATCCTTGGAAGATGAGATTAAGACTGCGAAAATGGTTGAAGCCACTAACATGAACTATAACTAAGAAATTATTAACCATATCCTAGAGTAACACCTAAATGATGTTAAACAACAGAAGGCAAAGATATCAAAAAGGGATGAGGTGGATTACCAAATTGGCAGGGTATTTACTTTTGTGAAACGGTTTGATCACTGGACTAAAAAGGGTGAAACAAGTAATTCACATGCAACATCTCTTTCCACTAACAGCCTGACCTCACTTAGCACTAACCAGAGTAGAGATGGGGAGTCAAGTACAGGTGGGACCACATCAAATCAAATCCCCTGTAATACCACTTTTTTACAGGAAGTAGAAAGGATAAGGAGAGGCAACCGAAATCTGGGCCTGAGACTAAACAAATCAAGAAAACTAGAAGGGGCAAGAGAGGAGGCAGAAAAAGAAGACGAACGGAGGGATATGCACATGAGATCATGGAACAAGTAAAAGTGAGAGTAGCAAAATCAAGGGTCTCAATAGTGAACTTATCCACAATAATGTTGAGCCCAGACATGATTTCCTTATTGTAAAACGGGTTGGGTTTCTGTCCAAACACAAGAGGAGACAGACTTAATCAATTATGTTCGACATCTAAAGTTGAAAACATTATTTGCCTTGAACCCAAATAACAATAAAATTAACATTGAGCAAGAGACTAATGTGATGTTCAATTAACTTTCAATACAGGATATACATGATACAGTAGTATTGCTCTCTATAACTAATATAGAAGGTGGCCCCATCAACATAGCTAAAGTGACAGAGGATCTGAATGTGCAGATGGATATTATCATAGACAGTTGGTTGAAAAAAAAATCATGTTAGACACCACAGCCTGCCAGTGGCAATAACATTGATATGTTTTTTAAGTCAGTCACTGGAGACTTAGATAAATATAATATGGATAAGGTTTGCAGAGAAACATATGGAAAGGTAACCTCAGGAAGGGTGAAGTGTAGCTCTTAAGAAATTGCAAGACAACCGCAACTTGATTATTAGAGAAGCGGACAAGGGTGGTAAAATTATTCTAATGTCCCATCTTGATTATAATTGCGAAGTCTACTCCCAACTTAATGATGCCTCATATTACAAAAAGCTGGAGAGGAATCCAATGTTTGATCTAACCAAAAAAAGTAATGCCAAGTTAAAACAGAGGTATGATGACTGCCTTTTAACAATTTTTTAATATTACTATTTCCGTATACACGGTCCTAGATACCCTTGTCTCTACACACTACCTAAAATTCATAAGTAATCTGATTTTCTACCAGGGAGACCATTTCTATTAGGTATTGGGGGTCCAGCAGAGAGGCTTTCAGAATATGTATACATATTCTTACAGCTATAAGTGGAAAATTTACCTTCCGACCTCCGGAATACCAAACATATGTTAAACCTTTTGAGCAACATCCAGTTGGAGTCAGGGATAGGGTTGGTGACTTCAGATGTGGTATCTTTCTATACCAACATTTCACATGAACTTGGAATAACAGCATAGAATTGCATACTGAATACAAAGTTGTTGAAAATTTTACAGTACACGTTCAATGTGGATGAATGTCTCTGCCAATGATTACCTAAAACTGTACTGTTTTTTAACTAAAGAAAATCTATTTACACATCATATGCAATGATAAGGTATTCATTTGTGATTGCTTGCCACTATATATCCAGTGTAGTGATTTTGCTAGTAGAAATTCCATGGGTATTGGGACCTTCAAGGTATATAACCAGACACTCTATTGGATATTGCTGACTACGAGAGGACGTAACTGATACTCCCCTTTTTGTATAGCCCATCATTTATTATTTTTTACATCAGATTTACAGTATCGTGAGCTGACAAATTTTGAATTGTATTGTAGAGAGAACATATTTTCCATTTTACGATGCTATAGAAAGAGGAACATGCCAGTAGAGTAAAAGATATAATGACGGGTTAATATAGCGGGATACGTGATCATGAAAATAATACCGCGATCGATACTTATCTGAAACAGGATTGATATGTACATATGAGTGGATAGCACATATAATGAGAAGGGTGGCATATTGAAGATTTTGAATATTTATTTGTTATACACTAACAAATTCAAAGATGGAGTTACCATTGACAGATTGCAGTGGTCCATCTACGAAGCTCTCACGGATGTACACATGAGAGTTTATATCAAAGTACCAGTCAAAATGGAGTCCATCACATATGTGAGACGGATGCGGAGACTGGGAAATCAGTGGCTCAGTCGGACCCGTACACAGGTAAGCAATATGGATTCAGTAAGGGGAGCACACAATTACTTATACCATACACAGTAAGATATTGGAGTATGTCTATGGGGGACATCATTGCATATAACTTAAGACTTGTCAGATGGGTATAACTAGGTTGGAAGGACAGATCTAATGCTAAACCGCACCCCATATATTTTGTTACCAGGTGCAGATGTGTGCGTCGATAAGTAGACGGTGATCTCTGTGGCCAGTACACGGGTAAGATTTGGAAATTGGGAATATATGGAGATAAATATTGAATATATGTCAGATGTTGTAAATAGAGGCTACGCTGTCACATGGCAGAGTTTGTTTGGATTTATGTCTGACAGGGACAGAAGACCTCTAATTCACTTCATAGGTGGGAATTTTATGCTACAATGCACAGATAAATTGGGCCTTTGTCATACACTTGTTTCTACTGACCAATTTGAGGTATGTGACTTTGCAATTAATAAGGAACTATAGCAGTATTATGTGAGGATACATACTAACATTGCATATTATTAATTTACAGAATGAAACTACGGATCAGAGGTACTTTGTCTCATTGGAAAATGTCAACATACATTGGTTATTCATTGTGATGTGTGGGGAACACAGAAATAGCTGGCATGTTATAGATGCATGGTTTAAGATATATGACTCACATGACCAGATGTATTATATCATTGTAGAACTTGGCCTTTTTGGCTAAAGTTCCCTAAACTTTTTGCTTTCCCCCAGACCGCTTTCCAGACATAGAATAGCCAATGTAGATGCTTTGGGTACTTTGCCACTGCTGATCAGTTTCAAAGTACAAGAGTTCCCTGTTTAAAATCTAATGGTGATTGGTTGGCTATGATTGGTATGTCTGCCTTACTAGTAAAGTCCCTAGTGATGTGCACTGTGTGTGCAAGGGCTAGTAATGCAAGGGCACGCAGAAAAGGGAACTCAGGCCTTCTGAGTAGGCCTTGCGAGCAGAATGCTACGTTAGCATGTAGTCCTGACAAGTGCAACCACTTGTCAGGCCTGACTTTCCCTTTTACATACATGTTGGGCACCCCTGAGGTAGATCCCACGTAATCCCTGGGCAGGTGCAGTGTAGGTAAAAGGCAGAACATATACTGAGGTGTGTGCTATGTTGTGACAGTGAAAATCTCTCCATTAGTTTTTCACTGCTGAAAGGCCATCCTGCCCATAGGACAGAATGGGGAGGCTGGGTGTTGTATTTGTTACCCTAGTTTCCTGTCAGTTTATAATGGAGAGGTGAAGTTTAGTATGTATGAACACACAGTGTTATAACACAACTTTCTGTGAAGATGGTTTTGTCACTGTGTGTTCATCAACCACTCTTTTAGAAAGTGAATGAGTTTTGTGCTCTGAGCATTTCTGTGTGTCTCTGAAATGTGGATTGTCTGTCTGGAACTGAAAGGCGAGAGCAGCTGGGAGAGGTCTTGACCCAGGGAGGGGTTGAGATGGCACCAGGCTGCCCTGCATCTGGAGAGTAGGGAGGAGAAGCCCGAGAGGTGAAAGGGCCTGAGCTGGTGCTATAAACCAATTGACCCATCTCCTGCTGAGTGATTAAGGATCCAGACCCCCAGTATCAAAGAGAGAGGGGTGCCACTGGGAGGGAGACACCCAGAACTGATTAGGGAGGGGTCAGGGACCCCTGAGCATATATGAACTTCAAAGACATTAAGGGGTATAACTAGGAGAGTTGAAACCCCTGAAAGCGGTAATAAAACCGATACGGATTGAGACTGTAAAGGCTTGGACCCATTCTGTGGTTACCTCTGCTAAGGAAGGAGCAACTGAAGAGACTGTGGTGGAAATACCAATCCTTGCTTCACGATCTCTGACTAGTCTGCAGTTTGCTGTTCTAACTAAGAGAGAGCCTGTTGGGACTGTACTTTGAGGCGCTGGGTCCCCCTGCTTGAAGAAGACTGTGCTTTGTGCTGTGTCCTGTAACCCCCAAGGGCCAAAGGTGAACTGGCTCCCTGTTTGGAAATAAAGGACCATAAAAGTTTCCGGAGAAGTCCCAAGCAATGCGGTGTGTGAACGTTTCCGCAGCATGAGTCCCTCAGAAGTTGTGCTGTGTTATCGTGGGCACACAGGAGTAAGCTACGTCTCGGACGCCCTTGGTGCGTGTCAAAGTGCAGGCCAGGGTGTTGGTGAGGATCTCCTGGTCGTGGTGTTCATGGGGATACGAGGTGAGGCTGGGACTCACAGTGAGCAAGTCGTGGTGTTGGTGAAGAGCACCTGGGCCTCGTAGGCACCAACAGAAGAAGTGAGTCTCGAACGCGCTGGGTGTGTGTCATGGTGTAGCCAGGGCATTGGTGAGGAGCGCCTGGACATCGTGTGCACCGGGAGAAAAGGAGAGACTCAAACGCGCAGGGTGCGTGTTGAGGTGCAAGCAGAGCGTTGGTGAAGAACGCTGGATCGTTGTGAGCACCAGAGAAGAGGCGAGTGTCGGACACACAGTGTGCGTGTTGAAGTGCAACCTGAGGCGCTGGTGAGGAGTGCCTGAGCAAGGGTTCACCAAATTGGAAGTAAAGTCTCCACAGTGCTGAGGGCAGATTCGGTGTGGAATGAGACCGCCGTAAGGAGGGCCAAGTCATTGGGCCCTTGAAGTCACTCGCAGCTCCCCAGACGGCAGCCACGGAAGAGCTGAGCTGCAGGCCCAAGTCCGCCACACCCCGTGATGGAGTTCTGGATCATGGCCCAAGTCGCTGACATCAGGGAGGAGAGTGGGGTCGTGCCACCCAGGTAACGTGGATCAACACCTGGGGTGGGGTGCGGACCCGGAGGGACACTCTCTCGGCCTCCTGTTTCAGCCAGCTGCGCGAGCCGTTGCTTCGGCTCGGATCCCGGCCTGTGCTGACCCAAGGATGGGCAGTGCTGGGGCCGGAGTGGGAAGCAGTACTTTTGTGTCATCATTTGATCCATAACGGGGCACGGGTAACGGAGCACGTAAAACTGTTGTATTACACTTTGCATTACTGCTGATAATGAACTAGTGAACTGTCGTATGATGCCTGACCTCCTTTAGGCCTGAGGAACTACATGCTTGGTGCGCTATGCAATGCATTATTTTTCCCTTGCATATTACCTGATTGTAATGTGGCGCATTGCAATATTTCTTCAGTGCACAGTATCTGACTATAACATGGTGCAGAGTATTATTTCGTCATTGCACTGTACAGGATTGTAGCGTGATGCATTGCTTTGTTTCTTCCTGATACAGGGCATGCTGGTGGTGATACGCCTTGCATTACTTCTTCAATTGCAAAGTACATGACTGTGGCACTATGGCTGGCGTTGTTTCTCTGTTGCACAGTATAAGAGAATATTGTTACGGATGGCAGTATTTGTTTCCTTTTGCAACATGTGTGAAACTAGCTATACAACTGGCCTAACCTTTTGGAAATGGTTAGAAGTGAACTTAACTGTTGGTTAGGAGCTGTGGTTGGGATTAGAACCTACCAACCCACTGGAAAGAATACTACCCATTCTTTTATGTTGATTTTGTACCGTGTGGCCGTATCGTAAAATTGCTTATATAAAGATTATACTCATTTTATCAAAACTTGTGTGGAGTCTATTTGTGGTGACATCATGGGGTTACTGTGAGCTTGGTTGCACATATTGAAGACTTGTGCCTTGAAGATAAGCCTGGCTGCTCGTGCCAAGCTACTAAGGGGGTGAGCAGGGCTATCTCAGACGGTGTCCTTACTTAGCGTAACATTGAAGAGAGGGGTCAGGGACTCCTGCCTCCAAAATTTGGTGGCGGCGGTAAGTGATAAGGACCCCTACTTCCAACAATCATTAATATAATACTGTACTTTACTTACGACACAATTATACCGTTTATACACTGGGTGGTGGCAATCAAGAGTTTAGTGCTTTAGAAGTGTTTGGCATGATACATATCAATGCACCCTAATGAATAAGCTGATGTTATGCTTCAAATGTTGTAAGTTTATTTTTTTACCACCAACCAACACTGTATACTGAGAATTGGTCGGGAAACACACTGAGGCAGATTTACGTTTCCTGGCGGAATACTGCAAATCAGCAGGGAGGCACCAGGAAAGATGTGTGATGCAAGTTTACCCTTGTGTCACCACAGGTGCACTGCATTTACAATGCGGCGCATCATGGCACAAGGATAAACAGATGCGTGTCGCATCTGCCGGCGTAAGGTTGGCGTAGTGCTGGAGTTGTGTCGCGGGCACGATGCAACTCCAGCACTGTTCCAACCTGGCCTATCCTCAACATTGTGCGTCACGCCATATGCCTGCTTCAAGCAGGCGCAAGGTTTTGACGCAGCGGCATCAGAAAAGTGACTGAATATATATTGCAATAAGTGTTAAAAATGACCAGCAGACCCACGTCCAAGTTTAAAGGCGTCTTAATCAACAAAAACGGCTGTTTTGTTCCGCAGCGACCGTCTGCATCACCATGCCCGTATTCTGGCTGGTTCTGAGATGCTATTTGGAATAATATCCGACAAGCTGATCTTTAAGGGGCGCCCGCTCTGTATGTAATAGTTTTAGGTGCAACAAGATACTGACAACATTAGGCTCACACCGTATAGAAGGAATCTCCTTAGGAGCGCTACGGGACGAATTCTGAATCGTTTTTGAAAGGTGTAAAATGGTTCCCATTATACTAGGACACATCCTGTTTCAAGGGATCATTTTATGAACGTGACGGGATGTGAAATGAACCGTCTTTGTAAGATATTTCACGCCGCTGTCCCTTAATTGAACCCTGTTTGAGCTTGGCTGATTAAGACGCCTTTAAACTTGGACGGGGCCCTGCTGGTCATTTTTAACAGCTGTTGAGATATATATTCAGGGTAACATCTCTTAATACAATACCTTTCTGTGTCAGGGAACGACGCCTTCAAACTTGGACGTGGCCTTGCTGGTTAATTTTACTTATCAAGATACGTACAAGGTTACTACTCTGAATAAAATACAGCCTTTGACGGGTAACGACATCCAGTAAGAAATCCCCCGCTTTTCCCAAAACGCCTGGAAGAGCTTGACCCTATCCTTCTTCTATGCCCTGAAGAAGTCCTGTAAATAGACGAAACGCGCAGGCTGTCCGTTGTGTTGAACGCTGTGTTCTTCCTGGAATAAAAATAAAGAAAAAAGAAAAGAAAGACCGAAGACTTCTCTATTTTTTGGTTATGGACAATTGACCTGCTTGTGCTGATAAAATTTCTGGGTGGTGCACCTTTGGTTTGTTTAAAAAACATTTTTTATAATATATTGGGTACTGTGTCTCTAACGCTTAATCACCTTAATGTACCCCAGTCGCTAAACATTAGTAGACGGTGTTTGATGACAAATATTGATGAAGCTGGAAAGGAGGCATTAAAAGGAAAAAAAAATCTTTTCCCCTTTATTTTATGAATTTGCTTCCGTGGGCTTTATAACTGAGGGCACCTGCCGCCGCGAGGGCAGAAGAGAGGTCCGGAAGGATGCGTCTTTCAGTCAGCCTCGCTGCTGCTTCTGCAGCCCTTGTATTTCTGATCATTCCTGGAGGTGAGTATTTCTCGAATACACACAGGCACGCACAAACGCAGTCTGTCACACGCACGTACCTACTACCCATGCACACTCACAATGTGCACATACGCATGCGTACTTGCAGACGAGTACACATAAACGCACACACACAACAATGCTCACCCACACCCAATCTCACTCCCACGTGTGCGCACATACGTACTGATGGACATAAGCAAGCTATCACTCTGCACGGAGTAAATATTAAGACGTTTACTCTGTCTACTGGGGAAGACTTGCTTATTTATTTTTCAGAACTATATAAATACCTTGAAAACATGTTTCGGTGTGTACTGGTGAGCATTCTGAATTCGTTAATAATTTTTTATATAGGAACCTGTTTGCTTTCCTCAAAATAATATTTCCTTCTATTTTAATACCTATGAGATATATCGTTAACGATTTGCACCCAATGTATCCTCAACACTAATTGGAAACGTTGTATAACATGATTGACAGTGAGTTATGTAGTGCACTGTGAACAGTCCAGAGAGGTGCAGTCTGAATATGCCTCTTTACACGTTTTCTTTAGTAAAGGGAGTGTTCATAAATTATTGTCTTGTCTTGTACATAATTGATTTAATGGTCTGTACAATATGTACATGACCGGTTTAAGCCTGTAAATGTAATATTGTGCTCTTAGTGCTGCAACTGTACATTTAGTTCAGTCGATCTACATTCATTGATATCAATTACTTTTTTTGCTGCAATTGTTATTTGCAGATAGTACAGTACTTTGATGAACAGGGTGTACATTGTTTAGACATCATTTACAATTGTTTGTGCGTTAATCATTAGAGCAAGTTCAATGTGTTGCAGAGAACTAATTAAGTGGCCTTCGTATCAACTTCTTTATGTAAAGTCTAACTAAACCTGAAAACAATTTTATTAAACTTGTTGCAAACAACTTTTAGAGATTTGTGTCTATGCAGTACCTGAGCAATGTGCAGCAAACTGCACGTGTAAGGAAAAAAACGTCCTATGAGGTTATTCGAAATTGGTGAGAGATTCCAAATGTTAGAACCCCAATGGATTTTGAAAACCTTATGGAAAGTGTAACTTAACCTAGGCTACTGCACTGTAATAATAAGTATCTGTAAGGGACGTGTGTAACAGGGAGATGTATATTTCAGTCCCAAAATACTATTGAGGGGTGAGGATGTTCTGGTGGCAAACCATGAGCCTGAGTGGTTTGTGAATGTCGCCAACACCCCATATCCTGACAGTTATTAGGTCTCTATTATTACTGTTTTTTGAAATAGGTAAAATGGACTTGAAAGTAGTGAAGCATAATACTGTGCATGTTGTAGTGTAGCACTACTTGCTAGGATTCTTAATATTTGGCATCCATTATTCCTAGGAATAATAATAATTTCTGAAAGTTATGGTGAATCATTTATTCATGAGTGTTGCATCATTCTTATGAAGTTTGGTTTTGAAACCACTGCTGACAGAATATTCCAGGCTATGATCCAAACCTGACTTTGATGTCAGGCAGCCATGGTTGTGTATTTTACCAAGGCACACTACAAGTCACTAATCATGCACCCCAGAAAGGTCCTGTACGTGATACCCCTGCCAACAATAAATGTTGTGTAAGAACAACAGGAGAAAACCCATAGACCTCGTTGGGATGGGAGATATCGTGTAAGCAAGAACAATTCCCAACAGGTTTTATTCGAAGACAGTTTTAGTAGTGTATGCAATATGCATTACTGGAAGGGAAAGAACCAAGGAGTCAATACATTTTCAACAGAAGTGGTATTGTTTACCAAGAAGCAACAGGAAAGTCTCACATGACAATACAGTTAAAACAGCACTGTACAGAGTGGATCATGTGACAACCCAGTGACACTTGGTGCTAGGTGCTATGTACAATTGGTGATAGTGAATGTGCAAGTGCTAAAAAACAGCAGCGTGGACGGCGCAAGAAACAAATTATTTACATCAAGTAATGGCTTCTTAAAACAAGTTGTAATTACTTAAAATACAATTATTTGAGTAGAAGCACAAAACGTGGTATGCGTCGTGTCATTCAAGCTGTACAGTCGACGGCGTTTCGATCCCCTTTAACTCGGGATCGTCATCAGGACAGGGTTGTCGATGGGAACAGTGAATAATACCCTGGATATTGAGTATGGGTATATGAAGTCCAGGTGGTCGCTCAAAGTCAATGACTGATCGAAGAGTTATTGGATCAGCGGCGGGACTTGCTATGCCTGACTTAAGCAGGGCGGCAGACGGCAAACAGGGCTCATCTGGGGGTTCGGCTTCCAGGCAATGAATGCTGCAGCTACCAGTGTCTGAATGCTGCCCCAGATGAGCCCTGTTTGCTGTCTGCCGCCCTGCTTAAGTCAGGCATAGCAAGTCCCGCCGCTGATCCAATAACTCTTCGATCAGTCCTTGACTTTGAGCGACCACCTGGACTTCATATACCCATACTCAATATCCAGGGTATTATTCACTGTTCCCATCGACAACCCTGTCCTGATGACGATCCCGAGTTAAAGGGGATCGAAACGCCGTCGACTGTACAGCTTGAATGACACGACGCATACCACGTTTTGTGCTTCTACTCAAATAATTGTATTTTAAGTAATTACAACTTGTTTTAAGAAGCCATTACTTGATGTAAATAATTTGTTTCTTGCGCCGTCCACGCTGCTGTTTTTTAGCACTTGCACATTCACTATCACCAATTGTACATAGCACCTAGCACCAAGTGTCACTGGGTTGTCACATGATCCACTCTGTACAGTGCTGTTTTAACTGTATTGTCATGTGAGACTTTCCTGTTGCTTCTTGGTAAACAATACCACTTCTGTTGAACATTTATTGACTCCTTGGTTCTTTCCCTTCCAGTAATGCATATTGCATACACTACTAAAACTGTCTTCGAATAAAACCTGTTGGGAATTGTTCTTGCTTAAACAATAAATGTTGAACATTACTGTGCCCCTTTGGCACTGCCACTAGGCAAAGGGCATTAGCTGCACCCTTGTCTTGTGCCTGTCATCCTCTTCCCAGTACTTGCCAAGTGGGCACAGGCATGTTCTGTACCCATGGACTTGCTTGGAACACTTTCTCAGAGTACCCAGTGGGCACTGATATTTCAAGAAGACATTTATTTCCTAGAGTCCACCCAGGGTGCTGTTACCATCTAAAAATGTTTAGCAACATAAATATGGCCCTACAAAATATGTGTTCATCAGAATTAACTTCACCAAAGACACATCATTTGAATTTTTAGACATGCCAAAGTTGGACCAAATTTCTTGATTTCTGAAGCAGTAGTTACTCCTGAAGCTATGCTCTCGCCCATGCCTCTTCATGGCCCGCTCAGGCTTCTTCGTTGTCCCTCAAATTCCGAACCCCAGAGTCAGACCCGTAAAATATAGACCACGGCCTGTTTATTGGCCACATACAATGGTAGATGCTAATCAAGTGATCTTACTCCGCAATGGTTTTCAGGTTATGCTGGTTGTTGGCAACTAACTAACAGCATGAAAACAAAAGGGGATAAGACTATCGGGGGAGTCTCCTTACGTATATGTTCAAGTGAGCACTATAAACAATATCTAGATGGAGGGAACAGAGAGGAAGTACAAATATCAGAAAGCCTCCAAACTGAATTTTAGGACTGAGGGCTACATTTGGGAGGTTCTCGATGGCCTCAGTCTAAGCCTTGTTCCCACAGTCCACCCCAGGCTCTGCATGCATGCCTTTTTCCACGAGTTTACAACTTTATTGCAGCAGCTTGTAAAATACAGGGCTTGGTAGAGCATGTTTGTGAAGATTGCTGCTGAGGTTTAACCATGTTTTACTGGGTTGTGTTTTCGCAGATCAATGCATGGAAATCATTGGTGGGAAAGAAGTGGTTCCACATTCCAGACCCTACATGGCTCTGATAAGGGACAAAGGGTTCCTCATTTGTGGAGGAACTTTGATCAAGGATAAATGGGTCTTAACAGCTGCTCACTGCAATATGTAAGTACTTTAATTACAAAACAGCAATGTGTTTCAACACAGTGGATAGATATGAAAGTTAAAAGTGTACTTCAGAGTTTGTCTACAAAAGGTTGAGGGGGTATGTCCAAGCTTATATCGTGTTTACAGTGTGTAGTGAGTGCCTAGCACTACAGTTGAACCAGCACCTTCACATGCAAGGGTCATACACATACAGGCAGCAAGTAGGTTCTGACTTAAGAACTTTACTCTGTCCAGGTGGATTGGGGGTAAAACTCAACAGTGTGTCAGTCACCAAGGATCCACATTGTTCTGATAGTTCTGTCAGCTGCCTGTCAGTGAAGCATTAAACGAGCTCTAAACTAAGTGAGGCAATCCAAGGACAGTCACACAGACTCCTGGTTCATGAAAGCAGTCATTAGTCTCACAATACTAACTCACTTAAATAAATCACAGCCATTCCTCGGGGGAGGAGCTTCGCGCGCAACCAAGATGGCCGCGTGAGCACAGGGCTCCCGAGACCCTCGCAACCTCCTGTATATATCCTGTAGCTTATCCTAACTTTCATATATGTCCCCATGAAGACGAACCGCTGGTGAGGCGAATACTGCAACCAGAATCCGAATCGGACCCCGGGAGCCGGAGTTATGATGATTTGAAGATCGCGGCCTGCGCCTCCGTGATGCCCAGCTGTGGAGTTGGCATGGTGCCCGAGTTGTAGTTGAACAACATCGGCCTGAGGTGGCGGAGACGACTGGTCCGGCTCACTTTCACTTTCGTTTTTCGTTTGCTGGGAAGATCAAATACTGCGGTTTCAGCACTGCTGCCCGAGGGACCTCAGAGATCTCCATCTTTCTACCACAGTCTACCTTTGCCGGGCATGGCCTTCCACTCAGCCCCTTGATTGTGTTTTTCTCCCCCCGCCCCAGTTCGGAATCATTTTCACTGTCTTCACGATGGCGGGGAAGCCAGAGGGGGACAAGCAGAAATCAAAAGCTACTCGACGGGGCAGCTATACCCAAACTAACATTATGGACCGCTATGCCCAGGCTAAGGTGTCACCTAGTGGACCGGGTAGGTCGCTGGAGGGAACGAAAGATCCACTGACCTCAGCGACGGGGCCTACCCCTGCAAGACGTCATGGCCGCCATTGATGGGATCAGATCGTCCCTCGGGGGACAAATGGAGACTCTTGCCCATAAACTTGACACTGTGGTGATTGATGTGAATCTGATCCGCATGGACCTAGCGAAAACCAACGAAAAGGTTAAATCGCTGGATATTAAGACTTCTAGCCTGACGGACAATGCCGTTGAGATGCAGACGGAGGTTCGCAACCTAAGGGCTTCCAATGACCTCCTTGCACGACAGCTGGAGGATTTTGAAGGGAGGTCTAGGTGGAATAACGGCCGTATTATAGGAGTTCCGGAGAAGGCGGAGGATTCAGCAACTGATTTTTTTGTGGAGAACCTGATCATGAATCACCTTGCACCCAAGGGGCTGAGCAATATTTTTACTGTGGAACAAGCTCACAGAATTCCGGGTGGACAACCCAAGACGGGTGCCCCGCCTCGGCCTATAATAGCACGCATTTTCAATATCCTACAGGCTTTGCGTGCAGGCGGTCCCATAAAGTTTGAAAATACTACCATCAGTTTTTATCCGGACTTTACCCAAACCGTGCAGAAACAGAGACTTGGTTTTCTTGGGGTGAAAAGGAGACTCCGAGAGATGGGCCTCAAATATGCCATGCTTTTTCCGGCTAAGTTGCGTATCGAACATGCAGAGCGGACTTATTTTTTCGACAGACCAGACGTCGTGTCCGACTGGCTTGATACTCTTCCGGCTCACTATCCTTGGGACGGGCAGAGTGGTGGCGCGGGGAGCGAATCGATGGACCAGGAATAAGCCTGGTTCCTGGGGTATTCTGGAAGCTTCGAACTGTAGTGCACTAATTCATGTAATGTGACTTTGTGAGGCGCTTCGGGGGGGTTGCAGGGCTATTGTGGGGTCGTTTTCCTCCTCTGCTTTACTTTCTGTAGATTAGTTTAGATGTGGGGCGACAGGCACACTGCAAGTTGGGGTGGCTTTCTACTCTTATGCAGGGGTGCAGGGTGGGGGGTGTTGTAAACGGTTGTTTGGTGGGGAGGTGGGGGGTTGTGTTGTTCTTTCAGTTTCGTTTTCTGCAAGGCAATGTATCGCAAGACTTTCTGAGCGGAACAATGGGTTCCTCTTGAGGTTGGACTTTCTTTCATGTGTGGGATGGGGGTAGGGGGTTGAGACTTCTTAGTTGGAATGTGAATGGGTTTGGGGATAGGATAAAGCGTGGGGTGGTGCTGCAACAGTTAAAACGTCACTCCCCAGATGTGGTCCTACTACAGGAAACTCACTTGATAGGAAATACATGCTACGCTATGAATAGAAAGGGGTATGGTTTGGCCGCTCATGCAGGGTTTTCCTCGGGTTCCCGAGGGGTGGGTATTCTTATTAAGAGTTCACTCCCGTTAGAGGTGGATGCAACAGTTCTCAATGATAGAGGGTGCTATGTCGTCCTTACTGGTCGTTGGGAGGGTAGGACCTTGTCCCTGGTATCTGTATGTGTTCCTCCCGGTTTGCAGTCCACTACCTTCGCAGATCTGGAGCGGGTTCTCCTGGCTCTCCCCGAGGGGTCATTGATATTGGGTGGGGATTTTAATGCGGTTGTGTCTGGTACTTTTGATAGACATTCACCTAGAGACCTTAAGGGGGCGCAGAACTGGCTTTGTGGTCTCATGGATACCTTAGGCCTTGTACTGTTGGAGATTGTTGCATCCCACTCAGCGGCAATACACGTTCCACTCCGGTGCCCATGGTAGCCTTTCGAGGATTGACTACGTCCTGGTGCCTGCTGCACAGGCGACTTCTGTTGCTGAGGTTAAACATATGGCCCGAGGAATTTCTGATCACTCTCCTCTGTGGCTTCGAATTGAAATATCTTCGGGGACCGAGGGGCTGGTGGCCCCGATCAACCCTTGGTATCTCCGTAATCCTAAAACTCGTAACAATTTGATAAAGTCACTTTATCTATATTTTTCAGAAAATGAGGGCTCTGTGTCGTCAGCAGTGTCGCTTTGGGAGGCATTTAAAACATTTCTCAGGCGTCAAGCCCTGTCTTTGATTGCTGGCTTTAAAAAACTGAACAATGAGGCGGTGGTGAATGTCGAAACTGAAATAGCAGACCTTGAGTTGGACCTGGAGCAGGAGGTAACCCGTGCGAAGACACATCTGTTAAGATTTAAACAGTTGGAATATAGGGCTCTAGTTACAGATGCTGCTAAGGCCCTGAGTCGAGAGCAACAGGGTCGTCTATACGACATGGGAGATAAAGCAGGTAAATTGATAGCATGGTTGGACAAGAATGACATGGCTAGTCGGGTCGTGCCTGAGATTGAGAGGGTGAGTGGTATACGGGTCGCAGACCCGGTAGAGATTGTTTTTTTTTTTTTTTTTTAAATTTTTGAAAACCTTTATTGTAATGATGCACACAGCTATTCAGCCTAACATCCCGGAGGCAAGGCAGCAAGGACTCAGAATGGTTATAGTGCAAAGCGATTCATATCAGGACAGTGCAGGTTATTTTTTATTTTATATACAAACAGAAACGTAAACAGAGGCGCCCGAGGGCGCAAAAAAGGCAATGGAAGGGAGAAGTGGCTATGAGTCAGTAGGAGGCGCAAGAGGCTAGAGAAGATTTAGAAAGGAGCTTAAGTAGGATGTAGGAAAAAAGGGGGGGGGGAAGGAAGAACAGGAGAATCAGAACATGAGTAGCATAGCTGATGTCAACTTCTACGGTGACAGGCGTTCATCGCGAGGCATCGGCTCAGGTGGCAGACACAGATCACCTCTGTAAGCGTTCCAAGCCCCCCATACCTTATTCCATGTCTGAGGCCGCCCCCTGGCAGTATATACAGTCTTTTCACGCAACATACACCAATCCATGTTGGCCTTCCATTGTACCACCAGGGGGGCCACGTTGGATCCCCATTTCTGCGCGATGTCCCGCTTAGCGACCATGTTGCCCAGTGTAGCCCATCGGGTCTGCGCCGTGCTGTAATCATTCGGCTCCCAGACATTGAGGAGGCACCTACGCGCCTCTGCAGCCAACTCCACCCCAGTCACCTCCCTCATCACTCGATGTACCCTCTCCCAATAAGGGGCAATAGCGGGGCATTCCCATAATATATGCATATAGGTAGCAAGGGCTCCGCAGCCACGACGACAAAGGCCATCTGGCGAGAAGCCCATACGCACAAGCCGGGGGCCGGTGACGTACACCCGGTGGAGGATTTTGAACTGGACCAGCCGCAGACGCGAGGAGATGGCGACCTCCTTAGGGGAGGACACTGCACTCTGCCAGTCCTCGTCGTCCAGTTCCAGACCATCGGCCACCCACTGCTCCCGCAAGCGCTGGAGGAGGTCGACCTGAACATTAATCAACTTCTTGTAGGACAGAGAGATGGCGCTATCCGGCATATGCCCGTCCAGTACTCTGTCCTCCAAGGGAGAACTCTCAGGGATGTCACCCTCCTCCGGTCTGGCGGCGGCTATTGCATGCTTGAGTTGGGCATAACGGAAGAACTCTGCTCCACTCAGTTGGTATTCCACCTGCAACTGCGGGAAAGTCTTAACTTCCCCCCTGGTCAGCATGTCCTCAACCTTCGAAATACCTATGAGGTCCCATTTGTCGAAACCCTTGGTGTGCCAGAGCTTGCCTAAAATGTCGGAATCAAATAGAGGGGTGAATTTCGTCAGTCTGCCCTGCCAACCCTGTATCCTATTGACCGTCCGCCACGTGTGGACCGCCGCCTTTGTCGGACCCGTGAGGCTCCGATCGAAGGATCTAGAATAGAGGGCGCGGTAGTAGTTGCCCCTTGCAAAAGCCATCTATCCATTGCATAGCCCGGGCTGTCCACAGGACCGTAAAAACCATGGTTAATAGCGGTAAGCTGAGAAGCCCAGTAGTACCTCCGCACATCTGGTAACGCAATGCCCCCGTCGTACCATGGCATGGTAAGCTTCTGGACAGCGACACGAGGCCGACCATCCCACAGCAGGGCACGCTGCAGGCTCTCAATCTCCCTGAAGTAACGAGCCGGGACAAGGTCCTGAGTATTCTGCAAGGCATACAGGAACCTGGGCAGGGACATCATTTTAAATAATGCCGCCCGGCCCAGGAGAGAGAGAGGGAGCTTACGCCAGCTCTCCACATCCCTTCGCAACCGGTGGAGCGGGGGGAGTAGATTGTGGTCATACCTCGCTTTAGGGTTATTCGAGATGTAAATCCCCAAGTACCTGAAGCCTTGCCCGGCCAGTTGTATGTTTCAGCCTCTGGGGAGGCGCGGCGTGTCACCCTTGAGGATGTAGAGGGAGGATTTGGCCCAGTTAATAATCAGGCCGGAGTAGCGCCCAAACAACCTGAGCACGTCACACGCCACAATAAGCGACTTACAAGGGGAGGTGAGGTAGAGCAGGATGTCGTCTGCGTATAGGGAGACCCTGTCCTCGAAACCCGGGGACCAGGAGATCCCATGCAAGTCAGGGTGCGAGCGTAGCATAGCCGCGAGCGGCTCCAAAGCCAGCGCAAACAGGAGCGGAGACAAGGGGCAGCCCTGTCTGGTGCCGCGATGGAGCGCAAAGGGAGCAGACATGCGGCCGTTAACCGTGACAGCAGCCAGAGGGCTAGCATAAAGAAGTTGCACCCAGCCCAGGAAACCCGGTCCAAATCCAAGCTTTGTCAGTACCGCCCATAAATAGCTCCATTCCAGGGAATCAAAGGCCATCGTGGCATCAAGGGAGGCAAGTACCGCTGGTTCCGTAAGGGCGTGCGCTCTGGCCATAACCCCGTGCAGGCGCCTCAGGTTGAGGGCAGTATTGCGGCGGGGAATAAAACCGGACTGGTCCGGGTGCACCAGGTCGCCTATAACCCCGACCAACCGATTGGCCAGCAGTTTGGCCAGGATCTTGGGCTCAGCGTTAAGGAGAGAAATGGGGCGATAGGACCTACAAACATCCCGCGGCTTGCCTTCTTTATGGATAACCACTATGGTGGCCAGTCGCTGGTCCAAGGGAAGGACACCCTCTTCACGGGCACGGACGAACATACCTCTCAGATAAGGTCTTGTACAGTTCAACCGGTAGGCCATTGGGTCCGGTTGCTTTGCCCGCACGCAGGGCGCGGATCGCTAGAGCAATCTCGTCCGCAGTGATGTCCCGGTCCATATCGGCACTGTCTTCTTCCGAAAGACGAGGAAGGTCAATCGCCGAGAGGAATTCAGTTGAGTCGGCCTCGGAGCGGTCCGAGCCGGAAGTATAAACACCCCGAAAATAGTCCGCGAAAGACTCGGCAATGGCACTCGGATCAGTGACCACCACTCCGTCTTCGCCCAGGATTTCCGGGACCACCCGGCTTGCCATCTCCCGCCTGTCCAACCAGGCCAGCAGCCTACCAGCCTTATCCCCGACATCGTAGATGCGGCCCTGCTGTTCTTTCGCTAAGACCAGGGCAGCGTTCGTGGCGAGATCATGATACTCCGACTGTTTCAGGGAGAGTTCGTGCAGGAGAGAAGGGTCGGGCCCAGGCCCCAAACGGGACTCGAGATCCAAGACCTCCTCCTCCACATGCAGAATATCAGCATCACGAACTCGTTTAGCCTCTGCGATAAGAGCTAGGGCTTCGCCCCGCAACACAGTCTTGAACGCTTCCCACAGGGTGACCGCAGAGCCAACAGAACCCGCATTTTCAGTAAAATATAGGTCGATGGCCTTGGCAAGGAGTGCTCGCGTGTTATGGTTGCGAAAATACCAGGGATTCACCGCAGCCGGGCGGCTGGACAGGGTGACACCGAAGTCAAAGGAGACCCACAACGGTGAGTGGTCGGAGACGCCCCTCGCCAGAAAACGTGCCTCGGAGATGGCATGTGACTGCGCCGCCAGGGTGAGGACATAATCCAAGCGGGATAGGCTCCCATGGGCACCGGAGAGAAACGAAAATTGGCGGAGCGCGGGATGCAGTAACCGCCAACAGTCCACCAAACCCATGGAGTCAAGGAAGGTCGGCAGCCACGTCTGGGAACCCGGGAGGTCTCTCGGTGGCTGGCGATCGATAGTGCCAGAGCAGACTGAGTTGAAATCACCCCCTAGGATCAATAAGCCCGAAGGTAGGGACAAGATGGCGCTACCAAGGTCCTGGAAGGTGCTAGATTGGAGGCCAGGGGGAACATAAATCGAAAGCAGAGCCAAGGGACGCCCCTCCCATCTTCCCGCCACAGCTGCGTAGCGTCCTCTATCATCAAGCAGCGTGACGTCTATTTCAAGAGGAAGGGACGCACGCACAAGGACGCCCGCCCCCCGGGAGCCCGAGGAGAACCCAGAGTGGGCAACCATTTTGTAACCCTTACGGTTCAGGGCCCTACAGGAGTTCCCCACCAAGTGCGTCTCTTGCAAAAGTACAACATCAGGCATGTGTCTCTTTATCAATTGGATCACCACCCCTCTCTTGATTCGGTCTCCTAGTCCATTGACATTCCAGCTAAGCACTTTCAACTTCCTACCCCCCATCACCCAACAATCCGCCCCACCCGACTCCAACCAACTCAATCGTCAAGTGTACAGTAAAACACACAGTCCATTGCCTCAAAGAAGAAAAAGAGATAGAACGAACAAACAATAAAACTTGCATAATTGCACCCCCCACCCTGCACCCCTGCATGTGACTAAAAAGCCCCCCCAACCAGCAGTGTGCCTGTCGCCCCATAACTACTCTACAAGAAGACACCCAGAGGAGTGAGGAATCTCCGCGAACACCTCCCGCCACCCTCCATGTACTGATAGGAAAGATAGTACGGCATCACAAAGCTACATTCGACAATCCACTGAGGCAAGCAAGATAGACAAGGAATCACCCACTATAGAGCCAAGTCTCATAGGTCCGGCCCGCCAGCTGCGCCACCTTCATGGTCCTCTTGTGTTTCTCGGCGCGTCGGTAGAGTGTCCAGCCAGTCACTAACGTTCTCAGCGAAGTCAAAGAAAAGGGCACGACCTTCGTGCTCGATCCGGAGCTTAGCGGGGAACATCATGGAATACTTGAAGCCCAGGTCCCGCAGTCTTCGCTTCACCCCTACATAGCTCTGGCGCTGTCGCTGAACCGTCCTGGTGAAATCTGGGTAGAAATGGACATCGGCATTCTGGAATTTAAGCGGTCCATGCCGTCTGGAAGCCTGTAGGACAGCGTCCCTGTCACGGAAATTGAGCTGCCGGGCTACGATAGGTCTGGGTGCCACGCCCGACTTCGGCGGGCCACCCGGCACTCGGTGGGCCCGCTCCACCGAGAAAAAGTTGCTGAGGCCAGGCGGGGCCAGATGAGTCCTGATCAGGTCTTCAACGAGGAGGTCCGTCGCCGCCTCCTCCGAACCCTCCGGTACACCGACAATGCGGACGTTCTGCCGCCTGGCCCGGCTTTCAAAGTCATCCAGCCGTCTCGCGAATTGCTCCGCCGTCCTCTGCGGGTTCCGGACCTCAGTTTGCAAGTCCGAGACGTCTCCCGTCAGGCTGGACGTCTTGATGTCCAAATTCTTGACCCGATCATTAGTTTTGCCCAAGTCGGCTCTAATGAGGGACAGATCAACGGCCATGCCATCCACCTTGTGTGTGAGGACTTCATGCTGTTGCTGCATGTCCGCCCGGAAGTTTGTAATGGCTCCCAAAATGTCACTCAGAGTGGGCTCAGAGCCGCCCGGCGAGCCCGAATGCGGGATGTCCTTGGCAGAGGGCCCAGTGACAGGCGGCGTCTTCGGTTGAGTATAGCGCTCAATCCTATTCTGCTGCTGTTGCGATTTACCGCCGACGCCTCTGTTCGACGGCTTGTCGGGGTCCCTCTTGCCCGCCATGTTAGGTCCAAGAAGACAAAGGGCTATGCCAGGCAAGCCCAAGCCCAAAGAGTCGGAAATTCGTCCGGGGAGACCGTAGAATGCTGTCCCAGGTCCGCTTCGCTGTCCGGATAGCTCCGCTGTCCAGTACACCTCGCCGCTGGTGAAGGCAGGCAGGCACTCCGCAGATCGGCAGTGCGTAGCGGCGGAGTCCGCAGAGACAATGGCACTGAGTCCCACTCGACGTAGCTCAGCGTAGGAGACACCGATTCGGGATCTGAAAACGGTTCTCGCCTCAGTGGGCCCTCAGCAACGAGTATCCACCCACGTGGATCAGGATTACGGGCAGGATAGTTGCGGAGGATCGGAAGGTCCGCGGAGCTCCGAGCTTACGCGGCCATCTTGGTTGCCCGCGAAGCTCCTCCCCGGTAGAGATTGTTGAGTGCTTCGCTAATCACTTTTGGACGGTATACTCCCCCATGTCGGATAGGCTGGAGGAGGACTCTCATTTGTTGCTGCGTGACATTGCACTGCTGAGTCTCTCGGACGTTGATAGAGAGCGAATGGATAGTGCACTAACCGCCGATGAGGTTGCCCTTGCGATCCGCTCCTTGCGGTCTGGTAAGGCCATGGGTCCTAATGGGCTGCCGATAGAGCTATACAAGTTGCGACCTGATAAGATAGCTCCCTATCTGAGAGATATGTTTTTGGAGTCTCGTGAGTGTGGTTCTCTCCCCCGAGACCAGTGACTTGTGACGATTATTGTCATACATAAAGAAGGGAAACCAAGGGACAATTGTGGGTCGTATCGTCCTATATCTCTTTTGAACGCCGAGCCTAAGATTCTCGCAAAGGTGTTGGCCAATCGCTTGATCACTGTCATTAGTGACCTGGTCCATCCAGATCAGTCCGGTTTTATTCCCCATCATAACACTGCATTGAATCTCAGGCGTCTGCATGGAGTTCTCACGAGGGCTGGGACGTTGCGCGAGCCGGCCATCTTGGCGTCCTTTGATGCCACAATGGCTTTTGACACCATTGAGTGGCCTTAATTGTGGGCTGCATTAGCTAAATTTGGGTTCAGTCCCGGCTTTATCGGTTGGGTCTGGCTTCTCTATGAAGACCCGCTTGCCCAGATTGTAGTTAATGGTTGAGTTTTGGTACCGTTTAGCTTTGGGCGTGGTACCCGTCAGGGATGCCCCCTATCACCGCTCCTGTTTGCCCTGGCCCTGGAGCCCCTTGCCGCCTGGATCCGCCGGGAGCCCTCGATAAGGGGTATTCGGTGGTCCACTGATTATGAAGATCGCATTTCGCTCTATGCTGATGACATTTTGCTATATCTCACCTCACCCAAAAAATCGTTGATGGTTTTCTGTGATGTCCTGGCCTCCTTCGGTGGAATTCTGGTTTAATTATTAATTAGGCAAAATCATACTTATATGTTCTTTCTGGCGATGTCCCCCTCCTCCCACGTAACTGCCCCATACAGGTGACACAAACGGGATTTAAATATCTGGGTATTTGGGTCTCTATAGACCCTGTAGCCCGGTATGAGCTCAATCTTCTCCCACCTTTAACTTTATTGCGGCAGGATGCCGCAGGATGACGAAGGCTTCCGCTCTCGCCGTTGGGACGCGCGGCCCTTTTTAAGATGATGTCTTTGCCTCGCTTCTTACACACCCTCCAAAATACGCTTGACATAGTCCCTGCCAGTTATTTTCGTAGCATCGAGGGTCTCCAGAGCAAATTGATATGGGACGGTCGACCTCGCATTGCACTGTCTAAACTAACGCTCCCGTGGTACGATGGGGGTATCGCCCTCCCGGACATCAAGCGATATTATTGAGCGTCCCAGTTGGGGGCCATTAATCATGGTATGTATGGTCCTGAACTGAATCCCGCGTTTGCTATGGACAAATGGCTGCTGTCGGGGGGCAATTACTATAGGGCACTGTACTCGAAATCAGCGGTCAGGTCATTGTCAGGGCCTACTAGGACAGTGGTTCGTGTATGGCATGATGCAACTGCTTCTATGGGTTGGAAGGACCGCCTGACTTTAGCGACCCCACTTTTTGAATCAGATAGGCTTGGTACTCTGTGGAAGACAAAAGGGTTTGATAGATGGGACCTCATTGGCATTAGCAAGGTGAGAGACCTATGGGTCAAAGGACAAGTGAAATTGTTTGATACGTTAAAGACGGAGTTTGAATTGGGGAACTCGGAATATTTTCGCTATGTTCAGGTCCGCCATGCTTTGTTGTCTGTCTTTTTGGTGGGAGAGACGATACCCGAGTCGTCCCCGCTAGAGGATAGATTGTTAGATGGCCACGTTCCGGATAGTATAATCTCCCTTGTGTATAAAAAGCTGATTAATGATAGATCGTATCTTCTGTTGCCCTTGCGTGAACTCTGGGTCTGGGACGGTCTTGAACTAGATGATGAAGATTGGCAGTCGGCGATTTCCTCTCCCAAGGAGGTCGCGATCCCAGCGAGACTTCGGCTGGTTCAACTTAAAATCCTTCATAGGGTGTACGTCACGGGCCCTCGTCTGGTTCGCATGGGCTTCTCTGAGGAGGGTTTGTGTAAGCGGGGATGTGGTCTGGTGGGGACATTTCTACATATTATCTGGGAATGTCCTGACATGGTGGCTTATTGGAACGGGGTGTATGATGTAATGGAAGAAGTTACGGGCGTCCCCCTCCTACCGGAGGCTAAACGCTGTTTGCTAAACGTCTGGGAACCCACAGACTATAACGTGGCCAAGACCTGGTGGGCGAACCTGGGGGCCATGATTGCTAAACGTGATATCGCACAACTGTGGAGGTCCCAAAGACCGCCTACAGTTGAGATGTGGAAGGAAAACATGGATTGGTGATTGTTTCGGGAAAAAACGGTGTATCTGGCCCGGGGCCGTCCCCGGAAATGGGGAAAAATCTGGGGGCAATGGAATAGGTTTTGAGGTGACATATGTACACCACCTGCTGTTGATGATATCGATATCCGACAGTCCCCCTGACCACACATTCACTGTTTGTAATATCGTCTGCTTATGGTCTCTCCCCTATGCTCCTCCCTCCCTACAACGATTGCTTATTATTTGATGTACTGTCTACCTGACCTCATGTGAACGAAGCGCTATGTATATTGTGTCTGCCTTGCTTGTTTTACTTAATAAAAATAAATATTAAAAAAAATCCACAAAAAAAAAAAATCCCAGGATCCTTGTTTCCGGTCCAGGAAAGACATGGCTTGGCAGTTCAGGAGTTCAGGCTGGACTATTCCCAAGAGGCACAGGGTCAAGACTGATTTGCATATAGGTGTGTCTGGACTGGGGTGGCGAAGTGAGCTAAAGAACGATGATGGATTCAACCCAGATCTGTGACTGGGGGTAAGTGTCTGAAAAGTTTAAGCGCTCCGTCCATCATCTCCTTGTGTTTGCTTTGTTCGCCCTAAGTTGGCAGGGTATGCCCAGGCGTGGATCCCTTGCTCACTTCACTACTGGATTCAAGCTAGCCTGTCTGATGAGGGCTGTTAACCTGAAGCCAGTCCCAGGATCCTAGCTTCTCGTCCAGGGAAGACCTGGCTTGGCAGTTCAGGCTGGATTGTTCCCATGAGGCATAGGGTCAAGACTGATTTGCATATAGCTGTGACTGAATTGGGGTGGCGAAATGAGCTAAAGAACGATGATGGATTCAACCTACATCTGTGACTGAGGGTGAGTTACCGAAAAGTTTCAGCCCTCCGTCCATCATCTCCTTGTGTTAACAAACAACCTACACACACTCTTTTTTCTGGTTCAGCTCCAAGGATTTGGAACTCCCTACACCCCAAGGATAGTTCTAACCCACCGACCGAAGTCTTCAAAATAGAGGTGAAAAAGATAGATCCTAATCAACAGATTCCTCTCTCAAAAGTAACAATGAGCCCGTCCCCTGGGTTCATTGGCGGCTACAATGACTGTAATACCATTACAGGGTTAAAGCACATCAATGCTCAGTGGAACAAGCACAAGCATTGTCCCCTGGGATCCTGAAATAGAACCAACGCAAAGGAGAATCATGGAATTCTACCCTGGAGAACCTACTCTAACAATGCATAAAGAATGGAGATTGTCTGTAAATAACTCTGTTACCTCATACCATATCTTACTGAAGTTCTTAAAAGTTGATATTTTTATTAGATGTTCTTTTTATATATCAGATCTTTGTTTATGTTTATCTATCATATGTACAGTGCTCTGATATCCTTGGGTCATATTTGCACAAGTGGGGGAGGAGCACAAAAAGGAAATCTATAATTTTTATATATTTCCATGCATTCAAATGATTCTATAAATGACCATTTATTTATTTATTTATTTGTTGGTTTATATAGCGCTTGAATCCACTCCAACTGGAGTATCTCTGTGCTTTTGGAACCGGTAAGACAGCGGGCGTGGAATAGAGATGGAATTAGATTTCATTTTTAAACAAGATGGTTTTTAAATGTTTTCGGAATGTAAGGTGTTCTTTACATTGTCTCAGAGACAGAGGGAGTTTGTTCCACAGCTTGGGACCAGTGATGGGCAGGGCTCTACCTCCGTGTCTGGACTTTTTGACGCGAGGGACCACGAGGAGGAGATCGTTACTTGATCTGAGGGATCGTGCTGGAACGTAAGGAACACATTTCCGCTCAAGATAAACCGGCCCCTGTCCATTCAAACACTTATGGATCAGGCAGCATATTTTAAATTTGGCTCTTTGTCGAATTGGGAGCCAATGCAGCTGTTCAAGGAGGGGCTTGGAGGCAGTTCTCGGGGGAGCATTCAAAACAAGGCGGGCTGCCGTGTTCTGAATGACTTGTAACTTAGCCAACACTCCCTTATTTGCAGAGAGCAGCAAGCCATTACAATAATCGATCCGACTAAGGATCAGTGCTTGGACAAGTGTTTTCCTAACAGAGTCGGGTGGAAGTGGGAAGACTTTGCGGAGCAGACTGATGGTATGGAAGCATATCCCTGAGATGTAGCTTGTATGTTGTTTTAGTGACAGGTCGTGATCAAATCGAATTCCCAGATTCTTCACGACCAGTTTAGGTTCAGGGACTGCTCCTAATTCTGATGGCCACCATTCCGGAGTCCATAGTATTTTAGCCTCCCCAAACAACATGACCTCCGTTTTGCTGACATTACATTGGAGATAGTTGGTAGACATCCATTTTGCCACTGCCTTCATGCCTGAAGAAAAGGAGTTCCTAACCTCAGCGGAAAGAGTTTTAAAAGGGAAGAGGAGCTGTGTATCATCTGCGTATGATACGGGGATGAAGCCGTACCTACGCAATACTCCTGCCAGGGGTGCCACGTAGATATTAAAAAGAGTGGGGCTCAAACATGAGCCCTGTGGCACCCCCTTAGAAATCTCTATTTCCGCTGAGCGATACGCACCCATGGTGACTCTCTGGGTGCGATCAGATAGGAAACTCTTCAACCAGTCAAGGGCTTTGTTCTTAATGCCAGCGTTCTCCATGAATTCAGAATTATCTGCTGAGACACAGGCATAAATCCTGAAAGATATTTCTGAGTGTTTTCTATTTTTTTCCATATTGGGGCCTGTTAGAGCAGACGGGCACGGACTACTTTATATTACAGCATTGAAAAGATGGACATTTTGGTGTTCCCGTGAAAGGAAAACTATTTCTCAAATCTGCTTCCACCCATCCACCCTCTATGGGTAAGTGGTGCAAACATTATTAGTGGTGATAAATCCAAAAGAAATACTCAGGAATGTCTCACAAAATTAGCAAATAACTTCAAGGCCAAACCAAATAAAGATACAGTCAGCTGTGACCTTTTGCTTTGTCATGAGGCCAGGGCCTGTAACAAAAATCTTAGCCCTGGACTCTGAAATACTTGATTGAAAGGCACATGAAACTCTCAAAAGGTGATGGGAGTCAACTTGCAATAGGTCTAACTACTGGCAATAGCTTGGGGTAGCATTTCAACCCAGTGTTCTTTTGCTCACCATGCCACTTAGTTTGGAATAGCCATGGGCAAATTAATCTTGACCATGATCCTCATGGAAACAGTTCACGCCGAACTGCCAAGCCACATCCTCCCTGAACCAGAACACAAGCAACCCAGGACCGGTTTTGCCCTAATTATGGGCTCATCATCCAGGTGCAGCTTGGATCCATTGACATAGTGAGCACGGAACCAACGTCTGGCCATACCCATGCGACTTAGGGCAGTACAATGGATTGGGATGTAGGCCCAAAGTGATTAACAGAGGTTGAGATTAATTCAAGCATTGGCTCCATTGCTGATTTTTATACTTGTTTTGTTTTGTATACTTGGTTTTAGGGCAGAGAATGTTTCCAGAAATACCTTTATTAAATTTGCATGTAAAACTTGAAATAATTCATGGTATGGAGTATGTACAACGACTATTAATAACATAAAGAAATGTAAGCTTTGCACCTCACTTTATCTGAAAATAGATACTAAAGAGTACTAGACATAAAGTGTGATGTTCGTTAAGAAGTATTTTCTGGAAAATTGTGCTCTCGGCCAGCATGCTCAACTCTGCAGGAGATTGGAGTGCACATCTCTTTCGTGAAGGAGACTTGTCAACCTCTCGACTACTGGTTGGTGAAAACTATTCTACTTATAGTGGTCATAGTTTTACTTCTAACCCTAGCGGGTAGAATGCCTACTAGCCCTGTGTCGAAAAATTCACATCTAAATCTGCCATGATTGGGATCAGGATTCAGAAAAGGGGGTGGTGATGAACTCACTGCACCATCAGGATTCAAGCAAGCCGGGCCGAAGACGGCTGTAATTCCAGAAACCTTTCTGGTAAAAGAATTGGCTTGGTAGTTTGGTCTGCCCTGTTCCCATGATGCACTGGGCCAGGGACAGACTAATTTGCATGTAGCCAGGTTCTGAGCTGGGATGGTGCAGTGAGCTAAAAAACGGTGATGGATCAAGCCCTGATCTCTTGACTGGGTAAGAGTATTCTGCTTTATTCAGAAACTCTGTCCATCACCACCCCCCTTTTCTGAATGATTGGGATCAGTCATTCCACCAGCCCTGATGGTGACATGTATGTAGTCAGATATCTATACTCACTTCAGTACAGGGCACTTAGGTCTGAGGATGGGCACTGGGAACTTCATTTCTTAGTATTGCATAACATTAATTTGATGTTTACCATGAAACATTTGAAAAATAATTCACACATTGCTGCTTAGCGGGAATTGAGACCTTTGGATTTGTTTTGAGCGCCATCTTGGATGTGGGGATTAGAGGCTACTCGCCACCTTACGAGTGCCATTTTGGATTGCGCTTTAGTGTCTGGCTGACTGCACTTGGCTGCCTGTTTAAGACAGGCAGTGCAAGCATGCAGCGAACCAGACTTTAATTGACTGACCTGATATTACGCCGAGCATTCGCTTGAGGGGAAGCTTTGGTGGAAATATTGCAAGCGCCCTGCTGCATTTTAAAATGGGTAAACGTCTTTTTAAAAAATTGACTGTATTATATTCACTCGGGAAAATAAAATTGTTTGAAAGTCCGCTTACCCGCACATAAAATTACTTCAATTCACTCGCTGCTCAGCGGGAATTGAGACCCTTGGATTTGTTTTGAACGCCATCTTGGGTGTGGGGATTAGAGGCTACTCCCCACTTTACTAGCGCCATTTTGGATTGTGCTTTAGTGTCTGGCTGACTGCACTTGCCTGCCTATTTAAGAAAGGCAATGCAAGCGCGCAGCGGGCACGCGTATGGCACGCAGAGGCCCGCCAGAGGCAAGCCTGTCTGTGCCTGTCCGCGCCCAGGATGCGCTCAGCGCCAGCCAAGCTGCCCATTCCGACAGAGATCAAGGTTGGATAACGTATGCCAGGGAACAGCTGCTTGACATAGGTAAGAGAAAGAACAGGGGATACCATCATCATTTATCTAACACGGGTTATGATAAGAAGTCCTTAAACTGTGGGCTGATCAGTAGTAGATCCCTAATTAAACATCATCTGGAGGTGTCTCTTATGATAGAGAACATGGATTTGGATGTCCTGTTTCTAACAGAGACTTGGACCAGTACTGACTCCTCTGTAGAATTGGGTTTTGCTTGCCCTGACGGGTATAAAATCTTTCATAAACCGAGGGCTGCTGGAAGAGGAGGAGGGGTTGGAGTGATTTTCAAGGAAACATAGAAATTCGCTCCGGTAAAGGTTGATGATGTCATAGGGATCGAACTCCTGGATTTTTCGCTGCAGGAGGCCAAGGAAAGGCTACTTACAGGAATGGTCTGCTATAGACCCCAGGACAAGATACCCAATACCAAGTACTCTTGGACACCATCACTAATTTGACCCTAACCCACTCCAGACTGATTCTATTGGGGGATTTTAATTTATGGGACAATAGGAATTTAGGTAACCATCTGAGAGACTTAGGGCACACGTGTGCAAATCTCAACCTACAGCAATTGGTACAATAAGCAACCCACCAAGGGAGGCATGTTTTAGATCTCTTGTTCGCCAATCAAACTGAGACCAACGTGATAGATATACTGCCACAAAGTTGGACTGATCATTATCTTGTTAATTTTAATGTCCGGTGACATATCGAAAGGGAAGGAAGTGGGCTAAATTTGAAAAAAATAGGACCCACCAACTTTTCCAAATGTAAATTTCTTTGCCCCTTCTATTTCCGTAGAGGAAAATTATCAAATGTATTGTAGTCATATAGCTGGCACTCTGGACTTGTTAGTCCCAGTAAAGAGACTCAAAAATAGGAACAAAGCCTCAGCCCCTTGGTATAATGAGGAATTGAGATTATTACGAGCATCATGCAAGAAAGCTGAGAGGAAATGGAGAAAGAACTATCGAGAGCTGGATAAGAAAGAATTGAAACTGGCACAAGTTAAATATAAAGAGGCTATTTTAAAGACTAAATCAGACTTTTATGCTAATTATATTTTATAAGCACCTAATAGCACTAAAGCCCTTTTTAATATATTTAAGGATCTCTCTAGCCAATCCTGTACGAGTAAAAGGGTGGCTACATCCCAGAAACTCTGTGATGGGATTGCCTCTTATTTTGAGGGAAAAATTGCTCAGACTGTAGGAGATTTCTATCCCAACAACATTAGCGATCATGACAATCTCCTCCAGAAGCTGGATGAAGAACCTAGGGTGAACACCTGTCTGGAAAATTTCCAAGTCCTTATGGAGGACTCTTTCAATAACCTGGCTCACAGTGTGTCCTCTGGCTCCCCTCTTGACCCCCTTCCACATAGAATTTGGAAAGCATTCGGTCAAGAAACTTTCCCTTGGCTGCAACAGATCTGCAGGCAATCTTTGGAAGAAGGTGTGGTACCGGAGGTGTGGAAGCAGGTAGTAGTGACACCTCTGCTTAAGAAACCCTCATTGGACCCCACGATTCCAGCTAACTTTAGACCTATTTCCCTCCTGCCATATCCAATAAAAATCTTGGAGAAGGCAGTCAGTAAAACCCTATCATGTTATCTTGAGGACAACCATCTGCTGGACAGGGACCGATTTGGGTTTTGCCCAAGTCATGGTATCGAGACTGCTGTGGCAACCGTAATGGACAACTTACGATTGCGAGCCGACAATGGAAATGCTACCGTTTTAGTGTTACTAGATATGTTGGCCGCATTTCATACGGTGAGCCATACAGTACTGATGGAAAGGCTGGAGAAGATAGGGGTGAAAGGACAGGCCCTACAGTGGTTACAACCCTATTTATGGGGAAGACAACAGGTGGTGACCAAGACATTATTCACCTCCAATAAATCTCCAGTACACCAGGGGGTACTGCAGGGCTCTGCGATCAGCCCGATTCTTTTTAATATCTATTCATGGCTCCTGTTCCCCATTATCAAATCCATCGGAATTGACTTGTTTAATTATGCCAATGACACTCAACTGGTGTTTTTCCTGGAAGGGAAACAAGCGGTATCCATGGATACGTTCCAGGAGTGTTTGCGTCAGGCTGCTGGATGGCTCAGGAAAAAATCACTACAATTTAATGGGGGGAAAACGGAGGTGGTGTACTGTTCTATTGCCAGATTGTGCCAGCATCTACCACTGGAGTTCAAGCTCACTCCAGAGGAGGAATCCTTTGTCCCAGTCAATACCGTGCGTAATTTGGGGGTCTTGGTAGATAATAATCTCCAAATGGAGTCACAGGCCAACAAAACCGTTAGGGTGTGCTTCTCTTTGATGCGCATGCTACCGAAGATTCTCCCGCTACTCCCAAAGGACTCACGCTCTCCTGTAGTAAGAAACACAGTGCTGAGTCAGCTGGACTACTGCAACTCCCTGTATTTGGGAGCACCTCAATACATTTTACAGGGGTTTCAGAAAGTCCAGTCCATGGCAGCAAAGTTGATGTTAAATAGGCAGTGTAGGACTTCAACAACTTTGTCCTTGAAAGATCTTCATTGGATGCCTGTTAAGGAGAGGGTTTGCTTCAAATCACTCTGCATCATGTACAGAGCAGCACATGACTTGGGCCCAATTCCACTGCAGGATAAGTTCAACTGGTACAATCCAAAGAGGTAGCTTTGTTCCTCCAGTGCAAATCTGATGACGACTCCCAGGTTGAAGCGCTCTAGGATGGGGGGCAGAGCTTTTAGTATGGCTGCTTCACACCTATGGAATGAGCTGCCCCAGAGCATTAAACAAGCCAATTCCTGAAAACTTGCCTTTTTCCCAAAGTCTGAGCCTTAGTTTTCCCCGTGGCTACTCTGGCCTGCTTTTATAGTGGTCATATTTAAGTCTAAGCACCAGGATGCCTGTAAGGTGGCAGTCTGCGCTATATAAGATCCTAACAATAACAATAACACGTGCACAATATCAGGGACTCCACCATTTCTAAATCTTCATTTTTAAAGTTTTCTCAAGCTTTTGTTTGCATTTGCAAAGTACCTTTTTATTAAGAACTTGTAGGGTTTAAGACCAGATAGCATTTAAAGCTTAAGCTGAAATATTTTTTGTGCCTGCCCCTGTTTCCTTAATTTATACCACATATAGCACAGCGGCTATGATACTATATTAATGCCCGACTGCTTCACGTACCATATACACTCTACACCAGAAGCCACAGGCTCCTATGTGTCTGGACTGGAAGACTGTAATCCATCTGGAGAAGTTGTTGATCCAGTTAGGGGTGGTGGAGGTGATCTTGTACTATCATACTGAAAAATAACTTTCTATGTTTAATGCAGCTCTATTGACACCTTGGGTCAGTTCAACTTTGTAGCCTTTAGATCTAGAGTATACACTGACTAAACCAGCCATGCTGCGTTCTGCCATTGAGACCCTCAGGTTGATGTCATAATGGCAGCCCTACGGGATTCCCAACATTAGAACATTCTGTTAAAGGTTCTAGAAACAATTCAAAGGTCACACAAATGCCAACGTGCATTAGTCAGTCAGTTGAAAGTGATCATTTCTCCCTCCCAGAATGGATCACACACAGTCTAACAATATTGGAGTACATTTATGCTGTTGGGAGCTATTGTTTGGGAGTTGGATTGATTAGATGACAGCAAAAATTACTTTAACCCCTCCCATGCTGGTGACGGAACCGTTCCGTCAGGAGCCTCGGGTGGGCTGTGCTGGTGACGGAACGGTTCCGTCACGGCACTCTCGCCGCGCCTGCGCGGCGTGAATTCCGTTCTCTAGCGCGGGCGGCGCCGTGACGGAACCGTTCCGTCAGAAGCACAGCTCACCCGCGTGCCGTGACGGAGCGGTTCCGTCACGAGCACGGGACCGCCGCGCGGCCCCCCCACCCCCTTAGCACTGCGGTGGAATAGCCGCCGCAGTGAAGGGGTTAAAGTACCTGACATATAATTAAACCCCATACAAATATATTATATATTGAATCACCTGATTATTTATATGACGATTGTCACTTCTTCATTTGACTGCCAAATAAAAATCTAATCTTATTTTTATTATTATTGCTAGAATTTCTAATATTTTTATTATTTAAAGTAACTTTAGTATGAAAAGGAGCAGTGCTGATTGCAGTGTTGCAACAGAAGTACCAGTAGCAGGTGTCAAAAATAAATACTATAAAAGAAGAGCTAAAATAAATCATAGCATATAGTCATCCTTTTCATAAAATATAAACAGGATCAGGTTGTACCTGGAGGAAACGCATGTGGAAATGGGTGGTATCACACTGATGTCTACATGTTTATTTCCCTAGAGGGATTACTTGTCACATGCAGTAATAGCACAACTGGGAATCGTCGACAGTGGTACTATCACTAAAAAAAAATAAAGCAAGAGAAAGGATGGGGGGCTTCGTGTTTTTGTGGCTTGAGACACACACACATCACAGTGTTGTTATTGCAAAATCCTACACTGCACCCTTTGTCTATGCAGAGTGAACCCAAGTATAATAATTTCCAATTATAAACCCATTGTCTTTCGGGAGCTTTAGCACCCATCAGAGCATTATTAATACATATTAATTTACTTTCAGAACACAAAAAACAAGCCGAGTTGTTCTTGGAGTTCACTTCCAGTTTAAGAAAGAAGCAAAGCAACAGAAATTCAGAATCAAACAATCTATTCCACACCCACATTTCAACTGGCCCACGCGTAGCAATGACATCATGCTTCTGCAGGTAAAGTTGATGTCCTTTTGTTTAAAAATGTTTAACCATGTTCCTCAGTTTCCTCTAGATCTGATCTTGTCACCCTGATCACCCTGATCCATAACAGGCAAGTTAAAAAATGCTGTCATCCTGGAACACCGTGAACCAATTCTGTGCAGAGAAAGATAAGTGCAGAGAAAGATAAGTAACGATAGGGGCATATTCTCAAGGATTAAACGTGAGATAACTGCACTTTATCGCAGCCAAAGTGGCAATAAAGTTATCGTCCCAGTCACAAGCTGGTGCTCACAGACCATATCACCAGTTTACCTGCGATAGCAGCAGCAAAAAACATCACCACAGATGACCCCCGCAACTATCGATAATGAAATACAGAGTAGGCTTTCCCGTGCCAAAAGCCGCGACAACACCACTCCGCAACGTTCTCAACGTTCTCAATGTTCTCAACGACCAGCCAGATAGGCGATAAGTTTTCAAAACGTGCTATAAGGCACGTTAGCAGCAGAATATTAACACCTGCTCTGACCTGGTGTAAAGTCGAACGGCAGCCTGAGTGACACATGAAAAGCAACAGATGCCATGGAGCCACTGACCATGCAGATGGGAGCCCCAACTGGCCCATAACCCCCCCGGACCACCCCTCCAGACCAACACCGAGGCTGTCTTACTGCACGTGTGAGGGGGCAGTTGACTGCACACATGTCCTATTTGTGCCCCCTGGAAACACTGCAAACATAACTGCAACAAAAAGCACACGCATTCCATCAATGTACTGGCAATAGTGGACCACCCAAAAATCTCCACCAACATCGACGCCAACCACCCTGGCAGTGTGCATGATTCCCACATCTTCCGACAGTCCATTATCAACCAGCTCTACCAGGATGGCACCTAAGGAAATGCACTTCTCGTTGGCAGGTACCAAATGAACACACCACACACCTCGATTCCTCAATCATGCAACGCACACCACTGGGAATGCACATGTAACCAACTCACATACACCATGCCAAACAACATGCCCACCCACCAGACACAACAGCACAACTCACTGTGGGAAACTGGGCCAGCCATGCACAGAAGCCATCAACGGCATGGCACCTCAGCCACACAACAGCAGATTGTGGGGAGGAGGAGGGAACCAGACATGTGCAAAGGAGGCAAGTGGCCGATGAGTGAGAATGTACACAATGGCATGAATGTGATGGCCAGACTTCAGTATGCAGACCACACACATATCCATGTCGACATACACCGCTGGTGTTTGGAGTGCAGTGGACAGTGGACGCAACCATGTCACTCCAGCCAGTGGGGAGGATCGCAGAACTGTAGCCTGTTACACCCCCCGTAGGCATGAGCTGAGTGGGCGGGCCCAGCGTACGCCAGGCCACTGTAGGGGGGCCCAGCGTACTGTAGGGGGGCCCACCGTGGGCGGGCCCAGCGTACGCCAGGCCACCGTAGGGGTATGAATAAAAGGCACATGACTCTGGGCGTGGTCCTCTTCTGGAATGCCCAACGTTTCTGCCAGGTTGGCACCTCTTACTCTGCCATGAGGCTGACCCCATCACCGTGAGCAGGGTTGCCTGCGATCCTGTGCACCTGCTGCACCCCGGGACACTGGTCCCGAACCAGTCCTGCCTTCCCCTGCGCACCCAGGCCTCAATTCCTACCTGTCAACACTGCGTGTGTCGAAGAGGGCCCACCACATGCCAGTGCATGCTCCAAGCCTGAGGCCCGAGACCCTGGCAACCTGCTACAACCATGATGGCCTCTGTGAGCAAGGCCCACAGTACTCCTTTCTCGTTGACGTACTCTACCAGCTGACACAGCAGACTAGTTGGTCACACATTTAGAACTGAGTCTTGATTACACTATGGCAGAGGACGATGTTGATCGCTGACTTGAAGACACTATACTCCATTCAATGTGGTGCCACCAAGCCTGTGCATAGCATTCCAACAACACGTGTCTGTGGGTCAGTACTGACTGCTGCCTCTGGCCTACACTGCAGTCAAGTAGATCACACATTTTGGACTGAGTCTTGATTTATCAATAGTGGAGTTCATATCCTTGTACAGGCATCATGGCAGACTGCATCCCCTCTCAGCTCCGGTGCCACTAAGTCTGTTCCCCAACATTTATAGACATTCTCTGGTTGAACTTTAGTGGCGTCTGAGTCAATGGACTGGGGGGTTGTCTTCATCCTCATGTAGCTGGTACCGAAATGTTGGTCGAAACGAGGCTGTAGCACTCCACACCTCCATTTGCTGCTTCCAGATGCTTATGCCCTCTGCATCATGCCCTGGGGGACATCTTCCACTGTCCCCTGCAACCCTCCACCACATTCACCTCGGACATCAATGAGGACTCGCTCGCTCCACGTGGCCCTGCCTTAGTGAACCGCAAGGCACGATCCAGTGGCGGGGTGCCTGTGCCAGCCGCTGTGCATCCGGGGCCACTAACTCTGTGCAGCTCAAGTCAGAGACCATGTCTTCTGAGATATTGGAAGGCCTCTGAGATGATGACGTTGGAGTCGACGCCATGTGTATGTGATCCTCCGCTGTCCGCTGCCTCCAGCCTCAACTGCGGCCCACCAGGGCCACACATCAAATCGAGTCCAGACTGGCATGGATGTTGCATCACCGCAGGAGGCACACGCCACCACCACCTCCTACCACCAAATGCAAGTGTCGAAATGGTCGCACTGTCAGACTAACAGAGTTGCTCACACCTGTCGTGGATGCCATCCTCTGCCTGATACCCTGCTCAGCACTCCAGGTGCCACTTACTCAGTGTACCACAAGTCATCATCCATTACTGTTTTGGTTATGTGCTGTGGTGAGTTCACGCAGCAATGTCTTCTCAGGCAGTGTGGTAGACCCGGGGCGATGTTAGGTAAGACGATGCAGGGGTGACTCTCCCCACGGCAGCTGCATCAAGTATATCCCGAAGGGACCCAATCCTAGACATTTTGTTCACATGAGCGGGCTCATCTCTAGTGCCCCAACCTCAGTGCATTGTATGCTCATTGGGTGGCCTCTGTACTTGATGTGGCTACCACTGTAATGCGCCGCTGTTGTCTCTGTAATGCTGGTGTTTACTATTTCCGTCTTCATAGTGTTCACTGCTCAAGTTGTTGCCAGCACCAACCACTCCGTGAGGGCTGGCTTACACTAATCCCACACACATCCAGCACAGGCGTCACAGTACATGTGACCCTGCCAATAGAGGGGCTGGTGCCCGTAGCCAGTTCCATGAACTATCTGCATGTGTCTGTGTGGTCATGATGTGTGCATGAGGGCCCCGGGCCCTAAAACATTACATTGTGCTTTGTACAGCGGACGCAGTCATGATCTCGCAGGCAGTCCTTGGACATGTAGCTTTGTCGCCAGCCACTCATTACGTAAGGGGGGTGTACTGGGCGGTCGTACGGAGGTCCCGTCTGGGTGTGTGAATGGTAATTCCAGGGCTCTGGGTGTGGTTCGGTACAGGAAATGTGCAAACACATGTGTCTCTGTCGCAGTGCGGGTCGACTTTGTGGGGTACAGGTTTGCCCTGAATTGGAGACCCCTTAAGTAATGTTATTCGGCTTCCATGAGACCTAACCCCACCCGCACCTGTGCGGCCAACTCCTTTATGGCATTCTGACACCTGGCATTTGACTGCGATGTGTGCCTCAGTGGCGTGTTGGGTGCAAGCTGTGCTTGCGGGTGCTTCCTGCTGTGTGGTCTGTGCAGAGGCTGGGTTCTCCTCCATGTAGCTTTTCTGCCCTGGGGGTGGGTTGCCTGGGATGTCCATGAGTTGTTGTAGGTCGTCGGTGTTGAAGGTGTGGTGGTCCTCTCAGCATCACTGATGGGTTGTCTTGTTTTTGTAAACATGGTGAGCCCTGCATTTCTAAAGTGACGGAGCGTGTCGTTAGCCTCCTAGGCCTAATGACATGCTTCATCACTTTCCTTGTAAATATGCCCTTATATGACAGTCTGCTCATTAAGATCTGTTCTTCTATAAATCCTAACCTATTACCCTACAGGTGTCACACTCCAAGGCATGCACATTCGCCACTCTGCTACATGCAGCTTGGCAGGGACACAGGCCTCTGATGAACCAAAGTCAGTTCCATGGCTTGAGGAGTCCAGCACACCTTGAGGCACATTCCAAAGGGTTATCCTCAGAATTTTGCTAGTGTATTTACTTAAATCCCTGCCAAAGGTAACAAGTATGCACTTCATGTGGGCCGTTGCAACAGTGCCTTGTTACTCGATGTGCCTTCCATTTCTAAACCAGGGAAAAGTTTAAATAAGTAAGTTTACTTAGAAGGGGGCAATGTGGATTGGTGAAGGTGAGGAATCCAGAGCTATGTAGCCCAGTGACAAACACTTTCAGAAGTGTGTGACACCTACTGTTTGACCTGTCAGCCATAGGTTGGTCTTCCCCCAAACATTTTGCCGGACTCCTCCTGTTTTTGCTGAGTTTGTTTTTGTGGGCCTTAGGATTCTGTGTACTTTACCACTGCTAAGCAGTGCGAAAGTGCTATAGCTCTCTCCTTCAAACATGATAACATTGTCTTACACCCAATTGGCACATTTAGTTCCCCTGTAGGTCCCTGGTAAAGAGGTACTACAAATACTCAGAGTCCGTATATTAAATCTACTAGTAGGCATTCAGGACTCACTGTGCCACCCACTTAGTAGCCTTTTAAACATGTCTCAGGTCTGCCATTGCAACCTGTATGTACAGTTTAAATCACCATTTTGACAAGGCAAAATAAACCTTTGCCAGGCCTAAACCTCCCTTTTTAATACAAATAAGTCACCTCTATGGTAGGTCATAAGAAGTCCATAGGGTAGGGTGCAGTATATTTAGAAATGTGTACATTTTAGTTTTACATGTTCTGGTAGACAAAAATGTTTAAATTCATAATTGACTGAAAAAAACAACATTAAAGTAACATTATAGTTAGGTGATGATTTCACTGACAGTGTAACGTTTTAAATGTACAAAAACACTGCAATTCACCGGTTATAGTTATCTTAAGTAACTATAACTCATGCCCTAAGGTAACAGTAACTTGTACCCCTGCCGTGCACAGTTTTGTCATCAATAACTTAATTACAAATGTTGCAGTGATATTATCAATGATGTCATAGAATATGTAATTATTGGAGTAATATGCTGAGTAATTAGCAGTGCATGGCAACGGCACAAATTATAGTTACCTTAGGGTACTAGTTATAGTTTCCTGAGATAATTATAACTGGTGAATTTCAGTGATCTTGTTATTTGTTTTATATAGCGCAAACTCGACCCAAAGGTATCGGAGCAATTTACATGAGCACCAATTGAACCAATGAACACCCTCCCACTGAGCCTACGACAGACCCAAGACCTGCTGACCTTCAGGAGGATACTCAAGACCTGGCTGTTCGACGATCAGTAGCACACCCCCCCCCCCCCCCCCCATCGCCTTGAGACCCTGGCGGGTATGTAGTGCGCTTGAATGTAGTGATTTTCCGAGAATCACAGGATGTCGAGTGTCCCAGCCAAGCTCGAACCAGGTTCAGCAGCTTTGGGGTCGACCACTCTAGCTGTTCAGCCACATCTGTTGTATGTTCAAAATGTTACGTTGTCACTGAAATTCCTAACTATAGCGTTACTTTACCTTTTGTTGTTCTCAATTAATTCTGAGTTTTAAAAAAAATAATATTTTGTTATCATACATAAAGACAACCTCACACAGTGAATGGCCTTCAACCGTGCATGGCAGGGGATTGCATCCAACCCATTGGTCCCTCCATCTAAGGCACTTCAGGCCCGAGGGACCCCATCCCTGAGACCTTTTTTTTTTTAAAGGGAGTGGGCGTGCAGCTCCCCAGGGCCATTTCAGGGTCCCCGTCACCCAGGGCCAAAAGATATTTGGAGGGGTTGATTAGTTCCTCTCCAAAAGTCACAAGGCGCCCCTGGGGACCATAACCCTTGGGATCTTTAGGGAGGCACACCACCCTCCTTCCTGAGCCAATAGCGGTTCCAGGGACACCCACTGTGCTCTCAGAGTAGGGGCAGTGATAGGTTGGAATAGGTCAAAATCCGACTGCCACGGTTGGACTGTTTATTCTTTTCATCATGTTCATAATGCGGGCTACATTGCTTTGTTTTATCTGCCTAATAATCGCAGCACATTCTTTCTATGCAAGATTATGATTGTGTCAATAAATGTGTTAAAACCTTTACTCGTTGCTTTCTTGTGTTTACCATGGGCATGAATAAGTAAACAATGAAAGTGGTAAGATCTGTTTCCCCAATTACCCTGGGGATCAGAGTGTCATATTTGAGGTTGCCAAAATTACCTCCCACCCCAGGAGTTCGGGTGAGGCACTGTGAACTAGCTAGGGATTGGCCCAACAGTCTCTGATGGTGAAGATGGATTAAGTCCCTACAACTTGAAGTACTGTTGTTCTAAAATGCAGGCCTCCTTTTTCTAGTGGGAACAGTATAACATGGATGTACCCTTTGCCCAATCTCTTAGGTTAGCCTTAGACACCATACGTTAATGATGTGGCCAGAAGTTGGATTGCAATCCTTCTTCGCAGGATGGAAGAACAGCATTAGCAGAGCTGCATGTTTACCACAGGATTTGTTCCAGGACAGTCATGACCGGAGTGCACCTGCAGGCAGGGAAGACAGGTTTGCTTCAATCCAGTGGGAGATTTAAAAATATTGTTGCCAGATGAGAGCAAACATATGTTCCTCTTCCCGTACTGCTGTGAGCAGGAAAACTACTGTGTCCTGGGGGCGGGCTCACTGGGATACAGCTTATGAGCGATGTGGTCTCCAGGGCTTTAAGGGGCTCAGTGTGGGGGCCTCACAGGCCCCCTCCCTTTTAAGTTTTGTTTGGCCTGGGGGGTAGAGTCCCCCGGGATTTTTAAGGCTTGGGAGGGAGACAGCACAGCCCTCCTCCCCTTTTTTCATAGAATACAGCCCGGGGGTGGGTTCCCCAGGTCTTAACAGGGCTGGTCCTAGGCATGGGCGGTATGGGCAGCTGCCCAGGGCCTCGCGCTCAGGGGGCCCCGCCGCCGCCGGCCCCGCAGAGTAGACGTGGATGACCGCAGAGCAGAGCAGGGCCCCTGGGCCCGACATGAAAATGAGAAGCGCTGCGCACACTCGCACAGGCAGTTAAAGTGGCAGTGCACGTCACCGTGCACGCACGCACCACCACCTAGCTTAGTGGTGGTGCTGCTGTGCGCAGACGGCGCTACGGCGTTACGGCGTATCGCTTTGATGTGGTTCCCAGGGCTGTCAATCTGGTAGCGCGCGAAGGCGCTACCAATGACCGCCTTGGACATACATTTTGGCCAGCCCAGCGCGCTGTGCGCTGTGCTGCTAAAATGCAGTGAAGCAGAATGCACGCCGCACGCGCTCCCTGGCCTGTGGGGAGTCGGGAGTCTGTTCGGCCGAGCCCGGGCGGGCTGCGTTGGCGTAGGCGTAACGTCTTCAGACTGTGACAGAGATAGGTGGTAAGTTACGGCCCATGCCACTTTCACTTTGTTAAGGAAATGGAAGGGCTGAGACCAGTCCAGTTCGTTGCTCCTAATTTTGTCAGTTTCTCACTCTGTCTCCCCGGCCGTCAACCCGCCTCTATTAGTATATGGCGGGAATGCTTCCAAATGCTTGCAAACAAGTTGAACACATCCACCAGAACACCCGATGAATACCAGGGGGTTGAGTCCATAGGTCGGGTGCACCCATATCTGCTATGGGTAAAGGCTAGAGTGGGCGACCTGGCTATTTGGGAGTGCACCTTGAGTTGGAGAAGGGTTTTGTTTTACAGTACAACATTTTGCTTGGCACAATACTGCCAAATGAAACACACAATGTTGTATACTATACTATAGCTGTATTTATAAAGCTCTTCACACCACGAATGAGACAGGTGCTGAACGCATTTGCACGTCTGTGGCAAGATACATTGTGCAGCTCGGATGGAAGACAGCGTGTCTGGTGTTGCTAGTAGTATGTTTTGGTGTCAAGCATGAGGGCCTGAGCCATGCTTTTATTATACAGAAAATACTACTTTGTCAGTTATTTACAGCAACTCTATTTTATTTGATCTGTGTTTCGTGCACCATCTTTCATTTGGTGACAAGTAAACCTGTAGCTCACCAAAGATGACGCAGAGGCCTTCTTTCCAATCATTGGTCACCAGGGGGTATTTTTCAAGTGTGAAGTTTTGTGCAAGGAATTAGTGCCTGTAAATGAAGGCCACCGGGCCCACTCGATCTGAGTAGAATTTGCACATGCACTTTTGAAGACAGAGCAGGAAAGGGGCCTCCCTCGTTTTGCTTTCTTCTCCTGATTCAAAGTGGGTGTATATATATATATATGCATATATATATATAAATGTGTGTATATATATGTATATATGTATATATATCACCGCTACAATGGTTCCTGCTCGGGATTCATGCAGCGCTGGTGCATGTGCGTTATCCTGCGGCTGAACCACGCCGCTCAATTTCTCCACAACTTTTCCCACCAGGGAAACAACAGGTCGCACAACCAACTGGAGTTTTAACAGCAATCTCCTTTTATTTTTCAAAAGACACAGGGCAAATAGCGCATTTGATCTACGCGTTTCGGTGTGTCGCCACCTTGCTCACGATCACCGGATTTGCCCCACCCATGTACATTTATAAACATTCTTTTTTCAATATTGTGTCACTTCCTGTCACATGTTAAATCAAGGATTCTGGTCCTTGTAGTTTTTATGGTTGTTTGAAACAAAATACCAACTTATTAATGCACCAAAACAAAATACATTGAACTAATTATTATTAAGCATTCTGCTAGTACTCTTTTCTAATGTTCTATGATAGTCTCTCAGCGCCTTCCAATAGGCTGATGTATATACCATTGTTCTGCCTGCAAATAGGCACACTTCACGATCATCATTGTAAATCAATGTTCACTGTTCATTGTAAGTTCCATTACGCTGCTTATTTAAAGGTGCACATATAATTCCTCCAATTGATTTAACCCATTTGGGTGCAGGGTCCTCAGGTTGATAATGAATCTCCATTCTGCTTGCCTTAATTTTCTTTCTCGATCACCTCCCCGCTCTCCCTTTGCGATTGTTTGTATGCCATAAAATCTCCACTTTTGCCAGTCTCCTTGGTGAGATTGTTCCATATGTTTCGCTATGGCATTGGAGCGGTCCTTGTGAATTGTTGCACGCATATGTTGCAAAATGCGATTTTTTAATTCTGCAGTCGTACTTCCCACATATTGCATTGGGCACGGACATTCCACTACGTAAACAGTAAATGGGGTTTTACATGTGATACACTGTTTGATTTGCCATTTCTTCTTGTTTGCCAAAGTTATTTCCTTAGTTTGCTTAGCTATTTGGCACATTTTGCAACCGTGACATTTCACGAAGCCTTTGGTTTTGAGCCAATCGTCCTGTCGTTTTTTCTGGAAATGGCTATGTATCAGATGATCCTTCAAGTTTTTAGCACGTCTATATGTTACAGTTGGATGAGTTCCCACAATTTCCTTCACTGTATTGTCCAACTGTAGCAGTTTCCAATTTTTTCTTAGAATTTTGGATATTTTATCACTTTCTTGGGAGAAATCCATGATCAGACGGATTTTGCCTGTTTCTGTGTCATCCTCAGGTCTTTTCCTTTTGAGACATTCCTCTCTGTTCTTTGTGCTGGTTCTTATCAAACTGCTTTTGACTATTTTTGCTGGGTATTTTCTTTTTATGAATCTTTCCATTGTCTTTTTACTATTCTTGTCCCACTCATCTTGTTCACTGCATCTCCGCCGGACTCTCAAGAACTCTCCGTACGGTATGCTGTTCAATAATGTTTTCTGGTGGAAGCTGGTCGCTTCAAGTGTAGCATTGGTCGATGTTAGTTTTCTATGAAGAGTTGTATGTATATGCTGGTCCTTGATATAGATTTCAGTGTCCAGGAAAAGGATTCTGTCTCTACTCATGTTGTAAGTGAATTTCAAATTTATCACACTATTGTTCATTGTTTGAAAATATTCCTGGAATTCTGCTTCGGTACCATCCCAAATTATCAATAAATCGTCGATAAATCTCTTCCAACTTACGATTTTATTGACTGATGTTTCATTGGTTGAGTTCCATGCTATTTCCTGCTCCCACCATCCCATTGTGAGACATGCATATGATGGGCTTAAAGAAAATCCCATTGCGGTGCCGTTTCGCTGTTTGAAGATTTCCCCTCCAAATGTGAAGATGTTTTGTTCCAAACAAATTGTAATCATTTCCAGTAGCATCCGATTATGACTACTGAATTCCAAATTTCTCTCCTTTAGGAAAAAATTGCATGCTTTCAAACCCATCTCGTTGTCAATGTTGGTGTATAACCCAATTACATCCATTGAGATCAACCAATAAGATTCTTGCCAAGGTGTATCCAGTAGTGTTCGTAATAGGTCACTCGTGTCCTGTTTTAAGAATTTAGTTTAGCAACAAATGGCTTTAGGAAGTGGTCGATGTATTCCGCCATCGGTTCCAACACTGATCCCTTTGCGGATATTATTGGTCTTCCCGGGGTTTTTTTTTGGTCCTTGTGTATCTTAGGCAAGAAGTAAATAGTTGCCATTATTGGATGTGTTACAGTGAGAAATTTCCTCTCCGTTTCATCAATTAATCCTTTTGCTGTCCATACACTTAATTTGTCATCAATTTTGTTCTTTATGTCCATCACTGGGTTCTGTTTTAATTTCTCATAATGCATGTTGTTCCTTAATTGTCGATGAGCTTCTCTCATGTATGCGCTTCGGTCCATGATTATCACGTTTCCGCCCTTGTTGGCGACTTTTATTTCTATTTTTTCATCTTTCGATAGATTCTTTAATGCCAATCTTTCCTCTTTTGTTAGATTGTCTTGGCCATAATTCCATTTAAGATTGTATAAATCCTGTATTACAGCTTCCTGAAACAAATCCACTTTGTTTCCAGGGGTTAGTTGTGGGTAGAATTTTGATTTCGGTTTTTTCCCACTTAATCCTGCCCCACATTGTGGTACGGCCTGTGATAGAGACATTTCATCCATTGGGTCTTGATCAATGTTTATTAAAGTCAGAAAGCCGTCTGCGTCTTTAAGTTGTGAGTTTTCCTCAGTTGTTTCTAATTGAGTAGTGTTTTTCCCTTTCAATGTTTTTTCCTTGAAGGCTTTTGCTAATTTGATTTTCCTGATATACAGGTATAGATCGATTCTCACCTGTGCTAGGTTCATATGGCTTTTCGGACAGAAATTTATTCCCCTTTTCAGTAGGGATGTTTCCGTTGTTGTCAGTTGTCTGCTTGATAAATTTATTACTTGCAGTTCGTCAGTTGTTATTTCCGTCTCTGCCTCATGGTCCTTGTTTCCACCCCTGTTCTCTCTGTTCCACCACTTGCTCCTTTTTCCTCTTCTGTTGTATTTCTTCCCGGCCATTGCCTTCCTCTTCCCCTTCCTCTCCGTGGTTGGAATTGTGGGGTTGGGCGGTTCCGCTCCCAATATCGTTGTTGCAGCATGAGGCGCATGTCCCCTAAAAAAGGAACCCTTCTATTTGCATCATTTTCATTGCCAGGTGTTTGTTCATTGGATAGTGTAGAAGATGCCGAGCTAGACATACTTGACATGCTTGTCCAGGCCATTTGTTCTTTTAACCCATCAAATTTCCTTGCGAAAGAGAATATGCGGCCTTCCGCATAATCATTTGTGTCTCTGATGAATTTTGAGTGTTTGCGGCCCATCACAGTTTCCTCGTGTTTGTCTATTTCTGTTTCCAAATCTTCTTTAAATTTTGTCATTTCAGATGTTAACTTAAGGGTGGCCAGTTCCTTCTCCACTTCCTGCAACTCCTCTTTTAGTTTTTCCAGGGCTATTTCAATGTGTTTGATTAGGATTACAATTAATCCCAATGAGGATTGCAGTATGAACCCCATTCCTCTAACAATTCGTTGGATGCATCATTGTTATTGGGCATAAGTAAGATCCTAAGTCCTCTAGGAACCATCTTTGCAAGTATTCTTTTACAAGGTAGAAACTTCTGTTTTTAGCGATCACAATCCTGTGATTTTAGAGGTTTTAGCTCAGGGAGTCTTGGGAAATAGGAAGATTGACGCCTTGTGTGCGACAGATCTTGTGCTAAGAGATCAAAATCGGAGGCTCAAATGGGACCAAGTTACTCCAATAACCTTTTTACAGGAAACTTTGGCCAAAGTCGCAGGAGAAGTCGCCATCTGTTTAGATAATAAAAACCCTAGCGCTACTATGGTCGAGGCCTTTAGTGTTATTTGTCACCAAGTCAATTTAGATCTGACTGTAAAGGCAAAGTCCAATAAGCCAAAGGGCCCCAAATGGTTTCATACAAACTGTTCTAAGGCCCATTCAACTCTCCTTAAGGCCCTAAAGAACAAACCTAGAGACAGAGTGCTGATAGCGTCATTAAGGAAACAATACAACTTAGCTATCAGGAAGAGGAAATCTGAGATAAAAGACGAGGCTTGGAATTATTTGTTACTGCCTGAGACACAGAAAGACAGTGCCAAATTTTGGGCAGTTATAAATCACCCATATTTTGTGGGATTAGACAACCAGAGAGCTGACTGCATTATCCCAGATGAACAGTGGGTGACACATTTTAGCAATATTTATAGTCGCACTCATACCACTATAGAATGTGAAATACCTCTTTCACAATCGTCAACTCATATCCCTCCTTTCACTCAGAAGGAGGTAAAACAAGCAATTAACGACACACTCTGTAAAAAGGCACCGGGGCCAGATGGGGTCCCCGCAGACTTTTTTAAGAGCGCTCCTGAACTAAGCTTAAAGATCCTAACTAACATTTTTAATGCTAAAGGGGAATTAATTTTCCCCTCTAGCTGGGCAAACTCGACCATAGTGCCAATCTTTAAGAAAGGACAGAGGACAGACCCGGCCTGTTATAGGCCAATTTCCCTTATCGATTCGAGTATTAAAATCCTGAGGAGAGTCCTCTTAGGTAGACTGACCCTGATTTTAGAAAGTAAGGGCATTTTATCTAACGCACAATATGGCTTCAGAGCCAAAAGAGGAACCTTAGATCAGTGCCTAAATCTAGAATTAATTTTAAATAAATATGTAATCGCCAAGGAGGGTTCATTGTAGGAAAGCATGTAGGAAGCATGTAGGAAGTTGGAGAAGGCCTGGAGGATCTCCCATAGTGTAGTAGATAAATCCCGCTATCACTCTGCTTTGAGATCCTACCATAGAAATATCAGAGCTGCCCGCAAAACCCATATTGTTTTCCAATTATCTGAGGCAGGTAATGACCCTAAAATATTGTATCAGGTTCTTCGAACCTTTACTAACCCCATCGCGTGCGACAGCCCAGAGACGGTGTCCCAACAATTGTGCGATGATACTGCTGGGTTTTTTGCAAATAAAATCGACACTATCTACCAAAATATTGCTCAAGCCACCACTTTGGTCGATATTAAGGATTCTTCGCCTAGCCCACAACTCGGAACAGTTGGCCTTGGCCCTCCGGTACTTTCCGCTATCCCCGAGATCAGTCTGGATGATGTCAACTCACTGATTGGGACGATTAAATCGGGCAGCCCGGCGGACCTTGTTCCCGCCCGAGTGATGCATCTTATAGGGAATGCTCTGAGTCCCACCATTCAGATGGTGATTAATCGCTCCCTCTCTGAAGGATTGGTCCCTCTGGAGTGGAAAAAGGCCCTGGTCAAGCCCATAAGGAAAAACACCTCCATTCCCTGGTCGGATATGACCAACCTGAGGCCTATCTCCCTTCTGCCGTTTGTCGGCAAAATAATGGAGAAACACGTTAATCTCAATCTCTCCAGTTACATAGAGCAGACCGGCTGTTTGGACCACTCTCAGTCAGGGTTCAGACCTAGGTATATTACCGAGATGGCTCTTCTTTCTGTCACGGATACTATACGTATGTCTCTGGACAGAGGTCTATCTGTGGTGTTGGTGCTGTTGGACTTGTCCGCAGCATTCGACACCATATCCCATACCATTCTCCTAACAAGATTAAAGGAGATCGGCATAGAGAAATCTGCCCTGGCGTGGTTCACCAGCTTCCTTGCAGATTGTACCCAGCAGGTTAACATGGGCGCCTTCAGTTCCATCTCCACCAAAATCACCAGAGGAGTCCCGCAGGGCTCCTGTCTCAGCCCTACGTTATTTAACGTTTATGTCTCCTCCTTAGCAGATACTATGAGGTCTTTTGGGTTTTCACCCACTTCATACGCTGATGATACACAGCTGTTGTTTACCTTTAAAACCTTTACCCCGGAGATAAGGCAAGCTTTCTCGAATGGCATGACTGCGGTCGCCGGCTGGATGGCCAGGAACTTTCTCCAGTGCAATGTGGGGAAGTCGGAAGTCATGCTGTTCGGGGAAGCAAAAATTCTGTGGACCCCTGACTGGTGGCCTACAAGTTTGGGAGAGGCCCCTTCCCCCAAACAGGTGGTGAAAAATCTGGGGGTCCGTCTGGACCATGACCTCAATCTTGTACATCATGCCAACACCACGGTGGGGTCTTGTTTCCATATCATCAGCCTCCTCCGGAAAGTGTTCCCCCTTCTCCCTGACAGCACAAGGAAGACCTTGGTCCAGGCCCTCGTATTGAGTCGCCTCGACTATTGCAATGGTCTACTTTTAGCGGCCAATGAAGGAGTGCTTAACAAACTTCAAGTGGTGCAGAACACCGCGGCACGCCTGGTGACAAATGCCCCCCCAAGAACACCATCTCTGCCCCTTCTCAAACTGCTCCACTGGCTTCCTATCCGGAGACGGGTGGAATTTAAGACCTGCTGTGTGGTGCACAAGAGTCTCCATAACTTAGGGCCGCTCTATCTGGCCGAAAAATTTGTTCATCATCACCCCCCTCATAATTTACGGTCCAGTAACCAGCTGTTACTACAGATTCCCCGACATAACAAGACCAGACAGGAAGGACGTGCTCTTTCTGTTATGGGTCCACGTCTGTGGAACAACCTCCCCCTCTCCCTTAGACAGTGCTCTAGCCATCTAGCCTTCAGGAAAAGTCTTAAGACAACCTTATTTCAGTATTAGCGCTTGCTTAGACCTGTTTCCTCCCACAGCACTGCGCGGAGATACACCTTCGGGTGTGATTCCGGCGCGTTACAAACCCACAAATAAATAAATAAATAAATTGTACATGGCCTTCATGGACCTCTCATCAGCTTTTGACCTGGTAAACAGGGCAAAGTTGTGGAGGATCCTCTTGGCCATGGGCCTTGACCCCCCTTTGGTCGAATACTTAGCTGAGCTACACAAGGATCTCATGACATCAGTCAGGGTCACTAGGGAAGGAAGATGCACTTGTCACTTTAAGTCAGAGAGGGGGGTTAGGCAAGGGTGTATACTTGCCCCCCTCCTCTTTACCCTATACATTAATGACCTTGAGGCAGTAATGACAACATCCCATAGTGACATCCCGCGTGCAGGAGAGACAAAGATACCTGTCCTCCTGTACGCGGATGATGCCGTCCTTTTGGCACGCTCTGGAGTTGCATTAAACAAACTTCTTTTATCTTTTGGAGTTTTTATGTCATCACTGGACATGAAAATTAACACAGAAAAATCACATGTAATGATTGCTGGAGCCGCAGGCAGGAAAAGAAAGTCGTTAACATTTTACTGTGCGGGGAAGGAGGTCAAGAGAGTCCCTTCTTTTCCATACTTAGGAGTGACTTTTGACGAAAAGGGCACCTGGGGCCCCCAGCTTTTGGTCAAAAGCAGCGCTGTTGCTAGAGCGGCTGCAGGGCTGCTAGGATTTGCTAAAAAACTGGGCGCCCGTCCCATGGAAAGCATCATCAAAGTTTATAAAGCAAAATGTCTGTCAGTCGCCCAGTATGGTTCTGTTATCTGGGGACATACTAGTCCCGCCAAAATACAGAATGTAGAAAATAAATCTTTGAGATCTCTGCTTTCTGTTCCCCAATCAACCTCGACCTTTGCATTGCATACAGAGTTAGGCTTGGGCTATATATCTGACACCTTAAAACTAGCCCCAGTGATCGGTTGGATAAAAACCTGGCTTAACCAGGAGCTTACTTTAAATCATATTATTTTAAAAGACTGTTTAGCCCTGGATAGAGCCCTTAACATCCCATGGGTAAGATATGTGAAAACTCAGCTAACTTTAGCAGGCCGTCCGGAGCTCTTCTCATCTCCAGATGGAATAACTTATGAAGATCTAAAATTAGTCAAAAATACCCTGACAAATTTATATGCCCTGGAGAGGGAAGCTACAGAGTTAAAAAAAAACCCATGGTAAGGAAACACTGTATGCTCTCCTCTGTTCCAGGAATGGAACTATATCTCCTTCAGGTAACAAATTCTTATCATCGTTTTCTCTTAACGAGATTTCGTTTTGATCTAATTCATTTTATACTGGGCAACTTTAGAACCTGGATTAGACCCGATGATGCTGAACCATGTGACTGTGACCATTTTTCAACACAGGACACGATGCACTTTATCATGTTTTGCGGACATTATATTGAGATTAGGAAAAGATATCTGCTCCCTATTTTACGTAATCAGGGCTTTATTCAGGTAAAACCAGCCCTGTTGTTTTTGCAACTTCTCCCTAATGCTAAAGTAGCTTTTTCTGTCGCTAGTTTTCTAGTTGCAGGAGCACGTTTAAATAAGCACCGCATAAGGCACAGGCACTTTATCTCTGAAAAATGAATTTCCTCTTTTCTCATTTATTAGAATGAGTTGTGTTTTAATAAGCCCTTCTTTTTACCTTTTTTAAATATTTATGTATGTTTCATTGTAAATCTATTGTTCATAATATAATGATTGTCTGTTTTAAATTTGTAAAAATGTGTGCTCTGATGAAATGGTGATATGTAATTTTGCTTGTTCTTTTATGATTTTCAATAATCGAATAAAGATAATTGACTGACTGACTGACTGACTGACAATGTGTTTGATTAGGATTACAATTAATCCCAATGAGGATTGCAGTATGAACCCCCCTCCTCTAACAACTCGTTGGATGCATCATTGTTATTGGGCATAAATAAGATCCTAAGTCCTCTAGGAACCATCTTTGCCTCCAAGTATTTTTTCAACGTGATGATCTCCCATGATTTATTGATCTCTTTTCGACTCAATTTCTCCCAGTTTTTTAATTTACTTCTGGCATCAGATTTTCCTGAGGTTGATGCTGCACCAGTCTTTTCCTTTGGGTTGCTTTTGTCAAACAACTCATTAACTCGTGCTGTGCGTTTCGCTTCACGTTTTTCCATAATTGCGCTTTTTGATCACTTTCCCCTTCAATTAAGATCGTTTTCCGCTGTTTTAGCCTTGCTGTCACACCCCTGTGTTGGCCGGTAATCCCAAAGTGACTATTCAGTAGTGCTACTGTCCCGCTTTTCCTTTAGAATTCATTGCGGTTTTGCAACTAAGTTACTTGGTTTCCCGATGTCAAGCCGATTTGAGATATTTAACACTTTGCATTCACACGCGTTCATTCAGTCCACACGCTTACCGGTTTCTTCAGCGTGTGTTCTGCTCCGCGTTTACAATCCTGATGCAGTTGTCAGTGTTCACTTCCTTCCGTAGGATTCTGTTTGTAATCCAAAAAGTCGGCGTTCACTGCTTCCCGAATTCAAATCACCTCTACAATGGTTCCTGCTCGGGATTCATGCAGCGCTCGTGCATGTGCGTTATCCTGCGGCTGAACCACGCCGCTCAATTTCTCCACAACTTTTCCCACCAGGGAAACAACGGGTCGCAAAACCAACTGGAGTTTTAACAGCAATCTCCTTTTATTTTTCAAAAGACACAGGGCAAATAGTGCATTTGATCTACGCGTTTCGGTGTGTCGCCACCTTGCTCACGATCACCGGGTTTGCCCCACCCATGTACATTTATAAACATTCTTTTTTCAATATTGTGTCACTTCCTGTCACATGTTAAATCAAGGATTCTGGTCCTTGTAGTTTTTATGGTTGTTTGAAACAAAATACCAACTTATTAATGCACCAAAACAAAATACATTGAACTAATTATTATTAAGCATTCTGCTAGTACTCTTTTCTAATGTTCTATGATAGTCTCTGTATATATATATATATATATATGTATATATATATATATATATATATATATATATATATATATATATATATATATATATATATATATATATATATATATATATATATATATATATATATATATATAAACATTCATTGTCAGTTTGAAACTTTCAGATACACTTTATTTCTGCCCTGAGCCAAGGTGAGAACGGTCTGTGAAAGTTGACACTTTTCTAATTATCAAGAAATAATTGGAATTTTGGTGGAGTGGTGGAGTGGTTGCCATTGACGAGCGGGGCTAGGAAGAACATTGCAGAGGGACATTCTGTGGTAGAATGGTGAAGTATTTCCAAAGTTAACACAGTGGTGAGACCATGAGTGTAAAAAGAAAAAGGTAACCATGTTGTTCCTGCTTACATTTCACATGCTTTACTTAATCTTGTATTCCCTATGAGTGTTTGCTTTTTCTAGGATGTTAATTTTTTTTAGGCAGCATATTGCTCTTGTCTAGTGCGTAATTTAAATTGAGCCACATCCAGGTGTTTATGGCGGGTCAGTGAAGTGCAAGTTTCTCACAGTGGGGCAGTATTATGTTCAGTGGGGGAGAGGATGTGGCACTATGGTCAGAGGGAGCTGCTGAATTTTTTACGCATTCTAACAGTCTCTGCAAAGATTTCTCCTTATTAGTACCAGTGGAACATACAAATGCAGCAGTGAGAAAGGTGACCCATCAACCTTTGCAAAGGGCCCTCGACTTCACAGCAGCACAAGTCACATTTTTTTAAAACTTTTGATCCGTTTGAGCTATAAACAATTTATTAGTTAAAATCCTCATATTATGCAGCAGATTATGTATTATGTGGCAAATATGCATGCTGGGAGTTGTAGTTTGACACTGTCCAATAAAGATTGGGCTTTGCAAGATACTGATATCCACATTCGTTTGCTTCAGTGATGCCAAATAAATAAGATCAAAAGTCATGCGAAGTCACTTTCTGTGAAGTCACTTCTTGCGACGCAATATGTAATTAGAGGGGCCTCACATCTTCTCTTTCGCCCGGGGCCTCAGAAGGCTTAGGGCCGGCTCTGGGTCTTAATAAGACTCGAGGACACTTGTCCCCTCTTCTCATTTTCACTTCAGCCCCAGAGGATGTGGTCCCAGGGGCCTCACAGAGAGGAGAGAGCCATGCGCTCCCCCCTCTATAGAAATAATTTGCTCCACCTACTAGGGACCTTAGCCCAGGCCTTACTTTTATTTTTTAAGAGTAGTGCAGGTTATCTGTTTTGAAAGGGGAGGCAAGTATATTGGGGTAGGAGAGCGTGGGTGTTTTTTAAACTGATAGGCATGTTTACTGGTGATTTTCTACGGAGAATGGGAATTAAAAAGGACCTTAAAAAACCATATGTCAACGTCTTTTAAAATATATTCTCAGACATTCTAAGTTGAAACAGAAAAGTTGATCAAAAATAAGGTTCATTAGGTGAAAAGCCCTGTTTACTTTGGAAAGTGTCAACTGACAGCCGTGCCACAAAAAACGGCTACTTGGCTAGCATTCCCCAATTATAAGCAAGTGACACTCTTACATTCCAGTGCCCAAAGCAGCAGGTTTTTTTCACTGATTAGGCGGATTTAAAATGTGCCCGTCTTGATTTCAAGTGCGTTATCGATTTGGCCTCACCCGACCTTACTGCTAACCTTGGGCCATTTCTCCCTTCCAGCGATCTTCATTACAAAAAGAAGCATTGAAAAAGCCAATCCACCTTGTTTTAGGAACTATTGGCATTGCCAATGCCTTTTGGCAATGCTCTTTTCACTGTCAGTGTGCAGCAGCATCAAAACAGTTACTGGCGGTCACGTCATTCCACTGGCGCATGCATGCTCCATAAAGCATGAGGCACCAGCGGATTGATAGGGCACCTTTTGCTCAGATTTTTTCCGTAGTCATCAAACGTGATAGGTTCCACTTGGATCAATAAAGAAAATAACAGGGGCTTATTTATGAAGGACTTGCGCCGCCGGTGCGTCACTTTTAACATGGGAAAAAGTGACGCACCGGCAGCGCAAGGCTTTCATAAATGAGGCCCCAGGCTTTTAGCACAAAAGTGCATTTTTATTTTTTTTTTTAAGTTCAGAAGAATTTTATTTGATAGTTATAAAAAGAGAAAAACAGGTGTCAAAACAAGTTACAATGGAGTACTGAGTTAAAGACTCTTAAGCAAAAGAAAAAAAAAAGAGAACATAATTATACAAATGCATTTGCAATAAGAGAGAAATCTGGGTACAGAATAAAAAAAATAAATAAAAAAAAAATAATGAAGAGATATGGGAAAAATACATGAGCGCAAAATATGGCAGTCATAAAAACATTGGGAAAATTGAGGGAATGATACAATGAAGGATAAATGGAATGTATCGGGCAATTAAGGGGGTTTAGGAACTTCTTGTTGTGGAGGCAGAGGATGAAACAAACGTTTACTGCAAGAATCCAAATAAAGTGTAACTGGAGTCCATAAGTCCATGCGTTTGACAGCCAAACATGCCGGGAAAACATGGGTGGTATCGAGCCTGTGGTTATGGCAAACATTAAACCACCATGCTTTGAAAGAGAGTTTGGAGAAATCCTTCCAGTTAACTGTTAATTGTTGAAAAGCAGCAGCAAGTAAAAGGTCAACAATCTGGGGCTTCAAGTCAACATCATCCCAGCAGGGGGAAAGGCTACCCATAAAAATATGTGTGTGGGAGAAAGGGATAGAAGTGTGGAAAATCACATTAATTTGAGCCCAAATCTGTAACCAAAAACTACGTACATGAGTACATAAGAATAACATGTGAAATAAATCAGCTTGTGGAGATGAACAAGACCAGCATGTGTGAGGAGTGGTAGGAAAGCGTTTGTGCAGATCAGAAGGTGTGAAGAGAAGTCTATTATAAATAAAAAATAAAGTCTGAGTGAGTGTTGCTGCTCTTGAAGATTTGCGTAGTTTGGTCCAGATTTTGTCCCAGAAGGAGATTGACCAGGAGACAGATAAGTCGTGCTCCCAGGACTCCTCAACTTTGGATTTCGGTCTTGGAGTTTCACTAGTGTGAAGGTACTTATAAATAGCAGTAGCTTTTGGTGCAGTGCGTAAGAAGGAGTGGAGTGAGGAAGTAAGAGTGGATTGAGGGGAAGGAGGATCGGATTGAGTGAGGAGATCGTATTTCAATAAAACAGCGTTTTTAAGGGATTGATATTTGCGTGCAAAGGAGGCGGGTAAGTCATAAAGAATGCGAAGTTCATGAAAAGACAGAAAAGAGGAGTTGGAAAAGAGTTGGGAAATCCATTGCAGACCTCGAGTATGCCAAGATTTCCAGAAAAAGGGTCTGTCCCGGATGAGTAGGGAGGTGTTATGCCATATGGGGGAAGATAGGAAATCGGCAATAGTGGTAGGGGGTGGATGAGAAGAAGAGAGGAGTATTTTTGTGGTGAACTTATGAATCGGAGTAGAGACAGATGCGGGTTTGCGAAAGAAGGAGAGGTATTCGGAAAAAGAGAAGGGAGATAGAAGAAGGCGTTCAAGTTTGGCCCATAAGGGACATGGGGTGTCAGGATCTTGCAGCCAAAAAGAGGCTTGTCTCAATTGGAACGCTTTGTGGTAGGCTGGAAAATCAGGGAAGTTAACTCCACCCTCTGATTTAGGACGAATCAAGCGTGCCAAGGACATTCGTGGTTTCTTTTTGTTCCAAAGAAAGGAGATTAGAATGGAGTTGATCTGTTTGAAAAATTTGGATGGGATAGGGACCGGAATATTAGAAAGCGTGTATAAAACAATGGGAGATAGCATCATTTTTATAGTGTCTAGGCGGCCCCACCAAGAGAGGTAAAGAGGATGCCATTTGGACGTGAGATCTGCCAATTTTTGAATACAGTTGGACATACACAGGGAAACGGTATCTGGGATGGCAGGGGCAATATGCATACCAAGGTACTTAATATGGGAAGGTTTCCATGTGAAGTTGGAAGCGACAAAATCTGGCTTGAATGTAAATTTGGTTAGAGGAAGGATCTCGCATTTGTCATCGTTAAGTTTATAACCAGAGATTTGGGAGTAAGCACGGACTTCAGTAAGAAAAGCAGGAATGGAGATAGAGGGGTCAGAAACAAATAACAGAATGTCGTCCGCATAGGCAGCTAGTTTGATGTGGGAATCTAATAATTGGTAGCCATGGATGGAGGGGTTTTGACGAAGCTTGGATAGGAAAGGTTCTAAAGCCAAGTTAAAAAGAAAAGGGGATAGGGGACATCCTTGACGAACACCCCTTTTTAAATCAAAAAATGACGAGATTTGACCATTAGCACAAACCGCTGCACGTGGGTTAGAATAAAGAAGAGAGATTAAGGACGTAAAAACAGGACCAAAACCAAACCATTGGAGGGTATGAAACAAATAAGTCCACTCAACCCTATCAAACGCTTTTTCAGCGTCCAAAGCAATGGCCGCAAGAGGGTGAGATAAAGGGCGGGATTTAGAGAGAATGTCAAATAAGAGTCTGGTGTTGTCGGTGATAAATCGACCTTTGACGAAGCCGGACTGTTCTTCACCCAATAAGTCTGGGAGGAGGAGGTCGAGTCGAGCTGCTAGGGATTTTGCAAAAATTTTGTAATCAATATTGACCAGAGAGATCGGCCTATAATTTTTGCAGTATTGAGGATCCTTCCCCTCCTTGGGTATGAGGCAGATATGAGCGTCTGAAAAGGAGCCGGAGGAAGAACCCAAGGAAAGGAAGGTGCCAAGAAGGGAGTGGAGTCTGGGTATAAGAAGCTTTGAAAAGTGGAGAAAGAATTCTACCGTGAAGCCGTCAGGCCCAGGGGCTTTGTCTTTCTGGAGGGTTTGGAGTGCTTTGAGTAATTCTTGTTGGGATATATCGTGTTCTAATTGAGAAAGGTCAAGTGGAAAATGTGATGGCTTTTGTATGGTGGAGAAAAATGTGTCTAGTGAGTGAGAAGATGGTTGAGTTTCAGAAGAATATAAAGTCTTATAGAAAGTAGAGAATGTAGTGAGAATGTCTGCGTCTGTGTGTTTAAGGTTCAAATCAGTATCGTAGATAGATTCAATGTTCAATTTGTTGTGTTTCACTTTCAAATAATTAGCCAAGATCTTGCCAGCCTTATTTTTGCCCCCATAAAACTTGGCACTAGATTTCAATAAATATAGCGATGCATCATCTGTAGATTTTTTGTTAAATTTCATCTTAGCACTCACAAGAGCAGTTAGAGTTTGCTGTGAGCGGGAGGTAAAATAAGAATGCTCCAATTTCTTAATATCTAGAAGGATGGTTTTAGTAGCTTCTCGAGCAGCTCTACGTTTTTTAGCAACAAAACCAATGATAAAGTCCCTTGCTGCCGCTTTAAAAGCATCCCAAATAGTATGTTTAGGGACAGGGGAGTTATCGTTTAGGGCAAAGAATTCATGGGAGAAAGAAATGAAGGCGGCAGTAAATTTGGGGTCTAGGAGAAGAGAGTTGTTAAAACGCCAACGTTTAGGGCCTGAGGGCTTGGGTAAGAGATCCAATTGAACTAGTGTAGGGGCATGATCAGAAAGTAAAATTGGACCTATTTCTGCATAAGAGAGAGTTTGGGCGATATTGTGGGTGACAAAAATGTAATCGATTCGAGATTGGGAGTGGTGACATGGGGAGTAGAAAGTAAATTCTTGGAGACTTGGATTACAAAGACGCCAAGCATCAGTGAGTTTATGTTGGGAAATGGTTTGGGAGAAGGACTTGTGAGGCTTGTTAGGAATGAAATGTGCTTTGGAGTTCCTGTCCAAAAAAGGATCTAAGGGCTGATTGCAGTCTCCCGCTAAGATGAAATTATCATCAATGAACCTGGTGACGTGATGGGAGAATGAATGCCAGAAAGTGGGATCACCAGTAGTAGGGGCATAAACATTTAGAAGAGAAATTGGAACATTCTTAATAGAAAGTTTAACATAAGTCCAACGGCCCTCAGTATCTGACTCTTGAGCAATCATAGAGGGGGAAAGAGCTTTGTGACATAGAATAGCAACTCCATTGCGTTTACCATCCCCTGGGGAAAAATAAACATCACCCACCCAGCTTCTTTTCAACTTAGTAGATTCTTCAGCAGATAAATGAGTTTCTTGCAAAAAAGCAATGTCCACATTTAGACGCGAAAGATGAGACAAGATTCTCTGTCGTTTGATAGGTGAATTAATGCCCTTAACATTCCAAGTGATTATTTTAAGAGACATATCATAGCAAAGAAGAGGAAAAAAAGAAAAGCAGAAGAAGGTAAGAAAATGCGAGTAAGACCCAGAGGAGTAAGAAAGGCAAGAAGAGTGAGAAGGTCAATGAGCGTCAATACATGGTAGTAATGAGCGAGAGAATGAAAGAGGGGGAAAAGACGTGAGGAAGATGAAGATGGAAGCGAGTTGTGTAGAGGAGAGGGTAAGGTAGTCCAAGAAGTAGTCAGAGTGATAGATATGAGATAGCAGTAGAAGAGTATTCGAAAACTAAAAAGAAGAGACACCTGTGAAGCAAAGAGAATCGGGGGACATAAAAGTAAGTAAGATGCCAGGAGGAAAGTGAACATCTGGGAGGAAAAGGAAAACATACTTACAAAGGGTAGAGATGGGGAGGGTTGATCACCAGGGGGAGGGTACGCAAGGAGAAGAATGAGGGGGGGGGCGCCAGGCAAAGGAGCAAGCGTCCGATGCAAGCGAACCAACAGGTCAAGGGAATGACGCCAAACATGTTGTAAAACCTGCAAAGAGAAGGAAAGTAAGACAATAATAAATGAGACGGATGAGAGAGGGTGACAACAAGACAATATCAAATAGCAAAAAGATACGGAAAAAGGCGGCAGCGAACAATATCAATTAACAAACAAGGAGAGAAGAAAAACGAAGGGGAATAAGGGGGAGAACAGGGGAACATGAGAACAGGAGCCGCCTGAAAACATAACAAGAATGAGCAAAACTACATTCAACCATGCACGGCAAGCATGCAAAATTACTGAAATTTCAAAGCTTTAACACGCAGAAATCATGGTGGAAAAGCCGATGAAGAGCTAGAGAAGTCCATATCAGAGGCTTGAGTTGCATTCAAAAAGCTTCGTAGGCGAACAGGATCTTCATACGTCGTGGTTTTGTTGTTGTAGGTCACTCGGAATAGGCATGGATGGAAAAGACCGTATCTAGCTCCAATAGCACGGAGTTCTGGTCGCATGTCCAAGAAGGCCTTGCGTCGAGTAGCTGTAGCTCTTGCATAATCTTGTGCAAAGAAAAGGTTGGAGCCTGACCATTGCAATCGAGGTGAAGCACGGGCCACTGAAATAACTTTGAGAAGGTCAGTATATTCTAGGAAGTACATGATGACACCTCTTGGCCGTGAAGAGGGAGAGGAAGTTGAAGGGGGGCGACCCAGCCGATGTGCACGCTGAATGTTAAGCGTGGTGTCCTCAGGTAGGCGTAGGAGCTTGGGCAGAAATGATTTAAAGAAGGCAATGGGATCAGATCCCTCGCAATTCTCCGCAAGGCCGTAAAGACGAAGGTTGTTGCGCCTGTTACGATTTTCCAATTCTTCGACTTGCTTTTGAAGAGAAGAGATTTGAGATTGCATATGTGTTACTTTAGAGGATGACTCCTGAAGAGCTGTCAGGGAATGTTCTACTGTAGTCACTCTGGCATCCATTTGAGACCAATTGTCAGTAAGAACCTGCAATTTAGAGTTAGTTTCTTCCATGAAGGGTCTGAGGGCGCGTATTTCTTCCAATAGCAGTTCCATGGAGACAGCCGAAGTGGACCCCGTTGGCGATGGAGGATCTTTTTTAGGACGTTTCGACGTGACCTTCCCTGGAGACTGGATGGGCTTCTCCGAGTTAGAGTGCGACGTTTGAGTGATTGTTCCTTGAGAGGCCTCAAGGTGCGCCAGTGCGGAGAAGACTTTGGAATTTTTAATGAAGATGCGACGTGGAGGTTTGGAAGTGCGAGATAATGCCCTTTTTTCCATAAAGATGTAGAATAAGTATGACCACTACTAGTCCAGAGGCAGTGAACAGTATGCGTCTGAGCTTTCAAGTGAAATACTGCGCAAGGTGCAGATATGCCATGAAGTAAGGAAAATTGATGAAACAACAATCAAGTCTCTACTTGGAGGAGGTAGGACATAAATGACGAGAGCAGAGAGCCATCGTGGGGACGAAGTACAGAGCAGTGGCACCTTGTGGAGCAAAAAAAGTCCGTCAATAAAAGACCACAGGAATATAAGGGAAGCAAATGAAGGAGAATGCACAAAAAACTGTGTTCAGCCCTGCTTCAAGTTGTAAATAGCGCCAGATGTGCAACCAAGGGAGAAAACAGCGCAGTTGATGATTAATGGAGTCAGTCTGAATACTCTTACAGGGTAGCTGAGGAGATGAAAGAGCAATTACTCAAAATGGCCGCCAGAGCAATAAGGAGGATAAAGGAAACTTGCCAAAATTCATGTGGAGGCAGCTCGCAGCATACATAAGCAGCGGTGAGAAAAAGGAGCCAAAAATCATCTCACCAAGAGTAATTGGCGGTGCGCAGGGCTTCTTAGTGGCTGTGCATCGTCGTGAGGCAGAAGCGCCGCAGTCCGCGCTGAAAACACATAAAATGGCGGACGCGACTTTCAGTCAGCCGCGTCCGCGATGTAAACATGGATTACGGCCATACCGCCGTCTAAAAAGGACCGCCGGCAGGAGCCTCGATGTCTCTGCAGTCTCCGGTGGCAGGAAAGGAGTGCTGCAGGGATAGGCGCGTCCGTAGAAACGGCGAAATCCCTCGACGACCGGGAGCGCCTACATTCGCGCTGCCGTCTTCGCCGGGCGCCAAGCCACGCCCCCCGCATTTTTATTTTTTAAAGGGCCGCTATGGTGGAGGGGTAACAGTCGGAGCGGGTAGGGCCAAAATTCTGGAAAAGCATTGAATGAGGAGGAGAACAAAACAGGGGCATGGGGAGAAGCACAGATAGCGAAAGGAACATACAGCATCAGGAGACAAATACATGAGAAAGCCAGAAACACATGAAAGTGAAAGCAATCCAAGGAGTGGGGGAGAACTGCACAAGAGGGAAACTCTGAGCATGAGAGCTGACATTTGGGGGGAGCCACTGGGTGGAGAGAAGGAGGGAGATGGAATACATATGCACTCTCCTGAAGTGCTTTACCAATGCACAGCTGAGGTGGATAGCCGCTGGCTCGCAGACAGGTACCGTGCAGACACGGCAACCACACATCTGTCCCACTCGCTGGAGTAAATAGTCAGACTTTTTCACCCAGCTACTAGGCCTAAAACACCCTGGCCACTACTACTAGCGGTGGCATACAAATGCTACCGCAGTTGCCTCTAAATCACCAGAGGTGTCATGCCCAATGCGCCGTAAATACCGTTGGAGGGCCTGCAGTGCCCACGTCGCAATAAATCGGGGAGTGGCTGGAGGGGGTCTCCAGACGCTGGTAGACCCATACCGGGATAGAACGCTCATACCGTTCACTGACAATCACAGTAACAGCCAGATGGGGGACATGGCGACAGAACCGAGCACCCATTTCACCATACAGTATCTACATGTCATGGGCCGTAGACGACATCTCATATGCTGGTTCGGAACATCCCTCAGGACCCATGCAGGATTCAGCCTAGACCCCCTCTGTCGTAAATGGGAACTAGACCTGGGACGACAGTTAGAAGACAAAGAATGGACATAGATACTAAAGAGCTTGGGTCGCGTACCTAGAAGCATGAGGTTTAGGCAAATCCAGCTATACATTGTCCACAGGGCCTACCTCACGCCTGCCGTTATCGCTACTTTAACCACACAGATGTCACGTGCCCGAGATGTACTGAACCAGCAGCTGAGCCCATACACATGCTATGGAGCTTCCCCCGAATAAGTGTATTCTGGCTCACAGTAGGTAGGCCGTTACACATATGAACTGGCCGCGAACTGCCTTTTGAATGGACAGTATATCTACTACACCACTTTAAGAGGACCCCTGCCACTAAGGTAATATCTAGGTTCCTAGATTAAGGATTAGTATTTGCTAAGCAGCTTCTAACTAATCGGTGGAAAGCAGAGGACCCACCACACGCGCGTGTATGGCGTCAATCGCTACTAGCATGGGCCAAAGCAGAAATCATCGCCATCAGACGCGAAGAAACATTAGGGCTGCGTAAGGAACCCATAGCAGCTTTTTGGGACATTCTTGTATGTGCTGCAGCGAGTTGAAGAGAAGGGACCTGAAGACCTAACCACTTGTGTGGAGGGGGAAAAGGCAACGTGACCAGTGCATTCCAATAGGGGATGCACTGCTGTATTCCACAACCACATATAGACCACTTTAGTGTCCGCACAGGAATGGGCACCACAGACAGGAGATGGGAGGTGCTGGATCTACTAGGAAATGCGATGTAGGCATGTGTGGGGACAAAGGGGAAAAGATCACATGGGCAGGTCACTGTTAATGCTTTTGTTATTTATTACCTCATCTGTTCAAAAGCCCAAGATGGAAGAACTGAAAGGACTTTTATGTAATGCCATGGCTGTCCCATTCACACTCCATTGTATTTTGCTGTATCTCTGCACAATATGTGGTGATGGTTGCAAGACAGAGGTTATTATTGCCTTCTCAAAGATGTGAATGTTAGATACATACACTCTACAAGTTACAAACTGTGTATTATAAACCACATTTTGTATTATAATGATAGCTAATGACTATGCATGCACTACAACCTAGGCTTTTACTGTAGAAAAAAGTTCTACATGCATTTGTTATCTTTCACAAAAAATGGAAAAATCAATAAAACAGATTTGAACAAAAAAATTAAGTGCTTTAACAAAAAGAAAAAGAAAATCTCCTAAATGTGAGCAGTGAGAAGATTGGAATCCAGTCAATCATAGAGATGTTAGAGGCTATGCTGCAGGGAGGGACAAATACAAGATGGACAATCTAGGCAAGGGAAAGTCATCCTATAAGAAGCAAGCACATAAGAGTGACAAAAAAAGCCATCCAATGGTAAGTATTGGACGAGTTTGGAAGCCCCTGTAAGTTCTTAGCAAGGCCACAACAGGTCGTTTGCAACCAGATGGTTTGCACTGTTTTGTAGGCTCGATCTAAAAAGGTTATTCTTAAAGTACCCAAATTTCATTTATCCTCACAAAGTTGAACCATTTTTTCCAGCAGAATTTCTCAAGGTGTGTAATATGTTCCCTCTAGACAACAGGCTGGCAGCTGCAGTCCTTGTTTTAGGAAAATGCGTGTTTGGCTAGGAAGGCTCGGTAAGATTAGCCTCAAGAGACCCGACTGGGTAGAATGCACTATAGAACTCTGGTGGTCAGCCCAACTTTGGGGGATATTTACAACAGACGTGGCGGAGCGTGTCGTTAGCCTCCTTGGCGTAACAACACGCTCAGCCAATTTAAAAACGCAGTGCTGAACCATATTTACAAGAATATGGTGCAGCCCTGTGTTTCCTTCTGCACTGACGCTACACTTAGCAGTGTACAGTCAAGAAATAGGGGATTGATTCAGTTAAGGACAAAGAGGCTGGAATCAGTTAAACCAGGCAAAGAACATATACCTCTTGGACCATGAATGCTACAATCTATTTACAACCTCAGAATATCTTTTATCTGCAGGTACATTTTGATTAATTAAGTACTTTTGATACATTTTGATTATCGGTGAAACATATTAGAGCCATCATATCTACGTCAATTTGATAACACCAATGGGTGGGTCTCTATTCACAAAACGAACGTCTCGTAATGACCTGGGCACGATGAGCTGTATAAATGGCAGACGCCGCACTAAGTGGACACTGATAAATCAAGACAATTTATATACTAAAATAAACAGTGCATGCGAGGAGGAGCTGTCGGCATGTTCATCTTTTGACTCATCCCCTGTGAACACTTTGACCGGGTTTGCGGGGTTAGTTTCAAAAATTGGCCTCATGTTAACAGCTCCATCAAAGGGTCAAAACGGAAAAATTTCTAAATGGTTTGACCATAACTGCTCAAAGGCAAGTAGAGATCTGAAGAATGCCCTAAAAATTAAACCTAGAGACTCTGATCTGATAAAAAATCTTCGCCTGATCTATAAAAGGCATTAGCTGAACGGAAAAAGGAAATCAAGGCTAACACCATAGAATCCCTCCTTGATCCCTCAGTGCTGGGGAACAGCGGCAGGTTCTGGCAAATTATCAACAAACCTTTGTTTGATAACCCCAATGATGTAGCCCTTGGTACTAATATTCCAGAGGGGGAGTGGGTGACTCACTTCAGTACAATTTTTAAGAGTAACGAGCACCGGGCAGAAAATGCTTTTTTAACCCCATCTGCAAACCCATTGTGCTTTTCAGTTAATGAGGTTGTAAGGGGTATCCAGGGCCTGACTAGCAATAAGGCCCCGGGCCCGGATGGTTTACCTCCGGACCTTTTTAAGTCTAATATTCCCTTTTGGGCTCCCATTCTCACGGCGGTAGTGAATGCAGCAGTGATTACAGGGTGCCCAAAAGCATGGGGGCTATCGACCATAGTCCCTGTTTTTAAAAAGGGTGATCGCAGCAGCCCATTATGTTACAGGCCGATATCTTTAATTAATTCAGTAGCTAAAGTGGTAGGAGGGGTAATTTTAAATAGGCTATCCACATGGGCTAAAGATAACAATATTCTATCATCTATACAGTATGGATTCAGACCCGGCCACTCGACTATTACACAGTGTCTGAACTTATACCTGATCTTAAGTAAATACACCCTGGCTAGACAAGGAACTGTTTACATGGCATTTATGGACTTGTCGTCCGCTTTTGATTGTGTGGACAGAGGCACATTATGGGCTACCTTGTTGAAAATGGGCGTAGAGAGGAATCTTGTCAACTTCTTAGCCGATCTGCATTCGGATACAAGAGCTAATGTCCGATACACCCAAGATCTTAAAGTAACAGATGAATTTAGAATAAATCGGGGAGTACGACAAGGATGCATTTTGGCCCCATTCCTCTTTAATTTGTATATTAATGAATTGGAGGAATTTCTCTTAAATACTGAAGCAGACTACCCCTTTGTTGAGCGCGAAGGGGTTCCAGTGCTGCTTTATGCAGACGATGCTGTCCTTATATCCAGAACAGCAATCGGTCTTAAGAAATTATTAAATTCCTTTTTTAAATTTATGGAGTCCCGTGGCCTAAGCATTAACAATTCCAAGTCCTAAGTCATGAAAATAGGTAAGGTACACGGAAAATTAACTCCTTCAGTATAAATGGGGAGAAAATCCCTACTACTAACACCTTTTCATACCTTGGGGTCCTCTAAGATCATAAACTATCCTGGGGCCCCGCAGTTTCCAAAAAGAAGGGCGAAGCAACACGGGTAAATGCGGCCATACTTGGCTTTGCAAAAAAAATCGGGAACTGCCCAATGGCCGCTTTGCTCAAATTATATCAGGCAAAAAGTGTCGCTGTCGCCTGTTATGGAAGCGAGCTCTGGGGCTACTGCAAGACAAAGGACCTAGAGGTTACAGAAAATATTGTTTTGAAAAAGATACTGAGGCTGCCAAGGGGTATCGGGAACTTCTCTGTACACGAAGAGTTGGGGGTTCCCCACTTAAGTGATAGAATAGCAGTAAACCCGGTTCTGTGTTGGCTGAATTGTTGGCTCAACACCGATATTCCGCTCACCCACGCTATTTTGAAAGAAGCCTTAACACAAGATGGGAGGTTTAAAGTTCCGTGGTTGAAGTATATAAAGGACTGTTTGACGGCAATCGGCCGACCCGATCTGTTTTTTGCTCCGAACTTGATTACAAAACCTGATGTTATCTTGGTAAAAAATGCCATATTATTATTAAGATGTTCAGACCGAGAAGAGGTTGAGATACAGAAGGTCAGTGTCAGGAAACACCTACTACTTAAAACCTGCCCACGTATGGAACCTTATCTATCATGGCCTATGACTGGCCATGAACGCTTTCTTCTGACAAGGTTCCGTTTTGACCTATTTCATCTCCTACTGGCAGTCCCAAGTGGGGCTCAACGGGGTGAAGTGTTGCCAGCTTGTGGCTGCGACGGGAAGTCTCCTCAAGACTTGGCACACTTTCTTTTTATTTGTCCTTATTACACTATTACACGGAAACTATATCTTAAACCGTGTCTCAAAAAATTGCATTTTGCACAAATCAAACCTGCACTTTACTACCTCCAATTACTGAACTGTGACTGCACTTTATTTGTCTGTAACTTTTTTTAAAAAGCCATCTCCTTCAGGAAAAGTATGGATGGTTAATTATGCTGTGAATGTTTTAGGTACTTTTAATCAATATAGTAATTTATGTTTTTATTACTCACTGAATATTGGTTATACTTATATTGCCCGTTGCTCTCTTTTTTCTACCTTGTACTGTATGTTGTGTCTCTTATATGTTACATGAAATGAACTATCTGGATTGTTTTTTAACTGTTTACTTATGTGATGTACTTTTATGATTGTAAAACTTACAATCGAATAAAGATTTTGAACTGAACTGATAACACCAAAAATCACAGTGTGATTTTATCAGGAATGATTTTTTTACTAGTTTTCACTTTTGTTTTCTTTTTCACAACGACGGAAATATTGTACATTCTTGACAATAGACTTTTCGACAAACAATTTCCAAATGGGTCTATATACAGTGACAAGGAAACAAAACATGTATTACATAAAATTCATTTGTCTTAATCTAATTCACTTAGTTAGTCCTACTGTATTTCCATAGTGTTGGGTCGCTTTAGTTTATACGACCTCTATACAAAAGAATTCATAGGTCTAAGGTGGGGAGGTCACGGAGAACCTGTCAAAATCAAAAACCTGTAAACTGTCTCAATCCAGCTTAAGTGAGAGTCGTTTTGGTGTATGAAAAATTGCAAACAGGGAAGCCCTTGGCCTCAGTGTGGGGGGTGCCCAACGCTTTGGACCTTCGTGTAGAGGATTTTCAGAAGATCTTCGTCAGGGCTGGGAAATTCTGTGTATGACTCTGTGGTGGGCCAAAGGGACAAATTAGTCTAACAGTGTTGAGGAATACTCATTACAACACAGTTAAATCACATGTTTGTGAACGAATTATAGGGGTTACCAATACTTTGTAAGTATCATCAAGTATCTTGGACGAATTTCCTGGTGCTAGGCTCTGGTTGCTTGGTACTCCTCTTCTGTTTTGTTATAAAAAATTCTAAAAACATGGGGCCTCATTTATGAGGCTGTGCGTCACTTTTACGCCGCTGGTGCGTCTCTTTTTGTGACGCACCAGTGGCGTAAAAAATGCGCCTTGTTGCGCCATATTTAAAAAGTGGCGCATGTAGGTAGATGCGTCACTTTGTAAACCCATGCGCCACATTATACCTGCGCCAGGTATAATGTATGCAAGGGGGACGTATTGACGCAAGAAAGGGTCATGGAAGTGACGCAGTGAATTCTATGAGATTTCAATGTGCCACTTCTAGGACTCAACTGTGTCAAAATCTTACGCCTTCCTCACAGCAGGCGTAAGACTGACGCAGGCCCTTTCACATGGGGCTTGCCCCATGTGAAAGGACACATTGCTGGAGTTGCGTCAATTTTGTGACACACTCCAGCAATGCATCACTTTTGCGCCTACAGATACGTCAGAAATACTGACGTATCTGTAACTCCTTGCAACATGATGCGTCATACTGTAAATATGACGCATCATTAGTGTCGCAAGGAGGGCGCAATGAAAAGTAACACATCGCTGTTTTCACGCAGCCATATGTCACTTTTCATAAATGAGGCCCATGAAGGGGAGAGACAGAAGTGGCAGAAATTTGACGAGTTGAAGAGCGTTGATCAATTATCCATAGAGCTGTAGTTCTACACCTTGGTGTTTGGCTCATACAGGGAGAACCTTTAGGGGTGTGCCTATGGTTTTTTAGGGGGTTGTATTGACAATACCAACATTACTTGCAAGACTGTGACTGTGTACTTTATCATTGCTTTTTCGTGTCCCCCGTTTGAAGTTTGCTGCCCATTGTGTGGGTTAGTTCATACCGGGTGCACAGTTGTAACCATAGTCCATTATGCATGCTAGTTACGATCAAGCATGCAGTTGCTCCGTTTTAAGCAGTGAGTTAGGTTGGGTTTCCATTAATCTCTTTGTCCGCCTCTGCATTTCTGGTGCGTCTGGTTGACCAACTGCGTTGTCAGTTGAGCGGCCAGTTTCGTGTTCAAAACCTAGACGTATGCGTCCTGTGACGTCATCGCGTCTTTTCGAGGGGGCATGCCAAATGTCTAGTTTTTGCTGTCTGACTCTCGGATGCTTATCTTGGTGTGATGTCTGGCTACGTGATTCGTTGCTGTGGCAACACAGACGCCAGGTCACTATGTTACGGGTTGTGCCTATCTTAGTAGGATGTTTAGCTTCGAATTTTATAATTGGGGCAACAGAGACGCCGCGGTGGGGTTAAAAGAAGAGGCGTCTACACCTTGAGGAAACTGAAATTGAATTTGAAAACATCTTCGCTTTAAAACAATTGTCATATTCATCTCAGAACTAGATGATTTGACTTACATATCTCTGGAAGTGCTTAGGCTTGTTAACAGCAATGCCTAATTTCCGTCATTTCGTTCAACCATTTGTCAGTTGTCCCCAGTTTCAATATTAATTTTGTTTCAAATCGGGCCAGCAGTCTGTCTACATCTTTATCCTTGACATGTTTCACGATTGTCCACTGAATGTCTTCCGGACCATGGTCCTTCTGGAGGTAATGTTTGACCATTGGTGCATTCTGCACTTTGCATTTTATTCGAGATTTAGGCTGCGTGATCCGTTTCTTTACTTGTTGATTTGTGTTGCCAACATATGCTAATTTACAGGGGCACATGGTGCAATATATAACGTTTGTCGTGTTGCAGTTGGTAAACTCATTGTGGCGAATGTTTTTGTTCCCATAATTAAAAAGACTTCCTTCTACAGTACTGGAACACAAGTTGCAGTTCCCACATTTGTGGTGCCCTATTTCTGGTGGAAGGGCCAGCATTGTCTAAAGCGTGGCCCGGTGTCTTTTTATTTGTGTGTTTGCCCGTACCAGGTGGTATTTTTCTTTAAAGTGAAGACTGGTAATTCTTTAATGATTTCCACCGCTCTTACTGTGTTCCAATTCTTTTTTTATGATTTTCTTTATCTCATTTGTCATCATTGAGAATGTTGTCATGCAAACCAGAGGTGTTTGGTTAATTTTCTTGGGTAATTTCCAGTTTTTCGATCAATATTTTTGCATGTTCAAAGTAGTCTTCTTTCTTCGAACAGTTTCGCCTAATTCTCAAGAATTGGCTGAAGTGCAGATTTTCTTTCAGATTGCATTGGTCAAAACTGGAAAAATTTAAAAGTGTGTTTCTGTCTGATTCCTTTGTGTAGAGTGTAGTATAGATGATGCCTTCATCGTGTGGTTTTGTGAGGTCAAGAAAGTTGATTTTCTCATTACTTGCTTTCAAAGTAAACTGAATGTTAGGGTTACTCTGGTTTAGCCATTCTTTAAATTCTTCAAGTATTTCTAGTTGGCCCCTTCATAGCATCACAACATCATCTATGAACCTGCGCCACATTATTATGTGACCATCATATGGATTGTGGTTGTATACCCATTGACCTTCGTAGAGTGCCATAAAAATAACTGCAGTTTCTGGGGTGAATGGACACCCCATCGCTGTACCTTTGATTTGTACATATTGTTTGTCATTGAATTGAAAGAAATGATACTTCAAACAGATTGCTGCCATTTCCACCAAGTACTCAGTTGGAATATTTTGTGGTCTTGTCCGTTTTTCTAAAAAGTAATGAAGGGCTTCCAGGCCAGCTATTTGCGGGATATTGGTGTAAAGGCTTACAATATCTAAGGTGACCAGAAGTTCATTTTGTCCATCAAATGGGTGCCGTTCCAGGATATTAATTGCCTGTATGGTGTCTCGAAGGTAGTTCACGGTGGAGCTGACAAGTGGTTCTAGAAAGGTGTCAATGTATTTTGAAGATCTTTCCAGTAGTGAATTCACTCCTGAAATTATGGGTCTGCCAGTGGGATTTTTTTGATCTTTATGTATCTTAGGGAGGACGTACAGGAGTGGTGTCCGAGGATTCTTATTACGTAGATATTTTGCTTCTTTTTTGGACAACTACCCATTGTCTTCTCCCCTTTGGATTTGTTGCATCAATTTGTTTTTTACCATTTGTGAAAGGTCCTGTTCCAATCTTCAGTAATGGTCTTTATTATCAAGTTGTCTGCTGATTTCTGCTTCATACTGTACTCTGTCCATTAGAACAATTTCCCAGCCCTGGTTCGCGGGCTTCAAAATTATGTCCAGGTTGTTCGTAAGTTTTTCAAGTGCTGTTTTCTCTTTCCTGGTCAAGTTCCATTTCATATATTTATGTTTGTTGTCTAGGAGGTCTAGGTCTCTCATCACATGTTTTTCAAAGCAAAGTAAATCTATTGGTGTACTGCCTGTGGGAGGAAAGAACAGTGACTGGTCTTTGAGTCCTAAGTAAGTTCTTTCTGGAAAGTGTGGCCTTTCAGCAAAAAATGATTTGAGATGCATTTTGCGGAAGAGCTGGATCATTTCTACCTTCGTCTGACTCATGTCTCGCAGACTGACCGGGATGAAAGAAAGTCCCTTGGTTAAGACTTGAGTTTCTTCAGGCGTGAGCTCGTACTTTGTTAGGTTGTAAATCAGGCTTTGTACAGCTTTTACCACCTGTAGGTGTTCCTCTGTGTGGGTATGTCTCCCTGATACTGGTTGGGATTGGGGTTGGGGTTGAACCATTGTTGGGCACAGTTTCGTACCCCTGGGTTGGCCGTTGCCTCTATCTAAAAAAAGAGGTGGTCCCTGATAGCAATGTACTTGTTGTTTGCCCCTTGTGCTTGTTGTAGGTTCAGGGTCGCTTGGGCTGTCTGAGTATGAAGAGGCATCGGAAAAGGTTGTGAATTGTCTTTTGCTTTGTCCCTCGAAGGTTCTGAGTATCCTGGTGTTGGGCGGTTGTTTATTTTACTCCTCATCCAGGTAGGGATAGGTTCTTATCTTACTGAAGTTTGCTATGTCTTTTTGTAACTTTGCTCCTTTGAAATCCTCGGTATTCTTTTTAAATGTTGCGTTTTCTTTTTCCAATTTTGTTGATGCTGCCTTTGCGTTTTTGACCACGTCGTTCAACAATACAGCTTCTTCAAGCTCTTTAGATTGTTCCAATTCTTCTTGGCTCATGCGTTCAGCTGTTTAAACTGAAAGAAACATCCAGTCTCTGGAGCACTTTGTTCCAATGTGGCAAATGTCTCCCAGATATGATGGTTGATCCACAAAGATCACCGGAACATTTTTGACCTGGAGGCCAACGGGGATGGTGCCTGCTCTTAAGTGTTCCAGTAGTACTTCCTTATGTAAGGCAGTGCAGATTCATTTTTTCTTTAATCTTGTGATCTTTTCCATTTCCGACTGTTGTTGTGGATTAGATGATGTGTTTCCTGGGTTTAGGCTAGACAGCCTTTTCAACAGCTCCTCAAATTTTTCCTCCTAATACCTCGAAGTTTTTGGTTCTGACCCGTGTGTTTGTTTTAAGAAAGGGGTTGTGAGCGTATGGGTAAGTAGGTGTTTAGTGAGTTTTGGTTCTGGGGATTCGGGGTGGTGCTGTGGCTGAAAGCGGTAATTGTTTTCTAAATATACCTACAGTGGATGGGGGATCCACTGTGAGTGGGGCAATAGTCTCTGGAATTTTTCTTTTTTCAGAGATCCCTCGTAGGCATGGGGCCTACACGTGTATACAGTCAAGAAAAAGGGGATTGATTCAGTTAAGAACCAAGAGGCTTGAATCAGTGAAACAAGGCAAAGAACATATACCTCTTGGACCATGAATACTACAATCTATTTTTGACCTCCGATTAGCAGTGTATCGCCAATGCAGGCACCCTTGCACCATAGTGCAAGGGTATCTGCCTGCAGGGAAAGATTGTTCATGTACATGAAGGTCCAAGGAGTTTTGCTTTTTACATGTGTGCTGCACAAGGGAGCACACATAAAAAAGCAGAAACAAGGAGAAATAAAGCATTTCTCCTCATTTCGCCAAGTTAAGACCAGGTTTTCCCTGGTCCTAATTTTGCTGCTGCCTCCTATTTACACTGCCTTTGTAAATAGGGGGCAGTGTCAAAATCAATGGGTGTTGCGGTGGAACGGCCACTGCAACATCCACTGCCCACCCCTTTCACACTAAGCACAGCATGAAAGGGGGCCTTATTTACAAGGCAGCGTTAAGCCAAGTTAAGTGGCTTAGCTCTGTCTTGTAAATAAGGTGAAGCCCCTATCAGCACGGGAACATGGCAAAAAGTGACGTTCCCATTTTTGATAGGGGCTTGTAAATATGCCCGATTGTGAATGAGCATGTGTAAGTGTGAAAGAGCACTGATGATAGAGTGAGAATGATGGAGTAAGAGAGTGGAGAGGGAGGCAAAGAAGATTAAAGGAAAACAGAAGGAAGAAGCAGAGTTTGAGTGGAAAGCCGAACAAAGAAGCAGATTGAAAGAGAGGGAGAATATAGAATTAGTGGCCAACTACAGGTATTAAAGCAACTGATTTTCCTGTGTTCTGACATTGATGGGCAAACAGCCTGCTGCCTAGTAACTGATGTCCAGGTATCAAAAAACCCAGGAACTGATTGGTGGGTACTATGCCTTATATGAACCAGAAGCAGATGGCCAGCAATCCCGTGGCCCAGTAGCAAATGGTCAGGTGTCATAGGGTCATAAATTATGTGGCCCATTGACTGGAGGGCATGCATCTCATGGCTCACTGACTGATAGGAATGCATTATATTGCCTATTCCCAAATGACAAGACATTTTAAAACATGCACTGTTGGGCAGGCTTTATGTTGCCAATAACTGCTAAGGGTATTCCTTCAATTCTTATAGCTAATGATGAATCGGAAATTACATTCAAAGGAACCTTTTCTTTTTTCTATTGCCTTTACTTAGTCTGTTAGTACTGGTATCTGGCACACTTTTAAGCTAATGTGTATAGACGGATGTTAGAAATCTGATTGCCATAGTCTGATACAGGAATTTTGAGAGACCTATTTTGAGAGTATCCACATCTCCTATCAATATATATATATATATATATATATATATATATATATATATATATATATATATATATATATATATATATATATATATATATATATATATATATATATATTTTCTTGAATAGGGATTTCTGAAAATTCTATGTTGAATAACTTTGGCGTTGATGGACGGAATAGGCTGAAATTTTCAGGAATATGGCACATTTTGTTTCTGAGCGTCCCCTGAAAGTTTGGGGGGGGTTTCGTCAAGCGGGGGCCGAGAAAAAAGGGGGGTCCCAAAACGTGTTTTTAACATTGAGTTTTCCACAGGGCGGTTAGACTCACTTTTAGCTCGAACGGCTGAATGGATTTCTATGTCATTTGAGATGTCATCAGTGATGTCATCAGTGATGTCACTGACCATCTCATGAATGATGTAATATGTGACATGATCAGCAGTGGATTGCGGGTGCGCGATATATAGTTAGTGCAACTAACTATATATGCGAATTTCAATGGTTTTGTGTGATTAAAATAAGGTTTTGTAAATGCTAATTCCTAACTATATATGGTCTATAACCTATGGTTTTTTCAGTGAATTTTCAAGGTTTTTAAATGCTAATTCCTAACTATATATGGTCTATAACCTATGGTTTTTTCAGTGAATATATATATATATATATATATATATATATATATATATATATATATATATATATATATATATATATATATATATATATATATATATATATATATATATATATATATATATATATATATGAACTCCTGACGCGTTTCGGTGCAATACCTTAATCATAGGATTTCAGCCTCCACGAGCACCAGGTGTTTTATGCTAAAAGTCACGTATCATGCATTTGAAGGCTCAATATCCCATAATACACTGTTCATGGCAATACACTGTTCGATATTCCAAGTGGAGTTCTGGATATTGCAATGAAATTACTCACTCGTAACAGTCACGTAACTCTGCATATTTTAAAGTGCCAGTGAAGTCAACGTTCACACAATGCTGCCAATAGAGTTCACTGATGTGCTGCCAACAAGACGAATAAATGCTGCTTTGAGTCTGGCTGGGCAGTGGCAAATCTGTCTTTTGCATTAATTACCGGGATCTCCTTCCCCGTCCCCCACGGCCGCCCTGCAGGGTTGGGGGCCCTCGACGAAGGAACCTTTTTGAAATGTTTAAATTGGAGGGCATGACCCGCTTTCCTCGTGATGGAGAAAAGGATTTTCCAAACACTTCCAGGCTCGAGGAACGAAAGGGAGACAAGGGAGGTAACTGCCTCATCTTCGTAAGCTACAGACAAACCAGCAATGAATTTAATTACATTTTGGCATCATTGTGTGAACGTCAACTTCACTGGCACTTTAAAATATGCAGAGTTACGTGACTGTTATGAGTGAGTAACTTCATTGCAATATCCAAAACTCCACTTGGAATAACGAACATTGTATTGCCATGAACAGTGTATCATGGGACATTGAGCCTTCAAATACATGACACGTGACTTTTAGCATAAAACACCTGGTGCTCGTGGAGCCTAAAATCCTATGATTAAGGTATTGCACCTAAGCGCGTCAGGAGTTCATTGATGTGCTGCCAACTGTCGCGTTCTAATCTAGGACCCCGATCAATACTGTGACCTTATGCCCCTATACGGCTATAATCCCTTTGTACCCCTATATTGGCATAAACGATCAAGAGCAATATTCAGAAACTCGTCTCTGGCCTCACACTATTAGAGCCACATTTCAGAATCTCTTCCTCTGCAGCTTCCTCTGCAGCTCATTAGAGCAAATGACACAGCAGAAGCCACTATCTAAGATTCCTAGATTACACTCTGAGTTCTTCAACAAGATAAAACTCAGCAACCTGGGAAAGCCCGCTTGCTATGTTTTGATTAGTAATAGAACTCTAATGAGCACTGAGAGATGATCACTTCCTAGTGACATCTTTATTGACGTCTTATGTCCAAAAACTTAAGTCAAACCAGGCACCTTTCAGGTATAAATATTACCAATGTTGCCTTAAGCAAACCCTGATGTTACTACTGCCGCTACTGCTGTCTCAACGACATCGGTGATAGCGATGGTGTGGTGAACATAGGAGCAGAACAGCTGTCCCCTGCAGAGCCCAGCAGATACAAGCTGCCCACGGACACTGCCCCTCCTCCTCTTCCTCGACGTGCTGAGAGAGACGCTGTCTTTTCTCTTGCCGAGAAAATCCAGCTCCGGCGTTTCCAGCCTACTCTTGCGAGTAACTGGGATATCGAGTCCTGGAAGGAGATAAAAGACCTCCAACATTCTATTCCAGAGGTATGGTGTTGACTAAACCCTTAGAGAGAATTATTGAAGCAAACCTTGGCAAAACCAACTTAACTAAAACTGCTACTTACTTACTCACTTCCAAGTATTAGACTTAGGTCAGGTACACGGGGGTAGGCGTAGTTAGAAGCACCAGTTGAGTATGTTAGCCTAATGTATATATGAATATATATATGTTTTATTCATTTTAAACCATTGTATGGCTAAGAAACCATATCAATGCTTTTACAGTATTATTTCGCAATACTCATTTTACTGTACGCACTTTTTATAATAACTAGTCTTGCAATTGTGGCAATTCATTTCTCTTGCACGAGAAGAAAGACTGTTCAATAAATAATACCTTTTTATTGAAAACGCCTTCTCTCTATTCTCTGCACTTTGGTGAAAGTAATCTGCACAAAACTGACTGAGTAAAATAACTGTCTAGTGTTTCACACGACTCTAGAGATTGACTCTTATTCTAAGGAGCAAAGTTGTCATGTTTATGCGGTTGTTGGAAAACTGAATCCCTTCTTGTCTGTACCAGGGAAGCTGATCACTTCCTATTCAGTCAAGAAAGTTTCCAGTGACCTCTGAGCTAGTTGGTAACAACCCAATTAAGTTTAGCATAGTCAGTGGAGACCTGGAAGATCCGCACTTCTACGTCCATACTACTGTTTATGTTATCCCAATGCGCAGGGCCTATTGGGAAAATAGGAACTACACTACACAACAAGACGAATAAATGCTGCTTTGAGTCTGGATGATATATATATATATATATATATATATATATATATATATATATATATATATATATATATATATATATATATATGTATATATATATATGTATGTATATATATATATATATATATATATTAATATATATGTATTACCTACTGGCGATAGCCAGTAGGTATATATAGTTAGGATTTTTTTCCTATGGGACTTTTGAAAATTCTATGTCTAATAACTTTGGCGTTTGTGGACGGAATCGGCTGAAATTTTCAGGAAAATGGCACATTTTGTTTCTGAGCAGCCCTTGAAAATTTGGGGGGTTTCGTCAAGGGGGGGCCGAGAAAAAAGGGGGGTCCCAAAACGCGTTTTTCCCATGCTAGTTTCCATAGGGCGTTTGGCCTCACTTTTAGCTCGAACGGCTGAATGGATTTGCACGAAACTTGGCAAAATTGTAGGGACTGGTAGCCCGATGTGCCTTTGCTGGGTCTCAATATATGTACTCCAGTGGATTTTGAGAAATTAACGTTTAAAAAAATTTATATATCTGTGACAGCGTCCCAGATAGCGCTCCAGATCGCGTACTTTTCGCGTAACGGAGATTTGCGAAGCGAAGCTGATTGGCTCTCCGGTGTCTGTCAACATTCTAAACAGTCCGGAGCGGCCGCCATCTTGTCTCTCGGTAGGATCGAGAGACAAGAGGAGGAGAAAAACGAAGGGGGGAATTTAATGAAAGGGGACAATGTAGACCCCTCTTGACCCCCTAGGAATGATGTTGGGGTTATTAAAGGGTCCCGTGGGGAAAATAAAAAAAATTGATTTTTCACGGTAGAAGCGCTTCCCGGGCCGCAAACTGGTAGCGAAACGGGAATTCGCCATTTTTTGTTTCGTTTTAATTAAATTACAGGGTATAAGGGGGGACGGGAGACGTATCCTGACCCCTTTTTTTTAGGGTTTTTCCCATTCATTTTTCCATAGGGCGTTTGGCCTCACTTTTAGCTCGAATGGCTGAATGGATTTACACGAAACTTGGCAAAATTGTAGGGACTGTTAGCCCGATGGGCCTTTGCTGGGTCTCAATATATGTGCTCCAGTGGATTTTGAGAAATTAATGTTTTAAAAAATTTATATATCTGTGACAGCGTCCCAGATAGCGCTCCAGATCGCGTACTTTTCGCGTAACGGAGCTTTTCGAAGCGAAGCTGATTGGCTCTCCGGTGTCTGTTAACATTCTAAACAGTCCGGAGCGGCCGCCATTTTGTCTCTCGGTAGGATCGAGAGACAAGAGGAGGAGAAAAACGAAGGGGAAATTTAATGAAAGGGGGCAAGGTAGACCCCTCTTGACCCCCTAGGAATGATGTTGGGGTTATTAAAGGGTCCCGTGGGGAAAATAAAAAAAAATTGATTTTTCACGGTAGAAGCGCTTTCCGGGCCGCGAACTGGGCCGCAAACTGGTAGCGAAACGGGAATTCGCCATTTTGTGTTTCGTTTTAATTAAATTACAGGGTATAAGGGGGGACGGGAGACGTATCCTGACCCCTTATGTTTTTTGAGGGTGGCTGAGGAGGCTCATATATGTTGATACATGTCTTCCAGCGGCTGTGCGTGAGCGTTTTATTTTTTTTGCTGCGTGACGTCTGTTAACGTTCGATTCGATGGAAATCAGGAAGTGTTGACCGCCATTTTGTCACTGCGAGTAAATATTTTGTTAAAAATAATTGTTATAAATAAATCATTATTGATAAACATTGTCTGCGCCATCTTGCCTTTTTTGCAATGCCACACTTTTGTCGAGCACAGCAGCCATTTTAGATGCCTTGACCAGACCCACTGTCTGCACGCCGCCGATCCTCAGCATGGCTCCCCACCCTCGCAAGCATCTCCCCCACGCACTAGTCACCCCCGCTCCCTCTCTCATGCATGGGCTAGAAACCTCCTCCCATCTGCGCTGTTCTTCTCTGAGAATCACACCCTGTGCCCGCCCGACACCTGCCTTTCACCCTATTTACTACCGCACCCTCTGACACTCCTCTTCCTCTGTGTCCGATTGTCCAGGCCCGTCCCAGGCTATCACCTAGCCCTGCAGATGTAGTTTATGGCCCCAGCTGTAAAGAATCACCCCTCTTCAAAGAAGTTACAGTAGATCAAGGCCCCCACCCGATGAGATCCGTCACACCACACGCATTCCTACTATCTGATAACCATCCTGTATTGTGATTGGGGAGGGGATTCTCACTGTGAGGGTGTGTGGGTCCGAGCCTGAAGCGGAAGATTCCAGGGATGCCTTTTTGTACATCAAAGTTTTTACAATTATGTGTCACATTAAAAATATATAGCACTCCAACAAAGTAGTAGGATTATCAAACTTTAATAACTTATAAATATATACAACGCTCCAATAAAGTAAACACGTTAAAAAAAAACTTTTTAAATAACTATTTACATGACATTGCTTTAATCAGGATAGACAAAGAAATGACACAGTGATGTAAAAGTTTCTGAAAGAAATGCCAAGAACGTCCCATGTGAAAGTGAATTTTATCTGGCAATTTTTTTCTTTTCCTTCTTATGAAAAGAAAGTTAATGCCATGTTTGTTACCTGCCTCATCTGTAAAAAAAAAACTCTCGAGAGGGACCGAAAAAAAATATAGCTATGGTAATCATACCATGCATCGGCACATGGAGAGGTGGCACCCTCTTAATTATTCTAAAGCACAACTTCGAGATTTGGTGGATAACCCCCGACCGGCAAAAACATCCACCAATGACTTAGCAATAAGTGAGTCAGAGGCAAGGGAAACGGTCTCAAATCTGCAAAAGAACTTTGGGCAGATGAGATTGACTTGTGTAGCATGTGGAAAATTAATTTCATGCGGAGAGATGAGTATTACTTCAATAAATACAGTAATCAATGATGCATTAGAACTTAATATCAATTCATTGTCCGAACGTGTAATCAGTACCTGTCCCATGTCAATTCATTGTTCGAACGTATAATCAATACCCATCCCGGATCAATTCATTGTCCGAACATATAATCAGTAAAAAGTGCGACAAGTGCAACAAAATCATATCGATAATTCATTGTGAGCAAGTACCAAAAGTGTCGACAATTCTAACCTTCAATAAATACAGTAATCAATGATGCATTAGAACTTAATATCAATTCATTGTCCGAATGTGTAATCAGTACAAGTCCCATGTCAATTTATTGTTCGAACGTATAATCAATACCCATCCTGGATCAATTCATTGTCCGAACATATAATCAGTCTTATCCCATATCAATTCATGTGCTAAAAACTGCATACATATCTCATGATATCAAGGCTGAGCAATCGGGGCACAATAAGGAGTTGAGAGTTTCATTTGTACCGGCGCCATTTTGGGTGAGGTCAGGAAGGTCCAAGTATAGTCAAAATGTCTCCACCAACTCGTGGTTGGACCGGGACCTCTTTCGGCAGTCCAAAAGTTTTCGTTGAAGGGTAGTAGAGGGGACTGGCGACATGAACCATCAGTCAAAGAGGGGTGGGAGGCAAAAATCTCTCCTACCGGGTCATACTGGTGACCCACCAGAACTTATCTAGTTGGTAGTCTTGCAGGATTTTGGTCATTTGAAGACTGAGGCCGGCGCCGGTATGAGCGACAACGTAGGTCCAGAATATAGTCAAAATGTCTCCACCAACCAGCGTTCGGAACACAACCCCTTTCAGCAGTCTAAAAAGTTCTGTTAAATGACAACAGAAGGGACAGGCAACAAGAACCATCAGTCAAAGAGGGGAGGGCAAGTTCTTCTCTACCGGGTCACGTTGGGGCGCTACCGGAACTGATTGGATTGGTAGTCTACAGTGTTTCTGGATGTTTCAGACTGAAGCTGGCGTCAGCATGAGAGCACCACCATGTCGTAGCTCAGTCGTGGCCATTCCACGAGCAGTCATGGCAGCCGCTCCCCACCAGAAGCCTGCGGGAGTCGGGGGCCACCAAGACTTTTGTAAAATCTTCAAGGCTGAGGGGACGCTTTCGAGAATGGGACCCAAGCCCTAGCAGACAAGCGTCCGAGTTCCAAGGTGTCCCAGGGCCATTTTAGTGGACCACGCCCAAATCTGAAGAGCCGGCCGCCATTTTGAGAGTCCTGTGGCAGCCGCCTATCGCTGCATCGCAAGAGCGGGAGCAACTCAACTACATGGTGAGCGAGACGCTGTAGTCGCAAGAGCGGGCGGTAAACAGCTGAATGGCGGAAGAGGCACAGTGTAGCAAAAGCGGGCGGAATGGCAACTGAAACGGTAAAGGGGTGCCCCACTACAGCATGTCTTCAGGTCAAACGGATTGTGGGACAAGGTCCAGAATAGAAGAGTCATCAAAAGGCAAAAAGTTCCGCCGGACCCCGGGAGCCGGCCGCCTATGTCGGGGGCGATCTCAGGCCACACCAGGGCAAAACGACTTGGGGAGGGGGCAGGAGCCAAGCGCCCCCTCCCAGTCCGCGCCATCTCACCGCCCCTCGGGGGCCTCCGTCAAGCGGTTTAGGGAGGCACCGCATCACATTGTTTTCCAATGCAGTCAGGTCCACAAACGGCCCTCACTTACTTTGAGAATAGTGAAGCTGCAGCAGGTGCAAATAAGCTTCAGACAGTGTTACAAGCGCTGCTCAGAACTCTGAACTATGGCACCCAACATCCAGGACTTATGCCATTTGAGCATGGCGGTGACATCGAAGCAACTCAGGGACCAAAACCATGAACGTACACTCACGTATGAAAATCTTACTTGGGGAGGGGGTAGGAGCCAAGCGCCCCCTCCCAGTCCGCGCCACCACACCGTATGTTGAAAATCTGAAGCCATCGTTCTACAAACTCTCAACCAGCCTTGGATGGAAAAATCTTGAAGAATGTACAAACTGAAAACCAGTTTTTGTCTGCATGGCATCAACAGCAACGCTTGCTATCAGAGTGCATGAGTTTCATGCTCGATCGATTGAGCTAGCCGGATCGGGCAACAAAAAGTATAAAATAGTTATGTAAATAGTTATTTAATAAAATGTTTTACCCTGTTACTTTGCTGGTGTGTTGTATATATTTATAATATTTGCATAGGGTTTGTCGTTATTTTGGGTGGGGTGGGGTGGGCGGCAGAGTCGAGCTGTCTTGCAGCCATCATGGTGTGGAGCTAAGTTCATCTCACTAGTTTCGTATTTCTCATGAGGGGTTGTTCTTAATGTTTCTATTTTAGCGAGGTCAAAAACAGATCCCATTAGTGGCCTACTGATTTTGCTCGATTCCTTTTGTTTTTTTAAACGATTTTTCACTATCTGCAAAGACTAAACAGAGTATTGAGACTCTGTGCTTGTTTGTAAATACAGAATGAACCAAAGAGAACCAATTCAAAAATATTAAATGCTTGGATAACAATCAATCAAATGGAGAGAGAAGCAGGCACGACGGATTACAACGGGGGCAAAGGCCTGCGTTAACTACCCTTCACTATCTGCAAAGAGAGAGTACTCCTAAGAGAAAAGAGGGGGGGGGGGCAGCGTTCAAAGCACATCAGCGTGCATAAACACGAAAATGTTTTTACCTATCATGTACTTGACATTTGACAGCATTTGATATTTGCTATTAAAAAACCATTGAAATTCACTGAAAAAACCATAGGTTATAGACCATATATAGTTAGGAATTAGCATTTACAAAACCTTGAAAATTCACTGAAAAAACCATAGGTTATAGACCATATATAGTTAGGGATTAGCATTTACAAAACCTTATTTTACTCGCATAAAACCATTGAAATTCGCATATATAGTTAGTTGCGCTATCTATATATCGCGCACCCGCAATCCACTGCTGATGATGTCACATATTACATCATTCATGACATGGTCAGTGACATCACTGATGACATCACTGATGACATCTCAAATGACATCACTGATGACATCACTGATGACATCTCAAATGACATCACTGATGACATCACTGATGACATCTCAAATGATATCACTGATAACATCACTGATGACATCTCATTTGACATTACTGATCACATCAATGATGACATCATTCATGTGATAATACGATTAACCTCTTCAGACTCTAATATAACCTTAGATACACTCAGAGTAAACAGACACTCACAGACTGTCACTCATCCATGGAATTACTCACACACCTAGTCAGTCATGCAAAGAATCAATCACACCTCCATTTGCTCAACTATACAGTTATACACACCTTACTTATTCAAACATATTCTAACACATATTTACTCTCTTATACAATCACTGATACAAGTTTTCAATGATCCATGCAGCCACTCACACATTCACTGGCTCTTATGCACAGTAATGTATATATGTCAACTCTCACATGTACTGTGTTTTACATATGTACTTACTTTGACATTTAGCACTGAGATATCCATTCACTCACCAATACACTCATGCACACAGTCAACCGCCCATACAGCTGTTTCCACATGCACTTTTGAACCCATAGATCTAGTGAATCAACTGCTTACACATGTATGCACAGAGTCACACACCTCCCAGCCACCCACACACACACACACTCACTCTCCCATACAAATACTTGGGCAACCAATCAATAATCCATATAGTTACTCATATAGCTACTGATCAACACATGCAGCAGTTTACAGAACAACAGACATAATGATGCACACATTAAGACAGTTTAGTCACTAACCCATGCACTCAGTGAGACACATTTAATCACTCTCTCATACAGTCAATCATGCACCTACTAAATCCTTCATCCAGACACTTATACATCCACTCATTCTTCAATATGTAAGACATATTTTAACACACAGTCACTGGATGATGTCATCAGTGATGTCATCAGTGATGTCACTGACCATGTCATGAATGATGTAATATGTGACATCATCAGCAGTGGATTGCGGGTGCGCGATATATAGTTAGCGCAACTAACTATATATGCGAATTTCAATGGTTTTATGCGAGTAAAATAAGGTTTTGTAAATGCTAATCCCTAACTATATATGGTCTATAACCTATGGTTTTTTCAGTGAATTTTCAAGGTTTTGTAAATGCTAATTCCTAACTATATATGGTCTATAACCTATGGTTTTTTCAGTGAATATATATATATATATATATATACATATATATATATATATATATATGTATATATATATATATATATATATACATATATATATATATATACATTCCAACAAAAGTGCCTTCTGCTTAAGGACGCCACTCCACGAAAAATAAGTTCACAGAACCCTTTATTTTTTGAAACCAGCTGAGCTTTCCAATTGGTCATTACCTTCCCTGACTCGTTTCAAAGCAACATGCTTCTTTTTCAAAGGGAAAAACACAATATGTCAGCCACAGATTTGCGCAGCACATTCTCCAGCCTTCAATCAGTTTTTTTCATCAATTAACCTCCCCAGAGGCCTCACTTTATCAGGTGTGTAAATTCGTGTGCATTCTGGGGCTGGAAGTCTTTGTGCTGTGCCCAATTCTTCCGCACCAGTGGGGTCTGTGTATTTGCTTGCAGATGAAATTTAAAACAGTGTTCATTATCCGGTTGTATTTCAAGCCCTCCAGTGGGCCTTAGAAAAGCATGCCGGTTCCTTTTATTTATTATATTTCTCCTGCTGCAGACAGGTTAAGCACAGTTCCAACCTTGCAGACCCATCATTTAATGGCGGTGCATCCTCCACGGTGAGACTGCCGTGTATGAAAATTCCAACAAAAGTGCCTTCTGCTTAAGGACCCCACTGGTGGGGAAGAATTGGGCACAGCACAAAGACTTCCAGCCCCAGAATGCACACAAATTTACACCCCTGATAAAGTGAGGCCTCTGGGGAGGTTAATTGATGAAAAAAACGGATTGAAGGCTGGAGAATGTGCTGCGCAGATCTGTGGCTGACAGATTGTGTTTTTCCCTTTGAAAAAGAAGCATGTTGCTTTGAAACGCGTCAGGGAAGGTAATGAACAATTGGAAAGCTGAGCTGGTTTCAAAAAATGAAGGGTTCTGTGAACTTATTTTTCGTGGAGTGGCGTCCTTAAGCAGAAAGCTGACTGCCTGCCACTGCGCATTCAGGCTGCTGCACCCCATCCACTCCCACTGGCCGGAGGTGAGTGCCCGCTGTTGCGCAAACAAGCCTCTCTGCTCACCTTCCGCCACCGGCGTGTGTCAAGGAGAGTTGTCCATGTGCCGAAGAAACCTCCTCAGCCTCAGTACACACAGTCAGAGTTCACAATTCAGACTGGGTGTTGATTGCCAGGATGGCCATGCATCATCGCAGGTTCTACACGTGTTCAGCTCTGGTGGTGTTTGGGGGGACGTCAATTTGTGAATCAGAGCCTGTTAGATAAAAAGCAAGATAAGATTGTGCGTCATACGTCCATCAAAGGAGAGAGAGAGACAGTGAGAGAGAGAAAGAGTGAGAGAGTGACACAGGAGAAAATCTTCGCAGCTCACCTTTGTATCACAGGTGTGTCTCCAACCACATGCCGGGACATAGTGCACCTTCAAGCTCCCACATCTAAAAGATAGTACAGAAATAGTAATTGTAGGAAAGACCAGTATGCAGGAATGAAAAGTCAGAGACTGTAATTCTCTTGATGTGGTTTAATCCTCAGAACATGTTTTGTAAGCAGCAAGTTTAAAGCAAGAATGACTGAACCCCGTTAACTTCTACCTTCCAACCTTTTCACATTCAATACATAACATTCCCAAAGCGGCGCGAGGCAGCCACAAGCTGTGAGAGCCCATAGTTGGAACTCAGCACCAGCCCCACAGGCATTGCACCAGTGCTCGCATTACCAATCCGACGCTGTGGCAGAGTATACAAGAGTATACAGGAGTGCGTATGCCTAAATCGCTCTGCCGTCTTTCTGCATTCAGGGTGCTGTACCCCATCCACTCCAGCCGCCCAGAGTTATCTGCCCGATGCTGTGCACCAAGGCCTCACTGCTCACCTTTTCACAGTCACGGCACCCTCCACATCATGCAGCTCTGTTATGTAAGGTAATAGGTCTCACATTTGCTACTGAGTCTTGATTTGGCCATGGCAGAGGACATACTAGTGCACCTTTCATCATCGCAGGTTGTACACCCGCTCAGTGCTTGCTGTGCTACTAACTCAGTAAGAAGTGAGGCCACGTACTCTAAACTCTAAAATGGCGCAGAACACATGTGCCCGGTCTTTTATATTAGCAGATCATGTGTCCTGTGATGCCTGTGCTGGATGGGTGTGGTGTGTGTATACCAGCCATGTGGGAGTGGCTGTGGCATCAGTGTTGCCAGATTGGGCTACATCACGCACAATTGGGCTATATTTTTACGGTTTTGTGGTAATATTTTGGTTTCTGCTAGTTGGCAGATTATAAATATATATATACAATGCTCCAGCAAAGTAGTATGTTAAAGAGCTTTAATAGACAAATGTTTACTTAGCATACTGCTGCAACATCAATTCCAATGCATTCACCGCCTGCTTGACTCTGTCCCTGCCCCTCCTTCCTTAAAGTAGCAATATTTGGCTACTTTGGGCTACTTTTTGGTTGGCTTTGGACTATAGAAAGCTTTAAAAATCTGACAACACTGGATGTGGGTGTCCGTGTTGGAGTGCTACCGTCACCTGGGTTGCAAAAGTCAGTGTCACTCTGTGAGCCAAGTTCAACAACTTGTAAGGTACGGGGAATCACTGACCCTATATTATTCCATAGTTACACACAAGAAATATGGTGAACATAAGATATCTGTGTGGATATGAATGTTTATTGCACATTCAGTGGAGTGTTGCAGCTGTAGCAATACAGGGCCAAGGAAAGTTGAAGTTTCAGTTTTTGGCACATGGAGGGCAGCCAATTAGAGACAAGGTCGTTGTCGGAGTTAGGCTGCTTCAACATATGTACTTATAAAATCACTGCGACGATATTCAGGCACTTACAAATTCAGAATACACTCTCCTTGCATTACTCTAATGAGGCAGTCTCTACGTACGTACTTGTACAATGACCGAGACAAAATTACATAACTAAAGTTTTTCCCCACTGTCAAAGCTAAGATGGTTGCATACGCTGTCCAGAGCACTATGTAATTGGATGGGGCCCAGGGGCAGCATGTTGCATACACAATGAACACACGGACACAGATAGATAGTGGAACTGGGTACGGGCACATGCGCTCGACTCTTTTTTATTACCATGGTCACATGTGCAGTGACGTCTGTGGTGGATGCGTGCGGGGTGATTGTAAGCCAACCCTCCGGGAATGGTTGGTGCTGGCAAGAAGTACAACAGTAATCATTGGATCAGACATAGAGATTCAATCATAAAGGGTTAATGAACTGTGCTGTCCCAAGGTACGAGCACCAAATATCAAATAATACAGAAAATATTCTATCGTAAAGGGTTCATGACTTGTGGTACACTGAGGTAGGGCAGCAGATGTGAAATTATACACAAAATATTTTATTATAAAGGGTTGTAGTGACCACTCGACAGACGTATTTATAATGTCAGAGATAATTTATTGGTAACTTTGTCCAGCTATAAAGGAAGGTGCAATTACGATCTCTGCCACATCACATCTGGCATCGTAATGTTCTCCACCTCTTGGGTGCAGTAGTGAGCAAAGACATCAAGGAATGTTTTTAGTCACTTCCTCTTGACAAAGTTCGAGGAGATAGAGTACAAGTCTTTCTGTAATAAATAAAACATGTCTAAATTTAAATTATGAGCTCTTCTGACCGCAGTGTAGGTGTATGGAACAAATTATGAAACAGTTATGGAATACACTGTCAAAATATGTAGGTTTCAGGGTCGTTCGTAGGATCCAATTTCTCGAAGCTGTACAATTTTTTGCTAAGTGTCTTCTCCTGAGAAATTTTTTCCCACATTTCTTTCAATTTTGTCTTCTCAGACTTGGTAATATATGACTTGACATAGCTAGCAACAGCAATTGAGTTATCTGCAGCAGATTGTATGTCCACATCTTCAAAATCACTGGATTGTAATCATTAATGTACTTCGATTCTTCTGTTCTTTTTATATTATAAGTATTTTTGTGTGATTTTCCAGTGATAGTATGCATCACTGCTGACATAAAACTGTTCACGCTTTCTTGCGATGACTTATGGTGCACTGAGTTAGTAGTACTTTTGGCGCTTAGCGTATACGTACCCTGCAATGATGCATGGTCCAGGAAAGTCACGCTCAGATCAATGTCTTTTTGTCTATTGAATTCTGCCCCAATAACGCCATGTGGCGATGACTTACGGTGCACTGAGTTAGTAGTACCTTTGGCGCTCAGCGTGTATTACCCTTAGTAGTTGTTCTCATTTGGGACAAACATTTTTTTTAGTGGAAACTATTCCTGGAAAACTGGGAATATAGGCTGTTTTTGCTAGGTTCATAATGAAGTGATAATTTAAAATCACTGAAAAAACTATAGGTTTAAAGAAGATTATAATTAGAAATTAGCATTTAAAAAACCTTTAAAATTCACTGAAAAAAACATAGGTTTCAGGGACATTATAGTTAGTTTAACATTTCACTCATACAAAAATATAGAAATTCTGCTGTTATAGTTAGTTGAGCTAACTATAACTCGCGCCCCCGTAATACACTGCTGATGGCGTCACATTTTACATTACATCATTCATGACATGGCCGGTGACATCACTGATGACATCACTGATGACATCATCCACGTGACAATCTAATGCGCCTCCTTATACCTTAATAAAATCTTTGATACACCCACTCTAAAATACAGACTACCATTTTCGAAAGAATAGAGACACCAATTCCAGTTACTACGTACGCACTCATGGATTCCTAGGTCTATACACACATTCTCTCATTCATCCATACAGTCACTCATAGATGCAGTGACTCATCAGTACAGTACTATATTAGGCACATACACACCACCACTCATCCTGAGGTACTCAAACACCTAGTCAGTCATGCAAAGAATCAATCTCACTTCTATTTATTCACCTATACAGTTATACACATACAACCTCACTTATTCATACAGATACTAACATATACTTACTCTTTTATACAACCACTGATACAAGTACACACTGATCAAATACAGCCACTCTCACAATCACAGGCTCTCATATATAGTCATTTATATACTCCAACTCTCACATGCGCTGTGTTTTACAGATGTAGGGGCATATTATCAAGGGGATTTATCTCCGCTTTTTTGGCTTTAAAAGCCAAGAAAGCGGAGATAAAATTATCTCCCTATTACCAAGCTGCCGCTAACACCAGTTAGTGACAGCTAATAGGAGATAGCGACCATCTTGGGCCCCGCTTTGCATGTCAGTGATATTTATCACTAATGACATGCAAAGTGGGCGTGCCAAGATGTTAGCGACTGGAAACAGTCCCTAACATCGCTATCTCCTATTACCAACTTTTGGAGATATTCTCGCTAAGCGTGAATACCTCCAAAAGCTAACACCTGCCCTGAGCAGTTCTTAGCCATGTTATCCAATGGGAGGTGGATAACATGGCTAAGAGCATTTGCTCGATAATGCATGAATATCGCTGACTTTTCAGCGATATTCATGCATTGCGGCCGTTTTTTATCGCATTTGCGATAAACCTTGCTAATAGCAAGGTTTATCTGCGATAAAAATCGCCGATGTGCGGCGATAATTCTTGTCTCTAAACAAGTTAGAGACAAAAATTATCGCTAGTTGTTGGTAATATGCCCCGTAGTTACTTGAACATGTAGCACTGAGATATGCATTCACTCACCAACACACCCATAGACACCCTCACCCACTCATACAGCTGTTTCCACATGCACTCTTGAACCCATACACCCAGTGAATGAAGCACTCACACATCTATGCATAGAGTCACATACCTCCCATCCAACCACACACTCAGGCACCCATACAAATACTCACATAACCAATCAATAATCCACAGGGGGCGTGGTTTGGACGCCGATCGGGATGGCGGAGTGAGCCTGCAGCTCCGTGCCAGATCCCGCATTTATCCTGAGAACCCTCGCTTCCGAGCCGGCTGAAGCGCGGAAATTCTCCCTACAGCACCGGACTGGCAGAGGAATACAATCGTGGGCCAGCGGGTGGCCGGCGGCTGTGCTGGGACCCGGTACCGGAGCCTCGAGGAGCCGCGAGCAAAAAATCAAGATGGTGGCCGCCCCGAACTGCGGAGGCTGACCTGCGGGACACGTCGGTCCGCGGCTGCGGCGTAGCGGAGGCTGCTGCCTGGCAGAAACTGCGGAGTGGGGTCCTTGCCTTGTGGGGACTGACAGCTGTGGGAGCAGAGCAGAGCGCTGTCTGCCGCATCGGAGACTCACGATCGGGGAGCCCATCCCCCCACCACCGGTCTCGGCGGCCATCTAGGAGGGGTGCTGGTCCGCGGCTGTGCCTGGGGATCCCGTGGGGGATGGGAAACTGGCGGCGCCGTGACACCAGCAAGCTGTGAGGCGGCGGATGTGGCCGAAGGAGTGGTTACGCAGATTGGAGGACCCGGCACCCGGAATAAGGACTAACCTGCTGCCCCGCACAGGATCCCTGGAGGAGCGCCGTGCCTGGAGGGGTGTGGTAGCGGCTGAAGGGAGCACACCCAGGCGAGCGCTGTAAGCCCATTGGGGCGGACGGAGATCGGCGGCTACCAACAGCACATGGTTGGTACTGAACAAGACAGACGGCGCAGACACGAGAACCGGGTGGCACAGGAGATCACCGCGCCTGGCTGCTGGGGAGCGGCGCCCCCGCACGGATCGAGCATCCAGTTCTGGCCAGTCCCTTCCCACTTGACTGAGGGCGCACGCTTAGCTCCCCCCACGCTTTTCTCTTTGAATTGGGCCTTCATATGAACTGGGCATTCCCCGAATCTGGCGTGGGGATGCGTTGAGTCCGCGCCGGGGACGGCCAATACCAGTCTGCGGGGGGGGCTCCCTGGGCCGTGTGGAGCTGGGTGGGCCACTGCCAGAAGGAATGAACGGTGGACAGCCATTTTGGGCGCAGGAGTGAGACCCTTGAGAGGTGGACAACTTGATCCCTGGAAGTGGGGGTCATTGCCCGGGAGGGACGCTAAGACCATTGAGTGGTGTGAGGGAACGAGGGGTATTCCCGCCCGGCGGTTGGAAGTTGGGGCAGACCATCCCCCCGGAGAAAAACCTGCCACGGCGCACGCGGCGACCAAGATGGCCGCTACTGGCAGTGACTTGAATGTGAAGCAGGGGCATAGCCAGACGACTATGCCGGACACGGATGGCGAACTCCACGCGGCCCCGGATACATCGGCACAAGAACGTAGATTGAATGCACGGCTGGATGGCATACTGGAGGCGATCACTGCGACCAAGGAGTCTCTACACCAAGATATAGCGCAGGTGGCTACGGGACTGGGTCTCCTGCGGGCAGATCACTCCAAACTTTCCGATAGAGTAAAGGAAAATGAACAGCTGCTCCAGGAGTTAAAACCGGCGGTGGTGACCGCAGAACATAAACTGTCCGATATCCTCAGCCAACTGGCGATGCTGGAGAAACGCGCGGAGGATTCCGAAAGCCGCAACCGAAGGAACAATGTAAGGGTGGTGGGCCTGCCGGAAAAAGTTGAGGGGGACGATGCAGTGGCCTACATGGAAAACTGGTTTAAAACGTCATTGCTCCGGAGGGTCTATCTCCATTCTTCTCACTAGAGAGGGCGCATAGGGTCCCGGCCCGCCCGCCCATGCAGGGCCGGCCTCCCAGACCAATGGTGGTCAGACTCTTGCATTTCAAGGACCAAGACTTGCTGATACAAAGGCCGCGCTCAGCAGGCCCCTTTCAGGTGTACAATAGCTCAGTCACGGTTTTCCCAGACTACACACAAGAAGTCCAGAAGAGCAGGGCATCCTTTCTGACCGTAAAAAAGGAACTGAGAGATGAGGGTATACAATACTCCCTACTCTTTCCAGCAAAATTGCGAGTGATCTTGGATGGAACGACCCAATTCTTCCAGACCCCTGACGAGGTGTGGTCATGGCTTGAGTTGTACCGTGCTGGTACGGATCGCCAGAGTAAAGGGGAAAAGGAGAAACAAAGGCCGGTCCAGCTCCGAAAGTCCCAACGCATCCGCAAGCGTAACAAACTTAAAAGAGCAATGAGGGCCAGATGGCGGCGGACAGGAAGGGAGCACTGGCTGCAACTGCGATCATCACAGGGTCACAGCAGGAGAAGTTATCGATGGACTCGGACTCGGAAGAAAGGGAGAGAAAATCTGGAGGAGAACTTTCGGAAGCGGATAGCTCTGCGGGGCCGACTGTCACACCACAGACGGCGGATGGACTATTTAACGAATAGTATTTGGAGTAGCTTATTCCTGATGCTTGGTGAACTAGCAGGTACTCTGTTGTAACTATCATATGGGATCATGGGCTTGGGGCGAGGGCTTGGCTTGCCCCGGATCGGCTCTGAAGTACCCCCTCATTGCCCTTAAGGCTCTCTGTGGTGACGACTACGGAGTAGTGAACTGTGTGTGATGTTACAGGTTTGGTTGGGGGTTGAAGTTGCGTTATTAGGTCCTGTCCTGGAGAGAGGGGTTGGGGAAGTTTTTTGGGGTGTTTTGAAGGGGGGGGACTACTGCAATGATGGGGGGGGGTCAACTGGCACTGCCAAAATGGTGGGGTGACGGCTGCAATGGGGACGTTACCTGACTTGAAATGCCTTACATGGAATGTCCGTGGACTCCGAACTATGTCAAGGAGATACAAGGTGCACGCCTATTTGGTGAGAAGAGGCGTCCAAATCGCACTGTTGCAAGAAACTCATTTGACCAAGCCAGAATGCAATGCATTGCAGAAGAGGTGGCGTGGCCAGGTGTTTGGCACCTCGTACTCGCCGTTTGCCAGGGGGTTGTTGATATGGGTGAGAGCGGGGGTCCCATTCCAGGCCACGAATCAGTTGGTGGACCCTGAGGGTCGGGGTTTGTGGCGGTAGAGGGGAGGCTATATGGCCGTGAGGTGGTCCTGTGTAGTGTATATGCCCCCAATGTTGACCAAGCCCGATTTTTTGATAGTCTCACAGGCTCGCTGGCCCACTTCCTGATGGGCCCCATCATATTGGGTGGGGACTTTAATTCGATCATTGATGTGACGCGGGATAGATCGCACCCGCCATTGGCCGACTCCCCAGTGCGTAGGCTAGCCACACACAGGAAGGATTGGCAAGAGAGGTGGGGCCTTATAGATGTGTGGAGGGAGCAACATCCTGATGTTAGGGACTACTCCTTCTTCTCGACACTACATGCATTACATGTCAGGATAGATTCCATCCTGTGTAGTGGCCCCCTAGCTGCTATGACAACGCACACGGAGTACCTTGCCAGAACCATCTCAGACCACAATCCTTTACTGATGGCAGTGCGATGGCAGCGGATGAGGTCTGCGGTCCCAACATGGAGGCTGGGCCTGACACACTAGAGGACCTGGTGTTTAGTGACACGGCCCAACAGGGCATTGAGCATTACTTTGGTGAGAACGAGAGGTCAGCCGCCACGAGGTCGATAGAATGGGATGCGATGAAGGTGGTGGTGAGAGATATCTGTATGGGCAGCTTTTCGAATGCAAGGACGACTGTCTTGGCCGATTTGGGGAAGGCGGAATGTGTGTTGAGGGATCTCGAGCAGCGTAGGCCTGAGCGACCGGATCTACAGGGCCGGCTACTGGAAGCGAAAGAATTGGTGGTGACGGAAACGGAGAGACTGCGATGTTATGATTACAAGCTATACCTCACTAAGGTGCATGCGGAAAGGGATAAGGTGGGCACACTACTTGCTAAACTTGCTAACCCGGAGCCTAGGGGTTGCCCGATCATGAGCATTAGAATGGAATCAGGGGAGGTGGTCTACTCACAAACTGCGGTATTGACGTGCTTTCAGTCATATTATACGAGCCTCTATGAGAGTAAGTTGGAGGTGGAAACCTCTGCAATAGGCGACTACCTCGACACTGTTCAGCTCCCGGCACTAGATGACGAAACGGCGAAGGACCTGGGCGGCCCCATAACGTTATCGGAGATTCGGGTGGCCATTAAGCAGATGGCTAGAAACAAGACGCCAGGGATGGACGGCTTGCCGATTGAATTTTATGTGAAGTACATAGATGTTTTGGCACCAAAGCTATTAGTGGTGTACTCCGAAGCCATGACCCTAGGGCACCTGCCCCGTTCAATGAGGGAAGCGCTAGTGGTGCCGCTGCTGAAACCTGGTAGGGAGGCCTTGGATGTGACGTTGTATAGACCCCTGTCTATGCTGACGGTGGATTATAAGATCTTGAGCCGTATTCTGGCCACTAGATTACTACCACACATGACCAGGCTGATACACGAGGACCAGGCAGGGTTCATTCCTACTAGGAACACATCCATTAACATTCGTCGCCTGATCCGTATACTACACAGCGCCTTAGGCTTGGATCATAAATCAGCAGTACTATCAGTGGACATTGAGAAGGCTTTTGACAGCCTTGAGTGGCACTATCTCGATGGGGTGCTAGAGAAGTTCGGCTTGGGAGGAGGCTTTGGGCGATGGACAAGGGTTCTCTACTCCTCTGCCACTGCCAGAGTGCGATTGGGGTCTGTTATATCATCCGATTACCCGGTGCACAGAGGGACGAGGCAGGGCTGCTCGCTATCTCCCCTCCTGTTCACTCTCGCAATGGAACCACTGGCGGCGCAGGCGAGAACAGGAGAATTGTATAATGGAGTTGGATGTGGTGAAGATACTCATCATATCTCACTGTATGCGGATGACCTGTTGCTATATTTGGAGGATACAGAAGTGGCTCTTAGGGGGGCCGTAGAGATGCTATCACGCTTTGGTAGATTGTCAGGCCTCAAGGTAAACTGGAATAAAACTTGTGTTTTTCCACTGCGGGCGGATGTGCGATATCCTCCTCTTACAGTGGATGTGGCCTGGGAAGACAAGTGCTTCACCTATCTAGGAGTCCGAGTTTACCACGACGCTGCGAGTTTGCTAGAAGGTAATATAGGTCGCTGCGTAAGGGCGCTGCGGGGATGCATGTCCTTCTGGGCCTCCCTTCCTCTATCGGTGCAGGGCCGAGTGGCATTGCTAAAAATGGTGACTCTACCACGGCTGCTATATTATTTCCGAACACTATCGATATGGATCCCTAAGCGGATCTTCAAAGACTTGAGGTCGATGATTATTGGTTTCCTTTGGGGACATGGCAGACGCAGAGTGGCATTGCACACTTTGACCAGACCCAAACTCGAGGGAGGGATGGCGGTTCCTGATTTTGAATTGTATTACCTAGCGGCCCAACTCCAGGTTTTGACACAGAACGTTGCGAGAGAATTTAGAGGCCCAGACCAGGAACGCGGGAAAGGTATCCAGAGACACGTCCTATCCTACATAGTTATGCAACAGAAATTGGAAGTGAGTGAGCTCACCATTGAAGAGAAAACCCTCTGGTGATGCAGGCACAGGAGCCTGAAGAGGGCAAGGGCCACACAATCGTATGCGCCAGAGAATACCTCTCGGGATGTTGACGGTGCTGCCGCATGGAGGCGATTGGTCTCCGTTGTCGGAATGGGAGGAGTTGGGTCTGCAGGTGGTAGGGGATCTATATGTGGAAGGGATGCTGGCTCCCTTTGGGTTACTGCAAGACCAATTCGGTCTCCCGGAAGGGAGCTACCTCATGCATTCGGCAGTCACCGCAGCAATACAAAAACACTGGAGGGTAGGACTGGTGGAACCGGACACGACTATGGCATGCCAGTATGTGGTGATGGCTGCGGTCACAGTCAAGGCGTGACTTGTCTCCACTCGAGAATGTTGAACGAGGGACTAGAACCGCTCACTGCGCTGAAGGTAAAGTGGGAGGAAAGCATAGGTAAACCCATACCAGACACAGTTTGGGGCCACATTATGAAACGGACGTGGAAGGGTAGTAGGAACGCCCGTTTCCAGCAGGTGCATTTTTTCATACTGCATAGAGCCTATCTGACCTCGGGGAAACTTCGACGGCACTTTCAGGTACAGGATGCGGTGTGCCCGAGATGCTCAGCACTCGAGGTTGAGCTGGATCATTTGTTGTGGGGTTGCCCAAGGTTGGGGACATACTGGCCCGAGGTGGGCGAGCTTCTGAATGCGATTACGGATAGAGAGGTGGAGTTCGACATGGCGGCGTGCCTGCTGCTTGGTTCCCCCACAAAGCAAAGACGAAAATTACCAGCAAGTTTATTGATCTGCGACTCATGTTGGCCCAGAGAGAGATTACATGGCGCTGGAAATCCAAGGAGGGCCCATCAGTTAGGAGAATGACGAATGAGTTGTTGAAATGGTCCAGATGTGAGAGTGTGATTAGAATGCGACAAGCTACCAGAACTGGTAATGAGAAGAGCTTGGAGATGGCAAGGGCTTGGGAGATGATTTTGCAGGCTTTGAGCGACTACTTGACGGAGGATGAGGAGGAGGGACATCTGGAGAATGAGGTTCCATGAGGCTTGGAGGAACGAATGCATGACCTCGATTGATAACGAGCCCTTCTGTCAAAAACCCACAATCACAACCCACATCAGCAGCAGTTGGGGGGAGGGAGGGGTGAAGGGGCGTTATTAGGTTACCCCGATAGTAACAGGAGGGATGCCGGCGAAGGGATCTATAGGTGGTAATTACAGGAGAGGGGCGCAGGGCAGCACACATGGGTTCCCGTTGTGTAGATGTTGTTAAGCACTAACAAACAGTCGACATAGGAGTGCACTAGCGGTGACCTGATAACGCAGATACCGAGGGTCCTGGCGTCGCCCGTACGGGGTGAATGATTCTATCAGGTGGTGACTGGGGGGGAGGGGGGAGTTTGATGGGTATAAAAAGCAGATACTTCATTATGTTGTTGACCAGAAATCCCTTTGAGGCGCACATGGCGACCTTTTGCTGGAACTTGTTGGTGCACCGCCCGACCTCCGGATGCTTGCATTCAGTAAGATACATTTAATCACTCACTTATGCAGTCAGTCATGCACCTACTAAATCCTCCATCCAGACACTTATACACCCATTCATTTTTCAATACATCTTGGTATATATATATATATATATATATATATATATATATATATATATATATATATATATATATATATATATATATATATATATATATATATATATATATATATATATTCACTGAAAAAACATAAAAAAAACATAGGTTTCAGGCCTTATATAGTTAGTTATAGTAAGTGTCTGGATGAAGGATTTAGTAGGTGCGTGACTGACTGTATTAATCACTCATTCATACAGTCAGTCACGCACCTACTAAATCCTTCATCCAGACACTTATACATCCACTCATTCTTCAATATGTAAAGCATATTTAAATTTTACAGGAACATACAGTCACTGGATGATGTCATCAGTGATGTCATCAGTGATGTCATTTGAGATGTCATCAGTGATGTCATCAGTGATGTCACTGACCATTTCATGAATGATGTAATGTGTGACATCATCAGCAGTGGATTGTGGGTGCGCGAAATATAGTTAGTACAACTAACTATATAGGAGCAATTTCAATGGTTTTTAAAATGCTAATTCCTAACTATATAAGGCCTGAAACCTATGGTTTTTTCAGTGAATTTGCAAGGTTTTTTAATGCTAATTCCTTACTATATAAGGCCTGAAACCTATGTTTTTTTCAGTGCAGTTTCCAAGGTTTTTTAAATGCTATTAGCGGATAACGTTTAAATATGTTAATGTACGCGTACGGTACGTGTACGGTGTGCGTACCCCCGCCATTTTCCGAAAAAAAAATATTTTTGGGGGCCTGGCGGGCCCTTGTGGGACCTCCTGAGCAGGCCTAGGGGGTCAGGATGCTTCTACCCTGCCCCCTTTTTAATTTCTACACGTTTGTTTTTCTGCTTCCCTGTGCTTCAGTCTACAGAGGCACAAGATGGCTGCCAACAATTTCTGTTTTGGAGTGTTGACAGACAGTGGCAGCCAAACAGCATGCAGCTCCTACTCGGGAAGGTACAGAGTACAGTAAGCTTACAGTGCACTCACGGTGTCCCTCTCATAGATATATAATTTGGGAAAATTCAATTTTCTCAACAACTACTGGAGCGATTTTCACTAAATATAAAAAAGGCACTACTGCATACCAGTCCCTACCATTTTGCCAAGTTTGGTGTAATTCCATTCAGCCGTTCGGGCTGTAGCCGTGTCTAAAGGTCCTATGGAAAATTGCATTGGGCTACATTTCACATTACATTTTTGCAAAAACTACTGGAAGGATTTTCACCAAACATAGCAAAGGCACATCTCCATACCAGTCCCTACCATTTTGCCAAGTTTGGTGTAATTCCATTCAGCCGTTCGGGCTGTAGCCGGGTCTAAAGTTTCCTATGGAAATTAACATGGGAAAAACACGTTTTGGGAGCCCCCTTTTTTCTCGGCCCCCGCTTGACGAATCCCCCTGAAACTTTTAAGGAAGGAGCAGAGCGAGGCAATTTTAAGGAAAATTACACACAGATTCCTCAATTGGCGCCAAAGTTATTCCCAATAGAATGTTGGGGATTTCCTATGGTAACTAGGTCCTAACTATATATACCTACTGGCTATTGCCAGTAGGTAATATATATATATATGTCTGTGGTCTTGGTCACCTGGCCCCATTTAGGTCAAAGACTCTTTGAAGGTTCATGAGTGGTCAAACATACCATGTGTCAATAAACATAAAAGAAATACTTGTCCTTACTGTGAGTGAAAAGTTGCAACTCAATGTCTATTTAATACAAACTATAAGGATAACTAAGGGATGTTACATTCACATTTAGGGTGTCTAATGGAAATAATAAACAACAAGCTAAGCGCTGTGCATTTGATCTAGTGTTGCCCATTCTCTGCGCTGTACTTTCGGGTCTAGTGCCCCCTTGTGTGCTTAACATGTCACGTGACAATATGTACAATAGTGATGTGTGCCTAGAATGTTATAGTGTAGTGTCTATGCACATCTGTCTTGTCACGTGACTTGATCCAAACTGGTGTTTTGTTATGGGAAAGAATCGGTTTAGTACCATTTTCACAGTCCCAGCAATTTACTAGTTCTATGATGGTGCTCTATGGATGTAGCTACGGTTAAGACTATCAACGAGTGAGAAGCAGATAGGGTCAACCTTCCACTCCTAGTGCGCATACTTTTCTTGCTGGTGTGTGAGTCCCTCGAGCACCATCCACGATGTCTCTCTGTAAAGAAGAGTAGAAGTTCACACGTTTATATCTGTCATAGAAACCATACTTTAACACTTCAACACATTTCTATATTTGCATGGCAGACGCTTGGGCAAACAATCCAATGAAAAAACAATGCCATCAATTTAAACATCCCTCGTTGTTGCAACATTCAATTATACAACTATATATATGTGTAAGACTAGTAGGTAAGAGTGGACTGGGTAAGTGGGGGCAGAGGGGAAGGAAGGGGGTGGGTTTGTGACGCCAGGTATACATTGTCCTTATTTTTGCTACTTTATCAGAGATGTAAATGCATTTTCTCATCTAAATTCAACCCTCCTGGGAACATGTTACCTGCTTGCAAAATAAAGCGTGACTCCAGTCTCCGGAGAGCTCCTACCTTTTTGCCACCTCTGGGATTCTGGTTTACACTGTCAACCCCAAAGAATTTAGCCTTGGTCCATTCCCCACTGTGTTCTGCTGTGAAATGTCTTGCTGTGCTGTAACTATGGTCTTTGTTTGGTATTGCTCTCCAGTGTTTGAGTATTCTCTTCTGCACTGGAAATGTTGTGAAACAAATATACCACACAATACCCCTTGGCTGGGGCAGCTGTGCGCTATAGAAATGTTATTAACATAACATAACTATGACATACACTACAAACTCTGTGTCACACTTTATGAGTTTGGGGATTTTCAATGAGCTTTGACCCTTCCCAATGTGATCTCTGTTATGTTGTTACTGTATTTACATGCCTTGCAGTTTCCACATTTGCGGAAGCCCTTTTCTTGTTTGAGCCAATTGGATTCTTTGGCTTGCAGGTTGCTGTGTACCAACATAACCTTCAGTGAAGTGCTCCTTCTGTATGACATAGAGGGGTTGACTCCTATGTTCCGTAGTATGGGTCCTGTCCTAAAATCCCCCACCTGTGTTTCAGAATTTTACACAACTGTGCAGCCGAACTGCTGTATCTCATAATGAAGCGAACTGGCTTGGTAGTGGTCTGCCTATCGGTAGCAGTCGCTGTAGTTTTCAGAATGTAATCCTCTCTCTGGGGTCCTTTGAGTCTCGCTTCTGCTTCTTTGAGTGCTTTATTTGAGTACCCTCTCTCCTTGAATCTTGCTTTCATTCCTAATGTTGTCTGTTCAAATGCTGTTGTCTACTATAGTTCCTCTTTGGTCTGAGGAATTCACTATAAGATATTCCCCATCTGAAGCTGGGTGGGTGGCTACTACTTGCATGGAGGATGTACTTCCCTGCAGTCTTCTTTCTGTACAGGTTAGTGCAAATCATTCCTTCTTCCACTGACAATTTCAAGTCTAGAAAATCTAGTGTCTCCTTACTGTAGTTTCTTGTAAATTTCAAATTAATATTGTTTCCGTTCAGTAGATCAATAAACAAATCCAGTTCCTGTCACTCCCCTCCCACACAAAAAAGACGTTGTCGATATACCTCAGCCATTTCATGACATTACAATGCCCTTTTTCCGTATGGTCGTTCCAGGGCACCTGCTTCTCCTACCAGCCCACCAAAAGATTGGCATAGCTGGGGATGGAGCAGGTACCCATGGAAGTTACCTGCAACTGTCTGTAATAGGTTTTTTCAAACATAAAAACATTATCTTTCAAGCATGTACTGATCATTTTTTATGAGCATATGCGTATGTTGTAAAAGATGGATATCCCTTTTACTTAGGAAAAAAGTTACATGCCTTGAGTCCATTCTCATGTCTTATGCAAGTATAAAGTGACTCTACGTCTAAGCTTACTAGCCAATGGTTGTTCGTCATGGCTACGTCCTTAATCTTCCCCAGGAAATCACTTGTGTCCCTAATATAAGAGTTCAAGCCTTTTACATAGGGGAATAGGAAGTGGTCAACAAATGTTGATGTCTTTTCGAGTAGGCTGTTTTTGGAAGAAACTGTTGGTCTGACAGGAGGTTCTTGGGTATTTCTGTGCACCTTAGGCAGTAGATAAAAGGTTGGGGTGGTGTTTTGTTTTTAAGGAATTTCCTCTCATCCCAAGTCAAAAGGCCACCCTCATGTCAATCGTCTAGTCTCATATGATATCTGTGTTGTAAATCAGTCAGATATTTCTTGTTCACTTTGCTGTAGCATTGAAGGTTGTTCAATTGTCTGTAGGTCTCCTTTGTGTACATGGTTCTAGTCAAAAGGACGACGTTGCCGCCTTTGTCTGATGGTTTTATTATCAGATCTTTGTCATTTTGTAGGCCCTTGACCGCCTCCCTCTGGGATTTGGTCATGTTCCTGTTCTGTGGGATCATATGTACCAGTTTCTCTAGATCCGTGGCCACTAAGTCGCAAAAAATGTCGCAAAAAATGTAAATTTTGTCTTTTGGTGTCATCAGTACAAATTTAGACCCAGCTCTGAACCCCGTGTTCACGGTTTCCTGTGTTTCTATCCCAAATCTGCATATTATCTCTTGTACGCAAATGCGATTAAAGGGATCAGTTACTTCGTCTGTGGTGTTTGCTCCAGTGTTAACTTCCAAGTCAGTCAGTAACTCTAACATGGGTATGTCCTCAATGGTAAGTCTGGTTTCTGGACTATTGTGTCTAACTCTCCCTGTCTCTGTATTTTATCGATATGTAATTTGTACAGCGTTAATTTCCTCTGAAATTTATAGAGATCAACTCTTGTTTGCGCAAATTCAAAACCAATGTCTGGACAAAGGAAACCCTAGTTTAAGTACATAGTTTTCTCTCAGTAAGGTTTATTACCGTTAGCTGAGTATTGTTGTCTTCCTTTACGGTTTCTTGCTCAATTGGCCTCGTGTTCCCATGCCATTTCTCTTTACATTTTCTCCTTCTGACCCTTCCCTTCCAGTTTTGTATTTTGTTCTACGCCCTCGTCCTCTTGTTTTCCCTTTGGTGAAATGTTCTTTTGTCATCTGTACGAGGCGTAGCTCCTCGGAAAAATAATGTTGTTCGTTTAAACTTGTCCATCAAGCCTTGGTCTGAACTTAGGTCAGTGTTTGATCCCTCTCTGCACGCTTCCAGGGTGCCCAGAGCTATAATTTCAAAGTTAGCTTTATTTGTGGTTCACTCATAAAAGCATAAAGAATTCCATATGTTTCAGGGATATACAATCAATTAAAAAATTAATTAAAATATAAATTACAAACAGATAAATAAAAACATGGTCCATAAACAACCATTAAAAAGTTCATCTCGATTGCTATATACAAATGACCTATAGATTACAAATACTCATTTTGTACATTGACTAACATAATCAATATTCCTTTTCGACAAAAACACAATCAGCGATCAATGCCTAAAAGCTTCTGTCTAACCACCCATGCCCAACCTAAGTATTTAGCCGTAGCTATTGAGATGGGCAATAAAGTGCTAGTGCGTATGATTCTTAAAGCTTCAGAACTACTAATAGTACCTAAGGACTTACACAGTGGAGTTAACCAGGCTTGTCTTGGAGTTTCAAAGGCCGGGCAAGCAAATAAAAAGTGGCCAATAGTCTCCTTATGATCTCCACATGCAGGGCAGTTGCTAAAAGTCAGACTACCCCACCTGCCAGTTAAAGACCTAAGGGGTAGGGAACCTGCACTAAGTTGGAAAAAAGGCTTTCTCTCCCCTAGTTTGGTAATTGCATCCCAATAAAGCTCTAAGCTGGGATTAAGCTTTGCCTCTAAAAAACCTCCAGCCATAGTCGAGGAGCCAGTACCACTCCAATTTCGGTGAGCCACCTTCTCCCAATAAATTTCCTTTAAAGCTGTTTTTGATGGGAATGTCGCTGTCTCTGGATTTTCCCACAGCATTTTGCATACCTGTGCCAACTAAGGTATCTCTGAGTTCATTCAGCCAACTTACTTTGTGGAAAACATCGGATTTGATAATGTCCAGGAATCCTACCGCATAGTGTAGGAGCTCTGGAGTAGTCCAGAGCCTGCGCCAATATAAGATTGGACGGAGCCTTGCTAAATCCAAAATAGCCTTCCTGCCAAGATCATACCTAAGTGGCAGCAAGGGAGTACTCACAGGAAGCCCGGTAATACTTCGAAGAAACTTGTTTTCCGAAATTATCAGAGGCTTCGATTTATCAAACCCCCCCAGCTCAGCGCCGTAAAGCGCTGAGCTGAGAGCCTTAGCCTCATACACCAGGATTACGACTTCATTGGCTTGGTTAAAGATATTTTATGCTCCAAATTAAGGGCTCCTACAAGTTGCCTATGCCTTAGTCCCGCTACATCTATGTGTTGTGCCCATCTATTGTCCTTTGCCACATGAATCCCTAGATACGTTAAGGCATTGACCACCTCTAATGAATGTCCATTCATAATAAGTTTACTTTTAAAACTACGATGAGGATTAAAAACCATGAGCTTGGTTTTAGCCGCATTAACTTCCAAGCCATGGTCCACACAAAATTTTTCAAAAATAGATAGGGCATGCTGCAGGCCGCTCAGGGTCTTTGATAAAATCAGCGTATCATCTGCAAACATTAAAATTGGAGTCTTAATGCCGGCCAAAGAGGGAGCATCCGTGTTTGCAGATAACATGTGAGCGACAACACCATTGATATACAACGTAAAAAGCGAACACCACGCTGCACCGGGAAGTCAGAAGTAACCATTCCCTGCCCTCCCCACTGTATCTTAGCGAAGTTTGCTTCATGCAACCTCATCAATAGTGTTAACAGAACTACGGGTAGGCCCAGGTTTTTTAGAACTACCCATAAATGAGAACTGGGGACTAGGTCAAAGGCAGCGCGCAACTCGTCAAATGCCGCGTACAGACTGCCTTTGCCCAGTGACACAGTCTTCCATTGCAGTAAAGTAAACCGAAAGACCTGATCTACCGTGCTGGTAAACTTTCGAAACCCTGCTTGAAAGGGTGACAAAGCACTATTCTCCTCAGCCCAATCAAGTACCCTATTCACAACCATCCTCTCAACCACCTTTTGGATAGTATCGATAAGGCTTATGGGCCTATAATTTCCAGGTTGCGATTTGTCGCCTTTCTTAAATACTGGGATTATCACTGCGCCCTGCCATGATTCCGGGACTGGAGCTCCCTCAGCCACAGCATTAGCAAGAAGCAGGATATACTTGCCCCAGCGTTATTTGTCGTTAAGGAAAACATCCGCAGGGACCCCGTCTAGCTTCGGTGCTCTTCCGCTCCTCATTGTACTAAGGGCCATTAGAACTTCACCAATGTTAAAAAAGTTACCCTTATAAAAAACTGGCCTAAAGTCAACCATCTTATTATCCAACTGGTTTTGGGCATATTGTGGTTTAAAATAATTCACCCAATCCTCCTGCGAGACATTATATTCAGGAGGGTTGAATAGCCCCCTCTACCCCACTCGACTATGCTCCAAAATTTCCTAAAATCTTTTCTGGCACTGGCTTCCTTTAGGTCTTGCCAATGAAGATCATCCCACAGTTTCTTAGCTTTTAGTATACACCTCTTGTAATCCTCTCTGGCAATACGAATGGTCTCCATATGCCTTCCCTTGATAGCAATGCCTAGGGAAAGTCTAGCGTTCCTACATTCTGTGTTGTACCACTTAAGCGGTTTAGGGGTTGCATCAATGTTCCTCTTAACCGGTTTTAAAAAATGATCCCTAATGGCCAAAAAAAGACTATCATGAAGTTTGGTTACTTCATTCAAACCTACATCTGATTTGTTCATTTGCTCAAGGGCCAGTATGGCTTTATCGGCCTCTTCACCAATATTATCCACGACCTGTTGGTTGGCCATAACATGCACCCATTTCAGCCTACGAAGATCATTTGAGGGAACACTTGTAGGTAAACAGTCCACAACCATATCCATGTCTGTTTGTTCTAGTTTCCACCATTTGTGCACCACGCACAGCGGATTATGGTCACTTTCTATTCGCCCCTTAATCTCCGTATCACCTACCAGTTTCCACAATTTCATACTACAAAGGACATAGTCAATCCTGCTGCTGTAGCGCCCATTGCCAAAAGTATTAGCCCCTATCTTGTCACTCATAGTTCTAACATTTAGTGCCCTTAATCCCCTTTCACAGCAGATCGCATTTATACATAAGACATCCTAAGACCATCTAATTACAGGTTTCAAGTCCGATTTGGGGACACCCCATTGCCTGTCTTCCTCATCCCCAGGATACTGATCATGGGTAACCAAGGGCTCAAAGGTTAGGTTTAAGTCACCAGCTACAACTATGTTATTGTTTACAGAGTTAGTATCTAGAAGCAAATCCAAAGCCGCTATAACTTGGGATCTCCCTCCCTTATTACCCCTAGCATAAACATTGTAAATATCCAACCAACCTAAAGGGCCCAGATCGACTCTAATGAGCTGGATGTCATTACTTTTAGTGACTACCTCTTTGATCGGAATAAACTCTGCCGGACCCAGATAACCAAACCTCCTATCGGACGCCCCTTTGGCCCTTTGATTGCCGGGACAAAATATTTTAAGTAGCCCTGGGTGAAGTGTGGTTCACACGGCCAAGTCTCCTGGAAGATACACACATCAAATTCATTGATGAATGTTAGCCATTCCGGAGACTGCAGCCTGGAACGCAAGCCTGCAATGTTCCACGAAATTAACTTACCCCCTCCAGGTCTATTGCTGCTAATCGGGTATGAGGATACAGCAGTGGCAGAGATTGTACATAATTCTCTCTCTATTCCGGCGATAGGTCTTTGCATTGGATGGGTGGCAGAATGCGCCTCACTTTCCCCACTTAACTTTAGGTTCCCATCCACAGGTTGGTCGGCACCAATATTTATACTTCTAACCAATGCTACTTCCCCAGTCACTCCATCGCTTGGACTGCCCCCCATATTACCAGCTGGTCCTAGGTTCAGGTCTGATATAAGTCAATTGTTGTTATCAAGCCCGGAGCCATGACTCCCTCCCCAGTGGCTCTGTGCATGAATAGGACGGACCTGAAGTGAAGAGCACGTCTTTCTTAGCTGGATCCGTGAATGCGCTGGCGGTCTGGTTCTAAACTCCAGAGCAAACACATTTTCAGCAAGGGATACTGAATTTAACGTTAGCTCAATTGAGTCATATTCATAGTGTGGGTAACTTAAACTTATTGCCTTTAAAATATCTTCCCTGATCACCGAGTGACATCCTCTAACGTGATGCAGCCAGTGAATTGCCTTGTTAGTTTGGGGATCAGCGTTCTCTCTATTAACGCTAGTCCCTGTACCTAATTTGGGGACGTTAGTCATATACATTTTATTTGGGCAATAATCGTCGTTTTTCGGATACACGTTCCCCCTTCTACTGGGAGCGTTGTTATCTGGTACTACCATTCTGAAAGATGCCCTAGGTGTAGTGTTACTTCCTCCTACATTAGTAGTTCCAAGTTTCTGGCCTTGTTTTAAGTTGATGCCCATTGGCCTACTTACTGCAGTTGATGACCTGTCATTAGATACTTTGGGGACTGAGTGGCAGCTTTCCCTATCAGCTATGACAGGTACCGGAATTAAACCTCTGCCATTAGCCCCTACTTGTACTTGCTGCACCTTATTTACTATGCGAGGTCTCAAGGGGAAGTAGTTAGTGTTTGTAGTAGTATTATTAGATGAAGTACTTGACCCCCCCTCGAGCACACTGCCAACCATTGAAGTTAGGTTTACAATCAATAATTTCATCGTCTCGATTTCGTCTCGCAAAAGGGTGACCAAGTTTGTTAAGGTACTAACTTCTTCTAATGCTATTTTACCCCTAATAATATCAAGGTCCGTCACCGAACTGGATAAAGAATTCGTTACAGGAGTGACACAGAACCCAGAAGTTTGCGGCACTTGTATGACAGGGGGCTTGTCGTGTACAGCAGCCAAAAACGCGTATCTATTAGAGCAGGATATTGGAGGGGCGGAGTCAGTTAAACTATTCTCTACAGCAGTAATAGGAAACTTATCATGACCCTCTTGAACAGGAGCCACACCCGTTAAAATACCCAGCCTACTACTGTCTTTGTTGCTTTCCTCCAACACTCTTAGTTTAGCCCGAAACATATCTGGAAATACAGGCGATTCTTTAACCTCAGTTACAGGCCCTGATGGAGCTCTGCTCTGCTCTCTATGATTCACACCCTTAGTAGACTCTTGGCAGGCCACAAGGATTTCCTCACAATCATCAACAAGAATGCCGATTCGGTCAATTACACAGTTAACAGCAGCGTGACTAGCCACTTTTTTATCTTTCCTACCCTTCCTATGTTTCGGGGGATTAACAAAGTCCGCTCCCCCCCTTCCGTAGACTTCCGCTTCCCCATGCCCCTAAGGTGTACCGATTGCTTACAGTTCACAATGGCACTAACTAGCAAATGAATCAAATGAGTCCCAGGAAAAAAATAGTCTTATTCTTTGAGTACTGCCGAATTACGGCGGGATCAATTTTGGCAGCGTAACCATCGAGGTTGAATCTTCCTTTGTTTTCTTATTTTCAAGGAAAAAGGAGTATCACTATCACCATCCTGCTGCTTTAGCCACTGCTCGATACTGATGGGTTCTTCTTTCTCTCAATATTGAGCACAATTTCGACGAATCCTTAAGAATTGCCCAAAGGGCAATCCATCTCTCAATGCCCTGGGATGTTGACTCTGATACGATAGTAAGGTATTCTTTTCTGTTGATTTTCTATGAAGGCGTTCCGAGTTCTCAGAGCAGGTGAGCGCCACGACTGCCCCCCGCTTAGATACCTATAATAAACGAGCCTACCTTTAACAAACGAGCTTTCCTTTAATACAGTTTCCGTTTATTAACAGGCATTTTCCTGTCTTCTGCTACCAATTATCGATTATCAGCCTTACATTCAAGTTCACCACGGATTCCATCGACAGTGGTGAGTGGCTATTCCCTGTGACATATAAGTCCAAGGGGTGGCTTTTGTAGACACTTTAGCAATACTGCCCCGTACATCGATTCCTGCAATAAATTAGCCCTCTTTTAATATAATTCCGTTTGTTACCAGGCATTTTCCTGTCTTCTGTTGCCAAATACCGATTGCCAGCCTTATATTCAAGATTACCACGGTATCCACCGACAGTGGTGAGTGGCTATTGCTGTGTGCGCTACATATAAGTCTAAGCTGTGGCCTTGAAGACACTTTTTGCCCACCCTATAGTACGTTTATAACACCTGTCTTTTTACCTTGCTTCCAAACAGTGCCCGGCTGGGTACACTGTAAGTCAATTCCAATTTTTTATCACGCATGGGTTGCATTAATAAAAGACACCACAAGGTATTATCCGTTCATTTTAATTCATACATATTCATTAATGATTGCGACTACACATACTCACACATTTTTCACTTTCCCGTAGATGTCCCTCACTGTCTGGTCCTGACGAGACCTTTACTGAGCAGGTCGAAACGCCGTCGACGCCATAGGGAATGAACCTTTTCAAGCACAGTGTTCTATGATTGTAGATAGTCACTGTTAAGAATTGCTTTATTATTGCGCTTGGTCATTTTCCCTTTGTAAATATTCATAATAACAAAGTTGTACAGATCACTTATTATTTTATGTTCTGTTTTTTGTTCACAAACCACTGGGGACACATTGCACAATTTTTTGTAAATATGTCGCTGTTATAACTATTAGACTGAGTGAAATACAAAGAATAATTTCTTAAAAAATTGGTATATATGTGTGCATCTTTCTTTGCCAGACCCTTTTCTGTTACAATTTAATAGTGCTTATCTAAGCTGTTATATTAAATATTGTGTTAAATAAATATGCCACAGGAACCATTGTTCTTTGGTCTAGAAACGTGTCAGCAGTGTTGTTTCGGAGTTAAAAAACATCATTGTTAAAAAACACTAGGACCGGCTGGTCCAGTATTAAAAAAACTCATAAGTCATTGAGTTAGTTATATTTTTCCTCCCAACTTTAGTTTCTCTCATTTGTCGTTTGTAATAATTGTTGTTTGTGATGAAACCATTATCATTTTTTTGTAATTTTGTTGTAAATGCTTGATGTCAAAATGTTTTCTAATGTGTAAATAATGTTTGTCTTTTAATGTTTGTAGAAAGTTTAATTAGCCTTGTAAATATTTGAATTCATTGTCTTTTTCTGCTATGAATTTTTTGAAAACTTGAAAAAGGTATAAAATAATGAACACAAAGTAATGTGGTCTAGGGAAGCGACAATAAATTGGTTTCTTACCCTTCAAAATACGCATTGAGTAATTGTGGTGTGGGCACTGTGTGCTGCTTGTCCCAAAGTTATTGGCAAGACAAAATAAACTTTTCCTATGGAATCTTTGGTACTAACTATAATAACCTAAAAAAAGAAAAAGGAAAAACAAGGGGAAATAAAGATATTTCTCGTTGTTGTGCCTCCCTTCATCTCCCCTGGGTAGGCATAAGCTTTTTATGCATTCTCAGGTATACGAAATTTCGGGAATATGGCTACTAATCAACTCACTAACACATCTTCATCAGCAAAAAGCAAACATATAAGCATTGCCAGTTGCACAGCAGCTGCTGCGAGGGATGCATTGCAAGGCACTGTGCAGCTTTCAAAAGGTTGTTGGTAATTCTTTTTTCTGCAACAGGTGACTTTAACCTCTTAAAAGGTTCAATCCAGAGCTACAAAGAAGTTATAGGATGACTCCAATAAATCTAGGGGTTGTAGTTTTGCAAAAAACGCAAATCTCTACCTCTTAAAAGAAAATGAAGTTAAAAGTACACAGTCCATATAATGTAAATTACTCTATAAATTTAAAACAGCGAAACTCAACAGTTTTTCATAACCACATTTAAATTTTATGGGTTTTTTATTACAGCTGAATAAGAAAGTGAAGCGCAAAAAAGCTGTATCTCCATATCCACCTCCAAGCAGAGGTGATGATGTCAAGGAAGGGACAGTGTGTGAAGCAGCAGGATGGGGCCTGAGAAACAATGTGGATCAAAATCCTTCTAAAGTGCTAATGGTAGTCAATGTCACTGTCGTAAGCAGAGCCACCTGCAATGACCGGAAACACTACAATTCAAAGCCGAAAATAACAACAAACATGCTGTGCGCAGGTGACAAGAAGGGTGGGAAAGACACATGTGCTGTAAGTAATTTAATTCAATGTTATGTCACCATAAAACAATCAAATAAAACACTTCAAATCAGTGGCAGACAGTAACTTTAGCATGGTGGGGGGTCACACACACATTTACACACTCACTCACATCCATGTATTCACACACATGCACACACACACACAGACCCATTCACAACACTCACTCAAATACACATGCTTATATTCATACATACACACACACCAAACATCCAAAAGCAAAACTTATCTTCACTGCAGATAGGTTGAGTAATTTTCCACATTAAGCAACTCTAAATGTTGACAAATGATTGACTTAAAGAAAAGCAGGTCTTTTAGAATGTTACTAAGTCTTTCTACATCATTCAGCAATTTACATTTTTCTTCATAGGGAGACTCCGGCGGCCCATTGATCTGCAATAGGGAACTCAGAGGCATCACCTCATTTGGCCCTCTACGATGTGGCCTTTGGAAGCCCGCTGTGTACACACTTCTCACAGATGACTATCTGAACTGGATAAGAAAAATGACCGGAGGAGATTTGTAATGTTAATTTTGTTCTGAATTAGTACTAAGGTGTAAGTGAGGTAGTGTGCATCTAAGGGTATATCAATACCTACATATCATGTAGATGATTTCAAAAACTGAAAACATGAATTTTTGGTGAATATATGGGAAAAATGACCTATATTCTAAGATATAAGGATATTGCAAGTGTCTGAGGAGTTCTCACATATTATAGATGAGCAAGGTCAAATGCAAATTTCCTTTTTAAGGTAGTGGAACACTGATGTGACTTACAATGTCATTTTTAAGTATCACAGGGGGTGTTTTATTCCTTATAGTACATGCTAGCCCACACTATTACCTTCCTTCAAATTGACATTAAAATTCTTGGTGTCATACTTCTCCTTATTTAAGACATCATTTAGCTGTTTTTATGTTGAAAATAAAATAAAATAACCTGCATTGTGTAACTTGTTGCAGACATGTGTAAAGCATTCCAATGTAAGTCGCAAACAGATATAGGTTAGCACATGTAATAATGTATAGATAGATTCTTGCTTTTTGTACAATAAAACAGCATACTCTCATAAATATTTTCTTCAGTGGTTAATGGAAGTGAGTTTCCAAGGAAAAACTTAACAAGAACGGGATAGAAAATCTGAATCTTCCATTTGTTTATGTAAGAAGAAGTTGTATTTAGCTGAGGCGTCTATATTTCAGTCTGTCTGCAGGCTCTGGCAGTTGCCATTGTAAGATCACAACACAACTATAATTTGTTATTATGGTAGAGTAACTGTAACTTTCTTATTACAGCTGGTAAATGATGTCTGTATATATTGGCTAATGCAGGCTCACCTGTACATTACAACGCTATTGACAGTCAAGGAGGAGTTCCATGGCCACATACAGGCAAAAGACCTGAGTGCCTTAATGGGGGCTTGGAGATCCAAGGTAGCTTTCAGTATAGATACACCAGCAGTGCTAGTAGAAAGGCAATCTACAAGTGTAGATAATCTTTTAAATTTCACATCATTTATAGCTACTGCAATAGAGGAAATCATAGTTTCTAACACATCCAACACAATTTATCTGAATCCTTGTTACACTATCTTCAGACCAGCATCACCACTCATTTCTTACACATGGTATACCCTTGAGAAAACCATAGCAAGGTAGTAAGGGCCCACCCAATTACAAGGCAGGTTAAAATAAGCAGTTTATTCACACACATAATCGATTTCTCTATGTATTGGCTCCTCACCAACCAGAAATTAACCACTAACGATATACCTCCTTTCACACTCACAATTTACAACAAACTTCTTAGACTTAAGTCCTATAGACATCAAACATTATTCATCTTATCTCCCATTCTCAATTCTCAATCTTTATTTTCTGTTTTATTTTTATCTTCATTTGTCTCCGACCCCAGACAACTAGAAGAATAGGATGTCGTTGCTGTTGCTTTTTTTCTGGAGACGTAGGCCATTGAGGTGAAACCCAGAGGATTTTGCTCGCCTACCGGTAGCAAACAAACCCACTTCATGTTGCTGACCTCTCGTTGTCAAGGAGAGGGTGGTTGCACTCTCTTCTGATTGATCGTAACCGATGACTGTTGCTGAAGGCCCACCCGAAATCGGAGCTGGGAGCCAAAGAAAGGCGAGGCCTATTACAGTCAGAGAGCTTCCCGATAGGCATAATCATAGGATCAAGGAGTATATTTCAAAATGATAGTGCACCCACCTAATCCCATTAAAGAAAAATAATTGGTGATTAAAAACAAGACCAATTTATCCAACAATCATGAATGGCTTTCTTTCTATTACTCTTCAATCTGGCCAGGTCGGTCTTGGAGGTTTTGTAGAAGGAGGACAACCAGTATGAATATGTGGGGGGTGTAGCGACAACCCATCTCCTACATATTTCTCGTCTAACCAGCAAAATAGCGTTAAAATCAGAAACCCCTGATCAAGCCTGTAACTCCACTTGCTACACCAAAAATGATGAGGCCGAGAGTGATATGAACTGGGGTGCCCGAAATATCAGCTAGAGTAGTCCCTACTCTCTCCCAGAATTCAGAGATGATTGGACAGTCCCAAAACATATGTATGTCAGAGACATTCACCATGCCACATTTCATACAACTGACAGGAGGCCCCTTAGCTATTTTAGAGAGTCTAGCCGGAGACAGGTAAGCCCTGTGTGTAGTAAAGTAGTTGTTTCTCCTAAACCAGGCTGGCTTTACAACTGTAAATAAGGTATTAAAAGAGGTTTGCCACAGATATACCCAGTCTATATCTGGTATGGAAGCTCCCCACAATTCTTCAACCAGTCTAAAATCCCCTTCAATAACCTTCTCAATAGACCAATGAAAGAAAGATACTTCTTTCTTCCCTGCCGGCCTCAGTACCAATTGCTCTTCCAGCATATTCCCTTTGCCTATAGGTTTTTTAAGACTCTGGGACCAGCTCTTCAGTTGCTGGGGCCTCATTTATGAAAAGTGACGCATCGCTGCGTGAAAACAGCGATGCGTCACTTTTCACTGCGCACTCCTTGCGACATTCCTGATGCGTCATATTTAATGCATGACGTATCATTTCGCAAGGAGTTACAGATGCGTCAGTATTTCTGACGTATCTGTAAGCGCAAAAGTGACGCAGTGCTGGAGTGTGTCACAAAAGTGACGCAACTCCAGCAATGCGTCCTTTCACATGGGAAAGCCCCATATGAAAGGGCTTGCATCAGTCTTACGCCTGCTGTGAGGCAGGCGCAAGATTTTGACGCAACAGCGTCCTAAAAGTGATGCAGTGAAATCTCATAGATTTCACTGCATCACTATTACGAGGCTTTTTGCGGGGGAACGCCCCCTCTGCATACATTATACCTGACGCAGGTATAATGTGGCGCAGGGGTTTAAAAAGTGTCGCATCTACCTAGATGCGTCACTCGCAAGGCTTGAATTTTTAATTTAGCTTTTTCACAAACTAGATCAGATTGTTTCCTCTTGTTACACAAGACTTTGCATTACCTCACTCTAATTCCACTGTGGGATTCTGACAGTCTTTATAGCACAGTGAGTCACCAGCCCAATTTGATGTGGCAGCCTCCCTCTCGGCTCTAGGCAGTTCTTGCTCATGTGCTTCTTGATAAAAATCCAGCTACCTAATTTAATTTTGTGTGGCACTGTGTTTTTTCGTCCGTATTGTTGCCAAAGTAACCTGACAGATTTTACCACATCAGCCACACCTTTAAAGTAATCTAATAGAATGTCATCAGATTTTGATACAAGTGTTGCAGAAGGTATGAATGCTACTTTCATGGGTCTGCCCATTAAGATTTCAGGGGGAAGAGACCAATCTTTTTGTGTGGAGTACTTTTACTTCTCATAAGAACAAGAAGAAGTGCATCAGGCCACTTAAGATTTGTGGAGGGACACGCCTTGGCAACTTTAAGTTTGCTCATGCTGTTTATTTTCTCTACAGCACGTGATGCTTGTGGGAAGCCATGACAGAGGAACTTATTTTCAATATGGAGAGTAGTACACACTGATGCTTTGGGAAATCAAAAGAGAGAATCAGTGCATTCAACTAGACTGTAGATCAGGTGCTCAGTGCCCCCAATGATACCCAGTTAATAATATAAAGTGAGTATGGGTGTGTATATACAAAGGAACAAAGTTGGGTTAGAGTAACATAACTGGGTATACAATTGTTACTACATGGTGCCCCATTAAATAATAAAAAAACAAGGGGCATATTTACAGAAACAGTGGCGGAGTGTGTTGGGAAGCCTACAAGGCTAAGAACAAGGTCCATCGCTTTAGAAACGCAGGGCTGCCCACAAGAATATGGTGCAGCTCAGTATTTCCCCCTGCGCTGGTGCCAAGTTTAGCTGCCTAGCACCAATGCAGGCAACCTTGCACTATGTTGCAAGGGTGCCTAAGTTGATGGGAGTGATTGTTTATGTGCAGGAAGGTCTCCCTTCTGCACATAAACAATCTTTAAATGGCGTTTTGTAACTTTAATGTGTGCTGCTTAAAAGTTGCAAAACGTCAGTTTTTGAAAATGGTCTATTCCTCCACATAAACAATCATTGTTGTTTTGGTGTTTATATATGTGCTGCCAAATACAGCACACATGAAAACAGCAACAACAAGATTTTCCTGGTCTTCATTTTTTTTTGCAGCCTCCTATTTATGCCACCCTTGTAAAAAGGGGGCAGTGTCAAAATCAATGGGTTTTGCGGTGGAACGCCCACCACAACACCCATAGCCTTCACCTTTCATGCTAAGTACAGCGTGAAAGGGTGCCTTATTTAGAAGGCTCTGTTAAGCCACATTAAGTGGCTTAACACTGCCAGGTAAATGAGGAGAAGTCCCTATTACGATCACAACGTCACTGAAATTGACGCTGTGGTGGTGATAGGGGCCTGAAAATATGCCCCCTCATCTGTTCGTTCAAGTGTTAATGTTTTAAACGTATGCATTAGTAAGAAATTCATTATCAGAATATAACAATGAGGGCCATCCAGATGCCTGTGCTCATACCATATGAAATTAAATGAAAAAGCATTTATAAAGTGCCAGGTTACCCGGAGGCATCCCAGCGCTAGAGCCAAACAGCAATAAACTGTAGCAGTCAGTGTGGAAAAGCCAGGTCTTAAGCTTCTTATGGAAAATGGAATGGTCTTATTCTTTATGCAGAAGTTTGGAGGCATTATAGGAAAAAAGCCAGCCGCCACTTCTGGACCTCCTAATTCTGAGAACAGATTCCAAATGAAGGTCATTTGAGCGAAACTGTCTGTGGGCTGTGCAGGGTTTGGACAAAAGATGAAATGATATCCGGTCCCTTACCTCCAAGCATCTTTTGGGTGGTGCACTGTGCTTTAAAATGAACCCTTTCCTGGATAGGAAGTAATGCAAGGATCTGAGGGCGCATCCATCTTATCACCTCCTCGCGGCTAGGGCCCAGGAAGGTTGTAGGACCGCTTTTATGATTGAATGCCACCACCAATTGGGTATCATCGGCATACGTGATTATATGTACCCCAAATGGTGAAACAGTCTCTGCAAAGGGGGCCATATAGACATTAAAAGAGTGGAGCTCAGGGATTACCCCTGAGACACTCCACAATGCAGAAGTATCGGACTTGAGATGGCCTCACCCCCAAAAACCCGGTAGGATCTATCCTCCAGGAAGGAACACAACCAATCCAGGGCTGTTCCTGTTACACCCAACTCCTTAAATCGGTGAATTAAAATATGGTGACCCACCATATCAAATGCAGCGCTGAGGTCTAACAGTATCACGGCTAAAGAGCCACCTGCATCGAGGATTCTTCTTGAGTCCTCTACGACAGCCAATCGAGCCGTATCAGTCCCTTGCAAGGGAGGAAACCCGGGTTGGGATGGGTGTAGGAGTTTACCCACTTCCAGGTTCTTAGAGAGAACCATGTTGACAAACTTCTCAGCAATTTTGCTGACCCAAGGTGGGAGAGATATCGGGCGATAGTTTGCAAGACAGTCGGGGTCTAGGCTCGACTTCTTGAACAAGGCCTTTACCAATGCCTTCTTCCATGAGGAAGGGACCCTGCCAGAAGACAATGGGGAATTGATCATATCTATGAGGAAAGGACCCACCGAGCCAGCTACGGATCTCAGAATTTTAGGGGGAACAGGATCTAGAAGGGATCCACTCTTGACCAGGGCAGAGATAGTAAGGCATGTTTCTTTGTTTAGGGAAGGAAATGCTTCCAGTAGGTGAATCTCCCTCCTGCTAGTAGTTACTTCAGAAAAGAAGTTTAAGTCAGGTTCTGTGAACAGAATTCAAATAGATTGAATTTTGTTATGGAAGTGATACGCAAGCTTGTTACAAGGTTCATCAGTTAGCTCGTGGACGTCAGAGGCAACTATGCCTTGTGTGAGTTCCTTAACAATACAGAAGGTTTCACAGAGTGAGTTGGCTGCACAAGAGATTTTTTCGCTATAATAGCAAACTTGGACTTTTTTAATTTCAGTTCTGTAAGCTTTGACAGTGTCTCTATATTCTTTTTCCTAGAGGGGGAGAAATTTTTCCATCACGTTCTTTCCACTTTTTTACAAATCTGTTTTAATTTACGTAACAAAGGAGCGTACCAGGCAGATTTTATTGGGGCCTACATTCACTTTATAGGTCTTTTTTTAAAGTGTCTTTCATCCAGTTTTTAAATTGGTTGTTGGCTACTTGTGTATCTGGGTTCATTAAAGGTACACTACAATCTAAGGAGAGGACCCCTTCTTTTAGCTGTAGTTTCTGCCAGCAGCGGGTAATTTTCTTTACAGGTGTGTTCTTCAAGCAGTGCAGCTCCTGCAGATTTGAAAAGACAGGATCAAGCAGGTGTCCTTTCACGTGAGTAACATTAAGTACTCTCTGCAAGAGTTGGAGATCTGCGAGATTGGTGGAGAATTCTACAGCACTTTTAGATGTCAAGTCATCAAAGTGGATATTCAAATCCCCTAGGATAACGAAATTGGAGGCCATACTGGCTAAATTAGTTATTGCTTTGGGTAAGGAAGATGAGAACTGGGCCGAAGGTCCAGGGGGCGGTATATGAGGATACCTGAGAGAGAGAACAGAGGGGTGCAACCTACAGAGAAATGGAGGTTCTCACACTCATTCAAAGGACTTCCAAAAGTTCGACACGTCAAATAGTTTTTATAAATAATGGCTACTCCACCTCCAACCCCTGTCATCCTGTCCAACCTTTGTATTAGGTAGTCGGGAGAAAGAGTTTGAATGATGTCAGAGCCAGAGTTAGAAATTAGTCCAGGTTTCAGTGAGAAATAAAATATCTGGATTTTCAGTATTCAATGATATGTGCAGCTCGGTGGGATGCTTAGGTAGAGATCTACAATTAAGTAAAAGAATCTTGAATGTTTTTACGGGCAATTCCACAAAGGTTGGAGGGGGAAGAGATATCCGTAGCCCAAACGGGCAATGCTGGCAAGTCGAGATGGAGCTGTAGGGTTCAAGGGAGTGAAGGCAGTTCATCTCAGGGATAAAGTTATAGAGAGATATTTGAGCCGGGCTGTAACAGTACCTTACTGGGGCAGAGGGACCAGGGACCGTCGCAGGCAGGCTTGCCTTAGGCGCGCCAGTGGTGCGCCCGCTGCGCCAGTGGTGCACCCGCTGCGCCAACGGTGCGCCCGCTGCGCGCATCAACTGCGCGGTCGCTTCATTGGTCTTTTTATCTCTTAGGTTGGGTTTCAGCTACTAGAACGCTGACCAAAAATGCCCACCAAAGCGGGAACGACTGTGCGTTAAAGACCCCCCACGAGCATTGAACAAAGGTCGGTACACAGAACACAGAGAGTGAGTGCAATAAGAATATGTGCCAAAGAAATTTAAAACCACAATTATAAGCACATTCAATTTTAAAATCAAAAACAGAGGCTAACTAACAGTTTCAAAATAAAGGTAGACACTATATTAAATTCGAGGGAAGAATCAAGAGTTCCTCCGCTAGCAGGCTACCATAGAGGCAATCAGTAGAGTTTGTTTACCATCTGGGGGAATAGTGTGAGAAAGAGAACGGCATGGTGGACAGAAACTGCCCGAATTCAAGAAATGGGGCTGGTCGTTCACCCAAACCATAAAGAAGATTGTCATAGTTTCAAAACAATTGGTGGCCCAGCTGCACAACCAGTCACTGTGTAGGTCAGAAAGCATTTCAGTTTACAGCCCTTTCCTGCGCCCTTTCTTTGATCCTTGTAGAATAATCTATGACTTGATGTAGATTATATTATTCTACTCTAATGATTAAGTTATGAAAGATTGGATATTTTTGCCCATATTTTGGAACTTATTCAAAGAACCGGTGTGTGCTTGCTTGTTGTTAGGATTAGATGCTTATAAGAGAACTTTTTACACATTAAGGGCTTCACAAAAGTACAAAACATAAATGAAGATTGCAATTTACATATGCATATTGTATATCATACTTGCAAAGTTCATCAGTGATGTCATGAGTGATGTCACTGACCATGTCATGAGTGATGTAATATGTGACGTCATCAGCAGTCCATTGCACGCACAAGTTATAGTGAGTCCAACTAACTATAACATGGGAATTTCAAATGGTTTTATGCAAGTAAAATTTCCAGATAACTATAACTGGTGTGAAACCTATGGTTTTTTCAGTGAATTTCAATGTTTTTTTAATAGCAAATCTCTATAGGTATGAAAAGTATTATTTTTTATAACGAATTTTATATTGCATAATTATGTAATAATATTTTTTATATTTTTATTTTTTTAAACTTTTTTTTATTTTTTTGCCCCGGAGCGCAATTTTGCGGCGCGTACCGGGGAGCGTCCCGTTAGCGCTATTGCCGCGAATGAAAACAACATTGTGACGTTTCGCGCAGTCGCGTGATGCGTCATATGACGAACTGCGTAAGCGCACCCGGAAGCACGCGATCACAACCGATCGCACAACGTCTCGACGCGCTTACGCCGCGCGCCCCGGTGCGCGCCCCGTGGCGCGTAACGTAAGCGCGTCAGGTCATGTGATCTGAAAATAACACTTTTCATTGGTGCAGATCAGTTTTGCTTTCCAAATGATGAAAGCCTGGGTCATGTGACTTGAAAATAACACTTTTCATTGGTCCAGAACAGTTTTGTTTTCCAAATGATGAAAGCCCCCACCTTTTTTCCTTATTCTGACTTTGGGGCAGATTTATGATGCCCTTGTGCCGCAATTGCGTCACTTTATTTGACGCAACTGCGGCGCAAACAATGCGCCCTATTTACAATTTGACGCATCTAGGAGATGCATCACGTTGTAAAGCCCTGCGCCATAAGGAGGCGTTCCTGCGCGGGGGGGGCGTTCCTGTGCAGGAACGCCTCCTGAAAGTGGCTGAGTGAAATCTATGAGATTTCACTCAGTCACTTTCAGGCCAATGCTGCGTCAAAACCCTGCGCCTGCTTGAAGCAGGCGTAGGTCTTGATGCAGCATTGTGTAGATGCGGCACCCCCGAGCCTTGCTGGAGCTGCGTCGCGCTTGCGACGCAACTCCAGCAATGCGCCACATTTCCGGCACAGATGCATCACGCATCTGTGCCATTTTTGCACCATGGTGCGCCGCATTATAAATGCGGCGCACCATGGGTGGCGGAGCTGTGGCGCACGTTAACTGGAGCATCCCTGGGGATGCGCCAGTTAACATAAATCTGCCCCAAAGTCTTTTGACTGAGGAAGACCTTTTTGGAGTTCTATCTCTACTCCTTACTAGTTTGAAATGGCAACATTAGCAGCAGCAGCTGGAGGATCTGCCCCACCACCACCACCATCTAAAAGACCACCAGAAGATTACAAGAGGATGAGGAGGAGAATGATGAAGAGGAACAGAGAAGGGAATTCCTGCCTGAAAATAAACAGCCCTACCAACCAAAAGAGCACTTTATTTGGGAGTTCTACAAAATCCCAAGGGGTTTTAAAAAAGTAAACGCTGCAAAGGTGACTTGTTTAATTTGTGGTGCTGAGTTGTCCAGGGTGAACCCTAACAAAAAGTATTCCTTCGGGAATCATGCAATGATTCGCCACATGATGCGTTTGCATCCAAACAATTATTCTAATGCAGAGTCAAGGGACCTCTGCAGTAAGCTACCCCCATCAACGTCTAGACCCTCAACATCAAAACAACCCACTCCATCGGGTCCGGGGGCAAGAGACACATTGGCTACTATTCACCCTAAGTTGGCCGATTACAAAATCGTGTGCAAATATTGTAACAAGACACTTTGCTATGGTGAGCAAAGTATCGAACTTATCATGGTTGCTGGTGATAACCATGAGTGTCCAAGAAAACCCTAAATGTTCCTGATTTTTTTTTTTGCTCCAGTTGAGCCATTTACAATTCCCTGTTTTTTTGTTTCTCCCCATAAAAAATACAAAAAAAATATAAAAGTGTCAGGAAAAGCCCAAAAAGGTAAAAAATGTTCCAAAAAACAATAAAAACATATAAAACAACAAAAAGAATAAAAAACAGTTCTTTTTAGAACTACCTCCAATTTATAAAAAAAGCTACATTATTTGAAAACTCTGTCATTCTTTTTTCCCTATGGTACGCTCCCCGGTACACTCCCCGGTGCGCGTGCCGGGCGCTCCCCCCGCGCAAATCGAAAAAAGGAATTTTTTTTTTGCCCCGCAGGGCCCTTTTATGGCCCCCACATAAAATCTAGGGGGTCAGGGGGGGTCTACTCTGCCCCCTTATGGTCATTTCCCCCTTTGTTTTTGCCCCCTCTTTTGTCTCGATTTTACCGAGACACAAGATGGCGGCTGCTCCAGACTGTTTGGAATGTTTACAGACACCTGAGAGCCAATCAGCTTTCCGTGCACAAGTCGCGTGACGCGCCCGGTGTGCTCCGCGGTGCGCGTACTGGGGCGCGCTTATAGATATATATATTTTTTTGAACCTAAATTACTCAAAATCCACTGTAGCACATATCTTTAGACATAGCAAAGGCACATCGGGCTACCAGTCCCTACAATGTTGCCAAGTTTGGTGAAAATCCATTCAGCCGTTCGGGCTAAAAGTGAGGCCAACCGCCCTATGGAAATTAACATGGGGAAAACACGTTTTGGGACCCCCCTTTTATCTCGGCCCCCGCTTGACGAATCCCCCCCACATTTCCAGGGAAGGAGCGGAGCAGAGCGGGCCACGAACTTTGAGAAATTCGCAAAGATTCGTCCACCGGCGCCAAAGTTATTCCCAATAGAATGTTGTGGATTTGCTATGGAAAGTAGATCCTAACTATAGCTACCTACTGGCCAGTGGGTAAAATAAATATATATATATATATATATATATATATATATATATATATATATATATATATATATATATATATATATATATATATATATATATATATATATATATGTGTGTGTGGAAGGAAAAGTTGCCACCTAGGTGGGAAGGTACTTACAGGTAGGAATTAATGCCAACGCAAGGGCGCGAGCTGCGAACAAAGTCCTTTTCCTGCCAGACGCGTTTCGGGCCAACGCCCTCTTCAGTGGCAGACCATGTGACATGACGGCAAGCTGCAAGCACCAGTAAATACCCACAGCAATTATACACAGGTGTAACACCTGAAGCAAAGCTTTCTGGGACTGGTGGTTTAGTAAAACCCAAGTGGGTCGCCGCCGCCATTCACATGTAAAAAGTATTAAAAGGATTGCCAATGTCCCCGCAAGCACCCCGCAAGTAAAAGGCACCTCCCGTACCACAGTAAGCTGCACAAATGAGGTAGCTGTGGACCCGCAGTTTGTCAGCGGTAGTGCAAACCCGCGACCGGGCTGGCCGCTAACAAATGGAAGAAAGAGTTGGCCCGAAACGCGTCTGGCAGGAAAAGGACTTTGTTCGCGGCTCGCGCCCTTGCGTTGGCATTCATTCCTACCTGTAAGTGCATTCCCACCTAGGGGCAACTCTTTCTTCCATATATATATATATATATATATATATATATTCACTGAAAAAACCATAGGTTATAGACCATATATAGTTAGGAATTCGCATTTACAAAACCTTATTTTACTCACACAAAACCATTGAAATTCCATATATAGTTAGTTGCACTAACTATATATCGCGCACCCGCAATCCACTGCTGATGATGTCACATATTACATCATTCATGACATGGTCAGTGACATCACTGATGACATCACTGATGACATCTCAAATGACATCACTGATGACATCTCAAATGACATCACTGATGACATCACTGATGACATCTCATTTGACATTACTGATCACATCACTGATGATATCATTCATGTGATAATACGATGAACCTCTTCAGACTCTAATATAACCTTAGATACAATCAGTGTAAACAGACACTCACAGACTGTCACTCATCCATGGAGTTACTCACACACCTAGTCAGTCATGCAAAGAATCAATCACACCTCAGTTTCCTCAACTATACAGTTATACAAACTTTACTTATTCAAACATATACTAACACATATTTACTCTCTTATACAATCCCTGATACAAGTTCACAATGATCCATACAGCCACTCACACATTCACTGGCTCTTATGCACAGTTATTTTTATATGTCAACTCTCACATGTACTGTGTTTTACATATGTACTTACTTTGACATGTAGCACTGAGATATCCATTCACTCACCAATACACTCATGCACACAGTCAACCGCCCATACAGCTGTTTCCACATGCACTTTTGAAACCATACATCTAGTGAATCAACTGCTCACACATCTATGCACAGAGTCATACACCTCCCAGCCACCCACACACACACTCAGTCTCCCATACAAATACTTGGGCAACCAATCAATAACCCATATAGTTACTCATATAGCTACTCATCAACACATGCAACAGTTTACAGAACAACAGACATAATGATGCACAAATTAAGACAGTTTAGTCACTCACCCATGCACTCAGTGAGACACATTTAATCACTCACTCATACAGTCAGTCATGCACCTACTAAATCCTTCATCCAGACACTTATACATCCACTCATTCTTCAATATGTAAGACATATTTTAACTTTACAGAAACATACAGTCACTGGATGTTGTCATCAGTGATGTCATCAGTGATGTCATTTGAGATGTCATCAGTGATGTCATCAGTGATGTCACTGACCATGTCATGAATGATGTAATATGTGACATCATCAGCAGTGGATTGCGGGTGCGCGATATATAGTTAGTGCAACTAACTATATATGGAATTTCAATGGTTTTGTGTGAGTAAAATAAGGTTTTGTAAATGCGAATTCCTAACTATATATGGTCTATAACCTATGGTTTTTTCAGTGAATTTTCAAGGTTTTGTAAATGCTAATTCCTAACTATATATGGTCTATAACCTATGGTTTTTTCAGTGAATTTTCAAGGTTTTGTAAATGCGAATTCCTAACTATATATGGTCTATAGCCTATGGTTTTTTCAGTGAATATATATATATATATACATACATATATAAACATATATCATCTGTATATCTATATAAATACAAACATAAATGCATGCATACATATACTTATATGCATACAGATGCATGTTATTTACATGAAAGTTGAAAAAACACTAATAAAAGCAAAGCTAAAAAGCCACCTCATTACAAACAGAATGGCTTTAACTTAAACGAGGGCGAGATCTATTGCATTTTCAATGCTTGTTTACTTTGGTTCCATCAAGAAGGCATTCAGATGTGTCACACATTTGCCATAAATTCTGAATGTTAGCACTCTAGTTGCACATTAGATCACTGTAGTAAAGCTACTGCTCACCAGGGACGTCTGCTGCTGGTATTCAAAGTGCATGTTTCAGTCTGCATGTCAGAATTTTTTTAATGAAATAGAAGAGGATTTGAGAAGTCACTCAAAATGATCCCTAATTTTTCTTTCTGAAGCACTAATCATACTTTCTATGGCAAAATTAACCCCCTCATGTTGTTCCTTTTTAAATTGAGTGTTTTCAGACTTACCACTTCATTCCAATCAAGATGGCTTCTGGTGTGCCATACTTTTGTCATAAGTAAGACTGTTAGCGCTCTAGTTGTTCTTTAGAACACTCTGGGACATTCTGTCATTGGGCTATACTTGGGATACATCTGGGTGATATTTGGGCTACATTTAGGCTCTTTTGTCTCTGGTGGCCATCTTGGGAGACTGTATGTCAGAATTTTTTAATGAAATTGAAGAGGGTTTGAGAAGTCACTCAAAATGTGCCCTAATTTTTCTTTCTGCAGCACTAATCATAATTCATATGGCAAAATATACCCCCTCATTTTGTTCCTTTTTAAATTAAATGTTTTAAGAGTTACCACTTTATTCCAATCAAGATGGCTTCAGGTGTGCCATACCTTTGTAATAAGTAGGACTGTTAGCGCTCTAGTTGTTCTTTAGAACACTCTGGGACATTCTGTCATTGGGCTATACTTGGGCTACATCTGGGTGATATTTGGGCTACATTTGGGCTCTTTTGTCTCTGGTGGCCATTTTGGGAGACTGCATGTCAGAATTTTTTTAATGAAATAGAAGAGGATTTGAAAAGTCACTCAAAATGTGCCCTAATTTTTCTTTCTGCAGCACTAATAATACCTTCTATTGCATAATATACCCCCTCATTTTGTTCCTTTTTAAATTAAATGTTTTAAGAATTACCACTTTATTCCAATCACGATGACTCCAGGTGTGCTATACCTTTGTAATAAGTAGGACTGTTAGCGCTCTAGTTGTTCTTTAGAACACTCTGGGACATTCTGTCATTGGGCTATACTTGGGCTACATCTGGGTGATATTTGGGCTACATTTGGGCTCTTTTGTCTCTGGTGGCCATTTTGGGAGACTGCATGTCAGAATGTTTTAATGAAATAGAAAAGGATTTGAGAAGTCACTCAAAATGTGCCCTAATTTTTCATTCTGCAGCACTAATCATACTTTCTATGGCAAAATATACCCCCTCATGTTGTTTCTTTTTAAATTAAATGTTTTAAGAGTTACCACTTTATTCCAATCAAGATGGCTTCAGGTGTGCCATACCTTTGTAATAAGTAGGACTGTTAGCGCTCTAGTTGTTCTTTAGAACACTCTGGGACATTCTGTCATTGGGCTATACTTGGGCTACATCTGGGTGATATTTGGGCTACATTTGGGCTCTTTTGTCTCTGGTGGCCATTTTGGGAGACTGCATGTCAGAATGTTTTAATGAAATAGAAAAGGATTTGAGAAGTCACTCAAAATGTGCCCTAATTTTTCATTCTGCAGCACTAATCATACTTTCTATGGCAAAATATACCCCCTCATGTTGTTTCTTTTTAAATTAAATGTTTTAAGAGTTACCACTTTATTCCAATCAAGATGGCTTCAGGTGTGCCATACCTTTGTAATAAGTAGGACTGTTAGCGCTCTAGTTGTTCTTTAGAACATTCTAGGAGGCTGCAGTAGAACACAAAGGAATCAACTGACAGTCTCTGTCCTTGTTGGATGTACATGTTTTACTGAGAATGTCAGACTTCATTTTCACATGACTGAGAAAGATAATGTGAATTTACAGAAAATATGCTTTCAGTTTAGCTTATAGATCCCCTTCCAAACCACTGTGGGAAAATCATGAGATATTAGTTTTCTTTCAAACAATATTCATGATATCACAGCAGAAGGTTTTTTCACATGGTAAAATCACCTTAGAACCCACCACAATTCCTAAAACGAGTATGGTACCATCAACAAATGATTTATAATGTAACTAAAGTCCTAAAACCCTCTATTAACTACAATGCTTTTTAATGAGGTGCTATCATGTATATTGGTCCCAAGATGGCTGCCAACACTTCTTGGATGAAGTGCTGACAGCCAATCAGATCAGATGTGTGGTTAGGCTCCGCCCAGATATATATCTTTTTTTGAACCTAAATTACTCAAAATCCACTGGAGCACATATATTGAGACCTAGCAAAGGCACATCGGGCTAACAGTCCCTACAATTTTGCCAAGTTTCGTGCAAATCCATTCAGCCGTTCGAGCTAAAAGTGAGGCCAACCGCCCTATGGAAATTAACATGGGAAAAATGTGTTTTGGGACCCCCCTTTTTTCTCGGCCCCCCCTTGATGAAACCACCCCAAATTGTCAGGGGCTGCTCAGAAACAAAATGTTCCATTTTCCAGAAAATTTGAGCCAATTCCGTCCACAAACGCCAAAGTTATTAGACATAGAATTTTCAAAAATCCCATAGAGAAAAAATCCTAACTATATATACCTACTGGCGACCGCCAGTAGGTGATATATATATATATATATATATATATATTCACTGAAAAAACCATAGGTTTGACACATGTTATAGTTAGCTGGAAATTTTACTGACATAAAACCAATGAAATTTCACGTTATAGTTAGTTGGACTCACTATAACTTGCGCGTGCAATGCACTGCTGATGACGTCACATATTACATCACTCATGACATGGTCAGTGACATCACTCATGACATCACTGATGACACCATCCAGTGAATATGTGTCTTTCTGAAAAATAAATATTAGTGAGTAATGTTTAAATATTTAAATATATATATTAGTGTTTCACTTTGTGTATAAGTGGCTACATGTGTTGGTAAGTAGCTACATGCGTATGTATATGGGTTATTAGATGTTTCTCTTAGTATCAGTATGTAAATGTAAATGTGGGATATTTGTAAAGCGCACTGTTACTCTACCCGAGTGTCCTGGCGCTGTAGACCGCTGGGGAACCCGTCCTGGTTTTCCCTGGGAGATGGTCCCTTACTGGGTATCTCCAGGGCGAAACCAGGCATCCCTGGCGTCTGTGGGGGGCCGTTGTAGAGATGAGGCAAGCTTAATGCCCAGAGTTACCGAGTGTGTTCCCAGGTTAGAGTAGGCACTGAGGCGAGAATTATCAAGTCCGTTGACCCCTGGCCCACAACCCTGCCGCGTCGGGAATTGAACCCTGGTCCCAGGCCGTTCTCTGCTTACAGGTCTGCCGCCTCTAACCAGTGAGCCACACCTCTCCACGGTGAGTCTATATGGTTTGGTGGGGGTATTACTTAGCACATAGATGCATGAGTGACTGACTCTCTGTTTGTATGTGTTTTGAAGACAGCATATGTGCAGGACTGTATGGGTGGATGAGTGTGTATATGTGTTTGTTAGTGAGTGAATGACTGTCTCACTAGTGTCTTTATCAGTAACGACATATGTTTTAATCTAGTATATGTGAATATTGATGTATATAAGTGAGTATATGTGAGAGTAAGAGATTGAAAGAGTTCCTGTTTAAATAAGTATGTGTTTCTATAAGTGATTGTTTAAGAGAATAAATATGTGTAATTTTCAATAGAAGTAAGGTGGAAGTGTGTGTATAACTCTATATTCAAATAAATGGATGTTCAATAGTTTATTTGCACGTGTGAGTATGTCTGTGAGTAACTTTTCGATGATTGTCGGTGTGTAACAGGATGTATAGGTGTATCATTTCATATGATGAGTGAGTATATGTATGAGTGGATGTGTATATAGATGGTGGAATTACTGAATTACTTGTTGTAACTGATATGGGTATCTGCATTTTTTTTTAAATTTCAGTTTCTATTTTTGAATATGTGTTTCAAGAGTTACATTACAGTGAAAGGAGGTCTGTCACTATGTCACAAGGATGGTGTCATCAGTGATGTCACTGACCATGTCATGAGTGATGTAATATGTGACGTCATCAGCAGTGCATTGCACGCGCAAGTTATAGTGAGTCCAACTAACTATAACGTGGAATTTCATTGGTTTTATGTCAGTAAAATTTCCAGCTAACTATAATATGTGTCAAACCTATGGTTTTCTCAGTGAATTTCATAGGTTTTTTAAATGCTACTTCCTAACTATAACGTGTGTAAAACCTATGGTTTTTTCTGTGAATTTCATTGGTTTTTAAAATGCTAATTCAGAAAAATGTCGTGTATGCAACCTATACTTTTGGCAATAAAGTTCTGGCAATATTTTTTTCGAAAACAAGCCGTTTTCTTCACTGTTCAAGTTGCATAGAGACTCCTTGTAAAGCAATACAGAATTCGAAAGTCTGTACCTTGCCTTTTTTTAAACACATTAAAATTTGTCTGTAAATAAAAATAGCCTTACTAAACTTTCGTGCGCGACCCGGTGTGCGCACTCTCGGCAACAGTTGTCAATAAAATGGATATCGCATTTCCAGGCTTTCGTGCGCGACCGAGTGCGCGCACAGGCCTATATATTTCGTAAAAACCTTGCGATTTGAACTTATTGAATTTCTTCATACACCCCTCAAAGAACTTATAGTACGTCAAAGAGACTGTACCTAGACTTCTTTTTTATTCTTATGAAACTTTTCAGTAAATGGAGCCGAATGTCTTTTTAAACTTTCGTGCGTTACCGGATGTACACACCTTGGTATTTTTTTTAGAAATATAAAACGTTTCATACTTTAACAATTGTGTGCTTAAATCCAGCTCAGAAGATATACAAAATCAGGATGGTAGTTGGTTCAACCCGGACCGTTTATTAGAGGTAGATCGTCCGACTCCACCGGAAGACACCCCTAATAAAAAAGACATATATATAAAATGCCGACTAGCCGCTGTATCGTGCTAGCAAACTATAACATATAAATCGTTAGAAAAAACAAAAGGAATCGAGCAAAATCAGTAGGCCACTGATGAGATCTTTTTTTGACCTCGCTAAAATAGAAAAATTAGGAACAACCCCTCATGAGAAATATGAAACTAGTGAGAGAAACCGAGCTTGACGCCATGATGGCTGCAAGACAGCTCGGCTCCGCCGCCCACCCCACCCAAAATAACGACAAATATTATAAAGATACACAACACACCAGCAAAGTAACAGGGTAAAACGTTTTATTAAATAACTATTTACATGGCAGCCTACTGCAACATGAAAACAACACTTTCAATTGGTTCTTAATAGTTTCAATTCTGGAATTTACACGCAGCACTCCACCCACTTCCCTCACTATCTTTTCTACTCTCAAGAGACAACAACGTCCTACATCTTTCGGAAAACTTTGGTGAAATGGCTACCGTATCTCATTCATCTTCCGAATCTGACCAAAATGATCGACTACCTTTAATAAGAAAAAATAAATCTTTCATCTGGCAATTTTTCACTTATCCTGAAGATCAAAAGAAAGTGAATGCACCAAAAGTAACCTGCACGATATGTGACTTGGTTCTCTCAAGAAGAAATCCAGCAAAAAAATATTTCTTTTCCATACATACCATGGTGCGGCTTGTCAAACAAGTGCACCCTCTGCAATTTGCAGAGGCAACGACAAGAGCCCTGGCCACGCTATTACCATTAGAGGTGGCCAGCACATCTTCTGATCGACGACCTGTATCTCCATGGAGTGCAGAGATGGACTTCAGATATTTAACTATATATGGTCTATAACCTATGGTTTTTTCAGTGATTTTCTTTGGTTTTTTAATAGCAAATATCAAAAGCTTTTTTGTGGAAAATGACTAAAATTAGGTATACATAAGCGGCGTTCATTTATGTTCACCACAGCCATTGTTAAAAGTAAAGTGAAAGTCGCGAAACAGTGGCCACGCCATCTAGTCCCTTTTAGGCCCCATCATGCACGTAAGTAACAGCCATTTTCTGTGTCATGGCCTCTCTGCCCACTGCCAATAGCCTATGATTGTTCGAAATTGGTTCTCTTTGGGTCATTCTCTGTTCACAAATAAGCATAAAGTCGCAATACTCTATTTAGTTTTTGCAGATAGTGAAGGATAGGTAGTGCACACTTTTGTCCCCTTTGTAACCCGTCATGCCTATCTCTGCCCCGTTTGTTGGTAGTTGGTGCAACCCGGACCGTTTATTAGAGGTAGATCGTCCGACTCCACCGGAGGACTCCCCTAATAAAAAGGACATATATATAAAATGCGGACTATCCGCTGTATCGTGCTAGCAAACTATAACATATAAATCGTTAGAAAAAACATGAAACTAGAGAGAGGAACCGAGCTCGACGCCATGATGGCTGCAAGACAGCTCGGCTCCGCCACCCACCCCGCCCAAAATAACGACAAACACTATGCAAATATTATAAATATATACAACACACCAGCAAAGTAACAGGATAAAACGTTTTATTAAATAACTATTTACATGGAACCTACTGCAACATGAAAACAACACTTCTAATTGCTTCTTAGTAGTTTCAATTCTGAAATTGAACACCCAGTACATCCAGAGGTCATGTCCGACAAGTTGTGTGGGGGGATGCCTTGCTAATGCCGCCACCCCCACCACCTTCTGTAGGAAGGACTCTGGATATCCTTGGTCCCTGAGAGGCTTCGATGTCCCTGCCTTGCACAAATGTCATAAGTTCTGGATGTTGAGAGCCATACTTCAGGGTCCGACAAGTTGTGTGGGGGGATGCCTTGCTAATGCCGCCACCCCCACCACCTTCTGTAGGAAGGACTCTCGATATACTTGGTCCCTGAGAGGCTTCGATGTCCCTGCCTTGCACAAATGTCATAAGTTCTGAATGTTGAGTGCCATACTTCAGGGTCCAAGAAACGCGGACTCGGAGGGGGCGCTTGGCTCCTGCCCCCTCCCCAAGTCTTGTTCCCCTGGTATGGCCTAAGATCGCCCCTGACATAGGCGGCCGGCTCCCGGGGTCAGGCGGAACTTCTTGCCTTTTGATGCCTCTTCCATTCTGGACCTTGTCCCACAATCCATTTGACCTGAAGACACGTCCTGCGGTGCCCTGGTCCAACCATCACATTTACACCGTCTCACCCGCCATCCGGCTGAATTGCACCCACTCTTCCGATACAGTGACAGGCGGCTGCCACGGAGCTCAGGAAATGGCGGTCGGCTCCACAGACTTGGGCCTGGCCTGCAAGGATGGCTCTGGGCAACCCTGGAACTCGGACGCTTGACTGCTAGGGCATGAGCCCCATTCCCAAAAGCGTCCCGTCAGCCTTGAAGATTCTACAAGAGTAACCGAGGCCCCGGACTCCTGCAGACTTCCGGTGGGGAGCGACTGCCATGATTGCTTGCGGAATGGCCACGACGTAGCCACGGGGTGCTCTCATGCTGACGCCAGCTTCAGTCTGAAACATCCAGAAACACTGTAGACTACCAATTCGATCAGTTCCGGTGGAGCCCCAATGACGTATCGCGTTCTTGCGTAATCCGTCATATGACGCGCCGCGTTAGCGCACCCGGAAGTGCTCCGGTGCGCGAGGCGCGAAGCGCAGCTTCCCGGAAGCAATGCGGAGCGCGTAACGTAAGCAATTACATTTCAGTTGGTTCTCCCTCACAATATTTTCAATGTCACATAAAAGTCACCCATCACCCACTGCCATCTCTGGCTGTTTCCATGGTAACACCTCATTCTGCACCTGGCTGAAGGCACAGGTCAAAAGTTCATATCTCAACGTTCTACAGCAAAGTAACAACACTGTTTTCCCTCCAGAAACACCTGCCAATCCACAGCTCTGTTACATGTCTTTTTTTTCACACCCAATAGTACTTTTCGTTTAACATAAACATTAACATGCAACGTACTGTTCAATCTCCACTTCTTACAATCAACCAATCATTTTTATTTTTTAAACCACACCCAGCCTCTTCCTTTTTCTTTATTTAGAATTTCAACTTCTAACTACCATTCCACTTCCAGAACTGATCGGAGGACGACTACAAATCCCTTGAAAATGAAGGTCTGGCTAATAGGACACAGTTATATTCACTGGAGTGAAAAATATGCAGTAAGCAGACGAATTTGCAACCTCAGCTTACCAAATGTACACATAACATGGATTTCCAAAAGAGGATTGAAAGTCACCAATTGATTCCATTGGTGAAAACTTTTATGCATCTCCCAGAACCAGACCTTATAATTGTGCACTGTGGTGGGAACGATCTAGGCACAATCACTGGGGTAGGTCTGGAAATGCTTCTAAAAGACACCTTTCGACAATTGATGACACTTTTTCCTAGATCTGCCTTGGTATATTCCAATATATGCCAAAGACAGAAATGGAATTGGTCCAATCACCATTGTGCACAATTTGAGAAAGCAAGGAGACATGTAAATAAATCTGTTTCTGCGTTCCTCAGAGATTATAGCATGGGTTCTATTTACCACAACAACTTGCGTTACCACATGCAAGACGTCTATAGGAGAGACGGTGTTCATTTCACGAATGAGGGAAACAGAATCTTCCTCTGCAACATCAGGCTCTGCATCGGTACTTACTTATAAATGCAGAAAACACTCAATTAACACAATGGCTCTTTTCAGAGCCACCTTATATCTAAGCACTCAAACTTCTGATTTATCTCCATTTTCACACTCTTGTAAAAAGGTGTGCGCGACCGAGTGCGCGCACCACGCAACTTTAAAAAAATATATATATATATATTTTCGCCTTTAAGGGCCTTACTGCACACCCTGAGAAAACCTACGCAGCAAAACAATCTCTACCTTCTCCCCTTTCCATATTCCAACGCTTTGAAATCAACAATATATTTACTCGCAATGACAAAATGGCGGTCAACACTTCCTGATTTCCTTCGAATCGAACGTTAACAGACGTCACGCAACAAAATTCCGCTCGCGCGCGCAGCCGTTTGGGTGCGCGCACATGTGCGCGCGTATAGATATATAATTGACTTTAACTTTAATTTCCTCAGCAACTACTGAACGGATTTACACCATTCCAAAAAAAGCGTAATCTGCGAGCCGGACTGTACAGTTTTGCCAAATTTCTTATAAATCCATTCACCCGTTCGACCTGTAGCCGAGTCTAAAGGTCCTATGGAAAATAACATGGCGAAAACACGTTTTGGGACCCCCCTTTTATCTCAGCCCCCACTTGACCAATCCCCCCCAAACTTTTAGGGAAGGAGCGCCGCAGCGGACCGAGCCATCTTCTTTGAGAAATTCGCTAAGATTCTTCAACCAGGGCCAAAGTTATTCCAAATAGAATGTTGAGGATTTCCTATGGAAACTAGGTCCTAACTATAACTACCTACTGGCGACCGCCAGTAGGTAATATATATATATATATATATGCAAAGAGGCAAAACAGGGTCCTTCTGGGATCCTTCCTCCCGAGTCAGGTGGCGCACACAAATCGGCGGACCACACAAGCCGAATTAAAGTTTAAATCCAACGTTTGCTTCAAAGCAAAAAATTGCGCACTCGGGAATCTATTTTCAGCAGATATGGTTGATTTTCAGTTTACACGCTACGCGTTTCAACACACCATGTGTCTTGATCACACGTGAACCACCCAGGTAAGTTTGGCTTGTTATACACAAAATGTAAACATAAAAGAGGTAACTTAAAAGTGAACGTGTGTACATAATTTCATGTCTGTAAAAGGTACCAACATCTTGTAGTGGAGTACTTTACAGTAAAGCATATACTTTATAAAGATCAAATGCCTTCGATAGCCCACCCGCTATCTATACTTGTAAATTGCATAGTTAGCAAACAAAACAATTGATAACCCCGTGTATCTCGTCCTGGACACCAACAGGTGAGAACAATCATCTGGGGGAGGAGTTTCCGGACCTTTCATTACAGGGTTGCAGGATTGGGACATTGAGTGGAGGACTTACTGTGCATGGCAGGGCGCTGAGGAAGGCCAGGAGGCGAAATGCATTCGCCGCCAGTACTGAATGCTGCTGAATAAAGCTTGGTATTACCTGTTAACCCCCTCTGGCCTCCTTTTCTTCTGTTGTGGAGGGAAGTTATGCGATTTTTTCTGCTCCAGCCAAGGGGGCAGTCAGGATGGCCCTGCAGCACCAAGAGACCCAGACTTTTTTTGGCAAACGTCGTTGTTAATTCAGCGATTTCAAACACTCGGGGGACCGAGACGTCTGGTGTCCGCCTCACTGTCCAGGAGGTATCAGGCGGTTAGAGGCACTTGCCTCCGTTATGAAACTATGCGCAATGGCTGTCCCTGCTGATATTTCCTCCGTGGACGCCGAGTTAGCTGCAGACCGAGGGGACACAGGGAGGCCTTGAAGACTTTGGCAGCGCTCCTTGGGGACCCCCACTACCCTCTTGCACAATCCGGACAAAACCATTTATCCACCAAGAGGCACTACCCATACCGCCGACCCAGATGCACACCCAGGGTGCATTCTGGGAGATGGAGTCCTCTGTTCTATTCCGGACACCAACAGGTGAGAACAATCAGCTGGGGGAGGAGTTTCCGGACCTTTCATTACAGGGTTGCAGGATTGGGACATTGAGTGGAGGACTTACTGTGCATGGCAGGGCGCTGAGGAAGGCCAGGAGCCGAAATGCATTCGCCGCCAGTACTGAATGCTGCTGAATAAAGCTTGGTATTACCTGTTAACCCCCTCTGGCCTCCTTTTCTTCTGTTGTGGAGGGAAGTTATGCGATGTTTTCTGCTCCAGCCAAGGGGGCAGTCAGGATGGCCCTGCAGCACCAAGAGACCCAGGGCCCGATGTAGGTAAATCTACATTTACCACTTCATAAATACCGAATCATACCGAATCGATATTTATGAAGTGGTAAATTAGAGGGGGGGAGATGTAGGTATTTCAGATTCGGTAAATACCGAATCTGTAAGATTCGGTATTTACCGATTCTGTAAATACCGATTCGGTATCCCCCATTGCTTCCTATGGGCCTTGAAGCCCATAGGAATCAATGGGCATTACCGATTCGGTAATTACCGATTTGTGCAAGGGTGCAGGGGGTGTCACTTTGACAGCCTCCAGCACCCCAAAAAAAGGCATGTGAGCCATGTGGCACACAGACATGCCCTAAGGGCATGTCTGTCTGTCACATGGCATAGGTGTGCATGCACACATGTGCATGCACACCTGGATTCGGTATTTTAACACCCAATTGGATTGGGTGTTAAAATACCGAATTTGAAGGGCCTGTGGGACTGAAAGTAGTCCCACCTACATCCCAAATTAAAAAAATCGGTAAAATTACTGATTCGGTATTTTTGCGATTCGGTAATTTTACCGAATCGGTAAAATACCAAATCGGACAAAAAAAGGTCCCCTACATCTCAGTAGGCCAAATACCGGTCGGAAACGGCCGAAATCGGCCGTTTCCGACCGGTATTTGGTACCTACATCGGGCCCCCAGACTTTATTTGGCAAACGTCGTTGTTAATTCAGAGATTTCAAACACTCGGGGTACCGAGACGTCTGGTGTCCGCCTCACTGTCCAGGAGGAATCAGGCGTTTGGAGGCACTTGCCTCCGTTAGGACGCTATGCGCAATGGCTGTCCCTGCTGATATTTCCTCCGTGGACCCCGAGGTAGCTGCGGACCGAGGGGACACAGGGAGGCCTTGAAGACTTTGGCAGCGCTCCTTGGGGACCCCCACTACCCTCTTGCACAATCCGGACAAAGCCATTTATCCACCAAGAGGCACTACCCATACCGCCGACCCAGATGCACACCCAGGGTGCATTCTGGGAGTTGGAGTCCGCTGTTCTATTCCGGACGCCAACAGGTGAGAACAATCAGCTGGGGGAGGAGTTTCCGGACCTTTCATTACAGGGTTGCAGGATTGGGACATTGAGTGGAGGACTTACTGTGCATGGCAGGGCGCTGAGGAAGGCCAGGAGCCGAAATGCATTCGCCGCCAGTACTGAATGCTGCTGAATAATGCTTTACATTACCTGTTAACCCCATCTGGCCTCCTTTTCTTCTGCTTGGGGGGGGAAGTTATGCGATGTTTTCTGCTCCAGCCAAGGGGGCAGTCAGGATGGCCCTGCAGCACCAAGAGATCCGGACTTTATTTGGCAAACGTTGTTGTTAATTCAGCGATTTCAAACACTCGGGGGACCGAGACGTCTGGTGTCCGCCTCACTGTCCAGGAGGTATGAGGCGGTTGGAGGCACTTGCCTCCTTTAGGACGCTGTGCGCAATGGCTGTCCTTGCTGATATTTCCTCTGTGGACGCCGCGGTGCTGCGGACCGAGGGGACACAGGGAGGCCTTGAAGACTTCGGCATCGCTCCTTGGGGACCCCCACTACCCTCTTGCGCAATCCAGACAAAGCCATTTATCCATCAAGAGGCACTACCCATATCGCCGACCCAGTTGCACACCCAGGGTGCATTCTGGCAGTTGGAGTCCGCTATTCTATTCCGGACACCAACAGGTGAGAACAATCAGCTGGGGGAGGAGTTTCCGGACATTTCATTACAGGGTTGCAGGATTGGGACATTGAGTGGAGGACTTACTGTGCATGGCAGGGCGCTGAGGAAGGCCAGGAGCCGAAATGCATTCGCCGCCAGTACTGAATGCTGCTGAATAAAGCTTGGTATTACCTGTTAACCCCCTCTGGCCTCCTTTTCTTCTGTTGTGGAGGGAAGTTATGCGATATATATATATATATATATATATATATATATATATATATATATATATATATATATATATATATATATATATATATAATCCACAAATTAGCCCTGTAGCTTTGGGAATGAACTCGACCTCGCTCTGCCCTCCGGCCTCACCATGCAGCCTGCTTGCTTCCTTCGTGTACAAAGTAACACTGCCTACGTGTTTCAGGGCTCTCAGCCCCTTCTTCCTGGGCACACAAAACACACACCTGAAGCCTGCATTTGTCATTTACCATCCAGCTCCCTTCCTCTCCCGTTAGGTGCTGCTTGCTTTCTGGCCGCGTTACTCCTGCAGTTGAGCCCAACTGCTGACAATTTCAACAAAGTTCCCCGATCTCGGGGAGGCGTGGAGTCGCAAAGAATTGGAATCGTTCGCTTGTTATAGTGAAAGTGTTTCTTTTATTCCATCAATCCAGGGGGTATCAAAACAAAAACAACCAACGCGTTTTGACAGCGTCCGCTGTCTTGATCACGGTTAGTTTGTGCTCAAAAGCTCACAAGTTTTTAAAGGAACAAAACTAAACAATAATAGCTACACCCTTGTGGGTGTGTTCAAAGCATTTTACAGGTCACATGGTATATCGTGATAATGATCGGAATTCTGGGAGTTGTAGTTTTACATATGGTCAATCAAGAAAAAACAATTTTTAAGCAAGTTTGTTTGCATTCGAATAACAATTCATTAGAAACCTTTGCAATGCGATCTGAAATGTTTGAAACTGCTGTCCACTTTTAACAAAAAGTACTGCCCTCCAGTGGGCGAAAACAAGAGGTACTGCCCTCCAGTGGGCGATTTTAACCAATTCATGGCTTGATTAAATTCTTTAAGTTGTGAGCATATCACAAGTGAGAAAGGGTGGTAGGGGTGAAAACTTAAAGGGTACATAAATTTAAAATTAATTCATATGGCAAGCAGGATGATATAGGGAAATCAAGTTTTAGTCTAAGTCATGTTAATTCTCAAAGATGTATATACAATTCTTCAGATTGGTTTAATCCATACGGAGTCATAGTCCTGAAGTTCAATATGTGTCTGGACTCTTTGCGTCTAAGGAGTTTTTCATTGTGACCACCCCTTGCTGATAGGTTCATTGTTTCCATGCCCCAGAAGCGTAGTTGTTTCCAGTCACCGTTGTGATTTGCTTCCATGTGCTTGGCAACTGCATTGCCCCTGTCCTTGTGTACCGTTGCTCGTACATGTTCCAGAATGCGCTTTTTCAGCTCACAAATGGTGCTGCCGATGTACCTCAATTTACATGGGCATTCAACCATGTATATAGTATACCTGCTATTGCATGTTACGCATTCTTTAATTTGCCAGATCTTGTTATTCGGCATAGGTATTTCAGTTGTAGGCTTAGCAATTTCGCACACTTTGCAGTTGTAGCATTTTATAAAACCTTTTGTTTGTAACCATTGTTTCTTTTTTGTAGTTTTTTTAAAGTGACTGTGGACTAATTGGTCCCGTAAGTTTCTGGCCCTTCTGTATGTTATTACAGGGTGGTTGCCCATTTTTTTTGCCTATGATTGGGTCTAATTGCAAGATTTTCCAGTTTTTTCTCAACATTTGGTTTATTTGTTTGGATTCTTTACTGTAGTTCAGAATTAACCTGATTGGTTCATCTGTTGTGGGGGGTGAAACCTCTTTTTGCTCTAAACAATCTGTTCTTGTTGTTTGATTAGCCCTCTCCCGGCATTGTTGTATGATGCGATGGTTATATTTCCTTTTTTGGAAACGTTTCATTGAATTTTTACTTCGCTTGTGCCATTCTTGTTCTTCACTGCAAATTCTTCTTAAGCGAAGAAATTCCCCATAGGGGATACTTGATATCAGGGACTGTTGGTGGAAACTCGTGGCCTCCAAGGTTGCATTAGTTGCAGTGCTTTTCCGGTGGAGTGTGGTTTCCACGTGATTGTTATTTATGTACACCTCTGTATCAAGGAAAATAGCTCTGTTTTGGCTGATGGTGTGAGTGAATGTTATGCATGGCATGCTATTGTTCAATATTTGGAAATATTCCAAGAATTTTTCTTTGCCTCCGTTCCACACTATGAAAAGATCATCGATAAATCTTTTCCAGACTATGATGTGTTGTGTGTACGTTTGGTATTTGTCATTCCATGCTGTTGTTTCTTCCCACCATCCCATTGCTGTACAAGCATAGTTAGGACTGAAGGAAACCCCCATGGCAGCCCCGTTTTTTTGTCGGTATAATGAGTCTCCAAACATGAAGATGTTATTGGTCAATGGGTGGTTTATCATTTCCATTAACATGTCATTATGGCTTTGGTAATGAATGTTCCGTTCTTTAAGGAAATGTTTGCAGGCGTTGAGGCCCATCTCATTGTCTATGTTGGTGTACAACGAGATCAGGCAGTGGGAGTGCCACGCCCACATGGGCAGGTGTGTTTAATGCACGTAAATTGTGAAGCGATGCTTTCATTTTCAGCTTAATGCCACTGATGAAGGAATGTTGTATTCCAGAAACGCGTCTGGCCGATGAAAATTAACAAAGATGCCTGCCCTGAGGATTAAAGACTGCTGGCAAGTGTTCGAATTATGAATAAAACTCAAGTTAAGCTGACTGCGGTCTTCCTTATTTGTGCTTCCTGGTTTGATGGATTTTTGGAGCCTGCACGGCTAACAAGGAAGATCCACCGCGACCATGCGAGTCTGGCATGGCTTCGTGCGAAGCCATGAACAATCAGAGACAGCGACGCACAGTGCAACTCAGGACTGAATTGTGCGCAGAGTTTGCCATCGAGCACTGTAAAGCGGGGTGGTCTGGGCCTCGGAAGCAGAGCATCATTCCATTTGGAGAATAACATTGTTCGCTGAATGGAAGGAGATCACATCGCCCCCACTTGGGGTTACAAGACTACAGGCACCATCAGGCAGTGGGAGTGCCACGCTCACATGGGCAGGTGTGTTTAATGCACGTAAATTGTGAAGCAATGCTTTCATTTTCAGTTTAATGCCACTGATGAAGGAATGTTGTATTCCAGAAACGCGTCTGGCCGATGAAAATTAACAAAGATGCCTGCCCTAAGGATTAAAGACAGCTGGCAAGTGTTCGAATTATGAATAAAACTCAAGTTAAGCTGACTGCGGTCTTCCTTATTTGTGCTTCCTGGTTTGATGGATTTTTGGAGCCTGCACGGCTAACAAGGAAGATCCACCGCGACCATGCGGGTCTGACATGGCTTCGTGCGAAGCCATGAAGAATCAGAGACAGCGACGCACAGTGCAACTCAGGACTGAATTGTGCGCAGAGTTTGCCATCGAGCACTGTAAAGCGGGGTGGTCTGGCCCTCGGAAGCAGAGCATCATTCCACTTGGAGAATAACATTGTTCGCTGAATGGAAGGAGATCACATCGCCCCCACTTGGGGTTACAAGACTACAGGCACCATCAGGCAGTGGGAGTCCCACGCCCACATGGGCAGGTGTGTTTAATGCACGTAAATTGTGAAGCGATGCTTTCATTTTCAGCTTAATGCCACTGATGAAGGAATGTTGTATTCCAGAAACGCATCTGGCCGATGAAAATTAACAAATATGCCTGCCCTGAGGATTAAAGACTGCTGGCAAGTGTTCGAATTATGAATAAAACTCAAGTTAAGCTGACTGCGGTCTTCCTTATTTGTGCTTCCTGGTTTGATGGATTTTTGGAGCCTGCACGGCTAACAAGGAAGATCCACCGCGACCATGCGGGTCTGACATGGCTTCGTGCGAAGCCATGAAGAATCAGAGACAGCGACGCACAGTGCAACTCAGGACTGAATTGTGCGCAGAGTTTGCCATCGAGCACTGTAAAGCGGGGTGGTCTGGGCCTCGGAAGCAGAGCATCATTCCACTTGGAGAATAACATTGTTCGCTGAATGGAAGGAGATCACATCGCCCCCACTTGGGGTTACAAGACTACAGGCACCATCAGGCAGTGGGATTGCCACGCCCACATGGGCAGGTGTGCTTAATGCACGTAAATTATGAAGCAATGCTTTCATTTTCAGCTTAATGCCACTGATGAAGGAATGTTGTATTCCAGAAACGCGCCTGGCCGATGAAAATTAACAAAGATGCCTGCCCTGAGGATTAAAGACTGCTGGCAAGTGTTCGAATTATGAATAAAACTCAAGTTAAGCTGACTGCGGTCTTCCTTATTTGTGCTTCCTGGTTTGATGGATTTTTGGAGCCTGCACGGCTAACAAGGAAGATCCACCGCGACCATGCGGGTCTGACATGGCTTCGTGCGAAGCCATGAACAATCAGAGACAGCGACGCACAGTGCAACTCAGGACTGAATTGTGCGCAGAGTTTGCCATCGAGCACTGTAAAGCGGGGTGGTCTGGCCCTCCGAAGCAGAGCATCATTCCACTTGGAGAATAACATTGTTCGCTGAATGGAAGGAGATCACATCGCCCCCACTTGGGGTTACAAGACTACAGGCACCATCAGGCAGTGGGAGTGCCACGCCCACATGGGCAGGTGTGTTTAATGCACGTAAATTGTGAAGCGATGCTTTTATTTTCAGCTTAATGCCACTGAGGAAGGAATGTTGTATTCCAGAAACGCGTCTGGCCGATGAAAATTAACAAAGATGCCTGCCCTGAGGATTAAAGACTGCTGGCAAGTGTTCGAATTATGAATAAAACTCAAGTTAAGCTGACTGCGGTCTTCCTTATTTGTGCTTCCTGGTTTGATGGATTTTTGGAGCCTGCACGGCTAACAAGGAAGATCCACCGCGACCATGCGAGTCTGACATGGCTTCGTGCGAAGCCATGAACAATCAGAGACAGCGACGCACAGTGCAACTCAGGACTGAATTGTGCGCAGAGTTTGCCATCGAGCACTGTAAAGCGGGGTGGTCTGGGCCTCGGAAGCAGAGCATCATTCCACTTGGAGAATAACATTGTTCGCTGAATGGAAGGAGATCACATCGCCCCCACTTGGGGTTACAAGACTACAGGCACCATCAGGCAGTGGGAGTGCCACGCTCACATGGGCAGGTGTGTTTAATGCACGTAAATTGTGAAGCGATGCTTTCATTTTCAGCTTAATGCCACAGATGAAGGAATGTTGTATTCCAGAAACGCGTCTGGCCGATGAAAATTAATAAAGATGCCTGCCCTGAGGATTAAAGACTGCTGGCAAGTGTTCGAATTATGAATAAAACTCAAGTTAAGCTGACTGCGGTCTTCCTTATTTGTGCTTCCTGGTTTGATGGATTTTTGGAGCCTGCACAGCTAACAAGGAAGATCCACCGCGACCATGCGGGTCTGACATGGCTTCGTGCGAAGCCATGAACAATCAGAGACAGCGACGCACAGTGCAACTCAGGACTGAATTGTGCGCAGAGTTTGCCATCGAGCACTGTAAAGCGGGGTGGTCTGGGCCTCGGAAGCAGAGCATCATTCCACTTGGAGAATAACATTGTTCGCTGAATGGAAGGAGATCACATCAGCCCCACTTGGGGTTACAAGACTACAGGCACCATCAGGCAGTGGGATTGCCATGCCCACATGGGCAGGTGTGCTAAATGCACATAAATTATGAAGCAATGCTTTCATTTTCAGCTTAATGCCACTGATGAAGGAATGTTGTATTCCAGAAACGCGTCTGGCCGATGAAAATTAACAAAGATGCCTGCCCTGAGGATTAAAGACTGCTGGCAAGTGTTCGAATTATGAATAAAACTCAAGTTAAGCTGACTGCGGTCTTCCTTATTTGTGCTTCCTGGTTTGATGGATTTTTGGAGCCTGCACGGCTAACAAGGAAGATCCACCGCGACCATGCAAGTCTGACATGGCTTCGTGCGAAGCCATGAACAATCAGAGACAGCGACGCACAGTGCAACTCAGGACTGAATTGTGCGCAGAGTTTGCCATCGAGCACTGTAAAGCGGGGTGGTCTGGGCCTCGGAAGCAGAGCATCATTCCACTTGGAAAATAACATTGTTCGCTGAATGGAAGGAGATCACATTGCCCCCACTTGGGGTTACAAGACTACAGGCACCATCAGGCAGTGGGAGTGCCACGCTCACATGGGCAGGTGTGTTTAATGCACGTAAATTGTGAAGCGATGCTTTCATTTTCAGCTTAATGCCACTGATGAAGGAATGTTGTATTCCAGAAACGCGTCTGGCCGATGAAAATTAATAAAGATGCCTGCCCTGAGGATTAAAGACTGCTGGCAAGTGTTCGAATTATGAATAAAACTCAAGTTAAGCTGACTGCGGTCTTCCTTATTTGTGCTTCCTGGTTTGATGGATTTTTGGAGCCTGCACGGCTAACAAGGAAGATCCACCGCGACCATGCGGGTCTGACATGGCTTCGTGCGAAGCCATGAACAATCAGAGACAGCGACGCACAGTGCAACTCAGGACTGAATTGTGCGCAGAGTTTGCCATTGAGCACTGTAAAGCGGGGTGGTCTGGGCCTCGGAAGCAGAGCATCATTCCACTTGGAGAATAACATTGTTCGCTGAATGGAAGGAGATCACATCAGCCCCACTTGGGGTTACAAGACTACAGGCACCATCAGGCAGTGGGATTGCCATGCCCACATGGGCAGGTGTGCTAAATGCACATAAATTATGAAGCAATGCTTTCATTTTCAGCTTAATGCCACTGATGAAGGAATGTTGTATTCCAGAAACGCGCCTGGCCGATGAAAATTAACAAAGATGCCTGCCCTGAGGATTAAAGACTGCTGGCAAGTGTTCGAATTATGAATAAAACTCAAGTTAAGCTGACTGCGGTCTTCCTTATTTGTGCTTCCTGGTTTGATGGATTTTTGGAGCCTGCACGGCTAACAAGGAAGATCCACCGCGACCATGCGGGTCTGACATGGCTTCGTGCGAAGCCATGAACAATCAGAGACAGCGACGCACAGTGCAACTCAGGACTGAATTGTGCGCAGAGTTTCCCATCGCGCACTGTAAAGCGGGGTGGTCTGGGCCTCGGAAGCAGAGCATCATTCCACTTGGAGAATAACATTGTTCGCTGAATGGAAGGAGATCACATCGCCCCCACTTGGGGTTACAAGACTACAGGCACCATCAGGCAGTGGGAGTGCCACGCCCACATGGGCAGGTGTGTTTAATGCACGTAAATTGTGAAGCAATGCTTTCATTTTCAGCTTAATGCCACTGATGAAGGAATGTTGTATTCCAGAAACGCGTCTGGCCGATGAAAATTAACAAAGATGCCTGCTCTGAGGATTAAAGACTGCTGGCAAGTGTTCGAATTATGAATAAAACTCAAGTTAAGCTGACTGCGGTCTTCCTTATTTGTGCTTTCTGGTTTGATGGATTTTTTGGAGCCTGCACGGCTAACAAGGAAGATCCACCGCGACCATGCGGGTCTGACATGGCTTCGTGCGAAGCCATGAAGAATCAGAGACAGCGACGCACAGTGCAACTCAGGACTGAATTGTGCGCAGAGTTTGCCATCGAGCACTGTAAAGCGGGGTGGTCTGGGCCTCGGAAGCAGAGCATCATTCCACTTGGAGAATAACATTGTTCGCTGAATGGAAGGAGATCACATCGCCCCCACTTGGGGTTACAAGACTACAGGCACCATCAGGCAGTGGGAGTGCCACGCCCACATGGGCAGGTGTGTTTAATGCACGTAAATTGTGAAGCGATGCTTTCATTTTCAGCTTAATGCCACTGATGAAGGAATGTTGTATTCCAGAAACGCGTCTGGCCGATGAAAATTAACAAAGATGCCTGCCCTGAGGATTAAAGACTGCTGGCAAGTGTTCGAATTATGAATAAAACTCAAGTTAAGCTGACTGCGGTCTTCCTTATTTGTGCTTCCTGGTTTGATGGATATATATATATATATATACCATTACGCTGCCACAGTTGGAGGTGCACGCAATGACAGGCGAACTCAGCCACCACGGTTAAGTCCTTTATTGAGGCACAACGGAACACAGCGCTGGATATTTCATTAACCCCTAACGCGTTTCGGAGCTCCTTATGCTCCTTGCTCATGGGTCGGGCATGCAGCGGCAGACGTAGGAAGAGAACAAGTCCCTGGTTCGTCCTGTTTAATAGCTGTTATTGCTGACGTCATCTTTCGACTTCTGGGATTCGTAGTCCTCCAACCACCATATGACCCATGTTGGGCTCTGCCTCCTGCAAGATAAAATCAAACCCTTAGTTGGGCCTCCAAATCTGTGTCCGTTGAAAGTTAAATGCACAAAACCTGTCATTCTGCAATACGGTTTCTCAATTTTTTCGAATCCTGCAGTCCACAAACATTTTCATGATGTTGCTACCTCCCCGACCTGGCTAGGCTGGTAAATATGTTCCATTACGCTGCCACAGTTGGAGGTGCATGCAATGACAGGCAAACTCAGCCACCACGGTTAAGTTCTTTATTGAGGCACAATGGAACACAGCGCTGGATATTTCATTAAGCCCCAACACGTTTCAGAGCTCCTTATGCTCCTTGCTCACGGGGTGGGCATGAAGCAGCAGACGTAGGAAGAGAACAAGTCCCTGATTCGTCCTGTTTAATAGCAGTTATTGCTGACGTCATCTTTGGACATCTGGGATTTGTAATCCTCCAACCACCATATGACCCATGTTGGGCTCTGCCTCCTGCAAGATAAAATCAAACCCTTAGTCGGGCCTCCAAATCTGTGTCCGCTGAAAGTTAAATGCACAAAACCTGTCATTCTGCAATGCGGTTTCTCAATTTTTTGAATCCTGCAGTCCACAAACATTTTCATGATGTTGCTACCTCCCCGACCTGGCTAGGCCGGTAAATATGTTCCATTATGCTGCCACAGTTGCAGGTGCACGCAATAAGTCATAGGTTCCTATATAGCGCACAAATCACCCAAAAGGTCTCAAGGCGCTTAGCAGAAAGAGACAACGACCCTGAGTTAAAGAAAGTGACGCTGGTTAGTTAGGGAAGAGCCATGTTTTCAGACCCTTCCGAAAGGCCAAATGGTTAGAGATGGACGACAGATGAAGGGGCAGTTTGTTCCAGAGTAGCGGGGCTATGTAAGAGAAGGTCTAACAGCCATTTCTCGTGGTTCTGGCCCTTGGTTGGACCAGGAGGCATTTGGAACTGGATCTTAGGACTCTGGAAGGATTATACAAAACCAGTTTATTTGCTAGATAGGAAGGACCAGTTCCCATAAGAAGCTTCTGGACAATACTAAGTATCTTGAAGTGGCTTCTTTGGCGCACAGGGAGCCAGTGTAATTCCCTGAGACTAGGCAGGGCTGATGACCTAGGGGACAGGCCAAGCACCAAGCGAGCTGCGGTTTTCTGAACCGTTTGTAGCTTGGTCAACAGACACTTATTTATGGAAGCAAACAGGGCATTGCCATAGTCTAAACGACTAATAATGAGCCCCTGAATCAAGGGTTTCCTAGATTCAAGGGGGAGCCATTTAAATATTTTACGCAGCCTGCGCAAAATAAGCATGGGCGAATTTTGCGGATCTCGCGTTCGCGAATTTGCGGATTTTTGAACTCGCAATCCGCAAAATCCGCGAATTCTTGCGAATTTGCGGATTTTTTTTTTTTTTTGTGTTCGCAAGGATTTCTGCCAGTTCGCGAGGGTTTCGTACCAGTTCGCAATTGCGAACTTACATTTCGTCGCGCAACGGTCGCGAATTATGTTGTTTCTACGTCTGGTTCATCATCACAGGTTCCCAGCACCCTCTGTTTCACCACTGCAACCCTCTGTTACATCAATGCCACCCTCTGGTTCATCATTACTGTAGATTATGGGGGGGAAAAGCAAGCACACCATCCCTGCTTCAACTCAGATGAATTAATTTGGGGTTAGTTTATTAATGTGTCACTGTTTTAAAATTCCAGTCTGGCACCTGCTTCCTTATCTGTAATTTTGCTTTCTGTTGCAGTGCATTTTTTTTCCCCAGGACCTTCTTTGTGGCCTACTTGTAGCTATTGTATGAGCCTGCTGTGAGGGTCAGAGCAGGGTCATACAATTGTTGCAACTAGCAACTGAATTCTGGAGGGGCCCCAGTCAGGAAGCACTACCGGGAATTGTTACTAATGATGAGTTTGAACTCTTGCCCCTGCCGAGTGCTTTCACTTTTGAAAAACTCGTTTTTCTGCAATTTCGCGGGGTTCGCGGGGTGCGAACACGCGCAAGATCGGATTCGGAAGCCGCAAATTCGTGCGAATATGCAATTTGTTTTTTTTGCGGCGTGTTAGTTGGCAAGGTTTTGTGCGTTTTTGCGAGCCGCTCGTAGCGCAAGACGCGAAGTTACCCTCGCGGTCGTTCAAGGGCGCAGCCATCTTGTTTGCCTGACGTATTTCCGTTTCCGGGCGCGAAGTGTAATCTCGCAAAGTCCGCGGTTTGCCAGTACAGTCTCGCGCGTGTTCGCAAGGAAAATCTCGCGCGAACTTACCCGCGCGGTCGTGAACGGGCGCGGCCATCTTGTTTCTCATTCATTGCTATGGTTCTGGGCATGGTCTTTGTATCCTCTGTCAATCTCTGCCATCCTTTGCTTGTTTGAAGTTTTTTTTTATCTATTTTACTTATTATCTATCCCTCTATTTTTCTAGCCCTATATTTTTGTGTTTACTGCTACTTTTGGTTAATTTTAAACTACTTTTGTAAACTCTTTTCTTTTCTTCTCTTCCCTATTCTATTTTCTTTATTCCTTTCCGCCCAGACCATGGTGAAGGGAGCCGGGAAGCATCCCGAGAAGGGGAAGGGTCCCGCACCCCGTGTCCGGCTCCCGTGCGGGCGTTTGAGGGGGGAGCTAGTGATGCCACGGGAGATTTTTACCCCGGAGGAGGTGGCCCAACTCATTTTTTATGTTCAGCGCCGCCTCCCCAGGACCATCATGGGAGGCGGCAAGATCAGTGCCGGGTACGGGGCCCGGGAGCGCCGGAAGCGGTGGGAGAAGGTGTGCCAGGCCATTTACCACCACTCTCGGGTCTGGCGCACCTACAACCAGGCCACCCACCGCTGGACGGATGTCCTGACCCGTGAGCGAGATCTGCTCGACCTCCTTGGCCTTGAGATCCCCGGGCTTGGTGAGTAGTAGTAGCTATGTCTTTACTACTATGTTTTCTCCTGCTGTGTTATTATATTGCAAATTTTTGTTTTTTTTACAAGAGCAATAATGCTGCTCATTACATTGTAGGTACATTTTATTTCAAAATCTTCTGTGCATTTCAGGTACACTGCTCTCCTTCTCAGTAGTGTTGCTACTATGCTTATTTGTTTTAGATTTTGTGTTCATTTCATTGGCCTGTGAAATTATGTATGAGTGTAGTTGAAAGAACTGCGCAATGCTACACACTAAGGTTCAGATTTTTAATTACCGGCGCATCCCTGCAAAGTTGCAGGGATGCGCCAGTAATTGTGCGTCACGCCACCATCACCCATGGTGCGCCGTATTACAATGCGGCGCGCCATGGGCCCAAAACGTCACCAAAGCGTTACGCATCTGTGCCGTAAAGGTGGCGCATTGCTGGAGTTGCGTCGCAACGATGGTGCAGCTCCATCAATTCTCTGGGGTGCCCTATCTCCCCAATGCTGCGTCAAGCCGTACGTCTGCTTCAAGCAGGCGCAGGGTTTGAGTCACGCATCATTGTCCTCAAAGTGACTGATTGAAATCTTGTAGATTTCCCTCAGCCACTTTTAGGATGCGTTCCTGCGCAGGAACGCCCTCCCTTGCGCCGGAACACCCCTATTGGCGCAGGGCTTTACAACGTGATGCATCTCCCAGATGCGTCACGTTGTTAATATACGCCGCACCATTGCGCCTCTTTTGTGCTGTCGCTGCGTCACAAAAGTCACGCAACAATGGAGCAAAAGAGCCGCAAGGGCCTTATAAATCAGCCCCTACAGACTCAAGTCCAGTCCTTCCTTTGTACACATGGCGATAAGAAGAAATAGTGGTGGTGGATTAATAGTTTGAGTATTTTAATGACTGGTGAATGTAGTAGGAAACTTTAGTGTTGTCGCTGATCTTCAATCACGATGGACTTTGGCTGTCACTTTGCGTGCTGCGGACTGCTGCCTGCCAATCCTAGGCAAACCTTTTTAGTACTTTGTTTAGTGAGTTACATAGGGTAGTTTCCAATTCGACGGTCCGCAAATCAAGCAATACTAAAGTAATGACGTAGTCGACCACATGAGATTGGTCAATAATATATCCCGTGGAGTCGTTCCCTATTTGCTATTTCGCAAAAATATTTTGTTACTTTGTTAGTTCTTTTTTAAATGTTTGATTTGGTTGAGAAATAAATATCATCCATGTTTTCTGTTTTTCTTTCTTTCATGTTGTACATCAGCTTCCCCCAGGGGCAAGAGGAGGACACAGGAGGAGGAGGAGGAGGGTGCTGTTGTCGATGCAGGCCAGGACCGGGCAGTCGAGGGCTCCTTTGCTGGCCCCAGTAAGTTTTAATTTTAATATAGAGTACTTATTTTTTCCTAGCGTTCCTCATTCGATTTTTTCTAAATCGTTTTTGATCTTCTTGTAGACAGGATCTAAATTCTTATCCCTATGACTCCGTGTGGTATTACTAGATTATTCTTATTAGTCTGTCTGTGTAGCTAACTAAGATTGCACATTTGGCATTTCCATTGGACTCCCATTCTAGTCAGCAATAGCTCTATGCACTGAGTGTAGTCCTCTGGGATTGTCCATATTGTCTTTTCAAGTATTCTAAATGTTTATGCTTTGACCATTGCCAACAATAAAAAGGTGAATGACCACCACCAAGAAATAATAAGATACTACTTTACTTTTGGTTTGGATAGGACAATCCATTCTACTACTGTTGCAGGGACAAATCTGCACAAACAGAACTATGGACACTAAATAATGCATCGCTTAGCTTATCAATTATAATAGGTGCTGTAACTGTTAGACTTTCCACATACCTCAGTGATAACAGACTTTGTAGTTGAACCCCGGCCCCAATCTCCTTACTGACTAGATAGTGTGGCAGAGTCATTTAGCTCCCAAAGTCACCGATGGCAGAGGCACGGACTCATGCTTGCAAAAATTCGAAAACCTTTAGCTCATCCACTCTAGTCTGGAGGACCAAAAACCACAGAGTCTATTTAAGTTTAAAAGCTTTATTAAAAGTAAACACATTTATTAAATTCAAGTTTGTCATAAAAGTGAACGTGTAACTGAAAATGGAAAAGTGCTTAGTGCTGACGATTAATTGGACACATTTCTTGTGGTCGAGCCGAGCTCTCACCTGGTTTGAACTTGATCCTGCTCGTGTTCTTAGAAGTCAAGGTTCTGTCTGTTAGGAGAAAAAGTGGTGCGTGTTAAAAAGTAAAAAGCAAACATTCATCAGTTGTGCCAAAAAGTGCAGCAAGACAACAGCCTTCCCTGGAAAAAGGGACATTTTTACTCTAGAGTACACAGTCAAAAATTATTAAATTGTACACTTTTTTTCACATTTCTTTCTTCCTCCTAGACCAAATATTATATAGTAGTGAGTGGTGTATTCTAACATTATTAAATGTACTTTGTAGGTGGAACATCTGGAGACGGGGCCAGCGCGGAGGTGGTGGCATTGGACGAGGAGGACAACTCTGGGGAGGAGGCGGTGCAAGTGCCGGAAAAGGACATGCCTGTGAGGGTTCACACGGTGGTGGCGGGCAGAGGTAAGCTATACATTCCTTAGTCATTGAGATTGAAGACTGCAGAGTGTGCTTTCTGCACGGGTGTATTATAAAAAAAGCAGGTAGTAGCCTCCTCTAAATGTACTTCGACTTAGCTGTGAAGTTTTTGGCGAGAAGAATCCCAATCAGATCTGAGGTGAACTTGATGGATGGGATGAACGAAAAGCGAAAGAAGGGTGTAAGTAAGTGTGGAAGCACGAGAAATGTAATGATGACTGGCAAAGAAGAATGATATGTGTTTGCTTGGTCCCCGAGGTGGCTGGGAAGGTAAGAAAATGGTATGGTGCATGGCTGGGTGAATGATGAAGCAAGGATGGGTGGAAGGAGAACAGCCTGGGTGGGTGAGACAGAAACTGTATGTGTGCAATATACTTTGAATGGATGGATGCCTGGATCATTCATGGTACTATCTGACTCTTAGATAGCATATGTGAATCTAGAGAGAGTAGACGGTCACTGGATGAACTAAGTGTTACTTTGAAGAGCATGTAACACCGCACCCGCACGTCCGTTCCAGTGTAGGAAAGGCAAGGAAAAGAAGTTGTAACGTTGTCCAAAGACTACCATGAATAGTAGCAGTAGTTTGTATTGCAACTGCAAGCACAGCATATATCCAGTTATTACGGTGGGCACTCCCTACCTCCCTTAATAACTTTAGTTTAGTAGTAGTACGTCATTCATGTGTGGGGGTATCACTGTTCACTCAATAATAAGCAAAGCACCTAAAGTCATCCCATATGTCATCAAATACATCCCATGTGAAGTGATAGATAATCAGATAATTTAGCTTCTTCATTTTCCTTTTCTAATACTCATTTGCACTGTAGGGTGAAAGCTAAATTAATTAAGCAGTAGCCCTTTTAACAGAGTATTCTCAGTGCCACCCGTAATAGAAAAGTAAGAGCTTCACCACCTGCATGTACTGGACCGGTACAGTAACGCAAGTCTGTCTCACTCACCATGGTGTGCGTCTGTTTTTCTCGGGTGCAAGTTCACTGCGCTGGCATTATGCCGGCTTGCATAAGATAACGTACCAATTTTCCTAAACAAGAGAGAAGAAGAAGAATAAGAGTGGTGTACTGTCATAGTCGACTGTAATAGAAGTCCATAGTGCTCGTAGAATTTGTTCCTTAAACTCCCACTAATGTTAGAGCAAGGATGAAGAAGTCGGAGGTTACATAGATACTGTCCTCAATAGTTATGCACTGTGCTTTCAATTTGCTACTTGTACTGTGACAACTTTCTGCTCAATCATTTTGTGTTAATCTTAAGGAGCATTGGTTACAGACTATGTCTTTCTTTTTTCATGTAGTTGCTCCTTCCAAATCCAAGACACCATCAAGGAGGAAGGAGCAGGCTCGAATGGCCCGGCAACGGAGGCTGGATGCCACTGTTGCTGAATATCGGCGGCTGGTGGCCCTGGAGGAGGAGGAGACGCAGTCTGGAACAACAACAACGTCCACTGGGACAGCTGCCTCCTCCTCCGTGCGGGCTGCCAGCCAGCGCAGTGCTCCAGCGGTACGGAGCCGGGCTACCAAAGCCAAACGCCACCGCCCAGCAGCAAAGAAAGCAGCTGCCCCTCACAGGATTTGCAAGGCACACCGGCGCCGCTTATCCCTCAGACTGTCCTACCTGGAGCAGGAGGTCCATAATTATAAGAACGTGGTGGAGGGCCTCCGCTTCGAACTTGCCACCCTCCGCAAGGAGCATGATGCCCTGGCTGCTAATTCCAACAGCACCCTGCCATAGTGTCCCTTGCCCCTTTTTTAGAGACTTTTGGGGGGTGGGAATTGGGAGTTGTGATTTTTGGGGACTTTTGAAGGACAATCGTTGGGGTTAGGGAGGGTCTTGCGGGAGATTCTTTTGTTAGGGCTATAAAAATATACTTTTTGAAACTTTATCTGACCATACCTGTTTTTTACTGCTTTTGAGTCTGGTGGGTGGGGGTTTAACATAACAGTAAGTTTGTTTTCCTGAATAGTCCTAGGACTTTAGTAGTACTACCGTCAATCAAATCTCTCGTCTCTCCTAATACTCCATTATACTACCTCCAACCAAACGCCTATCTTACCTGTAATTTCTGTTTGCAAGTAGGGCTAGGCCCAGGGCTGGCTCCACGGGAAACAGCAAATAAGGTTGGCAATCCTGGGCGGATAAAATTTCCTCATAGCGGTGGTACTACTGGTGTGACACAGTGGCAGTTGCTTGCCTATGAAAAAAAGAAAATGAAATCTGGTTTGTCCTCCTGAGCAATACAAAGGTACAATACAGAATATAGCAGGTGACAGAAGTACACTAGAACAGTGCCACGTTGTAGCCTAACAAATGTTAAAGTATAACTAATTCGGTTGAAGTTCTTTGACATTAGCCATGGGTCTTTGTCAAGCAGAGTAAGAATATATCCTCGGATTTCTTCACCAGCCTGTTGCTATCACCTTATCCTCCCCAGCAAGTGTGTGGATTTATTGCTGTAATTTAGTCACACATCAATCAAAACCACACAGCCCGGGGGAAGAGGGTTAGGGTTTGAAAAATGGATGGGTACGGGGGTTTTTGGGAAAGGTTTTGGGAGACAAGAAAAAGTAGCACAGCATGGACGAACAATTGTGAACATAAACAAATCTTTGGGTACAAACCTATCCCTCAATCTTTGAAAGTGCATACACTACTGTAACTGCATGCATGTCAGTTAAAAGTAATTAGTACTTTCGACAACTGTGGAAGAAAGAATGCGACAGTACAGGGCGTGGGTGGAAATATTGATAACTATATTCAACATAAGGTCTCTGTAGCCAGATACCTGAGAGCCTTGCTGGTCACTATAAATCCATTCACAACAACACTCAATGGGGTTGGTCTGGAAGGTGTCAGGTTTACTCCCCGTGATCCAGTCGATGCAAATATGGTTCCACCTCCAAATGTCACCAACACCCAGAAGTGTAAACACAGGGTGTTCGAGGCATTAGGCGGGGGAGAAAAATAACAAACTAAAATAAAAAATGTGGGATGGGTAAAGGTAGGGTCAGCAGGGAAAGGATACCTGTAACAGAAGACAAGACAGGCATCAGTGAAGTGCTGTCCTAACATACAAGGGTACTCTCATATAGTCTCACTAAATAGTCTGCAAGTCTCCCGCCTACTCATGGGAAATGTAGTTTCATAGTACGGTAGGCGCTTAGGGGCTGCGTAACCTGACAGAAGGTATAGTAGATAGAAAAGGAGAAATTGCTTTTTTTCTAGGTGTCCCCTCACTCACCAGGGTTGCCCCTTGGTGACATGCTTCATCATTGGGGCCATCCCAGTCCTCTACGGCCTGGGGCGTGCTGCGACTTGCGAATTACGTAGGAGCACTTACAAATGACTATGTGTGGTGCAGATGTGATAGTGGAGTGGACTAAGTGATGTGTTAAGGGATCAATGTAGAAGCAGAGAGAGAGCCAAGAAATGCAGTCACAGTCAGAGAAAAAGGCAAGGGATACTGTATCTATGTGGTTGTAGTGGTCCTGTTGGAAGTGGTAAGTAAGTTGCCCGCAGAAAAAAAATCCTCCTATTAGCGGCACTCCTCCATTGCAGCCGACGCTTCGTCCATCGATGTTGGTCACCAGAAGACACCCTGTCCACTGCCTGCCTGATGCTGAATTGTGGCTCGCTACTGTGAAGCCTGACTCCATCCTTTTTTCCCCATTGCAGAGACTGAAACCCGGCCTGTAATTATTCAACGAAAAACAGGAAGTGATATAATATTACAACACCACTGATAAATAAATATAAGGCATGTAGGCTGTGGAGTGCAAAAAGTCACAATTTGTTTTTCCTAGTAGACAGTACAATGTTTTTGAAAGTGCGTACTCTGAGTCACCTTTTGAAGGATGTATGGGCAAATTAATGTATCGGATCTTGCCCCTCAAGCTAGGTGTACTGTAAACTGTGTTTTAGAACAAAATTAGATCTTCCTAGCAGTGCTCCCACCCAGACCCTTACTAAAGCCAGTCGCAAAAATGTAGAAGACCCCCAATCAAATCTCAAAAAACGAGGCCTAGCAGAAAACTGGTGACAAAACTTACTTTGAAAGTAAAAGTAGGCCGAAGTACCCTAATTACCCATTACCCACCGTGGATTGCATTCAAACCACTTGCAAGCAACCAAGCAAAAGTAGCCATAGCCAGCATCGCTCCAAGACTCGAAATCCCCCCCACTCAAACACATGCAATAGAAATACTGCTAACCCTAACGAACCCTAAGTTAAGAATAGTGGCAAAGGCTTTCTTTAACTATGCCAAATCCCCCCTTTCCCACCATGGATTTTCTTCAAATGACTTGCAACCAAAATTACACATTCTCACGAGTGCTCTAAGACCCCAGAACTCAGTTTGAAAAATCTAGAACACCCCGAAACACATGCAATCCTGCTGCTAGGGCTAACCCTAACGAACCCTAAGTTACAAAAAGTGCCAAAACTAAAGGCTTTTCCGCGCAGATTTTGTCCCAACCACTTCTACCCGGTATTAGACCTTCCCAGGAATGCCCCAAGACCCGGCAACCCACCCGCCAAGAAGCGTAACACCCCCAAACAGGCCAAAAGCAAAATCTCATACTTGCAATATTTCTGGGCCTTCGGTCCAAACGCGCTGCGTAGCTAGGCCATAAGTCGGGGTTGGCACGACGGATTTCCTGAAAAGCAAATGCAATCAAGATTAGAGTGTCCCAGCAGTGCTCCCAGACCACGAAACTCACCCGCAAACAGACGGAACCCCCCCTAAGAGCACCTCAAAGGCAAGCAAGTCATCAAAAACACAAAAAAAATACCGCCTGGGATTTGGTCCAAAACACTTTTATCCGGTATTAGAGCTTCCCAGCAATGGCCCCAGAGCCGTCAACCCAGGAGAAAACGAGTAGAAGACCCCCAAACAGCCAAAGAGCAAAAGTACAAAAATGGGGACTTAGTCACTTTTTCACAAATTTCCCAAATCACTCCGCGCGCGCTCTGCAGCTAGGCCCTAAGTCCCCTCAGCCACCATGGATTTGCTTCAAACCTCTTGCAAAGTAAAGTATATATAGCCAGCAGTGCTCCCAGACCACGAAACTCACCCGCAAACACCAGGAAGCCCCCCAAACAGGCCCCCGAAAACGCTACATAGAGCAAAATGTCAGAAATAGCCCAAAAAAAAATCGGCCTGGATTTTGTCCCAACCACTTCTACCCGGTATTAGACCTTCCCAGGAATGCCCCAAGACCCGGCAACCCACCCGCCAAGAAGCATAACACCCCCAAACAGGCCAAAAGCAAAATCTCATACTTGCAATATTTCTGGGCCTTCGGTCCAAACGCGCTGCGTAGCTAGGCCATAAGTCGGGGTTGGCACGACGGATTTCCTGAAAAGCAAATGCAATCAAGATTAGAGTGTCCCAGCAGTGCTCCCAGACCACGAAACTCACCCGCAAACACCAGGAAGCCCCCCAAACAGGCCCCCGAAAACGCTACATAGAGCAAAATGTCTGAAATAGCCCAAAAAAAATCGGCCTGGATTTTGTCCCAACCACTTCTACCCGGTATTAGACCTTCCCAGGAATGCCCCAAGACCCGGCAACCCACCCACCAAGAAGCATAACACCCCCAAACAGGCCAAAAGCAAAATCTCATACTTGCAATATTTCTGGGCCTTCGGTCCAAACGCGCTGCGTAGCTAGGCCATAAGTCGGGGTTGGCACGACGGATTTCCTGAAAAGCAAATGCAATCAAGATTAGAGTGTCCCAGCAGTGCTCCCAGACCACGAAACTCACCCGCAAACACCAGGAAGCCCCCCAAACAGGCCCCCGAAAACGCTACATAGAGCAAAATGTCTGAAATAGCCCAAAAAAAATCGGCCTGGATTTTGTCCCAACCACTTCTACCCGGTATTAGACCTTCCCAGGAATGCCCCAAGACCCGGCAACCCACCCGCCAAGAAGCATAACACCCCCAAACAGGCCAAAAGCAAAATCTCATACTTGCAATATTTCTGGGCCTTCGGTCCAAACGCGCTGCGTAGCTAGGCCATAAGTCGGGGTTGGCACGACGGATTTCCTGAAAAGCAAATGCAATCAAGATTAGAGTGTCCCAGCAGTGCTCCCAGACCACGAAACTCACCCACAAACACCAGGAAGCCCCCCAAACAGGCCCCCGAAAACGCTACATAGAGCAAAATGTCAGAAATAGCCCAAAAAAAAATCGGCCTGGATTTTGTCCCAACCACTTCTACCCGGTATTAGACCTTCCCAGGAATGCCCCAAGACCCGGCAACCCACCCGCCAAGAAGCATAACACCCCCAAACAGGCCAAAAGCAAAATCTCATACTTGCAATATTTCTGGGCCTTCGGTCCAAACGCGCTGCGTAGCTAGGCCATAAGTCGGGGTTGGCACGACGGATTTCCTGAAAAGCAAATGCAATCAAGATTAGAGTGTCCCAGCAGTGCTCCCAGACCACGAAACTCACCCGCAAACACCAGGAAGCCCCCCAAACAGGCCCCCGAAAACGCTACATAGAGCAAAATGTCTGAAATAGCCCAAAAAAAATCGGCCTGGATTTTGTCCCAACCACTTCTACCCGGTATTAGACCTTCCCAGGAATGCCCCAAGACCCGGCAACCCACCCGCCAAGAAGCATAACACCCCCAAACAGGCCAAAAGCAAAATCTCATACTTGCAATATTTCTGGGCCTTCGGTCCAAACGCGCTGCGTAGCTAGGCCATAAGTCGGGGTTGGCACGACGGATTTCCTGAAAAGCAAATGCAATCAAGATTAGAGTGTCCCAGCAGTGCTCCCAGACCACGAAACTCACCCACAAACACCAGGAAGCCCCCCAAACAGGCCCCCGAAAACGCTACATAGAGCAAAATGTCAGAAATAGCCCAAAAAAAAATCGGCCTGGATTTTGTCCCAACCACTTCTACCCGGTATTAGACCTTCCCAGGAATGCCCCAAGACCCGGCAACCCACCCGCCAAGAAGCATAACACCCCCAAACAGGCCAAAAGCAAAATCTCATACTTGCAATATTTCTGGGCCTTCGGTCCAAACGCGCTGCGTAGCTAGGCCATAAGTCGGGGTTGGCACGACGGATTTCCTGAAAAGCAAATGCAATCAAGATTAGAGTGTCCCAGCAGTGCTCCCAGACCACGAAACTCACCCACAAACACCAGGAAGCCCCCCAAACAGGCCCCCGAAAACGCTACATAGAGCAAAATGTCAGAAATAGCCCCAAAAAAAATCGGCCTGGATTTTGTCCCAACCACTTCTACCCGGTATTAGACCTTCCCAGGAATGCCCCAAGACCCGGCAACCCACCCGCCAAGAAGCATAACACCCCCAAACAGGACAAAAGCAAAATCTCATACTTGCAATATTTCTGGGCCTTCGGTCCAAACGCGCTGCGTAGCTAGGCCATAAGTCGGGGTTGGCACGACGGATTTCCTGAAAAGCAAATGCAATCAAGATTAGAGTGTCCCAGCAGTGCTCCCAGACCACGAAACTCACCCACAAACACCAGGAAGCCCCCCAAACAGGCCCCCGAAAACGCTACATAGAGCAAAATGTCAGAAATAGCCCAAAAAAAAATCGGCCTGGATTTTGTCCCAACCACTTCTACCCGGTATTAGACCTTCCCAGGAATGCCCCAAGACCCGGCAACCCACCCGCCAAGAAGCATAACACCCCCAAACAGGACAAAAGCAAAATCTCATACTTGCAATATTTCTGGGCCTTCGGTCCAAACGCGCTCCGTAGCTAGGCCATAAGTCGGGGTTGGCACGACGGATTTCCTGAAAAGCAAATGCAATCAAGATTAGAGTGTCCCAGCAATGCTCTCAGACCACGAAACTCACCCACAAACAGACGGAACCCCCCCTAAGAGCACCTCAAAGGCAAGCAAGTCATCAAAAACACAAAAAATTTTCCGCCTCGGATTTGGCACAAACCACTTTTAGTGCTTCCCAGCAATGGCCCCAGACCCGTCAACTCACCTGCAAAGAGGTAGAACAACACCCCCACAAGTGCTGAGTCTTTCTTCATTGGGCGTAAACCAGCCCTCTGCTTTGATGGAAATAGGAGTCTGGAGGAGGAGGATAGAGGAGCATGTTCTTCTGAACTTGTGAACCTGAGGAATGCAGACTGCGGCACCTTCAAATAAATTAGCAAACAAGTGAAGACAGTTCTGCTGATGGGCTTGTCTTTGTGATTATCTGATTAAAGTTTGAATTATATTAACTGTGCACAACAAAGAAAGACAGACACACAGGAATAAAAGTGAATAAGGATGAAAAAGAAAGTTATTGATTCGTTGTCTCATTTTCAGGGCTCGAAGTCGGTATCACGGTCCAGGAATAAGAATAAGGCTTCGTCATCATACTCTGCGAATTCAGCCCGGGTGAGGTCAGTGCCACCTGACAGAGTAGAAATTCCCTCATCTATGGTGCTGGCCACCTCCTCTTCATCCGGCACGCTCTCTCGTACTCTTATATCTGGTGGTATGAGGTGCTGATTCATCTTGATCATTGTTAACCTCTCCACATTTTTGGGCGAGAGGCGGCTCCGTTTGGGAGTTACAATCCCACCAGCCGCACTGAAAACCCGTTCAGAAGACACACTTGCGAGTGGGCAAGACAAGTAGTTTAAAGCCAGGTTGGTGAGCTGTGGCCACAATTCTTTTTTCCCATGCCAATACGCCAATGGGTCAGAATTAACATAGACCTCTGTGGAGTCATTCAGATAGTCCTTCACCATCGACTCAAGGTCCTCCTCCAAGGTTCCTCCACTTTGCGTAGCTCTTGCTGTGCCTCTGACCTTTTGAGAACCAAACCCACGCAGAGCTAGCCAATCCTCTTCAGCCTCCAATGTTTCTGTTGTCTTTCGTGCAGATGATGCGGTTGCCGGTGTCTTTAACGGCTGAGAGGTCACTTGTGCCACAGCCACAGGTGCAGAAGTGGATTGTTTTGACTGGGGATGGCCTGCTGATGTACTGCCATTTCCTTCAATTTCCAGCCGTTCTGTTTCAAACTTCTTGGCTGACAAGGCTAGCCAACGTTTGTACTTTGTAACATCTTCATCAGCAAAAGGAAAGAATGCTCTGCCTGCCAGCGCCTTTTTGTAGCGTGGATCCAGAATAGTAGCACAAATGTAATGCTGTTCTGAGTGGATCTTTTGAAGACGTTCATCACCTTGTAGGAGCTCTAATAATTTCTCAGCCAGAAGCAAAGAGTCTTTCTTTTTGTCATCTTTTCGAAACACAGAACACACCTCCTTCAGTTGGTCCTCCAGCATGTACAACAATGGGATAGCTTTTCCCAAATTAGAGTCCTCCTTGCTGACTGCACGTGTGAAGACCTCAAAAGGACGAAGCATGCGTGTTAGGCTTTCAACTATGTTCCATTGCGGCCCACCCATCCTCAGCTCCTCTATACCCTCTTTCAAGAAATATTGATCGAGTTGCGTATACTGCTCATACAGACGCTCAAGCATGTAGAAGGTTGAGTTCCAACGTGTTACCACCTCCTGGATGAGTGCTTTCACTGGCATTTGACTTTGATATAGCATGCTCCTCAGCTGCTTGCGGGCCTTAAAAGAATGCCTGAAATGCTTGCAAATTTTTCGGCAGTTCTCCAATACACTGTACGCTGCACTGCGTTTATTACCCAAGAATTTTTGGACAACCAGGTTTATACAGTGCGCCAAACACGGCACTCTGAAATAGTAACCGTCCCTCATGGCCTTAACTATATTGGAGCCATTGTCTGTGGAAACATAACCAACCTTGCGTTTTAGTGGGGACAGACAGTTAAGGACCTTTGTGTTAAAGACATCCAAAATGTTTTCTGCTGTGTGACGTTTCTCCAAACCAAACATGGCTAGTGTTGCATGTTTCCGAGCACCTTTAAAAACAATGTTAGTGTCAACACCTGAGTTTAGCTTTGCTTTAGCCCCTGAAAAAGAGACCCAGTGTGCAGTGATGCACATGTAATCAGCGCCTGCGCCACTGGTCCACATGTCTGTTGTCAGATGTATAGTGTGAACAGCACTCTTCTGCAAAGCTGCCCCAATCACCTTCAGAACATCTTCATGTAGTGCTGGAACCGCAACTCGGGCAAAATAGAACCGGCTAGGAACCTTCCATTTAGGGCAGAGCGCTGTCACTAATTCTAGAAAACCAACCCCTTCTACAAAAGAAAAAGGGAGAAGGTCCAGAGCTAGCATTTTAGCCAGCTTAGTGTTATACAGACGGGTCATTGGGTGGTTGCGTTCATATTGCGCTTCTGTAAACAACATCTTTTTAATGTTGCCCTGGACCAATGATTTACGGGATGATGATGATCTCTTCGACCCAGTTACGCTCGCTGATGAACTTTTCCGCATTGATGTCTCACTCTCTCCCACACTCTTAGTGTGGCTCCCATGGGGTGTGCTGCTGACATGGGAACTGGGTGTAAGTGAAGTGTTTGAATCGTCTTCTACCTCGTCATCAGCAGATGACAAATCAACGTTTTCATTACGTGCAATTCCGGCTTTCTTGACCGCCTCTAGGTGCGGAAACCATTCGACAGGGTGCCTTCTCTCAAGATGACCTCTCTGGCCTCCGGTACCATAGTTAGAACCAAGCTTACCACGACTAAATCGAAGCTTACAAAGGCTACAAATGGCTACGTTTTCCTTTTTTGGGCAAACACTAAAGAAGTCCCAAACTGGAGACTTGAAATGTCTTCGGGGGCCGGAGGAGGCGGCGATACTGGTGGTGGTGGTCCTGCTGCTAATGACAGATGAAGTGGAGGATGTGGATTGCCGAACTTCAGTACGTTTTGCACTTTCACCACCACGAATTGAGGTCGAGGACGAGGTGGGTACCTTCTTGCGAAGAAATATGGAAGCGGTAGGTTTTGGTGTACTACTTAACTCCAAATCTAATGATTCCATTTCCATTGCCTCCTCGCCGACATCGTCATCACGCTCAGCAGCTTCTCGGGATAGGGTCAAAATGTCTCTTTGCTGCATGCCCGGTGGGGCTGCAGTGACCTTTGTGATGACTGGCTCGTCGTCATCGTGAGAGGCTTCATCACCAGCAGTATCTGTCACTTCTTGTTGAGCCTCATCACACTCCATAGGTTTGAGTTTTTGGACGACCTTCCTTTTACGCTTAGGTAACGGTGTCAGATCATGGTGTGCCTCTGCCTCACTGTCAGACCGCAGTTGTGGTTCCCAAAACAGATCACTTGCACCAGAACGAGGTGGGCTTGAAGAAGATGTAGACACCCCCCTTGATCTTTTCCTTGCTAGGGATGTGGAAGACAATGAATGATCATCAGGAGGAGTGGCTTCCAATGATACCTCAGCTTCATTGTCGATTTCCAAATGTGCCCCTACTTCGGGAGGAACAACTATTGTGGGCACTTGTGAACGTCCATGCACCTTTGCTTGCGCATCTCCTTTTGCTGCCTCTCCTTCCACATGTACTTGGGCGTGTACTTGCACATGGTGTTGTTGTTGCGGCTGTGGTTGTTCAACACTTGTCAGATGAGTTACAACAACCTGTGTTGATTCAGGGACATTGCTGCTACTTTCTTGCGATGAGCCAACATCACTGGTCGATGGTGATTGGAGAAGTACACTGACTGCCTCTGAAGCACTCAAGGGCTTTGACTTAAGTTGGCGTGGTGGTGGAGGCACTGAACCCAATGGAGCAGGGGTGCTGCTCTCAGGTTGGTCCCCAGCAGATCCTGCTGCTGCAGGCGTACTTTTTTTTTTGCTCCCAAAAAAAGTGGCGGGTGGCACACCAGCCTCCTTGGTAACTTGCTTCTTCTGCTCCTTACTAGCAACTTTCTTGCTAGAGGAGCTACGGAGAACTTTCTTTGGGGCCATCTTCTTCAGAGCAGGTCAGACAGCAGGCCGCAGTTGCACGAATTGTAGAGTTGTCTGAGGCCAGACGTGACGTCGCGTGACGTTATGCTGCACACACACACCGCTGCAGGACTTCTTCCTGGCACTGGTGGTTCTCTTGAGTCTTGTGCACCTAAAAAAAATGGAAGACAGAGGAACATCAGTTCAGTTATAGAGCACAAAAAAATCGAAAAACACTGCAAAATCAGCACAATCCCAATCCATCCATGCCCTCCATAATGTTTAAATTCAAGACAACCCACAGAAAGACTAGGCCCATGCAAGACTCACTACCCCTGGGCATAAATAAAGGTTGAAAAGTAGGCAAAATGGTTGGAGGCCTAACAACAAAGCCTGCATTCAAAATGGCCACTTGCCTGCCAGCACATGGCCAGTGCCTGTAGCTGCACTCAAAATGGCCACCAGCCACATGGCATGTCCCTCCCCATGAACACCCCCAAAAATCGAAAAACACTGCAAAATCAGCACAATCCCATTCCATCCATGGCCTCCATGATGTTTAAATTCAAGACAGCCCACAGAAAGACTAGGCCCATGCTAGACTGAAATACCCCTGGTGAAAAGGCCACAAGTACAGGCCCAAAAATCGAAAAACACTGCAAAATCAGCACAATCCCATTCAATCCATGGCCTCCATGATGTTTAAATTCAAGACAACCCACAGAAATACTAGGCCCATGCAAGACTCACTACCCCTGGGCATAAATAAAGGTTGAAAAGTAGGCAAAATGGTTGGAGGCCTAACAACAAAGCCTGCATTCAAAATGGCCACTTGCCTGCCAGCACATGGCCAGTGCCTGTAGCTGCACTCAAAATGGCCACCAGCCACATGGCATGTCCCTCCCCATGAACACCCCCAAAAATCGAAAAACACTGCAAAATCAGCACAATCCCATTCAATCCATGGCCTCCATGATGTTTAAATTCAAGACAACCCACAGAAAGACTAGGCCCATGCTAGACTCAAATACCCTGCCCTGGTGAAAAGGCCACAAGTACAGGCCCAAAAATCGAAAAACACTGCAAAATCAGCACAATCCTATTCCATCCATGGCCTCCATGATGTTTAAATTCAAGACAGCCCACAGAAAGACTAGGCCCATGCTAGACTCAAATACCCCTGGTGAAAAGGCCACAAGTACAGGCCCAAAAATCGAAAAACACTGCAAAATCAGCACAATCCTATTCCATCCATGGCCTCCATGATGTTTAAATTCAAGACAGCCCACAGAAATACTAGGCCCATGCTAGACTGAAATACCCCTGGTGAAAAGGCCACAAGTACAGGCCCAAAAATCGAAAAACACTGCAAAATCAGCACAATCCCATTCAATCCATGGCCTCCATGATGTTTAAATTCAAGACAACCCACAGAAATACTAGGCCCATGCAAGACTCACTACCCCTGGGCATAAATAAAGGTAGAAAAGTAGGCAAAATGGTTGGAGGCCTAACAACAAAGCCTGCATTCAAAATGGCCACTTGCCTGCCAGCACATGGCCAGTGCCTGTAGCTGCACTCAAAATGGCCACCAGCCACATGGCATGTCCCTCCCCATGAACACCCCCAAAAATCGAAAAACACTGCAAAATCAGCACAATCCCATTCCATCCATGGCCTCCATGATGTTTAAATTCAAGACAGCCCACAGAAAGACTAGGCCCATGCTAGACTGAAATACCCCTGGTGAAAAGGCCACAAGTACAGGCCCAAAAATCGAAAAACACTGCAAAATCAGCACAATCCCATTCAATCCATGGCCTCCATGATGTTTAAATTCAAGACAACCCACAGAAATACTAGGCCCATGCAAGACTCACTACCCCTGGGCATAAATAAAGGTTGAAAAGTAGGCAAAATGGTTGGAGGCCTAACAACAAAGCCTGCATTCAAAATGGCCACTTGCCTGCCAGCACATGTCCAGTGCCTGTAGCTGCACTCAAAATGGCCACCAGCCACATGGCATGTCCCTCCCCATGAACACCCCCAAAAATCGAAAAACACTGCAAAATCAGCACAATCCCATTCCATCCATGGCCTCCATGATGTTTAAATTCAAGACAGCCCACAGAAAGACTAGGCCCATGCTAGACTGAAATACCCCTGGTGAAAAGGCCACAAGTACAGGCCCAAAAATCGAAAAACACTGCAAAATCAGCACAATCCCATTCAATCCATGGCCTCCATGATGTTTAAATTCAAGACAACCCACAGAAATACTAGGCCCATGCAAGACTCACTACCCCTGGGCATAAATAAAGGTTGAAAAGTAGGCAAAATGGTTGGAGGCCTAACAACAAAGCCTGCATTCAAAATGGCCACTTGCCTGCCAGCACATGGCCAGTGCCTGTAGCTGCACTCAAAATGGCCACCAGCCACATGGCATGTCCCTCCCCATGAACACCCCCAAAAATCGAAAAACACTGCAAAATCAGCACAATCCCATTCCATCCATGGCCTCCATGATGTTTAAATTCAAGACAGCCCACAGAAAGACTAGGCCCATGCTAGACTGAAATACCCCTGGTGAAAAGGCCACAAGTACAGGCCCAAAAATCGAAAAACACTGCAAAATCAGCACAATCCCATTCAATCCATGGCCTCCATGATGTTTAAATTCAAGACAGCCCACAGAAAGACTAGGCCCATGCTAGACTCAAATACCCCTGGTGAAAAGGCCACAAGTACAGGCCCAAAAATCGAAAAACACTGCAAAATCAGCACAATCCTATTCCATCCATGGCCTCCATGATGTTTAAATTCAAGACAGCCCACAGAAAGACTAGGCCCATGCTAGACTCAAATACCCCTGGTGAAAAGGCCACAAGTACAGGCCCAAAAATCGAAAAACACTGCAAAATCAGCACAATCCTATTCCATCCATGGCCTCCATGATGTTTAAATTCAAGACAGCCCACAGAAAGACTAGGCCCATGCTAGACTGAAATACCCCTGGTGAAAAGGCCACAAGTACAGGCCCAAAAATCGAAAAACACTGCAAAATCAGCACAATCCCATTCAATCCATGGCCTCCATGATGTTTAAATTCAAGACAACCCACAGAAATACTAGGCCCATGCAAGACTCACTACCCCTGGGCATAAATAAAGGTTGAAAAGTAGGCAAAATGGTTGGAGGCCTAACAACAAAGCCTGCATTCAAAATGGCCACTTGCCTGCCAGCACATGGCCAGTGCCTGTAGCTGCACTCAAAATGGCCACCAGCCACATGGCATGTCCCTCCCCATGAACACCCCCAAAAATCGAAAAACACTGCAAAATCAGCACAATCCCATTCCATCCATGGCCTCCATGATGTTTAAATTCAAGACATCCCACAGAAAGACTAGGCCCATGCTAGACTCAAATACCCCTGGTGAAAAGGCCACAAGTACAGGCCCAAAAATCGAAAAACACTGCAAAATCCGCACAATCCTATTCCATCCATGGCCTCCATGATGTTTAAATTCAAGACAGCCCACAGAAAGACTAGGCCCATGCTAGACTCAAATACCCCTGGTGAAAAGGCCACAAGTACAGGCCCAAAAATCGAAAAACACTGCAAAATCAGCACAATCCCATTCCATCCATGGCCTCCATGATGTTTAAATTCAAGACAGCCCACAGAAAGACTAGGCCCATGCACCACTCACTACCCCTGGTCAAGGCCCCAACAACAGGTCAAAAATCGAAAAACACAAAATTTTACAAAAAAAAAAAATCGAAAAACACAGAAAAATCAGCACAATCCCAATTCATCTATGGCCTCCATGATGTTTAAGTTCAAGACAACCACAGTCCACCCACCACTGAGTACCCCTGGGGAAAAGGCCCCAAAACAGCCCAAAAATCGAAAATCCCAAAATTTTAGTTGCAGCAACTGTAATGCCCCAAACAAACTTACTTGTAAAATTTCTAATCCAACAGTGATCCAAAGAAAGTCAAAAAGGCCTCAAATCCAAAGATCCAGCAGCATCCACAAAAAGTAATCCTTCCAGGTCCACATCCGAATGAAAAGTGACCAGGAGATGGACAAAGCACTGGGAGGAGCCTGCTGAACAGGAACAGGAAGTTGAAGACTATGGGGCACTTCCTTCCTCCCACCCCCCTGCCCCCCTCCCCAAAATGGACTCCTCGCTAAAAAAGTGCAGGAAAATGTCAAACTAAGGAGTTATTCACATAAAAATCATCATTTCTAGAAGGTTTATGCTGCTTGCTGGTGGATTTCTTGTGCAGAATTGCAAATTTATATTTTCGCTCGCCGCATCTCAAATCTCGCAATTGCGAAGTACCGCGAGACGTGATCTCGCCGTACTCGCGTTGACAAACTATCGCTGGCAAGCCGCGATGACGTAATCGCGCTCGCCAATTCCCGCGGGATCACACAGCAAGATCCAAAATGGCGCAGCACTCGCAAACTATCGAAAAAAACAACTCGGCAAACGATGATAAACGCCGCGCGCCGCAAAAATTGTATCACCAACGCCGCGCGCCGCCAAAAAAATCCGCTGCGTGCGAATTTGCGGATTTTGCGGGAAATCCGCAAATCTCGCGGATTGCGGATTTCCCGAAAATCCGCAAAATCCGCGAGCGGAACGGATTTTCCGCCCACGCTTAGCGCAAAATGCCATAGCAGGTACGAGACACCAGATTGACATGAGACTTCATAGAGAGGGTGGGTTCAATCATGATTCCCAGGTCGCGGACCACTTCTTTGGGCTCAGGGCAAGGTCCCATTTCTTGCGGCCACCAATCTTGTGTCCAAATCTGCTCGGCCTTACCAAACAGCATTATTTCTGTCTTGCCGCAATTCAGTTGGAGTTTGTTGGTACTCATCCAGTCCTTAATGGCAATCATACATTTCTGGAATCTGGAACGAGTATCAAGAAAGTCCAAACTGCAGGTAATCAACACCTGAGTGTCATCTGCGTAAGATACTGTAGAAAAGCCATATGACTTTATTACATTAGCCAGAGGGGTGGGATAGAGATTAAAAAGCAGGGGACTTAGAATTGACACCTGGGGAACTCCAACGGAAAGGGAGATCTTACTGGATTCCAGGGTGTCCACCTTTACATAGGTGTACCGGCCGGCCAGATAACTCTCAAACCAGGCACGGGATTTGCCTCTGACACCGATCTCCCACAGTCGTTGATGAAGAATACTGTGGGAGACGGTGTCAAAGGCGGCCGATAAATCCAGTAAGATAAGAACAGCCGACTCACCTCTGTCAAGAGTGAGGCGGATATTTCCACTACCTCCATTACTGCAGTCTCGGTCCCGTGGGCAGCCCGGAACCCCGACTGCGAGGGATCGAGGAGACCCTGTTCCTCTATGAATGTTGAAACTGGCTTGCTGACAAGATGCTCCAGTACCTTACCAAAGTAAGGCAAAAGCGAGATCGGCCTACAGTTAGACAGGATGGTGGGGTCACTGTTAGTTTTTTTTAGAATAGGCTTAATCTGAGGCACCTGCCTACAATTGGGGAACGAGGCGAGATCAAATGAAGCATTACAAATATTGGTAAGGGAACTAATCAGTGATGGAAAGATCTTATTACACTTATGCGGGACCAAGGAATCTGTAGGGGAACCAGATTTCACCTTCAGGAGAGTTTCTAACACTTCCGCCATAGTGGTGGGCTCAAATTCCAGAATGGAAGGGGACTCAGTGTGGGCAGGGGTAGAAGGATGGCAGGGAGGGGCCTCTCCGATTTGATGGGTATCTGATTTAAGGGCAGCAAAAGTGGAGTAGATCGTCTTGATTTTATTATCAAAATAAACTGCAAGTAAGTCGACCCACTGAGCAGTGGGCAAAAATGCCGACTGCTCCATCTGTGGGGAGGTGAACTCATTAACTATTTTATATAGTTCTTTGCTCGAGTGGGCAGCTTTTTTAATCCTCAACGTGAGGTAAGCGGATTTAGCAGCTTTTATGTTTTTCAGGTAGTTTGCATGAACCCGTTTATAGTTCAGACGATTTTCTTGTATTCGGGTCTTTCTCCACAATCTTTCCACCGATCTACTGGCGGATTTATCCGCTTTGAGTTCATTCTTAAACCAAGGCGATGCTATAGATTTCACCTTGACTGTGGTTTCAGGTATAATAGTGTCCAAAGTACCCCTAATTGATGCTTCTAGCTGGACTGCGGTCAAATTAATTTTTGTAATGATGGTTAAGGGGAGTAAAAGCGGAGGAAAATGCTTCTAAGGTCAACTTACGCCAGGGCCGTATTGATTTGGTGTCTGAGCGATTAAAAGGTCTAGAGTCAGTTGGTTTGCAAAAGCTAAACTTTACAAGGCGGTGATCGGTCCACGTCATAGGTAATGGGGGGTCACAATTAAGGCTAGAGAGATTGGTAAAAAGCAAATCAAGAGTGTGCCCCGCCTGATGTGTGGGTCCAGTGACTCTTTAAAATAGTGATAGCGTTTCTAAGGTTGAGAATAGATGGCAGGTATCTTCATCGTGGGCAAGTTCAGCGTGGAAATTAAAGTCGCCTATCAAGATAAAATTATATGTGGCCAGTACATGGGAGGCTATAGTGTCAAGAAGAACATTGACAAATTTAGTTTTGTCTCTCGGAGGTCTGTAAACTAGGGCAGCCCTTCCCAGTGAGGTTTTATTATACAAGATGTTAACTATTAGTATTTCAAGCATCGGTTTAACGAAAGATTCGAGAAGGGTAATAGAGATTGGAGGTTTGGCCACCACCACGACACCTCCACCTCTCCTACCTTCTCTATCTTGCCTGATAAGATGATAGTCCTGGGGAAAGGCAGTAGCCACATCTGGCGAGGCTAGGCTATGTAACCAGGTTTCAGTGAAGAAACTAAATGTCAGGTCGCTCAATGTCTAAAAGGCTCCAAACCTCAAGGGCATGCTTGGGGATGGATCTAGTATTGAGGTATAGTGCTGATATCTGAATGCATCCTTTGGTCGTATCTGGGTTCGTAGGGGCAGAGCGAACAAGGCTAGGTAGGGGCATAGCGGAAGCAGTGGGTTTACAAGTACTATCCTTCAGTATGCTCTGCACAGCCTGGACTTTAGATACATTTGGCAGATTTCTGGGATTGAGGGCGAATAGTTCTTCCTGAGAGTAATAGAGCATGATGGCAGATGGAGAAGGCTTACCGCTAAACAGCTGAGGAAATAGGCAGGGGCAGTGGTGGCAGGCGCAGACGGGTTTGCCTTTGGCGCGCCTTCGGTGCGCCGCCGGCGCGCCGCTGCGCGCGTCCGCGCTGTGGAGGGGAATATGTAGGAGGAAGGGGCGGGGGCAGCTCTGATGACACTGCTGTGTGTTCCGTTGCTGAGTGTCCCTCCGCAACAAACGGCACAAGCCGTGGCAGTCCGGGGACCAGCAGGCAGTACACGAAGGATAAAAGTTAATTGCGGTAGTACTCACTGCAATTTACAGGTAAAAGCTGTATTTTTTAAAAATGAACAAACATAGTGCCACACAAAAGCACGAAGTGCAATTAAGAACAAAACCCCCAGATTAGAAATACATTTTAACAGTTTTAAATCACTGCCAAACATTAAGTGTAAGCAGAGCCTCTCCCACACAGTTTCGCACAGTTCAAACAACGCACGTCAGCCACCTTACAACAGGGGTGCCGCTCTAGCTGCGCGCGTCCGCGCTGTGGAGGGGAATATATAGGAGGAAGGGGCGGGGCAGCTCTGATGACGCTGCTGTGTGTTCCGTTGCTGAGTGTCCCTCCGCAACAACCGGCACAAGCCGCGGCGGACCGGGGACCAGCAGGCGGTACACGAAAGATAACATTGAATTGTGGTAGTATTCACTGCAATTTACAGGTAAAAGCTGTATTTTTTTAAAAAGAACAAACATAGTGCCACACAAAAGCATGAAGTGCAATTAAGAACTAAAGCCCCAGATTAGAAATATGTTTTAACAGTTTTAAATCACTGCTAAACATTAAGTGTAAGCAGAGTCTCTCCCACACAGTTTCGCACAGTTCAAACAACGCACGTCAGTCACCTTACAACAGGGGTGCCGCTCTAGCTGCGCGCATCCGCGCTGTGGAGGGGAATATGTAGGAGGAAGGGGTGGGGGCAGCTCTGATGACGCTGCTGTGTGTTCCGTTGCTGAGTGTCCCTCCGCAACAACCAATGACAGGCGAACTCAGCCACCACGGTTAAGTCCTTTATTGAGGCACAATGGAACACAGCGCTGGATATTTCATTAAGCCCCAACGCGTTTCAGAGCTCCTTATGCTCCTTGCTCACGGGGTGGGCATGCAGCGGCAGACGTAGGAAGAGAACAAGTCCCGGGTTCGTCCTGTTTAATAGCAGTTATTGCTGATGTCATCTTTGGACTTCTGGGATTCGTAGTCCTCCAACCACCATATGACCCATGTTGGGACACAGATTTTGAGGCCCGACTAAGGGTTTGATTTTATCTTGCAGAGGCAGGGACTTGTTCTCTTCCTACGTATGCCGCTGCATGCCCGCCCCGTGAGCAAGGAGCATAAGGAGCTCCGAAACATGTTGGGGCTGAATGAAATATTCAGCGCTGTGTCCCGTTGTGCCTCAATAAAGGACTTAACCGTGGAGACTGAGTTCGCCTGTCATTGCGTGCACCTCCAACTGTGGCAACGTAAAGGAATATATATATATCGATATATATATATATCTATATATATATATATATCTATATATATATAGATATATATATATATATAGATATATATATATATATATATATTCACTGAAAAAACCATAGGTTATAGACCATATATAGTTAGGAATTAGCATTTATAAAACCTTATTTTACTCACACAAAACCATTGAAATTCGCATATATAGTTAGTTGCACTAACTATATATCGCGCACCCGCAATCCACTGCTGATCATGTCACATATTACATCATTCATGACATGGTCAGTGACATCACTGATGACATCTCAAATGACATCACTGATGACACCACTGATGACAACATCCAGTGACTGTATGTTTCTGTAAAGTTAAAATATGTCTTACATATTGAAGAATGAGTGGATGTATAAGTGTCTGGATGAAGGATTTAGTAGGTGCATGACTGACTGTATGAGTGAGTGATTAAATGTGTCTCACTGAGTGCATGGGTTAGTGACTAAACTGTCTTAATTTGTGCATCATTATGTCTGTTGTTCTGTAAACTGCTGCATGTGTTGATCAGTAGCTATATGAGTAACTATGTGGGTTATTGATTGGTTGCCCAAGTATTTGTATGGGAGACTGAGTGTGTGTGTGGGTGGCTGGGAGGTGTATGACTCTGTGCATAGATGTGTGAGCAGTTGATTCACTAGATGTATGGGTTCAAAGGTGCATGTGGAAACAGCTGTATGGGCGGTTGACTGTGTGCATGAGTGTATTGGTGAGTGAATGGATATCTCAGTGCTACATGTCAAAGTAAGTACATATGTAAAACACAGTACATGTGAGAGTTGACATATGAATTTGAATTTGAATTTAAAAATGTTTATATAGCGCTCTACTACCAAGCGGTTTCTTGGCGCTTTTGGACTGCAAGGAGTGACAGGAGCAGGGGGGATCAGACCTTGTAAGCTTGGGAAAAGAGCAGAGTTTTGAGGCCCTTCCGGAACTCAGTGTAGGAGGATGTCATCCGGAGTTCCGTCGGGAGGGAGTTCCAGAAAGCAGGAGCGAGAAGTGCAAATTTCGTTCCTCCGGCCTTTTTCTTTCGGAAACGGGGGGTAGTTAGCAGGGCCAAGTTGGTAGATCGAAGCTCTCTGCCAGGTATGTAAGGTTTGATGGCGGAGCAAATAAACTCCGGGGCGGTGCCCATTTTGGCCTGGAAGGTGGTACAGCCAAGTTTAAACAAGGCTCGCTCTTTTACCGGCAGCCAGTGCAATGCCTGCATTAAGGGGGTAACCCGATGGAATTTGGGCAGACCATGGATCAGGCGGGCTGCCTGATTCTGCACTAGCTGCAAACGGTGAATAGCGTAGGCTGGAGCGCCATTGTAAATGATGTTGCCGTAGTCAAGGCGCGAGAGCACCATGGCCATCACTATAATTTTTAATGCAGGCAGAGAGAAGAAACGAGAAATCTTCCTAATGGTTCTCAGGGAAAAGAAACAGGACGAAACAACCGAGGAGATCTGTGAATGAACAGAAAGTGAGGAATGGAGAAGAATACCAAGGGTTTTGACCTTGGGAACTGGGAGCGGGGGGGCACCAAGTGAGGAGGGCCAATGGGAGGGGGACCAGGGGCTGCAACCACCTCCAGTCAAGACTAACTCAGTCTTGTCTGGATTGAGTTTGAGGTGGTTGCAGTTCATCCAGTCCTGGATGAACAACATGACGGACTGGACGTTCTGGGAGAAGGAAGAGGAATGGGAAAGATTGAAAATTAGCTGGAGGTCATCGGCGTAATTGAACACCGTGACCTCGAGCTGCTGTAACATAAAAATGAGAGGGTAGATGTATAAATTAAAAGGAAGAGGGGAAAGTGAGGAACCTTGGGGGACTCCGCATACGACCTTACGAGGGGCAGCGGTGAAGCCAGCTAGATGAACCGCCTGAGCCCTGTCGCTCAGAAAGGACTCAAGCCAGGCGAGGGCCAGGCCCTCGATGTCCGCCGCCTTGACACGGGTGAGAAGGATGGAATGGTCCACCGTGTCAAAGGCGGCGGACAGATCTAAAAGAATGAGGGCCTGTGGACAATTAGTGTCAATGCCCTCGCGTAGGCTGTCCATCACTGAGGACACCACCCTCTCGGTGGAGTGGAGAGGGCGGAAGACGGCCTGCCTGGAAGAGAGGCAGTGGTTGGTCTCCACATAGGTGCTCAAGGTACTGGTCACGTGGGTTTCTAGAACCTTGCCGAGGTAAGGCAGGAGGGAGATGGGACGGTAATTGGAAGGGGAGGAAGGGTCAGCACCGGGTTTTTTGAGAATGGGAATGATAGCCGCAAATTTGTGAGCAGCAGGGACCGCTCCATTACTGAGCGAGTCGTTCAAGAGTGTGAGGGAGGGAGTAGGGCAGTTTAGGAAGATATCTCTTAAGATGTGAGCGGGGGCAAAGTCAAGGGGAGAACCTGACTTTACCTTTTGGAGCAGAGGGAAAAGCGTGGCCTTAGTTAAGGGAGGAATGGAAGTAAGTTTGGACGTGACAACAGGCGGGAGAGGGTTGGTAAATGTGGGGGAGGGAAGAGGAATATTAGCTTTGATCTTTGCGACCTTGTCAATGAAGAAATCGTTGAGTGAGTCGCAAAGCGGTTGGGAAGGGGGAATTGAAGCCGCAGCTCTATTGGACGAAGCAAGCTCATGTACTGTGGCGAAGATCTCCTTAGTTTGGGAATCCGCAGCCGTTATCCTGTTTGAGTAGAACAGGGTCTTAGCATCAAGAATACCTTGCTTGTATGTCTTGAGCACGGAGAGATAAGTAGTTTTTTTTATGGGGCAATATTCTCTTCTCCATGCACGCTCTGCTCTGCGGGCAGCCAGTTTCATTACCTTGAGGTCAGGAGTGAACCAGCGGTTAGCGGCATGAGCTCGCTTAACCGTGATCCGCCTCAAGGGGGCAAAGTCTTCGCCAGCCTGGGTCAACCACCCATCGATAGTGGCCAACTGGTCCGAGGCGGCGAGGCCAGAGAGATCAGGGCAGGAGTTAGCTAGGGATGAGTGGAAAGATGGCATATCTGCCTTACCCCATTTCCTAACCCAGGTGTTCTTGGGAAGGGGAAGTTTAACCACTGGGGCTAAGGCAAGGGAAAAAGAAATTAGAAAATGGTCCGACCAAGGACAAGGGGAAATGGTAGGGGGGGAGGTAGGGATGTTCAGAGTCGAGACCTGGTCGAGTGAATGGCCGTGCACGTGGGTAGAGCTATGAACATGGGGAGTGAAATTGAGGCTGGTCATGAGATCCGTGAACTCTTTAGATTGGGAACTTTCAGCGGGATCGTTAGGCCAGAAGTTGAGGTCGCCCAGGACCAACACTGATGAGTTATTAACGACCAGGGTTGCGAGGATGTCTTGGAGATCAGAAACAAAAGTGGGTGTGGGGTGAGGGGGACGGTAAATAAGAGCAACAGTTAGGGGGTCGCATGGGAGGTAGCGCGAACTATTAGACAGTCAACTTCGGGAATGAGGGGACAGGGAAGAGTCTTAAAATGGAAATCAGTGTGAGCTATTAGGGCCACCCCACCGCCTCTTCTACCCTCCGGTCAATCTGCTCGAACGATGGAATATGAGGGAGGGAGTGCGGCTAAGACGTTAGGTAGGGAGTCAGCCTTGAGCCAGGTCTCTGTTAGAAACAGAAGATCTGGGTTGTGGGTGTCAAGGTAGTCATATAGCTCGTACTGGTGACTGACAGCTGATCTGGTGTTGAGGAGCGCTGCAGTGGTGTTGAAAATCGACTTGTGAGGGACAGAAGGAGGGGGAAGAGCAGGGGAAGTGGTACGGCGCAGAGGAGTGGAGCTTAATATGGCAGTGGGAGCAATAGATGGAGGGGAGGAGAGAAGGTTTAAGTTTTGCAGCAGGCATGATAAGTGTGGGCTGATGGTACCTGGAGTCCAGTGGGATAGGAGATCAAGGGTAGAGTAGGTCAACGAGTGGGCATAAGGAAGTGCCCCTTGCCCCGGCCTGCCGCGGACGGGCGCAGACGGGCTGGACTCTGGCGCGACTCCGGCGAGCCTACGGGGACGTTTAAGTAGAGGAGCAGCGTGGGGGGAGTGGCGTGGGTGGGGTTGGGCGAGCCAGCCCGATCCAAGATGGCGGCCACTACCGCTAGGCGCCTGGAATGTTATCAGCTGCCAGCCAGCCCCGCTGAGCCCCTAGAAGATAAGGTAGGATGTTAGAGGTACCTGTTGATTTTCAGGTGCAAGTTAGATAAAATAAACGCTATTTTAAAAATCAATGCGTGTCGCCGCCGCACATATATAAATAACTGTGCATAAGAGCCAGTGAATGTGTGAGTGGCTGTATGGATCATTGTGAACTTGTATCAGGGATTATATAAGAGAGTAAATATGTGTTAGTATATGTTTGAATAAGTAAGGTGTGTATAACTGTATAGTTGAGGAAATGGAGGTGTGATTGATTCTTTGCATGACTGACTAGGTGTGTGAGTAACTCCATGGATGAGTGACAGTCTGTGAGTGTCTGTTTACACTGAGTGTATCTAAGGTTATATTAGAGTCTGAAGAGGTTCATCGTATTATAACATGAATGATGTCATCAGTGATGTGATCAGTAATCTCAAATGAGATGTCATCAGTGATGTCATCAGTGATGTCATTTGAGATGTCATCAGTGATGTCATCAGTGATGTCATTTGAGATGTCATCAGTGATGTCATCAGTGATGTCATTTGAGATGTCATCAGTGATGTCATCAGTGATGTCATTTGAGATGTCATCAGTGATGTCACTGACCATGTCATGAATGATGTAATATGTGACATGATCAGCAGTGGATTGCGGGTGCGCGATATATAGTTAGTGCAACTAACTATATATGCGAATTTCAATGGTTTTGTGTGAGTAAAATAAGGTTTTGTAAATGCTAATTCCTAACTATATATGGTCTATAACCTATGGTTTTTTCAGTGAATTTTCAAGGTTTTGTAAATGCTAATTCCTAACTATATATGGTCTATAACCTATGGTTTTTTCAGTGAATATATATATATAATACCAATTCCTCCCCCTACTGCTGGGCCAGGGGGTAACGTGTGTCCCTCAGTGGGCAATGCTACAGTACCTACCCAACCAACTAATAATCAGTTAGCACCAAACAAACCTGCACTCCGCCCTGTTCCTACAGCTACCAAATCAATCTCACCACCCTTGATAAAGCCACCACATAGGAAACCCCCGTGAACCTTACCCCAGATTCTTTCCCCTACGTAGCAGTCCTTATAAATGTCCCACCATTACCTGTAGGACAGAGAGAAACCTTCCAGATGCTTAAAAACAAGATCATGCACTGGTTAAGGGAGAACCGGCCTCTACCTGGAGACGTCGATGGGTTAATCCTGGGGGTAAGGAGAATAGATTGGATAGGGTTTACAACCAAAAGCCTGGGAGGGGATTGTATTGTGGTTAACTTCCAAGATCCAAGGGTGGCAGGATGGATAACTAGACAGGGATGGGGTACAAACAAGGGAGGTATTGGAATTGTCGATCTCACCTTTTTTTATCCCCGCCCAACCAGTGTATTGACTAGCCTGCTCAATGAACACACAAATCCCCCCACCCTACCATGGCCAATTATTCCCACACCAGCTCCACCTTCACTGCCCCAAAACTACACCACACGTACGAATTATAACCCTCCAGTTGGATGGCAAGATCTAGGGTGGGGATGTTGACAAACCCCTCAAGATTTGTGCAGTAGTACAGGAGGAAGTAATAATGACTTAAAAGGGAGTTGTGAAGAACTTGATGTCAATGCTGGTACAATTCCAATTGTTGGGAACACTGGAAATGGGAGTTTGATTGTGGTGGAAGGAGGCGGGATAGCAAATACCAACGCTGGTGTAGGGGAATCATCCACACCTACAGTAAATGAGGATGACAACATTGATGGTGGTTTTGTGAGGGTCGCTAACAACATTGAAAACCCAATGACTTCTCAACCATGCTCCAATAATAATAATTCTAGTGGGGGTGAGCTTAGCTTTGGTATGTTTCTATCTTGGAATATTGCTGGGCTGGGAAGTAAGCTAGACTCTCAAACGTGGGTGGAATTCATTAATGGGTTTGATGTGTGTTGCTTCCAAGAAACTTGGGCTTGTGACCCCGTTTTCCTCTGTGGCTATTTAAACTTCTCTATACCGGCCTCCAAAGGAGGTAGGGGTCGGCCAATGGGAGGACTCACTGTATGGATAAAGCAGGGCCTGGACATCTCTATCAAAGTGTTGGATTTGGGAACCAGCGATTTACAACTGCTAAGAATTTCATCAGAAAAGGGGGTTTTAATTGATTTGTATAACGTCTATGCAAGAGGCAGTAACTCAGCTAACTCTCCCACTCTAGAGGTGCTGTCTGCCTCCCTAGAAACTAAGGGGCATATTACCAACAACTAGCGATAATTTTTGTCTCTAACTTGTTTAGAGACAAAAATTATCGCCGCACATCGGCGATTTTTATCGCAGATAAACCTTGCTATTAGCAAGGTTTATCGCAAATGCGATAAAAAACGTCCGCAATGCATGAATATCGCTGAAAAGTCAGCGATATTCATGCATTATCGAGCAAATGCTCTTAGCCATGTTATCCACCTCCCATTGGATAACATGGCTAAGAACTGCTCAGGGCAGGTGTTAGCTTTTGGAGATATTCGCGCTTAGCGCGAATATCTCCAAAAGTTGGTAATAGGAGATAGCGATGTTAGGGACTGTTTCCAGTCGCTAACATCTTGGCACGCCCACTTTGCATGTCATTAGTGATAAATATCACTGACATGCAAAGCGGGGCCCAAGATGGTCGCTATCTCCTATTAGCTGTCACTAACTGGTGTTAGCGACAGCTTGGTAATAGGGAGATAATTTTATCTCTGCTTTCTTGGCTTTTAAAGCCAAAAAAGCGGAGATAAACCCCCTTGATAATATGCCCCTCAGTCCCAAGATAGTAGGGTATTAGTAGCCGGGGATCTTAACAGGACCTTCGAACCTCTCGACAGTACAAACGATCCCTTAGGGAAGGAAGAGGACACTCTTTGGGGAGTTCCATCTTTATGTTTAAATCCTGTCAAGCGGTGGACAAAGGACATTCTGTTATTAAACGCTATTTGTATGGAGCACGGTCTGAATGGGAGAACACCAGGGGACAAGAAGGGCAGTTGCACTTTTGATAATGGCCACAGCAGGAGTAGAATTGATTACATAATATGTATCCTCCAGCTGTGGCAGGGAGTTAATGATATGGTCATCAAGCCCAGAATAGAAAGTGACCACAATCCCCTTTGTGTGATCCATAGGTGGTGGAATGTTGGATCCGAAAATTCGGATTTAAGGAACGACCAGATCCCAGTAATGGCCAATGACGGACGTAGGCTAAAATGGCCAAGGGTATTGGCAAATGATGAAGCAATGACCTATATTAACCTTGAGGTGGATAAGGCAATTTCCACTATGGAAGCGGTAGATACCACAACCCCCGGGGCCAGGGATATCACAGATATCCATAATAAGCTATTTTCCCTCCTTAAACCATGTTTTATACAGACGAAGATCATCAAAGGGAAAAAAAACCCGGATGATGGTAGGTGGTTTAATTGCCAGTGCAGATCCGCTCGATTGAAATTGGGCCAAGCTATTAGAAATAGGGACAGTGCTGCAATTAGAGCGGCTAGGAAATTGTATAAAATAGCCATCTCCCAGGCCAAGAGGAAATGGGACGAAGACCACTGGGCAGAATTAAAGGAGGCCTCTAGTAGTAAGGATTCTAGGCTTTTCTGGAAAATTATTAAGTGGGGCAGAGGAGGTATCCCCGCAAGGCCTGACAACAATGTAGCCGAAGAAGCCTGGGTTGAGTACTTCAGACCACAATACGCTGAAGTAAAGTACCCTGGGATGGGGGAGGCCATACTGCCAGTCTTTGCTATTGACAATGTGTTCTCCCTTAAAGAAGTAGAGAATGCAATTAGCTCTGTACAATGCGGGAGGGCACCAGGGTTAGACGGGATACCCTCGGATATCTTCAAGCATGACATGAAGAGATGGGTGAGCTATATTTTTCTGCTGGGAAATGCTCTAGCCAAGGGGGGGGTGGTTCCCGAGTTATGGCAAGGAGCAATCATCATTCACATTTACAAAAAGGGAGATCGTTCTCTCCCCGCCAACTACAGGCCCATAAGTCTGATAGCAACCATACAAAAAGTAATGGGGAAAATGGTTACAAATCAGCTTATGGATTGGGTGGATGACAACAACGCTCTTTCCCCATACCAGGCAGGATTCAGGCGGGCAACCAGCACAATTGACCAGGTCTTCTGTTTTACTATACTGCGGTGGAAGACGGTTCTGCTTGGCAGGGGCTGCCTGTATGTCGCATTTGTCGACTTGCGGGCGGCATTTGATTTGGTCCCCAGGTTTAAGTTATGGCTGGTCCTGCAAAAACTAGGCATTCCCGTTGAATTGCTCACCCTAATCATGCGTCTGCATGAATCCAATTTTGCAAGAGTTCAGTGGGGTGGGAATGGTGAGTCAACATCGGACTTCCCGGTGGAAAGGGGGGTCCGCCAAGGCTGCGCCATGGCACCCTTACTCTTTTCATTATTCATCAATGGGATTGTTGAGCGAATGTTAGAAGTGAGTATAGATGCACCATCGTTAGCGGGTACCAGGGTCCCGATCCTGATGTTCGCTGACGATACCCTGATTATGTCAAAAACCCCTGCAGGGCTACAATGAGCATTAACCATATTTGATGTTTTTTGCAAAGAGCACGGCTTAGAAGTAAATGTGGGAAAGACGAAATTAATGGTCTTCTCCCCACGCCGTAAAATTCATCCCAAGGTAACCCTGAACAATAGTAAGCTAGAGATTGTCAAGGAGTTTACATATTTAGGGGTCCAAATAGCAGAGGGCTTGGGTTGGTCCCATCACCTGGAAAAAACGGCCTTAAAACACCAACAATTATCAGGTGCATTGCGGGGGGAACACAGAAAATCCAAGACCAAACCGATCAAACCTGTCCTTATAGTCTACGATGCAAAGGTCCTAGGTGCGACCTTATATGGTGCAGAGTTATGGGCTTGGGACAACCTCTCGACCCTATAGACATCTGAAAACAGGTTCTTTAGAGGGATCACAGGCCTTCCACAGAGCACCCCCCTAATACCATTGTTCCTGGAGCTGGGTAGACGGACAATTAGTGATAGAGCGCGATTGCGCCCTGTTCTCTATTGTAGACGACTTTGGACAACTCCTGAGATTAGGCAATATGCTGATGGTTTCCTTTCGATAATCAAGGAAGATAATTTCCACAAGATAAAGTGGCTAAAAAATTTAAGGGCCATGTTAACTAACCTGGGGTTTTCTAATCTTTGGTCCAACCCGCAGGGGGAAGTCTTCCCAAGCAAGGAAGCCCTTAAATCCCAATATTGGGATTGGGTTGGCAACAATCTTCTGAGAGGCGCCAGGTCTGACTCTATGGCGGGTCGCTTCATGGAGGCAAAAATCTACCCTATCTTAGAAAATTATTGGGACAATATTACGGTCCCACTGGATAGAAAGTTAGTCTTCCAGTTAAGATCTGGATCCATCCAGCTAAAAAAACTAACTGCAGGTTGGCAGAGGTCGACCAATATGTCATGCCCAGTGTGTGAAGCAGCTGTTGAAAGCCTAGGTCACTTTCTATTTGTCTGCAAAGCCTATTCATTATCTAGGAGGGTATGGCTTACCCCTGTATGCAAAAACCTTGGGACACGAGATAGTGCAGTGGCATTGAGAATTTTATGTACATCTACCCAGGAGTCGTTAGTTCTTGGGGTAGCCAAATACCTGGGGTGGGCCTGGGCAATTAGGCGGCGATCTATGGGTGGGCTCAGTTAATCTGGTTTTTAATTGTTTTATAAATCCCAACCTAATTTGTTATATATGTGAACCTTTTTATGTTGGTATTGTATGAGCTTGCACAAAATGTCTTATATGAATTTGTATTTGCTAAAATGATCTGTTTTTTATTCTGTCATGTTCAATTTTATGCTGTGCTTTTATGAGAAATTATCTCGAATAAAGCTTGTTCAACCATATATATATATATATATATATATATATATATATATATATATATATATATATATATATATATATATATATAACATTTCTATGGCAAAATGAAACCCCTCATTTTGTTCCTTTGCAAATTAAATGTTTTAAGTGTTAACACTTTATTCAAATCAAGATGACTTCAGGTGTGCCATACTTTTGTCATAAGTAAGACTGTTAGCGCTCTAGTTGTTCTTTAGAACACTCTGGGACATTCTGTCACTGGGCTATAGTTGGGCTACATCTGGCTGAAATTTGGGCTACATTTGGTTTTTTTGTCTCTGGTGGCCATCTTTGGGCTACATTGGGCTACATTTGGGCTCTAACATATATATAGCCCAATGTAGCCCAATATATATTTTTCAAAGTTAATTTTCGTAAAAACCACTGGAGCATATATCTTGAGACATAGCAAAGGCACATCGGGCTACCAGTCCCTACAATTTTGCCAAGTTTTGTGGAAATCCATTCAGCCGTTCGAGCTAAAAGTGAGTCCAACCGCCCTATGGAAAACTCAATGTTAAAAACATGTTTTGGGACCCCCCTTTTTTCTCGGCGACCGCCAGTAGGTAATATACAGATAGATATATATAGATATATATATATATATGTATATATATCCCCAAATTATTTATTTTGTTTCTTTTATACACACAGTTTTATACTATATCTTGTTTTTACATCCCAGGTTAGAGCATTGTGTGATTTTAACTCTCATAATTAATATTGTATGTTCATGGGCGAATTTATTTATATTTACATTTTTTGCACACATAAAAATATTAAACTGCAGCGTGCAAATATGTTAACAGTGCGTTTTTCACATATGAATTAGCCTATTTTAACATGGGCCTCATATTACCATGTCCAACATTAGGTTCCACATCTACCTGTAATGAATCTGGGCCCTTATTTATGAGGCCTTGCGTCAGTTTTGCGCCGCCGGTGCGTCACTTTTTGTGACGCACCAGCAGCGTACAAAATGCGCCTTGTTGCGCCATATTTAAAAAGTGACACATCTAGGTAGATGCGTCACTTTTTAAACCCCTGTGCCACATTATACCTGCGTCAGGTGTAATGTATGCAGAGGGGGCGTTCCCCCACAAAAAGCCTCGTAATAGTGACGCAGTGAAATCTATGAGATTTCACTGCGTCACTTTTAGGATGCTGTTGCGTCAAAATCTTGCGCCTGCCTCACAGCAGGCGTAAGACTGACGCAAGCCCTTTCACATGGGGCTTGCCCCATGTGAAAGGATGCATTGCTGGAGTTGCGTCACTTTTATGACACACTCCGGCAATGCGTCACTTTTGTGCTTACAGATGCGTCAGAAATACTGACGTATCTGTAAGTCCTTGCGACATGATGCGTCATACATTAAATATGACGCATCATTGGTGTCGCAAGGAGTGCGCACTGAGAAGTGACGCATCGCTGCTTTCACACAGCGATGCGTCACTTTTCATAAATGAGGTCCCTTGTTTTAGTTCAGGAGAAAAGCTGTACCCTCAACTTTGAATGTTGTATCATTTGCTGATGTTTTCATATGTGACGGTTCGTTTTTATGCAATCCTCAAAGTATCTGCTAACAAGGTGCTGGGGAGAGAACATCCTGGAATGAGAGTATCTTCTAATGTCTAAGATACTGCAGTTGAAAGACACCTAGTATAGATTGTACTGTACTTTAGTTTGTGAAATAATTAGGCTACCTTATCAGAATGTACCTTAAAATGATTGGTTCCCTTGAAGGGAATAATGTGTAGCAGTAGTAAACTGATGAAAATTGTGTTTTTGAAATCATGCAATGTAGGCTTGCACTTAGATGCCTTTCCAGTTTCCTTTAGAACAGATTATTTTTTCTTTTGCCCAATGGAATTAGACTCTTGGGCAGACAACTTCAACACTTGCTAGACACATTTTTATTTGCTGCATTGATACTGCCTTGCAGAGGCTGTGCTTGCTGAAACTTGTGTCTGACTTCTCCCCAACTTTCCCAAGCTTAGCCGAGTGGGGTTTTCTCTTATAGGGAACTTAGTCAGGTTTCTCTTATTTGTGACAACTTTATAATAGTTTGCCTTTGCATTTAAATTTTGAATTGCTGTAAAATATATTAATTAATACATTTATGAACTGAGTATTGATTTACAGCTAATTTGATGATTTGAGTTTGTAACTTTGCTCATCTTTTAATAAACTTTCATGATTTGCAAAACTAATGTTCTCTGTCATCCTTGTGAGGCCTAATGTGCTTCACGTTATTGAAATGTATTGACTGTTGTGTCCGACTCAGTCAGAAATGAAGGTCCATCTACTTGATTGCAGTCTGTACTTCAGTTTGCACCATAAACTCATCAAATAGCCTCACGTGAAGTGCTCTCACTTTGGGTCGTGTCTACGCAGTAGGACCTACTACATAATAAAGAAATAAGCAAATATGAACACACTGATGTACTAATTATAGTTCTTGAAAAACACACACCAGCTGCACTGGGTGTTTTCGAAAGGCTTACCATCCACATTCATAAAGTCAGAGTATGTTCTCATAACTTCAATGAGCAATTAAGAAAGGTCTATCATTTTATGGATACACATTATTAGTTTAGCATGGCAAATATCCAATCTAGAACCAGCCTTCCATTTATTTAAGTGATAGGTATGTCATCCTCTACTGACACAATTTTGAACATTGAGGAGAGTACAATGCCTTTTTGGGAACAGTCAGTAAGTAACTGTAATGGTGCTGGTATGGAGAGCGATTGAGATGAAAACTATACTGCTGCACCAAAAATGTAGTTGAGATTCAATAGTATTTACAATTCATAGTTAAATCACGCTCATGTCCAGCAAATCTATTTTTACACATATTTACATTGGTCTTGAGTACAGATGAGATCCCCGTGAAAGAAGAGAAATCGTTGTAGAGCTTGATACATCCCTATATCCCTGGAGGGAATGAAACAATGAATTGGACAAAAACATAAGGTATTACTTGATACCAAATATACATTTCATCGTTTTGAAATGATGTACACACTTTTTCCATATAGATTACACTGCTGGAATTGTTAGACAAGTGCACTCTGTCCCCACAGATGATAGCCACATGTTCGCTTCCTGTCCCACCTTCTCACATTATTGCAGGTATAGCTATGAAAAAGTATCAGAGATCCTCAAATATAATGATTTTGTCATCAAGACCATTTGCTTGGGGGTTCGTGTGTGAATAATGGGCCTCCTTCCAAGATCAAGAGACACATTATCTTTAAGAATTGATGGGAACAAGAATAGACTTTCCTTTCTAATAATGTTCAAGAAAAGGAAAAATTAAGAAATGGTTGTTAAAATGTACATTTCAGAATACAGGTTATAAAGACCATTTAATCCAAAGCCACATGAGAGCTAAGATTACATACTCTTCCCATCAACCTCCCTGACCACTCCTCCCATTAGGCCTTCTGACCATAAGACTGTAGAAAACTGCCAGAGTTACCGGTCCAAATGCTGAAGATTCAGACTAGTCATGTAACCTGACCATCACACACAGCTGGTAAGGTCAACCAGAAGCAGACTGATGTTCAACCTGCTGTCTACCCTTCTCCCCAAAAATACAGTGGAAACCCTCCAGCAAGCAGTTTGGTGTTGCTGGAGGGTTTCCACTGTACTGCACTGGTGGCAGTTTATATGACCAACTTGTTGCAAGGTAGAAATATTATGTGGTAGGGCAGGGGTGCCTTACCATGTAATACTAACACAATAAGCAAAGATGGACCCCAGGTGCTCACTCAGTATACCTTCTCTCCTTTATGGTAGAGTGGCAAAGAGCAGACAGGCTACTTCGAGGAACATGTGTTAAGCATTTCATATCAACATGGACGCTAAATAATTTACACGACTCGAGAGCAATCCGACACCAATTTATAAAAATCGCCCTGATTTTTATACATTTTTAGACACCAAAATGAAATCAATAACTACAGTATAACAGTTATCAATTTTTAAGCAATAAATAAATATGTGCAAAACATTAACTCTGTGGTCAATAGGAAAAACACATATATGCAGTTGATACTTCAGAGATTGAGTTCAAAAGAACTTACTAGAATTAAAGTTTCGGGAGTTCTTACTCCAGTTCACAAGAGCTAGCACAATTTTACCTGGCTCAGAGAAGCGGGGTGCAGAGGTGCACTTTCAGCTCTCAAACAGAGCTGTTAATCAGACTTGCTGTGTTCAGGTAGTTACCTTAGCAAAAAGGTACTTGCGGGGTGAGTTGAGCAAAACCCTTTTGAAAGTACCACCTGCGTTGATTCTGGTTAAACCTTGACACCACCAGTATTTTGGGGGTTAAAAAGACGGGGACTTATTTATGGGCTCTTGCGTCACTTTTGCGCCGCCGGTGCGTCACTTTTTGTAATACACCAGCGACATAAAAAATGTGCCATGTTGCGTCCTATTTACAAAGTGACGCATCTAGGTAGATGCGTCACTTTGTAAACCCTGTGCCACATTAGATGTGCGCCAGGTATAATGTATGCAGGGTGGGCGTTCTGACACAAGTAAGCCTCGTAGAAGTGATGCCATGAAATCTATGAGATTTCACTGCACCATGTCTAGGACGCAAATGCGTCAATATCTTACGCCTGCCTCACAGCAGGCATAAGACTGACGCAGGCACATTGAAAAGGGACTTGCCCATGTTAAATGATCCATTGCTGAAGTTGCGTCACTTTTGTGACACACTCCAGCAATGCGTCAACTTTGCGCCTACAGATACGTCAGAAATACTGACGTATCTGTAACTCCTTGAGACGTGATGCATCATATTATAAACATGACGCATCCAGCATGTCACAAGGAGGGTGCAATGAAAAGTGACGCATCGCTGTTTTTATGCAGCAATGCAGCAGTTTTCATAAATGAGGCCCATAGTCTAGCACCAAACAGGAAAGAAATTGACCAGGCCATCATGGAGCTGGACATATAAGTAATTGTTAGATTTGGGGGTCTCTAGTTGGCAGAGGTAGGTACCTTCGACAAATAGGGACCTTTGCGTCTAGTCAGGGTAAGGGTGTACAGTCCTAAAATAACCCCTGCTCACCCCCTTGGTAGCTTGGCATGAGCAAACAGGCTTATCTCAGAGGCAGTGTGTAAAGCATTTGTGAACACCCACAGTAACCCAGTGACAACACTGCAGATGGACACCACACAAGTTGTATATTAAAAATAAGTATTCTTTATATAGACTTAACACAAGACCACAAACGACAAAAATCCACAATACTGTACTTCAAAAATGGTAGAATTAGCTTAGTTCTCTTAAGATGTAAAATGCAACACTTTGAGTTCAATGTACCTTAGAATGCATTGCCACCTTTTGGCAAGAAGTCAGGACAACACTCGAATCTATCCTCGGATTATCTATCCCGTGCTCATGGTCTTTAATCATCTTCGGACTAAACAATAACATCAAGGGTTTAGAGAGAGATTTTCTGTTCTATGCCATCTTGCTGGCAAGAGGAGAAATCTGCAAAAACTGGGTCAACACAAGTCCTCCAACACATGTAGAGTGGCTGTCTTCACTATATGCAGCATCAAAGCTGGATCTATTTAGAACATGTAGCCCTCGATCTTTGAGATTTTGGGACCTTTTGATCAATTGGAGAAGGGATAGTTAGCCAACCCGGGTTTTTTTTTTTTTCCCCCGGGTCCGATGATTAGGCCTAAAATCTCTCTGTCCAAAGGGAGGCACCGTACAGTTAATGGACAACTGGCCGAACCGGTCCGAAGGGAGAACGTCCGTCCAAGCTCTGCTGGCGGCATTGGGACTGACTCTCTGGGTACTAGGAGCTTAGTATTGGGCTTCTTGGTGCTACAGGGGGGTCGGGCCTCCTGTTTTTGCGGCTAGGAGCACAGTTGGATCGGCTTTATGGCTAATGAGGACAAAAAAAGAAAAAAAAAATGTGCCTTAGAATGCTTAACCCTATACAACAAAAGTGTTGCAGGGAAGGTGATGCGTCGGTTCCTTACACGCAAGAATGGAGATGCGTCAGGTCCCTACTGATGCTTAGGGGATGCATTGGTTCTTCTCTGCGAGGGGAGGTGATGTGTTGGTTTCTTACTGCGCTTCAGTAATGAAGATGAAGATCCGGTGCAATGAACAAAAATGGCATCTTCTCTCGAATGCAACACATTGCTTGCACCCCCGACGGCCGTGTGGAGACTCAACGATTCTTCCGAGCTGTGAGAGGCCCTGTGACACGCTTCCTGGAGATGCGGCGGCATCTGGTGCGACGTCAATCCTCTTCTCCAGCATTGCGAGGCTCTCTGGCGATGATGTGACAGCTGCAGCGGTGGCGACACATTTCTCCGTTGATGCGGTGGCGTCTGATGCGACGTCGATCCTCTTCTCCGGTGATGCGACCACAGTGGCTGCGGCGGCACGCTTCTTCTTCCTGAGTCGCGCTTCCAGCTCCTTGCGACATGCAGTACCTCAGAAAGCCCAACACAACTGCAGGCACTTCCAAAGAACTCTTAGGGAGCTGGCGGGTGCAGTCTGTTGTCCCTTAGACTTCAGCAGGAGGCAAGCTCTTTCTCAAGCCCTTGGAGATCCTTCACAAGTTGATGAAAGTACACACAAAATTCCTCTCTCCTCTCTTTGGCAGTTAGGAAACCACTGCAGGCCAATCCCCCAAGCAGCATTTCAACCTAGAGATAGTCTCCCCTCAGTCTCTCTGGTTCCTCTCCTCAGCAAAAGTTTCTTCTTTTTTCCTAAAAGTGATCTAATTCTCTGGGGTCTGGGTCCCCGTTTTTGTACACAGTTTCTCTTTGTTCTCTGAGAGTAGAGAGGGCTTTGACTAGTCCAAACCGGTTCTGGTTAGTCCTGGAGCACTTTGTTTACTTGTCTCCTTCTTTCCTTTCACAGTGCAGGGAAGAGACATCAGACACACCACAGGAGGTGGAGCCATCATTTTGGATGGAGGGCACAGCCCTATTCAGGTCCCAGGTGCAACTCCTCCCACCCATTTACATGTAGATCTCTCTATTCAGCCCTATTCCTGGAATCCGCCATCCCCTGTCACTCAAACTCCAGACATGGAATACACAACCTAGCAGAGGCAGGCTTGGATGGTTAGACAAGAAAATACTTACTTTCAAAAAGTGGTATTTTCCAACACAGAATGTTAAAACCAACTTCACTAAAAGATGTATTTTATCATTCTGAGTTCAGGCATACTAAACTCGAATTTCTACCTAATTCCCTGAGTCGGTTAGTATTATAGAATGTAATAATCAAACTGCCCATTCTGGCTATGGGGAATAGGTAGCATTGCAATAGTGAAAAACGAAAATTACTGTAATTCACTATTAGGACATGCCACACACACCAGGGCATGTCCTACCTTATACTTACAACACACCCTGCCCTTGGTCCTACCATAGGGGTGTCTGATATGACGATAAGGGAATGTTTAGGGACTGGCAAGTGGGTGCACTTGCTCAGTCAGCATGGCAGTACCTGACTGCACACAGGCTCTGCAATGGCAAGCCTTAGACATACTTTTACAGGCTGCTTCTGTAGGTGGCACAACCAGTGCTGCAAGCCCACCAGCAGCATTTGGTGTACAAGCCCTGGGCACACTCAGTGCACTGTACCAGGGTCTGACAAGTAAACCAAACCAGCCAATCATGGAGTCACTAATCCATACATCAATTTACAATAGGGAGAGCATATGCACTTTAGCACTGATCAGCAGTGGTAAAGTGTCCAGAGTCATAAAACCAACAAAAACAGGTCAGACAAAATACAGGAGGGAGGCAAAAAGTTCAGGGATGACCCTGCAAAAGGGCCAAGTCCAACAGTAATGTATATGTGAGTAATATCCTAAATGTATATATAAATAATGTGCTAATTCCAGCCCATGTTATTTGATGGACTGCCAGCCACTTGCGGTAGAAATACGTTTAGAACACTACTATTGAGTAGTATATCCTTGCACATATATCCCACACATATAACATAAGGCACCCTGCCTCCTGGGCTATATAAGACCTATCTCCACATATAACATAAGGCACCATGCCTGCTGGGCTATATAAGACCTATCTTTGGGGTGACTGACATATATTAAATGCAATGAGGTGACCCTGTCACACATGGGAGCATTTTCTCAAGAACATGGGATAACCATCGCAAATTTAGCTTAACATAACTTTGCACAACGCAGTGTATCGCGAGAAAATAACACTGTCTTAATGTCCAATTCCCAACCCGTCGGCACCGTGCGATAGTTGCATGATAATACACCAAATGTCTGCGTAAAAATCAACATGACAAACAAAAAATGTAAAACACGTCATGCGGGAAAATGCACTATAAAAGGCACAAAAAAAACACATCAAAACCAATTCAAACTGCGTAACACCATGATGCACCCGGACCGAGTGCAGAGGACAAGGTGAACCCCACAAGCCCCATGGAGGACCAGCAAGGAACCCCGTGTTCAGGTAAGGGCAAGAAGAGGAAGAGGACGACGGGGGTCAGTCCGCTGGAAGACCGGATCATCGTCACGGAGGTGATAGAACATTATCAACAACTGTTCGTCACCTCCACTGTGGCACTGGCAACCCAAATGGAAATCTGGCAAACCATTGTCACCAACGTCAATGCAGTCGGAGTGTCGAGGAGGTCAATGGAGGAGGTGAAGAGGCACTGGCATGATATGCAAAGCCAGACCAAACAGAAACTCTCCGCCACCAGGAAAGCAGGAGGTGGGAGTCCTGCACCACAGGAGGAGCTGGATGAGCTGGAGGAAATGGTGGCCACAGTCACCAATGTGGAGACGGTGGCAGGAGTTGGGGGTCTTGTCACAGATCGATATGACCTGACCCAATAGCAACAGCAACAGGGTGAGTAACGACCAGGGATGGGGGGACATGGGGCGATGGTCATAATGGCACATATGCACCACAGTTATGTGTAGCACACGCACAATGATTTTGGAACATGTCCCTGATACCCTTGGCACACTGCAGCACACAAACAAACACCAAGTACGCCCCCTTCCACCATGTGCACATATGGGCCCCCTCCAAATCACCAATGACACAACCTATCCATGCACATGTGATGAATCCAGAAAAGCAGCAGTTGTTTGAGCCACACTGACTATGCAAGTGACACTGCTTGACCGATCACATGGCAGCAGACAAAATACGTGACATGGTGCACGATTTGACATGGAGGTGGCCCAGTGTGGATCACATCCGTAAAGGAACAGGTCACACTCTGACATATCCACGTGCACCCACATGCCATTGAGTCCAATACACGCAGCAGACAGACAATGCATAAGGTCACAAAATCTGTTCAAGAGCACAAATGACCCAAGTCGCAAACATTTCAGCCCCAAAAAGCACACAATTCAAAGGCACACCTCCTCAAAGGGAGAAGGGCCCACAAATTCAGAGCTGCGGGGGTGACTCTCCCACAATGCAACACACACACATAATAATCACAGAACAACAGCAATGACTGAAATGTAGTACAAGGTGCCACACCTACACCACAGGACAGAGGACACAACATGTTCTGCTTGTGCATAGTAACTGGCCATTCACATCTGGCATTGCCTGACACTGTGTGATGATAATGTATGGGTACTCCCACACATCCATCATGTAATCGAAAATCCCACTGTCTGCCATCAAATAGCCAGCTCCACCAAAACAGTCACAATGTGCATTGTCATGCAGTCTGTATGTAAACATCTGCACAGCGTCAACATATATGGGAAACTCTGTTAACCTGCATCTCCCCTTAACATTGCAGAGGGACAATCAACACCTACTGCAGAGCAGACCACACATCCTATCAGTGATGATGAAGAGGACAAGCTGCACAAATGTTCAGACACCCTCCCACGGATAGTGGACAGTCTCTGCACCCCACCCGCAGGAGCAGGGCAGCCCAGCTGCCTCGAGGTGACCCCACCACCCGCAGAGACCACACAGCAGGAAACACACACCAACACGGCTGTCTCCCAGGACCTCCCATGGAATTTCAACGCCATGTGTTGGTTTGCTAGGTGGAGATGGCTGATCAGCTGCGTGTGGGTTTTGAGCTCTTGGCAGCCAAACTCAATGCCATTCGTGGGTGTCTGAGTCCCATCAGGGATCACTTACAGTCCCTAATGGACACCCACTGTCCATACCATGTTCACCGACAATCCTTGGCTGACTTCGCTGGGGCCATTACTCAAATACAAGAACTGTCTAGTCAGACAGGCACTAGCAATTACAGCACAGAGTTGGCACAGATGCGCAGGACAATGGAGAACATGGAGCAGATGCAGGCTGAAAGTATGACTGCCACGGCTGAACACCAGCGAGATGTAGCTGGGATCTTCCATGCCTTGCAGTTCCTCGTCTTGCCATTGCTGCCACTGAGCCTGTCACAGATAACTGCAGTGGGAACTTCGACACACATCTCCTACCCCTGATGTGTCAGTAGAACACAGTGATGCAGCCCTATCGCCTTCGCACCCTGATGTGTCAGAGACACACAGTAATGTAGCCATTACACTGCCACACACACACAGGACACACCAGACACAGAAGAAGTATCAGAGGAGTAAGATGTGGATGGTAATTACTGTGTGAGGAAGGAGGTAGTAGCATCCATCACCGCCATATGTCCGGTCCCTGCTTGGTTCAGCCCTATGTATCATACCTTGGGACAACACCTTCCACTGACCCCCGGAACACTCTGTGACATTCACCTGGCCCCCCACATGGACTGCCATATCTTCACTGGTTGACAATTATACATCAATCCTGCTGCAGACTGCACTCTCACTCATCCAAGTCACTTTCAATCCCCAAAGGACTCTAGTTGGCCCACCACTGGCGTTCCATGTAATGTGGGCTTGGCATGACCATGTACAGCTCCAGCTCCGGCATTCACCAGAATGTGAATAAAGGCATTCACCAGAATGTGAATAAAACACATGAAATCAAACAGATGTGTCATAACTATATTCACTCAAGTATGAAAGTAGGGATGGATGTAGGGACAATGATTGCACAAGAAGTAATACCCTGGTAAATGATATCAATGCACATGTTTAACACTAAGCCACATGGCCAATTACGTGACTGTGAAGGTGAGTACTAGCTGTGGCCTCCTTGCACATGAACAACAATCTCGCAAACCCCCAACATAGGCACACACCCATGTACTGAATAGGGCTGTGTGTAGGAATAACCAAGTCGGTAGCAGGCCAGAAGTGGTGTCCTACATCACATGTGACAACAGAAGTGCACTCCGCATACCTACTCACACACATCTGTGTGGACATATTCTGTTTCGATGTATAACATTGCTCCACATGGCCAGAGTTTGGACACCATACTCACATTTCTGAAGACACGTAAGTGCACAGGTCTGCCAGCAACTATCCCAAAAGAATGTATGGCTCACAGAGGTGGAGCTGTCAATAGGGACCCACACCCATTGTACATGCGTGTCAGTCCCTCCCTGTGTAGGGATGATGCACATTGTGGCACACAATTTGTTAGTCTAATCAACACTCATCACAGTTATACACAGTGAAGTTACGTAGACTTTATTGGCATGTGCATGTCAGTACGGACAAGACAATAGCAACAACATGCAGGGAAATACTTAAGACACTTAATTGCCGCATGGGAACATGTCGAGGTGCAAGAAACAAGGAGGCAAAAATGTACACAAATTCATTACGGATGGCAACGCTCTCAGCCCACCTTGCCTTGTTGGACGAGTAATGTGATGTTTGGCGTCTGCTCATTGCCCCATGTGAGGGGACACAACTCACAGCCCATGGGGTCTGCATAGTGCTCTTCCATCGGACTGTGCCGACTGTCTGCTCTGCTGCCAGTGATCAGGTGAAAGGGGCCAACAAGGTCACATGTCATGCTACATTGCCATGTGTGTACTCTCCCCCCAACAGTATGTCCGAATTGGTAACGTTGCCAAACAACACTGTGCTGCTTCGACCATGGAACTGCATCACCTTGCACAGGTGTGTGTACACACGCATAGTTCCATGCACATGCGTTCTGAGTCCAGACAAAGGCAGACATGTCAACTGTTGTGTGGTGAGATATGTGACCATTCCCCATGATGCATCAAGGTGTTGGGACCTGTGCTGTGGGTGGCAAACCTATGTGGCTGCAGGAACGTAGTTACTTGTCCAAGAATATGAGGGCAGCTTCATGGGCAAAGTGTTCCAATAGTACGTCGTTGTCGGGTTCAAGGAACACCAGGGTGAGCCAATCCATTAACTGGTCCGGCAGATGTGCTCAGTCCACACTGTTTCCTCTATCCAAAACACAGCCCAATAGGGGAGCGCCTCAATGTTGTCACTGCACACAAGGAGTTGTGCAATCTCCCATGCACAACTGCCAGCAAATACGCCAAAGATCAGTGCTACCCATGCACGGCTATCCCGGTGACACTCCTGTTCGTGGGCCAACAGGGGGTGCACTGCCAGGTCATAATCCAATTCAGCTACCATTGTGTTGGGTAGGCAGACCTCCAAGGGCCAATCGAATGTGCATGATCGACAGTAGAACCACGGTTGGATGCAGGTGATGTAGGCAAGAAGGAAGCTCTGATGTAAACTGATACACAACACTGCCATTGGCAGTGATCCCAACAGATGCAGCATTCATGCATGGTACAGTTCCACGTGACAGGGGTTGTGCATGTGCCTGGGAATGCCTGCCATTATGTTTGTTGGTCTCATAGCACCGGCACTCAGCACTCCTCAGACCGGCGATATGCCACAGCTCTGGGTAAAGAGTCATATGTGTGTGCAACATTTGGACGTATGGGTAGTTTTTAACCAGTGTGTCAAGGGCATCCCTTGCAGGTGTAGGTCATACAGGGACAAGTATATGTGGGTTTTGGGCACGTTGGTTTTTCATTACTGTAGTTCGTGATGTGGGAGTCGTCCTAGGCTGGTATGGTATCTCCCGCAGGGTGTGCCAGCCGCATTCAGGACCAAGGTCGGGGGTTGGGTTGGCCTTCTGCCTTGTGTGGTGAGACAAAGGAGATTTCATACCTAATTTCAGTCTGACTACTGCGTGCATTTCGGAAATGTGATGTGACCTTCGCGCTGACTTTGATGCCAGGCCTGTGATTTGGGGTGCAGCAATTTCGAGACACACGCAGCTGTAGGCATGTTTGCATGAGCCAAGGGCCCGATAGGCCCAGCACTCCTTATTTAGTTTCTCTCTCTCTTTCTCTCTCTCTCTGTTTTCCTATCTCTTCCTGTCCTTTGATGATTACCTGACACACCTTCTTATCTTGAATATTGTATTGCAGGCTGTGAATCACAAATTGTACAGGGATGCCCGCTATGACTCTTCCAAATAGTTGTTTGGAGACAAATTAGAATGTGACATTTTGTTTGGTCTTTCAATGGTGAATGTATGAATCAGGATTTTAGTACTCACATTTATGTTGATTGTTGCTATTGTCCAACATCAGGCGATTGCTTTTGTTTATGTTTTCGTGCAGTGTCTTGGTCCGAGGAGGTGGGGATTGCATATGGGTGGGGCCCGGGCAGGGGTAGAGGGGGTTGGTCCTGGGTTTGTAGGCGGTGGGTGTTGTGGCCCTCTTGGGTGTCCAGCCCACATGCTCAGTGGCTCCATGGCATCTTTTCTTCAGGTGTGGCTCTGGGCTGAGCTCCCTTTAGTGGTGTAGGCTGTTGTCCAACTTTGCACCAGGTCAGAGCAGGTGTTAATTTCCTGCTGCTAATGTGCCTTATTGCCTGTTTTGTGATCGCCAATCTGGCTGGTCATTGAATATGTTCCGGAGTGGTGTTGGCACGGCTTTTGGCACGGGAACTCCTACTATGCATCTCATTAGCGATAGTTGCAGGGGTCGTCTGTGGCAATGTTTTTTCTGCTGCTATCGCCTGGTGATGTCGGCTGTTAGCACCTGCTTGTGAATACGGTGATACATTTATTGTGACTTTGGCTGCGATAAACTGCTGAAAACTCTGCGATATTTCCTTGAGAGTATGCCCCATGGTGTGTTCAGGGTCATACTCGAACAGGCAAGCTGCTCGTGCAAGGCTGACATGGCAGACCTGCAGACTTCGATTTTACTCGGGTCACTCAGGGTTGCACAATACATGTTGCAGCCCTGGTACCCCTTTTACATCCCTCTCCTGGGTCCCACTGATACCACATACAAGGGCCTCATTTACGAGGCCCCTTGCTCCATCGGAACGTCACTTTTTATGACCTTCCCTGGCGCAGAAGCCTGCATGATATTTATCAGGCAGCACCAGGCCACTTTTTTGGGCCTAATGCTGCCTGATAAATATCAGTCCCCTTAACGCAGTGTTTGCGTTAAAGGAAATTGCAATGGGTGTTGCTGGGGGCGTTCCCAGCAACATCCATGGCATTTTGACACAGCCCCAGATTTACTAGAAATCATAAATCTGAAGCAGTGCCAAAAGCTTACGCCTCCCCAGGGGAGGCGTGAGGGAGGCGCAACAGGGAGTAATATCTTTATTTCTCCCCGTTTTTCCTTTTTCTATGTGTGCTGAATTCTGCAGCACATGTAGAAAGAGGAAAAGCCTCTTGAGGTTTTTTTTGTACATAAAGGTTTCAGCACAAAAATAATCATCCCCGCAACACAAGCCCCCTTGCATCATTGTGCAAAGGTGCCTGCATTGGCGTAGGTAGCCCATTGTGCACTGGTGCAGGGGAGGAGGACAGGAATGCACCGTATCTTATAGATATGGCACATTCCTGCCCTTTTCTTTTGCAGTAGGGAAGTGCAGCAGGAAGGCCTGCTGTACTTCCCTATGGCAAAACCTCATAAATGAGGCCCAAGGTCCTTAAAGGGGTGTAAAAGCACGTGCCAATTGGGTGTGCCAATTCACATTTACAGTTTGAAGGAAAGAGCACTAGTGCTGGGCCTGGTTAGCAGGTCCCAGCACACTTCCAGATCAATTACCACAGCCAGCATCTAGCAGAAAAAAGTGGGGGACACTGTAACACAGTCCATTTTACAGCACAGATGCTTATACACAGCCTTAGAGCCAATCAAAAGCAGAATCATAGGGGTATATTATCAAGAACGGCGTTAGAATTATCGCCGCTTTAGCAGCAGGAGACTGCTGCTAAAGCGGCGATAATGGGCTTGATAATATACCCTTGTGAATTCCCATAGAAGCCCAGGTTCACACAAGAACCTGGGCTTCTATGTTAATTAACAAGGGGATAATATCATAATATCAAGCCCATAATCGCCGCTTTAGCGGCAGTTTCCTGCCGCTAAACCAGCGATAATTTTAACGCCATTCTCGATAATATGCTCCATAATTCCCACCACACCTTTCTAAGCAAAACGTAGCACCTGAACCCCTGCACATTTCATCTTGCACAGCTTAACAGCTCTGCTCTCAATGGGCATTAACACTACTTCATCCTGCAACATATTCACCAACTCACACACAAGCTTATAGCACAACCCTGCATAAACCTGAAACCAGGTTTTAAAATAGATATCCCACTCGCCACCGCCAAAAGCAAGCAAACGGGCTATGTACTGCATTTCACATTCATCAAGGCTCATTCAGCAGTCATGCAGGCAGATACTATCATTACTTCTAACAACTTGTATGACATCTTTATTACTAAGGCTTAGCTCAGCCTGACTACTTCATGCTCTATTCCTAGTTTCACAAACTTTTAGCATTCAGCACATCAAGCCACTAATAAAACCAGAAGATGCAATAAGAAACATCCATGGTGCATTGTGGCCTTAGACGTCCCCCCAACAATCTTACTTGAACACCTTGAAACTCTTCTACTGCCACTTCCTGCCATCTGCCACGTTGGCCATCAGTTCCCACCTCATTTACCGACCAGTAAGCAATAACCCTGTATTCAAACTTCAGATATCTGATCTGATCATGAGCAGCTGTGTGAACAACATCTTCCTCTTCAACAATAACCTTCCAAAAGAATGAATGTTGTCCACTCGAATCTGCTGGTCACCACCGATATCACACTGCTCAATACTCATCAGCACTGCCTGCTATTTTTAATCTGGACAAACGTACCCTCAGTAAAGACATTAGTTAGGAACACTGTGTAGGTACTTTTACCCTGAGATTTCTACCCTCTTTTCTGGTGCGCTCTTGAATACCAAGGTAGAAACATGTCCTGATACATCAAGTATAGTGGTGACCTTGATCATAAAGCATGGTACTAGTAGCCCTAGTGGTTGAGAGTTCATTTAACAGAAGAAATATGCTACTTTTTGGTTAGACCAGGAAGACTTCAATACAAAGTAAATAGGTTGAATTTTTCTTGCCACGATCAGGCTACTTCAGTCCATATGAAATAGTTGGAGCTCAAATACAGGATGACACAGTAATTACACTTTATAAGCTCCAGCTCTGTCCAAGTTATCTTTTAAAAGGCTAAATAGATATAGAGGAGGGGGCTAGAGAATGACAGCCAAATAATATGCGCTGTGACTCAAAGTTCCCTGGTCCGCAGCAAACATCTTCTGCAGTTCTGAGGTCTCCAAGCATGCAAAGCGACCTGTGAAATAATAATGCAATGTTATTCACCCTAGAAACAGTAGCCTAATACCCGTACCAAAATGCTATGGTAGCAGTGATATTATTGCTCAACCCACCACCCCACCTCCCCAAATTCCTCCTTTTTTTCTAAAACGTAACCTCAATTTTGATTGCCGAAACGCTAACCTTAGCAACAATTGTACCCATGTAAGAGGGTGCGGGCCTTGAAGAAGAGGGGCTATAAACCTATCACCATCACAGAGCAGAACCAAAAAAACAAATAAAAGCTTCTGAGGCTGTCGCAGACGTCTTGACGGAGTTGTCAACTGCCCATAGCCCCTAAATAGGAGCTGGACACCTGCTCTTTGCAGGGATGTTTCCTCTCATTTCGTGCTCACCACCACCACATAATAACGTCTCTTCACTGGGGTACTGTGGGAAGATAGCCAATATCAAGTATCACATAGTGGCACTATGCAAATTGGCATGTCAGTGACTGTAAACTTTTCCACATAATGCTTATTTACTCAGAGTGTACTCTGTGTACAGGTGGGGGAACCATGATTATTTACTTGCTCTCCTTGTATATATTGCTCCTCATTCCCATCAGTCCTTGTAAAGACCTGCCTTATAGCTATTAACTGCTTATGGTATTATTATTAATCAATGCCACTGTCTGAGCATGGCACATCTGCTGCTTTCCTTTAGTAAAACAAAATTAAACAAATAAAACAAACATTAACATTCTTCTTTGCTCTGCAGGAAACTTGCATGATGATAAATATTGGGTGATAAATATGCAGATAAGCAAATGAGAAATTGTGCCAAGCAGATTTCTTTTGCATGGGTATAGCAGTATAATGAACACTGTGGGGCAGCGTTCCTATTGGCGCAAGACAACTTGCTGCGTTGCATCAAATGGAATGGGTGAGAATGCGCCATGTCTACTAAGATATGGTGCATTCCTGGTCCCCCTCTGTGCCGGCACTCTTTTTGCTATCAGGCGCCACAGCAGGCACACTTGCACCAAAAAATAGGTAAGAAAACATTAGGGGATCCACGCAAGCTACACCTCCCTGGACTCTCTTGGGTGTCTAGTTTACAGAAATGTCTGCGTTTGGTAGGTTTCCCTAGATAGCTGCCTAGCCCGGGACCATAAACACATCAGCCCCCCTTGCAAAACCAGGTTGTTTTGTGATACATATTTTTGATGTCTCCAAAATACATTTTAGGCCCTTCCCTGTCGCGGGTATCTGGCCCACTGCAATATTGTGCATGTATGTTTAGAGCACTCTTGTGCCGATAGCACAAGAGTGACTCGAGCTGCTTGTATTTTCTTGAACTTTGTTCCACGATCAGGTGCAGAACGATGCATGCCAGGATTCCACCAACTTTAATCAGTTGGTGGAGATCCTGGTACGCAGCGGGAGCGCCTGGCTGGTGGGTGTCTATAATTTAAATAAAAATTACTTTACTCACCGGATTGCCTTTGCGCAAAGAAGTCTTACTTCATTTGGCGACAAACTGGAGTTCATCCGCTCATCCGGCACCCCCCATCTGATCTCTGAGTTTTCTGGTGCATACCATAAGCATTGCCGCTCCCTTCTCCTCTGATCATCATTCTTAGGATCCACCGGTGCAGCGACGAACGGTCCTCCGCTGTTCCCCATGTTCATTTCAGGGAATATCCGGAGGCTCTGAGTTGCTGCGTGAGGTCAACGCAACCCCTCCTTTCATTGTCTTCACGTTGGTGGCCATCTTTGATTGGGCACATCTTCGATTCAAGACGTCTTCAGAATCACTGCCATTTTGGTTTGAGATTTTTTTTTTAACGCTACACGCCGATTTTAAACAGCTGATCCAGACGCTCCACGCCGATTTCACAGCTGATTCAGAAGCAGGTATGATCAAACCTGTTAACTTACACGGTGACAGGCACACCTTTTAGTCTTCAATATTTACAGAGTTTCTTCACCTTTTCTGGTATTCATACACAATGATAGGCTCACCTTATTCATTATTTACAAAATTGCTTTCATCATTGAGCCTTCATACATGGTGATAGACTCACCTTATTCATCTATTATTTTACTGTTTACTCACCTTGGAGCCTTCATTTTCAGTGATAGGCTCCCCTTCATTGTTATATATTTCATTAAACTTTTTAGTAAAGTCACATTTACAATAGTTTTACAGTACAAACTCATTTTACTTGCTCTTTATTGTTATTTATTGCTTACTCATTGAAAGTTGCGGCTACTTCTCAGCAATTTGCTCAACCTCCTCCGTTTTTGCAGCATCCTGGTAAGCCCAGTATTCCTTGGCGTCAATGGGTTAAAGCTTTTGAAAACCATATTGTTGCCATAGATGCTGTAAAATTTTCTCTTGATCACAAGGTTGCATTTCTTTATGGGTGTTTAGGACTCGCAACACAACATGTCTTTGAGAATTTACCAATGTTTCCCACTCCTCCTGGTGAAGCTGGGGAGTAAATCATTAGAATCCCTACAAAGAAGCTTTATCTCGCCTGGCAAGACATTATGATCAAGAACTACACATTATGCTTGAAAGACATAACTTCCACAGAAGAAAAAAACACAAGGATGAATCAGTGGATGAATACATTGCTGCTTTACGAGTCCTTCCATCAACTTGTGAGTTTGAGGCAGATCCAGAGATCTATATCAGTGATCAATTTGTTTTCTCTTGTTATTCAAGAAAAATACAACAGCGCCTCCTCAGCTGCAGAAAACCATCTTTACAAGACACAATTGATATTGCAAAGAGCATTGAGAGGTCGAATGTTACCTCCAAAGTTCTTCAACAGGATCAATCCATCAACTCTTTCAAATCAACTTTATCTGATCCTGGAAATTCCATCAACGCTGTTAACGTGAACAAATCATTAAAACAACCTTTTAAAAAAGGGAACACAATTTGCTACAGATGTGGTTCTAGTTCACACCTTGGCAACTATCCTATGTGTCCTGCCTCAGGCAAAAAAATGTGTTTTATGCAAAAAAATTGGTCATTTTCAAGGTGTTTGTAGATATGCCAAGACACCTACCAGAGTCAATAGTGTGGAATTTACATAGTCTATTGAAGATTGTACAGTGCAATTTCATGACATGATTGTTTCAATTGAATGTAATTAAATTTTCAATACCCACTATGTCAAAGGTCCATTAGGTTTTGCATTATTTAGAAAAATTGAGATTCCTATTATGGCAGATTCGGGCTCGCCTCTAACTATTTTATCTGATGTCATGTTTCTTGAGAAATGGCAAGGTTCTATTGAGTTAACCAAAACTGACATCAATCCAAAGGCATTCTGAGAATTTGATATAGAACTGATGGGTTACTTTAATTCAAGGTTAGAATGTCTAGGAAGGTCAATCCATACAAAAGTTTATGTCGCAGTTAAAGGACGTAATGTAGTTGGCTGGCAGGATCTTGCAAGAATGGGTTTGCACCTCGTTCAGGGTTCAGACAATCCCATTGTGCTTGGTGATCTTCCTCAAGGTTATTCCCCAGCTGGTTGGTCAGAAAAGGAAGAAAACACATTAAATTGTATCAATAGTACTGATCATTCACACGATGTCAAAAAAGATTTTGGACTCTTTCCCAATTTGTTTTCCAACAAGTTAGGCACTGTCAAAGGATTTCAACATCAAATAAAAACGTAAGCCTCATGCCCAACCTTTTGTGCATATAGTATGCCCTTTACCCCTTAGTGCCAGGGATGAACTTAAGTCAGTACTAAAGAAATTATGTGATGAAGAGGTCATTGCACCATGTGACTCTTCAGAATGGGTTTCCCCCATCGTTATTGCCCGAAATAAATCTGGTGAGGTCAGGCCATGTGCGAACTTATGCACCTTAAATAAAAACATTTTAATTGATTGTCTTCCCCTTCCCAAAATCCTTGAACTTCTGGCCAGCTTAGGGGGTGCCAAATTCTTTTCCATAGTAGACCTTCGCTCAGCTTATCACCAGATTCAATTGACAAAAGATTCACAAGTCTTTACCACTTTTGTCACATCTTTTGGGGTCTACAAATATCTCAGACTCCCTTTTGGCCTGGCCTCCGCGTCTAGTGTTTTTCAGAAGATGATGAACAATATTTTTCAAGACATGCCGGGGGTCCAGGCATATCAAGATGAAATTTTTGTTTTTGCCAAAGATTGGGAAACACATTTGAAAAATCTTACTTGTGTTTTAAGCAAATTGAATGATGCAGGTATGACCATCAGATCTGATAAATGTCAATTTGGTACACAACAGTTAGATTACTTAGGTCATACTTTTTTTTTTTTTTGGTCCTCATCTTGGCAATTAACCTGTTGGCGATACTCACTTCCCTTTGCGAAAGCAAAAAGGGAAATAGAGTCTTTCCAGACAAGAAATCAAACTGTTTCCATTCCAAACCCTCTTACGCTTAACACGCAAGAATACAAAAAAGGGAGACTAGAACCGACAGCAATTTGTTGGCTTAATCATTGGACCTCGTTCCTCTGGCACCACTCAACCAACATAGCCCAAGTCTTTCCTTGGCCTCTAGAATCGCACGCCATATCTTGTTGACTTATATATATATATGATGCTGTTTTTACAGTCAGAGAAAAGGGGTGGGACAGCCGATTTCCACATTTTGCAGATCTCTCTTCTTCCCAATAAAATGACATAAAAAATTAGCCTTGCCGCAGTCTTATTTGAAACCAAAGTACTGTCCTGGCCTAAACCAAAAAATATAAGCATATGGGTTACTTCTATTCGGATTTCTGTTACAACTGTCAAAAATTCACATCCATCTATTCCAAATTTTGTAATTACGGGGCAAGTTAAAAACATATGACTACCATTTGCTGAGGGGTCCTGACATCTATTTAGGTCATACTTTGTCATCTCAAGGAATCAAACCAAATTCTTCACTCCTCAGGGCAATCAGTCATGCTGTTCCTCCCAAAGACAAAGATTTCCTTCGATCATTTTTGGGATTAGCTGAGTATTATGCTCGCTTTGTTAAGGGATATGTGCAAACTGTTGAGCCTTTGCGTGCCTTATTGCGCTAGGGTTAAAAGTTTCTTTGGTCTGATGAAGTATCTTCTTCATTTGATCACACCAAAAAACTCTTTGTTGAAGTACCCGCTCTTCATGCTTTTCAAGATGATTCCCAATATTTCATTATTGTGGATGCCAGCCTTACAGGGTTGGGTGCAGTTCTTGGTCAGTGGGTTGCTGGAAAGGAACACATTATAGCGTTTTCATCAAGAATGGTCAAGTTTTCTGAGGCTCATTACAGTACAATTGAACGCGAGGTGCTCACCTGCGTTTGGGCAATTGAGAAGTTTAAAACTTACATTTGGGGGCGTAAATTTAAATTATTTACCGACCACAAACCCCTTACACATTTACTCAATGGGGATGGGCTTGGGAGGACCTCGGCCATATTGGTCAGATTACTTTCAAAATTGCAAGAATTTCATTTTTCAATCAAGCATATTTCTGGTGGAAAGAATTTCAGGGCTGATTGCCTTTCACGCATGGCCTTTCAGGATATTTCAGATTTTGAAAGTGTTTAAGATACAGAGTGTGTTGTGGTGGCACTTGATGCTGTTAGAGAATGCCCAAATATTTCTGAACAAGTCTGGTTGGAAGCTTATAGCAAGGACGATGGGGCATATTACCAACAACTAGCGATAATTATCGCTATGTTGGCTTAGCGGCAATATTTTTATCGCTGAGCTGCGGCGATTTTTATCGCTTAGGAGCCTTGCTATTATCAAGGTTTATCTCCTAAGCGATAAAAATCGGCCGCAATGCATGAATATCGCTGTAAAGTCAGCGATATTCATGCATTACCGAGCAAATGCTCTTAGCCATGATATCCACCTACCATTGGATAACATGGCTAAGAACTGCTCAGGGGCAGGTGTTAGCTTTTGGAGATATTTGCGCTTAGCGCAAATATCTCCAAATGTTGGTAATAGGAGATAGCAATGTTAGCGACTGTTTCCAGTCGCTAACATCTTGGCACGCCCACTTTGCATGTCACTAGTGATAAATTTCACTGACATGCAAAGCGGGGCCCAAGATGGTCGCTATCTCCTACTAGCTGTTGCTAACTGGTGTTAGCGACAGCTAGGTAATAGGGAGATAATTTTATCTCCGCTTTCTTGGCTTTTAAAGCCAAAAAAGCGGAGATAAACCCCCTTGATAATATGCCCCGATATTCTTAAACTTGTCATGGAATATATTGTAAAGGGTTGGCCTGAAAGCAGGAAATTTTGCAATGAGTTAAAAGCATTTTCAAAGGTTGCCTCTGAACTCTCCTTGGTCAATGGCATGGTTATGAGACATGATGGTTTTATTCCTCCGTCAAGTTTAAGAGAAGATATCATTAAATGTGCACATCATGGTCTTTTAGGCATTTTGAAAACCTCGCAACTCATTAAGTTGTATTATTGGTGGCCTTCCAGAATGCCTCTGTCAGACAAGAAATGGAAAGTCATGAACACGCCTTTACATCTTATTCCATTTCCGAACAAACCTTCGGACAAGGTTGGGGTAGACTTTTCGGGTCCTTATGACCTTTATCTCATGACTAAAAGTTTTTGAATTTGTTGATTGATTATCATTTGAAATGGATTTATCATATGTTTTGTGATTCTCAAAGTTCCACCAATGCCATAAAATCTTTGAGGAAAGTATTTTCCATTGAGGGTTCACCTTTCATTATGGTTACTGACAATGGTACACATTTCATTTCTAAGACATTTTCTGCATTTTTAGCAGAGAAGGATGTCAATCATTTCAAGATTGCCTTATATTCACCATCATCCAATGGTCTGGTCGAAAGGGCAAACAGATTAGTCAAGGATGCCATTCAAGCAGCCCTTTCCTCAGGGAAGGATGTTCAAGATTTTCTTGACGGCAAGTTATGGTCATATAATATTTCGCCACATTGCACCACTGGTCTTCCGCCTTTTTCTCTGTTGAAAGGTAGAAATGTTCACACTACTTTGTGTCCCAGTTGGTTGCAAAATAAACATGTCAAGGGTACACCTGTTGATAAAAATCTTGCGTCTCGAGTTTTAGAAAAACAAAATTATGAGTTCATGATCAAGGAACATTTTTCAACAATACCGATTTGGAACTCAATGATTGGGTTCTTATTAATAATCCCAAAAAATATGTACATAGAGGGTGTCCTCATAAGTGGGAAAGAGTTTGGGGAGCGTGGAACAAGTTCAGAGGATATATATGTAAACTGCCAAGCACGGAGATGGATCAGATGTCTGACTAAAAGGGGTGGGGGACCGAAAGAGATGTAAAGTTTGTGGGAACGCTCCTATTGCCATGGGTAGGTCTTTTGTAAGTGTTGTCGCTACTATCAGTGCCAAGAGGTGATGTACAAACTGTAATGTGTGTGAATTTCTGATGCCCTAAGTTTACATTAAAAAGACTTTTTTAAAAAAAAGGTGGCTGTAGGGTGAGTTATCTCGTGACGAATGGGAGAAATTAGTGGTGACAGTTGGAGGCAAAATCTCCTGCCTCTCGTCAATGTGGAAGTTTAGTCTTCTTTGCTACTGGGAAATAATGTAAACCACTTGCTCGAATTGAGGACTTCTGACACATTGTGAAAAATGTAAGGACGCACAGCAGATTCTTCCTGAAACAAACCACCCAAAGATTTGATGGTAGTTTCTGTAGTGATTTCCTTAAGAAATGTTACACTCAACCAATTCGGGAAAACATCCACCGCTAGGGCAAACCGATCACTCAAAGTTAGTTCATACATGGGAACAATAAAATCGAGACAAATACTATTTTAGCACTATAAAACCTTCATTGATACCATTTGCAGGGAAGAAACCAGACACTGTCTTCTGCAGCACTTTAAAAAAAAATTCTCTATAAAAACCCAAATGTAGCTGTATTTTTCCCAATTTCTCGGTTTTCTTCAGGGGAATGCACAAACCCCTGGTACCTTTAGAATACCCAGGATGCTGGAAGAAAAGGACGCACATTTGGCGTGGACACCTTGGCCCTTATTTATGAGGCCTTGCGTCAGTTTTGCGCCGCCGGTGCGTCACTTTTTGTGACGCACCAGCGGCGTAAAATATGCGCCTTGTTGCGCCATATTTAAAAAGTGACGCATCTAAGTAGATGCGTCACTTTTTAAACCCCTGTGCCACATTATACCTGCGTCAGGTATAATGTATGCAGTGGGGGCGTTCCCCCGCAAAAAGCCTCGTAATAGTGACGCAGTGAAATCTATGAGATTTCACTGCGTCACTTTTAGGATGCTGTTGCGTCAAAATCTTGCGCCTGCCTCACAGCAGGCGTAAGACTGACGCAAGCCCTTTCACATGTGCCTTTCCCCATGTGAAAGGACGCATTGCTGGAGTTGCGTCACTTTTGTGACACACTCCAGCAATGCGTCACTTTTGCGCTTACAGATACGTCAGAAATACTGACGTATCTGTAAGTATCTGTAAGTCCTTGCGACATGATGCGCCATACATTAAATATGACGCATCATTGGTGTCGCAAGGAGTGCGCACTGAAAAGTGACGCATCGCTGTTTTCACGCAGCGATGCGTCACTTTTCATAAATGAGGCCCCTTATGTGGGCAAATAGTTATGGGGGCTTAAGTGCAAACTAGCCCAAATAGTCAAAAAAGGCTGTGGCACAAGGGTGGGGGGGTCTTGGGGGAACCAGGCAGCGAAGGGGTTAAAGCACTGAAAATAATACATGAAATGCTGCTTTGCATTACTGTGTGTCAAGAGGCGTTACATGGGTGGTACATGGACATTCCCATGCAACCACCCATTCTTTTTGATGCAAAGCCCTATCTAATAACATTTGTAGACAGTGTTTAGCGCCAAAAATTGAGGCTGGTGGAAAGCAGGCGTTAAAGAAATGTCTTAATTTCTCCTTTTTTTCAAACTTTGCATGCGTACTGCACTGTACAGCACACATACAAAGTAGGAAAAGTCTGGAAATGTGTCTAGCCATCGTATTTTTTAAACAAAGGGTACCCCTCTTGTTTAAAAACCTACATAGGTGTTAGGGAGAGGGAAGGAGAGAGGACATCTCTGTAGAAAAACGCAGCCTCTTTGGGGGTCCGCTGCGTTCCGTGACAGTTTTCAGAATCTGGGCCTTCATTGCCAGTAATTTGCCCCCATGCAACCTCATGGCATCTCCAGGTCGTGTGACGGTCCAATCCAGTCCAGCGCCCTGAAACATTGATTCTTTAGTAAACAAAGCCTGCACCACATTCTTCACTAAGCTCCATAACTGAGGGCACCTGCGCCCTGAGGGAGGTCAGAAGAGAGGTCCGGAAGAATGTGTCTTTCAGTCAGGTATGCTGCTTCTGCTCATTCCTGGAGGTGAGTATTTCTTGAATACACACAAGAGTGCATTAACTCAGTCTGTCACACGCACGTGCGTGCATACATACCCATGCACACTCACAATGGGCACTCATGCGCAGGGTTGGATTGGAATCAAAAATCGGAACAGGCACGCATAAAAAAGTGGCCCACATTTGCGTATTGCCTTTCCGCCAAACACTGCTTCAGCGAAGTTTTATGAAAAGAAAGGGGGGAAAAAAGAAATGCACAGATTAGTTCACACTGCTGATCCACACATTAATGCAAGTGAGGCCACTTCTGCTCAGGGCCCTTGCCTTCGCTCAATCAGAATACATTAATGGGCCGGCCCAGCGAGAGAAAGGAAGTGACACCTCCGCCCATTTGCCTCTAGAAAGGCACTCAGGTACCCACTGGGTCGCTGGCAGCATCCTAACAGCACACAAAGCCACCAGGCTTCCCAAAAAAGCAGCCCACAGCTGGAACTCGGCAACCGGCCCTTCGGTCATTTCTCGAGTGCCTGCGTTACCAATCCGAAGCTGCTCATGCTTACTCATGCACACTCACAAACGAGTACACAAACGCACAAACACAGCCATGCTCACTTCACACGCGCTCCCACTCCCACGGGTGTGCACATACGTACTGATGCACATACACAAACACTGGCACACAGACCTACTCATGCACACTCTCACACACTCTGCTATACTAATACACCACTCAGCGAATGCATATTTGTTTTTATTAAAATCTCACAAAGTTAATGGGGCAGATTTATGAGGCCCTTGCGCCACGTTTACGCCGCTGTTGCGTCACGCAAGGCGGCGTAAACGTGGCGCATCCCTACGAACGATTTACAACGTGACGCATCTAGGCAGATGCGTCACGTTGTAAAGCCCTGCGCCGCTTGTGGGCATTCCGGCGCAGGGTGGGCGTTCCGGGGCAGGTGCGCCTCGCAAAAGTGGCTGAGTGAAATCTATGAGATTTCACTCAGTCACTTTTAAGCCAATGCTGCGTCAAAAGCCTGCGCCTGCTTGAAGCAGGCGTAGGTCTTGACGCGGCATTGTTAAAATTTGACACCCCCGAGCCTTGCTGGAGCTGCGTTGCGCTTGCGACGCAACTCCAGCAATGCGCCACATTTCTGGCACAGATGCGTCACGCATCTGTGCCGTTTTTGCACCATGGTGCCCCGCATTATAAATGCGGCGCACCATGGCTGGCGGAGCTGTGGCGCAATGTGGCGCATGTTAACTGGCGCATCCCTGGGGATGCGCCAGTTAACATAAATCTGCCCCTATGTTTTTACTGTGTGACACACGGATACATGCAGTACTATCACTCTGCACGGAAGTAAATCTTAAAGCGTTAACTCTGTGTACAGGGAAGACTTGCATATTTATAAAACTATAAAAAAATACTTTAAAATCATGTTTCGATGTGTACTGATGAGCGTTCTGAATTTGTTACTAATTTTATATACGAACCTGTGTGCTTTTCTCAAAATGGTATGCGCTTTCCTCAAAAACATATATACTTTTGTTTTAAACCTATGAGTTATATTTTTATGTGTTGCGATTTGCACCTATTTTATCTTCAACACCAGCTGAAAACGCTGTATTCATGACAGTGAGTTATGTAGTGCACTGTGAACAGTCCAGAGAGGTACCCTCTGAATATGACTCTTTACACATTTTCTTTAATAGAGGGGTTGTTCGTACACTATAGTATTGTTTTGTATATAAATATTTAATGGTCTGTTCAATTTGTACATGAACAGTTAACGCCTGCAAATGTAATCCTGTGCTCTTAGTGCTACAAATGTGAATTTAGTTCTGTCGATGTACATTCCTTGATATAAATTATTTTCTTTGCTGCAATTGTCATTTGCAAGTAATAATGGGGCATATTACAAACAACTAGCGATATTTATCGCTAAATGAGCTTTGCGAGGTTTTTTTATCGTCAAGCATCGCCGAATATTATCGCAGAGATAACGTGCTATTAGCAACGTTTATCTCTAAAGCGATAAAATATCCGGCGATAGCGGCGAAATGCGTGAATATCTCTGAGAAAACAGCGATATTCACGCATTAACGCCAATAGGGTCTTAGCCATATTATCCACCTCCCATTGGATATAATGGCTAAGAACTGGTCTGAGCAGGCATTAGCTTTTGGAGATATTCGCGCTTAGCGTGAATATTTCCATCGCTACGCCTGCGTTGATAATAGGCGATAGCGATGTCAGCAACTGTTTTTAGTCGCTAACAGTTTGGGTACGCCCACTTTGCATGTCATTAGCGATAAATATCACTGACATGCAAAGCGGGCTATAAACCGCTCACTATCGCCCAGAAGCTGTCGCTAACTACTGTTAGCGATAGCTTACTAATAGGGCGATAGAATTATCACCGCTTAGCGGCAAAAAACGGCCGCTAAAGCGGCGATAATCTCTTATCGTCCTCCTTGATAATATGCCCCTCTGTACTTTGAAGGTTAAAGTGTACTTTGGTTAGACACCATCTACACTTATTTGTGCCTTAATCTTTAGAGCAAGGTCAATGTGTTCCATAGAGTTAAGTAAGTGGACTTTGTACCAGCTTCTTTATTTAACGCCAAACCAAACCTGCAAAACATGAGCTGGAGAATTTTATGAAATTTGTGGCTATTAAATACCTGAGCAATGTGCAGCAAACTGAACTGGTAAGAAAATGAACACCCTATAAAGCTGTTCAAAATTGGTGAGAGATTCCAAATGTTAGAACCACAAAGCATTTTGAAAAACTTATGGAAAGTGTACAGTAACCTTAGCTACTGCACTGCAATAATAATTTCTAGGATTCTTGGTCGTTGGCATCCATTACTTATGGAGATAATATAATTTCTGCAAGGTATGAGGAATACATAATTCATTAGTATAACATCTTTACTTTGAAATTTAGTTTTGGTTTTGAAACCACTGGTGAAAGAATATGGGGGCATATTAGCAAGGGCATTATCGCCGCTTTAACTGCACTTTTTGCCAATAAAGCGGTGATTATTTTATCACCCAATTACCAAGCTGTCGCTAACAGCAGTTAGTGACAGCCTCCAGGCGATAGCGACCGGTTTGGGGCCCACTTTGCATGTCAGCGATATTTATCGCTAATGACATGCAAAGTGGGCATACCCAAACTGGTAGCGACTGAAAGCTAACACAGCTATCGCCTATTAGCAATACCCGTGATGCGATAAAAGAACGTGTGCTAACCGCGATTAGTGCCAGGATTTTACACCTGGTAAAATCCTTACTTAGCCATAATCGGCAATTAGATTAGATTAGAGTATTTATAGAGTGCATGGCTGCCTCGGAAGAAAGGTGTCCCAGCGCTGAGAGGTGGATTCTATGGCTAAGTCCCCACCTGCCTATTAGCGAGATTTTCCTTAGCGATAGGATTTTTATCGCTGGAAATCTCACGTTATAGATGGGATTCGCTGATATCGCTGGATTTTTTATCGCAGTGGAGATAAACATTGGTAATACTGCGTTATCTCCGTGAAAAAATCCAGCAATAAGAGGCGATAAAAAAATATCGCGCTAAGCGCGGTTTGCCGTAATTTTCGCAAGATGTTGCTAATATGACCCATGATTCAAAACCTGATTTTGGTGCTAGGAAGTCATGATTTTTTTTTATTCCAAGGCACACTCTAAGGGGCATATTTACAGCCAAATGGCGGAGTGCAGCGCTATGGCTAAATTCGCACAGCTGTGTTCCTCTATTTCCAAAACAAAGGGATGCACTGTATTTACAACAATAAAGCCAACCCCGTGTTTTCCCTAGCGCTGGCGCTAAAAATAGCTGCCCAGCAACAATACAGACACCCTTGCGCCACAGTGCAACAGTGCGTGTGTTGCAGGGACTAATGGTTTATGTGCAGGAATGTGTCCCTTTCTGCGCACAAACAATCAATATTGGTGATTTGTTACTTCTATGTGAGCAGCATTCTGCAGGGACACCTTCCCGCACATGAACAATCATTAATGGCATTTTGCTCTTTCTATGTGTGCTGCAGAATGCAGCACGCATAGACAAAAGCAGAAAACGAGGAGAATAGGTATTTCTCCTAGTTGCGCCATTCTAACTCCTATTATTGCATGGAATTCGTTTTTGGCGCTGCCCAGATATACAGATCCTTTTAAATCAGGGGCAGCATCAAAAAGCAATAGGTGTTGCAGTGGAATGGTCACAGCAATAACCATTTCACGCCCCTTTGACGCAGATACCTGCGTCAAAGGGTACCATATTTACAAATCAGCCTTTAAGCCACAAAAAGTGATTTAATGCCACTTTGTAAATATGGTACAGGGCATTGCGCCACCGAACGTCTGTAAAAGTGACTTTCTGTTGGCACAATCGCCTTGTAAATATGCCCCTAAGTTGCTAATCATGCAGTTCAGAAATGGCCTGTGTGTGATACTCCTACCAACAGTAATTGCTGAACATGACTATGCCGCTTTGTCACTGGCCACTGGGCAAAGGGCATTAGTTGCACCCTTGTCTAGTGCTCTGTGATCCTCTACTCAGCTCTTGCTGGGCATGGCCTGAAGATATGCCCAGTGGGCACCGGTATGGTTTGAACACATGAACTTGCTTGGAACACTTTCTTAGAGTACCCTCTGGGCACAGGTATTTAAAGAGGACAAGCCATTTCTCATAGCCCCTCCATGGTGCTGTTACCATGTAAAGATGTGTATCAACATAAATATGGCCACAGAGAATGTGTATTCATCAGAACTAACTTCACCAAAGTACATAATTTGAATTTTTAGACATGCCAAATTCAGGCCAAATGTCTTGATTCCTAAAACAGTAGACCCTCCGGAACATTTTCTCTCCCCCATGCCTCCTCATGGCCCACCCAGGCTTCTTCGTGGTCCCTCAGTTACAGAATCCAAGAGTCAGACCCGCAAGATATAGACCACGATCTGTTTATTGGCTGCATACAATGGTATAATGCAATCAAGTGATCTCACTGCATAATGGTTTTCATATTACGCTGGTTGTTGCCAACTAACTAACAGCACGAAAAGACATATGGTTAAGACTATGTGGGAGTCTCCTTGTATATGTGTTCAAGTGAGCACTATAAACAATGGGCCTCATTTATGAGAAATGACGCATTGCTGCGTGAAAGCAGCGATGCGTCACTTCTCAGTGCGCACTCCTTGCGACATTCCTGATGCATCATATTTAATGTATGACCCATCATGTCGCAAGGAGTTACAGATACGTCAGTATTTCTGACGTATCTGTAAGCGCAAAAGTGACGCATTGCTGGAGTGTGTCACAAAAGTGACGCAACTCCAGCAATGCGTCCTTTCACATGGGGCAAGCCCCATGTGAAAGGGCCTGCGTCAGTCTTACGCCTGCTGTGAGGCAGGCGCAAGAGTTTGACACAACGGTGTCCTAAAAGTGACGCAGTGAAATCTCATAGATTTCACTGCGTCACTTCTACGACCCTTCCTTGCGTCAATACGCCCCCCTTGCATACATTATACCTGGCGCAGGTATAATGTGGCACAGGGGTTTACAAAGTGACACATCTACCTAGATGTGTCACTTTGTAAATATGGCGCAACAAGGCGCATTTTGTTACGCCACTGGTGCGTCACAAAAAGTGACGCACCAGTGGCGTAAAAGTGACGCACAGCCTCATAAATGAGGCCCAATATCTATAGGGAGCGAACAGAGAGGATGTACAAATATCAGAATGTCTCCATACTGAACTGAGGGCTGCATTTGGCCCTAGTCGAGGCCTTGTTCCCACAGTCCACCCAGGCTCTGCATACATGCCTTTTCCACAAGTTGACAAATCCATTGCAGCAGCTTGTAAAATACTGGCCTTGGTAGAGCATGTTTGTGAAGATTGCTGCTGATTTTAACCATGTTTACTGGGTTGTGCTTTCTACAGATCCATGCATAGAAATCATTGGTGGGAAATAAGTGGTTCCACATTCCAGACCCTACATGGCTCTGATAAAGGACAAAGGTTCCCTCATTTATGGAGGGACGTTGATCAAAGATGAATGAGTCTTAACAGCTGCTCACTGTAATATGTAGGTACTTTAATTACAAAACAACAACGTGTTTCAGCACAGTGAGGAGATATGAAAGCAAAAAGTGTACTTCGGAGCTTGTTTACAAAAGGTGGAGGGGGACTGTCCAGGTGTATATCGCGTTTACATTGTGCAGCATACGCCTAGCACCCCAGTTGAACCAGCATCTTCACATGCAAGGGTCATACACATACAGACAGCAAGTCTGTTCTAACTTAAGAAGGTGACCTCCTTACTCTGCCCAGGTGGATTTGGGGTAAAACTCAACAGTGTGTCAGTCACCTAGGATCTGAATTGTTCTGGTAGTCCTGTCAACTGCCTGTCAGTGAAGCATTAAACGAGCTCTAAACAAAGGGAGGCAATCCAAGGACAGGCTGAAATGATGAATAATCCAAGTATAGATATCAAGTAATCTTTAATACTCGAAGAGCTCACATATAATCATCCAGTCAGCTCTGCATCCAGGAACAACTGTCCTTTACAAATGATGCACAGAAATATGACATACATAACATTCCATATTCCAAAAGCACTAACTAGAAGATGAACATAGGAAGGAGAAAGAATATTAAGAATGCAAACACAACACATCCCTCTCTTCCCAAAAACACAAAAAGAAAAATAAACAAATGAAAGAAAAAACAAAACTTGAAAACAAAGTCTCTAAACTTAAAAAGTATAGTTTAACTATTATTGATAACATAATATTTGAGCCAAGAAGGCACCACCCTCTTCCTTGAGGAATGACGACACAAAGAAGAGTTATTCTTTTCAGAATCAGATACTTCATCACATGAAACATTAGACTCTTCTGAAATATCACCAGAAGGGACAACTTCTCCAGAGGTTAAAGGAACAACGTTTTCCACTTCATTATCACTAGAAGGACAAATAACCTCCTTACATTTAACATCTACTTCCTTAGAAGAACTATCAACATCCAAATCCTCTGGTTTCCAAACAGTATTAGAACTGCAAAGTTTACATTTCGCAATCCTATTAAGATTCCATACTTTTCCATTGCTAAGCCTGACAGAGTTTCTCAAAACCTCAACAACTTGAAAAGACTCTGAAAACTGGGAATTACCTTTTTGTACCTTAAAGGGCTTCTTAATGCGAATCCAATCTCCAACTTCAATCTCAACCTCCTTAGAACCATGTTTCATGTCATGATATCTTTTACTTTTCTCATGCACCTGCTCCATGCGGGCTTTGACCAGCTCCTTAGACCTTGGTTCCGCATCACTAGAAAATAACCATGCAGGAATAGACTTAGAACGAGGATTCCTACCTTTCATCAAAACAAAAGGGGAGACACCAGTTGAATCATTACAAGTAATGCAGTAATTCCAAACAACCTTACCAACTTGTGTAGGCCAATCCAAATTGTTGCTTAAAGATAACTGAATAGTATTTTTCAGAACCCTATTAAACCTTTCAACTACGCCATTACCACTAGGATTATAAAGTGACGTTTTCCTGTGATTAATTCCCAATTTCTTAAAATACGCTTTCGCCCTTAAAGATAAAAACTGAACACCATTATCCATGAGGATACAAGAAGGAATTCCTTCAGCAACAAAGGTTTCATCAAGAAAGGTAAGAACTGCATCTGTATCTGCTTTTTCAACAATTTTGACAACAGGCCATTTAGAGAAAAGGTCCATAATAACAATTAGGTACCGATGCGATCCATCATGTTCTTGAACAGGACCCATTATGTCCACTGCTATGCATTCCCAAGGATTGTCAGGAAAAGAGCTCTCTAACATCGGAGGACGAAAAGTACGTAAAGTCTTATCCGAAGATGCACAAATAATACAATTCCTCACCACTTTCTCTATTTGAGAATCACAACCAGGCCACCAAAACAAATTTTTAACCAATGATTTTGACCTCACAATTCCTTGATGACCCTCATGGCAGAGTTCTATGATACCCTCACGTAAAGCTATAGGAGGAATTATCCTTTCACCTCTTAAAAGTGTATCATGTGCCACAGAAAGTTCGACCTAACCTCCCCAAAAGGCCTAATAGTGTCCTCCAATAAATCCTTTTTAATTGGCCAACCATTAACAGAAATAGAAATGACCTTTAGCAAAACAAGATCTGAGGAATACTCTTTACTCCATTCCTCTTTAGTGAAAGCAGAAAAACCCTCATCATGTACATAAGCAATTTGCAACTCATTCCATTCATTATTTTCACATTCTTCCAACATGACTGGCATCCTTGACAAAAAATCTGCAACCACATTGGTTTTCCCTGGAACATAACAGATCTTGTAAATAACATTTTGCAATCTCATTGAGATCCTAGCTAATCTTGCCGATGCATTAACCACACCCTCCGTTGTTAAAATCTTCACTAAGGGTTTGTGATCACTGCGTACCAAACACATTTTTCCCCAAACAAAGGATTTAAAATGTTCTAATGCCCAAGCACATGCTAGGGCTTCCCTTTCTATAATTGGGTATTTCTCTTCAAACGGAGATAAAGATCTTGAAGCATAAGCAATTACTTTTTCAATACCCTTCTTGTCTACTTGAGCCAAAACAGCACCAAGGCCCTTGTTACTAGCATCTGTCGTGATTATACTCTCCAATGACGGATCAAAACTATGCAAAGCAGTGGCCTTAGCGATAGCTTCCTTAATGTTCTTAAAATCCACATCACAACTTGTACACCACTCAAACTTAACATTCTTTTTTAGAATTTGTCGAATGTTATAAGTTATATTTGCAAAATTAGGTACATACTTTGAGCAAAATTCAGCCATTCCTAAAAATGAGGTATTATCATCTTTACTCGTGGGAACAGGAGCTTCTGAAATAGAAGAAACTAAGGATGGTTTGGGTCTAACACCTTCTTCATCAATAATATGACCAAGGTACATTACACTCTTCTGTGCAAATTTGCACTTCGAATGCTCAATAGTAAGACCCTTGCTTTCTAAAATACCTAGGACCTTTTCCAATCTTGACCGATGTTCATCCTCATCATCACCAAAAACGAGGATGTCATCTTGGAAAAATCTGACTCCATTTTCTCCCTTAAACAGTTGATACATTAATCGCTGAAAAACAGCAGCCGCCGAAGCTAAGCCAAAGGGCATTCGTTTATAACGAAAGCAACCAAAAGGTGTTACAAAAGATGTATATTTCATTGACCCAGGACACAAGGAAATTTGGTGATACGCCGACGACAAGTCTATCGTCGAGAACCACCGTGCATTACCAAGACTAGACACCATTTCATTAATTTTAGGAAGTGGAAACTTGTCCACCACAATGTTGTTATTCAAATACCTTAAATCAACACACAATCTTATTTTTCCATTGCTCCGTCTTGCCACGACAATCGGAGAAACCCATTCGCTCGCTTCAATTGGCTCAATAATATTAGTGGAGACCAATTTTTCAAGATCTTTTCTCACCTCATCGCTCACTAAAATTGGAATATTTCTACATTTATGTACTTTTGGAGAAGCATCCTCTTTAATTACAATTTTGTGCTCAAATCGAATTAGATTCCCCAAAGTTTTACTAAAAACCTTAGGAAACTTCTGCAAAATATCTTTAGTGATAGAAGTACTTTCATCCGCCACCAAGACTTGTTCACGGCTATTCGGATCAAGAATGATATGTAATTGCTTTTGGTCGAACAACCCCAAAACTGGCGGTCCCTTTTTAGCTATATACAACTTTCCTCTGCATTCTCTTCCATTGAATTTAAAAACAAACCAACGGAACCCAAGAATAGCAATAGGTTCCCCCATGTAACCTTCTGGATGAATGTCTGATGGCAGCAAGTTTCCACCTACACGTTGGGCAAAAGAAGATTCCCACATTTCCTCATTGACAATCGTGTAGGGCGAGCCAGAATCAGCATACATTTTGACATCCACCCCACCAATATTCATCAAACAAATTGGCTTGTTAATAACATCTTCATCACAAATTTTCAAAACCAACTTATCATGTAAATTCATGACCAAATTATCACCCAAATCACTGTCATTTCCATGGTCCTCATCTTCCTCCATATCATTCACAAACTTAACTTTGCCTTTTTTCCTGTTACACGCTTTAGTAAAATGACCCTTTAATCCACAATTTGAACATTTTGCTTTCAAACCTGGACACCCCTTAAAATCTGCTAAATGCTCCAGACTACTACATCTGTAACATTTAAGTTTAAAATTCGATGAATTTTGTGGATTTTTGTTGAAAAAAGGTTTACTGCTACCAGCCTTAGAATTATAATTACATTTCTTTTTATCCACTGAATTCACTTTCCCAACTATTTCATTATTGACAGAACCATTATCTTGTTTGATGACATTAGTGCATCTACCAGACATTTCTGCTTTACGTGTAATAGCAAGAATATCATCTAATGGAGAATCTCCATTAATCCACAATCTATCTTGTATGGAAGAGTTGTAGGAGTGCATAAAAATTTGGTGTCTAATAAGTTCTTCCTGTAATACACCACATTTACAATCTAGAGATAGTCTTTTAAGGTCTGCCAAATAAGGATCAATGGGGCATATTACCAAGCAATAGCGATAATTATCGCTATTGCTTGGTTAGAGACAAAAATTTACCGCAGCGCTGCGGCGATTTTTAGCGCAAATAAACCTTGGTATTACCAAGGTTTAACGCAAATGCGGTAAAAATCGCCGCAAAGCATGAATATCGCTGAAAAGTCAGCGATATTCATGCATTAGCGAGCTAATGCTCTTAGCCATGTTATCCACATCCCATTGGATAACATGGCTAAGAACTGCTCAGGGCAGGTGTTAGCTTTTGGAGATATTCCCGCTTAGCGCGAATATCTCCAAAAGTTGGTAATAGGAGATAGCGATGTTAGAGACTGTTTTCAGTTGCTAACATCTTGGCACGCCCACTTTGCATCTCATTAGTGATAAATATCACTGACATGCAAAGTGGGGCCCAAGATGGCCGTTATCTCCTACTAGCTGTCGCTAACTGGTGTTAGCGGCAGCTAGGTAATAGGGAGATAATTTTATCTACGCTTTCTTGGCTTTTAAAGCCAAAAAAGTGGAGATAAACCCCCTTGATAATATGCCCCAATATTCTTATCCTTAGTCTGTTTCCTTGAAAACAATTTGTATCTAGTTACCCCAATACAAACTTTAGGAGCAAAATAAGTGTCTAAATGAAGCAATGCCAAGGCATAAACATTTAAATCTCCCGGAAAACTGGGTTTAGTCACAGTTTCATAAACTTTTAAACCAACAGGACCTAGAGAATGTAAAAGAAGTCTTTTTCACTTGAGCATGAGACATTTTTCCTTCTTCATCTAAAGCATCAATATAATTACCGAAATAAGGTTTCCATTCTAACCACTTAAGAGGAGGTTCTGTACCAGAAATCCAAAATGCTTGGGGAGCACTGATGTTATAATTAGGTTGAGTCATTTTTAACAAAAATATCTTAAGTAGAAATAATATCTTAAGTAAAGTACAATAAATAGAAATAACCTTTTCAGCAGTAATATCAACAATTATGAAATTCCCCTAAAAGGAAAACAGAATGCAGATCAAATTCTCGATGAATATCACCTCGGATTACAATTATGTCCCAATAGTGGTATACTGAAAGAAGAGAGATAAATAAATTAAAAAACAATTACAGAAGGTTTGGTGTGCGAATCACCGATGTCGGTATCGCAAAGGTGTGTGAATCACCGATGTAGTTTCCACACGTCGGTATCGCAAAGGTGTGTGAATCACCGATGTAGTTTTCACATGAAATGTTGAAAATAAAGAAATGCGCAATGGTGTGTGAATCACTGATGTGTTTCCACACAGATGCGATGTATTTCTAAAAGTAAACAGTTGACGCGATGTATTTCTCAAGGTAAACAGTTACACAATGAAGCGTGAAGAGTCGACTTGGTTACACCAATATGGCCGCCAATTACGTGGTACGTATGACGTCAAGCATAAGCGTACCCATGCTGCATTGCGTCTATGAAGAAGACGAATTCCTCGGAACAGATCTCACGGATTCCGGTCGGATTATTCAAAAGTTCCAAACTCGGCTCGAGAGTTAACCACGAGGTAATTACTTTAAAAAATGGATGGTGCGTGCTGGTGCGCGATGTAATAAATGATGCAGTTCCCAACGATACTTCCAAACGATGTCGATCTTTATAAGTCCAAAAATAAATCCAATAAAGGTTTCCAAGTAATCGAGTATAGCGGATGTAACCGGATGGAACCGCAATCTTATTCGTTTTAAACTTGGACGTAGCCAAAGTAATGTAGGAAACTCTAATAAATTCGAATAATTAAAATATGTTCAATAAAAATTGCCAGCACTCACATAACACTCCATAATAGAAGTGGAGAAATACAAAATTAAGTCTTTTCTTACTGCAATTCTTCCAAAATCTTCATCTTAAGAATTTCTTCCAGTTAAAATATTGTAATCCAAATAAAATTAAATTCAGTCCAAGGTTGCTCACGTGGGTTCCGCTCTTCGAACCTCGTCGCCAGTGAAATGATGAATAATGGATATCAAGTAATCTTAATACTCGAAGAGCTCACATATAATAATCCAGTCAGCTCTGCATCCAGGAACAACTGTCCTTTACAAATGATGCACAGAAATATGACATACATAGCATTCCATATTCCAAAAGCACTAACTAGAAGATGAACATAGGAAGGAGAAAGAATATTAAGAATGCAAACACAACACAGGCACACAGACTCCTGGTTCATGAAAGCAATCCTCAGGCTCTCATTACTAACTCATTTAAATAAATCACAGGATCTGTATTACTTATAAACATCCAAGGCACTTTAGGGTTTGGGTGGGAGAGAGTGTGTTCAGGATTAGCAAAAACAGTTAAAACCGAGGTACTTACAATTTTTTTTCTGGTTTTTCACACAATTGAACACACCTAAAGCTACTCTGCCACCAGGCATTACCACATGTGCTTCCAGTGTGTCAAAGGGAAGAGAGCACCTACGAATTCCATGGGGGTGCAGGGGAAGAAGTTCTCCACACTGAAGTATATTTTCCTCGTGGAGAAACATAGGGCCTCATTTATGAGAAGTGAGGCATCGCTGCGTGAAAGCAGTGATGCGTCACTTCTCAGTGCCCCTCCTTGCGACATATTGGATGCTTCATATTTACATTATGACGCATCATGTCGCAAGGAGTTACAGATATGTCAGTATTTCTGACGTATCTGGAGGCCCAAAAGTGACCCATGTTGGAGTGTGTCACAAAAGTGACGCAACTCCGGCAATGTGTCCTTTCACATAGCGCAAGCCCCATGTGAAAGGGCCTGCATCAGTCTTACGCCTGCTGTGGGGCAGGCGTAAGATATTAACGCATTTGCACCCTAGAAGTGGCGCAGTGAATTCTCGTTGATTTCACTGCGTTACTTCTTCGAGCCTTACTTGCATCAAAACCCCCACCCTGCATACATTATACCTGACACAGATATAATGTAGCGCGGGGGTTTAAAAAGTGACGCATCTGCTTAGATGCGTCACTTTGAAAATAGGGCGCAACAGGAAGCATGTTTTACGCCACCGATGCGTCATAAAATGTGAAGCAGCGGAAGTGCAAAACTGTAGCAAGGCCTCATAAATAAGGCCCTTTTTGTGCTTAAAACTCAAAGAAAATTATACCTCGCATTTTTATTTTAAATACATACCACTCATACTATATTGCTAATTTAAGTGACTGAACATCAAAACATAAAAATTGCGTAAGGTACATATTCCACTACTGCATACAAAAACGTGCAAGAATATAATCATCAGTGAATGGTATTGGCTGTAACATCGTCAGAAAATGAATCATTGTCATTTGTCTGTTTCAGTATGCATATCACGTGATATAATTGACATGTCATGTCTTTCTTTCGTTTCGATGTTTGCATTGCCAGGTCCTGGATGCTGTCTGTGTACATTCTATGGTAGGACGGAGGCGAGGATTATGCATATCTTCCTTCACTTTATTATGCATAACAGGTTAAAAGAACATTATACAAAAAACAATAAATTCAATAGACTACACTACCCATGAACCATTGGAGAGCAGTCTCCATGGTAACAATAGTCCAATCCTGTGACAGTCCACAATATATAATCCTATGGCGTCCCTTCCGCTTCCTCTTCTTCACTGGAGGATGTTAAACTGGGATTACTGCTTCATTCGAACTTTTGATCATTCCCTGTAACATAGAGACAATCTCGTTATCCAGTTCCTGAATATACAGAGACCTTCACAATACACATGATAACAAAGAAACCAATGCAGAAAATAACATTTCAAATGTACCAAATTTAACACAGAAACCAATGCAGAAAATAACATTTCAAATGTACCAAATTTCAATGGCATAGTGTGGTATCCTCCACTTCCCTTGCATGTCCTTGCCTCTGCCTTATGTGTCCTACCTCTGTTCCATCTTGGAATGTGCCTTATTCAAGGTGTTCCACCTTCTCTGGTCAGTTGCCTGCTGGTCTTTGGAGGATGAGGTCCCTGGTTTATATGCTACAATAAACTTCCTCCTTCTCACCTTTACTTGCCTGGACTTCATTTATTGGATGATTCTACATTTTGGCGACGATTGGACTACACCTACGCACAGGGGCCTCAACTCACCAACACCTCGATTTGTGGTATTTTCCTTGTTTCCTGTAATTTCAACATATTTGTCTGTTCCACAACAATTTCAAGCTCAAGGATCTTTCCAAGAACTTCATTCACCTCACCAGCGACAAAGCAACCAAAGGTACTGTCTATTTACATATCCTGGTATTTATTAAAACCTGGATATGCAATCAATCCCCTTTTTTTCAAAAACTTCTTTAAGAGGTTTGTGGTCAGAGATAACAGAAAACCTTTTGCCCCAGACAAATTTCTTTAATTTATTAACAGCCCAATAAACAGCCAGAGCTTCTTTTTCCACCACGGAATAATTTTCCTCAGCACCTCTTAGAGGTCTTGAAATGAAGAGTATGGTGTTGTCAGTTTCCTCACCCTTCTGCAAAAGAACAGCTCCAATACCTTTGCAACTGGCATCAGTCATTATATAGGAATCTTTTGTGGGATCAAAGCTAGCAAGATTCTGCACATTATTGAGACAATTCTTAATAAGATCATACTCCTCACAACAACCTTTGTCCCAAACAAATTCTTGTCCTTTTCTAAGTAAAGCTCTCAACTTTTCAGTCTTCTGGGCAAAACCAGGAACAAATTTATTATAGAACTCTGACATCCCAAGGAACTTAACTAACTCATCTTTATTACTGGGATAATTGAGATTGGATATGGCTTCCACCAACGAAGGTTTAGGTTTGATACCAGAGCCTGACACAAGATGTCCTAAATATTCAATTGTCTCAACCCCCAATTTGCATATATCTAATCTAAGTGTGAGACCCGCGTCTTGCAACCTATGCAAGAACGCGCACACTCTGTCATCGTGTTCTTTAGAACCAACGCCATGAACCAAGATGTCATCTTGATAGACCTTAACACCACACAGACCATCCAAAATTCCCTCCATCACTCTTTGAAACACTGAAGCCGCAGAAATAAGCCCAAACGGCATTCTAAGAAATTTATACGTCCCAAAGGGAGTGATGAAGGTTGTGAAGTCCTGACAAGATGGGTGTAGTTTTACCTGGTGGTAGGCAGAGGAAAGATCCAGCGTAGAAAAATGTGTGGCCCCACCTAAAGACGATAGCATTTCAGTAATGTTCGGTAGGGGATAATGGTCAACAATCACAGCTTTGTTTAACTCCCTCATATCAATGCATAATCTTGCCTCGCCATTGGCCTTGCGGACCATCACTACAGGCGAAACCCATTCTGTACCTTCGACCTCCTCTATTACACCATTGTTTTTCAGTTTCTCAAGCTCAGCTTTCATTTTGTCACGAACCAGAAGTGGGACGTTTCTTACCTTCGCCACAATGGGAACAGAGTTTTCTTTTAATTTTATCAAGTGAAGGTATTTTTTAAGACACCCCAGATCCTTGGAAAACACTCCAGGATATCTTTTGGCCCAACCAGTGTGATCCGAGACAGCTGCTACATCAACCGGCATTTCTCTCAAACAGACCGAAGGAGACTGATTGGGATCAAGGTAGACCCCGAGGTCTCTCTGATGTAGCCAACTGATAAGGGAATCTCCTTTCATAGAAATATAAATTTTACCGGCTGTGACTCTCCCTTTAAAATCAATTGAACCTAGAAAGTATCCTAAAAGACTTATTATTCTGCCACCATACCCTCTAGGGATTAGATCTGGTTTGAGTAACTTTACTTTGTTACGTAAGTATTTTTCAAAGAAAACCCTGGGAATTAGTGTAATCTTGGCACCTGAATCAAATAGCATGTTAACAGAACATCCCTCAATGGAAACGTCTTCCATTGGGCCGTCAAGACCCACTGCATTCACTTGACATACACTTGAGTCTGTTTGTTCTTGTTCATAAATATCCACCACTCGCACTTTCTTTTGAGCCTTACTGGACCTACAACATTTTGTGAAATGCGCTCTCCTCTTGCAAATAGAACAAGTAGCTTTCCAACCAGGACAATCCTTGGCATTGGCTAAATGTCCTACATTTCCACAACGATAACATTTAAAGCTGGTTGGTTTAACATCCGAACCAGAATTTTTGTTATCATTGGTGTTTCCCGTGTCAGAGGTGTTAGACTTTTGAATTGTGGGAACTGAGGACGTCTTTATTTCTTTTACTTCAGTAGACCCTTTTTTCTCTTCTGAGGTGTTCTTACGGATAACCTCAGAGCAGGTATTAGAGTGCTCATGAAAGAAAGTATGTGAGTATAGATTCACCACACATTCCTCTACTGGTGTGTCACCTTTCGTCTTGTTCAAGGGAAGGTCTCCTTGCACTCCTCTCAAGCCTTCTTGGGTTGGTACGAAGATTGGGGTTAATGACACTTTGAGCGCTGACTGGAAAGAGAAGGAGTTGGGAAAGGCAGCGAAAAGGAAGATTGAGTACGACATAAGAAAAGCTGCTAAAAAAACCGTGGTGAGAGTGGGAGATGTGGTAAGGATTAAATTGCCAGAAAGAAAGTTTGGTGTTTCAAAATTCAGCCAACCAATCAAAGTTATAAAACTTCTAGGTAATGCAGTTAAGACACAGGATCATAAGGTGTGGAACCTCAGCAGAATAGCTGTGTGTCGCGCCAAGAATATGGAAGACAATGTTGTGTGTCATTCTCCTGTACCCTCAACCTCTGTTCCTGTTAGAAGATCTACAAGGAAGAGTTCTGTTCCTTCTCGTTTTATTGACTGAGTTCCTGCTCACTTGTTACTGTAAATGTAACTGTTTTGCTTCACATTTTCTTCCCTCAATGTTCACCACACCCTCCACTCACCTTTTGTGTTTTATTGATAAGAGGGAGGTCTTGTGGTATCCTCCACTTCCCTTGCATGTCCTTGCCTCTGCCTTATGTGTCCTACCTCTGTTCCATCTTGGAATGTGCCTTATTCAAGGTGTTCCACCTTCTCTGGTCAGTTGCCTGCTGGTCTTTGGAGGATGAGGTCCCTAGTTTATATGCTACAATAAACTTCCTCCTTCTCACCTTTACTTGCCTGGACTTCATTTATTGGATGATTCTACACATAGGCATTTGATCAACAACAATAACATGTAAGCACTTACTTACTCATTTCGAAAAAACCTCCAGGGTGGGAAGGTAATAAAAATTAATCTCAGGGAGGGATAATCCTCGTCTCCTAGTCCTTAATAGTATTCAAAATTTCCTTCTCGTAAGCTGGGAAATTTGTCATTTTATGGCAGGTGGAGGCAAGGATTATGCATGTTCAAAGCTTACTTACGACCAGAGACGCCGCTTCCGAAATGGGTTTAAAATAGACTGCCTCTCTCCGGGGAGACCGGAGTCTAAGGTGATTTCCTTGTATTCCTTAATGCACCTCACCACACATAACTTAGGATGATCCGGAAAGGAAGGATACGATACTGACCTGGTATTGGTTTACGTCCTCCATTCAATGGTAAAGGTGACTCCTTCCAGAGTAAAAACCCTTGGTGTGATGTCCAGAGCTCTGACATCTGACACTCTTTTACATGAGATTAGACATAGGAGAATGGGTTACTTAGCTGACCGCTCCTTGCGGGACAGATACTGATTGTCCTGCTAACCCAACAGGAGTCTCAGAACCTAATTAACATCCCACAGGCCCGAATACCTAGGCGCAGGCGGTTTAGACAACCAGATGCTTCGCATCAGTTTACAAAACCAGGGGTGTTCCCCTGCCGGTCTGCCATCAATCTCACAGTGTCCTGCGGAAATGGCCGAACAAAAGGAGTTAACCGTTTGGTAGGCCAGACCCTCATGGGACAATTCCATCAAAAAATTAAAAATGTGAGTAACTTGAGCCCCCATGAGATCCACGTATCTCTCCAGATACGAACAAATCCATTGTCACCAAGCCGAGCGATACCTCTTGACTGTACCTGATGCCCATGCCTGTTGGATGAGGTTCACAATCTCCATGGTAACAATAGTCCAATCCTGAGTCACTCTACAATATATAATCCTATGACGTCCCTTCCGCTTCCTTATTCTTCACTACTCGTCAGTTAAGTGGCATTCCGTACATACCCCGCTTACCTGACTTTTATTGCTCTATGGGTAGCGGTTTAGGAGCGTTTTTGAAAGTCTTTATAAGTTGCGTGCTTTGATTGCTCCCTAGTGTGGTAGGCTTTGGCTTTCGCCTGAGCGCTTTCTCCCCTTTCATTCAAGGACCTTGGGGCGTGCGCTTAGCGCGCTGAGAGGTTTCAGTCAGGCGCGTCAACACTGTCTGAGGCAGCTCTGTCGGGCGCTACTGCTGGCTTTTGTGCGCGCTTGGGAACTCGGGCGCTGAGCTTAGAGCCGGCCAGCTCCCCTACCAACTCTCTCCGTTTACACCGCTGCATGGTGATTTCCCCCACACGCGAGCTGCTACAGGGGACTGATTTATCTCTTTCTCGAGTAGATTTTTGACAGCTTGGGATAATCATAGCTGTTTGAGCACCGGAGAGGGGGCTGCCTGGCATACTCTTAAGGAGTTAGTTGTGCTCTCGCCCTCTACTGGCATGTCTTCTTCAGATGACCATTTGTATTCCTCCTTACAGGAGGTGGAAGAGGAATGGCCTCCCCAGCGACTCCCACCTGCAGTGGACCAAGTTCTCTCAGAGGCCATCTCTAGGGCGCTGGCCACCCTGCAAGGTACGGTGGATCAGTTGGCCAAAAGCATCCTGGTGGTGTTCAGAGATCCCAGTTCAGCAGAGGCAGGTCCCAGTGCTCTCAGGTGGGGAGTCGGAAGACCATGAAGCATCACGCTGGGCACTTGGAAGGATGTGACAGGCTAAGGGAAACCTTCCTTAAGAGTGCACGAACGCTCAAACACTCACCCTGCCGGGAAGAGGATGAGCCTGGAGAAACCTATGATACGGTTGCCCCAAATTCGGACTCCGATCCGGTCTTTCCCTTGAAGGGGAGGGTGTGTTGGGGGAGATCTCTCCTCCGACGAGGATAAGGACTCGGGTCGTCCCTGGCACCCAGGTTCCCATTCCTCTGAGTCTCTGGACGGGGACGGGGGACCCTCTGACATTTTTGAACCCTCGCAGCTTTATCAGCCTAGGTCGTCGAGTGGATCCCTGATGCCAAAGTGGCGGAGTACGTGGTGGCAAAAATTCACCAACCTCTGGAGAGGGAAGTTAGGACTAGGATGAGGGGAGAATGCCCCCGGCCTTCGCTCAAAGGGAAAGTGGCACACACTCATGAAATAGATGAGAAGCTTTGTACTTTTTTTGCCAAATATATGCGAGACCCGAAATCCCTTCTTATAAAGAGAGATCCCAAATTAGGGGACCTAGCTACCTCTGAGGTAGGCCCTGTGGCTCAGGGTAAACTCTTTGGTGAGCAATTTGTCAAGGAGCTTAACAAATTTGTCACCACTTTTTCAGCCCTAGATATGGCTCAGGCCTCCATAAAAACAGATTTTTCCAGGGCGGGTTTTTGTTGGGGCCGGAAGAGGCAGGGGTCGTTCCTCCGACCGCACCCAACAGCAAGGCTCCTCCAATAGAGGTCAACAAAGACGCAATAATGGCTAGAACGACGGTCGCCAGGAAACCTTTTATCCCAGTAGAGGTTCCGGAAGAGGGAAAGGTCGGAACAACAGAGGAGGCACCAATGCCCTTGGAGGCCCCTCTGATATGAATGACCCTTTCTTCTCCTCAAGATTTAGGGGGGAGGCTCCTACTCTTCTGTCACAATGAGGGAAAGATAACATCAGACCCGAAGGCATTGCAGAACGTAAGGTGTTTCCACATAGAGTTTTACGTCACCCCCTATTCAGGTGGTACGCCCAAGACCCTTACATTTCTCAGCATAAGAAGAGAGTTTGATAGAAGCCGAGGTTTCTGAACTTCTAAGGAAAGGAGCTATTTGCAGGTCGGTACTTCATCCGAATGGCTTTCTCAGCAACCTCTTCATAGTAGAGAAAACAGACAAAGGCTTCTGGCTGGTTATCAATCTAAAGGAGTTCAGCGAGTGGCTGGTTTACCGCCACTTCAAGGTGGAGGGGATACACTTACTTCGGGTCATCCTCCTTCCGGGAGATTGGATGGTCCGACTCAATCTGAGGGATGCTTACCTGATGGTTCCTCCTCACAGGCGATTTCTCCAGTTTGCTTGGAAAGGGCAGATTTTTAAGTTTAGAGATCTGTCCTTCAGCCTTTCCTCAGCCCCGTGGTGCTTCACAAAGCTGTTGCGACTGGTGGTGGAGATGCTCTGCGAGCGGGGGCGGGGGGGAATTGCTTATCCACCTGGACGATATCCTTATCATTGATCAGTCTCTGGTGCATCTCACCCAGAATGTGACCATGACTATTGCATTACTCCAGATCTGTGTTGTGTAATCAACGATCAGAAGTTGGAACTGTGTCCGGCACAGCAGATGGTCTTTTCTGGGTTTTCTCATAGATTCCGTCTTGGCATCCCCGAGTTTGCCAGTGCCAAAGGTGAAGAAGATATGGAAAGAGCTTGCACAGGTTCTCCGGAGACACAGGATTTTGCTGCGCAAGCTCATCAGAATAGTGGGAATACTCTCCTCTTCGATCCAAGCCATATTCCCCGACCCATTGCCCTACAGGGCTCTTCAGAGATTGAAAGCTCAGCACCTAAGGAGGGGTCTGAACTATTCGGAGATCAACTCGTTGACGGAGGAGGCCAGGACCGAACTTCAGTGGTGGATCGACCACATGTCGGCCGGGAAGACCTGAGCAATCTTTGGATTGTCTCCAGATTTGGTGATCGAATCGAACGCCAGCAGATCGGGCTGGCGAGCCAGATGTGGAGAAATATCGTTGGGAGGCAGATGATTGGAAGAGGAACTACAGTTGCACATCAACTGTCTAGAGTTGCTGGTGGGATCCTTTGTGGTGAAATCCCTTACCAAGGACAGGATCTCTTGTTGCATCCTGTTGAGGATGGACAACATCTCGGCGGTGCAGTACATCAAACGCCTGGCGGCCCCCGATCATGGGCCTTATCCAACCTGGCAAGGGACTTCTGGCAATATTGCCTCCAGAAGCAGATCTCAGTGATGGCGGAGTACCTTCCCGGCCTTCAGAACACGGTGGCGGATTAGCACTCGAGGAATTTCTCTGATTCCAGTGACTGGCAATCGATCGTACAAACTTCCTGGTTTTGATGGTCAGATGGGGCCCTTGCAGTCTGGACCTTTTTGCCTCACGGTTGATTCATCAACTTCCGCGCTTTGTCAGCAGGAGACCGGACCAGGAGGCCACCGCGGTGGATGCTTTTCTCCAGTACTGGTCAACTGAGTATCCTTACGCTTTTCCCCCTTTCATGATCATTCCCATAGTGGCTGTTCAAGTTTATCGACAGGCAGCGTCCATAGTGTTAATAACACCGATCTGGAGAGCACAGGCCTGGCTCCCCGACACTAATCGAATTGTCGTGGGATTGTCCGATGCAACTGCCCTCTATCCCTGCAATTCTCAAGGATCCCCAGGGGACCTTCACCCTCAAGTGCTTCAGGCCCATTTGCAACTCATGGCATGGAAGATTTCAGGGGACGCTAGAAAGACGACCAGCTTTCTTCAGACGCTGCGAACCTCATCCAACAGGCATGGGCATCAGGTACAGTCAAGAGGTATCGCTCGGCTTGGTGACAATGGCATTGTTCGTATCTGGAGAGATACGTGGATCTCATGGGGGCTCAAGTTACTCACATTTTTAATTTTTTGATGGAATTGTCCCATGAGGGTCTGGCCTACCAAACGGTTAACTCCTTTTGTTCGACCATTTCCGCAGGACACTGTGAGATTGATGGCAGACCGGCAGGGGAACACCCCTGGTTTTGTAAACTGATGCGAAGCACCTGGTTGTCTAAACCGCCTGCGCCTAGGTATTCGGGCCTGTGGGATGTTAATTAGGTTCTGAGACTCCTGTTGGGTTAGCAGGACAATCAGTATCTGTCCCGCAAGGAGCTGTCAGCTAAGTAACCCATTCTCCTATGTCTCATCTCATGTAAAAGAGTGTCAGATGTCAGAGCTCTGGACATCACACCAAGGGTTTTTACTCTGGAAGGAGTCACCTTCACCATTGAACGGAGGACTTAAACCAATACCAGGTCAGTATCGTATCCTTCCTTTCCGGATCATCCTAAGTTATGTGTGGTGAGGTGCATTAAGGAATACAAGGAAATCTCCTTAGACTCCGGTCCCCCCCGAGAGAGGCAGTCTATTTTAAACCCATTTCGGAAGCGGCGTCTCTGGTCGTAAGTAAGCTTTGAACATGCATAATCCTTGCCTCCACCTGCCATAGAATGAAAAATTTCCCAGCTTACGAGAAGGAAATTTTGAATACTATTAAGGACTAGGAGACAAGGATTATCCCTCCCTGAGATTAATTTTTATTACCTTCCCGTCCTGGAGGTTTTTTCGTAATGAGTAAGTAAGTGCTTACATGTTATTGTTGTTGATCAAATGCCTATGCCATTGAAATTTGGTACATTTGAAATGTTATTTTCTGCATTGGTTTCTGTGTTAAATTTGGTACTTTTGAAATGTTATTTTCTGTATTGGTTTCTTTGTTATTATGTGTATTATGAAGGTCTCTGTATATTCAGGAACTGGATAACGAGATTGTCTCTATGTTACAGGGAATGATCAAAAGTCCGAATGAAGCAGTAATCCCAGCTTAACATCCTCCAGTGAAGAAGAGGAAGCAGAAGGGACGCCATAGGATTATATATTGTGGACTGTCACAGGATTGGACTATTGTTACCATGGAGACTGCTCTCCAATGGTTCATGGGATGTGTAGTCTATAGTGTTTATTGTTTTTTGTATAATGTTCTTTTAACCTGCTATGCATAATGAAGTGAAGGAAGATATGCATAATCCTCGCCTCCTAGTCCTTAATAGAATTTAAACTTTCCTTCTGGTAAGGTAGGAAATTTTTCATTTATGCAAATGCTAACTTGCTACACCTTTCTTTTATCATGTGACCATCCTAAAATGAAGCCCCCAGCCACAGTTTGACGCGGAACCTACTCCCTGTGTGGTTCTTGCACGGTTCTCAGGGTTTGTGTGATGGGTAGTAGGCTGACAGGGGGGTGAAAGTAAAATGGGGGAAATGGAGATAGAGGCGCAGGAGGCCGTGGGATCATGCACCCTTGTATCCCTGTGTGTGCATGCGGTGAGCAGCAACCCGGGGCGGTTGGAGCCTGAAGTGTGGGGTAAGAATGGCCTCACATGAGTTATATCTAGAGTAAGGAGCAACACAGTGTGTATACCTGGGATAACATATAGGGTTGCCACATTTCGCAGCGGAAAATACCTGCCATTTGGTCATTATTTAATATTTCAGAAATTACTTAAATTATATTTAGGTAGAACTTTCTATAAAAACAGTTTTTGTATTTACAGTACAGATTTTTTGTCTTTTCAGTGCAGAACCTTTTTGTCTGATGGCTGCTGCACCATAAGTAGGCTAATTTATTTCCTCTCAAGTACAAATGCCGTAAATCTTTGAAAGGGAAATCGCTCTGGGAATGAATTCAAGAGGGACCCTGAAAGCCCAAGAGCTAAGGTTACAGACTGAGGAATGCAGCATTCTCGCGATAACTTGGACAAAGCAACCACCAGCCCGAATCACTAACAATTCACGAGCTTATTAGCTGCTCCAGGCTCCCTCCAAAATGCGAACACTGACAGGTTTTTAAGTGTCAAAGCGAGACAAATTACCCCATTCCTGTTTTCCAGCTGTGCCAAGTACCACACATCAGGGGTTAGACTAACGCATTTTAATGCTGGTGTCCATATCACTGCACAGAAATGCATTTGTCACGCTTAATTACAGCTCCTCTGTCTCCTTTTGTTCAATGAGGCATTGCAATCATTGCTCACTTTGCTCCTGAACTTACCACGCTGGTGTCTCAGGTTGCCACCGCAATTTCGCTCAACCATCCGCGACTGGGGTTGTGCTCCTTTTAATCATAGCTTGATACTTTGTTGAATTTATTTCAGTGGTGCTTCTTTTTTTTTTAACCAAAAAAAGGCTTGTCAGGCATGGACTCTGTGGGCCACGTGGACAGCAGTAATTGTCGCAGCCAGGCCCAGCTTCACTTGAATAAGTTACGTTTTCCATGCCCGTATGTGGCTAAGTCTGTGTGAGAGACAGGGGTTAAAAACTCTGGGACAGATTTACAAGAACTGACGCATCTCTGCATATTAGCAGAGATGGGTCAGTAAATTTGAGCCACACAAAAAAATCCTTGCACTACCATGGATGCGTCGCATTTACAATGCGGCGCACTGTGGTGCAAGGATTGACAGATGCAGATTAAAAACCTGGCTATTCCCAAAGTCTTAGTTTGTCACCAGTCTTGATCCTCCCCTGTTATGAGTCTGCCAGCTCCAGGATGCCTGCTAGGTGACAGTGCGCTTTAGAAGTTAAAAATATAAATAAAATAATGCATGACACATCTTTTGCCGTAAAGGCAACGCATTGCTAGAGTTGTGTCGCAAGCACGACCCAACCCCAGCAATGCTTAGGAATGCCTATTCCTATTATGCTGCATCACTCCTTACGCCTGCTTCAAGCAGGCATAAGGTTTTGATGGAGTGGCGTTGTAGAAGTGACGCAGTGAAATCTTGTAGATTTCACTGCTTCACTTTTATGAGGCTTTCTTACGTCAGAACGCCCACCCTGCATACATTATTCCTGGTGCAGGTATAATGTAGCGCAGGGCTTCACAACGTGATGCATCTTCCTTGATGGGTCACGTTGTAAATGTGTCGCAATGTGGTACATTGTTTACGACGCCCCTGCATCACAAAAGTGACGCAACGGCGGCATGAAAGTGTTGCAAGGGACTTGTAAATCTGTCCCATAGGGCACATTTAAGACCTTGCACCCCAACAATAACAAGGCCTAGCCCTGCCCCCACCATGCCTTCTTTCAGGTTTCACTCAACTCTCAACTAGAATTGAACGCTCATTCATCCTGGGGAAGGTTCTCATACAGCAAAGCAACATACAAGCCCTTCGAGTTAGGGAAAGCGGAGACCTAATTTCCTTACACACGTGTTTGTGTCTCAGATCATCCCTTTCACGTGTCCATATGAAGCAGAACATACACATAGCAAAAATACACATGGTCTTTCTGGCAAGCTTTTTATGAATTGTATTTAACCCAGAACAAATGCACATGCACCTTTTTAATGTATGCAAATGACCGTCAAGCAAACTTGGAAAAATGCAATGTAGTGGCAGTGCAATGTTTAGCATTACTTTGCAAAACTAAACATTTACAAAGATTCTGAGAAAGTTGAGACATGTTTTGCCCCAATTGCCAATCCTTCCACAATATTTAGCAAACTGCACTAACCAGGCTTAATACCTCTAGTCATCTTTGAGGAACCCCTGCAAGAGATATTATTATTTTTTTTTATTGTTATTATTATCCAAACATAAAGTCATGATCTTATAAGACCTGCCTTCCTACAGATGGCTCTTGGAAATTTTCCTCAATAAAAACAAATCTCCAAGTGCTCACAGTTCCAACACAAACCCAGTACGGTGGCCTGTACTAGGAACTTGTAAATCCGCACTTGAAAATTAAGACTGAAATAAAGTTGTTGTGAAAGGCATATTCAGGGTTAGCGTTATTGATGTGCCTTGTCTGGATCACTGAAATAATATAGACTGCCAAAATATCGACCTGCAAAAATATCGTTGACAAAATATCGACAGACAAAATATCGACTTTCTATCTACAAACAGGTAAGTACAAAAATATCGAGTACAAAATATCGTTAACAATAATATAGATGTAAAAAATATCGACTTTATTAAAAACAGTGTTAAATTAAATTAATATTAAATTTTAATGACTAAAATATACTTAAAAATACTTAAATTAAATTATAATAATTAAATAATAAATGAAAATAATAAAAAAAAAAATTACAATCTTATTTGTTGACCCTCAACCCTAAAATATACCCCTTTACCCAAAAACCCAAAACTGACCCTGAACCCTAAAAATACCCCTTTACCCAAAAACTAAAAACTGACCCTGAACCCTAAAAATGCCCCTTTACCCAAAAACTGAAAACTGACCCTGAACCCTAAAAATGCCCCTTTACCCAAAAACTGAAAACTGACCCTGAACCCTAAAAATGCCCCTTTACCCAAAAACTGAAAACTGACCTTGAACCCTAAAAATGCCCCTTTACCCAAAAAACTGAAAACTGACCCTGAACCCTAAAAATGCCCCTTTACCCAAAAACTGAAAACTGACCCTGAACCCTAAAAATGTCCCTTGACCCAAAGACTGAAAACTGACCCTGAACCCTAAAAATGCCCCTTTACCCAAAAACTGAAAACTGACCCTGAACCCTAAAAATGCCCCTTTACCCAAAAACTGAAAACTGACCCTGAACCCTAAAAATGCCCCTTTACCCAAAAACTAAAAACTGACCCTGAACCCTAAAAATACTCCTTTACCCAAAATGTATCAATATTATTTAATTACCAATTAATCATTAATTAACAATAACAATAAAGTAAATATATTAGCACATTAGCTGTAATTATTTTAATAATTAATATTATTTTTCCCCAATTAATTACTTAACAATAACACAAAATTATATATATTAAAATGTACTCTAATTAATGTAATTAACTAATTACAATTAATCAATTACCAATTAATTACTAATTCAAAATATGTACACAATTATATTAATTAATTAACTAATTATTATTAATTATCAATTAATTATTAATTATAAATATTTACAAACATATATTAATTAATTAATTATTATTAAATTACTTCCCACCCTATTCCCCTATAAACCCACAACCCGCTACAGAATTACATAACGCAATTATTAAAAAAACAAATTCCATTTAATAAAATATTTTATAACATTAATACACACTTTTCACACATATTATTACATAAAAATACACTATAAAATATTATATATTATTAAAAATTCGATATTTTTGCTATCTATATTTTAAACAGTCGATATTACTTCACTTACCTGAAAAACGATATTTTTGTAGTCGATATTATGTCCAGTCGATATTTTGTCCAGTCTATATTTAAAACTCGATATTATGTCCAGTCGATATTTTGGAGTCGATATTTTGTCTGTTCACCGCCTTGTCTCAATGATGCGAGTTACCGTCAGAGCCATAGGTTGTAGTGATAAAGATTTGTTGTAGGAGAATGCAGATTTGTCATTTGGTATGAGATGTATCCTTCCCACAGGATGATCAGAGAATATGCAGCTCACATAGCTAAATATCTGGGGCCTCATTTAAGAGGCTGTGCGTCACTTTTACGCCACCGGTGCGTCACTTTTTGTGACGCACCAGTGGTGTAAAAAATGCGCCTTGTTGAGCTATATTTACAAAGTGACGCATCTAGGTAGATGCGTCACTTTGTAAACCCCTGGGCCACATTATACCTGCGCCAGGTATAATGTATGCAAGGGGGGCGTTTGATGCAAGAAAGAGTCATCGAAGTGACGCAGTGAAATCTACAAGATTTCACTGCGCCATTTCTTGGCCGCTAATGCGTCAAAATCTTACGCCTGCCTCGTAGCAGGCGTAAGACTGAAGCAGCCACTAACAACATGGGACTTGCCCATGTGAAAGTACACATTGCTGGAGTTGCGTCACTTTTGTGACACACTCCAGCAATGCGTCACTTTTGCGCCTACAGATACGTCAGAAATACTGATGTATCTGTAACTCCTTGCGACATGATGCGTCATACTGTAAATATGATGCATCGTTAGGGTCGCAGGGAGAGCGCAGTGAAAAGTGACGCATCGCTGTTTTCACACAGCGATGGGTCACTTTCATAAATGAGGTCCCTGGGGTTTCAGAATGCTGCCATGGAGTTGTGGTCTTCCAAACAGATCAAGTACCTCATAAAAATGGAATTCTAGGTCTGGGATAAGGGGGGACTAATGAAGCAAGAGAAATAAATCCCACTTGACCTGCATTTCTTCTATTATGTCTGAATAATAGTGTGTGTTCTGACATGGAGAAGCACTATACTATATCCATACTTTGTAGAGAAAGATTTTTTATTTAACATTCCATAAAAAAGTTTGGGTTTAACTTAGTATCATCAATAAAGATATTACTCCCATCTATTCTTTGATTTTACAATATTTGCCATATCATTACATCAAAATGTACCACTTATTTAGTGCAGACAGGACAAAACAAACAAAAGATGATACTAAGAACCCGCACCCTGCACTCATTATTACATACTACAAACATACCTACTATACCATCTTTGCATACCACATCCCAGCACAAACACACATGCACACAGCAATAACAACAGGGAATATGTTTCTCTTTCGACCGTTGAGATGTCGTGGGCTGCGACCATTTCTAAAAACAGTCAACGCACGTTTTGATGTGGAAGTTGTTTTTTCCAAGCACCTTCTTTAGGACCACACTATTTGAAGATACTTCTAAAGGTGGCCAGGGGGGTAATGCTGACATATTATTCTATGGAGGCATGAGACCGATGGAAATTCTTATTTATGGTCACAGTTATGTATTCCGCTATTACACAAGAACTGCATGAGCTGATTGTGAGTGTTCCTGTATGGCCAACTTATATTGAAGCTGCCCTCTGTACAGAAATGAAATAACTTACGTTAATATTTTAATGAGTCATCCTGACTCCTGTATATTGTTTTCTTCAGGTCGGGAAACAAAGGGGCATATTATCAAGGGGGTTTATCTCCGCTTTTTTGGCTTTAAAAGCCAAGAAAGCGGAGATAAAATTATCTCCCATTACCTAGCTGTCGCTAACACCAGTTAGCGACAGTGAGTAGGAGATAGCGACCATCTTGGGCCCCGCTTTGCATGTCAGTGATATTTATCACTAATGACATGCAAAGTGGGCGTGCCAAGATGTTAGCGACTAGAAACAGTCGCTAACATCGCTATCTCCCATTGCCAACTTTTGGAGATATTCGCGCTAAGCGCGAATATCTCCAAAAGGTAACACCTGCCCCTGAGCAGTTTTTAGCCATGTTATCCAATGGTAGGTGGATAACATGGCTAAGAGCATTAGCTCGGTAATGCATGAATATCGCTGACTTCTCAGCGATATTCATGCATTTCGGCTGATTTTTATCGCTTAGGAGATATACCTTGATAATAGCAAGGTTCCTAAGCGATAAAAATCGCCGCAGCTCGGCGATAAAAATATCGCCGCTAAACCAACATAGCGATAAAAGTTCTTGGAAATGTTCTACTAGAGGCTCCCAAAATGGCAGTAACGCTCTAATCAAAACATTAAATAAAGATATTTCCATATATGCCTTTGCATCGCAGTGTGGATGGGGTTACAGACAAAGATTTGGATTGTTGGGTCCAAGGTGATTGTGATGAAGGTATTCAAGTCAGCAGTATGCTTCAATTATGCAAAGTGGTGGACAAGGATCAATTAGTAGCAGTGTGTGTAAGTATATGGGAAATTACACATTGCTTCGTGAAAGCAGCGATGCGTCACTTCTCAGTGCACACTCCTTGCGACATTCCTGATGCATCATATTTAATGTATGACGCATCATGTCGCAATGGGTTACAGATACGTCAGTATTTCTGACGTATCTGTATGGCGCAAAAGTGACGCATTGCTGGAGTTTGTCACAAAAGTGGCGCAACTCCAGCAACGCGTCCTTTCACATGGGGCAAGCCTCATGTGAAATGGCCTGCGCCAGTCTTACGCCTGCTGTGAGGCAGGCGCAAGATTTTGACGCAACGGCGTCCTAAAAGTGACGCAGTGAAATCTCATAGATTTCACTGCATCACTTCTACGACCCTTCCTTGCATCAATACGCCCCCCATGCATACATTATACCTGGCGCAGGTATAATGAGGCGCAGGGGTTTACAAAGTGACGCATCTACCTAAATGCGTCACTCTGTAAATATGGCGCAACAAGGCGCATTTTTTACACCACTGGTGCGTCACAAAAAGTGACGCACCGGTGGCGTAAAAGTGACGCATAGCCTCATAAATGAGGCCCCTGGTATTTCTATAGCACAAACTTAGACACACGGCAGGTGAGCATTAGTTCCTATAGGAAAAGGAATACCAAATTGGGTTCACCAGTCAAATAACCACTTCACTGTTCTGAGTTTTATCTTGCATTAATCAGTCTTCCCCATGCCACCCCAATCTACTTCAATCTACCCCAAACCAATCTACCCCACTCTAAACTACCCCATTGTATCCCACTCTACCCACTCTATTCCACTCCACTCCAGTCTACACCTGCTCATTCTCCCAGCACTTCTGCAATGTAACCCACTCTCCCCAAACTACCAAATTCCACTCCAATCTAACTCACTCCAAACAACCCAACTCCGCTCCCTCTCCATTTCATTCTACCCTACTATAATCTACTCAATCTACACTGCTTCACTCCAATATACCCAACCTCACTCCTGCCTACCCCACTCCACGCCAATCTACTACAATCCACTCTTTCCCAATCTACCCCAATCTAATCTACCCCAATCTACTCCACTCTAATCAAACCTGCTCCATTCCTATCTAATCCACTCTAATCAACCACGCTAATCCACCCAATTCTCCCACTCCAATCTACCCCACTCCAGTCTACCCCACTCCACCCCACTCCATTCTACTCCTCTTTACCCCTACTCCACTCTAAGCCAATCTTCCCAACTTCATTCTACCCCAATCTATCCCATTTAATCTATCCCACTTGAATCCACTCCACCCCTCCCACTCCATGCCACTTACTTTTAGCCTGAACAGCAGCCACACTGGTGTACAACGTGGCTAAAACACATTGCCAAAGCCAATAGCTCCTGCATAGGTGAAACCTGCTGGTTTTGCCAATGCTTGTTGATGCTGGGAGACAAAATTCAGATTGAGCGTCACAGAAACCACTAAATGCAGGTCAGAAGTTCGGATCTAAAGATTAAAATGTTCAGCAAACTACACGTTAGCGAAATCCGATCTTCTGTCATATAACCCGATCGCTGGAAGATGCTGAATGTAAGATTGAAACAATACATTACGTGGGATGCATTTACAAAAAGGTACTGTAAATTCTTTGCTATACATTTATCAATTTGGGATATGTTCAGGGTTCACATTAATTGCATGAATTGATATTTTTAAAACAACCTTTCAGAGGGTTTTTGAACCGTACCGCATGTGCAGAGTCAAGGACATCATGTGGGCGAAAAATAAAATGTGAGTTTCAGTTACAAATTGAAGTGTGTGAGTTGAGCCACATCTCAGAATACATGAACTCTGTGGTTTGTTACTCTCCAGGTTTTGAGACCGCAGTCACGTGAATTTTTGTAAATGTTTCTTAATTAACATCAAAGGATGCGGTTTTTAACAGCTACTCGTAGCTTAGTCATTCACACATAGGCATTAACTTCATCACCTCAAACTAAACAGCATTTCCGTGACTTCATGAGCATTTTTGTAATACCCTTAAAGTCATTAATAATGAATTAATAAAAAATGTGACATGGGGACTTTGTTACATTGAGAGTAAATGGGTATCGGTTATTCGTGCTTACATTGCTTGCACAGGTTACACTATCATTTTACAACTCCATATTAACAGACCAGCGGATGCAAAAAGTATTTTTTTGTGTTCTGGCAATGTTGTCTATTTGAAATTTTAATGTAGGATATGAGGCCTTACTGCAAGGACACCACAGATTGGACTATCCCTACCTAGAAATTCCTATCTCCGGTCCCCCTCATTGGATTTTTGTCATTTTGCTTAGCACATTTTACTCTATTCGGTTTGGAGGTTTTAATGTTGTGCATTTCGACTTAATTACTGATTAGTACTGCATAAATACTTTACTCATTGCCCTAAGTTAAGCTTTTCTGCTCTGTGCTATAGCTACAAGGGGGTAGATCTCAGGTTAATTTAGTGACTGTGAGTACTCACCCTGACATGGGTTGTGATTATTCTTGGAGGTGGGTAGTCACCCACCCCAAATAATAATCGAATTTTCTAAATATAGCAAGACCATACCTATCAGAGTAGCAGAGCACTTTAAAATGGTTAAGGAAGTAAAATGGAATATACATATTAAAACAAGCAATACTTAGAATTGGAGCTAATATTATCTGAAATTCATACTAAGTTTAACATAGTTAGTAGACAGCCAAGGGGAAAGCCAACCACCTTACAGATGTATGTGGAAATACATGGCATACAGAGTAAACAGACTTTGGAATAGCACATGGTGGATGAGATCAAAAGATATCAACTTAAATACAATTTCATATTTTTCTCACGTTCAAATCTAATTGTAAGTTGTATTTAGATATTTCTTACTACCCTTGGCGAGGCATTGACGTTCTTTGTATTATGTAGCACACTACTCTGGTATCCAAAGTTAGCAGTATAAATGCAGAAAAACAGTAATATCTGTATTATTTTCCTCGTAGGATTAGTTGTTGTTAGAAATAGGGTTTCTGGTTGTCAGAGTATGCACCTTGTACAAGCAGGAATCCACACTCTACTCAGGGTAAGTGTACAGCACATTAAAAGTTTACCTGTGCTCACCATTGAGTTGCTTGCCACAGAGCATTCAGGCCAAACTTGGGGGATTATTATCAAGCACGGAGTTAAAATTACGCCACTTGAGCATCAGAAAACTGTAGCTAAAGCTGCCATTATGGGCTTGATAATATGCCGTTGAGAATTCCAATAGAAGCCCATGTTGACACGAGAACATGGGCTTCTATCGGAATTCACAAGGGCATATTATCAAGCCCTTAGCGCCACTTTAGTGGCAGTTTTCTGCCGCTAAAGCGGCGATAATTTGAACTTCGTTTCTTGATAATATGCCCCTAAAGAGGCAATGTGTAAAGTATTTGTGCACACACACACACACAGTAAAAATACCACAAAAGTACCACACAACAGTTTGGGAAAACAGCCAATATTTATTTGAATAAAACAAGACCAAAACAATAAACATTCAACATTCAAAAAGCAAGATACACATTTCTCAATATTGAAGGCAGTTATAGTGCTTAGAAACACAATAGTTCCGGCTGGAGCTATACAGCGTGCTAGACGAAGTCAAATCCAGCAGTTCGGCACCGACCATAAGGAAATGTGGGCCGGCTAGAGAGTTGCACTGACACCGGTACCAGTACCATTGAAAACGATGAGAACCAAAGACATTGCTTGGCGCCAGGGAGGTGAGGTGTTGTTGAGGGAGATTCAACATCAGTTCTTTATTGCTATGCAAGGTGTTGGCGGGTCGGCACTCTGGGCGGGGCATTGCACAACAAAGGTGAGGTGTCACAGAAGCACATGAGGCATTGATTCCTGGAGGCGGGATGAGTCGTTGAGCCATGACACCCAAGGACGTTGCAGGCACAGGGGAGGTGATGCGGCATTGCCAGTGAGGTAGCAGTTCCTTACAATGGTGCAGGGTCGATGAAGCTCAGAAGACCAGACTGCAAGGCATTGGCTTTGCGTTGTTGATGTCACACCACGGGCCACAGGTGTTGCAGCTGATTCGGAGTCAGGGGGTCACATGGCACTCTAGGCTCATGCTGTGGCATATCTTCTGACGTGCTACAGCGGAGTCAGGCCTGCACTGTAAGTCACGGTCGTTGTGTGGATCGAGGACCATAGCTCCAGTTAAGCAGCGGCTCGGTGTCGAGGAGCGGCACCGGCTCCGAAGTCACACTCAAAGTCAATGTGCTGATTTCTTCTCTTTTAGTTAACCAATTTCCTTCCAAGGCCACAGGAACTGGATTTGGAATCACTTGGCCAGGTAGGACTCCCAGCAGAGGAGTCCAAGTGCTGCAGGTGAAGTTTTTGATGGGCCTGAGGCTTCCAACATGAGGCAAGCTCAACCCAAGCCCTCAAGCCCTTTGAGAAACTTTGGAATCAGGATGCAGGGAGCAAAGTCCAGTCCTCTCACTCCCACGCAAGATACAGCAGACAGTGGCAATTCCTCCTGACTGTACAACAACTCTTCCTCCTTGCAGAATGTCCTCAGTCCAGAAGTGATCTGAGTATATGGTGTCAGAGGTCCAATAACTGTACTAATTTTAGCCTTTGAAGTAGGGAGACTTCAAAGAAAGGTCTCCAGGCACACTACATGGAGTGGAGACTACTTTGTGCGGGGACAGGCACAGTCCTATTCATGTGCAAGTGTCAGCACCTCCCACCAATCTAGCTCTGGAAGACCTATCAGCCTGTTGATGGGCCATCAGGATAAGCAGGGCATACCTTAGCACCCTTTATGTGTGATTGTCTACATTGAATTCACAAAGACCAACGGTCATCCAACCCTAATGTGTATTCTAGGAACAGGCAGAGGCCAGAATGGTTAAAGTAAGAAAAAGCAAACTTTCCAAGAGGCCAGAATGGTTAAAGTAAGAAAAAGCAAACTTTCTAAAAGTGGCATTTTCATACCTGCAACTCAAAAACCAACTTCACTAAAATATGTGTTTTTAAATTGTGAGTCCAGAGACACCAACTCCAATTTCTATCAGCTCCCAATTGGAAGATACACTTGTAAAATGTCACAAGGCAACTCCAATACTAACCTATGGGACAGATAGGCCTTTCTGTAGTGAAAAACGAATTAAGCAGTTTTTTACTACCAGGTCAAATAAAACTCAATAGTACATGTCCTACCTCTTAAATACACTGCACCCTGCATATGGGGCAACCTAAGGCCTACCTTAGGGGTGACATATATATAAGGAAAGAGAGGTTTATGCCTGGCAAGAGGGTGCAGTTGCCAGGTTGACATGGCAATTTAAACCAGGCACACACAAGCCATACAATGGTTGGACTGAGACATGTTTTCAGGGATACTTGTGTGGGTGGCACAATCAGTGCTGCAGACCCACTAGTAGCATTTGATTTAAAGGCCTGGGCACATGCAGTGCACTGTACTAGGGACTTATTTGTAAACCATATAGGCCTATTATGGAGAAACCAAATGCCAATACATTTTAGACACAGAGTACATGCACTTTAGCACTGGTCAGCGGTGGTAAAGTGCCTAGAATTCTAAAACCAGCCATGGGATACGGAACTACGCGACAGGAGCACCCTATTATAGGTGCTTGGTGGTCATTGCCACAAACACATTACCAGATTACGGACTGGTGGCGGTTACGTCCACGTAATTGGCTCTTCCTGGAAAACGAAGTGATGAGCCACACTATAAAATTCCCCACGAGATATACTAGAGCCCGCTTGGATATTTAACTCATTTGTGATTACCAACTTATGACATACCTGACATCAGACAGCCCTGGCCTACTGAGAAGACACCCTTAGGATTCCATCTTTTTCCTAGTGAGGACGCTGTCCTTTCAGATCTTAAGACTTTGACCTACATTTGGTGATTACTGGATTGATCCTTATAAACGTATCCAACATCGGCAACAGTACAGATATATATTCTTTTGCCCTGACGAAGTTCCTAAAGGCAGATGGAACGAAACGCGTTGGCTGTGCCTATGTCCAATGAACTTTACTAAATAAAGAAGAAAACACTTAATACATTATTGCTCTTTGTGACTCTAATTGTGTGCACCTTCCATTTTGTGTGTGTACATGCACTTTAGCACTGGTCAGCGGTGGTACAGTGCCTAGAATTCTAAAACCAGCAAAAAGAAAGATCAGCACACATTCAAAAACAGGAGGCCAAAGACAAAAAGACATGGGAAACAATTCCAAAAGATGTTGGGTCTAACAGTTGTGTTAGATTGTGCTCTTGAAATCTTAGGGCCCGATTCACAGAACTAACTTAAGACAAAATCCTAAATTTACTACCATTTTCGTATTCACAGAAGGCACTTACTCATTTTTGTATTCACTGAAGACACTTACTCATTTCGGTATTCACAGAAGTTAGGAGTCCTAACTTTAGGACTCCTAAATGCCTTCTGTGAATACCAAAGTCTTAAAATTAGGATTTTTCTCAGTTTAGTAGTAGTAAAGTTAGGACTCCTAACTTTAGGACTCCTAAATGCCTTCTGTGAATACCAAAAGTCTTAAAATTAGGAATTTTCCTAATTTAGTAGTAGTAAAGTTAGGACCCCTAACTTTAGGACTCCTAAATGCCTTCTGTGAATACCGAAAGTCTTAAAATTTGTTTTTTTCTCTGTTTAGTAGTAGTAAAGTTGAGAAAAATCCTAATTTTAAGACTTTCAGTATTCACAGAAGGCATTTAGGAGTCCTAAAGTTATGACTCCTAACTTCTGTGAATACCAAAATGCGTAAGTGCCTTCTGTGAATACCAAAATGAGTCAGTGCCTTCTGTGAATACCAAACTGGTAGTAAGTTTAGGATTTTGTCTTAAGTTAGTTCTGTGAATCGGGCCCTAAGATTTCAAGAGCACAATCTAACACAACTGTTAGACCCAACATCTTTTGGAATTGTTTCCCATGTCTTTTTGTCTTTGGCCTCCTGTTTTTGAATGTGTGCTGATCTTTCTTTTTGCTGGTTTTAGAATTCTAGGCACTTTACCACCGCTGACCAGTGCTAAAGTGCATGTACACACACAAAATGGAAGGTGCACACAATTAGAGTCACAAAGAGCAATAATGTATTAAGTGTTTTCTTCTTTATTTAGTAAAGTTCATTGGACATAGGCTACTCACCAACCCATGCAGCCACGTATACACAAAGTGAAACACTGATACAAACATTTAAATATTTAAACAATACTCGCTAATATATGTATTCACTATGATACACTTAATAAGCCAGTTAACCAATCATTTTTTTTTAAACATCCATTAAGACACTTATTTAAACATTTATTCTTCCATTGACCTTTACATATACAGATATAAAACATGTTTATTTTTCAGAAAGGCACACATTCACTGGATGGTGTCATCAGTGATGTCATGAGTGATGTCACTGACCATGTCATGAGTGATGTAATATGTGATGTCATCAGCAGTGCATTACACGCGCAAGTTATAGTGAGTCCAACTAACTATAACGTGGGAATTTATTTATTTATTTATTTATTTGTTTACATTTGTATAGCGCACAGCTACCCAACAAAGGGTTTCCTGGCGCAGCAGATCCCAATAGCAGTGCAGTTACAGAAAACTAGTTGTTAAAGAGCCATGTTTTTAAGGCTTTCCTGAATTTGATGTAATTCGGCTCAGACCGCAGTGTATGTGGCATTGAATTCCAAAGAGAAGGTCCCAGGAGTGAAAAGGACTTGCCACCCATACGTGACAGTTTGATCCTAGGAATTTCAAAATGATTTGCCGTGGAAGACCGGAGAGATCTGGAAGGACGGTAGGGGCGCACCAGATTTTGCAGGTATTTTGGAGCGGTATTGGTGGAGATCCTGTGCATAAAGCATAGGGATTTAAATTTAACTCGGTTTTCAATTTTTAGCCAGTGTAACTTCCTGATATATTTAGTGGTTGGAGTAAAGATGGGAATTTGGCAGAGTAGTCTGGCTGCTGCATTTTGTACTGATTGTAACCGGCGGACAGAGACTTTGTTCGCCCCCAGGTACAAAACGTTGCCATAATCTAGCCTGGATGTTATTAGGGCATTGACAACTGTTTTCTTGGTGTTTTCAGGCAGCATCCAACAGATCTTTTTTAGCCATTTTAAAATGGCGAAGCAGGTGGCTGAAGTCTTTACCGCTTGCTGGTGTAGACTGAGTGAGTCGTCAATAATGACGCCCAAGTTGCGAGCATGAGTGACAGGGTTGGGGGGGGTGCCCATTTCAGTTGGCCAGTGTTGGGGTCCCCAGAGTTCTTTATTTTTGCCCAACACGATTAACTCAGTTTTTTCGCCGTTTAATTTTAGGAAGTTTTTTTGCATCCATTCAGCGATTTTTCTAAGTCCGAGTTGTAGGGAAGAGGGATTGTCAGAATCTGCAGCTGATAAAGAAAAGAGCAGCTGGGAATCATCAGCATAAGAAAACATTAAAAGCCCTGTTTCCTCCACTATCTTGGCCAGGGGACTCATATACACGTTAAAAAGCAGCGGGCTAAGAATGGAGCCCTGTGGAACTCCGTGTTTAAATGTCATGATATCGGAGCAGGCAGTTTGTGAGAAGACCTGGAATGTGCGGTTTTCCAATAATGATCTAATCCAGTTGAGAGCCGCCCCACGGATGCCCAGAGAGTGGAGTGTCTGGGCAAGGACCGCATGCGACACGGTGTCGAATACCACGCTGAGGTCGAGTAGCAAAAGTGCCACTGTTTCGTCCTTGTCCACCATGCCACGGATGTTTTCGGTTACCCCCAGTAGGGTGGTCTCTGTGGAAAAGCCTGCACGAAATCCCGACTGGTGGGATGGTAACAGGTCATGAGTGGTAATGAAATCAGTAAGGCAACGATGTACATGCTTCTCCAATGTTTTTGCAAAGGTGGGCAGCAAGGATATTGGGCGGAAGTTAGCTGGTAAATTGGGGTCAGCGCCAGCTTTCTTCAGAAGCGGATGAATCATTGCATGCTTCCATTCACTGGGTACACATTGTTCCAGTAGCGAAGCATTGAGAAGATCAGTAATAGTCACCAAAACATTGCTGTTAAGTTGCTTTAGGACTGAGCATGGCAATGGGTCTTTGGGTGAGCCAGATTTAATAGTTTTTAGCAGCCTTTGAACCATATCAGGATTCAGCAAGGGCCACCTATCAAGTGTAACAGAAGATGCATCAACCAGAGTAGAACCATCCGGAGTACCTAAGGTATTACCCGGGATAGGTGATGCACGGTTGGAGATAGCTTCAGAGGTTGAATTATGATTATTAGAAGCTTGGTTAATGTCTTGGTGAATTTTGTCGACTTTGTTGATAAAAAAGGCGGCTAACAGGTCACATTGAGTTTTGTTAAGTTCAGGTGGGAGTTGAGACGTATTAGAGCCAGCCAGCTCTTTTACTAACTTAAAAAGTGTTTTAGAGTTGTCTAAGGCATTTGTGATTTTAGTGCAGATGAATTCTGCTTTAGCTTTGCTACACTGCTTTTGATATGCTATTAACTGAGTTTTGTATTTTTCCTTGTCTACAGGTGAGTAACTCCTCCTCCATTGACGTTCCAAATTTTTGCATCTAGTTTTCTTGTTTTGTAAAATATCATTGAACCAGGGTGCAGGAGGGCGGTGGGTGTTTTGTTTTAGCTTAGTTTTGGGCAGGGTGGAGTCAATGGCTGCAAGAAGCCAATTTTGTACTGTAGAGGAAAGCTGTTGAACAGTAGTCTTAGTACAAGGACTGAGGGGCATATTACCAAGCAATAGAGATAATTATCGCTATTGCTTGGTTAGAGACAAAAATTTACAGCTGCGCTGCGGCGATTTTTACCGCAAATAAACCTTGGTATTACCAAGGTTTATCGCAAATGCGATAAAAATCGCCGCAAAGCATGAATATCGCTGATAAGTCAGCGATATTCATGCATTACCGAGCTAATGCTCTTAGCCATGTTATCCACCTCCCATTGGATAACATGGCTAAGAACTGCTCAGGGCAGGTGTTAGCTTTTGGAGATATTCGCGCTTAGCGCGAATATCTCCAAAAGTTGGTAATAGGAGATAGCAATGTTAGCGACTGTTTTCAGTCTCTAACATCTTGGCACGCCCACTTTGCATGTCATTAGTGATAAATATCACTGACATGCAAAGTGGGGCCCAAGATGGTCGCTATCTCCTATTAGCTGTCGCTAACTGGTGTTAGCGACAGCTAGGTAATAGGGAGATAATTTTATCTCAGCTTTATTGGCTTTTAAAGCCAAAAAAGAGGAGATAAACCCCCTTGATAATATGCCCCTGTGTTCTTCCAGGAGGGCATTGAGACTATTAATGTCAAGTTGTTTCCACTTTCTTATAAACTGAGTGGGTAGGGGTGTATTGTCTTTATTTACTGAATCAACCTGAAGGGCAAATTTAACCAGGTAGTGGTCGGACCAGGGCAGAGGCTGGGCAGAATGCGTCACTATATTGTTGAGATTGGAGAAAATAGGATCTAGCAGGTATCCAGCACGATGTGTAGGCCCTGAGTTCTTTAAGGTTAAATTGAGAGCTGCTAAATCGTTTATAAATTCTTTAGCTAAAGAACATTCCTCATCCTCTAGATGCAAGTTAATATCGCCTAGGATTGTGAAATTGGCAGTTCTCATGACAAACGGTCCGATAAGTTCAGACATATTTGTCACCCAGTTGGATGCTGCCCCCGGAGGCCGATAAACAAGGACTCCGGATAAGGTGAAATGAGGGGCTAATGTAAGTTTGAAGGTCGCCGCTTCGCAACCACCACATAAAAGAGGTTTAAATTCACAATTAAATTTTTTTTTAAAGATGATAGCAATTTCTCCGCCAGGATTCTTTTCCCTATCAAGTCTAGTGATAGCGTAAGAGTCAGGAAGTGCCATAGCTATGTCTGGACCCGAATTTCAATGGTTTTATGTCAGTAAAATTTCCAGGTAACTATAACTAGTGTGAAACCTATGGTTTTTTCAGTGAATTTAATAGGTTTTTTAAATGGTAATTCCTAACTATAACTGGTGTGAAACCTATGGTTTTTTCAGTGAATGTATTTATATATATATATATATATATATATATATATATATATATATATATATATATATATATATATATATATATATATATATATATATATATATATATATATATATAGATATATATATATATATATATATATATATATCTATCTATATATATATATATAGATATATATTCACAGAAGTTCTCTGGCAGTTGAGAGAGATGAAGAGGCGCACACGAAACACAGTGTTGCAGCAGCAGCTTTAATAACAGTAAGAGGCACCTGACGCGTTTCGATTGGCTTGCAAACTTCTTCAGAGGTGTGGCCTCGGTTTGTAGGAGTGCTCTGTGGGACACAGGTGTGCTTTATTCAGTTTTGCCTGCTTCGTGGTGAACCCGCCCTTCGCATAACAGCGCGGCATTCTGGTACCTGCAGTCCCGTTAGTGTTGTGATTCTATTCTTTTCCTTGTGTTAGTTCGCCATGGGGAGGGTGTTTTATTCCTCACTTCTGCAGGGTGCCTTCAGGCTGGCAGTCTCTCAATTTTCTAAACAGCATTGCCAGTTTCCATCCTCGCGGTTAACTCAGCATGTTGGTACACGCCAGTCCTGTATTCACCTGTCTCCCTGCTCGCTCATGGGGTGAGTCCATTACTGTAATCTGGATCGTGGCAGTCACAATTTTCCAGGTCTGCGTTTCTCCCCAAGTGCTTCCCAATTTTTAGTGGGACTGCTGGGGATCCATACGCGACTCAGGTGTCAGGTGGCAGCCTCTTTCCCTGGTTTTCGGTTTCTCCGAGACTGGCAAGTTTTGGTTCACATGCGGGAAAGTTGAGGCGCTCTTGCTGGTGGTGCGTTTTCCTCTGCGACAGAACCAGTCGCTTAATATTCACAGAAGTTCTCTGGCAGTTGAGAGAGATGAAGAGGCGCACACGAAACACAGTGTTGCAGCAGCAGCTTTAATAACAGTAAGAGGCACCTGACGCGTTTCGTTTGGCTTGCAAACTTCTTCAGAGGTGTGGCCTTGGTTTGTAGGAGTGCTCTGTGGGACACAGGTGTGCTTTATTCAGTTTTGCCTGCTTCGTGGTGAACCCGCCCTTCGCATAACAGCGCGGCATTCTGGTACCTGCAGTCCCGTTAGTGTTGTGATTCTATTCTTCTCCTTGTGTTAGTTCACCATGGGGAGGGTGTTTTATTCCTCACTTCTGAAGGGTGCCTTCAGGCTGGCAGTCTCTCAATTTTCTAAACAGCATTGCCAGTTTCCATCCTCGTGGTTAACTCAGCATGTTGGTACACGCCAGTCCTGTATTCACCTGGCTCCCTGCTCGCTCATGGGGTGAGTCCATTACTGTAATCTGGATCGTGGCAGTCACAATTTTCCAGGTCTATATATAATGCAGGCTCCCGGCCTCTTGTGCAGGACTCGGATACATTGTAGCGATTTTATTTCATCCAGGTGTTAGCCAATACCAATTCCTGCAGTTCATTCTGATAAATCATAATACTGTTGGTCTCATGTTTACTTTAATTAGCGTGACAAATTGAAAAATGCCTCTGTTTTATCATGTTTGTAATATTCGCAGCACGCTAGCATGCATTTCCATTCAGAATGTGTGATTTTTATATACATTACGGGCTTAATGTTCTAGAGGGATTGGCGCCACCATTAGGAATTATCAAAAGATTAATTTCCTCCCCAGATAGACCGGTGATTATATTATTCTGGACTGCTGTTTTCACACATAATATGCATAGTGAAATGTAATGAAGCCTGGCGATTCATTTTGATGCAATGTGTTGTTCAAATCCACTACACAAAGGGCCATATTATCAAGAACGGCAATAACAATATCGCTGCTTTAGCGGCAGGAAAATGCAGCTAACGCGGCAATAAAGGGCTTGATATATGCCCTTGTGAATTCCCATAGAAGCCCAGGTTTGATGTCCTTCACACCAGAACCTTGGCTTCTATGGGAATTCACAAGGACATATTATCAAGCCCCTTATCACCGCTTTAGCTGCAGTTTCCTGCCTCTAAAGCGGCGATAATGTTATCGCCGTTCTTGATAATATGGCCCTATGTGTTTTATAAACATTATGGCATCTCATAAGTTTACCAGCTATATTTCTCCACACTTAATGTCAGGAGTAAGCTTTTCACATTTGTAGAAACGTCTTTCATCTATACGTGTTTAAAGTGCAACAGTACTTCTTTCATGTCTATTAGGTTCTTTAAATGGGGAAGAGCTACATATACCTTTAAGATACAGGGCGCCAATCAGATTGATAAAGGCTATATTATAGTTAGGACCTAGTTTCCAACATTCTATTTGGAATAACTTTCTCCAAGAAGATGGTTTGCTTTGCTTCGCTCCTTCCCTGAAAGTTTGGGGGTGATTCGTGAAGTGGGGGCCGATAGAAATGGGGGTCCAAAAACATGTTTTCCCCATATAATTTTCCATAGGGACCTTTAAGACGGGCTACAGCCCGAACTGCTGAACGGAATTACACCAAATTTGGCAGAGAGGTAGAGTTTGGTTCGCAAATGTTGCTTTTTGTTAAATGGCGTAAATCCGTGCAGTAGTTCCTGAGAAAATCAAAAGTAAAATTATAGATAAATCTATAGACGAAGTACTGTACAAGGATTATACGCGTACCGTTACGAGCACGCGCTACATGCAAATTGGCTGTCAACTGTTTGTCAACACTCCAAACCAGGAAGTGTTGGCAGCCATCTTGTATCTCGATAGAACAGATTCACAAGAAAACTGAAAAACAAGTGCGCAAAAGACGGAAAGGGGGCAGGGTAGAAACACCCTGATACCCTAGGCCTGCTCAGGGGGTCCCACAAGGACCCCCAAGGCCTAACATTTTTTTTCTAAATCGCGTGATGCGCTTATGATACGCGTATGGTGTTAAAAAAAAAAAGAAAACCTGAAGCCCGCTTTAGTGCTAATTAGCCCCAGGGGAGCCAAGTCCCAGGGGCAATGTAGTTTATTATAACGGGGGGCCAAGAGGGACCCCACAGCCCCAGGGACCGCTACCCCCGGGGCTTTTTTTTAATATATGTGCGGCGGGGGCTCATGGCTGCCGAAGTAAATGTAAATGAATATGTGTGGGGGGGGTCTCAGGTTACCCCAGCCCCGGGGACATTTAGTCCCCGGGGCTTCAAAACATTAATTGAGGGGGGCTATCAGGTCCCTTCAGCCCCGGGGAGCGCCACCCTCCGGGGCTTTAAAATATTAATTGAGGGGGGCTATCAGGTCCCTTCAGCCCCGGGGAGCGCCACCCTCCGGGGCTTTAAAATATTAATTGAGGGGGGCTCTGAGGCTCCCCAGTCCTGGGAACCGCCATCCTCCGGGGCTTTAAAATATTAATTGAGGGGGGATCTGCGGCCCCCCAGTCCCGGGGAGCAACACCCCGGGGATTCTTGAAAGTGTTGGAGGGGGCCGCATAGCCCCCCTCCTGGAGCCCAAGATGGACCTGGGGACCGGCACCCCACAGGGCCGGCTCCTGCAGTGTCCCGGGGTGCACAGCCCCGGGACACTGCTGTATGCAATGTCAGGGTGGGAGCCGCCTGTCATTGGAAACTGCTTTCCTATTAAGAAGAGAGAGCAGGTTACACTGCTCTCTCTACCAAATAGGAAAGCAGATGCTTTTTCTCAGGGGGAACAGCTTTTTAGTTGTTCTCCCTGAGGAAAAGCAATGCCGTCTCCCGAAGGATGCGGGGAGCCGGCTGGGACGGTGGGGGCATTGGGGCTCCCTCTACAGACCCCAATGTTTCATGTAGGTCCTGGAGGATGGGGCCCACTGGGATAATAAAAATTAGTGATAGGGGCTATTTTTTTTTACGTTAAAATGGTATGCTCGTCAAAGCCCCGGGGACCACCACTGCCACCCCGGGACAATGCAGGAACTGGCTCGGGGCTTGGCGGTCTCCAGGGCTCTCGAGGGCAGCAGGCGGAGGGATACGCAGCCCCCCTTATACAATAAAGAAATCTCTGGGGGGTGGTTGTTCCCGGGGTTTAAGGGGCATCATTGAGGCCCACACACTTTTAATTTTGTAGGGGGCGGGGGCCATGGACGCGAAAGTGGCGCAAGCAAGTTGTAAATCTGGTATAGTGTTTTGTTTTTCTTTGCTTTCCTTTCTGTCTTGTAGAGGATCCAGGGTAAATATAATGGTTTTTGTACAGCCAGTACCTTTCAACTCTAACCCCAAACGGTTTTCTGTCTGTTACCATAGTAACAGTTCATGGAACGCTTATGTGAGCACAGAGGTTAGAAGCAACAAATAAACACAGAAGAGTCTCCTCTCAACGATGAATAAGAAAAAATGCCTAAAAGGTCATTCAATATACAGTCTCCCTCCCAGAAGGCAAAACAGTCAAAGGACAATTATTGTGTGGAATGAATCCAGGAATAGAAATTTTTTATGAAATTTCATATATACAATACACAGAGCATTAGACATAGAATAATATCAACATAATAATACATTCCCCACACTCATTCATTCAAGAACACAAGCAGGCAATCCTCATATATTCCACACTCATACTAGGACACACATCCTGACCCAAATGGATCCTATCAAACAATCTCAATTTGCAAAAATAAATAAATAAAGGCGGCAAACCACATAGAATCAATACATTCACAGAATTTCAAATTATTGAGAATTACTCTTAAGGCAGAAAAGATATGTTCCCTGTGAAATTCGAAAACAAAAACCAAACAGATGGCAGAATACTTCCTAATAATAAGTCAAGTTCAAAAGATAACAGCGATAAATATATGACAAAAAAGCAACATCTAAATAGGTTTAACAAAAAGCACAAGAATGTGGTAAGATCCGCCAAATTCTTTAGTTGGTGAGATCAGTGCCGACGTACGTTTCGGTGACAGACCTATTACGGGTCTCACCTTCTTCAGGGCATAGAAACTCAGGGGGACACAGTGGGGGAAAATCTGAGAACTGGTAAAGAATAAATAAACACACAGAATATAAGGCCAACAGACAAGACCTAGAAGGTATCAAGTCGCACGCAGGGTGGCAAGCGAAAAGCAGCAAATCACGATGAAAGAAGTCAGTGGTTCTGGGAAAAATGAAAATGGACAAGAATCTCAAAAATAGAGAACACGTGGATGTGTACAGCTACAGGGAAGACCGGATCTTCAGAAAGTAAGTGCCGATATTGTCAATGGACAAGTACGGAAGGCAGTATCTGCAGAATAGTGAGCTCCGTCGGGACGCCACGTCCGTGAGTTGGACCGGATACGGCGGACAGAGGTTAGAAGTTCACCACACTATGTTGCTAATGGCGTTGTACTTTTAAAGTTTTGGATTGGAACCACTAGTCTTAGCTATAGACTCTGGTACAGATCTGGTAAAGAGTTAGTCTCAGAATTATACTTCAAATTATAAATATCATTTCTATTGGGGATTGTTACCCCCCCAAAAAAAAGACGTATATACTTTTTCTAATTAACTTTTATTAAAACAACTATAAATAACTGGAAACGTAACTTAAAGATAACAATACAATGTAGAATTAGAAACATGACTTTAATAAAACAATATAATCAACAAAATGTGATGTGGACTCCAATAGACTTATGGTAAGTAATCTGCAAAACAATAAAGAAAATTAGTGTTTAAAATTAGATCGATGTGACTAAATAAGGTCAAACATTACAAGTCAAGGTAACACTAGGGGCCTCATTTATGAAAAGTGACGCATCGCTGCGTGAAAACAGCGATGCGTCACTTTTCACTGCGCACTCCTTGCGACACCAATGATGCGTCATATTTAATGTATGACGCATCATGTCGCAAGGACTTACAGATGCGTCATTATTTCTGACGTATCTGTAAGCGCAAAAGTGACGCATTGCTGGAGTGTGTCACAAAAGTGACGCAACTCCAGCAATGCGTCCTTTCACATGGGGAAAGCCCCATGTGAAAGGGCTTGCGTCAGTCTTACGCCTGCTGTGCGGCAGGCGCAAGATTTTGACGCAACAGCATCCTAAAAGTGACGCAGTGAAATCTCATAGATTTCACTGCGTCACTATTACGAGGCTTTTTGCGGGGGAACGCCCCCTCTGCATACATTATACCTGACGCAGGTATAATGTGGCGCAGGGGTTTAAAAAGTGACGCATCTACCTAGATGCGTCACTTTTTAAATATGGCGCAACAAGGCGCATGTTTTACGCCGCCGATGCGTCACAAAAAGTGACGCATCAGCGGCGCAAAACGGACGCAAGGCCTCATAAATGAGGCCCTAGGATTTTAAGTGTGCAGTGTGCCTGGTACACTTCACTTGTGTTATAAGCCCGCGTTGAAGCAGTGTCTGTATGCAAGTGCCTACTGCGTAAGATTTAAATTACTGATCAACAGGTCTTTAAAATGATTCAGAGATGAGACAGAATTAGGTGAGAGATCAAGTCATTATGCAGGACAATATTCTTTAGGGCTTATTTACAAGAGTCTTGCGCCACTTTTGTGTTAATTTTTTATGTTGAAAGTGACGCAAAAGTGGTGCAAGGGGTTTGTAAATAAGCTCTTTTATTTGTAATGCATTTAATTGGAGGTATTTTATATCTAGGCTGCTCTGCTTACCTTGTATAAACACTTTGGCCAGCAGAATTCAGAACTTCAACTTAGCTTTGGATCCACACGTCAGAGAAGACAGCAGCGTCCATAACTTTAAAAGAGGAAGAGAAATGATGTGAGAGAGAGTGAGAAAGAGAAAGAGAGAACGTTATAAATGGAGCTGTTAATACTGGAGAAAATATTCATAGCTCAACTTTTGCCTCTGTTGTGTGTCTAAGCACGTGCTGGTTCATAGTGCACCCTCCAGTTTAGTGATCTGAAAGATAGAATATAGACTTTGTAATAGCATAGTACATACCACTGCACACGTATATTTTCGCTTTATTTATTTGTATACTCAGGATAATGTATTTTTTTAACTTCCACCGTAAGGAGGTGTTTGTAAGCTGTTTTTCTTCCAAAGTAGTATATTATATACATTCCCACTGCATAGCGGGTAGTTCTCAATATTGCAGGGCAGATATACAAGCTCCGTGCGCCACCAGTACGTAACTTTTTGTGACGTACTGGTGGCGCAGGGGACTGCTTTATATTTACGAGAGGAAAAGCCACCCTGCGTGACTTTTCCTCTCCTTGTAAATATGGCCTCTTCACTCGCAGCACTTTGCGGTGAAGGGGCGTTTCATGGGCGTTACTGTGGGTGTTCCCACGCAACACCCATGGAACAAGACACATTGTCCAGATTTACGAGAAATCCTAAATCTGGAGATGCATCTGAATGCTACATCACCCTAGAGGTGGCGTAGCAAGGCGCAACGAAGACAAATGTTTTCATTTCTCCTCGGTTTTGTCCTCTTTCAATGCGTGCTGCATTCTACACACGCATTGAAAGAGGAAAAATGCCTTTAGTGCTTGTTTAAGTGCAGGAAGGTGTCTATTCCTGCACAAAAACAATCTCCCCTTGGCGCAGGCATCCTTGCACCATGGTGCAAGGGTTCCAGTGCCGGCGCATGGCAACTGTTTATGCGCCAACACAGGCACGGCCCGTGCCGGGCGTTATACTGTGGCGGTGACGTCAGGCAGGGGAGGGTCAGGGTGGGGGGGTTGTAAAATGCGGGATATGGGCCATTAAAGGTAAGTACAGAAAAAAAATATAAAACAAATTTCGTTGCCCACGCTGCATCATATTTGGCGATGCAGCGTGGGCAACGAAATTCATTTTTTTTTGTTTTCGGTGCTTACCTCTAAAGGTCCATATCCCGCATTTTACAACCCCCCACCCTGACCCTCCCCTGCCTGACATCACCGCCCCAGTATAACGCCCGGCAATGGCCGTGCCTGCGCCAGCGTAGGGGAGGGCACAGGAATGCAACATATTCTTGTAAATATGTCGCATTCGTACGCTCTGAAAGTGCCATAGCGTGGTGCAGCCAAAGGGCTAACGGTCCACGCAGCGGTACTTTCTTGTAGACCTGCCCCTGCGTACCTAGACTGTTGCATCTCATTGACTCGCAGGGTCTGGAGGTGAGTGTTTTTTTTGAGAAGTCAGAGGCAGATTTACAAGCTCCTTGCGCTACTTTTCCCATGTTAAAAGTGACACAAAAGTGGCGCAAGAAGATTGTAGATCTGTTCGTCAGACTGTTGTAACCTATCTATACCCACTGCTCGGAGGTAATTATATATTTCTACGTAGTGAATGTGCTGGACACTATCCACTCTTTCCTTTCACAGATAACTTGTTTTTGTTTCGGAAACATGCTTCTTTGCTCACCTAGTGCCATTGGCGTGATTCAAGGAGGGTGCACTACATGTCAAAGCAGGCTTCACTGTGGCGAACCAAGTTCACGACTTGAACTAAGCTAAGGTTGTGCATGGCAGAGTGGACAGCAGCGACCATAACTTTAAAAGAGAAAGAGGAACGATGCAAGAGAAAGTGAGAAAGAGAGAAAGAACGACATTAAAACGTGGGAGAGAGAAATTTATAGATGGAACAGTTAATACTGGAGAAAATACTCGTAGCTCACCTTTTGCCTCCATTGTGTCCAAGCACGTGGTAGTTCATAGTGCACCCTCCAATTTAGTGATCTGAAAGATAGTATAAAGAGTTAGTAATAGTATAGTCCCACTTTCACCTTTGACTGATGACTTGTCGTTGTTTCAGAAACAAGCTTCTTTGCTCACCTTATTCAAAGAGGGTGCACTATGTGTCGAGGCAGCTTTCTCACAAGTTGTTACGATGGCCAAGCATCATCGCAGAATCCTTGAACATTGAGTTTTAGAAGTGTTGGGGGGACTAAAATTTGTGAAACACAACCTGTAAGATAAAAAGGAAGGTAACATTGTGTGTAATTTTTTTATCAAAGGAGGAAGTGACAGAGTGACTGCAAAGAATACTCGCAGCTCAACTTTCTGTCACCAGTGTGTTTTTCACCCTGTGCTGGGACATAATGCACCCTGAAGCTCTACATCTAAAAGATAGTAAAAGAAAGATGTTATGATTTGTAATTGTTACTATCTTAATGTGGAGTTGGATAACATCGCCCTTTCACACACGTTCCTTCTCACATTTATAAGAACTATTTGTATAGTTTATATTCCGGACGTTTGATCGATTATAAAAAAGTTCCTACTATTGGAAAAAAAATGTATACATGTAATTTGATACATTATATAGGACTGCGTTTTTCTAAATCGCTGCGTTGCTTTTTTGTATCCAGTCTGCTACAGCCCTTCGACTCCCTCTGATGCGTACCCAGGCCTCACTGCTCTACTCTTCGTGGATAGGACATCTTCTACATCATGCAGTTACGCTCTGCCATTAAGAAGTCTCACATTTGGTGCAGAGTCTTGATATCACTATGGCTAATGACATACTAGTGCTCCCATCATCATCATCGCAGGTTCTTCACCCGCTCAGTGCTTCGGGTACCACTAACTCAGTGACCAAAGAGGCCATGCACGTGGTAGTGGGCCCCTTTGTTCGGAAGTTTGGGCCTACATGAAGCGTGCGAACCACCAGGACGGGCCATCACAGCGCTTGCGATGGGAGCAACTCTAAAATGGCGTACAGCACGTGCGCTCCATCTTTTTTATATGTAGGCTCACGTGTGTAGTGACGTATGTGCTGGATGGGTGTGGTGTGGGTGTATACCAGCCATGAGGGAGTGTGTGTGCCGATCTGACAACTAGACCTGAAACTAAGAAATCACTACAATGGAAATCGGGGCCATGTAGTGTTGTTGTGTTTTCCTGGTAGCGTAAGCGGAGTGGGTTGCACTAACGTATTCAGCCTCGATTAATTTACCACCACCCCCCGGGGCTTTTAAATATTGGGAGGGGGCGGCGCGGCTCCGGGACACTGCAGGAGCTGGCCCTGCAGTGCATGGCAGTTTCCAGGGCCTTTGAGGGCTCTAGGCATAGGGACACGCAGTCTGCCTCACACAATACTCTAAAAAAGAAGAGAAAGTTATGAGAGATGATTTGTGACGTGTTTACGCTTGAGAGCCTGGATAATCATTAAATGGGGTCTGGCAGTGAAGTGCGTAGTTATTCTGGAAGAAGTCTTTCCGGGTCTTGCAAAAGAAAGTCATCTTTAATAATTGCCTCTCGCTATGTGTACTTGCAAGGTTACCTGATTTGCTTGTATGTTAAAAAAATATACTTTCAACACCTCTTTTTGGTTGTGAAGCATTTTAAGAAGATGTATTAGCGACCAATCCCTTTCCTTGCGCAGATTTTGAAAAACATTTGATTGGCTGTTGTGTGGTTACGTGCACCTTCCTCGTGGTAATTTTGATTGGATTTTTTTTTTCTATGTGACGTTACGATACACTCACCATGTATGTAGCCCATTTTGTGACACACTATATTTTCCAATGCGTTTCAAAAACTAGTTTTGGTAAGGTGTTTTTAACTTAAAGTGTGTAGTCTGCTTATGAGTTTGTTGACTATAAAGGTATTTAAAAATATGCACAAGTGTTAAAAATATTTTTATTGAGTCTTTTATATTCATCATATGGGTGAAATGCAAATTTTGATTTTTCATTCATTGGAGTTGGACCACATTTTTTTTATTTTATCATAAGCAGTCATTTATTAACTTTACATTATATAAGTGTTGCCCCATCATTTTTTTTAAATGTTTGGTTTTTTTTTGCGTTCAGATAAAGTAGAATAGAAGTGCTACGACAAACACTCCCTCACTCCTCCCACTTTTAAGTTATGTTTTTCAGTTGACAGGTGTTCTCATTTGCACTGTTTTAGTGCGTCACGTGTTTATGTAAACATGTCTCTTTCCATACTTTTTAACTTTCGTATAATTTCTAAAATGCTTTATTTAAACTTGTTTTTTATTTTTACAGTATTTTGTAGGGTGGGAGGCCTTGGACGCGAAAGTGGCGCAAGGGGGTTGTAAATCTGGAACACAGTGTTTTGTTTTACTTTGATTTCCTTTCTGTCTTGTAGAGGATCCAGGGTAAATATAACGGGGCATATTATCAAGGGGGTTTATCTCCGCTTTTTTTGCTTTAAAAGCCAAGAAAGCGGAGATAAAATTATCTCCCTATTACCTAGCTGTCGCTAACACCAGTTAGCGACAGCTAGTAGGAGATAGCGACCATCTTGGGCCTCACTTTGCATTTCAGTGATATTTATCACTAATGACATGCAAAGTGGGCGTGCCAAGATGTTAGCGACTGAAAACAGTTGCTAACATCGCTATCTCCTATTACCAACTTTTGGAGATATTTGCGCTAAGCGCGAATATCTCCAAAAGCTAACACCTGCCCTGAGCAGTTCTTAGCCATGTTATCCAATGGGAGGTGGATAACATGGCTAAGAGCATTAGCTCGGTAATGCATGAATATCGCGGACTTTTCAGCGATATTCATGCATTGCGGCGATTTTTATCGCATTTGCGATAAACCTTGGTAATACCAAGGTTTATTTGCGGTAAAAAACGCCGCAGCTCAGCGGTAAATTTTTGTCTCTAACCAAGCAATAGCGATAATTATCGCTATTGCTTGGTAATATGCCCCAACGTTTTTTGTACAGCTAGTACCTTTCAACTCCACCACCAAACGGCTTTCTGCCTGTTACCATAGTAACAGTTCATGGAACAGTTTAGTGAGCACAGAGGTTAGAAGTTCAGCACACTGTGGGGCATATTATCAAGGGGGTTTATCTCCGCTTTTTTGGCTTTAAAAGCCACGAAAGCGGAGATAAAATTATCTCCCTATTACCTAGCTGCCGCTAACACCAGTTAGCGACAGCTAGTAGGAGATAGCGACCATCTTGGGCCCCACTTTGCATGTCAGTGATATTTATCACTAATGAGATGCAAAGTGGGCGTGCCAAGATGTTAGAGACTGAAAACAGTCGCTAACATCGCTATCTCCTATTACCAACTTTTGGAGATATTCGCGCTAAGCGGGAATATCTCCAAAAGCTAACGCCTGCCCTGAGCAGTTCTTAGCCATGTTATCCAATGGGAGGTGGATAACATGGCTAAGAGCATTAGCTCGCTAATGCATGAATATCGCTGACTTTTCAGCGATATTCATGCTTTGCGGCGATTTTTACCGCATTTGCGTTAAACCTTGGTAATACCAAGGTTTATTTGCGGTAAAAATCGCCGCAGCGCTGCGGTAAATTTTTGTCTCTAACCAAGCAATAGCGATAATTATCGCTATTGCTTGGTAATATGCCCCTATGTTGCTAATAGAAATAGTTACTTGGTGGAGTTTTATATTTGTTTCCATAGGAACCTTTAGTCGTAGAAGAAGTCACTGGAAAATATAATAAAATAATAGCGGGGTTCGCTGGGACACCCACAGTCCCTGGGCTTCACTCATGTTGGTAGGGGGTGCAGTAGGCTGTGGAAATTATATCAGGAAAACAACAATGCGGCTTATTGCGGCTTTTCTTTAATATAATGTGGAATAATGTTTATTTATTAGGCAGTGTTCACTTTTGTTACAGAGACAGTCACTTTGTTACAGGCAATTTATTAATATGTAGGACGGTGTGTTCTGTATCTGTGCGTGATACAAATGTAACTTTTAATTGGCTAAGGTGTTCTAACAACAATCGTAATGTTCATTTGGCCGTGAACTATTTAAAGTAGAAGTATTTTCTGTAATTCACTTGTGCTCCGGAGAGTTGCAAGGACATGTAATTGGCTTTCATGTTGTATGGAGGACTTTGCTGAGCTTTTTATGTTGGTTGGTTGTGAACTATTGAAAGTAAAAGTGTTGTCCGCCATTCATTTTCGCTCTGCGGAGTAGGAGGGACGTCTGATTGGCTGATGTGTTTTAAGGAGGACTTTCCTAAACTTAATGTTTATTGGCTGTAAACTGTTGAAAGTGAAAGTGTTGTTAGCGATTCCTTACTGTTCGTGGAGTATTAGGATAACGTGTTCCAAACGGGACCTTACAAAGCTTAATGTTCATTGGTGGTGAAGTATTAAAAGTAGAGGTTTTGACAGTCATTCCCTCCTCCTCTGCGGAACAACATGGACATTTTATTGGCTAAAGTGTTCCGAGCACAAGTTTGCTCCTTATTGGGTGGGAACAGTTGACTGTTGTCAGTGATTTTGTGACGCACTTCTAAAGCAGTATGGGAAAAGAAAGTATTAGAGGACAGGTTAGGAACACTTTTAACTCTGTACAGTACTCATAAGGTGGTGGAGAGGGATTATGAGGGAACAAATTGTTTTTATATGTTTCAAGGGTCATTTATATAATTGCTGTGCTGTGTATAAATCACGGCGGAAAAATGACAGTGTCTTGCGCTGTTTTTTTAATCAAGTTTGCGGGTGACATACTTCTTAGGAGTACTATTTACTTATAATGTGGTATTTACTTTTCTGATGGGGAGGTGTGGTTGCGCAGCAAAAAATTCAATCTAGATTTGAAACAGTTTTTATTAAACAAATACAAATTAACTTTCTTCAGAAACTGTCACTATATACATGAAAGGGGTGAGAATTAAAAATTGTATTTCATAAAATATCAGATAAGCGTGGCCACATCCTTCTTTTTTCTGCTACAGTTTGTAAAAGTGTTGTCCCATCTTGTTGATAATGTAAGAGGGCATCAGTTACTTTTAGATAAAGTAGAATAGAAGTGCTACAGCAAACACTCCCGCACTACATTATCTGAGGTCAAGAGAACAAGTAAAACACAGTTAAATACTAGTGACTTCATATTACATAGAAATGTATGCATTATTATTTTTCAAATTTGTATTCTGTAGAATTCAGGAACATTCTGTCGTAGTGCTTAGAGGTTGCACACTGTTCCGCGAACAAATCACATACTCACTTAAGAATATATAGCATGGTAGTCTTATAATATACAGTACTGGTCCTATATATTCTTTAGGGAAAAGGTGAATTGGAACCGCAAATAAGAATAGAAATTAGAAAATAACACTCAGAAATGTAGGGTTTATCAAATATTTCAGGTAACAAAGTATGCATGATAGCTATATTTTTTATTGTGCAATTTCGTAAAATATGTTTCTTGAAAAAAAATATATACAGATATATATTACAGATGGCGCTGAAAAATCTCATATTCCTCTTCTGTAACAATAGGACAATCTATTACAATATAACGATTGATACCATTGTTGCAGTAAAAAGAAAAGGAAAATAAAGTTATCTATTTATCAGAACATCCATAATGAAATACTTTCGAGCAGTAATTATTTACTGGACTTCTTTTCTCCGGGAGGTGAAAAAGTTTGATCTTCGTGGCGACGGATCTTAAGCTCCTCCGAGATCATAACTGTGAGAATTATAATATATATATATTTTCACAGCATATGATCACAAGAGGGGAACAGACTAAAAACCAAAAGCCTGTCACGTTGCTTATATATATTTACTCTTTGTGCCGACATATCATGAACTCCACTGAGATCAGCATAACTGTTAATGTTATAATATACATATTAACAGTATATGATCTCTAGGGGAAAACACAGTAATAACTGGAAGATAGTGACGTTGATTGTAAATGTTTAGGGTTTGCGCTGACGGGTCACCAACACCTCTCAAGCGAAGTACAGTGTCAACATTATAATAGGGAAAGTAACAATATATAAGCTGAAAGAAGCCAGAAAAGGAGCAATGTTTGTTGTAATCTATCTGATCCTGAAAACAAGCTGCTGACGTTACAGAGAAAAAGCAAAAAACATGCAATAACATTTTTTTCTAGATATAAATGTTTAAATATTGACAAATAGCCACAAATTATAACTAAGTACTATGCCTATGCCATATTGAAACAACCTACAACCCCGGAATATGTTTGTTGACGCAAAAGAATCCGATTCTAGAAAAGGGAACCTGCATCACAGTTTGGGGACTCAGAAATAACTCGCGAACACGAAACTAACTGCACAGTAGGTATGGTTTATATAGCTTTTGGTTCTTTAATAGTCTATGGAAGGAAGATTTGCTCCGCCTATGTAGATGTCACGTTTTACACTTTACACGTGCTGAGCTTTTAACTGTTTTACTTCTGCACGTGTTGGGAAAAGTTACAAACTGTGAAGCTGTAAAGGTTTCGATTGCCATAGTAACACATCTAAGGTTATTATTATCTACATATGTTGGAGAGTTTAAAAACTGTTACTCAGTAAACTGTGTTTTTTGCATTCTCATGATTAAAAACATCAGGACACAGTGGGGATTTTCTTGGCAACCCTTTAATCACTGTGACAGGCATGATGCATTTCGGCGTGTCTGCCTTCCTCAGATGCCTGATTACACTAGGTTTGTATGCTCCACGGCACTTCCATTGGCTGAAGTGCAGCGGGCTCCAATTGATATTACTTGCAGCTGCAGTCGATTCTAAAGGACCTCAAGTCCCAGCATGCATTTATCCGGTAAACGTCGGATATGGAGCTCTGTTATGCTTCTGTTAGTGCTGCTGTGCACAACAAGGAAGGAGAAGGCTGATTGTTGAGAGTAGATCTTGTGATGATGGTGTCCGAGGCTGCCTCCAGTCCCCAACGCCTCAACCCCAAGCACAAAGTTCAGAACAGGCAGTGACGTCCAGGTACAATATATATCTCAACAACTCCCCTCGCATACGGAAGGATAACGAAGCTGTGTCTCAAGCCACAATATTCTTTATTTGTCAGCTGATATCAGACACCTTTCGCCAGCAGGCTGGCTCACTAACAATTTGATAACGTTTTTTAACTGTTATTTAAACCCTTGTGTTGTGCTTAGTCACATGACAACTACTCACTCAGGGTAAACGAAGACAGACTAGTAATTTTTTTAATCCACTCACAACCTCGACAAAACCTTAATACGGCCACTGTCTTTTCTACTGGTACACACAATTAAATATTTATTCACATGTAATGTGCTATAGTACAGAACTCTCCGAATATTATAACACCAACCCTTCATTTGTATACCAATTTTTGTGACATTACATTCCACATTTGAATCTAAACTCTGGTAGTTACAAAATATTGAACAATTCATGTTTCTCTTTTGTTATCAATCAAACCCAAGTGGGTGTTTAAGGAGAGCTTGTGGTCTCGCCCAAGTCGGCTTTTTACAGCAGAACTAGTATATTTCATCTTATGTTTTAGACTTGTCTTCTACAAAAGTGCCACAAATTACAAAATAAACCCTTAACCAAAATAAAAACAGTTAAAAAGCAGAGAGATTTCATGGAAGTTACAATACTGGTCTATCAATATTTATAAATGTGTATGGAAGTCTTCTTCTGTGTATAAACCCCCTGGGGTTAAGCCTCCTTAATTTTTCTGTGCATTTTCCACCTCGTATATTAAAAGGGATTGCATCAATTACAAAATATAATAGACCTTGAATATTTTTATTGTGGTGTTGCTCAAAGTGTTGAGCTACTGGATACAATTTATCACAATTTTTGTGCCTCGTAAATGCTGTAACACACGTTTATGCATTGGTAGGATTATACTGACCACGTACCTCAGGCCACATGGGCACAGGAGCACATAGACAGCATAATCAGTTTTACAAGTGAATTGTCCCTTTATTTTATTTCCTCTTTAGCAAGTCCTGATTTGTACACTATAGTATTCTTTCTGTGCAAACAGGCTTTGCATTTAGTGCATTTTAGGAAGCCACTTTTTCTATAATGCTTTATCTGAGGTCTACATTGCACTAATTTTTCTGGTACAGGATCATTGTGTATGACATGCTAATGTTTGTTTAGAATGATTCTCAAACTGTTCTCTTGTTTGTTATATGTCATTATCATTCTGCATTGACTCATGTCTTTCTTTTCAAGTGTTTCTTTTGTTTTACTTTAACTAAAAAGGATTGGCTCCCTCCTTCTTTTACTTGACTTATTCATAGCTGAATTTATACACTGACCTGTGTAGCCCCTGGCTTTGAAACGAATTTTCAGGCAGCCTAACTTCTTGTCTAATTCTTCTTGATTACTCCAGTTTTTCATAGTTCGTAAACATTCCCCATAGGGGATGCTTTTTATAAGGTTTCTCTGATGAAAACTCATTGTGTGAAGCAACGTATTGCCTGCTGAAGGCTTTCTAAAAAATTTTGTTGCAAGTTTTCCATCTTTTACATAAACAGTCAAATCAAGAAAATTGACATTAGTAGCACTGATATAGCTAGTGAATCTGAGATTCAGATAGTTTACCTGTAGTTTGGTTATAAAATCCTTGGCTTGTTTTTCTGATCCTTTCCATACCACAAATAAATCGTCGATGAATCGACTCCAGTGCATTATGTGTGCTTGCCATACCTCTTTGTACAGTTTTCGACCACCTGCTCCTCCCACCAGCCCATATGCAGATTTTCATAGCTGGGGGCGAAGCAGGCGCCCATCGCTGTATCGCAGGTTTGATGGAATAATTCTCCATTGAAGAGAAAATAGTTATTCTTAGGACATGCAGATATCATATTTATAACATTTGGGTGTGTGACCACAGTTTTAATTGTCTGTTTCCTAGAAAATGTCCAATTGCATTAAGTTCATCATTATGTTTGATACTCGTGTACAGTGTAGTCACATCTATTGTTATCAATAAAAAATCCTGTTCCCACGGATCGTATACTCTGCTCAGAAAATCCCCTGTATCCTGAATAAAGGATGGAAGAGTTTTCACAAGTGGACAAAAAAAAGAGTCCACATATTTAGCGGTGTTCTCTAGGGGGCTCCCTATAGCTGATAGAATTGGGCACCCTAAGGGAAACATAGGATCTTTATGCACCTTTGGTATTAAATATAATGCAGTGGTCACTGGATTACTTATTTTTAAGAACAATAGTTCATCATGATTGTTGAGTTTCTTGTAGGCTTCATTTACATATTGCTGTTTTCCCCAAAGCACCACGTTCCCACCCTTATCTGCATTATGCACAATATATCCATCATTCTCTGCAAGTTTTTTAATCAAGGCATCATAATCTCCTTGTTTTTGCAGCAATTTCTTTTGTTTATCACTGGTGGTTTGATACAAATTTTTAAGTTCATTCATACCAGTTCGCTGTAAATGTCCACTGAATCGCTTGCTGTCAATGTTGTAAATCTGGAGTTTGGCCTGAGACTGGTAGGCGCATCTCTTGTTATTTCTAGGTTTTGTTCTTCAGTCAATTCTACAGCTCTTTCATTCATATTCTATGTGTCCATTTCTGGAGTTGCATTACTTTCGTCTGTTTCATTTACAAGTTGTCTGAGATCTATTAATAGATTCATATCATCCATTAAGTCATCTTCTCAAGGCTTCGCCACCGGCAATTGTATTTGCTTTTGATTGACTGCTAAATGTTTTTTCAACTTTAAAGTTCTGGCAAATTTGAAGACATCTACTCGTTCATCAAGCTCTCCTTAAAAACCCACTTGGGTTTGATTGATATCAAAAGAGAGACATGAATTGTTCAAAAATGTTGTAACAACCAGAGTTTTAGATTTAAATATAGAATGGAATGTCTCAAAAATTGGTATATAAATGAAGGGTTGATGTTATACTAATTGGAGAGCTCTGTACAATACCACATTACACGTAAATTAATATGTAATTGTGTGTACCAGTAGAAAAGGCATTGCCCGTGTAATTGAAACTTACTTGGGTGGTCCTCTGTTCAGGAGCAGCTGCGGGTGACTCCAGTATAAAGCATGTATATATATATATATCTATATATATATCTATATATATATAGATATATATATATATATTTTGCCACACACTCCAGATTCCTCGAGTGTGAAAAATAGACGGCACTCCAAGTCAGTGTCTTTACCAGACCCCCCTGCCCCCTTGACAAACGCGTTTCACCCGTTAGGCTTCGTCAGTGTCAGCCATTTTTTCGTACATTACACCATTTTATCCCCTTCCCTCCTTAAACATAATGAGGACTAAAACCTCGCCAAGATCTAATCGGCGGCCATCTTATAGTGTGCAGTTTGTACATTTCCCCTATACACAATAAAACAATATGTACACTGGGGAAATGGTGACAATAAAGTGCTTGTGCATTATTAAAAAGAAGAAATAACAGGGTTCATATTTTATAAAATCTGTCATTCATTTCAAAAAGGTGTTCTAGTGCAAAACGTCCATCGTTGCTATACCAATGATTTAAAAAGATGTATACCTCAATGCAATCCTGTACTTTGTTTTGTCTCGCCCTGTATGGGCTTAACTTACTAATGTTAAATCCCCTGTTTTTTTGAGTGTTTAGCCCTGTATGGGCCTGTTCTATAAGTCATAGATCAATTATCCCAGATAAGTTATTATAACAGGAAAGAGTTCTGAATATTCTCATTGCTGGACTGTGTTGTATTACATAGTATCTACTTGAGGCGTGAGCTGACTCATTCTAAATGGACCCAGAGTTCCTCCTCATTGTTAAGCCCCTTCGGCTGCATACTCTGAAGGTCAATTATATACCTGGATTCCAACGCCCTTAATGATCTGACTCTGTCTCCACCTCAATCTCTCCTACCCAGTTGGTCAATCAGGTAAAAAGACAATAGATCCCTATTGCTTTTGTGGTGGGTCTCAAAGTGGCGTGCCACCGGGTAATTTTAGTCTCTATTTGTGATGGCATGCATGTGCTCCAAGATGCGTTTTTTGGCCGGATTGATTGTACTGCCGACATATCTTTTGGAGCACGGGCATACCAGGCAGTAGATTACAAATTCTGAGTTGCAATTCAGGAATTTTGTAATCTCTCTCATGGGTCGTGGGTCATTTTGTCTCCCCTCATACTTAGTCCGCTTTTTGCTGTATTTGCATGCTTTGCATTGCATGCACGGAAAGAAACCGTTAATAGGTTTTGATTTTGCTATCCTGGCAGGTTCCTCGAAGTTGGATGTTGATCAAATGATCACTAAGGCACTGGCAACGTCTATAAGTTATAGACGGTTTAGGTGGTAATGTTTTTTTCATAATGGGATCAGTCCCTAGGATGTGCCAGTTTCTGTTGAATATCTGTACCAGCTCGCTAGATCTCATGTTAAAGTTGGTAATCATCGTGACCGTACCCTCTGTCTCAGTTTCCCTTGTTTTCATCTTGATGAGGTCCTTTCTGTCAACTAGCTCCACCTTGCTTACTGCATTTTTAAGTAGTGATTCTGAATATCCTCTATTCTTAAACCTTGACAAAGCCTCATCCCGTGCCTGTGAGAAATCTTCAGTGTTGGAACAGTTTCTCTTTAGGCGTAGTAACTCTCCAATGGAATGTTTTTAATCATACTTTTGGGATGATGGCTTGCCGCATGCAAGACGGTGTTGCCCGCCGTAGGCTTGCAGTAGAGTCTGGTTTGTAGGGAGCTCTCTGTGACAAAAGCCTCTAGGTCGAGATAATATACCGATGTTTTGCTGATGGTGCTCGTAAATCTCAAATTGAGATCATTGTCATTGAGTGTAGAGATAAATTCCTCAGCCGAGGATCTATCACCCCGCCAAATGACAAATAGGTCATCGATATATCTCGCCCAAATCATAATATGATCCAGCCACTTCTCATTGGTCCCCCCCCAGGCCACATGCTTCTCCCACCAGCCCACGAACAAGTTCGCGTAGCTGGGGGCGAAGCACGTGCCCATGGCCGTCCCCCTTTTTTGTCGATACATGTAGCCTGCAAACAGAAAAATTTTATTGTAGAGGCAGAATTCTATCATCCTCAATAGCATTTTGTTATGTAGATGGTACTTTAGATGTTTCTTCCCCAAAAACCACTTTATGGCAGGGATCCCATTTTTGTGTTCTATACATGTGTAAAGGCTGGTTGCATCAAGGGTAATAAGGAGCATATCCTCCTCCCACCTAATGCCATCAATCTGTCGTATAAAGTCTTGGGTATCCCTGACATAGGAAGGTAAGTCTCTGACAAAGTGGGCCAGATAGTTGTCAATAAATCTCGATGTGTTCTCCAGCAAACTTCCTATAGAGGACACGATGGGCCTCCCCGGGGGGTTTCTGATATCCTTATGCATATATATATATATATATATATATATATATATATATATATATATATATATATATATATATCCTTTCATGCAAGTTGCCCTTCGCAAATGAGAGGTCACACAGCAGCACTCTCCCATCTGGCTTTGATATGCAGACAGCCTTTCCCAAACACCAATTTGCATTTAACTCGCCAACGCGTTTCAAGGCAGAAAGCCTCTTCTTCTCGGGCTGCCATTCAACACAGTGAAAATTCGCATTTTTCCATTAACTGACTTCATTTATTTCCATGGCCCCCAATGGGCGTGATTCAGCGCTAATTCCATCGTGCATTATGGGGCATGGAGTCATAGGTACGATTACATTTTTCACTTTAGTAAGTTTCAGTGTGATGAAAAGTTAAGGCATTTTTAATCCTTGGTAGGTGACGTTTTTGAAAAGCTGGCTCCTTACGCATTAGAATGTTGCGCCCCAGGTCCCGAAGGTTCAGAACCGGCTCTCCCAGCTGGCAAGGGGTTATGACTCAGCTGGTGACGGTGCTCCTCTCGACGGCCGGGCTGCCGTGAAAAATTCCTTCATGCAAGTATATATATATATATATATACATGGAACAAAAAACTCCTCTCAGGGAAAGAAGCAGAAGCCACAACGGGGAGTCAGAGATAGCATAATTTATTCCATCAGATTGGCGAATGCATTTCGGCCGGTATGGCCTTCGTCAGCGCCTGCAGTAAATGAAAAAGGAAGTTCTGGTGAATTGCAGTAAATACACCCAAGCCGCACTATGATAGGTGCGTGTGTCCGCTCCGCCCATCTGCTTCATTATTGCTCAGGTGGAAGTTCATACGGTCCAAGAAGGTCTGCGGACTCTGTATCCCAGGATGCAGCAATGGTACCCAGGTGAGTAAAGCTCAGGGTCAGAGAGTTGCGGGGGGTTGGAGTGGTCTGCAATACACTTGAAACACCGCAATAGGAAGTGGAGAATGCTGCCTTAGGTCCTCAAAGCCTCTTCCACCTTTAGTCCGGGCTGTAAATCACGTGGGCAGGAGAACAATGCAGCCCGCCCTGGCTAAGGCGATGCCTCAATGTGCCAATTCAATTCACTTCGGACTGCCGGCGAGCCTGGAGATTACAACAACTTGTAGAAACAATATGCCGAAGCAGGAACCAGATTCTCCGGGCCACTTGCGAAGAGGGGGCTTCTGAACGCGTTTCTGGAGCACGCGTGACAAATGTGGAACAAAAAACTCCTCTCAGGGAAAGAAGCAGAAGCCACAACGGGGAGTCAGAGACAGCATAATTTATTCCATCAGATTGGCGAATGCATTTTGGCCGGTATGGCCTTCGTCAGCGCCTGCAGTAAATGAAAAAGGAAGTCCTGGTGAATTGCAGTAAATACACCCAAGCCGCACTATGATAGGTGCGTGTGTCCGCTCCGCCCATCTGCTTCATAATTGCTCAGGTGGAAGTTCATACGGTCCTCGAAGGTCTGCGGACTCTGTATCCCAGGATGCAGCAACGGCACCCAGGTGAGTAAAGCTCAGGGTCAGAGAGTTGCGGGGGGTTGGAGTGGTCTGCAATACACTTGAAACACCTCAATAGGAAGTGGAGAATGCTGCCTTAGGTCCTCGAAGCCTCTTCCACCTTTAGTCCGGGCTGTAAATCACGTGGGCAGGAGAACAATGCAGCCCGCCCTGGCTAAGGCGATGCCTCAATGTGCCAATTCAATTCACTTCGGACTGCCGGCGAGCCTGGAGATTACAACAACTTGTAGAAACAATATTCCAAAGCAGGAACCAGATTCTCTATATATATTCACTTAAAAAAACATAGGTTTCAGGCCTTATATAGTTAGGAATTAGCATTTAAAAAAACATTGAAATTGCTGATATATAGTTAGTTGTACTAACTATATTTCGCACACCCGCAATCCACTGCTGATGATGTCATATATTACATCATTCATGACATGGTCAGTGACATCACTGATGACATCACTGATGACATCTCAAATGACATCACTGATGACATCTCATTTGACATCACTGATGACATCACTGATGACATAATCCAGTGACTGTGTGTTTCTGTAAAGTTTAAATATGTTTTGCATATTGAAGAATGAGTGGATGTATAAGTGTCTGAATGAAGGATCTAGTAGGTGCGTGACTGACTGTATGAGTGAGTGATTCAATGTGTCTTACTAAATGCTGGGTTAGTGACTAAACTGTCTGAATGTGTGCATCAGTATGTCTGTTGTTGTGTAAGCTGCTGCTTGTGTTGATCAGTAGCTAGATGAGTGGCTATATGGGTTATTGATTGGTTGCCCAAGTATTTGAATGGGAGACTGAGTGTGTGTGTGGGTGGCTGGGAGGTGTGTGACTCTGTGCATAGATGTGTGAGCAGTTGATTCACTAGGTGTATGATTTCAAGAGTGCATGTGGAAACAGCTATATGGGCGGTTGACTGTGTGCATGGGTGTGTTGGTGAGTGAATGGATATCTCAGTGCTACATGTCCAAGTAAGTACATATGTAAAACACAGTGCATGTGAGAGTTGGCATATATAAATGACTACACATGAGAGCCAGTGAATGTGCAAGTGGCTGTATGGATCATTGTGTACTTGTATCAGTGATTGCATAATTGAGTAAGTATGTGTTCGCATATGTTTGAATAAGTAAGGTGTTGTGTGTATAACTGTATAGTTGAGGAAATGGAAGTGTGATTGATTCTTTGCATGACTGACTAGGTGTGTGAGTAACTCCATGGATGAGTGGCAGTGTGTGAGTGTCTGTATAGGTGTATGAGTGCATATGATAGTGTTGTATTGATGAGTGACTGTATGTATGAGTGATTCTATGGGTGAATGAGTGAATGTGTGTGTAGACCAAGGAATCAGTATGTAGTAACTGGTATTGGTGTGTCAATGGTTTCAAGAATGGTAGTCTGTATTTAACAGTGGGTGTATCAAAGGTTATATTAGAGTGTGAGGAGATGCATCGTATTATCACATGAATGATGTCATCAGTGATGTGATCAGTGATGCCAAATGAGATGTCATCAGTGATGTCATCAGTGATGTCATTTGAGATGTCATCAGTGATGTCATCAACGATGTCACTGACCATGTCATGAATGATGTAATATGTGACATCATCAGCAGTGGATTGCGGGTGCGCGAAATATAGTTAGTACAACTAGCTATATAGGAGCAATTTCAATGGTTTTTTAAATGCTAATTCCTAACTATATAAGGCCTGAAACCTATGGTTTTTTAAGTGAATGTGCAAGGTTTTTAAAATGCTAATTCCTAACTATATAAGGCCTGAAACCTATGGTTTTTAAGTGAATTTGCAAGGTTTTTTAAATGCAAATTCCTAACTATATAAGGCCTGAAACCTATGGTTTTTTAAGTGAATTTGCAAGGTTTTTTAAATGCTAATTCCTAACTAAATAAGGCTTGAAACCTATGGTTTTTTCAGTGAATTTGCAAGGTTTTTTAAATGCTAATTCCCAACTATATCAGGCGTGAAACCTATATTTTTTTTTCAATAAATTTCGAAGGTTTTGTAAATGCTAATTCTATTAGTGGATAACGTTTATATATGTTATTATCCTTCTGGGACCACCTGAGCAGCCATCTTGTTTCTCAGGAGAAGTGAGGCACAAGAGAGCACAAAACAAGAGTGGAAAACGCAAAAAGGGGGCAGGGTTGAGACCCCCTGACCCCTAGCCCTTCTCAGGGGGTCCCAGAAGGACCACCAAGTGCAAAAAAAATATTTTTTTTTGAATCGCGGGGTACGCGTAGCGTACGCGTACCGTGCACGGACCCCATGATATCTTCGATTTCTTTTTTTTTTTTGCCCTTGGGGGTCCTTTTTGGACCCCCTGAGAAGGGCTAGAGGGTTGGGGGGTCTCTACCCTGCCCCCTTTTTGTGTTTTCCACTCTTGTTTTGGGCTCCCTTGTGCCTCAGTTCTCCTGAAAAACAAGATGGTGGCCAACACTTTCTGGTTTGGACAGTTTGGAATGTTGACAGTCGACTGCTAGCCAATCAGAAACTCTCTCGCGCACGTAAGGTTACGCGCACGTACGCGTACAGTACGCGTAACGTACGCGTACGGTGCGCGTACGGTGAGCGCATATAGATATATAATTTGCTCAAATTAAATTTTCTCAACAACTACTGTAGGGATTTTCACCAAATATAGAAAAGGCACTACTGCATACCTGTCCCTACCATTTTGCCAAGTTTGGTGTAATTCCGTTCAGCCGTTCGGGCTGTAGCCGTGTTTAAAGGTCCCATAGAAAATGCCATTTAAAAAATTTCAAATTCAATTTTCTCAAGAACTACTGGAGGGATTTTCACCAAACGTAGCAAAGGCACATCTGCATACCAGGCCCTACCATTTTGCCAAGTTTGGTGTAATTCCATTCAGCCTTTCCGGCTGTAGCCGTGTCTAAAGGTCCCTATGGAAATTAACATGGGGAAAACACGTTTTGGGACCCCCTTTCGGCCCCCGCTTGAAGAATCCCCCCGAACCTTTCAGAGAAGGAGCGGAGCTGGCCAAAATTCTGGAAAATTACACACAGATTCCTCAATCGGCGCCAAAGTTATTCCCAATAGAATGTTGAGCGCATATAGATATATAATTTGCTCAAATTCAATTTCTCAACAACTACTGGAGGGATTTACACCAAACATAGCAAAGGCACATCTGCATACCAGGCCCTACCATTTTGCCAAGTTTGGTGTAATTCCATTCAGCCGTTCTGGCTGCAGCCGTGTCTAAATGTCCCTCTGGAAATTAACATGGGGAAAACATGTTTTGGGACCCCCCTTTTTTCTCGACCTCCGCTTGACGAATCCCCCCGAAACTTTCAGGGAAGGAGCGGAGCGGAGCGAAGCAATTTTAAGGAAAATTACACGCAGATTCCTCAATTGGCGCCAAAGTTATTCCCGATAGAATGTTGGGGATTTCCTATGGTAACTAGGTCCTAACTATATATACCTACTGGCGACCGCCAGTAGGTAATATATACCTATATATATATATGGGTTCTTCCCATGCGGTAAATGCCGTGCATGTGAAAACAGTAAACGTACACTAATGTACAATGTCCCAGGACTGGGTAGATCTTATATCATTAGTAAATTCATCACATGCACAACACCGTATGTAGTATATTTCTTGGTATGTCCCTGCGGATTAAAGTACATTGGGAGTACTATCAACAATGTGAAACTCCGTATTTTGGAGCACCAACGAGCTATCGCAAACAAGGATGTTACATACCCCGTGGCCCGACACTTTGCTAGTGCCCATGGAAGCAATAGGGACCAGCTACGGTACAATGGTATCGATCATGCACCATTAAATCCTCGAGGGGGTGATAGACTGTTGAGCCTCCGAAGATTAGAATCTCGGTACATTATTGATTTGCAGACAAAGAGTCCCCTAGGGTTGAATATAGGGGAAGAACGTACTGTCCATCTAGGAAAGTGATCCTCCTGTATCTGATGTCTCCTGTGAGACATGTTCATCTATATACTCAAATGACCGAGGGACAAGCTAATGTGGGCTGAGAATTATAAAAGATTGACAATGTCTCCACAAGCTGTAATAAGTCTCTGGTATATTGTGATTTGTCATCGATTTTCAATGCTATGTCCTGTGATTATTATGATTATTTGCTTTTCTCTATTGCTTTTAATACTGTTGCCCATGCATTGCATATATCCAGAGTTTCTTATCTCTATTTTGATTAACTGACACGAGAACATAGCCAGCTACATTTTAAGAACACCAATCATGAGAAGGCTGTCCCCGACCTGAACCAAAAATGCTTGTAAAGAAATGTTTTGTAAATTTTCAGTGGTAGTTATCTCCGGCTGGAGACACTCATTTGGGGCAATGCTGATTCACGGCTATATTCTAACATGTTACCCCGGTATTGATTGTTGATATCGTAACAATATTGGGTGCTTTGTTCTATTTTGTTTTGAAGAGCGCAGGTTTGGTAATTACGCCAGTCTTATGCCGATACACGGCAAGAGTATAGTTCTGACTGGCAGTGGAGTTGGCCCATTGTGATTCTAGTATGTCTTATAGGGATCGATCCCAAACTGCATTATCACTCTTATGTATTATGTAACATTTGATAATGGTCGCCACGTTTTAACAGCTCACCTTAACGCAATGTGAATCTATTAGAGTATAGTCCGTCTTCACTTTACAACAGTGAAGGCGCACACAAAAAGAGCTGCGCGCAGCATAATGTTGACACTGAAGAAGGACTTTGTCTGAAACGCGTTTGTCTGAATCACTGTTGCTGCTGGTGAAATAAAAACTTTGCCACCTACCTGGAGTGCTTTAATCTTTTTCAAGAATCAAAACTGATTACCGAGCCTGTATATATATCTGTTTGTTTATACTTTAAACATTTGATATATTATATATACCCACTATTTTTGTACGGATTTGCCCATCTATGGGCTTAACTGCACAACCGACGCGTTTCGCAGGTTACGGCTTGTTCACGTGAACAAGCCGTAACTGGCGAAACGCGTCGGTAGGCAGTTGCCACGTTTGCCTAAATAAGCATCTTGATATAGCATCCAGAGGTATCCTGCGTTATTTCCTTTTGGAGAGGGAAATTTTGATGATTCATATATATATATGTATATATATATTACCTACTCGCGGTCGCCAGTAGGTTAATTATAGTTAGGACCTCATTTCTATTCAAAAAGTGTTTTTTCTTTTGCCAATATCTTTGGCGCCGTTTGATGAATCCTCACAAATTTTTCAAAACTTGTCTTGAAAGTTTCAGGGAGATTCCTCAAGCGGGCCAAGAAAAAAGGGGGTCCCAAAATGCGTTTTCCCCATTTTCATTTTCATAGACAAAGCCACAGCCCGATCAGCCGAACAGAATTACACCAAATTTGGCAAAAAGGTAGGTCTTGGTTCAGAAAGAGCCCTTTTTGTTAAATGGTGTAAATCCGTTCAGTAGTTTCAGAGAAATAAGAAAAAGAAAAGTACTGAATCACAAGAAAACAGTGAAACAGAGGTTAAAAAACAAGAAACGGGTGCAGGGTAGAAAGACCCTGACCCCCTAGGCCTGCTCAGGGGTTCCCAGCCAAATAAATAATTAAAAAACAAACAAATCAGCAGAATTCGTGTTGGGTGCGAGAATACTGCATAAAATTTTAGAAAAACAAAGCGCAGGCTCCAGCACTTCGTTTCTAAAAAAGCCTCCGGGTGGGCCAGGTCCTGGGGGGCAATATAAAATTTGGGTGTCATATTAAATTGTATGAGCGGGAACCTGCTCCCCACAGCCCCAGGGACCACCGCATCCCTGGGGCTATGTAAATTAAGGGATGGGGCTGCACGGCCCCCTCCAGGAGCCTTTGATGGCCCTGGGGACTGCCACCCCCCAGGGCTGGCTCCTGCAATGTCCCTGTGTGCCCACCCCCCGGACATTGCAGTTTGCTATGGCAGGGCGGGAGCATCATAGCAAACTCTGCTTTATTTGATTCAAGCAAGAGCAGGAAAATCTGCTCTCGCTTCAATGAAGCAAAGCAGAATTGCTTTTGAGCAAGGGGAGCTGCATGTCAGCAGCTCCCCTTGCTCCAAAGCAAATCCGGCTCCAGCAGGACGCGGGGAACCAGCATGACAGTGGGGACATTGGGGCTCCACCGATGGTCCCCAACACACAGGGGATGGGATCCCCGGGCCCAGAGTGACCTGCGAGGGGAGCCGCACAGCCCACTCCTCTTTAATTTAAAAAAAAGTATGTCATGGCCCTGGGGGGCCCCCTCCTCAATGAAAAATGTATTAAAAATGGCCAAGCCCCGGGGGTTGGGGTCCCCTTGGCCAATAGTGGCCCAGGGAAGGGATCCACAAAGCCCCCCCTCCCTAGAAATATATTTTTAAAAAGGAGGCCGTGCCCCAGGGGATAGGGTCCTAGGGCCGAATTTGTCCTCGGGAGGGGGGCCGCGCAGCCCCTTTCCTCTTTTTTTTTCTTCAAAAAAGGGGTCAGGCCCTGGGGAATGGGGTCCCAAAGGTAGTTAAAAAAAGGGGGCCACACAGCCCCCTTCTAAAAAATCAATAAAATAAAAAAGCCAGCATCATGCCGGAGGCCCCGCCCCTCCCTTCACCACTGTGCTAACATGCCCGGCGCGTTGTAAGTTGGGAAATTAAGCCCTCCAGGTACCTCCAGTATGGGTCACATAGCTGTGTTGAGGAGAGGTGGTCCGAGGCCATGCTCCTTTTTATACCTCTCGGCAACACAGCTCTGTGGCGCTTACTGGTGGTACCTGGTGGGTTACTTGGCCCCCAGGGACCCTCAGGATTCAAGGGAACTTAATCCACAAACTTACAATGTGCCAGGGGGCGCCTTTGCACAGTGGTGCAGGGAAGGGTCGTCCCTACTATAACAAGTGTGTAAACACACCCCTTGGTGTGTTGTAAATTGGGAGATTAAGTACCCTTCAATCCTGAGGGTCCCTGGGGGTCAACTAGCCAACCAGGTACCGCCATTAAGCACCACAGAGCTGTGTTGCAGAGAGGTGGTCCGAGGCCACGCCCCTTTTTACACCACTCTGCAAAATGCAGCTTCTGGTGCACTGCTGGTGGGGCGATGAGGTCCTCTTGCGTCCTGAGGACCTCAGGACACAAGTGGACTTCATCCTCCAAGCAGCAGTGCGCCAGGAGCAGCGTTTGAAGAGTGGTGTAAAAAGGGTCGTGGCCTCGGATCACCTCTCTGCAATGCAGCTCCGTGGCACTTACTGGAGATACCTGGTGGGCTAGTTGGCCCCTAGGGACCCTTAGGATTCAAGGGGACTTAATCCCACAACCCAGAACCCGCCAGGAGGTGCGCCTGCAGAGTGTCATCAGTGATGTCACTGACCGTGTCATGAATGATGTAATATGCGACGTCATCAGCAGTGCATTGCAGGTGCGCAAGTTATAGTTAGCTGAACTATTTATAGCTGCCGTGTGAAATGTCCAACTACCAATAACGTCCCTAAACCTGTGTTTTTTTCAGCGAATTTCAAGGGTTTTTTAAATCCAAATTTCTAACTATAGCGTCCCTGAAACCTAAGATTTTTTCGGTGAATATATATATACATACACATACACATATATATATACATAAACTGGAGTGCTTTACACTTTCAAATCAAAGAAACTGAAACTATGCGGATCCCACTGAAGAGAAAGAATTATTTTCAACATACCACAAGTCCCAGCATGCACTGCACGTGACTCACCTGTGTGGTCTGTGTGGCCCACCGGAGGGCAATAGAAATAATCAGCACGAAGGCCAAGGGTGTTGGAGATCATCTGTACAGTTGTCAAGAAAACCTATGATTAAGGAGCCAATGGCTCTGAAATGCGTCAGGCAAGAAGTTTTGCTTGGAATGCATCATGCCAGTTTTTCCTTCTTAATAAAGAATTCCGAGGAATTGGCTGCTGTCAAGTGCATCCTTAAGATCAGGGCACAATGTTACACATTAATCAGGGCCTGTCCGGCAGTAGAGGACAGCACCACTTTCGGAATGAGTACGGGCCGCAGAGGTTTTGGAACTATGCTGAAATCTGCAGCGGCAGGGCAGTCTTCTAAATTGCACCGAGCATTCTGCCTGCTGAGGCCCACTGAAGGGCTTTGCACTGTAAAATCAAATGAACTGAAACTACGCGGATCCCACTGAAAGGAAAGAATTGTTTCAGCATACCCAAGTCCCAGCATGTAGTAGATGTGACTCACCTGTGTGGCCACCGTAGGGCAATAAAAACAATCAGCATGAAGGCAAAGGGTGTTGGAGATTGTCTGTGCAGTTGTCAGGACACCTATGATTAAGGAGCATAGGGGTCCGAAATGCGTCAGGCTAGAGGTTTGGCTTGGAATGCATGATGCCGGTTTTCCCTTCTTAATAAAGAATTCTTAGGAATTGGCTGCTGTTGAGTGCGTCCTTCAGATCAGGGAACAATGTTGCACATTAATCACGGCCTGTCTTGCCGTAGAGGAAAGCATCACTGTCGCAATGAGTACGGGCCGAACAGGTTTTGGAACTGTGCTGAAATCTGCAGCAGCACAACAGTTTTCTAAATTGGACCGAGCATCCTGCCTTCTGAGGCCCACTGGAGGACTTTGCACTTTAAAATCAAATGGGTGTATGAGTGTCTGAATGGATGATTTAGTGGGTGCGTGACTGACAGTATAAGTGATTGATTAAACATGTCTCAGTGAATGCATGGGTGAATGACTAATCTGTATGAATGTCTATCAGTTGGTGTGTAAGTGGCTACCTCGGTTGGTGAGTAGCTATATGAGTATCTATATGGGTTAATAATTGGTTGTCTGAGTACTTGTATGGGTGCCTGAGTGTCTGTGTGGGTGGGTGGGGGTGTGTGTGACTCCCTATGTGGATGTGTAAGTGGGTGATTCACTGGGTGCATGGGTTCATGAGTGCATCTGTGAGGAGCTGTATGGGTGGTTGAGTATGTGTATGGCTGTGTTGGTGAGTGGATGGACATCTCAGTGGTAAATGTGTGAGTGACCCAGTGCTTAATTTGTGCTGGTGCTTTCCGGTGCTTAGCACCGGCACTTAATTGACAGGGCCGGGTGTACGCATGTTGCACGTGCGTCATTGATGTTTATTAAATTTACCTTAAGTAGTGTACTCAGCGTGTTCAAGCAAGGAGTGGTTAACAACATTGACTGCGTGTGAGATCTGAGATGACTAACAGTACCACTTGCGTCTCTTAATTAGCTGCCGCGCACGGTGCCGTCCTAGTCCAACCAAGAGAGAATAAATTATAATGTTGTGGTGGCGCTTGTGATCATGGCGGCCGCCCGGCGCCCGCAGCCCAGGCTTTTGATCACTTTCAGTTTCACAGTAACACAGTGAGTGGGCCTCCCGTCACTGTGCGTGCACTGCACAGTTGACTGTGTGTGCGTGTGCTTGAAGCTGGGTGGGCGTGGGAGGGGCCAACACACAGGGCCTCATTTATGAAAAGTGATGCATCGCTGCGTGAAAACAGCGATGCGTCACTTTTTATTGCGCCCTCCTTGCGACACCAATGATGCGTCATAGTTACAGTATGACGCATCATGTCGCAAGGAGTTACAGATACGTCAGTATTTCTGATGTATCTGTAAGCGCAAAAGTCACGCATTGCTGGAATGTGTCACAAAAGTGATGCAACTCCAGCAATGCGTCCTTTCACATGGGGAAAGCCCCATGTGAAAGGGCTTGCATCAGTCTTACGCCTGCTGTGAGGCAGGTGCAAGATTTTGACGCAACAGCGTCCTAAAAGTGACGCAGTGAAATCTCATAGATTTCACTGCGTCACTATTACGAGTATTTTTGCGGGGGAACGCCCTCTCTGCATACATCATACCTGATGCAGGTATAATGTAGTGCAGGGGCTTACAAAGTGATGCATCTGCTTAGATGCGTCACTTTGTAAATGTGGTGCAACAAGGCACATTTTTTACTCCACTGGTGCGTCACTAAAAGTGATTCACCAGCGGCGTAAAAGTGACGCAAGGGCTCATAAATGAGGCCCACAGTGTCTTGCACACTGATTTATAGGGGTGCCAGGGGCGGGCTGGATTTGGGTTATAACTTCAAGTTATGACTGTTCTGATAGGGGATAGGTAGGGGGCGCTGTACGCGCAGATTTTTGTCACATGACCACGCGCGGCACGCCCTAGTATAACCACCGCAGTCAGCAGCCAGTATCACTGCGTGCTAACCAGGACATTACTGCTGGTGGTTTTGATAGCATTGTTGGGTACTGGGTAGAGCAAACAGCAGCAGCAGTGCACCGCCCACCACGAGTAACGGTAAGATCATTGAAGTTAATAAAACAGCTTAGTTAGTAACTACTGACTTCTGGCCATTCCAATACTGTCAGTACTGAATACCGTGCAAAAACCAACGCAGTATTTTTATTTTTGGCAGTCAGACTTGTGAGGGTCCGGTTGGTTGTTGTGAGAGGCATGGGGAAGGCAGCTCCGTAAGGCTGATTATAAGTAATGAAAAAAGGATGCCGATGCAATCATGCAAATGCTGCAATTCAGATTCACTAAAGGCCCACTGGCCGGGCCGTAGCGGTATATTCGTGTTAGCGTCGCAGTACTGTACTTTTTTTCTCGGTGTGGTGTGGCGTTGTCCCAACGGATAGTGATGCAATATATATTACTTTTCAAATTGATTCCCGCGGGTTCAGGGCTCATTGTTCTTGTTATATATTATTGTTGTTGTGTTTATTTGTTGTCAACATCTGAGTGCAGAGTGCATACACACAGCCTGGTGATGGCATGAATAGTATTAAAGCGCTAAGGCCTTGAGTAGCAAACCTGTATAATCACAGATGCTAAAAAATAATTAGTAGATACTTAAAAAGACAATACATTGTTTCCTTGAATCATCATGTTTAAATGTAGGTCTGAATGAAAGCGACAACTTCTTATGCACTGTAATGGAAAGTTAGTGTAAAGAGAAGTAGAAGTTCCATGTTTGTACATCTTGTATTATTTACCTGTTCTACGATAGCTCTTCATACACCCAAAAGCCTGGGCGTATCACTTCTGAGGAAGTCAGCTGTGCAGCAGTGCAGGGCATAGTATGATGGCTTTTGGAAAGGGAGCATACAAGCATAGGTTTCACCGGCTATCACCACATGTTTAGGGCCAGCCTGCTTTGCACATCACACACTAGATATCCATCATGCAGTGAACAATGAAAGTAGTGCCCATCCCCTTTCCAGTCTTCATTGGAACGCTCTACTTTTTAATGTGCATTCTATACCAGTTTTCCTAAAATGCAGAAAGAAACTGGAAGGATGGCAGCTTACTTTGCAGAGATGGCGCGATACTTGCACAGTTGCAATAGTAACATTTCCATATGTTATCAGGCAACAACTTGCATATACGAAGAAAGGGTGCCAGTATGGAGATAGCAATGTGTATTGGTGGACAAGGTGTCATAGGGATGAGTATGCAGGTGTAAAGACGGACAGAAGTTAAGGAGAGCTTAAGAAAGGCAAAGGGGGGATAAAGCAGGGAAGATTGCATGCGATTTCCAAATGAGAACAGCCATTGCTCAGAAAAAGCAGGGGTGAAAACATGGGCATCCATAACACTTTTGCCCATCATCAGAGAGCCATTTATATAACAGCATGGATTCAGGATGTAGCAACTTTTTCCAGTGGGTTTTGAAAGATGTGAAGGATAAGCTTTGCCAGATATCACTACGAATCTTGTTTCAAAACGTCAGTGTGAAACCAGAAAAGGAGTAAGAGTCTGCCAGGTTTCAGATTGGAGCTTATTAGGTCTGCAACCCCAGTTTGCACTTCCTCAAAACTCCAACCAGTATCTGTATGAAAATATTAAACAAAAATGGTAGAGGTTGGCCTGCAACCTTTGGGATGCCACAGGCTGTCCCGACTGGAGTGGAAAAAGTAGTCAGTCACTAGACTTGTCATCTGTCTCTCCGACCCGGTGGAGCTAATAGAGGAAGTGGGTGGAGCCAATGGAGGAAGTGGGTGGGGCCAGAGAAAGTAGGTGTGGCCTCCGACAAAGATTTGAGCACCTGCACTTCATAATTTACAAATTAAGCACTGGAGTGACCACATATGTGAAAGGCAGTATATGTGAGTGTTGGATTATGTAAGTAACTATATGTGAGAGTGAAGATTACAGCCAGCCGACACGTGTTTCATCGCCTTCGCGATTCCTCAGGGCTGAAACAAACAAATAAGTAGCATATAGCATATTCTTTGAACAGATACATTACCATACCAGACCATGCTGTCTGGGCATTATAGACATACAGTAAATGCTTCCTCCAGCAGTGAACATACAGTGATTTGTTCAGGCTCGTTTTTCTAGTGCCACCACAACACATCCGTGTCGAATAGGGTGTCTATAGTCGATGTTCTATGAAGACGTGAGTGTACGTGATAGTGGTTGTGAGGGGTTTGTGTGGGAGGAAATAATTGCTCAATATATGTGTTCAACGATCCCAATGACACATAGTGACAAAATCCTGCTACGCAGCGAGAGTGTCCTGACCGTGTGCGGCTCTTACATCCTTCATGCCAAACTTGTGATATAGTGCAAAAATTGTGTCATTGAGAAGACATACCTAGATGGCCGTGTCAACATCCGAAGGTCTGTGACATTGTTGAGAGAAAATAAAATCGGAAAGATCTCATCACTAACTGCACTTGAGTGATATTTGGGCAAGATATCACCACAGTGAGACTGTCCGAAAATAAATGCACGTCGACTCACCGCTTAGCTGGTGATAATTCCGACCCAGCCGGGCCTTCCCCTAGTAGCACTGGTGTGAGTGCGTCCAGAAGCGGTGAAAGTCCTTATATCTGTGACACAATCAAGGTAAAATATGTCACTTCAGATATGTAGTGTTAAGATCGTCCATTAGTGGAGCTAGGCAGAACCTGCCTATGCAAAAAATGTCACAGAGATTCTCTCACTAGAGTCCTATTAATATAAAAGCATGCGGTGGAATTCCCTATCTAACAATCTTGCCGAAATCTTATCATTATTAGCTACAATTCTGTTCCATACGTCGAGTATTATATATTAACCTATACACAGTAATTCAATTCAACTTACATATATTTAAAAGGCATATGCGTTTAAGTCGGGCTCGGAAATCACTCGGTGTCTTTCACCAGACTATCGAAACTTCTGTGGTCAGAGAGCGTGCTGTTTAAAGAGAATAATGCTCACATCAGTAACTACTATGTTTAGTTACCATTGCGTGGGAATACATGTCAGAGGGTGTTCGCTATCTTACCAATATCAATTCTTTTGTAAGGAAACCTGGTGCGGTTCCAAATAGATTTTGTATCAAGCTACGGAGAGGGAATAAAAGCGGGATTTAGAAATCTGCTTGTTATTTACGTATACAAAAGGTCAATGTCCACATTTGTATCGGTGCACGTATTTCATCCGCTTACCCGTGTGCGGCGTTTCCCGAGGTAACAGACGAGTGCAGCTCTTCGGGGCCCGGTTCCGTGTATGGACACGTGACTGCGTTTCCGCCCACATATAAGCGCGTCACAAAAGTGAGGCGTTCCCTACACTGCGAGTGCATTTGAGAGGAACTAGGTCGGCCATGTTTGAACGATACTATATAGTTTATATCTCTACATGATATATGGGGTTTTCTGCTAAGATTGCGCTTTGTCGTAGAGATGAATAATGTGACATGGAGATATGAATTGTGTGAATTCGACGCGAATGTGTTACTGTCAATTAGTGATCAGTAAATCGCCATATTGACGTTCGAAATACTCTAGTTGATGCATGCAGAATTGAGTGTATACCGTTCTTCATATGGAATTCCACTCCTTATCATGGTGAATTTATGCTCCCCAGTGCAACGTGACATTCAGACTCTAATATTGTGTACCATAGTGCATTATGCACCGTGATTTAAAAAAGGGGGGGCTTTTACCCTCTATATGTGAATGGCCCAATCATACTGTGACTGCCTATCACAATACAATGAGTACATTATCATAATCCATGTTTAGGTATTTACATCAGTATTTGTCGGTACGGGAGACTCATCCCAGCATTAGGAAAGATCTTGATATCAAAACATTTCCACATATGTTTCCACATATACAGTTCTGCAATATTACTGATTCTTATGACCATCATAATAAATGCAATATAATAATCTCTATATTCAGTCACCCAAAAAGTATTGCATTTCATGGTCATAATTCAATCCCAACTCCACAGATTTCAAGCGCATAATCCAGGTCGCTTCAGTGCGTCTTAGTCTTAATTCGCGATTCCCACCTCTTATTGCCAGAGGTATAGTTTCTATGCCGAAAAATTGGACATTTTTACTTTTCTGGCTTTGTTGGCAAGAGGCTACGTGTAAGGCCACAGGATATTTGGGGTCACAGTTAACAATGGCTCTCACATGTTCCATCATTCTTTCTTTCAAAGATCTGATCGTGCTCCCCACATATCGTTTGCCACATTCACATTCAATAATATAAATGACAAATTTAGTTGTACAGTTGATATTACTTTTGATGTTATAACATACTCCATCAGGGCCCATAAAAGTGATTGTTCCGTGTTTTGCCCATTTACACATACTGCAGAATCCGCATTTGTGGAAACCCAGACCACGTTGTGTCAACCAGTCTGCATTCTTAATATCCCGGGGTACAGTGGGACTCAACTTGTTCCGTAATGTGTTCCCTCTTCTGAAGGAGATTTGTGGTCGTTCTGTGATACAGTTATTCAGTGCTTTTTCGGATTTCAATAAACTCCAGTGTTTGGTTAGACTTTTTCGTAAATCAGAATGGAGTGAATTGAAGTCCGTGACCATTCTTATATGGTCTTTGCCATCAGTATTTGGTTTTTGTTTAGTGATTAGAGTGTCTATTCTCTTCACTTTCTTGATTCTCTTCTCAGCTTTCACAATAGAGTTTTTTGCATAGCCCCTGGTTTGAAATCTTTCTTTCATGTTGGTAAGACATCTCCCGAACTCACAGTCCTCACTACAGTTTCTTCTTGCCCGAATAAATTCACCAAATGGTATGGCGTTAATCCGGTGTAGGGGGTGAGAGCTAGAGGCATGCAAGATTGCATTGCATGCTGTTGACTTCCTGAACAGTCTACTATGCAAGCAATTAGATGAAACATAGAATTCGATGTCTAAGAATTCTATATTCGTTTTGCTCCACTTCATGGTGAAGCTGATTTTCCAAGTATTGTCATTTAAATATTGAAAGAAACTCTGTAGTTGTTCCTCTGAGCCTGACCAAATAAGGATGCAATCATCGATATATCGACCCCAAAATATTATGGAGTCGATATACTGACTACCCTTATCGCCCCAAATTAGATCTGCCTCCAGTGCGCCCATAAACAGGTTCGCAAACGAGGGTGATATTTTTGAGCCCATGGCTACACCTTGCTTTTGTCGGTACCAGTGTTTTTCACACATGAAATAGTTATTTTTTAGGACTAGTTCTATCATTGTGGACAACATTTCCGTATGTTTCCATAGAGTGGCAGGTCTATTGCCAAGAAATTTATTGATAGACTGAATACCTAAATCTATGTCAATGCTGGTATATAAGGATACCACATCCATCGTCACAAGAAGAAACTCTTCTTGCCATTCCATATCTGCTAGAGTGCTCAGAATATGTTTGGAATCCTGAATATAGGAAGGTAAATTTTTGACTATCGGGCCAAGAAAGAGGTCCGCATATTCTGCTATTCTTTCCGTGGGGCCACCTATGCCAGAAACGATTGGCCTCCCTGGCGGAAAAGGTAGGTTCTTGTGAATCTTAGGCAAAGTGTATAACCATGGATGGGTCGGTCTGAATACTTTTAAATACAGGTATTCTTCCTCGTTCAGTAACCCCGATTGTTTCCAGTTTAACAAATGGGAGTTAATTTCTATTGTTAAGGGACCAATGGGGTTGTAAGTGAGGCGTTCATAGCATAGTACATCTTGTAGTTGTTGACTAATTTCTAGTTGATAATCTATGCGATCCATTACCACTACATTCCCTCCCTTGTCCGCCTCTCGTATAGTGATGGTATTGTCATTCATAAGTATGTTGAGTGCTACTCTTTCCCCACTGGTAAGATTGTCCTTGTATTTGAACATTCTGCTCTTGCGTAGACGGTTCAAGTTGTCAAGATCCTCTGATACACGTCTATAGAAGTTATCTATGGCATTGCCACCAGGTAATGTGGGAATCCATTTAGACTTGGACTTGAGCCCACTGACAATGCTATAATCACACTCTATATTTAACTCTTCTAGAAGTGTGTCCATATCAAGAGGAGAATCTTCCATATCGGTCAATGATAAGAGAAGGTGAGTTGCATGCACATCATTTATTGATAAGGATTCAGTGGTGTCTGTTACAGGTGTATTGATATTAGTCCCTCTATCCCTTTGCTCCAAACCAAAGAAATGCTTTTTCAGTTTTAGGTTCCTCACAAATTTAAACAAATCAATTTTCATTTTACATATATCACCAATTGCATATGGGTTGAAACTTAGGGGCATATTACCAACAACTAGCGATAATTTTTGTCCCTAACTTGTTTAGAGACAAAAATTATCGCCGCACATCGGCGATTTTTATCGCAGATAAACCTTGCTATTAGCAAGGTTTACCGCAAATGCGATAAAAAACGGCCGCAATGCATGAATATCGCTGACTTTTCAGCGATATTCATGCAAATCGAGCAAATGCTCTTAGCCATGTTATCCACCTCCCATTGGATAACATGGCTAAGAACTGCTCAGGGCAGGTGTTAGCTTTTGGAGATATTCGCGCTTAGCGCGAATATCTCCAAAAGTTGGTAATAGGAGATAGCGATGTTAGGGACTGTTTCCAGTCGCTAACATCTTGGCACGCCCACTTTGCATGTCATTAGTGATAAATATCACTGACATGCAAAGCGGGGCCCAAGATGGTCGCTATCTCCTATTAGCTGTCACTAACTGGTGTTAGCGACAGCTTGGTAATAGGGAGATAATTTTATCTCCGCTTTCTTGGCTTTAAAAGCCAAAAAAGCGGAGATAAACCCCCTTGATAATATGCCCCCTAGACCTTTGCTGAGGAGGGAAACCATGTCTGGAGTGAGATGTAGTTTGGAGAGATTAATCACCTGTACTTCTCTAGTGTCGGCACCAGCTAATTCCTGTTGGTCCCTGATCTCAACTTCCTTCTGTAGTCCTCTGTGCTTTCGTCCCCTGCCCCTCCTGGTTTTGGATCTGACTGGTTTCTTGCTCTAGGGAATCTGTTGCCCTTCCTGATCCGTAAAACCTCTTGAAAAAAAGGTGCCATTCCTTGTCTGTCTTGGTTGTCTGATTCTCCCCCTACAGTGCCTACAGAGTTAAGAGAGGTGTTACTCGATGATAGGGAGGCAGGTTCTGAACCTTGTGTTCTTTTGTTAACATTCTTAGAACTATTAGGAATCAGGGAATCATACTTTTTATCAAAAGTAAAAATTCGACCACGGGAGTAGTCCAACTCATCTCTTCTTAGTTGCCTGGCTTTCCTATTCTTAATATCAGATTGATGTTTTAATAGGATTTCATCCAGGATGGTATAATTTTTTACAGTAGATTCAGGTCTGTTTAGATCCTTGATTTCTTGTTCAATGGTGGCTATTTCTGCTTGTAATTTTGTAACTCTGCGTTCCGCGCTTACAATTAGTATTTCCATTAACGTGACAGAGTTGTTAGAGAGAGATTCTTCCCATTTAATCATGAGGTCGGCATCTAGGTCATCATAGGTGGGAAAAATTTGGCCTCTCTGACCTCTAGGGACACGCTTTAACCTCAAATACTGTTTAAGAGTTGCCCCGTCCCACCACTTTGAATTTTCTAGCTTCTTTAAGCGTTCTAATTTAATGAATTTATCTCTGAGGCCCTCAATACGAGGGGGATTGGTACTGGTGGAAGCAGTTTGAGTGGACATGCCTTTCGCTAAGTTCTCAAACAACTCTTCTGCCATTTTGGTACGATCCATGTTGGCAATGCCTAGTGTATCTAGCAATGGTATACTAGAGATCTACTTTTAAGTAGAGGAAATGCGTGGCGGCTACCCTGAACAGCAAATAAACTAGAAGGACGAAGGTTTTTGAATCAGTAAAAGGGTGCACTGCCTGTTCATACGCATATAGTTTCAAATAACAAAAATTTCCTAGGTGCTATACGGCGAGTGGACAAACCCAAACCACTCCTGTGAGTAAAGAAGTACTCCTGTCAGACAAACGGTTTGCCGAAGCACTCTGTAAAGTAACGACGTTTTGTACAATGACAATATACAAGCACATTCCAGAACACCAAATTGACAGAAGTGAACAAAGTTCCACAAGATGATTAAATCTTGGAGTCTTTAATGAAGATTACAGCCAGCCGACACGTGTTTCATCGCCTTCGCGATTCCTCAGGGCTGAAACAAACAAATAAGTAGCATATAGCATATTCTTTGAACAGATACATTACCATACCAGACCATGCTGTCTGGGCATTATAGACATACAGTAAATGCTTCCTCCAGCAGTGAACATACAGTGATTTGTTCAGGCTCGTTTTTCTAGTGCCACCACAACACATCCATGTCGAATAGGGTGTCTATAGTCGATGTTCTATGAAGACGTGAGTGTACGTGAGGGGTTTGTGTGGGAGGAAATAATTGCTCAATATATGTGTTCAACGATCCCAATGACACATAGTGACAAAATCCTGCTACGCAGCGAGAGTGTCCTGACCGTGTGCGGCTCTTACATCCTTCATGCCAAACTTGTGATATAGTGCAAAAATTGTGTCATTGAGAAGACATACCTAGATGGCCGTGTCAACATCCGAAGGTCTGTGACATTGTTGAGAGAAAATAAAATCGGAAAGATCTCATCACTAACTGCACTTGAGTGATATTTGGGCAAGATATCACCACAGTGAGACTGTCCGAAAATAAATGCACGTCGACTCACCGCTTAGCTGGTGATAATTCCGACCCAGCCGGGCCTTCCCCTAGTAGCACTGGTGTGAGTGCGTCCAGAAGCAGTGAAAGTCCTTATATCTGTGACACAATCAAGGTAAAATATGTCACTTCAGATATGTAGTGTTAAGATCGTCCATTAGTGGAGCTAGGCAGAACCTGCCTATGCAAAAAATGTCACAGAGATTCTCTCACTAGAGTCCTATTAATATAAAAGCATGCGGTGGAATTCCCTATTCCAATCTTGCCGAAATCTTATCATTATTAGCTACAATTCTGTTCCATACGTCGAGTATTATATATTAACCTATACACGGTAATTCAATTCAACTTACATATATTTAAAAGGCATATGCGTTTAAGTCGGGCTCGGAAATCACTCGGTGTCTTTCACCAGACTATCGAAACTTCTGTGGTCAGAGAGCGTGCTGTTTAAAGAGAATAATGCTCACATCAGTAACTACTATGTTTAGTTACCATTGCATGGGAATACATGTCAGAGGGTGTTCGCTATCTTACCAATATCAATTCTTTTGTAAGGAAACCTGGTGCGGTTCCAAATAGATTTTGTATCAAGCTACGGAGAGGGAATAAAAGCGGGATTAAGAAATCTGCTCGTTATTTACGTATACAAAAGGTCAATGTCCACATTTGTATCGGTGCACGTATTTCATCCGCTTACCCGTGTGCGGCGTTTCCCGAGGTAACAGACGAGTGCAGCTCTTCCGGGCCCGGTTCCGTGTATGGACACGTGACCGCGTTTCCGCCCACATATAAGCGCGTCACAAAAGTGAGGCGTTCCCTACACTGCGAGTGCATTTGAGAGGAACTAGGTCGGCCATGTTTGAACGATACTATATAGTTTATATCTCTACATGATATATGGGGTTTTCTGCTAAGATTGCGCTTTGTCGTAGAGATGAATAATGTGACATGGAGATATGAATTGTGTGAATTCGACGCGAATGTGTTACTGTCAATTAGTGATCAGTAAATCGCCATATTGACGTTCGAAATACTCTAGTTGATGCATGCAGAATTGAGTGTATACCGTTCTTCATATGGAATTCCACTCCTTATCATGGTGAATTTATGCTCCCCAGTGCAACGTGACATTCAGACTCTAATATTGTGTACCATAGTGCATTATGCACCGTGATTTATAAAAGGGGGGGCTTTTACCCTCTATATGTGAATGGCCCAATCATACTGTGACTGCCTATCACAATACAATGAGTACATTATCATAATCCATGTTTAGGTATTTACATCAGTATTTGTCGGTACGGGATACTCATCCCAGCATTAGGAAAGATCTTGATATCAAAACATTTCCACATATGTTTCCACATATACAGTTCTGCAATATTACTGATTCTTATGACCATCATAATAAATGCAATATAATAATCTCTATATTCAGTCACCCAAAAAGTATTGCATTTCATGGTCATAATTCAATCCCAACTCCACAGATTTCAAGCGCATAATCCAGGTCGCTTCAGTGCGTCTTGGTCTTAATTCGCGATTCCCACCTCTTATTGCCAGAGGTATAGTTTCTATGCCGAAAAATTGGACATTTTTACTTTTCTGGCTTTGTTGGCAAGAGGCTACGTGTAAGGCCACAGGATATTTGGGGTCACAGTTAACAATGGCTCTCACATGTTCCATCATTCTTTCTTTCAAAGATCTGATCGTGCTCCCCACATATCGTTTGCCACATTCACATTCAATAATATAAATGACAAATTTAGTTGTACAGTTGATATTACTTTTGATGTTATAACATACTCCATCAGGGCCCATAAAAGTGATTGTTCCGTGTTTTGCCCATTTACACATACTGCAGAATCCGCATTTGTGGAAACCCAGACCACGTTGTGTCAACCAGTCTGCATTCTTAATATCCCGGGGTACAGTGGGACTCAACTTGTTCCGTAATGTGTTCCCTCTTCTGAAGGAGATTTGTGGTCGTTCTGTGATACAGTTATTCAGTGCTTTTTCGGATTTCAATAAACTCCAGTGTTTGGTTAGACTTTTTCGTAAATCAGAATGGAGTGAATTGAAGTCCGTGACCATTCTTATATGGTCTTTGCCATCAGTATTTGGTTTTTGTTTAGTGATTAGAGTGTCTATTCTCTTCACTTTCTTGATTCTCTTCTCAGCTTTCACAATAGAGTTTTTTGCATAGCCCCTGGTTTGAAATCTTTCTTTCATGTTGGTAAGACATCTCCCGAACTCACAGTCCTCACTACAGTTTCTTCTTGCCCGAATAAATTCACCAAATGGTATGGCGTTAATCTGGTGTAGGGGGTGAGAGCTAGAGGCATGCAAGATTGCATTGCATGCTGTTGACTTCCTGAACAGTCTACTATGCAAGCAATTAGATGAAACATAGAATTCGATGTCTAAGAATTCTATATTCGTTTTGCTCCACTTCATGGTGAAGCTGATTTTCCAAGTATTGTCATTTAAATATTGAAAGAAACTCTGTAGTTGTTCCTCTGAGCCTGACCAAATAAGGATGCAATCATCGATATATCGACCCCAAAATATTATGGAGTCGATATACTGACTACCCTTATCGCCCCAAATTAGATCTGCCTCCAGTGCGCCCATAAACAGGTTCGCAAACGAGGGTGATATTTTTGAGCCCATGGCTACACCTTGCTTTTGTCGGTACCAGTGTTTTTCACACATGAAATAGTTATTTTTTAGGACTAGTTCTATCATTGTTGACAACATTTCCGTATGTTTCCATAGAGTGGCAGGTCTATTGCCAAGAAATTTATTGATAGACTGAATACCTAAATCTATGTCAATGCTGGTATATAAGGATACCACATCCATCGTCACAAGAAGAAACTCTTCTTGCCATTCCATATCTGCTAGAGTGCTCAGAATATGTTTGGAATCCTGAATATAGGAAGGTAAATTTTTGACTATCGGGCCAAGAAAGAGGTCCGCATATTCTGCTATTCTTTCCGTGGGGCCACCTATGCCAGAAACGATTGGCCTCCCTGGCGGAAAAGGTAGGTTCTTGTGAATCTTAGGCAAAGTGTATAACCATGGATGGGTCGGTCTGAATACTTTTAAATACAGGTATTCTTCCTCGTTCAGTAACCCCGATTGTTTCCAGTTTAACAAATGGGAGTTAATTTCTATTGTTAAGGGACCAATGGGGTTGTAAGTGAGGCGTTCATAGCATAGTACATCTTGTAGTTGTTGACTAATTTCTAGTTGATAATCTATGCGATCCATTACCACTACATTCCCTCCCTTGTCCGCCTCTCGTATAGTGATGGTATTGTCATTCATAAGTATGTTGAGTGCTACTCTTTCCCCACTGGTAAGATTGTCCTTGTATTTGAACATTCTGCTCTTGCGTAGACGGTTCAAGTTGTCAAGATCCTCTGATACACGTCTATAGAAGTTATCTATGGCATTGCCACCAGGTAATGTGGGAATCCATTTAGACTTGGACTTGAGCCCACTGACAATGCTATAATCACACTCTATATTTAACTCTTCTAGAAGTGTGTCCATATCAAGAGGAGAATCTTCCATATCGGTCAATGATAAGAGAAGGTGAGTTGCATGCACATCATTTATTGATAAGGATTCAGTGGTGTCTGTTACAGGTGTATTGATATTAGTCCCTCTATCCCTTTGCTCCAAACCAAAGAAATGCTTTTTCAGTTTTAGGTTCCTCACAAATTTAAACAAATCAATTTTCATTTTACATATATCACCAATTGCATATGGGTTGAAACTTAGACCTTTGCTGAGGAGGGAAACCATGTCTGGAGTGAGATGTAGTTTGGAGAGATTAATCACCTGTACTTCTCTAGTGTCGGCACCAGCTAATTCCTGTTGGTCCCTGATCTCAACTTCCTTCTGTAGTCCTCTGTGCTTTCGTCCCCTGCCCCTCCTGGTTTTGGATCTGACTGGTTTCTTGCTGTAGGGAATCTGTTGCCCTTCCTGATCCGTAAAACCTCTTGAAAAAAAGGTGGCATTCCTTGTCTGTCTTGGTTGTCTGATTCTCCCCCTACAGTGCCTACAGAGTTAAGAGAGGTGTTACTCGATAATAGGGAGGCAGGTTCTGAACCTTGTGTTCTTTTGTTAACATTCTTAGAACTATTAGGAATCAGGGAATCATACTTTTTATCAAAAGTAAAAATTCGACCACGGGAGTAGTCCAACTCATCTCTTCTTAGTTGCCTGGCTTTCCTATTCTTAATATCAGATTGATGTTTTAATAGGATTTCATCCAGGATGGTATAATTTTTTACAGTAGATTCAGGTCTGTTTAGATCCTTGATTTCTTGTTCAATGGTGGCTATTTCTGCTTGTAATTTTGTAACTCTGCGTTCCGCGCTTACAATTAGTATTTCCATTAACGTGACAGAGTTGTTAGAGAGAGATTCTTCCCATTTAATCATGAGGTCGGCATCTAGGTCATCATAGGTGGGAAAAATTTGGCCTCTCAGACCTCTAGGGACACGCTTTAACCTCAAATACTGTTTAAGAGTTGCCCCGTCCCACCATTTTGAATTTTCTAGCTTCTTTAAGCGTTCTAATTTAATGAATTTATCTCTGAGGCCCTCAATACGAGGGGGATTGGTACTGGTGGAAGCAGTTTGAGTGGACATGCCTTTCGCTAAGTTCTCAAACAACTCTTCTGCCATTTTGGTACGATCCATGTTGGCAATGCCTAGTGTATCTAGCAATGGTATACTAGAGATCTACTTTTAAGTAGAGGAAATGCGTGGCGGCTACCCTAGACAGCAAATAAACTAGAAGGACGAAGGTTTTTGAATCAGTAAAAGGGTGCACTGCCTGTTCATACGCATATAGTTTCAAATAACAAAAATTTCCTAGGTGCTATACGGCGAGTGGACAAACCCAAACCACTCCTGTGAGTAAAGAAGTACTCCTGTCAGACAAACGGTTTGCCGAAGCACTCTGTAAAGTAACGACGTTTTGTACAATGACAATATACAAGCACATTCCAGAACACCAAATTGACAGAAGTGAACAAAGTTCCACAAGATGATTAAATCTTGGAGTCTTTAATGAAGATTACAGCCAGCCGACACGTGTTTCATCGCCTTCGCGATTCCTCAGGGCTGAAACAAACAAATAAGTAGCATATAGCATATTCTTTGAACAGATACATTACCATACCAGACCATGCTGTCTGGGCATTATAGACATACAGTAAATGCTTCCTCCAGCAGTGAACATACAGTGATTTGTTCAGGCTCGTTTTTCTAGTGCCACCACAACACATCCGTGTCGAATAGGGTGTCTATAGTCGATGTTCTATGAAGACGTGAGTGTACGTGATAGTGGTTGTGAGGGGTTTGTGTGGGAGGAAATAATTGCTCAATATATGTGTTCAACGATCCCAATGACACATAGTGACAAAATCCTGCTACGCAGCGAGAGTGTCCTGACCGTGTGCGGCTCTTACATCCTTCATGCCAAACTTGTGATATAGTGCAAAAATTGTGTCATTGAGAAGACATACCTAGATGGCCGTGTCAACATCCGAAGGTCTGTGACATTGTTGAGAGAAAATAAAATCGGAAAGATCTCATCACTAACTGCACTTGAGTGATATTTGGGCAAGATATCACCACAGTGAGACTGTCCGAAAATAAATGCACGTCGACTCACCGCTTAGCTGGTGATAATTCCGACCCAGCCGGGCCTTCCCCTAGTAGCACTGGTGTGAGTGCGTCCAGAAGCGGTGAAAGTCCTTATATCTGTGACACAATCAAGGTAAAATATGTCACTTCAGATATGTAGTGTTAAGATCGTCCATTAGTGGAGCTAGGCAGAACCTGCCTATGCAAAAAATGTCACAGAGATTCTCTCACTAGAGTCCTATTAATATAAAAGCATGCGGTGGAATTCCCTATCTAACAATCTTGCCGAAATCTTATCATTATTAGCTACAATTCTGTTCCATACGTCGAGTATTATATATTAACCTATACACGGTAATTCAATTCAACTTACATATATTTAAAAGGCATATGCGTTTAAGTCGGGCTCGGAAATCACTCGGTGTCTTTCACCAGACTATCGAAACTTCTGTGGTCAGAGAGCGTGCTGTTTAAAGAGAATAATGCTCACATCAGTAACTACTATGTTTAGTTACCATTGCGTGGGAATACATGTCAGAGGGTGTTCGCTATCTTACCAATATCAATTCTTTTGTAAGGAAACCTGGTGCGGTTCCAAATAGATTTTGTATCAAGCTACGGAGAGGGAATAAAAGCGGGATTTAGAAATCTGCTCGTTATTTACGTATACAAAAGGTCAATGTCCACATTTGTATCGGTGCACGTATTTCATCCGCTTACCCGTGTGCGGCGTTTCCCGAGGTAACAGATGAGTGCAGCTCTTCCGGGCCCGGTTCCGTGTATGGACACGTGACCGCGTTTCCGCCCACATATAAGCGCGTCACAAAAGTGAGGCGTTCCCTACACTGCGAGTGCATTTGAGACCTTCGGATGTTGACACGGCCATCTAGGTATGTCTTCTCAATGACACAATTTTTGCACTATATCACAAGTTTGGCATGAAGGATGTAAGAGCCGCACACGGTCAGGACACTCTCGCTGCGTAGCAGGATTTTGTCACTATGTGTCATTGGGATCGTTGAACACATATATTGAGCAATTATTTCCTCCCACACAAACCCCTCACAACCACTATCACGTACACTCACGTCTTCATAGAACATCGACTATAGACACCCTATTCGACACGGATGTGTTGTGGTGGCACTAGAAAAACGAGCCTGAACAAATCACTGTATGTTCACTGCTGGAGGAAGCATTTACTGTATGTCTATAATGCCCAGACAGCATGGTCTGGTATGGTAATGTATCTGTTCAAAGAATATGCTATATGCCACTTATTTGTTTGTTTCAGCCCTGAGGAATCGCGAAGGCGATGAAACACGTGTCGGCTGGCTGTAATCTTCATTAAAGACTCCAAGATTTAATCATCTTGTGGAACTTTGTTCACTTCTGTCAATTTGGTGTTCTGGAATGTGCTTGTATATTGTCATTGTACAAAACGTCGTTACTTTACAGAGTGCTTCGGCAAACCGTTTGTCTGACAGGAGTACTTCTTTACTCACAGGAGTGGTTTGGGTTTGTCCACTCGCCGTATAGCACCTAGGAAATTTTTGTTATTTGAAACTATATGCGTATGAACAGGCAGTGCACCCTTTTACTGATCCAAAAACCTTCGTCCTTCTAGTATATGTGAGAGTGGGTGATTGTGATTGTGAGAGTGGCTGTATGGATGAGTGTGTGCTTGTGTCAGTGATTGTATGTTAGAGTAAATATGTGTTTGCATCTGTGTAAATACGTGAGGTGATGTCTGTATAACTGCTTAGTTGAGTAAATGGCAGTGTGATTGATTCTTTTGGTAACTGACTAAGTGTGAGAGTACCTCTACGGGTGAGTGGTGGTATGTGAGTGTCTGTATGAGTGTATGAGTGCATATATCAGTGGCTGTTTTGATGAGTGACTGTATGCATGAGTGACTGTTAGGGTGAGTAGATGTGTATAGACCTATGAATCAGTAAGTGGGTATGTACTAACTGGTATTGGTCTGTCTGTGGTTTTGAGAATGCTAGTCTGTATTTAAGAGTGGGTGTATGAAAGGTTATATTTGGGTGTGAGGAGGTGCATCAGATATTTAGTAGATGATGTAATCAGTGATGTAATTTGAGATGTCATCAGTGATGTTATCAGTGATGTCACTGACCATGTCATGAGTGGTATAATATGTGATGTCATCAGCAGTGTATAGCGGTAGTGCAAGTTATAGTTAACTATAACGGCTGAATTTTTCTGGTTTGTATGAGTGAAATGTCAGCCTAACTATAACAACCCTTAAACCTGTAGTTTTTTCAGTGAATATCTAAGGTTTTTAAAATACAAATTCCTAACTATAACGTCCCAGAAACTTCTGTTTTTTCAGTGAATTTCTAAGATTTTTTAAATACTAATTTCTATCTATGCCCACATAGGTAGAACATGTTCAGAAAGAGGTGAAAGGTGCAGACAGAGGCAAGAGAATACAGAGAAAAAGCCACAGGGGTGCAGAAAGAGGCTAGAGGGGAGCAGAAAGAGGCAAAAGAGGTACATAGATGCAGACAGAGGCAAGAGAGGTACAGAAAGAGGGAAGAGGGGTGCAGAAAGAGTCAAGAGGGATACAGAAAATTACAAGAGAGGTACAGAAAGAGGCATGAGAACTGCAGAAAGAGGCAATAGAGGTGCACAACAAAGCAAGAAAGGTATACAAATAGGGAGGAAGGGTGCAGAAAGAGGAAAGAGGGGTGCAGAAAGAATCAATATCACTGCAGAAAGAAGCAAAAGAAGTACAGAAAAAAGTAACAGAGGTGCATAAAGAGGCAAGAGATGGGCAGAAAGAGGCAAGAGAGGTACAGAAACAGGCAGGAGAAGTGCAGAAAGACGGAAGAGGGGAGCAGAAAGAGACACGAAAGGTATAGAAAGAGGGAAGAGGGGTGCAGAAAGAGGCAAGAGGGGTGCAGAAAGAAGCAGGTAAGGTGCAGAAAGAGGCAGGAGAGGTGCAGAAAAAAGCAACAGAGGTGTAGAAAGAAGCAAGAGAAGTAATGAAAGAAACAAGAGTGTTGCAGAAAGAAAGAAGAGAGGTGCAGAAAAAAGCAAGAGAAGTGCAGAAAGAGGCAAGTGGGGTACAGAAAGAGGCAAGAGAGGTGCAGAAGGAAGCAAGTGAAGTACACAAACAGACAACACGGTGCCGAAAATGGAAAGAGAAGTGCAGAAAGAAGCAACAGAGGTATAGAAGGAGACAAGAGAAATGCACAAAGAGGCAAGAGAGTTGCAGAAAGAAGAAAAAGGGGTGCAGAAAGAGGAAAGAGGGGTACAGAAAGAGGAAAGAGGAGTGCAGAAAGAAGCAAGAGAGAAGCAAAAAAACAAGAGACGTGCTCAAAGAACCAATGGAGGTGCAGAAAGCAGCAATGGAAGTGCAGAAAGAAGCAACAGAGGTGCAGAAATAGCAACAGAGGTACAGGAAGAGGCCAGAGGGTGCATAAAGAGGCAAGAGAAGTGCAGCAAGTAGCGAGAAAAGTGAAGAAAGAGGCAAGAGGTGCAGAAACAGGCACAGAGGTGCTGAAAAAGGGAAGTAGTGCAGAAAGAAGCAAAAGAGGTGTAAAAGAGGCAAGAGAACTGCAGAAAGAGGAACGAGAGAAGCAGAAAGAAGCACAAGAGGTGCACAAAGAGGGACAAAGGGAACAGAAAGAGGCAAGAAGTGTGCAGAAAAAAAGCAAGAGAGGTACAGAAAAATGCTAGACAAGTGCAGAAAGAAGCATCATATGTGCAGAAAGAGGGAAGAAGGTTGCAAAAAGAGGCAAGAAAAGTGCAGAAAGAGGCTAGTGAGGTACAGAAACAGGCTTGAGGGGTGCAGAAAGAGGCACGAGAAGTGCTGCAAGAAGTAACAGGTGCAGAAGGAGGCAAGAGAACTACAGAAAGAGGCTAGAGAGTTGTAGAAAGAGGCAAGAGAGGGGCAAAAAGAGGCAAGAGGGGTCCAGGAAGAAGCAAGAGAGGTGCAGAAAGAAGCATTAGGGGTGCAGAAAGAGGCAAGAGAATTGCAGAAAGACTCAGGCAGGTACAGAAAGAGGCAAGAGGGGTGAAGAAAAAAGCAATAGGGGTGAAGAAACAGGCAAAAGAGGTACAGAAAGACAGAACAGGGGTACAGACAGAGGCAAGAGATGTGCGGGAAGAGGGCTGCAGTAAGAGGGAAGCTGGGTGCAGAAAGAAGCAAGAGGGGTGCAGATAAAAGCTTTAGAGTTACAGAGAGAGGCAAGAGAATTGTAGAAAAAGGCAACAGAGGTGTAGAAACAGACAGAAGAGGTGCTAAAGAGGTAACAGGGATGCAGAAAAAGGCAAGAGAGGTACAGAAAAAGGGAAGCGAGTTGCAGAAAGAGGCACGAGGGATGAAGAAAGAAGCTAGTGAGGTACAGAAAGAGGCAACAGAATTGCAGAAATAGGCAAGAGAAGTGCTGACAGAAGCAACAGAAGTGTAGAAAGAAGCAGAAGTGATGAATGGGACAAAAGATTGCAGAAAGAAACAAGAGAGGTACAAATAAAAGCAAGAGAAGTGCAGAAAGAGGCAAGTAAGGTGCAGAAAGAAGCAATAGAGGTGCACTGTACATAATCCCTGTACAATACATTCCACACATTTTCTATCCACATAATTTCACTGCACAACATACCACATAATTCCACTACACACAACGTACATCCACTCCACTCCAAAAAACATTAGTAAAAAATGTTTACCTTTACAATGCCAATAGCCCTAATTTTCGCAAAGGCGACACCGATTACATTGCAAATGCTTCTTTAACTAGTAGTCACGTTTACAGATTGGTGGAGAAAGGTGGCTGGTCCTTCAACACGCGCTCAGGAATTCTGCTGCATAGCACTTACAGGAGGTATAAGGAGGGCTTCTTGGCCCCCAAAGTCCCTCAGCAGTAAAGTGGACTTCATCCCCCAACCAGTAGTGTGCCAGTAGGTGCATTTGCAGAGTGGTGGAAAAAGGGGGCATGGACTCTGATTACCTCTTAGCAATCCCACTGTGTTGGACTTACTGGAGGTAACAGGAGGGGTACTTGGCCCCCAAGGACATTCTTGGAGGCCAACTACCCCTCCTATTACCTCCAGTAAGTTCCAAACAGGAGTATTGCTAAGTTATCATAGCAGGCCAAGCCACCTTTGCCCACCACTGTGCAAACACGCTCCCTGGTGCGCTCTTGGATGGGGATTGAAGTCCCCTTCACTGCTTGGGGTCTTTTAGGGGCCAATTAGCCTACCTCTTACCTCCAGTAAGCCCCACACAGTGGGATTGCTGAGAGGTGGACAGAGGCCATGCCCCCTTTCTCTATTACTCTGCAAACGCACCACCTGGCGTGCTCTTGGTTGGGGGATTAAGTCCCCTTGCCTCCTTAGGATCCTTGGGGGTCAACTAGCCCTCTTGTTACCTCTAGTAAGCCCCAGGCAGCTGGATGTTGACAGGCCATGCCCCCTTTTTACACCACTCCGCAAACACGCCTCCTGGTGCACTGCTGCTTGGAAGATGAAATCCACTTTAGTCCTGAGGTACTGAGGACACAAGGGAACCTCATTACCCCACCAGCAGTGCGCCAAGAGGGGCGTTTGCAGAGTTGTGTAAAAAGGGGTGTGGCCTCCCACCACCTCTCAACAATCCCAATGTGGGGCTTACTGGAGGTACCTGGTGTCCCAGATGGCCCCTAAGGACCCTCATCAGTGAAGGGGACTTCATCCCACAACTCAGAGCATGCCAGGAGGTTCAACCGACTCACAAGATGGCTGCCAATACTTAATGGTTCGAAGTGTTGGCAGCCAATCAGAGTCAAGCTTGTGCTCAGGAAAGATCGTGAATCCACCGCTGTCACCAGATATCCATATTTTTTAAAATATGAATTCCTTAGAAACTACTAAATGCATTTACACCATTTAAAGCAAAGAGTGCACTCTGGACCAAGAGCCACCTCTCTGCCAAATTTGGTGTAATTTCGTTCAGCAGTTCGGGCTGTAGCTGCGACAAAAGTTTCCTATGGATATTAACATTGAGAAAATGCATTTGGGACCCCCTATTTTTCTCAGCCCCCGCTTGACAAATCACCCTGAAACTTTCAAGACAGGAGCTTACCTGAGCGGGCCATTCGTTTTGAAAAGTTTGCGAAGATTCGTCAAACGGCACCAAAGATATTGGCAAAAAAAAAAATGTTTTTTTAACAGAAACAAGGTCCTAACTATAGCTACCTACTGGCAACTGTTGACAGAAGAAAGGTACAAAACTATCATGTGATTCTTAAATTGTGATAAATTATGTAATTTGCCAGCATGAGAAAAATAATAATGTTTTCTGAAAATGGTATTCAACACGATATTGGAAGAAAGAGATGATATGATAACAATGTCGAGTCTGTCTTCTATGGTAATAGGAGAAGCAAATCATGTGATCAGGAGCCCTGTATTTTAAATGGTTACTGACAAAATGACATTTATTGTGTGAGCAAGGCAAGAAATGCCGAAATATGTAACAACTCGTGAAAGAATAAACAAACATTTGGAGATGAAAGATTCATGGCCCTGTGTCGGTGTCCGTGTCTAAATGAGACTGTAGTTGGAGTTTATGTTTGAGCTGCCATTGCTGGAAAGCGGCAAAACCGACATGCCCTCGGTCAGGCGCTTCCTGGTATCCAGCAAGATGGTGTGATATGCGGTGCATAGCTGGAAGCCCCCCCCCCGCAGTATCGAAGGAAACATGGAACAGAACAGTGAGGTGAGGAGTATCCGGGAGCAATGGGTCAGAGGACGCCTGCGGTCGGGTAAGCATTTGCCTGTGTGAGCAGTTTCCAAGTAACTTGGATGGGGAGAGGAGCCGGGGAGGTTTCCCGGTGGGGCCTTCAGTTTATTTCAGTGAAAAGTCTTTGGAAAATAAGCGTTTCTGTAGTGTTGAACTGCCATGGATATGTGGCTAGATAGAGAGAAGATTCTGGAGGAAATCAAGATGGTGGAACCTGAGGTGGCAAAAATAGTGAAATTGGAAAGGCTGAAGAAATTTGAGGCTGAATTACAGTGCAGGCTAAAAAAACATGAACAAACAATACGAGTGAGAACAGTCACCACATTTCTGTGATATAGGTTGAACTACCAAAGAGGGCAAATCTATACATTCGCCAGTTGCTTTGATAATATACAGAGACAGAAATTGTCTAGCAGTGTGATGGTGGAGAAAAAAACGACCTGAGAGACATCATGGAGTAGCTCTGAAGAAAGTTCCTATATGTGTTCAGAAGCAGAGACCGGCTCGGAAGATGGTGCTGGTAGCTCCAACAGTAATAGACACCAACAGGAGCCCCCATCAGTAATAGACAAATTACGTTTTTTTATTGTAAGACAGGACTCAAAACAACAGACAGAAACTGCAACGCCAAAAAAGAAAAAATAATCTAGGAGGCACAAAGCCCGAAGGGGAGGGAATGGAATTACGATCGGGTGCCAAGACTAAAGATTCGTGTTAACAAAAGTAGGAGGTGATCCAGCCATGGTGATTAACTTGACGGACTTAGCTCTCGCAAAGGAAGAAAACAATATACTTTCATTAGGCCTATCGTACTGTAAAAAAACAAACTTTAATTACAGCCAAACATGGATTGATTTTTTTAAGTTTGTGACAAAATTAAAATTAAAGACATTTTTCTGTTTTAGAAACAATCTGACCCTGTGCAAGACACTCCATAGGAAGCAACAAATCTGGAAATTAATGATCTGAATACCTTACTCGAACTGAACAAACTTGAAAGAGATTGTCAGGGCTTACAGCCTGTAGGGACCATGAATGATACAGCAGGTGCCCTAGGGCTAGATATTTTTGTAAGTGTTAGAACCACTTTTAGACCAAGATCAGTTTACGTTTCAATTGTCCTGAAAGATTCAAATGCTATCTTCTCAGAAGCAGTTATAAAAGACCTTAAGGAATTATCATTAACACCTAGCCATGGCTTTATGAAAAGCAGTAACCCTCATGATAGAAAATACACCATGGTTATGGAAAAAAGCAAGAATAAGAGAGATATAGTTTTCCGGCAGTCGGACAAAGGTGGTAATGTGGTTCTTTGGCCAATTCAAATGTATAATGAAAAAGCTAAGTCCCAGTTGAGGGACAGCAGGCCCATAATTTCTGCTATTGGGAGCCTATTCGAATCCACCTCTAGATATTTACACCACTTTTTGCAGGAGTTTTTTCCAAACCTTTCTGCATATATTCAGGACCCAAGAGACTTCTTAAGCAAAATTGAGAACTTAGGGGCATATTACCAACAACTAGCGATAATTTTTGTCTCTAACGCTTGTTTAGAGACAAAAATTATCGCCGCACATCGTCGATTTTTATCGCAGATAAACCTTGCTATTAGCAAGGTTTATCGCAAATGCGATAAAAAACGGCCGCAATGCATGAATATCGCTGAAAAGTCAGCGATATTCATGCATTATCGAGCAAATGCTCTTAGCCATGTTATCCACCTCCCATTGGATAACATGGCTAAGAACTGCTCAGGGCAGGTGTTAGCTTTTGGAGATATTCGCGCTTAGCGCGAATATCTCCAAAAGTTGGTAATAGGAGATAGCGATGTTAGCGACTGTTTCCAGTCGCTAACATCTTGGCACGCCCACTTTGCATGTCATTAGTGATAAATATCACTGACATGCAAAGCGGGGCCCAAGATGGTCGCTATCTCCTATTAGCTGTCACTAACTGGTGTTAGCGACAGCTTGGTAATAGGGAGATAATTTTATCTCCGCTTTCTTGGCTTTTAAAGCCAAAAAAGCGGAGATAAACCCCCTTGATAATATGCCCCTAAGTTTGGAAAGAGTAATTCCTTGTGGTTATGCTCGATGTAACCTCTCTTTACATGAGCATATCCCAAGATGATGGATTGAGAGCTATGCGATATTATCTAAACACACGAACCATAGCTCTATACCAACATTCAGGGACGTTGGCAGAAATGGGCAGACTATGCCTGGAAAACAATTTCTTAAGGTTTGGCAATGACACCTATAGGCATATGAGAGGGAAAGCTATGGGACCTGCTTTGGCCCCAGCTATGCAAATTTGCATATGGGCTGGTGGAAGGAGCAGGTGCTCAAAACGAAATTTCCAAGGGAGTGGAAAGAAAATGTGATGATATGGAAGAGATTTATCGATGATCTCTTCCTAGTTTGGGAAGGGACGGTGGAATCTGCTCAAGCTTTTATCATGCAACTAAATGATAATTCATTGAACCTCAAATTCACTGATACCATCCGCAGGTCCCAAGTATCCTTCCTAGACCTGAAAGTGTATGTAAAAGATAACATGTTGCACACACGAACATTCAAAAAGCCCATGACAGGTAATTCCATTTTGCACACCAAAAGCTTCCACCCTGCAAAACTTAAGAGTTGAATCCCCTACGCCGAGCATCTCAGGATGAAGAGGAATTGAAGTGAGGGGCAAGCTTTGAAGGAAGCTCAGGATAGCCTTACTGAGAGATTTATTGAAAGAGGCTATAGTATGCAGATTTTTTACCTGACACTGAAGAAAGTCAATGGAATTGAAAGCGATGAACTACTCAGACCCAAAGATTTCAATAGAGGTGACAACAGGTGAGCCAATGAGGAGATACGGATGATTACTGGATACAGTGCTTACCATACCAGGGTGAGAGATTGTTTGAGTAAGCACTGGTATCTAGTGAAAAGAGATCCTATCCTTAGTGCTGTGATTACACATAAACCGCAAATTACATTTAAGAAGGCAAGTTCATTGGGGCAGGAACTCATGGACAGTAGTCCAGAAGTAGTGAAAACTGAGGCATGGTTAAAAGCAAAGCCATGTTTCCATACGTTCCTCAAACGTAAGGCTTGTAAAATTGCTTGAAGTGAGAAACAAGGTGTGTCTCCACTAGTGATGAGCCCATGGAAGATAAAGAGCTTCCTAAATTGTAGGAGTGAATTTGAGGTTTATATCTTACAGTGCTCCTGCCCCAAATTATATGTGGGGAGCACTATACATATGGTACATATACGAATACTCCAGCACCTTAGGCCAGTGAAGAACAGTGATAAGAGCTACCCGGTGGCTTGCCATTAAATGAGATCCATTAGGGCAATGTGAATGAGCTTTTATACTTTCCGATTGATCAGGTAGCAAAAATGAGAAGGGGAGGAAATAGAGAGCAAAAGTTGCGACAATTTGAATCAATATACATATTGTTATTTAATACTAGGATCCTGCTAGGATTAAACTCAGATGAGGATCTGCACATACACTTAACCCTATAAAAGCATCCATGGCTAGGGTTCTTTTTAAATTTAACATGGCTATTTATGGAAAACAAAAATCATTGTTTTATTATGTGTTGAATCTATTTTATTGAATGAGAATAATTGTATTGTTAATATAATTTAAATAGTATCTTGACATTGATCAAATCTTGAACTCTGATCTTGGTAATAGGGTGTGACACAGATTGTAGGTTGCTGGTTTTGAAGTAAGAACCATCTGAGATTTGTTATTGGTTGATCCTCAGAAGGAATCTAGTATGATCAAATAAGGCATCAGCTCCAAAAGCACTTGCACTTTATATAGATTGTCCCATATAGAAAATAGATTGTATCTATCTCAGTGAAACAGTGCATCAACAGACATTTATGATGTTGCACTTTCACTTTTCATATTGGCACTTTACTCTTTAGTGAGATGATTTTTAAAGTGGCATTTGCACTTTAAATAACTGTACTGTATTAGTTACCATGAGAGGTGTTAAGTGAGAGTAAGGTTAAGGTGAACCAATACCTTATGAGCAATTGCACTTTATATTGTTGAAACACTGTATTACAATTGCTGCCAATACAAGAGAGTTTATACTGTGTGAGGACATTTGAAAATTAGCTTTTGCACTTGCACTTTAATTAATAAACAGTACTGGTACTCAAATGACCAATCATTAGAATTTGTAGTCAGTAGCGTTATCACCATTGTAGCCAAAGGTTTGTGCCCCCCACCATTAATTTTGCTTTTCTTTTCTTTTTCTTTTGTTTTGGACAAAACTGTTGTTATGCAACAAATTGATGTATCTACAAGTGAGGTCTGGAGGTTTTCTGCAGTTTAATTTTAATTTTAAATGAATGTGTTTAGTATTCACTATGCGTACTTTATCGTCAACTGTGTTCTAAAGATGAGCAGTATGAATTACAGTGATAGTTTCACTGGTAAATCATTTGAGCATTTAGCCATATGATTGTTTGGCAGTTTGACAGAATAAAGCAACAAAACTATCATGTGAAAAAAGTCATTCCTAAATTGTGATAAATTATGTAATTTGCTAGCATGAGAAAAATAATTATGTTTTCCAAAAATGTTATTCCTCACAATATTGGAAAAAAGAGATTATCTGATAACGATGTTGAGTCTGCCTTCTATGGTAATAGGAGCAGCAAATCATGTGATCAGGAGCCCTGTATTTTAAATGGATACTGACAAAATGACGTTTATTGTGTGATCAAGGCAGTAAATGCCAAAACGCGTAACAACTCATAAAATAATACACAAAGATTTGTAAATGAAAGAATAATACCCCTGTGTCGATGTCCGTGGCTAATTGAGACTGGTGTAGAAGTTTGTATATATATATATATATATATATATATATATATATATATATATATATATATATATATATATATATATATTATACCTTTCCCTGGTATACCACGATTTTTCATTAAAAAACCAGTGCCGAGGCCCAAATGGTGCTTGATGTTAGTATTTATTTGGCTCACGAACAAAACCCAACGCGTTTCGAAGCCAAGCTTCTTGCTCACGGGTAACATTACTTAAAGCGGCCATTCTATTTAAAGTGACATGATACAAAATAACGTGCACGTGTTTGCAAGGACATGAAAGAAATACTTTGCTACAATGTTTTCTTTTTTCACTTTGTGACAATTACAAAACGTGAATTAACAAATACTAGAGAAACACGTTCCATTAATAAAGATTGTCCTTGATGGCATTTTTACACCAGTTCGTATGCGTGAATAAACCCAAGTGGGTAATGATTTCAGCCAAAAGGCTCCAATTTCGTGATACCTCACAGTAAGCCACAAAGTCAATCCAAAGAATAATATTCCGTCAAGTTGACGTTGTTTCTCAAATCAAAGTCATTAATCAAGTGGGTGATTTTTAAGCATTCACGTTTCAAGATGACATCTGTAAATAAAGAAAAACAAAAATATATATGCAATAATTTTTAAAAAGTCCTTGCACCAAAGTGAATTTAAAACATTCATAGACTTCAAGAATGGAAAATGATGGAGAACAGTGAACAGCTATTAATACATTTTCACGCATACGAACTGGTGTAAAAATGCCATCAAGGACAATCTTTATTAATGGAACGTGTTTCTCTAGTATTTGTTAATTCACGTTTTGTAATTGTCACAAAGTGAAAAAAGAAAACATTGTAGCAAAGTATTTCTTTCATGTCCTTGCAAACACGTGCACGTTATTTTGTATCATGTCACTTTAAATAGAATGGCCGCTTTAAGTAATGTTACCCGTGAGCAAGAAGCTTGGCTTCGAAACGCGTTGGGTTTTGTTCGTGAGCCAAATAAATACTAACATCAAGCACCATTTGGGCCTCGGCACTGGTTTTTTGATGAAAAATCGTGGTATACCAGGGAAAGGTATAATAACAAGGAAGTGGCGATTCCGCCGGGAGCCCGCCGTTGCAAGCGGCTTAAGCCAGCCAAATTCTGTGTGGTCTATATATATATATATATATATATATATATATATATATATATATATACATATATATATATATATATATATATTCATGTGATCAAGCCTGTGAATACAGGCGAAACGAGTCATGGCGGGCATGCTGAGCGTTGAAATACACTAATAAAGCTCTGTTTTAACACCAAGATTGGGTTTCCACTCTTCGCCACCCTTTGCCGACAGGAACGAGTTGTTGGCGCCGTGGCGTCTGGCGAGAAATCTTTCACATATATATATATAGCACCGCCATGATGCCAAACCGGGAAAAGAGCCGCAAATGGACATTCATCCAGATTGTTGAGTATACGGAATATTCCGACCTCACTCCTATGACCGGGATGACGCATGGCAGGCGAGGGGGTACACTACTGGTGGTTTTTGGCAGCAATACAGGCTCAAGACAAGGGACGCTATATGCTGTCACATTGGGAAGGCATACAAGTACCAGAAGACATCGTGGCATCTGCCCTGCCCGATACCGGGCGTGTCATAGACTTCAAACATAAAGAAGTTACTTGCATTAGCCACTCAGAGTTCACCTTTCCCTGAGGAAGAAGGCCAGCCCTTCGAAACGCATCGGACAACACAAGCTGAACTTTTTGACCTCTCTAACGGGGGTTCCCTCCTTGATCCTGAGCGAATCAGTGTGCTGCTGCAGAATAAAGCTGATGTCCTGCTATCCCCGCGAGTGTGGTGTGTTCTTTGAACAACGAGCGGCTATCTATACAACGGATCCATCACCGTTTTACTGCACCCGCCCATAGGAGTGCATGGGCGCCTTGATGGAAAACGGAGCTTGGCAGTGAACCTGCATGCGCCTAGCACCGCCATGATGCCAAACCGGGAAAAGAGCCGCAAATGGACATTCATCCAGATTGTTGAGTATACGGAATATTCCGACCTCACTCCTATGACCGGGATGACGCATGGCAGGCGAGGGGGTACACTACTGGTGGTTTTTGGCAGCAATACAGGCTCAAGACAAGGGACGCTATATGCTGTCACATTGGGAAGGCATACAAGTACCAGAAGACATCGCGGCATCTGCCCTGCCCGATACCGGGCGTGTCATAGACTTCAAACATAAAGAAGTTACTTGCATTAGCCACTCAGAGTTCACCTTTCCCTGAGGAAGAAGGCCAGCCCTTCGAAACGCGTCGGACAACACAAGCTGAACTTTTTGACCTCTCTAACGGGGGTTCCCTCCTTGATCCTGAGCGAATCAGTGTGCTGCTGCAGAATAAAGCTGATGTCCTGCTATCCCCGCGAGTGTGGTGTGTTCTTTGAACAACGAGCGGCTATCTATACAACGGATCCATCACCGTTTTACTGCACCCGCCCATAGGAGTGCATGGGCGCCTTGATGGAAAACGGAGCTTGGCAGTGAACCTGCATGCGCCTAGCACAGCCATGAGGCAAAACCGGGAAAAGAGCCGCAAATGGACATTCATCCAGATTGTTGAGTATACGGAATATTCCGACCTCACTCCTATGACCGGGATGACGCATGGCAGGCGAGGGGGTACACTACTGGTGGTTTTTGGCAGCAATACAGGCTCAAGACAAGGGACGCTATATGCTGTCACATTGGGAAGGCATACAAGTACCAGAAGACATCGCGGCATCTGCCCTGCCCGATACCGGGCGTGTCATAGACTTCTAACATAAAGAAGTTACTTGCATTAGCCACTCAGAGTTCACCTTTCCCTGAGGAAGAAGGCCAGCCCTTCGAAACGCGTCGGACAACACAAGCTGAACTTTTTGACCTCTCTAACGGGGGTTCCCTCCTTGATCCTGAGCGAATCAGTGTGCTGCTGCAGAATAAAGCTGATGTCCTGCTATCCCCGCGAGTGTGGTGTGTTCTTTGAACAACGAGCGGCTATCTATACAACGGATCCATCACCGTTTTACTGCACCCACCCATAGGAGTGCATGGGCGCCTTGATGGAAAACGAAGCTTGGCAGTGAACCTGCATGCGCCTAGCACCGCCATGATGCCAAACCGGGAAAAGAGCCGCAAATGGACATTCATCCAGATTGTTGAGTATACGGAATATTCCGACCTCACTCCTATGACCGGGATGACGCATGGCAGGCGAGGGGGTACACTACTGGTGGTTTTTGGCAGCAATACAGGCTCAAGACAAGGGACGCTATATGCTGTCACATTGGGAAGGCATACAAGTACCAGAAGACATCGCGGCATCTGCCCTGCCCGATACCGGGCGTGTCATAGACTTCAAACATAAAGAAGTTACTTGCATTAGCCACTCAGAGTTCACCTTTCCCTGAGGAAGAAGGCCAGCCCTTCGAAACGCGTCGGACAACACAAGCTGAACTTTTTGACCTCTCTAACGGGGGTTCCCTCCTTGATCCTGAGCGAATCAGTGTGCTGCTGCAGAATAAAGCTGATGTCCTTCTATCCCCGCGAGTGTGGTGTGTTCTTTGAACAACGAGCGGCTATCTATACAACGGATCCATCACCGTTTTACTGCACCCGCCCATAGGAGTGCATGGGCGCCTTGATGGAAAACGGAGCTTGGCAGTGAACCTGCATGCGCCTAGCACCGCCATGATGCCAAACCGGGAAAAGAGCCGCAAATGGACATTCATCCAGATTGTTGAGTATACAGAATATTCCGACCTCACTCCTATGACCGGGATGACGCATGGCAGGCGAGGGGGTACACTACTGGTGGTTTTTGGCAGCAATACAGGCTCAAGACAAGGGACGCTATATGCTGTCACATTGGGAAGGCATACAAGTACCAGAAGACATCGCGGCATCTGCCCTGCCCGATACCGGGGGTGTCATAGACTTCAAACATAAAGAAGTTACTTGCATTAGCCACTCAGAGTTCACCTTTCCCTGAGGAAGAAGGCCAGCCCTTCGAAACGCGTCGGACAACACAAGCTGAACTTTTTGGCCTCTCTAACGGGGGTTCCCTCCTTGATCCTGAGCGAATCAGTGTGCTGCTGCAGAATAAAGCTGATGTCCTGCTATCCCCGCGAGTGTGGTGTGTTCTTTGAACAACGAGCGGCTATCTATACAACGGATCCATCACCGTTTTACTGCACCCGCCCATAGGAGTGCATGGGCGCCTTGATGGAAAACGGAGCTTGGCAGTGAACCTGCATGCGCCTAGCACCGCCATGATGCCAAACCGGGAAAAGAGCCGCAAATGGACATTCATCCAGATTGTTGAGTATACGGAATATTCCGACCTCACTCCTATGACCGGGATGACGCATGGCAGGCGAGGGGGTACACTACTGGTGGTTTTTGGCAGCAATACAGGCTCAAGACAAGGGACGCTATATGCTGTCACATTGGGAAGGCATACAAGTACCAGAAGACATCGCGGCATCTGCCCTGCCCGATACCGGGCGTGTCATAGACTTCAAACATAAAGAAGTTACTTGCATTAGCCACTCAGAGTTCACCTTTCCCTGAGGAAGAAGGCCAGCCCTTCGAAACGCGTCAGACAACACAAGCTGAACTTTTTGACCTCTCTAACGGGGGTTCCCTCCTTGATCCTGAGCGAATCAGTGTGCTGCTGCAGAATAAAGCTGATGTCCTGCTATCCCCGCGAGTGTGGTGTGTTCTTTGAACAACGAGCGGCTATCTATACAACGGATCCATCACCGTTTTACTGCACCCGCCCATAGGAGTGCATGGGCGCCTTGATGGAAAACGGAGCTTGGCAGTGAACCTGCATGCGCCTAGCACCGCCATGATGCCAAACCGGGAAAAGAGCCGCAAATGGACATTCATCCAGATTGTTGAGTATACGGAATATTCCGACCTCACTCCTATGACCGGGATGACGCATGGCAGGCGAGGGGGTACACTACTGGTGGTTTTTGGCAGCAATACAGGCTCAAGACAAGGGACGCTATATGCTGTCACATTGGGAAGGCATACAAGTACCAGAAGACATCGCGGCATCTGCCCTGCCCGATACCGGGCGTGTCATAGACTTCAAACATAAAGAAGTTACTTGCATTAGCCACTCAGAGTTCACCTTTCCCTGAGGAAGAAGGCCAGCCCTTCGAAACGCGTCGGACAACACAAGCTGAACTTTTTGACCTCTCTAACGGGGGTTCCCTCCTTGATCCTGAGCGAATCAGTGTGCTGCTGCAGAATAAAGCTGATGTCCTGCTATCCCCGCGAGTGTGGTGTGTTCTTTGAACAACGAGCGGCTATCTATACAACGGATCCATCACCGTTTTACTGCACCCGCCCATAGGAGTGCATGGGCGCCTTGATGGAAAACAGAGCTTGGCAGTGAACCTGCATGCCCCTAGCACCGCCATGATGCCAAACCGGGAAAAGAGCCGCAAATGGACATTCATCCAGATTGTTGAGTATACGGAATATTCCGACCTCACTCCTATGACCGGGATGACGCATGGCAGGCGAGGGGGTACACTACTGGTGGTTTTTGGCAGCAATACAGGCTCAAGACAAGGGACGCTATATGCTGTCACATTGGGAAGGCATACAAGTACCAGAAGACATCGCGGCATCTGCCCTGCCCGATACCGGGCGTGTCATAGACTTCAAACATAAAGAAGTTACTTGCATTAGCCACTCAGAGTTCACCTTTCCCTGAGGAAGAAGGCCAGCCCTTCGAAACGCGTCGGACAACACAAGCTGAACTTTTTGACCTCTCTAACGGGGGTTCCCTCCTTGATCCTGAGCGAATCAGTGTGCTGCTGCAGAATAAAGCTGATGTCCTGCTATCCCCGCGAGTGTGGTGTGTTCTTTGAACAACGAGCGGATATATATATATATATATATATATATATATATATCAAATTCAAACACAGGAAGCCCCATTGAAGCACAGCCACACGAAGTTTAATTCAGCACGTTTATTTTGGATCCATTTCACAGCTCGCTCCTTGGATGCTTTCAGAGCAATCTTCAAACATGTAAAGCGAGTGAGTGGCCCCACTGGGGGAAGAAGGTCAGCGTACTACAAAGCACAGAATGCTTTGCGGTGTAGCCAAGCCCACTGAGGCAGGTGACATTGATTATAAGAGCAGACGCTGCCTGAAATCTGCTCCTCCAGCCCTTCACGAATAATGCCTCTGAAGAAAGGACTGATTCCTGAAACGCGTCAGGCTTTACATGTTTGAAGATTGCTCTGAAAGCATCCAAGGAGCGAGCTGTGAAATGGATCCAAAATAAACGTGCTGAATTGAACTTCGTGTGGCTGTGCTTCAATGGGGCTTCCTGTGTTTGAATTTGATGCATATCGGCTGTTGCCCAGTCGAGAAGCGAGGCCCACCTTGATAGGGTCAGTGCAGGCTCTGAGCTGGGGCTTGCAAACAACGGAACGAAGGCAAGAACAGCTCCAATACAGGTGGTGCTGCCTTGCGCACAATTTCACGGCTGCAAAAACGCAATTGGCGAGCTTCCAGCGCACTCTCTACTCCACTTGGTGAACACTTGATTCCATTTGTAAGGACTGGTGAGTGGCCCCACAGGGAGAAGAAGGTCAGCGTACTACAAAGCACAGAATGCTTTGCGGTGAAGCCACGCCCACTGAGGCAGGTGACATTGATTATAAGAGCAGACGCTGCCTGAAATCTCCTCCTCCAGCCCTTCACGAATAATGCCTCTGAAGAAAGGACTGATTCCTGAAACGCGTCAGGCTTTACATGTTTGAAGATTGCTCTGAAAGCATCCAAGGAGCGAGCTGTGAAATGGATCCAAAATAAACGTGCTGAATTGAACTTCGTGTGGCTGTGCTTCAATGGGGCTTCCTGTGTTTGAATTATATATATATATATATATATATATATATATATATATATATATATATATATATATATATATATATATATATATATATATATATATATATATATATATATATATATATGGGGCAGATTTATAATAAGTGGCGCATCCCTGCATATTAGCAGGGATGCGCTACTTATTGTGCGCTATGCCTCCGCCACCATTGATGCGCCGCATTTACAATGCGGCGCACCAATGGGCAAAAACGGCACGGATGCATCACGCATCTGTGCCGTAAAGGCGGCATATTGCTGGAGTTGCGTCGCAAGCGTGATGCAGCTCCAGCAAGGCTCTGGGGGGCCCTATCTTGTTAATGCTGCATCAATCCCTACGCCTGCTTGAAGCCGGCGCAGGGTTTTGAAGCAGCATGGGCCCCAAAGTGACTGAGTGAAATCTTGTAGATTTCACTCAGCCACTTTTAGGAGACGTTCCTGCGCCGGAAAGCCCCCCCTGCGCAGGAACGCCTCCTTCTGGCGCAGGGCTTTACAACGTGACGCATCTCCCAGATGCGTCACGTTGTAAGTACCCCGCACCATGGTGCATCTTTTGCGCCGCCGCTGCATCACAAAAGTGCCGGCGTAAAAGGGCGCAAGGGGCTTGATATATATATTCAATTACAGTCCCTTGTGCACTGGACACACAAATAACCAGGTACTGACAACTTCTTGAGCTGGAGCCAGATATTACTTTATTTTATTTTAGTTAAAGTGCAGAAGTGCAGTGCTCCTTCATGATGCGTTTCGGGCCTCCTGGCTCTTGGTTATATATATACCAAGAAAATGAGAGAGGAAATGGAAACAAGATTAAATAAAGAGGAGGAAATTATAAAAAAACGCAAAGCTTTTAAATTTGAGAGGGATAGGCTTGACTATTTAAACGGACATATTTTTACATTTGCACGGAGGTTCGAGAAAACTAAGAACCAACAAAAAACTGCAAATTAAACTCCTTCAACTATGAGGGGAGGTGCAAGCTCGGCTTCATCTATTAGCCTGAGCTCGACAGAAGGCAGTGATATGGACCAAAGGAATACTCCATTGGGGTTTACAGCGCTCACGCCAGCCCAGGAAGTAAGCCGCCTGTGCGAGGATCGACGAGACACACTGAGGCCAAGAGTAAAATTTTCCCAAACAAACAATATGCAAATCGGAAACGCCGTGAACGGCGCCGCTGCCACAAAATCAACTGGCTCAAACAAAACAAAACCGAAAAAATGGAACAAAAAACGGGGACAACAATAGGGGCTCCCTCTGTGATCAACTTGACAGATACCCCATTGACTGCCAATGAAACCAAAATATTAAGCCTAGGCCTCTCGTTTTGCCCGCCAAGAAACTTTGATTATGCGGGCACTCGTATGGATACTTACCGCTTTGTAAGGAAGCTAAAACTGACAAAACATTTTCGACTACAGCCTTGTCGGAAAGATGCTGAACCCATCACTGCAAGTCCCTCTCTCTTAACACCCTCTTTTGAAGAAATTTGGGCATTGCAAAATGAAGGACAAACCCTGGCTGACAATGATTTGGCTGGTCCAACCAGGATGACTCCCTTCAAACCCAAATCCACATTTAATCCTCTCTCGCTTCATGATAACCTGGACATTTATCAGGAATTAATTGTGGAAGATCTCAAAAAACTATACACCAAAACAAATAAAAAAAGTCAAGTAATTGCACGCCAAAATCAACGCTACAATACTCTGATTAAAAAACTCAAATCAGATGAGAACCTAATAGTAAAGCAAGCGGACAAGGGTGGGAATATTGTCCTGTGGAGACGTGAACAATACATTGCTGAAGCAGAAAAACAATTGGGAGATAAAGCCTGCTATCGGAGATCTAACATGGTGACAATCAAACTGGCCTGGAAAGATATGAATGAAAAACTTATGGCCTGGCGAAGCAGTGGACTATTAACTATGGATGAATTTAAATTCCTTAAAACAGACTTCCCAATAATCCCGACATTTTACCTGCTACCAAAAGTCCACAAGGACCCACTTAACCCCCCTGGGAGACCCATAATATCTGCGATTGGCAGTGCAACAGAAAATGTATCACGGTATATAGATTTCTTTTTGCAGGAATGGGTAAAGAGTTTGGACTCATATATCAGGGATACAACTGATTTTATTTGTAAATTGTCCCAATTGGAATGGAAAAGTGAGTACCTGTTGATGACATTAGACATTTGCTCCCTGTATACTTCTATTAGGCATTCTGATGGGTTGAAGGCTGCACAATTTTACCTTGACAAGCGCCCCCCACAACATGCAAACCATACTAGAATGCTCATGGGAATGCTGATTACCTGCCTAGAGCAGAATTTCTTCACATTTGATGGCCAGATTTACCAGCAACTAAGGGGTATGGCCATGGGATCCTGCTTCTCCCCCAGCTTCGCGTGTCTACACATGGGGCTGTGGGAGGAGCAGGTTCTCATGGGGCAGCACAGAACCACTGCTGAGCAACACATTGTTCTCTATCTGAGATACATTGACGATCTCTTCCTCATATGGAGGGGCTCTCAAGATGGTGCAAGGGCCTTTATTGATAATTTAAATGTGAACGAACTGAACTTACAATTCACCTCATCCATCAGTGATGTATCTGTGAACTTTCTTGATGTTGAGGTATATGTTGAGCACGGACGTATTCAAACTAAATTGCACAGAAAAATAACAGCAGGCAACACCGTGCTGCACGCTTCCAGTAACCACCCCTGTCATCTCATCCGTAGCATCCCCTATGGGGAAATGCTACGCCTCAAAAGAATCTGTAGCACTGAAAGAGAATGCACTCTTGCACAGAGTCTCAGCAAGAAACGATTCCTAGAGAGGGGGTATGGCAACAATATTGTTGATGAAGCAATTAAAAAAACTGCTAAGTTCACAAGACAGCAAACTCTAGAGCATCATCCAGTCTCTACTACAGAGCAAGGAGAAACACAATGCAGGGCCATTATCACCTACAGTCAGCAACATGCCGAAATCCGCAGAATATTCACAAGAAATTGGAATCTAATACAGGGGGATCCTGTTATAGGCGGGTTGGTACAAGGGAGACCTGAAATTACCTTTAGAAAGTCACCTTCACTAGGCAGTGCCCTGGTCAGTAACACTCTTGAGGTCCCAAAGAAGTGGTGGGAGAAAATTACAGGTTTTAAGAAATGTCAAACTTGCAAGGCCTGTAAACATGCAATAAATAAAACCCACTATCAAAGCCCTTTTCAGGAGAAGCCAACTGCGATAAAACAAAAGTTAGGATGTAAAACTGAATTCGTAGTCTACATTCTGTTATGTCCATGTGGTCTACAGTATGTCGGCAGCACTCGACTGCCGGCACACAAACGCATCCTACAACATCTAAGAGCCATCACGGGGAAAGACCAATCCTATCCTGTTGCCAGACACTTTGAAAGTTTACACAATAGTAATCCAGACCTTTTACAGTATTACCTGATAGACTCAGTCCTGCCCCTCAAACGAGGAGGGGACAGAGATGGCAAGTTGCGCCTCCTGGAAACGCGCTATATATTAGAGCTTAATAGCAAACAGCCAGGAGGGCTCAACAGTAGTGAGGACCTCTACACATGCTTATGCTTAAGGGTCCACTATTAGTTGTGATACATGTATGCATACCTTAAATACTGATTAGAAAACCTGAAAATCTAAAATTTTGTCTATTATGATTTTGTTGATTTTTGACACTAGCACTTTATACACTATTTAAATACAACCCTATAGGAGTTTCCATATTTTGTGCACTATTCATACTTCTTACTATGGATGATTGATAGTTATTTTTCGCTCACTTTGGGCAAGACAACTAATCACAGTGTAAATGTTAACATCCAATTTTTCCCTGACTTATGTGCAATATCAGCGTAATAATGAATTCCATACTGGCTTTTAGACAACACAATTTTATTGTTCTAAATGAAATGGTTTTTATAACAGTTTTCCTTTTTCTAATTTTTTAAGGGAATTAACAATATTTATGCTGTGTATATATATTAACTTCATATTTATGACGTGTATATATATTTATGTCTTTTAAGAAAACGATTTTTTCTAGATATAGACTGTGTTATATTTATGTGTTTGCGTATTTTGCACATCATTACTACCTTCGCACTACATTTTAGTGTGGGAAGCAGGGACCCTTTTGAATGTTTCAAAATAGGGCACTATGCCCAACATTTCTTCCTGTATTGCTACTGTGACTTTAAGAATGTATGACTGTGCACTGGTCACATGACCACCCTAACTATATATGTTACCTCCTATTTTCCTTGCATGACATGTGATCAAGCCTCGGCTGAGGCGAAACGCGTCATGACGACTGGTGGGCTGCACATTCACAATAAATTGCACTGAAACTGGAAAACGCGCTTATCTGGTGGCTTTATTCTCCTTTTCCGAGTTGGTTCGTATGCAGCGTTTGAACTCTGGAAACTCGAAGAAAATATATATATATATATATATATATATATATATATATATATATATATATATATATATATATATATATATATAAGAATCCACGATCCTGAAGCGCCGAAGACACCAAATGGACACAGCCAGGTACAGACCACAGACCAAGGATTTCAGAAGAAAATAATGTGCTTTATTCCATCAATGGGGATGGCAGCATATATATATGTTCGAAGGGGTTCCCTACACAGAGTAAAGTCCCAGGAAACACACAAAAGACTCGCACTCCAGGGTCCGTGTTCACAAAGCGTTTATTGGCGGCGCGTTTCGACCAGGCGGTCTTCTTCGATATATATATATATATATATATATACCGACAAGGCATCAACATCTTCCCTTCAGGTACGGGACATCACGGGGTTGCAGAACCTGCTGGATCTAGCCTATGACAGTGATTCTCAACCAACTCCCAATGTAAGTCAAAACATTGATGTCGGACGCTCAGTTGTTACGCCCTTTCGCCCTAAGTCCACCTTCCTACCTATTATGCCACGTGATGCAGCGGATATCTTTAGCAACAGGGTGATTACAGAACTAAAAGCACTCAACAGAGGGATTCTGAATGAAAAGAGACAAACCAACTATAATGACAATCAATACCACCAACTTGTCAGCAAACTTCAAAAAAATAAGGATGTCATAATCAAAAACGCTGATTAAGGGGTAAATACGGTGTTATGGCGAACAAAAGACTACATCATCGAGGCGGAGAGACATTTACACGACACTTCATGCTATCTGCTGTCTACCCAGTTTGCCATGACCGTGAGCCATGACACAACTCGTAAAAAAAATTCAAGCATGGAAAAGACTGGGACTGTTAACAAAAGATGAATGCAATTTCCTTACTAATGAACATCCAGTCACGCCAGTCCTATATTTCCTCCCCAAAGTACACAAACAACTGACTCCTACTCCGGGGCATCCAATCATTGCTGCCATTGGTAGCATGAATGAAAATCTCTCCAAATATGTGGATTAGTTTTTGAAGCCCCATATGACTTATCTCCCATCATATCTGAAGGACACCACAGATTTTTTGAACAAGATCATGAATGTTGAATGGTGTGACAACTATTTGTTCTTAGTAATGGACAATGAGTTACTTTACACCTCGATTCACCACCATTAAGGAATGTATGCCTGTGATCAATATCTGGGCAAGAGGGACATTTGTTTTCGGGATCACAATGCAATGATAATGGAAATGATTAAAATCTGCCTCACCGCTAACTTTTTCCGTTTCCAGGGCCAGATATACCAACAGTTGCGTGGTGTGGCGATGGGCTCGTGTTTCTCCCCCAGTTACTCATGTTTACATGTGGGCTGGTGGGAGGAACACGAGCTCAGGACCACGCACCGACGATGGCTACCAAACATTGTACACTACTGGCGTTTTATCGACGATGTTTGTATAATTTGGAAGGGGTCAATAGTGGAAGCTAATGCATTTGTCACTTATCTGAATGTTAATGAATTAAATCTCAAATTCACATCCACTATCACAACAGATGCAGCAGAGTTTCTAGATGTCCACATTTTCATTAAGAACAACAAAATTGAAACCCGTCTACATCGAAAAACCACAGTGGGCAATGCAATTTTGCATGCCCGGAGCGCTCATCCGGCCCATACCATCAGTAGTATCTCCTATGGGGAATTCATACGCATTTGCAGGATCTGCAGCGATAAAGATTCTCTTGATATGTGTCTCAATGAGTCCAAACAACGCTTCATCAATAGAGGCTACTCCGATCATATTTTGGAAAAAGCCCTTCAGAAAGCTTGCTCATTTGATCACAGCACACTCCTTGCACCTAAGGTTCCCAAAACTTCTACCTCTGAATGTACTGTGAGGCTCATAACCAACTTTAGCACACAGGAACGTAAGATCAGGCGCATTATTTGCACAGAATGGCCCATAATACTGACTGATGTCATCCTTGGGCCATTGCTTTCCAACACACCAAATGTAACATTCAGAAGGGCGCCTTCCATGCGTGATGCACTCCACAGTCCGATGCCAGAAGGGCCAACCAAAAAGAATCTTGTAAACAGAACAGGTTTCTTTAAATGTACCTCCTGTCGTGCTTGCACTTTCGCCAAAAATAGCACACATTATGTCACAGCATTCAGTACAACACCCATTCCCATTTGTGAATATCTCACCTGCAGGTCTGAATTCGTTGTATATAAATTGAAATGCACTTGTAATCTTGAGTACATTGGAAGTACTAAGCTTCCTGTACACCAACGTATTCTTCAGCACATTCGTGTGATTGTGAATAGTGACAACAGTTACCCTGTTGCAAGACATTTTCGTTCAGTTCATGACAAAAAACTCAAAGATTTCGAATATACTGTTCTCTGTTCGGTACCTCAACCCGGCCGGGGTGGGGACCGCATGAAGCTACTAAGGCAGAAGGAATCACATCTCATACTGTCCTTAGATACTAGGGCCCCCAATGGGTTGAATTTAACAGAATACCTGAGTAATTTTCTATGAACTGTTCTACTTGTTGCAATGCATTTGGTCCTTGTTAATCCCCATGATGTTCTCTAGTCCTAGATAATCCTCCAGATTTTCTTTATTTTAGTTTTCTATTATCCTGTTTTCACTTCTTGGTTGGCCGTTTGGCTGCGACATTTTTGATTCAGTCCCGACTGGTGACTACCTATATTATACACTAATATAGGAACTGTACATGGAAATAATGTGTTACGTATTGCTATTCCAAAACTGTAAATTCACAGTGTGAGACTAAATTGGTTTCATCTGTCATTATCTTGGCTGTGGTCTTTTGGTACATATTATATATTTAACAATTTCTGTTGTTTATTTGTGCACCCTTTCATATATATTTTGACACCATAGCTTCTCTTCTTTTTTTAGGTTATAATTCTTTCTGTGCAGACAGTGCAATTTACTGTTATCATCATAACATGATCACTTATGTAATTTAACTATAGACATTTTGTCGCTACATGGGTTTTGTGTTTCCATTTAATCACTGTGAATATTCATGATTCTTTCCATTCTATGGCACTATGTCGTTATTCTCTTTGAAAGCAATCTTTGTTTTTTCACAATGAAATAGGAGGTAAAATAACATTTATTTATGAAAAAACTGCTCATGAATGTATTTGAATTCTTTAATAATGCATTCTACATTCTATGTTTGAAATTTCATCGATTTTTGTAATCACATTATTTACATATGAATTGCTAATTGATTTTGTAAATACTAGTCTGACCTTCATTCTTTTGTGCACTTGCATGTTAGTTTGTCTTTTCACTATTTTCACTATTTTTATGATGAAATGCAGAGAGGGCGTGTACACTTTTTTGTATTGTCCCACCTTTATTGCTACTATAAATATTTCTCAGTGCGCGCTATGTGAACAAGCTCCCTAGTGGAGTGAAACGCGTCATCTTCCATTGAATAAACCGTCTTCCTGCAAACTCACTTGAGGAGTGATTGTTTCTTGGCTGTATTTCGCTGTATTGTGAGAGGCTTCGGAGGTCCAGACCTATCAAGTTCCGCCGTTCATAGACGGAACAAGGACTGCTTTCTGCTTTCTATATATATATATGCTCCAAGCGTCACCCAGCTGCTGAACTCTTATCGGATGGGTGCTGTTATCCGATTTAACGTGTGGGAGAACTCATGTGAAAAATACTCAAGCTGCCAAAAATACGGAGCACTCTTGGGACGTTTTCTGTTGTAATTTATTGGGGGCAAATGCATTTCGGCCCTTAGCCTTCCTCAGTGCTCATCAGCTTAGCACCAAACACATTGCACATTTAAATACAATCACAGATGATTTCACTGGAAAAGCACTTTGTCATGGCCAGCAACCAAGGACTAATCAAGTTCTCGGTGTGATACCAATCTATCTGGCTGCCATGTCAGCGTGTACTTTACTGCTTACAGCCTTATGGTAAATGTTTCATTTTTCTCATAGTTCTCTGTCTTGTATGGACTTTAGTGGCTGCATTTCCTCTTGAATAGAAAAAAAATCAAGTTTGTTAAATTTCACTTACAGGCAGCTGGTGTCAATCATGTTGCGTGAAAGTGCCACCCACTCTACGTCACTCGGCTATATGCTATTTCACTTCATCCAACTCCAATTTACACTACTCCAGCCTACCCCACCTCACTGTACACTATCCGTTATTCTACTCTACACCAATCTACTGTACTCTACTCTAAGCTATTCCACTGTGTTTGCAATGTCAATCTTTGCCCTTCTACTGAATGGAATTCCACTCTACCCTACTCCACTGTATGCTAATTCATTCTACCCCACTCCCGCAATACACCACTCCAATCTAAACCATCTCCACTGTACACCGCTCCACTGTATGGTACTACATTATACACTATTACACTTTACACCACACCACTGTACTGTACTAAAATATATTCTATTACGCTCTACAGTACCCCACTGAGCGCCACTCCAGTCTACACTACTCCACTCTATGCTTTTCCACTTTATGCCACTCCACTGTATGCTACTCCACTCTACGCCACTCCAGTGCACTCTCCACTCTATATAACTCCACTCTACCAAACTCTACTACAATCTATGCAACTCTACTCCCTTCTATCCCCGTAAAATCCACTGTCCAAATTTGAACTCCGCTCCATGCCTGTACACTCTGTTGTACAACACTCTACTCCACTCTGCAACAGTTTCAAACACTATATGACACAGCACTCAACTCTACGATATGAAACACCACTCCAATTTAGAACACTTTCCTCGCCTCTATGCTATGCCTCTTTAATGTAGGCCACCCTACTCAATGCTAATCTACTGCATACTACTCCACTGTACACCACTCGACTCTATGCTATTCCAGTCTATGCCACTCCATTTGCCTACACTACACAGTACAGTATTCCACAGTACGCTGTTCCACTGTATGCTACTCCACTTTATGGTAATCCACTCTATGCCACTCCACTCTACGCCACTCCATTGTATGGCACTCTTCTCCACTCTATACACCTCCACTCTAAGAGTCTACCATACTTCATGGCACTCTACAACATTCAACGCCACTATATCCCCAAACACTCTACTGTCCAACTCTATACTCCACTCTATGCCTGTACACTCCAATTTACAACACTGCTGTACACTCCAATTTACAACACTCTATTCCACTATACAACACTTTTCTAGACAGCACAGACATCCACTGAACTGTACGAAACCCCAGTCCAATATATAACAGTTTACTACCTACACTATGCCAGTACACTTCACTCTATGTCGTTCTACAACACATTAGTACTCTCTATAGTACTTTACTCCACACTATGTTACACCACTCCACTCAACTCTATGCCACTGTACAAGACTTTACCTCACAGCTCCACTATTTCACACACTACCGTGCTCTATGCAACTCCACTGTACAACACTCTTCTACACTGTATGCCACTCTCTGACACTTTACTCCTGCCTTACCCCTTCACTCCATTGTACAACACTGTACTATATTGTATGTCACTGTACAACACTCTACCCCAGTCTACTATTTGATACTCTAGACTACTAACCATCACTGTATGGACCTCTTTGTATGCCACTGCACCCCACTTTACTCCACTCAACTCTGACACTGTACTCCACTCCACAACTGTACTGTACACCACTCCACTCTACAAAAATCAACTAGAAGGTGTGCCACTCTACATCCCTTTCCAATATTGTACGACACCACACTATACTTTATTGTACAAAATGGTACTCAAATTTATGGCACTCTACTCAACTGTATGCTACGCTACTTAACACCTCTATAGTCTAAGACACGCCACTCCACTTTATGAAACTCTACACTACCCCGCACCAGAGTACTTTACTCCACTATACTACGCTCAACTATACTTTATCCCATTCTACGGCACTGTACTATACTCTGCTATATGCCACTCCACGATATGCAACTCCACTTTACAACACTGAACCACACTTTATGCCACTCTACTCCACTCTGTGACCATCCACTCTACACCACTGTCCTACACAGTAAGACACTCGACGCCACGCCACTCAACTTCTGTATACGATAGGCTAGTCCACTATAGGACATGGCACTCCACTCTATGACACTCTTTTCCACTGTACTCTACGGCACTCCAATTGATGATACTCTACTCTATGACACTCTACTGCACCCTACTCCACTCTAAAAAACTCAATGACATTCTATGATGCCTTATTTTACTGTTTGTCAAGCCATTCCACTGAACAGCTCACTGTTCCAGTCTTTGTTGCTCAACTCCACTATATGAGACAGCATGCCACCACAATATATAAAATTTTTCTATATGTAAAATATGCCACTACACTCTACTCCACTTGATTCCAATCTACAATACTCCAGTCTATGGCAATAGACTTTACAACAATCTCTTCCACTGTACTGTTCAACACTCTCCTTAACTCTCCACTTGTGACACTGGACTGTACGATTTGAAGTACATTTTTACAAAACATTTTGAAAAAAACATTGAAATTCAATTGAAAAAAACAAAGGTTAAACCTTAGTTATAGTTCCCTATGCAAAACACATAGAAACTACACAAATAATTTATTTTAGCTATAACTTTCATTTATAATTTCTCCACTACCTTCAAACTAATATAAGTAGGGGACCTGATTTTACAGTTTTTTTAGCTTCCTTTTAGCTTCCTAACTAGACAGCACACAAAGTTTTTCCATATATATATATATATATATATATATATATATATATAATCTGGACACCTACGTTTAAACTCCAATAGAGTGTTGTCCAAGGGGGCCTCTATCTCACTAACCAGAGGAGTATAATCTTTTTTCCCCCCCCAACCGCTATCATGTAGACAAACACTACTAGCGGCTATTTTGCCTCCAACTATACACTGTTTATTAACGTGAGAGAGTGCATCTATATTCCCGCTGTGTGCTCTCTGTTCTACACTACCGCACTGCATGTTAGTGTTTACCCCCGGTTGCCATGACGACAATCCTGCATGACGCTCACTGGGAGGAGCCCCGGAACTTAAAAATATAAGTAATTCACTTTCTTATCCCTGTTATCATGGGTATTTAGGTCATTAGACGGTATTGTGTCTTTTAACACGATGTCTTACAATTTTTCTTTTCTTGACCTCGCATCATGAACATCTTTAAAATTTCACGAAATTATGCGTGTTGTTTAAAGTATAACCTAAGTGGGTATGTTATTGTTTATTTCTTAATGCTCGAGCAGGATATTGATATTATTTATGCCTACTCTCGTAATAAGGGGCGATATTCAGGTGGTTTATACAAGCCTAACATGGCCTCCTGTTTTACGCAAGTCTAAATGCATGCCATGGATCAAATACAACTAGTCCCTCGTTGATGTCTAATGTGTAACTAACATAAATAATGTAATGGAACTCGGGGCATATTGTGTGATCAAGCACTCTGTGGAGTGCGAAACGCGTCACGGAGAGATTTATGAAGCAATAAATCTTTTTCTTGGTAACCCTGGAGTTTGCTGAGTGTTCCTTATCCGAGTGCACGAAAGGAACGCCGCTACATTTGCATATATATATATATATATATACATATATACATATATATATATATATATATATATATATATATATATATATATATATATGTATATATATATATATATATATATATATATATATTTACACTTATACATAAGCAATATTAGTTAAATACACATGTGTTTTAAATTGTATAATAAATACAAAAATTCATATTATATATACGATAGATTATATTTACAAATACTCACATTGTGAATAATGCATATGCACAATTATTAAACATAAGTTACATTTATTGTTATAAATACATGAAAAATAATATACATATTATATACAATATGTGTGTGTGTGTATATATATATATTTATCACATAAACGTAACATATTTGTGATCATCTTGCAATACGTTAACTCTAAATATGTATTAAACATTTCAATACAGCGAACATGTACTTCACAGACAATACATTAAAGAAATTTAAAACAGTGGTAATGTTACATTAGTTTTCTATGGCATCTGTTGTTCTGTAAAAATGGAGGAATGTAGAATGATTTAAAACTTATTTGAGAGAGTAGCATTATTCACCTCCCTATATGGGTCAACCATAAACATGCTTTTTTCAACATGTAAACATTTCCAAGACTTTGTACAATGATAAAGGTGTATCTGACTTTCATATTAGTTCTGTTCATTAAGCATTTGCGGGATGGAACAGTTGCTGCATATGTAAATAAGCTTGGTTCAGCATGGCCTGTAGGAACTCTGATGAGTACTAAGTGTTTGTGCTTCCATAATCTTCAATGAACAGTCTGTGCCCACACCCTTGTGCCAATACTTAGCTTGGCTATACCATACCATGCATTCAAATCAGAACTTTGCTGGAATTGCCTGAGGGCACCTCAATTAGCACAGCCCTGGTTTCAGTAGCTGGTGTCCCCCAGATTGCATATTCGGCTCTTGGCACAAACTATGTTCACTTTTTTCTCTTCGGCCACTGCTGAGCTCTGGCTGCTGCTACACACTACTTAATGAATGTCACCTTGAATTTATTCTGACCACAGCTAACCTCATGGAAGGGTTCTTAGATGAAAATTCATTTTTAAGGTGATTAGGAAAAGTCTGTCCTCAGAGTTGGCAATGGCACAATCAGCAACACATCTCAATTTCTCATTGATGGTCCCATATAATTTCTGCCACCAGGTCTGGGTAGATGAGGAAAGACCCTCTTCACTGGTTCTTCTTCCCATGAAACACATTACCTTTGTAGTGTACCTTTGTAGTGGATGGTTCTTTCATTTCAATTTTAGTCTGCATATCTCAAAGCCCTGCCTGCTCTTGCAGATGCTTTGGACTCATCCAGAAATTCTGTGCGGGTCCTTCCTGTTAGTGTGCTCTTCTACTTGAGCACATTTAACATTAAAACTGTTCTTGCATTTTCAACCTCTACAGTAACTTATAGGCCAGCTGTTCACTATGTCATGAGAACCTGATTTGAGGCTACAACTGTCAATATCTTCAGGCATTTATTCAGCTTTTATCATCGGTTGCTTTGTGGTCTTATTCTGCTTTTGGCCAGATCTTAGTTCCATTAATCTTGCTGCTGATTCAGAAGTTGCCTACTTAGGTAGTGGGCGAGTCAGAACTTCTGTGAACACTGGATTTTCTCCATCATTGTCCCCTCCGATGGGCCATGTGTGAGGCAGGGGATTTTTTGGGTAAACCCTCCAGGGATAAAATGAACTTCCTAGGAGTAGTGGTATAAATTGCCACTACACCAACCGATAGATATGAGGAAGTGCGATTTCATTTATGGTATTCCCATACCGAAGCCATTCCATCTGCGGCTGAAGAAAATATCTTCCTCTGATCTGGACTCACGGCTAGATGAAGAACTCTTCCTCTGTGGCCTATACAAATGGAGATATAATGTCAACCTTCGAGATCTCTGCATTCAAAGACATGAACATAACACATTCAAATGGCTAATAAGGACCTGTACGATCATCAAACTTTGCGGTTACTCTGCTATATTTAGAACGGGTCAATTTAATTTTTTAAAAGCTTTTATCCCCACTACTATAACCGAGGGGCTGCGCCCTGTATTTACTACTGTTTACCTAAACATGTTTTAGAATGGTACTCTTGAATTTCCGCAAGTCCAGTTTTGCATTGCAATTACTAATTGGAGGAATACGCGGCAGAAGAATTCTTGCCTTTCAATATATGTTTGTTTATAAGGCTTGGTTTATAGGTCATAGTGTTAAGGGGAACAAAAGTGTTGTCCTTCAATGGGTGAATTGGGAAATAGGTTGAGATTCTGTACATCAGGTGGAGCTCCACATATATGTATTACCCATTTATATATAAACAGTTTGAGAAAAGATAGAGTGATTTTTCCAAAATCACATGATTTTTGATTAATTGCCAAGACTTTGATTAAATCCTAGGTTCCAGTTCTGGACACAGCTACTAGATACTACTTACCATATTCTGCCCCCTCCACGTTACTCTAGTTAGGGCTTTAGATGTATGTAGATGTCTTTATTACATCCCCTTTCCACCTCTATAATATAGAACTGTTGTTTAAATTTTTAAGGACCTCCTCATAGGGTGGCAGCATCCTGGTGCCTTCCCAGTAACAGCGCATGGTCTGTCAGTCTTTCTTGAAATGTGAAGGGCATAGTTAATTGCAACACTCTAGCAAGTTCTGCCCAATGATTTTCTACCCAAGTAGAGTCACATTATTGATAAATGTCGAGGTGATTCACTATTCACAACGAAAGCTGATACAATAACTTAAATATGCCTCACCTGTAACAGTCACTATAGTTTCTTGGGACTATAGATGAAATAAGCCAATAAGCTTACAGAATGGGGTCAAATAATTAAACTGAGCTGCCTTGACCCAATTAACAATAATAAAAAAGGAATGTGGGCCATATTATCAAGAAAGGGTGATACATTATTGCCCTTTTTATCAGCTGGAAACTGACGCTAAAGAGGCGATAATGGGCTTGGTAATATGCCCTTGTGAATTCCCGTAGAAGCCCAGGTTCTGGTGTTAACCTGGGCTTCTAAGGGAATTCACAAGGACATATTATCAAGCCCATTCTCGTTGCTTTAAGGCAGTTTCCCGTCGATAAAAGCGGCGATAATGTATCGCCCTTTCTTGATAATATGGCCCTTGGTTTCCAGTGAAATGGTTGAGGGTGAGGATAAAGCGTGAAGATTCTTCGAAAGGTTATTCCATGCTCTTGCTGCCACCACAGACAAAGCCACATCAACTCAATGTATTGGCTTGCTATTTTGATTTTTGTGTATTTCAGTGCTATAAATCAATTTGCTCTTCTTTTCATTGAGCCTTGATTGCCATCTGAAAGCACATGTACTAATCAGAACCTTCATTCACTATGATGTATCTAACATATTACAGCTGTGTGCTACATTTTTATCTTATTTAATAGATCCTTGTAGATTATGTAAATGGGTGCACATTACCTACCTACAGTATTGCTTAATATAGGGACTAAAATGCTCTGGCACAAACACTGATCCTGGTGGCACTTTGTTCAGATGGGAGAGGTTCCCAGCATGTCAATGCACCCATGTCCTGCATTTCTTATAGCAAGTTTCTGATGCTTTTTGATTTTTAGCAACAACACACACAACTATCATGTGTGTGGACTGAGGGCCCTCCATAGCTAGGAATGCAAAGAGGAGCAGGACTTCTCAGTCTTGAGGGACACACTATGAGCAAACTTCGATTTCTGAGCTCTGTGAACTGAGGTCTGACAGTGGTGGCTGCAACCGATTATAGAGGCAGGACAATTGTTTTTACCCCCTTCGGGAAACATTGTTTCCAATGCGGTGTTAACACCGCACTACCTTTAACACGCTGCCGTTACAACGCAAGTCTTTACTATGACTTGCGCTGGATGGCGCTGGTGGTTAAGGAATATTGTAATTTTATATTCCAACAACTTCCCTACTGTTACGTTGGCTGGTGTTGGAATAGAAAATTAAAATAATCCTCAATCCGCGCCCTCCTACGCAAGTCGTTGCAATGACTTGCGTTGTAATAACCGCGTATTAAAGTACCGCGACCTAAAAGATGGCGTTGTAATGACATTCATCCCCACCTTCCAGGAAGACATATATATATCATGTTTAGACTAGTCTGTTAGTCCCCTGCAGCTGAGTTCATCACTCCATCCAGGTGGAACATAGATGGCACATGCATCATTAACATCTAAATGTGCGGTAGGATGTGTGTGATGCCCATGGCTGTGCAGCTGAGGGCTCAAGTCTAATTTCCTGCACTTCAGTGGCACATGAACGGAGCTATGGAAATTGCATGTCCTCTCCAAAGCATTACTGAGGTAATTTGTAACGGACCAGACTCTAGGGTGCAGTGAACAGGAGACAGAGAGTCCTATTCACTAGTACTATTACAAAACAGATTTCAAAATGCTATTCATAAACCTAAGTGTGGGGAGTATGCCTCTGCTATACCTATATGTGCAGAGATTTCTGCCGGCCTGCGTTTTAATAGTAAATGTTGAAGAAATATAGGGAAGTGGTTGGAAAATGGAGAATGTTTACGAATAAAGTGGACATTTTAAAGGAGGAGTAGGAAGATGTTTAGTCAGTGAGGGGTTTATGGAGGGATGTCAACCCACCCACAAAAGAGTATGCACATAGTAATTTACAAACTGCACTTCTATAGTTGTGTCAGGCAAAAAGGAACCAGGAACAGTACTAAAGTACTCCAGCTCATACTGGAGTAAGACTAGCCCCACACATGGCCAACTACTAGTACTGCAACCTCCTTTTGAAGAAAATATTAAAGAGAGGAACTTAAAATAATGCCCCATAGGAAATACTGTTTAATTAAATTAAAAATGTTAAATAGGAAAAATATAATTAAATAGGGTTCAACATCATTTCAAAGAGTTTTATGTTAAGCACCCACCTCCATTCTTTTCTATGGGAGGGTGTTGCACTTCCAGGTGTTGGCCATGTGTGGTGCTAGACTTATTACTGTTTTTAGTACTAACTTATTAGGTAGGCTCCACCTCTTGTTTGGGTGGGTGGAGACGTATAACGCTTTTGAGCAACTTTACACTCAGATTTAGTGAATAGCCAAAAGTAGTAGTTACTCAAAAGTGTAAGTGTAAATGTATATGTGTAAAATACTCACAAGTGTGATGTACTTTTGTGAATAGCCCCAAGAGGGTGAATATGGAGTGTAGGAACAGGCCTTGCCTGATTCCCGATCTATTCCTCTCTAGAGGTGTAACCTCCAACAGGTTTACAAACAGCTGAGTTATTCCCCAAAGGTGAGCAATAACGTCTATTAATCTTTTATGCCTTAGTCTCATTTCCCGACCCTACATTCCTACCAAAGCTACAAGACAAAAACTGTGGATTGAACTGTCTCCGGGCAATGCTAAAATGGTCATGAACTGAAAAGAACCAATCCCAGAGCTACAACTCTGTCTGCAAATGTGATATAAGTATGGGACAGAAACCACCTGTTTGTTTCAATAACCATGCCCTAAACAAGCGGAGACTGAGAAAGGCCCTTGAGCTCCAGGGTTGGGTTCACCGACTCTCCTGTAACAGTTCTAGGAACTGGAACCTGCAGGGTCTGCATAATGAGTAAAGCTTCGTTGAGCTACCTTGAAGTAAGGAGCCCACTGACTGCTGTATGGGGATGTTGGAGGGGTCCCTGCCTGAAGGAAAGGCTGCCATGAACAGGAAGGGCTCAAGAGACTGTGAAGGGGGATCTGATCTATTGTACACCAAGAAAGCACCTGCAGCTCCAGGTGGTATGGTGAGGCTTTGTGACCATGGTTATTCCTGAAATGAGTGAAGGAATTAAGCTACTCCGCTATGACCTGATCAGTCTATGGACAGCAGCAGAAGATGATCGGAGGTGAGGCAAGTGACTACAAAAGATATATTACCAGAATAAGCACCAGTGTTAGTTTTGTGCTCGAAAACATTCCAACTGTGATTGGCGGTTTCATCATTAAAAGGAGTACACGTTACTGCTTGATACCGGGGCAAATTGTAACCACGTTCAGCAGATTCACCTTAACTGAAAACAAAAATGCGACCTCAGGTGGGAGCTTTATTTATTTAGGTGATGGGTATGAGCTTGGGCCAGAGAAGACTCAACAATGGAGATCTCTCTTCTCTAAACCAATGCAGGTGTGTATGATTCCAACTGGCTTTGGCCTGTGCTGTCCCTTCCCTCGAAAATCCAAGTCACTCACCTTTTCACCACCTCACCATCAGGAGCCCTGGCAGGAGATGGCAGACCGGTGTATAGCAGGCACTGACTATCTTCACAAAGCAAGGTTGTGCCTGGGAGCTCAGTCTCCACCCCAGCCACCAGACAGAAGTGGTGGCTGGTGTATTAAAGGTATAGGGCCTCATTTATGAGAAATGACGCATCGCTGCATGAAAGCAGCGATGCGTCACTTCTCAGTGCGCACTCCTTGTGACATTCCTGATGCGTCATATTTAATGTATGACACATCATGTCGCAAGGAGTTACAGATACGTCAGTATTTCTGACGTATCTGTAAGCGCAAAAGTGACGTATTGCTGGAGTGTGTCACAAAAGTGACGCACTTCCAGCAACGCGTCCTTTCACATGGGGCAAGCCCCATGTGAAAGGGCCTGCGTCAGTCTTACGCCTGCTGTGAGTCAGGCGCAAGATTTTGATACAACGGCGTCCTAAAAGTGACGCAGTGAAATCTCATAGATTTCACTGCGGCACTTCTACGACCCACCTTGCGTCAATATGCCCCCTTGCATACATTATACCCGGCGCAGTTATAATGTGGCGCAGAGGTTTAAAAAGTGACACATCTACCTAGGTGCGTCACTTTGTAAATATGGCGCAACAAGGCGCATTTTTTACGCCACTGGTGCGTCACAAAATGTGCTTTGGGTCCTCGTTGACGACGCAGCAAGGTAGATTGCAACAGGGCACGGTTGGTCCCTATTTGTGGCCTGCAATCCAATGTGGTCTGCCTGAACAATTGGATTTGGCATGGTCTAGTGCAATTAGACAGTCCTGGTTGGTGCTTTATGCCTTTAAGAACTACATTATAGTTTAATATGTAAACATTTATAACTCCGATAACCCTCATGGATTTTTATCGTTTTGGTCTTGGTTTGTTCATAACAATACACTCTATCTTTCTAACTTGGTGTGGAGTCTTTTGTGGTGGTGTCACTGTGTTACAGTTTGAAGTATTGCAAAAATACTTTACAAATTGCTACTTATGTTAAGCCTGACTGCTCTGTGTAAGGCTACTAGAGGATGATAGCAGGTTAGTTTAAGGTGTGTATCTGACTTACCCTGACTAGGATAGTGGTTCCTGCTTGGACAGGCTGCATACCTCTGCCAACCAGAAACTCAATTTCTAACAAGATTAAATATATTCACCCCTTGCTTATGCTAGAATGTTAACCTGTAATTGTCAGTGTTCTTTTTGAACTCACTGTGGTAGAATGGGATTCCGTGTTTGAATGTGCACTTCACATGAACACTCTAGATAATACTAATAAGCTTGGAAGTCGTGTATTTGATACCAGTATGGCCTATTCATGGGGCGTGTTGGAGGCATATAAACATATCCACATAAGCTGGGCATAGTAGAGTGTCAATGCCATTGGAAGATATGAAAGTAACTTGAATTAGCTAACTGGACCTAAGGAAAAGCTGGAATACATGCCGCTGCTATCAAATTCACCATAAGAAGAGCTACTTGTGGCAACTGAATAATTTGGTACACAATACAGCAACATGTTTCCAAGCAGGGTAGATAGTTTGGCTCGCACTGTTGAAAAGAAGATAGAATATACAGTATGAGAATTTGAAGCAATGTCGAAAAACGAGGCTGCCCACAACCTGGGATCCTACAAAATTAAACAGCACATGGGAGAATCTGGATGGCATGTCCTTCCTAGAAACGTAGAAATATAGAGAATATGCCAGATGACCAATGACAAATTGATTAATCTGTGTAATTACGTACTCAGAGAACTAAGCTTGGCAATGTTGAGGGACAAACTAAAAGTATTGGTAGTGGCATTTGATCATGAAATCTGCATGCCAAGAAAGAGTAGGAAAGCATTCAGTAAATAGACCTGAGGTCTTTAATAAATTACTCATGTCAGCAACTCAACACATTTAACACCCTTCTTCCTACTATACTTAAACTTTATTTACTGCACAACCTCTTCTTGTCCCATCTGCTTCACTCAGGAATAGATGTATGAACTGTATTGCATAACACGCTATATTAATGATTAAAAAGTATAAAGCTCAGGCATTCATTCTAGGCTCAGTTAAGGATAAAACAATCTACTTATCTGAGATTTCTTTTCCCAAATGATACTTTAATAATTCTGCCAGTGAGCATTCCTGTAAATTGTAAGGAAATATCTTATTTCAGGTCGTTATGAGATGCTTCATCTTACTATAGCCCAATGTATAGGTATGTATGTTCAGGTTACATCAATCCAGGATTAATAACATATATGTTTTTTGTGACCGGTGTCACTAGGGCAAGGTCAGCTAAACAAGCAGTGCGGGGTACTCCCTGTGCCGTACGTACCATGGATTTCAGTCACTTGCGTTAGTGAAGGATAGTTCCATAGAGTTAGCTGATGTTTTGGTAGCCCATGTCCAGTCACCAGCTCTTTTGTTTCAGGCAACCATAAAAGAGAGCATATCTACAAAAATACACATTTCATTGGTGTTAACATTTATAATTTAAGTATTAAAACACAGTTTCTATTAGAAGTAAATAGGTTACAAATGAGTATATTACAATGTGATTGATTTTTTAATATATCGTTTAAGAATTAGTAAATGCTTTAGATCGAGAACATTATTAGCACATTTGCCTAAACCCTCAGGGCCTTATTTATGAGGACTTGTGACAGTTTTGCGCTTCCGTTGTGTCATATTTTGTGACGTATCGGCGGCGTAAAACATGCCTCCTGGTGCTCACCATTTACAAAGTGACTCATCTAAGCAGATGCGTCACTTTGTAATTCCTTGGGCTACATTATACCTGCGTCAGGTATAAGGTATACAGGGTGGGCGTTCTCACGTAAGTAAGCCTCATAGAAGTGGTGCAGTGAAATCCACGAGATTTCACTGCGCCACTTCTAGGGTGCAAATGCGTCAAAATCTTACGCCTGCTTTACAGCAGGCGTAAGCCTGACGGAGGCCCTTTCACTTGGGGCTTGCTCAATGTGAAAAGACACATTGCTGGAGTTGCATCACTTTTGTGACACACTCCAGCAATGCGTTACTTTTGCACCTACAGATACGTCAGAAATACTGATGTATCTGTAACTCCTTGCGACATGATGCGTCATACTGTAAATATGACGCATCATTGGTGTCACAAGGAGGGCGCACTAAGAAGTGACGCATCTCTGCTTTCAGGAAGCGATGCTTCACTTCTCAAAATGAGGCCCCCAATGTTGAGCTTCAGAGTCTTTTTTGCAAGTAAAGGGATTGTATCTATGTTGAGAGTAGCTGCATAGCCGGCTGATGTTGTCTTGGTTTCCTATCCCATGTCTTTCTTTTCATTTTTGCTAAGCATCATGAAAACAAATGTGTAAATTAATATACATAGTACCGGAGTAAGCAATGATTCATGCAAATGCCAGGAAATAATACAATGCACAAGAAATAATATAATACAATGAAAAAGAAACAAAAACAAGTAAAATAAAATATATCTACAGTTAACATATTAATTCAAAGAATGAAGGCTACAGCAAATTTTGTAAAAAAACAGCAATAGTCAGGAGTGAAGAGGGAAATAGTGGTTCCTAAAAAAGTATGTTTGAAGGGTTAACCTCAGTGGAACTTGGGATGCTTGAATCAAACACATTTTCTACACCGCAATGCTTTGGAAGAAGCAGAGACCGTTGAAAGCATGAGTTTGGTCATTACTTCTGTAAGAGTGACATGACAATGGCATGTGAGGGAGAGTACATCACCCTATCGTCCCTCCCTCCTTTTCCTTCATTACATATGAGAGACTCCTGCTTCATTACACCCATAATACGCTATTTCCTATAATAAAAATCCCCTCCCCCTCCATGCCTCCTGTTTTTAGGTTTCGCCTAGGCAGCGCTTACGCTGCTCTTCGAGACATGCTGTATCTTCAAGACATACTGTATCTAGGATATGGGCTTGAAAGCACAACCATCCTTTTTATTGGTTCCTCTTGCTGTCCATTAGAAATGCTGGCTTTTCATTGATGAATACAGTTGGTAGTCCCTTCTTTTGTAATTCTGTAGACTCCCATGAGGACTGCCCCTCTTACATGTGTTTTTACTGTCAGGTTATTTATACATAGAGAGAACTCTTTTTTTTAGTTTGCCTGCCTCTTTGCTCATTAACTGTTCTGTTTATTTGTGCAAGTAAACTTCGGTCACTTCCTTTGCTTGCAGTCCTTTAGTTTCCCTGTTCCTCCTTCTACCCCTCCCACAACACTGCTCCCAGGCCCCCACCACCCCTCTGAGGCCATTGCTGTTTTGCTCATTGTTTTTTGTTTGGTTAATTTATGCATAATTTGCTGTGCTTAATCTCCTTTTGCCATTTACCTCCACCACTTACACAACTCCGCTTCCCCGCCCCGAAATCGCTGCAGTTAATTCTTATGTCATTTTACATTAGTCTCTTTCATTTATGTAGCGCGCCTATCAATGTGCTCGAGGAAATTAAACAATGGGCTCATCATTACAGGATGTTGAGCCGACAGCAGACTCGAACATGGAGCCCCAGCTCCCCAGTCGTCAGCCATCACCGCTGCACCATATCCTTTCCCTAGCCATGTTGCAGGGAGCAGTACAATTTGAGGCTAAAAGATGTCCCAAGTGACATCTAGTTACAGTCTATGTTGCTGCTCTCTCACAACACTGCTTGTTTTTCTTCTGGCAACTCAAGAATGCTGGCAATTCTTTTATGAGGAATATTTACATCTTCGACACACTTAGGATCTTGTGGGATCTGTGAGAGTCAGGGAGTCTCTCCTGCCATCTCACCAGGAAAGGGCACCAGAAACTACTACTGGGCACCACAAGATGGTACACGAGCTTGGAGAGTGCAGGTGACTGTTTAGCACATTAGTTTAAGGATCCCCTCTGAAAAGAAGAGGCACATGTATGTATGTATGTTCTTATATAGCGCTCGACTTACCCTAGGGTATCTCGGCACTTGCATTGGGAACCCGTCCTGGCTTTTCCCTGTGAGATAACCTGTACTGGAAATCCCCAAGGTGAAAGCCAGGCATCCCGTCGCGGTGGCCATTGTGGAGATTAAGCAAGCTTATTGCCCAGAGCTGCATAGTGTGAACTCGTGCTTAGAGTGGGCACCGAAGCGAGAATTATCGAGTCCGTGGACAATTGGGCTCAAGACCCTGCCGCGTCGGGAATCGAACCCTGGTCCCGGGTCTGACCTCTGCTTCAGGGTATGCCTCCTCTAACCAGTGAGCCACACTTCTCCACCTTGAACAATGGCCACACAGTTCCAGTTGTGGCTTGTTTATTTGCTCTTTCTCACTTTTCCAGAGTGACTGGATATATAGGTCCTCACTAATGCCTTTTGGCAGAATCATGTTGACCTTATGAATAGGGTATATCTCTTGAAGCCCTACCCTTCTTGTATTTAACCATGTCGCTGTGACCACCTAATAAACTTTCAGTGGACTCAGCCATACATTTTTATATCAAATTTTTTTGCACTTTTCTGTACTCTGCCCCTCATTCACCTACACTTTTACGCTCATCTTCTGAGAAACACCTCTGCTCCTTCCCTCAGAGAGTCATAGCCCACACTATGGTGTGAGGAGGGAACCCATGTGATGAAGCATGTCACCTAACGGTGAGTGAGGGTTCTTGTCCTGAGGGAACAATCTCCCCCCTATATCCTTAAATACCACTTGTTCTTCATTATCTTTCCTCTCTGTCCTTCACTCACACATAGCCCGACGTAGTTCTATGTGATTTATATATGGATATTTACATTTAACGCATGCAGTTATGTTCATGAACATAATTGGCATAATCATTATGGCTAATGAAGCACGGGCTCTGTTAATGTTGAACTCGTTTATTATTAAAAATAAAAATTTCAACGAACAAGAAAAATATAAATAATTACAAATGGCAATAGCGCTATGAAATATGATCACTACACTGCAAATAAAAAACAAAAGTAAAATCATTGTCATTTTCAACGCCAACAGCTCTAACTTTCAACAAATGAAAGACCGATTGCATTGCTAGGTCTCATCAGTTGCACACAATGTTCGTGATGTCAGTGCTTTGCTGATGGACTCCAGAAGATTATTGGATTTGGGAGAAAGAAATGAAAGAAGTTTCAAGGTTAGGGGAGAGAAGTTAGCCTAAGGTCAACTTCAAATCTGGGGAACTAGGTTTGACAATGACGCTGAACATTCTGTGATTCTGGGCAAATCACTTAATCTCCCCGTGCCTAACAAAAATGAATGTATCCTCATGTAATTCAACTGGTGCTATGTAAAGAGCTCTGATACCCAATACGGGTCAAGTTCGCTGTATATAAAACTCCATAAAAAAAAGGTTACCTTGCTAGCGGACTGAGAGGGGAGTCACAGAGGGCCATAAAAAGGATCTTGGTCACCTGCAAGGCAGTGGCAGTACATAGCAATGCTGAGCATCATGACAGAGACAGGCAGCTCTGTGGAGGCTGGAGCACTGCTTCTGTGTCACGGGCTAGTGCGGTAGCCTGTAGAGTAGGGTAGTGCGATGCCTAGGGCAGCAGGTAGGATTATGGCGATTTTACCCCTGTTTTTGGAGGGATTTTATTTATTAATCATGTCTGGTTATGTATGATTGGCTGGGTAGCAGGGAGCTGGCAGTCAAGGATAGGCCAATTTGTTACTTACCTTTTACTATTTTACAGGTTTTTAGATGACAGTCTGTCGGGGGAACGGCAAGCGAAGAGTAATAATGTCATTTACTCCTCATCTTCTGAAGATAATTGTCCTTTTCCAGCAAAGCAGCCTGGGAGGAGAGAGCAGACTTTTGATACAAGTAATAATAATCTACCTCCCGTGTCACAGGCTGACGTTCAGGACATGATTGAGGAGGCACTGTCTAGGGCTTTGGCTTCAGCCAAGAGGAACGAAGTTCCAGCCATTCTAAAAAGAGGGAAGAATGGTATGCCTCCTCATCTGAATCGGGGAGCATTCAACATCTTCAGGGAAATACGTCAGATGCAAGGAGATGTGGATTCCCTTTCTCATGCGCAGCAGAATCTGGGTTTCCCATTTCTGAGCAGGAAACAAAGGAGATTCACCTTTTCCACAGTATGTTCCTGAAATATGGTGATGCCTTTTATTGGACCTACTAAAGACATGGAAATGGGGGAATGGAAGGAGGTGAGTAAGGTTAATGTGCCTCGTTTTCTACAAAAGCTGTATTTACTGAAAGGGGGTGATGTGTTACCCATTCAGTTAAGGTGGATGCGATTCTGGCCCCTTATTAGGAAAGACAACCATTACTCCGGAGGAGTGTTTTCCTTCTGAACCGCTAGATAAAAAGGTGGACGCTGGATCTAGCTTTAAAAACCAGCATTTATGCAGCATACATGGCACAATCGTTAGTTGAAGCCTTTGATGGGTAGGCTTTGGCTATTCAGGAAGACCTTAAGTATTCAGATTAAGTTGCTGGTATGGATCCCCAAACAAGGCAGTTAGCAAATATTTCCTCTGATGTAGTCAAGGCTTTGGCAATGTCAACAGGGCCGGACTGGCCATAGCGGGCAACCCGCAATCCCCCAGTGTGCCGCACGGGTGGGGGCCGGTTTTGGGCCCCTGGGGGCTGTTTTTGTTACAGGGCCATTTTTGCAGCATAGCTGCAAAATCGGCCCTGTACCAAAATTGGCTGAAAACCGGCTTCTTATAAGAGCTTGGCAGCACCTCCAACACCCCCCGAGTGGGGAAGGTGGTGGGGGGGCGGCCGAGCACTTTGCCAGGGCCAGTTGTGGCTCCCAGCCCGGCCCTGAATGTCAACCATAGCAATGGTGATTTTCAGGTATAACCTTTAGATGAGGGAATGGAGAAAAGACATTCTTTCTTGTGGCTGTCACTTTCGTCAGGAGGCTGGGTGAATTGGGGGCCTTGTCATGCAGGTTACCCTTTTGTAACATCTTTCAAGATAGGGTGGTATTGGTTACGGTTCCTTCCTTTGTGCCAATGGTTGATTCTGCTTTCCATAGGGGGCAAGAAGTGATTTTACCAGCATTTTATCTATCTCCTTCTTCTGAAGAAGAAGCAAGGTTACATTTGTTGAGTATAATATGGGCCTCGCTGATGTTTCATGAGAGGCTTCAGGCTTTTAGGAAAGTTGAATCCTTGTTTGTAAATTTTGAGTAAGATAGAAAGGGTGAAAAGTCGGCCTAGGCCACTTTGACTATGTGGATTGAAACCTTCATTGGTAAGTCTTAAAGGTGGAGGGTAAGACTCCCCCTTTGGAGGTCCAGGGCAGATCAGATTGTAGCATGGCTTCTACGACTGCAGAATTGCAGGGTGCATCCCTTCAAGACATTTGTAGGGCAGCTACATGGTTGGATTCCTCTACCTCTGTAAAGCACTATAGGTTGGGGAAAAGGACAAAAATGATTATGTTTTAGTTATAAGATTCTGTCCTCAATGAAGGAATAGAGGTGGAAAAATCCAATTTCAAATAAATTGTGTGATTTTGCATATATGTCAATGTCAATTGTGTCTCATTTCTGAGCGTGTTCATCTCTTATGTAATGAAGGGAAGCGAGGGAGGGACAATAGGGAGATGCTTACATTTCCTACTGGTAATGCATTAAACTGAGTCCTACTCCCCCTCTGGAGGGAGGGAATGGATTTTTACTATAGGAAATAGTGTATGATTAGTCTGATGAGGCAGCAGAGCCTCATTTGTAATGAATGAAAGCTAGGGAGTAAAACTCAGCATAATGCCATTGCTGGTAAGTAATGTAAGCATTCGATCCTACCTTTGGTGGAATTACATTTGCTTGTACACGTGTATCAACCATGGCTATGAAAATCAATCCAACACCTCTGGCCAGGTTTATTGAAGGATTCAGTAGCTATCACGCAAAGTAACACAAGGGTAGCGCAATACTTAAGACAAATTTACCAAGACACGCAAAAGCACCTTGAATGGCCCTGCATGGCTTGGTAAATCTTGAATAACTCAAGACTGAACAAGTCGCTGCCTTGTGCTACTTAGAACAGAGAAGGCTTACATAGGTGGAGAGTGGTTGTTCCCCCGCATTCACCCATGTATATTGGCACATTCCCGGATTTACCAAGACAATTAAGCCTGGGAATGCGTCATAACTGTATGCCCTCCCGATAGAGGCGTAATGAGGAGAAATATATTTTTCATTGCTTTTTTTCTTTCTATGTGGGCTGGAGAAAGAAAGAAGAAAATGCCTCTAAGGATTGTTTTTGTGCAGGAGGGTCTCCCTTTTTGCACAAAAACAATTCTCTCAGCAAGGCAGGCACCCTTGCACTGTGGTGCAAGAGTACCTGTATTGGCACAGAGAAGGATCAGGAATGCACCATATGTTAGTAAATATGGCGCATTCATGCTCTCTCCAATTGATACAGAACAGCAAGCTGTCTTTCTGCGTTGTGCTGCATCAAATATTGATAAATCTTGCCCCTCATCTCCATTTTTGAAAGAATTTACTTTGGCTGCTTGTTCTAAATCCTTAAATAATTGGTAAAAATTGCATTATCAATAAACACAGAGAAATGATGACAGTGGTAATAACAGAAAATGTTAGCAAATCGGTGAAGTCCAGGGTGAATATGTGTAACAAAACGTACAGTGTGCTTGAATGAATCAACACTATGCCACCTCTATAGTGTGAATTAGTATGTAAAGCAACTTTACACGTATACAAATAACAAAAGGATCCAGAGCACCACACAGGTACAGTAATTCTGGTCTGCCTATGTTGCAGGTCCAACTTTAATTTTCAAGCGTTCAGATCCAAAATTTGTTGACTCGCAGGTCATTCATTGAAATTACAGCAGCCGACACATGTTTTCTCCTATTGACAACTTTTTCAAGGCTCATCACTCTTTCTGTCGAAGAAGTCAGACAAAATCCTACTCTCATATGTGGAGAGGTTTGATAATGTACATTGTCCTGGAGCCCCAAAGACAGAAATATACACACAATTTTGTCTGACTTCAGAAAGAGTGAAGAGCCTTAAAAAAGTAGTCAATACTACAAAACGTGTAATTTAATTTAACCTAAAATAGTATGTATTATTTAATTTATTATTTGATTGCAGAATATGTACTAACTATATATTATTGAATATGTTATAACAAAAAACATATTTTAACTATTTTAAATAATGTAATTTATATTTATTTAATTTAACCTTATTTCCCATGCGTTTTTTCTAACTCCCTTCTTTACAACTATTGGTGCAGGGCTTTGGCTTCTGTTGAAGAAAATATAGTTTGTTTTTGATAGCAGACTAGCAGGGTAGAAATGTTGAGCAGTGGAATCTAAGGGCGGGTGAAAAGTAAGGATACCCATGTCAGGGTACTTTCATGACACAACAATGGTCTCAATTCACATTCCATGTGAACAGAAGTCTAAGAGGATCTCCTACAATTACAGATCAGAATGATATGCCTGCAGAAGACACATATATCATATAGAAGTAGGGGTATTTCATCAGATTGGATATCAGGTAGCAATGAACAGAACTCAAAATGTATCAGTCAGAGAGGTTGCTATACTATGCATAAAACAGATAGGCAAAAGGGGCCAAAGGGTAATTGCTTGTATATCCATACTAATATAATAAAGAGAGAGCCCAAACTTTTGAGGCGGGTAATCTCAGGAACCACAGCACCAATCACAAAACCCAATACAGTGTTGGAAAGGGCAGTTGCAGCAGAAGGACATAGGCTATGCAGATGCCCACCATATACATTTAAAAGGTAAAAGAACCGTGCCAGCAAAGTAGTCCCTTGTGGGTGTGTCAGCGTTGTGCTGTGGGCGTGTGCTGGGGGCTCGACAAACACTGGGGGCATGTGGTACGTTCCGCCCTTCATGCCATGTCTCATATTGTGTGCTAATCCCACCCTGCTCCCTTAAAATACCCCAACACCCTTAAACACTAACCCATCTTAACCCTATAAATATACCCTGTACCCCAAAACCCAAACCCAAACCTGTCCCTAAACCCTAAAAATACCCCTGTACCCCAAAACCCAAACCTAGCCCTGAACCCTATAAATACCCCTGTACCTCAAAACCCAAACCCAAACCTACCCCTGAACCCTAAAAATACCCCTGTACCCCAAAACCCAAACCTACCCCTGAACCCTAAAATACCCCTGTACCCCTGTACCCCAAAACCCAAACCTAGCCCTGAACCCTAAAATAGCCCTAAACCCCAAAACCCAAACCTAGCCCTGAAACCTTAAAAATACCACTGGACCCCAAAACCCAAACCTAGCCCGAACCCTAAAAATAACACTGTACCCCAAAACCCAAACCTACCCCTGAACCCTAAAGTACCCCTGAACCCCAAAACCCAAACCTAGCCCTGAACCCTAAAAATACCCCTGTACCCTAAAACCCAAACCTAGCCCTGAACCCTTAAAATACCCCTGTACCCCAAAACACAAACCTACCCCTGAACCCTAAAAATACCCCTATACCCCAAAACCCAAACCTAGCCCAGAACCCTAAAAATACCCCTGTACCCCAAAACCCATACCTATCCCTAAACCCTAAAACTAACCCTGTACCCCATAACCCAAAACTATATCTGAACCCTTAAAATAACCAAACACCCAAAACCATATACCTCAGTACCCCAAAACATATACCCCTATACCCATACTTACCTTATCCAAACATTAAAAAAACATGCTTTTACCATTCATGCATTTACAACGAATTTCGTTGTAAATGTATGCGTGGTGAAAGCATATAAAATGTAATGCCATGCGTTATAATGGCATTGCGGAGTCATGGTACTTTCGTAATGAAAGTATGCGGAGTGATGGTATGCGGAAAGAAGGTTGCGGAATAATGGGTGTTTACCCTACCCTCCCCTGGTAAGTACATTGGTGGCACGGCGGCCCACATCGCCAGCAACATACTCCTATTTTTTCCCCACCCATTCGAAAAATGCACAGGTCTCTCTCATTGATGGCCAGCACCGACATACACTTTTAGACACACCTCCCGCCACATGTTCTAGAATTGCGAACTTTAGAGCTGGGGAGCTACGTTCGAATCTCGGCATCAGCTCAACATCCTGTGATTCCAGGCAAATCGCTTTGTCTCCCCGTGCCTACTACAAATTAATGTGTTCTTCTGTAATGTAAATTGTGCTCATGCCATGTTGTCGAGTTCGCGCTATATAATATTGCAAGGAAAAATAAAGTAGGGAAACTCGAGTTCACACACTACTGAACGCGAACTCTTAAGTGCATCAGCAGTGCACTGTGAATCGGAGCGTTTCACAGGCCTGTCACAGATAAGAAATGCTATCAAAACGAAATCCTACAAAACAATATACTACTGGCCAGCAGCAATTCATACCCGGACAACGTCGGGACGGGCTGCTAGATAAGTGGCAATTTGTTAGTTTCACAGTCTATATACCAAATATAGATGGTCCAATTAGATTACTACTGCTGCTGTTAGAACTGTAGGCTGGGATAGCCCTGCTGTTTTCTGTGGTGATATTAATGTTCCTAATCCTTGGATAACTCAAGAAAGCACAGTAAAATAGAGGTGAAAGGTTCTAGTAACTTCTTACTATGGTTAAGGTTAGGGTTTGCTTGCTGCGTTGTGGGTGGGCCATGCCTGTGCCAGATGCTAGACTGTCTTTTACAGGTATTGCCCAATATTAGAGTTAGTTTGCTGGAGAATATCTTTTATGGTGTCCATTAGTGTCTATTGCAAATTATGAGTTTTTGCTGTAGATGTTGCTTAGTTTTGAGGTTCACCACTTTATGTTGCGGCCAGGGTATGCAACTGGCAGTGTCCTTGGGCAGGGATGGTTGTGCGAACTTGCATCCTCAATTTCTGTAAGAGTTTTTTGGGGTCAATTTAGGAATTAAAATAAGATTTTGGCCCTGGAGAGGCACACAGTTGTGACTCATTCCCAGGTTTACAGATCCTTGTAAATCTGGGAATGCGTCAAAACCCATGGGTGTTGCATAGGAACACAAACTGCAACACCCATGGAATGCCTCCTTGACTCAGAATAAGGCAACAGTGACTTGGGCTGCGTTGCATTACACCATATCTATGAGGCCATGATAAGCCATGCAAAGTGGCTTTGCGTTGCCACGTAGATATGGGTCTGCACTATGTGCCACCGGAGCATCATAAAAAGTGACGCACCAGTGAAGCAAGGAGTTTGTAAATAAGCCCCCAACTATTCACAACCAATGTTACTTTTTTATTCCCTTTGGCGTTATTTCCCTAATTTTTCATCATTATTTCTATCCCATATTCTCTTTTTTCTGCTTATACCCTCTGATTCTCCCCCAGTAATCTCCCTTGATCACAATATTCCTCTCTAGTTTCTTTCCTTTTACTGCTCTCTCTCACCCTCACTCACTCACAATCTCTCATACTCTTTTCACTTTCTTTCACAGACTTATTCTCTGTTACTTGCGCCCATCCTTTATCAATACACCCCTTTTCACTCTACAACTCCTTTATTCCCGATGTATTCTCTATGTTTTCATGACTCTCTCTCATTATTCCTCTGGCAGTATATTTTCCTATCTATTTGTTCTCTTTCTGAATTTTGTTTTTCCTCTATATTGTTCTTCTCAATTGATAATTCACTCTGGTCACACATAGCTATATAGTTCATGAATGTAGTGGTTTATTGTGTGTGATGTCTTATAGCTTAGTTCTTTTATTAGGTAACGACATTGCAGATGTGTTAATTATTGGGATATTAATATAGTTACAGCTTCTTTAAGTGTCACAGAGACTGGAATCATTTAGCGTTTCTCGTGTGAGACTTTGGGAATATGCTAAACATTTTATTACTTATATTTTTAATACATATCTAAAAATATATAAATATGTCGCTTTTAAAGGCTTCTTGGTTTACATATTTATGGATTTGGAGTGTTTAGGGTGCATAGGACTAGCTGCAGGATAACATATATATCAAGTAATGGTCTCATTGACTTACCTGAGATCTTGTCTCAGTCGAGTGAATGATTGTCCCACTGCTTACGTCCCAGACACGTACAAGTCCATCCTTCATTCCTCCTCCAACGGCAAGTGTGTCAGAAATCCAGGGACACCAGTTCATTGCCTGAATGTTCGGGTTCAAATATTTTATTGTATTTGAGAAAAAAGGGTATACAATCGAAAGTTACAGCAATACAAAATGCATGAAGTGGTATATAGTGCACATGACAACAGAATAAATACCATTTAGGAGTAGTTACAGTTAGGTGTCAAACAAGACGTTTAGGTTAAACCATGAGAAAACATTTAGATCGAATCTATCATATGTTTACCAGAAGGTAAATTGCTGCAGAGTGCCCATTTCTCTGGGACATGCAGATGATTATACAGAATATATTGTGAATGCCAAAACAGCATCGTGACATTTGCAACCTGAATGCAATTGTGAGGAACAATATTGTAATGTGCGACAAAGTATGTATCGCCTGCTAGTTACCGGAAAGGAACAAGAAAGAAAGGTGGTAGGAGGAAGGAGGAGGATGGGAGAAGCAGGAAGGGCAGGAAGTGGTGTGATGGGATGTTGGCTTTGTCTGTGTAATATAAGATCCTTGGGAAGGGACCCACAGGAGTGCTGAGCCGCTTGGCCCTGAGAACTTTGTGGCATATTTACAAAGAAGTGGCGGAGGGCGGTGTTCGCCGCCTTGGCATCATATTTGCACCATATTTACGACTTCCGTGACCTAACACGTGAAATGAGTGTTGCTGTGGGAATTTCACTGCAACACCCATCACTTTTTGACACGGCCATAGACTTACAACGAGGTGCTAATCTGAGGCAGTGTCTAAAGCTAATACCATGATTCAGAAAAGGGGGTGGTGATGAACAGAGTGTCTGAATTAAGCAGACCACACTTACCCAGTCCAAAGATCAGGGCTTGATCCATCACCGTTTTTTAGCTCACTGCACCATCGCAGCTCAGAACTTGGCTACATGCAAATTATTCTGTTCCTGTCCCAGTGCATGATGGGAACAGGGCAAACCAAACTACCAAGCCAATTCTTATCCTGGGAAGGAAACAAGCTTCCGGGGACCGGTTTCTGGCATTTCAGCCATCTTCGGCCCGGCTTGTTTGACTCCTGATGGTGCAATGAGCAAGGGACTCACATCTGAGTATACCCTTCCACGCTTATGGTGGACAAAATGATTCAGAAAAGGGGGTGGTTATGAACAGAGTGTCTGAATTAAGCAGACCACTCTTACCCAGTCCAAAGATCAGGGCTTGATCCATCACCGTTTTTTAGCTCACTGCACCATCCCAGCTCAGAACTTGGCTACATGCAAATTAGTCTGTTCCTGTCCCAGTGCATGATGGGAACAGGGCAAACCAAACTACCAAGCCAATTCTTATACTGAGAAGGAAACAAGCTTCCGGGGACCGGTTTCTGGCATTTCAGCCGTCTTCGGCCCGGCTTGCTTGACTCCTGATGGTGCAATGAGCAAGGGACTCACATCTGAGTATACCCTTCCACGCTTATGGTGAACAAAATGATTCAGAAAAGGGGGTGGTGATGAACAGAGTGTCTGAATTAAGCAGACCACTCTTACCCAGTCCAAAGATCAGGGCTTGATCCATCACCGTTTTTTAGCTCACTGCACCATCCCAGCTTAGAACTTGGCTACATGCAAATTAGTCTGTTCCTATCCCAGTGCATGATGGGAACAGGGCAAACCAAACTACCAAGCCAAGCCGAAGACAGCTGTAATGCCAGAAACCGGTCCCCGGAAGCTTGTTTCCTTTCCAGTAAAAGAATTGGCTTGGTAGTTTGGTCTGCCCTGTTCCCATGATGCACTGGGCCAGGGACAGACTAATTTGCATGTAGCCAGGTTCTGAGCTGGGATGGTGCAGTGAGCTAAAAAACGGTGATGGATCAAGCCCTGATCTGTTGACTGGGTATGAGTATTCTGCTTAATTCAGATACTCTGTCCATCACCACCCCCTTTTCTGAATCGTTTTGTCCACCATAAGCGTGGAAGGGTATGCTCAGACATGAGTCCCTTGCTCACTGCACCATCAGGATTCAAGCAAGCCGGGCCGAAGACGGCTGTAATGCCAGAAACCGGTCCCCGGAAGCTTGTTTCCTTTCCAGTAAAAGAATTGGCTTGGTAGTTTGGTCTGCCCTGTTCCCATGATGCACTGGGCCAGGGACAGACTAATTTGCATGTAGCCAGGTTCTGAGCTGGGATGGTGCAGTGAGCTAAAAAACGGTGATGGATCAAGCCCTGATCTGTTGACTGGGTATGAGTATTCTGCTTAATTCAGATACTCTGTCCATCACCACCCCCTTTTCTGAATCGTTTTGTCCACCATAAGCGTGGAAGGGTATGCTCAGACATGAGTCCCCTGCTCACTGCACCATCAGGATTCAAGCAAGCCGGGCCGAAGACGGCTGTAATGCCAGAAACCGGTCCCCGGAAGCTTGTTTCCTTTCCAGTAAAAGAATTGGCTTGGTAGTTTGGTCTGCCCTGTTCCCATGATGCACTGGGCCAGGGACAGACTAATTTGCATGTAGCCAGGTTCTGAGCTGGGATGGTGCAGTGAGCTAAAAAACGGTGATGGATCAAGCCCTGATCTGTTGACTGGGTATGAGTATTCTGCTTAATTCAGATACTCTGTCCATCACCACCCCCTTTTCTGAATCGTTTTGTCCACCATAAGCGTGGAAGGGTATGCTCAGACATGAGTCCCTTGCTCACTGCACCATCAGGATTCAAGCAAGCCAGGCCGAAGACGGCTGTAATGCCAGAAACCGGTCCCCGGAAGCTTGTTTCCTTTCCAGTAAAAGAAATGGCTTGGTAGTTTGGTCTGCCCTGTTCCCATGATGCACTGGGCCAGGGACAGACTAATTTGCATGTAGCCAGGTTCTGAGCTGGGATGGTGCAGTGAGCTAAAAAACGGTGATGGATCAAGCCCTGATCTGTTGACTGGGTATGAGTATTCTGCTTAATTCAGATACTCTGTCCATCACCACCCCCTTTTCTAAAGCTAATACCATGCACAAGCAGGCGTTAGATGGCCGCTACGAGGAGAAATACCTTTATTTCCCCAGGTTTTTGCTTTTTTTATTGGTCCTGCATTCTGCTGCACATATAGCAAAACACCATTAGTGTTTGTTTATGTGCAGGAAGGTGTCCCTTCCTGCACATAAACAATCATTAAATAATGACGATTTGCTACTTCAATTTGTGCTGCAGGAGGCCACAATGATGTTAGGGTGTCTGTGTAGCACTAGGCAGCTATTTTTAGTTCCAGAGCAACACAGGGGTGTGCCGTTTTGTTGTAAATAGGGCCCATCCCTGCGTTTTTTAAAAGACTCAGCATGGTGCTGCAAAATTTGTCACAGCCCGCACTGGCCCCTTTCCTTGTAGATATGCCCCCTAGTGGTTCACTAGATCTAAATGGGAAGCTGAACCCTAAGATTGTGGGGGTAGTAGCTCTCTTGATTTACAGCAGTGGTTCCTCTACACCAAAGTGTAAATCATCGCCTGAGCAACAGGCACAAACTGTGCTAACTGGTAAAACAAATCACTTGTGTAGGAGCGACCTCTTAGAGCCTCCAGGAAGCAGCCAGTTTCAGTCATTGAAGGTGGACCCTCGTATTGATAGTGCCCCACCTCAATCTAATGGAGAAGCATTGGGAGTCCCAATATACACAGAGGACTAAGATTGATGGGTGGTGATTTTGGAACACCTTGAACTACGTAATCACAGTGCATGCAGAAAAAAAAACTTGCTCTTGCTGGCATCAAATTTATCAGAGAGCAAGACGAAAATTAAATCTGATATCATACAGAATATCAACTACGGCCAGGGAAGGAATAGTGGGGCATATTATCAAGGGGGTTTATCTCCGTTTTTTTGGCTTTAAAAGCCAAGAAAGCGGAGATAAAATTATCTCCCTATTACCAAGCTGTCGCTAACACCAGTTAGCGACAGCTAGTAGGAGATAGCGACCATCTTGGGCCCCACTTTGCATGTCAGTGATATTTATCACTAATGAGATGCAAAGTGGGCGTGCCAAGATGTTAGAGACTGAAAACAGTCGCTAACATCGCTATCTCCTATTACCAACTTTTGGAGATATTCGCGCTAAGCGGGAATATCTCCAAAAGCTAACACCTGCCCTGAGCAGTTCTTAGCCATGTTATCCAATGGGAGGTGGATAACATGGCTAAGAGCATTTGCTCGATAATGCATGAATATCGCTGACTTTTCAGCGATATTCATGCATTTCGGCCGTTTTTTATCGCATTTGCGATAAACCTTGTTAATAGCAAGGTTTATCTGCGATAAAAATCGCCGATGTGCGGCGATAATTTTTGTCTCTAAACAAGTTAGAGACAAAAATTATCGCTAGTTGTTGGTAATATGCCCCAGTGTTTGTGCCTTTGACTGTCTGCAGAAAATAACTATGTACATGAGACATTGTAATTAAATTGTCAAATGAAGCCACTACGTTAGATCCCCTCTGGAAATTGAGGGTGTCAATGTTGTCCATCACAATAGGTGCTGTTGAATGTTCTTCAACAGCACCTAATGCTTGCAGGTCAATCTTGCTGAGCAATCCTAGTTTGGGGCGCTCCTTATGGAGTAACCATTGCGCATTAAAATGTATAACATATAACTGAGGGGACCAGTGGGCCTCCCCAAGATCCACTGTGGAGTGGGAACTATGATATAGTGGCACGCGGTTGGCCCATTCCTCGGTTGGTAACCACAAAACACCCTCTACTGACTGTTGATTTTTCCGCCTGATGGACCAGTGATATATATGCAAAACAATGGTTAACCTGAGACTCATTACATTAAATTATTGTTTAGCAGAGAAAAACATATTCAGTGCATACACTTCACTTACTGTAAAAGACATGATTAGAGTCTAGCCTCATAAATAATTTTAATATGCAAAAGCAATTTATACGAACTGACAGTAGTTGTTCGAGTGGCATATAAGTTTTATGCCATTTCAATTGACAAACAAAAAAAATTACAATGGTGCGATGTGTCCCAGTGAAAAACACACACACATAGCATTCACCAATTAATAGTGCTTTATAAAAAGCCACACATTCCAATATGTGTTTCTTTTTACACAACGGTGGCTCCCGATTACGTTTGTGTGTAATAGTATCAACGTCGTTTCGAAATAATTTGCAGTATTAGAAACTAATACATGCTCAGGTTAGAAATATGACTATAAGGTGCTTTTGTGCAAGGTTAGCCACATTGTGAGGATGTTACCTGAACAATTTACAAAGCCGCAAAATCAGGTCTGTGGTAATTACCTGTTGATATAATGTAAGCATGATTAAAGTAATTATCGCATAAGGCGAACAATGAAGGACTTGGGTAAGGTCTAGCCCCCATCTAAATGAGTGAACAGACACGTTGTACCTAATGGGAGGAACAAAATTGTGAATATTACTCGATCAAAGAAAGTGGGCTGTTGATATATTAAAACTTGAGTAAGCATTTTGGAACATTTGTGGGAACATCTAATAATGCTGGGTTTCTCTTAACACTGTGCAGCACTCACTCAGCAAGTAAAACCATGGACATGGGTGTAGCTTGGTCACTAAGATTTGGGGGTCGGCGGGGGCGATGGGGAGGGCAAAGCTTCAGATTTCCCAACAGTCATGCTGGCATATCTTGTTAACATACATTATCTGAGAAACAGAACATTAGGGGCTCTTAAGGGGAAGTGGAAAGTGAGAGCAGCGCAGATTGTTAGAAGTAAATAAAGCAAAATATTTTGTAAAGTAACCAACATTTTTCAGGAGCTTCAAAGCAGAGAGGAGAGAGAGTGTGTGTATGTGTTTTAGGGTGTGTGTGCATGTAAAAATCCTAGGTGAAATCCGACAGACACCTCACCAGACCTGACTGGGAGCACCTGTTCCCAAGTATTTATTAACAAATACATTTATTAGGGGGTGTAACACTCCAAACACACCCCCCTGAAGCCAGTGGCGGCTCCTTCGCTAAGGCAGGGAAGTGTCGCCCCACTGCTTTCCGCAGGGAAAAAAAAGGAAAAATAAAATTATAACTTGAGTTATTATAATTGTATTTGTTCCTGCTGCAGCGTCTCCGTGGGGCGGGCATGTCTGCTCTGCTCTCAGAGCAGGGGGAGGAGTGGTGGGCACTATGTAAGTGTGCATGAATGCTTGAACGGACCTCCCGAGCCGGGAAAATATTCATGCTCACTTTGCATGTTCTTCATGCAGGCTGCATACCAGCCTGTATGAAGAACATGCCCAGGCTCCCATTCCCTGGCTGAGCACCAAACGACATTGCAGCATTGTGGTTGACTATGGGGAGCCTCGGAAACCGGGTGGTTCCTGCTTCCTGTTTCCACAGAAGAAGCCAGGAAGAGAGTGGAGGGGAGGTGGCGGCAGCAGGCCAGCAGGTAAATGAATTTTTTATTTTAATTTTCAACCCCCTTTTCCCCCCTCCCTGCCCTCCTGCTGCTTTCTGGGGGCAGAGCAACTTCCTGAAGCTACCCCCAGACCATGTATTACGCCACATTGCATGATTCAGTATTCAGGAATAATCGATGACGAGGCGCAGATTGTAATAGTTCTACATGCAGGGAACCGGTTCAATATTCAGGCTTGCGATTGGCAGGGCACATGTCCCTTTGGCTAGCTGTCTTGCGTCGGCCAACCTGACATGTGCACTTTGAAACCCCGAACCCAGCTGTCTTAAGACGGCTGGTTTAGACCAAGCCCATGCCTTCAGTGCCCTCCGGAGCGACGAGAGAGGCTGATCCCTCCAATCCTGGCTCTGCTATCAGCACGAGAGCAGCAAAAGCATTGGTTAGGGAAGTTGTTGATGGTTCTGAGAGAGCGCAATTTGAATAAAACGTATATCCGAGCCATATTTACAAACATATCGTATAACGTAGGAATGAAATGTATATCGTAACATGAAGTTGACACTTATAGCATATAATTAACTGATGTTATCAAGGTAATATGGGAAATGTAACTGTATTTACCCTTGAACATGCATTAGATTTAGAAGGCCCGTATATGTAGTGGGCTAATGTAGAAATGTGTAGAAATGCTTACGAACTGAAGAACGTGCAAAGTGGAATTCATGTACATGTATAACTTTAAATGGAGAAACGGCGAGAAATGTAACACGGAGAGATGTGCAGGGAAAATACATAACGAGATAACGAACAAGAATATAACTTTGTATCTATGTAATTTATATTCTATGTAGAATGTATTCACTTAAGCAAACGATTTACTAAATGCGATTATATATAAATGTGTGTTAAAGGTTATACTGTGTAGAAAGCTTCTTGTAAGAATGTTAGAAGGGTTTAGGTCATGTGTGATTTTAACCTAGCTGACCAAGGGTTCGCAGGAGTGTAGTCCGCTGTTTGTAATTTAGTGGGCTCACAGGAGTCGTGAATAGCCTTGATGTGAACGTGCGAGCCAAGGGGTCTAGTCTTTGTTAGATTTAAGGTGACAATGCCGGACGGAGTTTATGGCCTAAACGTGATAAGGGGCGCTTGGAATTTGAGTCTTGTTTTGAAATGACCATTCAAAGGACCAAGAAAGGTTATGCATATAGCCGTAAAGAACTAAAGGTCTGCTGAGGTGATAGACTTTGCTCCAAAAGGACAACTGATATGTCAATGAAGTCACCAGCAAGAAGACGAAGATGGCGCCTAAGGAGAAGGGTCAACTTAACGGACGACGGAAGGAGATGAAGACATGGAAAAGAGCAAAGAATGAGATCATGGGGAAAGTCCGTGGTGGGCGTCGAAGGGGCGTTCCACCCACACTGTGATTGTGTATTTTAGGGACAGCACCCCGGGGAGAAGATAGCGAGAGCGAAGGCGAAGGCGAGCAGCTCAGAGCGAAGGGCGAAGAGTAGATGACTTGAGCAGATGCGCTGAGAGAGATCAGAGCGCAAGAGAGCAGTAGGCCGAGGACCCTTAGAGAGCGGATGGGTAGGCAGAGAGGGTACTGCTCCTTAAACTTACATTACCTTTAGAGGCTAAGAGAGTTTGTACTTCTTTGGAAGTCAAATTGCTGACACCTTTTTAGGTTAGGAACTTGCGAAGTAGGGATGTCACTTAGTATAGAGTAGGGACAGATTAACTTGATTATTTTTCTCTTTCTTTAGATGACGCAACGGAACCACATCATATCTATGCTTTTAATTTGTTGATTCTCGAGCTGACTTTAATTGTATTCGTTTATAGACTGAGGTTCTTTAGGGAATATTTGTTCCTTTTAGTTCCTGTATATTTGATGAACCTTATCCTGAGAGGATTGTATATGCAACTTTTCTTAATTTTATATTAAATCTTTTAAACTTTATCAGTTGTAAGTGGTTCTTCAGAGTTGCGTCAGTTCATGGGGTTTATCTAACCTATGCGGGGTTTGTCTTTTACTCAACGACAGGAAACAAGCGATCCAAAATTGACGAATGAGATAAGTTATTAAAATTGATCATAAATTGATATTAAAATCTCATTCCCCGCAGTTGGTAGCAGAGAAAGATGGTTTTCTTCTTGAGGAAGACAACCTAGGTCAGGTCTAGATTACCCCAAGGTCCCTAGTCATCGACGACCAGAAGAAGAATCCCTGCCGAAGAAGGTGCTGACGGTGCGTCGAGAGAAAAGCAGCAGAGTCGGTCGAGAGTGAGTATAAGGGTCATGCGTTGTAAGATTGCGGGATTTTATGTTGTACCTGTGTTGTAATGTCAAGCGGAGTTGAATGCCTGTAGTGTGATTGAGGGAAGGTTGTGAGCGCGCGCAACCGGATAAAATCTTAAGTTCAAAGGGAGCTTAAGTGGTTCAGGTGTATCGAACACCCAGAGTAATTTGTCTACCATTGAAAGGGGGTCATGAGGTACCATTGATCGCCCGACAGACCGATGATAGGGGGAGCGTAAGAGTGAGTGTATGAGTAACGGACGCTGGTCGTACGTTTACTGTGTGTAAGTAACCTATCAGTTAAGGCGATCGTCTGACCGTGTGAGGAAAGACGTTTCGTCAGTTGAGGTGACAATTACAGTTAGACTGTGGCCGTACAGTCAGAGAAAAGTGATCGCTTGGACGGAAGTAGTCATTTTTCAGCGTATGAATGAAAACGCATGCAAGATCGTGAGACGAGTTGTGAAAGAAGGGGAATTGCTGCAAAGGGAACGAGTGACGTCAGCGTAGAGCCGCGCTGAGATTGGTCGGTCAGCGTAGAGTCGCGCTGGGATAGGCCGATTAGCGAGAGTCGCGTAGGGATTGGTTGGTTTGTCATCGGGACGTAAACAAGGAAGAGAAAGAGGAAAATTGTAGATTGTCGAAAATGAAGTGTTTTAAGAGTTTAAGGGCGATCTTCAAGAGAGATAGAAGAAACTTATATGCGGGAGAAGAAGCTCCACCAGAAGGCACACCAGCTTATCATATGGCAGTAAATGTAGGCTTACACTCGATACTATGGATCTCCGAGTGGAATAAGCTAACAGAAGGGAATAAGGAACTGACGTTTCCGAGATACGGAACGTTTAAGCTAGAAGTATTGAACCAACTGAAAGCAGTAATGCTTGCAACAAGACCTCTACCGAGGCCAACACAGTTCGAAGCACTTAGTGCATGGTTTAGAGCAGCACACGAAAAGAGCGTAAAGAGACGCCAGGAAAGAGTGAGGCGATCGGTAAAAGCAGTGCAGGATGCTAAATGGGACGATGAAGCCAAAAAGTGGAGGGTGCAAAAGATAGAAGCAGACAAGCTGTACCCGATGCTAGAAGTTACGGGGGAAAAGAAACCTCTAGAAGAAGATGAGGATAGCGAGACAGAAGAGGATCTGATAGAGAGACTATTAACAGATAGACCACCTCCGTACAGCGGAGAAACCGAAAGTCCTGTATTACAACAAGGGGACGGAGCTAGATGGGGGGAATATAAATCGCTCCCAGTATCAGAGTGGGATGCCAAGAAAGGTGAGGAAGTACCTCAATCTAGTTCCGAACAGAGAGTAGTAGGAAGATTCGTGGTCCAGAAGGTGCCAGAAATGCAGTATGCAAGGTCGTATCAAATGCCAGATGCTCTGCAAGTACCTGTTACCATAGGGCCTATAGTGTCAATCTATAACCCGGAGGGAGTCCAGCAGGAGGAACAGGCACAATGGGACAGGGAAAGGGCAGAGATGGAGAATAGGAATAGGATGATGAATCCTCAGAGGCAGATACTAGCACCAATGAGTCGGAGTACCCCACTAGATTCCGCAACGGGTCCCGGGATAGAACAGGGGGGCCAAAGAGGACAGATGGATTTAAGGGGACCGAAACCGAAATCCTATAAAGAATTAAGGGAATATTTGAGAGAATGGGATACTGCCGAGGAAACAGAGAATAAGAAATTAGAAACCGGAGCAGAATGGAGTGATCAGGATAACAGGATCCTCTCTCATTGTGGAGCTGGCGAAAGCAGCCCAGAGTGGGAGAGAGGGAGTCAAGGAAGCAGAGGAGATACTTGCCATATTACCAGCGGCAATAGGCAAATGTGTAACGACAGAAGTACAGGGTGTGGGGAGGTGCCTCGCGTCACTTTTAGCGAGGGAGAACGAAGGACGCAGGAGTATCGAAATAGTTTCAGATGCACTCACCATGCCCCAGAAGAAAATGCGCGACATTGGAATCACGGTAACATGGAGAGTCGTGAAACGTCTCGACATGCCTCCGGTGATCACAAACGAAATCACGGGAACATGGAGAGCCGCGAAGGGTCTCGCCATGCATCCGGTGAACACGAACGAAGTCACAGAAATATAGGGAGTCGCGAAACGTCTCGCCATGCATCCGGTGATCACGAACGAGATTGCGGGAACATGGAGGGCCAGGAAGGATCTTATCGGTTGTTGAGCGACACCAGACAGCAAGCGAGTTACAATGGTTTAGAACAGCACGGTGGATCCTATATCGTATCTGGAGACACCGAGCCAGAAAGACGGAATGTAGTGATGGGGAATGGAGCAATGTTCCACCACACCCCAAGGGAAGATGGAAAGGCTTGGGATCTAGAGAGGTGGGAACAAAGAGATGGAAGAAAAACTCCTCATAACTCACCTGTGCTTAGGCGTAGAGCGCATAGTGGAGGTGAGAGGGATGTAAGAGAACAACCTAGGACTGACGTACTGAGAGCTGAAATTAAAGCAAGACGGATTGATGTAATGAGTTTAAAATCAGACTTGGATGAGATAATTGATGGCACAGTGGCAATAGAAAGGTTAGAGCTGTATGAACCGGATGAAATACTGTTTTTATCTAAGGATGTTACTCGGAAAGCAAGGGCAGCTCATGAGAAATTATCTGAATTAGCAGACAAGTATATGATAGACATGTCACGAACTAAAGCCTTACAGGCCAACCATAGGCTGAATTGCACAGATCGAGATCTAGATGAGCGTAGGACGATTGGGCTAAGAGTACACATAAGGGAACTGATCATGTGTATTAGGATATGGAAAGATCTGGATAGATGGGAGGAAAAATGGTCCAAGAGGGGATCTGTCAGAAGAAGTGCACTTGTGAAGTCCCAGGATGGAGACCTAATGCGAATGGAAGCTTTCCCTTTGCGAGAAATCGCGAACGGAAACTACGTTCATGTACCTTGGAGTAGGGGGGATTTAGCGGCATTCACTAATTCTTTCCCCAAGTTAAGAGAGAACCCCGTAGAGTGGTACAAGCAAGTAGAGAGGTTCGTGAAGATCTCAAAGGTGCTGTGGATCGATTTGAACACCTTGTTCGATATCGTAGTACCTGGAGATTTGTGGACGGCATGCAAACTTAGTATCGAATGGCCCACTTGTGAGCCTCCGAGAGATACCCAGACAAACGGCCCATCCGATAGAGTCATGGAAAAGTACGAAAGAGTAATTGCATGGTTAAAAGAGAAAGTGCCAGTGCAAGACATAGACTGGGTTAAGATAGATCGAACAACTCAGGAACCTAAAGAGACAGTTCATGAATTCTACGAGAGACTGCTGAAAGCATTTAAACAGTATAGCGGGTTGGATGTCATGGATCCTAAAGACATAGGACAGTTTGTGTCGAAGTTTGTTCTAGGATTGAGACCAGACATAAGCCTAATGATTCAACAGCATTTGATTTGTTGGCAGAACAAACCGTTAGATGAGATTCTGAGGTATGCAAGGTACTGTAGCGACGAAATAGATTCGAAGGCAAAGAAACTTAAAGAAAAGCTGATGTTGGTGCAAATGCAATCAGCTGGAAAGGGTGGACAGCGGCAACAGGGAACAGGAACACCAGTAAAGAAACAGAATAATCAAAACAGAGATGAGGAAGAGAGAGGGAGACCGAGAATAGATATCGCGACACTGAAAAAGACAACGAGGTGTCATCAGTGTAACGAGGTGGGACATTGGAGACGCGAGTGTCCATATAATGTCGAGACGGGGGAATTAGAACAGGAAGAGGACGAGTTTCAACCCAACATGGTAAAGGGAACAGCAGTCCCGAAGGGAAAGTTTATCAAAGGGGGGAATCAGACTCCTCGAGCCCCGTTTCCTCAACCACCTCGCATTAACAATGGAGGGAAAACCTATAGACAAATGCCATTGTTCGTAGGAGGAGAAGAATGCTACTACGTTGATCCTCTTACGGGGCAACGAGTGAATAGAGAAGAGGACTGTACTCTAGGTGCAGCCCTGGAAGTAGATCAGAGAGGACCATACGTAGAGGCTGAAGTAGCTGGATGTCCTACGACCTTTTTGGTGGATACGGGGGCCACTCGATCCACGTTGAGATCAGCGGTAGTCCCAGGTTTGCCAATGTCGGGAGAGACGATTCAGGTGGTAGGAGTCGCAAACAGGAGGATGACGAATCCTCTAACAGAACCAGTGTCAGTAAAGATAGGGAATTACAGTGACGAACATCAGTTTGAAATCTGTGATTCTAGCCCTGTGTGTTTGCTAGGAAGAGATCTGTTGTGTAAATTGAATTGCACAATACATTGCACACCTGAAGGGGTAGAGGTGCAGACCAATGATGAGGACGCCGATTTTAAAGTCGTAAACTCACAGGAATGTGTGGAACTATATCCTACCTTGACAGTGGAGGAGCTTCCACAGGATTTGAGGGACAAAGTGTCAGCTGAAGTGTGGGATTTTACAGGAGAAGAAATAGGATTGATCAAAGGGGTAGAACCAGTAAAGATCATGGTAAGACCCAATGCTGAGTATCCGAGAATACCACAATACAAATTGACACCGGAGACGATTGCAGGAATAAAGCCTGTGATCGAATCCATGATTAAGCAGGGAATATTGAAGGAGATCGTGGGAAGTCCATGTAACTCCCCGATTATGGGTTTACAGAAGCCTAGTGGAAAATACAGAATAGTGCAGGATCTTCGAAAGATTAATAATATTGTTGTTTCATGTTGTCCAGTGGTACCGAATCCATCAGTGATATTATTCCAGATACCGTTCCAAGCTGAATGGTTCACCGTAATAGATTTGTGCCAGGCTTTCTTTTCGATTCCTTTAGATGAAGAGAGCCAGTATCTTTTCGCTTTTAAGCTGGAAGATCGCGTTTTAACATGGTGTCGTATCCCTCAGGGGTATACAGAAAGCCCATCAATTTTTAACCAGCTACTGAAGAAGAATCTTGAAAGTCTAGTACTGCCCAAGAACTCGGTTCTAGTCCAGTACATAGACGACCTCCTAGTTGCGTCAGAAACTGAGGAAGCTTGCAAAGTAGACACCATTACCTTGTTAAATCACTTGGCCGAGAACGGACACAAGGTGTCTCCAAGTAAATTGCAGTATTGTAAGACTGAAGTGCAATACTTGGGCCATAGGATTGAAAAGGGAAAGCGGAAGGTGTCTCCAGACAGAATAGAGGGGATCATGAAAATGAACGCGCCTACAACACAAAGAGTCAGGATGTTTCTAGGCATGGTCGGTTATTGTCGGCAGTGGATAGCCAACTTCTCACTGAAGGCAAAACCGTTACTACAACTGACGCACAAAGGAGTAAGTGATCCGGTACCATGGGACAAAGATTGTTTGATGGCATTTTTGCAGCTGAGGGAGGACCTATGTCGTGCCCCTGCTTTAGGAATGCCTGATTACACAAAGCCATTTTTGCTTTACTGCTGCGAAAGAGAGGGATGCGCTTTAGCAGTTTTGGCCCAGATACACGGAGATGCGCGTAGGCCAGTGGCGTATTTTTCGGCTACATTAGATCCAGTAGCCGCAGCGTTGCCCGGATGTCTCAAATCCGTTGCTGCAACGGGTGTCAGCATTGAACGTTGTGAAAGTGTGGTAATGGGACATCAGTTAGTGGTGTACGTACCGCATTCTGTGGAATTGTTAATGACCAGGACTAAGACTCAGCATCTGACAAATAGCAGGCTCACACGCTACGAGCAAGTCATATTGGCTGCCGAGAATGTGACCCTAAAGAGATGCTCCGTCTTGAATCCTGCTACTTTGATGCCACTTCCAAATGATATTGATGATGAAATCTGTACAGATCATGACTGCCTAGATGTGACTGAACTATGCACCAAACCGAGACCAGATATCGTAGATGAGCCATTGACTGACCCCGATGAAATATTCTTTGTTGATGGTTCATGCGTAAGAGACGATATTGGTCAGCTGAGAGCAGCTTATGCAGTTTGTACTATTACCAGAGTTGTGGAAGCCGCCTGCCTGGAAGGAGTACATTCCGCTCAGGTAGCTGAAATTATTGCTTTGACCCGTGCCTGTTTAGCAGGTAACAAAATTCGAGTCACCATATACACCGATAGCCAGTATGGTTTCGGGGTAGTTCACGACTATGGGCAGTTATGGTCTCAAAGAGGTTACATGACCTCCTCGGGTTCTCCAATTAGGAATGGAGAATTCGTGAGATTATTGTTAGAGGCATTGCAAGGTCCGTCAGCCATAGCAGTTGTCAAATGTGCTGCGCACACGAAGAACGTAGACTTTGTGTCGCAAGGCAATCGTTATGCTGATGAGGTAGCGCGTTATTGCGCAGAACAAGGTTATTCTCACACCAATGTAGAAGTGGGGGGAATACAGGAAAGAACTGAATTGACGATGTTGTTAGATACTGTAGATACATGGGATGAGCTAAAGTGTGTTCAAGAAAATGCACCAGATGATGAGAAAAAGGGCTGGGAGACAGCTGGATGTACTAGAAGTGAGATGAATTTTTGGATCTCTGCAGATGGGAGAGCAGTTTTACCAAATGAACTTGTTAGTCCAATGGCAAGGAAATTACATGGATCAGCACACATAGGTAGAGATGCTATGGTGAGAGTATTCAGACAAACGTGGTTTAACCCGAAGTTTAGATCAGCGGCAGAAGCAGTATGTCAGCGATGTGCGATCTGTCAGCAACTAAACGTAGGAAAGAGAACGCCAGTCACATTGAGTCACATTGGGAGGTCTGGGGGGCCTTTCAATAGAATGCAGCTGGATTTTATTGAAATGCCTCAATGCAATAGACTCAGATACGTGTTAGTGATTGTCTGTATTTTTTCTAGATGGGTTGAAGCTTACCCGACACGTAGGTGTGATACACTCACAGTAGCGAAATTGTTACTTAGAGGGTTCGTACTCCTGAGGCAAAACAGCCGGGAGCTTGATTTTAAAACTGTATCTTTGTGTATTTTGTGTATTTTACAAAGCCTACCTCAACTGCTGCTAGCACCTTGCACTTTACTCCTTGAGGGCGCCGTGTAGCGGATCCAGCGCTCACGAGTCACCCTCCACGCCGCTCCCTTCGCGCCTGGCCACGCCCACCCACAGGCCACGCCCCCTCTGCCCTACTTAAAGCGCTGACTTACAAGCGCCCAGTTGGTTCGTACTCCTGAGGCAAAACAGCCGGGAGCTTGATTTTAAAACTGTATCTTTGTGTATTTTGTGTATTTTACAAAGCCTACCTCAACTGCTGCTAGCACCTTGCACTTTACTCCTTGAGGGCGCCGTGTAGCGGATCCAGCGCTCACGAGTCACCCTCCACGCCGCTCCCTTCGCGCCTGGCCACGCCCACCCACAGGCCACGCCCCCTCTGCCCTACTTAAAGCGCTGACTTACAAGCGCCCAGTTGGTTCCTACTCCTGAGGCAAAACAGCCGGGAGCTTGATTTTAAAACTGTATCTTTGTGTATTTTGTGTATTTTACAAAGCCTACCTCAACTGCTGCTAGCACCTTGCACTTTACTCCTTGAGGGCGCCGTGTAGCGGATCCAGCGCTCACGAGTCACCCTCCACGCCGCTCCCTTCGCGCCTGGCCACGCCCACCCACAGGCCACGCCCCCTCTCCGTCCCAGAGAACTCCTTTTTCAATGTGCAACCCCAGAACGCGCAGCGGACGTGCGCAGCGGGCGCGCCGTTTGCGCGCCGTTTGCGCGCCTAAGGCAAGCCCGTCTACGCCCGTCCGCGACCGGACGGGGCCAGGGGCACGTCCCCATGCCAATTTTATGTTCTACTCCTCTGAGGAGCTGACCTCTCTCCAGGGCCGCTGGCCACTCTCAGAATCCACTGTAAGGCACATTGCATCGTTAGATCTCATCTCCTCTTCTGCCCTTACACTGCTGCCGCCATTGTCGGCTCCACCCTCGCTTTGTCCCCCCCTATCTAACCCTCCCCCCCCTATTCCTCCGTTATCTGTCATCTTACTCAATACCAGATCTGCGGTCAAACACCATCATGAGCTATCTGTCCTCCTCGACTCGGAGAAGCCGGATCTATTGCTCCTGACCGAGACCTGGTTTTGTGACTCGTCCCTCCCCGTCCTCCTGGCCACCCTTCCCCCTTCCTATGTTGCCCTACGCGCTGACGGCCCAGCGGGCAGGACAGGCGGTGGTGTGGCATTGATTGCTCGGGCAGACCTACATTTTCAAATTCTTTCATCTTCTTCTATTCCTTCCTCTGAATTCCTTGTTGCCCGATCCCTCTATTTCTCTCCCCCCATCACTTGTCTCTTGATGTATCGCCCACCCCAGCCCTCGCCCCTATTCCTACCTGCGTTCCAGGACTTACTGGCCACCCTGGTGGTCAATTACGCTTCAGTCCTGGTCCTCGGTGATTTTAACTATTGGCCTTCCGATCCTTCCGAGTGCGCCACTTCGAAAGAATTCACAGAATCTCTTCTCTCCCTGAACTTTGTGTCGCATAATTCGGTTCCCACCCACTCTCACGGTCACATTCTCGACCAGGTATGGTCTCTCAACCTCCCAATCTCCCCGGTGACTGTTTCCCCCTGCCCCTGGTCGGATCATGCCCTCATTTCCTTTTTTATCTCTACTGAACCAGCGCCTAAAAACCCACGTGCCAAAAACACATGGGCCAGAAATTGGAACAGAGTTGACTTCTCTGCTTTGACCTCCCTGCTCCGGAATTCCACCCCGACCCTCGCTGGCCTCTCGTCAAACTCTCAAGCCGAGGCAATTAATGCCTGGCTAGCTAGAGGCTGTGACTCTGAAGCCCCCTTGCGCCGTATATCCATCCGTCGACCCAAGGATTCAAATAGATGGTTTGATGGCAACTTAAAAGAACTTAAATTGACCGTCCGTCAAGCAGAGAGACATTGGAGGAAGGACTATTGTCCTGTATTAAAAACCCTCTACCTCTCTACACTTGCCAAATATAAAACGGCAATCCTTGATGCCAAAACCGCCCATTTCTCTGCCAAAATCACGTCAGCTGAAAACAAGCCCAGGGAGATCTTCAACATAGTGAATGATTTAGCCTTCTCTGACAGAGCCACACCCCAAATCCCTCCATCCCAGTCTTTATGTGCCCAACTCAATTCTTATTTCCGAGATAAGATTGTTACCATCAAGGCCAATATCCCTCCCCCTTCATCTGCCTTTGTCGATCCTCCCCCTCCGACTGTCCCATGTCGTCTTACCTCTATTCCCCCCCTTACCCAGGAAGCTTTCTTGGAGATTCTCCCTAAGGTTAAATCGGGCTCCCCTGCAGATGTCTGTCCTGCACGCATTCTGCAACAAATATATTCCTCTTGCCCTGAACCCCCCGTCACTTTCCTGAATAACTCTTTGGCCCAGGGAGTCTTGATACCTGCACTTAAATCTGCTACCATAGTGCCTATACTGAAGAAGCCTGGCGCGGATCCATCCATCTCAGCCAATTATCGCCACATTTCCTTACTGCCCTACTTGGCCAAGGTACTAGAGCGCCACGTCACCACGGTACTCAGTGCCCACGTAGAGGCAAATGGGGGACAGGCTTCCCGCCAGGCTGGCTTTCGTCCCAGGCACTCGACCGAATCTGTCGTGGTATCGGTCCTAGACGAACTCAGGAAGGGAATGGATCATAACCAACACCAGGCGCTGGTGCTCCTGGATCTCTCCGCCGCTTTTGACACGGTTGACCACAACATCCTTTTGTCCCGTGTCAGGGCGGCCGGAATCCAGGGAACAGCCCTGGTTTGGCTCTCCTCCTTTCTGTGGGACCGTACCCAGGCAGTTCGGCTGGGAGCCTTCACGACCACCCCACTCCCCGTCACCTGTGGTGTCCCCCAGGGCTCTTCTCTTTCTCCTTTACTATTCAACCTTTATATCTCTCCTCTTATTTTTGCTCTTCAGCAGCTGGAGGTCACTGTATTTAACTATGCAGATGACCTCCAGCTCATCTTCGACCTTTCTTCTTCCTCTCTCTACGTTTCCAATTTTCAGTCCATTATGATTTTCATCAGGGATTGGATGAACCACAACCACCTCAAATTAAACCCGGAGAAGACCGAGTTGGTTCTCACTGGTGGTTCATCCAGTCCCTGGAACCCCAACTTTTGGCACCCCACTCTTGGTCCCGCCCCTACCCCTTCAGTCACAGTAAAAACACTGGGAGTGAAAGTGAACAGTCACCTCACTCTTCATTCCCAAATCAGTTCCGTTGTCTCCTCCTGCTTCCTTACCCTTCGAACAATCCGTACTGTTTCCCGTTTTTTTTCCCCCCAGGCTCTCAAATTGATTATGGCCGCATTGGTAATCTCGCGGCTGGATTATGCTAATGCCCTCTATAATGGCATTCCGGCATACAGCTTACGGAGGCTCCAGGTGGTGCAGAACCACGCGGCCCGGCTTATCTACGGTCTCCCACGCTACCATCACTCCTCCCCCCTACTCAGGGAGCTCCACTGGCTGCCTATCAGGGAGCGCTCCCTATTTAAGACCGCCTGTATGACCTTCCAGGCCCGGCAAGGCACGGCCCCGGCCTTCATTTCCTCGCTGATAAGCGAATATGTTCCCTCCAGAGAACTCCGGTCTTCCTCCAAAGCTTTCCTTCAAACCCCACGCTTTAAGCGAAAAAAGTGGGGTGGTGCCAATTTCTCTACCTTGGCCCCTGCTTTCTGGAATTCTCTGCCTGATCACTTACGCTTTGCCACACACTATGGCTCTTTTCGAAAAGACCTCAAGACGTTCTTGTTTAGACAGGCCTTCCCTTCATAAACTCGCTCACACCTGCAACCCTCAGTAACTCGGACCCTGTTAGCGCCAAGAAACCGCTCGGTGAACGTTGCGCTCTACAAATGTTTTAAATTAGAAATTAGAAATTAGAGTTGATACCGAGGTTTGGGGTGCCATCCTCTCTGGAATCGGACAGAGGAACTCATTTTAATAGCGAAATAGTGAAGATGTTGTGCTCAGCTTTGGGTATCGATCAGAAGCTCCATTGCAGTTATCGACCAGAAGCTTCAGGGATTGTAGAGCAAATCAACAGCACGATAAAGTCCAGACTCGCCAAAGTTTGTTCATCAACATCCCTGAGTTGGCCAGACGCACTTCCAGTGGTTCTTATGAGCATACGTAGCACACCAGATAGAAAAACAGGCCTCTCTCCACATGAGGTGCTAATGGGGACAGCTATGAGATTGCCATCGGTTCCGACTGCAGCATTGTTGAACATCACAGACGATTTGATCTTGGACTACTGCAAGGGACTATCTGATGCCATTAATTCTGTGTCCCTCCAGGTCCAGGCTGCAGAGGTTCCATCAGCACAAGACTTGTGCCATGACCTGTGTCCGGGGGACTGGGTCCTGGTGAAGAAGCACGTTAGAAAAAACTGTCTAGACGTGCGTTGGCGAGGACCGTTTCAAGTCATACTTGTTACGAACACTGCAGTAAAGTGTGGAGGCCTGCCAAACTGGATACATGCTTCACACACCAGAAGAGTGCCAACACCTCTGGAAGAAACAGCTCCTCTCTCGGATGAGAATCCAGCGGAAAGCGGCGAAGCCACAGAGGGGGAGAGCCAAGTTGTAGAGGTGATCGAAGGGGTTGAGCCGGTGTCGGAACAGGTCGACGACGGTCAGGACACCAGTGGGACCGAAGTCGCCTCAGGAGAAGAGAGTAATTGGGAGTCCGAATCAGATACCGAACAAGCTGAGAGTGACCAAGAGATAAGTCCAAGAACAAGGAGTAGGAGGACAAGGAGCGACGAAGCTAGTTGGCCGGAGAGAAGGAGAAGGCCAAGCTTAAAAGCAGATCAAGAAAGAACCCTTGTCCCGATTTCTGAAGAGTCGGATCAAGAAGAAGAAACTACAGACTCAGGCACTGAGAGTCCAAGGAGATCAAGAAGGGTATGTGTGCCCTGCAGAAGGTACGCCACCCCAGAGTGGACCTATCTAGCAGATGTCTTGGGGACAGAAATCTGGGAGAGTGAAAGAAGTGAAGGTAATCGATCTCGATCCATTTGTGGCAGTGGAGATATGGATGTTGACGCCTGGACTCGATACTGAGGGGTTACTGACTTTCACACTTCCCATACCCCCATACCTAAGTCGGATCAAAGATCTAGTGCTAAATCGATTACAGTTTCCGACTTTTGGTCATCAAATTCCAGAAGAAGAAGAAAAAGTTGTTCGTTTTGAACTATTGGAACTTGTTGTTAAAGCTGCAGGTACGAGAATAATTGTTGATGCATAAAAACTTTTGTATATAAGCTATAAAGAAGAAGATAACCTAGCGCCGAGTGGAAAGAAGAATAAATTTAGGGATTACATTTAGAGGACGGAGAAGGGTTAGGGTTGTCTACGGTTGAAATGAAAAAAGACATTGTTGTGAAAAGAGACTTTTGTTGGTAAAGAGCACTTTACAGACTGAGAAAGCAAATAAAGCAAACCAAAGACTTGAAAAGAAATTTTTCTTCGCAAAAGAAGGAGTTGCGCTGTTTTTGATAACATGGAGAACGGCAACCCAAACCGAAAAGCTAAATGCATAATAGGTACATTAATAGCAGTAGTAATTTTTCTCATAATTACAGTAGTAACCACATCATACATGGTAGGACCTGAAAGTGATAAAGAAGTAGCAGATGTAAAGCCTGTAACGACTTTGAAACCTGCTCTTGTTAGGAAGAAAGAGGAGAGCAATGTCATCCGTGAAAAGGCGTTACTGGCGAATGAAGCTCGTAGGTTACATCTAGACGAGTCACAGGGAAACTTTAGGTCAAATGCATATGCCAAATTGTTGTACGAGTATATCGATGCCATGGAGGCCAAAGAATGTTACGTTTGTATGCAATTGCCGGCTTCCGTAGACGAAGGCATCCGATATCATCATCTCCCACTGACTTATGGGATAACATGTAGTTTACTGCTTAGTATATTTTATGGTAGGGAAGGATTTGAGTACTACTTTTCAAATTATGATTCGGTACTGCCTGAAGTTCCGAATTATAAACAAATGAATAAGTGGGACTATTATAAAAAGGAGGATAGACTAGCTAAATTCTTTCTTCCTTGGGATACATTAGATACATCATACGCACGCAGAAATAATCTGACTTGCAAAGTGTCAGAAGTAGAGAAAAAGTTCATAGGACAAGTAGACGATAGATACAGAAGGCAGAAGATTCTGAAAATGTCAGGACAGTGGAAAACAGATTGGACCGAAGAAGAAAAAGCACACAAGAAGAAGGGTAGCAATGGTCCAATAGCTTTGGATAGAACGTAGAAAGGGAAGTTATGTTTAACTCGAAGCAAGACGTATTATGAGAGTGTATTTGTAGGTGAAGTAAATTGCGAACATGCTTTTAGGTTAGAGTACTATACGAAAGATTTTATGAAAGGGATGCAAGCGATTCCTAATGTATATTTTGTATGTGGAAGAAATGCCTATGTAAAACTGCCTGACAATTGGTATGGTTCGTGTTACTTGGCAATTGTCTTCCCCAAAATATATCATGCAAAGGATTTAGCGATCATAGAAGGAAAGGCTTCGACAAGAGCGAAAAGGGAAGTAGGAGATGCAGAAGTAGTTGGAGACATATTTGGAGCGATGTTTCCTATGTTAGGTTTGATACTTAACGATGTTAAGATCAGGAGACTAGCTACAGTCGTAGATAGATTATCTGCAAGTACTGCAAGGTCATTAATGTTAGTAGAAGGAGAGATGCAGTCGATTAGAGCAATGGTTCTTCAGAACCGACTTGCTTTAGATGTACTGCTAGCAAAAGAGGGCGGAGTTTGCAAGGCTTTGAAGGTCCAAGAATGTTGTACTTACATTCCAGACAATTCAAAACCACTTGAGAAAGTCATACAGAACATTACACAAATACATAAAGAAATCGAAGATTTATCAAAAACAAATGTTTGGGGAAAAGTAGGTCATGGAGTAGGAAAGGTTGGAAGTTGGTTTGCCAACCTTGGTAAAAGCATAATATGGTATATATTAAAACCTGTATTAATAGCCTTGATTTGTATAATCACATTATTAGGGTTTGTGAAATTGTATAAATGGTATAGGTCGAACCGGTTACAAAGATCCATGAGAGAGCAAGAAAGAAGATTAGCTGCTTTACAAGATCAACAGTACAAGAGTTTAAGAGCTCTCGAAACGATAAAAAGAGGGAATATTGTAACTAGTTCTGTGTAAAGGTGTTATTCAAATTGCATTTAGTGATGACTCCTAGAAGTCATCAAAGGGGGGAACTGAGAGAGCGCAATTTGAATAAAACGTATATCCGAGCCATATTTACAAACATATCGTATAACGTAGGAATGAAATGTATATCGTAACATGAAGTTGACACTTATAGCATATAATTAACTGATGTTATCAAGGTAATATGGGAAATGTAACTGTATTTACCCTTGAACATGCATTAGATTTAGAAGGCCCGTATACGTAGTGGGCTAATGTAGAAATGTGTAGAAATGCTTACGAACTGAAGAACGTGCAAAGTGGAATTCATGTACATGTATAACTTTAAATGGAGAAACGGCGAGAAATGTAACACGGAGAGATGTGCAGGGAAAATACATAACGAGATAACGAACAAGAATATAACTTTGTATCTATGTAATTTATATTCTATGTAGAATGTATTCACTTAAGCAAACGATTTAATAAATGCGATTATATATAAATGTGTGTTAAAGGTTATACTGTGTAGAAAGCTTCTTGTAAGAATGTTAGAAGGGTTTAGGTCATGTGTGATTTTAACCTAGCTGACCAAGGGTTCGCAGGAGTGTAGTCCGCTGTTTGTAATTTAGTGGGCTCACAGGAGTCGTGAATAGCCTTGATGTGAACGTGCGAGCCAAGGGGTCTAGTCTTTGTTAGATTTAAGGTGACAATGCCGGACGGAGTTTATGGCCTAAACGTGATAAGGGGCGCTTGGAATTTGAGTCTTGTTTTGAAATGACCATTCACAGGACCAAGAAAGGTTATGCATATAGCCGTAAAGAACTAAAGGTCTGCTGAGGTGATAGACTTTGCTCCAAAAGGACAACTGATATGTCAATGAAGTCACCAGCAAGAAGACGAAGATGGCGCCTAAGGAGAAGGGTCAACTTAACGGACGACGGAAGGAGATGAAGACATGGAAAAGAGCAAAGAATGAGATCATGGGGAAAGTCCGTGGTGGGCGTCGAAGGGGCGTTCCACCCACACTGTGATTGTGTATTTTAGGGACAGCACCCCGGGGAGAAGATAGCGAGAGCGAAGGCGAAGGCGAACAGCTCAGAGCGAAGGGCGAAGAGTAGATGACTTGAGCAGATGCGCTGAGAGAGATCAGAGCGCAAGAGAGCAGTAGGCCGAGGACCCTTAGAGAGCGGATGGGTAGGCAGAGAGGGTACTGCTCCTTAAACTTACATTACCTTTAGAGGCTAAGAGAGTTTGTACTTCTTTGGAAGTCAAATTGCTGACACCTTTTTAGGTTAGGAACTTGCGAAGTAGGGATGTCACTTAGTATAGAGTAGGGACAGATTAACTTGATTATTTTTCTCTTTCTTTAGATGACGCAACGGAACCACATCATATCTATGCTTTTAATTTGTTGATTCTCGAGCTGACTTTAATTGTATTCGTTTATAGACTGAGGTTCTTTAGGGAATATTTGTTCCTTTTAGTTCCTGTATATTTGATGAACCTTATCCTGAGAGGATTGTATATGCAACTTTTCTTAATTTTATATTAAATCTTTTAAACTTTATCAGTTGTAAGTGGTTCTTCAGAGTTGCGTCAGTTCATGGGGTTTATCTAACCTATGCGGGGTTTGTCTTTTACTCAACGACAGGAAACAAGCGATCCAAAATTGACGAATGAGATAAGTTATTAAAATTGATCATAAATTGATATTAAAATCTCATTCCCCGCAGTTCCGTGTGAAGAAGAAAACCGGAGCGAGGAGGACTTTCCTTCAGGTAAGTGAGTATTTATTTCTTTATTTTATTTGATATGTAGCCCACCCACCACTCATTTGACCACCCCAATACTCTCTAGTGCTGCTAGTAATGTCATTGACATATTCATAAAGTTTAGCTACAGAAACTAACCTTTAGCTGAATATTCGTTTAAAGATGTGCGCCGCTCTGTGTGCACAACCTGTTTGTCATTTTAATGGGATTCATGCCATTGTTGTGTGCTGCAAATAGATGATGAATGAGAACTCATTTCAAATACTCGTAGGAAGAAATATTTCAGCAAACTTGAATGAAATATGAATATCATTGACACTCTGGGCCTTCCTTAGCCATGTTCACCAACTTTGCTTGCATGGGAGGTTTCTACACTTCAAAAGTTTTTTTGGGTGCAGATGTTATTGCAAGACCTTTTGCAAGAGGTTTCTTCCTGTATAAATGGGCTTACTTCTAAGAACATTTTTATAGTGAAGGCTATATCTTGCCATTTATTTTTTATAACTCATAATATCGTTTGTAATAGTTCATAACATTCACCAGCCTCACTATTAGTAGGCGCCTCTTTCAGCTCTCTCTCTGTGAAAGAAGGGCTTTCAACTGATGGACCTGCAAGGTGGCTTTTTAATCCAGTGCCAGGGTTTTTTATACCTCGTATTTCTAATTACTGATGACTTGGTTGTTACTGTACCACAGCTACATTTCCAGAAATTACTAAGGCACTGTTACATTATATTATTATAATTATTATTATAGTTATTTAATGTTTATGCCCCTCTTTTTCCCTTTCATATATTTGTGTTTTCGTTTTTTTTATTAGTATGCGAATAAGTACACATTTTTTATGCAACACTTTTCTTTATTACATTTTGGTTTCCAAAGAACCCCATGTGTCCTTCCATGATAAAAACTGCCCCATTTGTTTTATTTTTACCTTATCTCCCCATTTTATATAAGAGGATGGCGAGGGACAGGGGGTCAGCACCACAGAGACTATCATTTACTTCTGCGATGGATCGCTCCCCCCCCCCCCAGGACCCTCACGACCCCACCCCTCGGGCCAGTAGCCAGCCCACACCCCGCCCGCCACAGCCACTTGCCCTCGCCCGCCCTTCGTACTCCCCCTCTCTTTTGAAAGACGTCTCTTCCCACAGTTTCTAGTTAAGTTCCAGTCGGTGGTTCGAGAACCGACTTACCTAAAGAATACTACTGATTGAACACATAGCAAGGGGTCACATATACAAGCAGAGGGGGGGCACTTACACCAGTCTTCGCCATCATGCAGCCCTAGGGACCAGACACAGTGAGACATAGCATCATGTAACGTGATGGCCTAGTAACAAGTCCATGAGAGATGATGTGTAACCATACTTGGAGGAATGGAACCACAATGCTGATGATGTATTGTATTTGTAGTTGATGTGTAGCAATTACACGTGTGATGACTCACCTGTGATCTGTCTGGCGTCCCACATGGGAACCTGAAATGTAAAACCCTAATAAAAAGATTTAAACAAAAAATCTCCCCATTTTATGTTAACTAAACCCATTATCCAATGCCTTTATACTTGCCTGTCAATTTCCCCAAAGTCATTGTGTACTAGGAATGATTACATCACATCATCCTCGATTGCGGGCATTAATACTGCTTAGAAGATAGTTTTAGTAGTTATAAAGGAATGAATGAGTATAAAAGAAATAACGTGGCAGATCCTATTTGCACCAAGACCTGCAAGTTTAAATAATGTAGTCACACTTAGAATTATTGCAATGTTATCAACTAAGGGTCAGATGTAGGTAACTTCAATTTAGCGAGTCCTAAATAGCGATTTTTACCGAAGCGCTATTAAGGACTCGCTACATTGAATGTAGGTAGGAATCGCTAAAATATTAGCGATTCCTTAATATTTCTTAATAACAAATCGGTAATTGAGATTCGTTATTAAGGAATACCTAGCCATTCATTCCTATGGGCTAGGAGGCCCATAGGAATGAATGGGGAGATACCCACTATTAGCGGTTCGGTATTAGAGAATCACAAATAGCGGGAGCTATTTCGAGGGTGGCAGAGTGTCCAAAGGACACCCTGTTGCACCTCTGAAATGTGCATGTGTGCACATGTCGCGCAAAGACATGCCCTAAGGGCATGGATGTGTGCCACATGGCACATTTAAAAAATCAAAAAAGTGTTTTTTTAAAGGAAATCGCTACTTACCAACAACTTGAAGTAGGTGGTAATTAGCAAATCCTTAAGGCTGAAGGGCACTTTTTTTAGTGCTATGTACATTGCATTTAAGGAATCTGGTATTCCGATTAAATGCAAGAGCAAAATAAGGAATCGCTATTTTGCTATTCCTTATTTTGCAAATAGGTTTAGACTCACCTACATTGCACTCAGCCAAATACCGGTCGGCAACGCAGAAATTCTGTGAATTTCTGCGTTACCGCTCGGTATTTGGCCACCTACATCTGGCCCCTAAGATCTTTAGGAAAATTTGCAACAAAAATTAGGTACTATAACAGTTGCCCACGCTTATGGCTCAGCAATGCTTGTAGTTTATTCAAGCATCAGTTCAATTTAAGTGACTATCAGATTACTAAAAAATGTTCTTAAAACAGCAAATCATCAGCATCAATCTGTTACAGTTTTCAATTTTTAGTCTTACCTTCACAGATGTTGCATGTAGTAATGATCTGATTGGGTTACTTTGCATTGTAGCACCAGGATCATTTGGCCAGATGTTCAAGGCTCCATCGCTTGATCCACTCGCAAGAAGGTGTCCACTCGGTGACCATTTCAGGCTGCATATGGCTTGCTTATGACGAGATGTTCCAACATGATGCTCTGGAATTCGAACGTCATGATGATGGATAAAGCCCAATCTGGAACCACTAAGGAGAAGATGGCTGAATGTGATTGACATTTAAAGTGACGTGCCTTATGGGTTAAAAAACCCCAACAACTGTTTTACCAGACTGATGTCAGCATATAACTTTTCAACGAACAGTACAGTACTTTCTTATTTTATGAAAAACAAACAAATATCAGAAGTCCAGGTCCACCAGGGTCAAGCCCTACTCCACTTCCAAAAGGAGCAGGACAATTTACAGGTTAAGTATCTGGATACCTGACTACACCTGAAAAGTTCCATTGTCATAATTTCTAGACTCATCCTCTCCCACCTGCAGCTTTACCACTCCCATCCCAGTCCAGCCATCTCTATAGGCTTCTTCCATGCAACCTTCCCTTTTCAGTCTATTTAAAGCCTCCCCCTCTTCCAGTTGAAGCACAGGTCAGCCTGGCATCTGGCAGAAGTTATCGGTAGAACAGGCCTGCCTTCTATCAAACTTTGAAAATATATAGAATAGGCATTTCTTGAAGCAGGGACTTAGTGAGAGGCTCTCCTTCTTCTGTTTACTGAGGATAAGTCGACCTGAAGCCTTACAATAGGTCTCATAAATACTGGAGTTTTAGAACCATCTAACCATTTACTTCTGAACTTGCCAAATACATCCGAAATACCTTATGATTCTATGTGCTCCACTCTGTCCTTTAATGATAATGATGTTTATCAATGTTTAATCAGCATCACAGTTACCAGTTATTATAATTTAGAAGCTTATACAGAACTAATGCTCAAAAAAGCAAACAAATCGGTTACACTGCTAAGTTAAATTTTCTGCTATTCACTCTTGAAGATTCTGTTTTTTAATAAGAGTTCTGAGACATCTGTTATTACTAGGCAGTATTTATGGGGGCATTGTTAATGTATCCTCTGATCCTACTGCATGTGCAATGTAATGACCTGAGTGGGCAAACGAATACCTAAATGTGGGTCCCGTGCTCGCTGTGCCGCAGATGAATGAATGAATGAATGAATGGCGTTTTTATACCGCGCAAAACTTAGCCCCAAGGGGCATCAAGGCGCAATACGAACAGACATAGAAAGTCCAAACTCCAGATAGGAAGACCAAAGGCCATTTGGGAGAGCAAGAATCTAATATGCTTGAGAGAAAAGCCAGGTTTTGAGAAGTTTTTTGAAAATTGTCAAGGAGGATTGACTGGTGAGCTCAAGGGGAAGGGAGTTCCACAGTTTGGGAGCCAAGGTGGAAAAGGCTCTACCTCCCCATCTAACCTTAGCAAACCTAGGGACTACCAGCCTATTCTTTGAAGATGAACGGAGCGTTCTAGTGGGGGTGTAGGCACACAGAAGAGATCTAATGCTTTCAGATCCTGAGCCATGGATAGCACCATGGGCCAGACAGAGAATTTTGAAAGAGATCCTAGATGGAATCGGAAGCCAGTGAAGGTCCCTTCTGGCCATTGTTGCAGATGTCCTCCTAGGGAGGCTTAGAACCAATCTGGCTGCAGCATTTTGCACCATTTGGAGGCGATGGATAGAGCCTTTATTGATGCCACCATAAAGGGCATTACAATAATCTAGCCTCGATAGTACTAGGCCAGCTGTTGCTTGTTTCCGGGCTGCCAAGGACAGGTAAGGGACAATTTTCTTTAAGATTCTGATGGTGCCACAGCAAGTAGACACTGTCCTATTTACCTGGGGGTCGAAGGAAAGGGCGGGATCAATTTGTACTCCAAGGTTCTTAGCAATAGGGGTGGGAGTCGGGCAATCTCCCAGGGATGGAGGCCACCAGTCCTTTGACCAGAGATCTTGGCTCCCTCCGAAGACCATAACTTCGGTTTTTTCACCGTTCAATTTTAAGAAATTACCTGTCATCCAATTGGAGACTGCCTCCATACAAGCTCTAAACTTGGAGGCGATCTCACAGACTGGCTGGGTGATGGATACCAAGATCTGTGTGTCATCAGCGTATGACAGCACGTCCAGGCCAAAGGATCTTACCACCTGTGCAAGTTGGGTAACATAGATGTTAAACAGTAGAGGGCTCAATGAAGAGCCCTGGGGAACCCCACATTGCACCTTTTGGGGATCGGAGAGAAAGTTACCCATTTTTACTCTCTGCTCCCTGTGATGGAGAAAGGAGGAGAGCAAGCTGAGGGCAGAGCCTCCTAGTCCGATATCCTTGAGCCTGGAGATAAGTATTGACGGGGACAGATCCAAGCTATACCTTACTGACGAGGTATAACAAAGCTGAAACCAGTCTGGGGTTGCTTGTATTCCCTTCTGGGAGAGACCTCACCTGGCATGAGAAGCAGGATCAATACTGATTTGCATAAGGCAAACCTATGTCTATAGTGGCACAGTGGGTGAAAAGCCATGGGTTGGAATAGAACCAAGAGTGATTGCCTGTGGCTTAGACTAGTGGCAAGTATTCTTCCCATCAACTATGAGTGTCTGATGTAATGCACCATGTGGTCACTATTATGCCCGGAAGTGGGGCCCTTGTTCACTGTGCAACAGGATCCAAGCTGTAACTCACTGATGAAACCAAAACTGATATAGAGTTGTTTGTGTTATGCCCTGGCTGTACAGTGTGCCCTGTTGCCAAGAAAAGCAGGGTCAGCATTTACTTCCATATGGCCGACCTCTGTCTAGAGTGGCACAATCAGTACAAAACAATAGGCTGGAATGCTACCCAGAAAGATTTCCAGTGGTTTAGAATATTTTCAACGAGTCATTCCATAATATTTTGTTATTTGATATCACATCTTAACTGCCAATGGTATGCCTAGATGTGGATCCCCTGATCGCGGTACCATAGGATCCAAGCTATAAATCACTGAAAAGGTCTCAAAAGGCCAAAGCCAGTTTGGGGTTGCTTGTGTTCAGCAGGGGGCCACGTCTGGCCCTTTGGGATGGACTCACAAGATTCCCACAAGAATCAGGGCTAGTTCTGATTTACATGCAGGAATAGAGATTTCGTCGTGGGATACCTGGCGGTTCTCACAGGTCCCCGACCGCGTGTCCCTTCATGAACTATGGGAACTTCTCATAAACGCTTGCCTACAGGAACTTTTGTGGTTTTAACTTTTTATAATTTTTATACTCTGGTCTTAATGTAATGGTTTTAAGTAACCAAACAATAAAGTTATTCATAGTTCTGATTTACATAGGTTGGGTCCTTGTCTAGAGTGGCGCAATGGCACGCTACCTAGAACAATTGTCATTTGTTTAGAATATGTGGAAGCATTCCTCCAGTAGCATTTTGGATCTTCAAGGGTATTACATGAAACTGTATGTGATCCACCTTCAATCTCGTGCTGCAGGGCCTCAGTTCAAAGTCAAACTTTAAAGAAAGTAAGCTATAAAGAAAATACCGGCATGGGGGATGTACTAATTACCCAGAACTAAGCACATTGGTGGAAAGCCTCATCCAAGTCAGAATGTGTGCTACCTTCAAAATCCATAACCTCAGCCAACTCAAACAGAGAGGGAAAGAAGCACAACAAATATTTCAAGGAAGGTATATTGGAATGTCATAGGTCAGACATACTAAATGGAGTTGAGTTACTGCTGGGCAGATCCAAAAGCGGGAATGTCTTGGCATAAAAAAAACAATATTAGCCAATGCATCTTTGCAGACAGGGCACTGGCTTGTGAGTGGCTTGCACCCAACAACTGGGGCAGAATGAAATTCTTAAGAGGTAGCCATTGAGAGTTCTTCAAAGGCAGGGAAAATTGAATGGCTTTGGCTCTGATGTAGCGACTCACAATTTGGTTGGACAAGATATTTGTCCTCAAAAAGGACACCATTAGTGTAGCACAGAAACCCAAAGCTTAAATCAAGTAATTACACCCACACAATATGCCAAGGGAGAAGTGCAGTATGCAAGTTATTGAGCATGAAGCAGATGTCTGAAATATTGTTGGTAGTCTCTCTTTCAGGGTCATAGTTGAAAAGGCCTGTACCCTTCAGTTAGCAATGAGCTGCGATCATCAATTTTAAACATTGCCAGCTGCGGAAAAAGTAGTCACCCTCTACTATGGGTATAGGTGCACTTTGGATAGATGTCCCTCTCAAGCAGAGGGTTGGGGAAAGCAAAACACACACACGGCACAGCTTCAAAGAGCTTGGAACACCAATTCCACACAAGGGACAACATGGGATCAGTCATAAAAAATTAAGGGCCCGATTCACAGAACTAACTTAGGACAAAATCCTAAACTTACTACCATTTTGGTATTCACAGAAGACACTTTCTCATTTTGGTATTCACAGAAGGCACGTACTCATTTCGGTATTCACAGAAGTTAGGACTCCTAACTTTAGGACTCCTAAATGCCTTCTGTGAATACCGAAAGTCTTAAAATTAGGATTTTTCTCAGTTTAGGAGTAGAAAAGTTAGGACTCCTAACATTAGGACTCCTAAATGCCTTCTGTGAATACCGAAAGTCTCAAAATTAGAATTGATCTCAGTTTAGTAGTAGTAGAGTTAGGACTCCTAACTTTAGGACTCCTAAACTAAGAAAAATCCTAATTTTAAGACTTTCGGTATTCACAGAAGGCATTTAGGAGTCCTAAAGTTAGGAGTCTAACTCCTGTGAATACTGAAATGAGTAAGTGTCTTAGGTGAATACCAAAATGAGTAAGTGCCTTCTGTGAATACCAAAATGGTAGTAAGTTTAGGATTGTGTCTTAAGATAGTTCTGTGAATCAGGCCCTGAATGTCCATCTATCTTTTGATACAGCTTGCAGATTTATTGTCTTTATAGGAATGCGAATGTGAATAGATACAAAAATAAATCTTGTGTGACTGTTCATCCTATTCCCAATGCCAGCTCCCTGTGAGCAACCATGTTGCAACTCTCAGCCCTAAACCTAAGAAAGTGTAAAACCTGTCATCATTTTAATTAGTTGTAAGTGTGACTTTGGGTTGGAAAGATTCCCAAATCCTAATTCTGTGAATTAACATGTCTGATTTCCTGCACTAAATCCAAACTTTAATTTTCACAGGAGATTTTTTTTTAATCAGACTAATTAATGCTGTTGATCACAGTGAGGTGCCATTTTGTGAAGAAGTACTGTGATGGAAAGAGGCCTGCAGATTTCTGAGACATTAGTCTTAAATAATAACATTCTCATAATTAAGAAATACATAAACTCGAAACAATGACCCACTGCTAGACCTGACAACCTTAGGGTGGTCATCCCCACAAGCTTTTGCCTACTTCCTCCACTTTTCTGATCTAGTTTTTGCTGGCTTTAGGACTCTGTACAATTTACCACTGCTAACCAGTGCTAAAGTACCAATGTTCTTTCCCCCTCAGCATGATAATATTGACTCATCCCCAATTGGCACATTTAATTAACTTATAAGTCCCTAGTAAAGTGCACTGCATGTGCCCAGGGCCTGTACATTACATGCTACTAGTGGGCCTGCAGCACTTATTGAGCCATCCACTTAAGTAGCCCTCTAACCATGGCTCAGGACTGCAATTGCAGAGCTTGTGTGTGCAATTTTCACTTCCATTTTGACATGGCAAGATAAACCTCTTGCCAGGCCCAAACCTTTCCTTTTTAGGTCTCGCCTAGGCAGTGCGCAAGCACTGCTAGGAGGGACCTCTTGGAATCGCCCTAGGCTTCAGTTGAAACTTGTGCATGTTTTGCACTCTTTCCTATTAGTACTCGTGCATGTATGGCGTTTACCTCGCAGGAGCCGGCAGCGGCGCCATCTGTTAGTAATTATCACGCTGGCTCCCGCAAGGTAAAAGTGCCATACATGGACTTCCAGCTGCGCGTGCCACTGAAACAGCTTGAGTGGTGCCCTCAGGTTCGCTTTAACTTTCGCGGCTGCGGTCCGCACTTGTTTTTACCTGCTCTCAAGAATATCTCTTCTCTAGATCGTTTATTGCCTCAGAAATAAAATGTCTTTTGCTCTCGAGTGCTGTGAAAACGAGTTGCACCGGTAACTCGTGAACATTTTGTCCTGAATACAACTTCCCTTCCAGTCTCTAAACACTTGAGATAGAAAGGTTCGTCAAATAACTTGCGTACAAAAAAAGCATTGCACAAACCCCTGGTTTCCAACTAGTGCTGACCTTCATGGCCTTTACTTTTTTTAATATGATTTTTGTGTACAGGAATGATGGGAGAAAAAGCTTCAAAACTCATGCACACCATGTGTCGAACCTAGGCACAGTTATACTCCAGATACGTCATAGACTTGAGTAACAGATCGCCTTTCACCTGGTATTGAGGAGGGGAGGAGCTGGTGGAGGCGAAGCTGGACAGCCTGGGGTGCGGCAGCGGCTACCGCCAAACGTGAGCCCCCGGCTTTGGGCCTATATACTGACATTAAGGGGATCCTCCCGCGACGCTCCCGGTAAAGAAGCGGAATCAAGCGAGGGGCATTGGCGGGGGGGGGCGAGGGCAGACAAAAGCGAAGCCGATTGCTGGGGCGCGCCTCCCCCCCTCCCCAGGCAAGTAGGAAATTGAGGGGATCAGAAACCAGGCCATGGCAGAGTAAGGCAATCCTGGAGCGCCTGGTCCCCCCCTCGGAGGTGACTCGGTCTGCCGGTCGATAGCTGGGAAAAGTGCAGGAGCTTGCAAAGGCCTGCCTGAATAGCCCACGGAGGTGCGCATTTGTGGTGATTAATGCGCCTGGCGGTGGCAAACTCTAAGGCCCCGGCTTTTTGGCCTTTATGAAACTCTGTGTGGCGATCAGGTCACAAGACATAGTGGCACAAGGAACAGGTATTGGAGTGCCTCAGGGGCAATTGGTAGAGAGTAAGAGATCCCGGGTAGACAATTCCCATATCAAGAAACTGCAAGTGGTGGTGTGAGAGAGTGGGGCGACGAGACCATGAGTGAAGTGATAGCCAATCGAAGCCGCCTATGATAACGCAAATTGCCCTATTGACTGTGCGAGTCCTGAGGCTCCTCCAATAATGGCGACAGGGGGTAGAGGGTCGAGGACCAATGCCCAGAAACAATTGGCGAAATTTGCTTGGGCTAAAAGTGGAGAAAAGAGCGAATCACCTAGATCGGAGAAAGAGGGCCCGGGGGTGGGACAACCGCAAGGAACGGAACCGACTCTCCATGATATTATGGCGGCGAAAGGTGGAGTGCGCACCTCGGTGGACTCAGTTACAGTAGAGGTGTCGCTACTTCGAGCTGATTTCAGGAAAATGGATGAGAAGGTAAAAGAGCTGAAGATTGTGACGAACGCTCGACAGACGGACACCTCGGAATTACAAAGTCAAATGCTCGAGATGCAGAAAAAGCAGGACAGGATGGAGCAGCAACTGGATGATTATGAAGGCAGGGCCCGCCGCAACAACATTCGAATACGAGGTGTCCCGGAAAAGACAGAGGGGCCAGCTGCAGACTTGTATGTTGAGGAATTAATCACAAAACATCTGAAGCCGAAGTCGCTGTCTAACTACTTCTCTATAGAACGTGCTCACAGAGTGCTGGGAGGTAGACCTAAAGTAGGTGCGCCCCAGAAGCCGCTGATTGCCAGGGTATTTAATTATCGTGACAGAGATATAATATTGCAAACATCCAGGTCTGCTCCTCCACTGAAAATTGATAACTCCGAGGTGAAGTTCTTTCCTGATTTAACAGCTAAAGTTCAGGCCCAAAGGAGGAGTGAAGCGGTAACTGAGAGACCGTGAAGTGAAATATTCAATCTTTTTCCCTGCGCGACTGAGGGTGGAATCAGATGGAAAATCTTGGTTCTTCGACTCGCCGGAGGAGGTCTGGGACTGGATGGAGGGATGGACAACAGTGTAACATCGGAGGAGGAATTGCCCTCGCAGACAGGAGATGCAAAAAGATAATCGTTCGGACTTGGTGGCTATGGAGGCGACCATGGAATCTAGCAGGCTGGAAGAACAGGACTAATTCGTCTTTGGACTGAACTGCGACATCTCCCTCTACATAAGATGCGCAAGTAGAGAGGATGTGATGGTGCTTTCTGAAATTAGTAATGCAACTGCTTATTGAGATACTCGGGGTAAATGATGTGAAATATGTCCTGAATAGATCGATGTTATATGATACTGCTTGACTTTAGTTCTGGGAGAAACGGTGGTAGTTATAAATGGTAAGTTTGAGGTAGCCATGAGTGGGGAGGGTTGGTTTTCCCTGCATTTTTAGCATGCTTAATGGGGTGAGAGGCACTCTGTCAAGTTTGGGGGTGGGTAGTTTTGAATCCACAGGCAGGGTAGCAGGGTGGGGGGGGAGTTAGAGGGATTGGGGGGGTAGGAGGGGAATGGGACAGACATTGTTGTTGTCATAACATTGATCCAATGGTATGGTTTTATGCTACAACATTGAAGAACAGGCTTTGGGGTGAATATAAATTGCTATATTGGTTTTTTCCTTTACGTTCATGTTTTAATGGCAGACTAATGGCTGGTGCTGATTTTGTTTTCTGTATGATGCTCAGGATAATGTTGACCTTGTATTCGACCTACATAGTGATGTTTGTATCCTTTACCAATGGTAGTCGATCGTGAATCGGTGCTCTCTGTGCTCCCCTGGAATGTTAATGGGCTGGGAGATAAAATTAAGAGAGGGATAGTTCAATAATATCTGAAAAGACAGTCCCCGGACCTAGTTCTCTTACAGGAAACTCATCTGGTTGGCAATGAAAGTAAGGCCCTAAATAGGTGGGGATATAAGCTCCTGGTGCATGCGGATTACACTACTGGCTCCAGAGGTACGTGTATCCTTGTTAGGAAGAATGTTCCCCTGATTGTACTTAATACGTGAAGGAAGGTTCGCAGTAGCGGAGGCTCAATGGAAGGGAAGAGCTTTAAATACTGTATCAGTCTACTTACCACCAGCATTAGGTAAGGTGGCCATAGCGGAGTTAGGTCGGGTGCTCACAGATCTTCCAGATGGAGTCTTGATACTGGGGGGAGACTATAATATGACGATGAATGACTTAACAGATCGACGCCCAGCAAGACAAACTATGCGACCAAATGAACTAATGACAGATTTCACCACAGCATTAGGGCTCATAGATGTGGGACGGGAGTTGCAAGGTGACCCTATAGATTTTACCTATTTCTCCAGTGTGCATGACAGCCTTTCCCAGATTGATTAATTTTTAACATATGCAGCCTCAGTGGGTAACTTTAGGAGGCCCAAGACGTATCCCAGAGGTCTATAAGATCACTCCCCAGTAGGAATAGATGTTACACATGGTGCCAAACAGCAGAGCCGTACCATTGTCATTAAACCATGGTTGCTCAAGATCCCTGACATAAGAGAGGAGCTAGGTGATAAAACTGGCTATTTCTTGGAAGAAAATTTAGGATCTGTAGATTCAGTGTAAACGATCTGGGAGGCGTATAAGTAGTTATTAAAGGAAATGCACTCTCGCTGTAAATGCGATATGTCGCAAAAAGGCAGGAGATACTGATACAGTTGGAAGATTCACTCAAGGAACTTGAGGCGGAATATGCGCTCCACCCCTCGGAGGAGTTGCTTCATGCATTGGCGCTTAAAAGGGAGGAATACAAATTAAAAGCCCGAGAACAAATGATAGCGACACAGACGGCTGCTCACCATAGACTATACGAACTAGGAGACAGGGCGGGAAAGACACTGGCCTGGTTGGAAAGGAGGGAGCAGGGTACGAGGTGGGTACCCAGATTACGGACGCGTAATTGAGAAATTGTATTCTGCTCTTAGGTCTATAAAGCAGAGGTAGAGATGTAGTTTCCTCTGCTTACACTTGTTTGCAATTAGTGCTAGACCTAGGATGTTTGTTGTTGTCCCTAGACCTTACCTGAAGCCTGTCTGGTTGGCCGGGATAAGATTGAGATTTTCAGACCAGGCCTTAAGCTCTTCTAGCACCAGAGTGACATAGTATTTGGCCTCTACATCCAGAAGGGCTATCAACCTGTAGTGTGATGGATTTGATCTTTCTCCTCCTTTAAATATAGGGGTCAGTATCGAGCCATGCCAATTTACTGGTATATTATTATAATATGCCAGCCTCCTTCGTGCAGCTCAAAGAGAAATGGGAAAGAGACTTAGAAACTATAGAAGAGGAGGACTGGAGGCAAGCGCTGATGTCTCCAAGAGAGGCTGCCATCACACCTAGATACCGCCTTATTCAACTCCGTATCCTACATCGCTCATACCTGACCAGGATCACTCTGGCAATGATTGGGTCTAGGCCAGACGATGTTTCAAGGGATGCAGACAGTCAGCCAGTTTCTATCATATGGTTTGGGAATGTCCGTTGGTGCAAAACCGATGGGACAGGATTGTGACACATATGCGTTCTGCCCTGGGTAAGACAGTTACTTTGATGCCACGACTAGGTCTGCTAAACATATGGGAGGCTACAATCAATCAATCAATCAATCAGGGAATTTGCATAGCGCGCTACTCACCCGTGAGGGTCTCAATGCGCTGGGGGGGGGAGAGGTGCCAGGCCGCCAGGAGTAGCAGTATGGAGGATGGAAATGGATAAAGGTATGATAACTGAGAAAGAAGTATTTATCGCACGTGGGTGTCCGAAGAAATGGGATAGAAAATTGGCCAAGTGGAATATGTACAGAGGAGAGATATGTGTTTCCCCATTGGTAGAACTGGAAGTACGGAGGAACAGAGACAGAGAGCAGGAACTGTAAAATATACATGGCGTGAATGTATTGGTCACTGTAAAGGTAAATATGATTTGTAATATAAAATAATTGCATAACAGTCAATGGTCTTTCATTTTTTTGCAATAAAAAATACTTAATCTTTAAGCCGTTAGCTAAAAGAACAAGCATTGGTATAGGCAATAGGTCTCGCTTTTGGGACCTTTTAAGTGTTTTAGCTACGCAACAGTTGAGGTTGTTGCACCAAGAATATTGTGCAGCATAACTAAATACTTATAAGGTCCCAAAAGCGAGACCTATTGGCTATGCCAATGCTTATTATTCATATGTCACCCCTAAGGAATGGGCCTGGATATCCCAGAGGGCAGGGTGGAGTGTATTTAAAAGGCAAGACATGTACCTTTAAGTTTTACATGTTCTGGTAGTAAAAACTCTCAAATTAGTTTTTCATTATTGCAAGGCCTATTTCTGCCATATGATAACATTGATATTGCCTGATTACATTTTTAAGTGAGACTCTCAATAATTCTGAAGCAATAGAGTTTTCAAGTTTGGTGTCTCTTGAAACACAATTTAAAATCACAACTTATGGAGAAGTCAGATTTTAAAGTGCAATTCTGAAAATGCCACTTTTAAAAGATGGCATTTTCTTACTTTAGCCAGTAGGTGTCTGCTGCCTGTCTTTGATATGCATCTGGGGAGGGTGACAGCTGGGCTTTGTGTGTTTCCCCTAGACTGCCACACACAATGGGAGCTTAGGTGTAACTTGATTAACTATCCTGGCAGTATGGGAGGGAGAATCCAGACTGAGTGTCACTTACACCTGAATAGGCTGTGTCCTGTCCCCACACAAAGTACTGCATACCCCCTTGTAGTGAGTCTAGAGCGAGGGCAGGACAGGAGCACCTATGCACACTTCTTTGTAAGTCTCCCTACTTCAAAGGCCCAACTGGGTATAGGTACAGGAACTTTGACACCACCACTTCAGTACACTTTATGACCTGTGAAGACTCTGCAAGAAAGAAGGACTGCTGTGCTGCTAAAGGACAGCCACTCTGCTGGACTGCTGCCTGTTTCCCTGCCTGGGTGAGAAGAAGGTGCCCTGCATCACTTGAATCCGAAGTGACTCCAAGGGCTAGTTCGCTGGGCTCCTGATCTGAATTCTCAGGGACATAAAAGACTCCCAACCACCCTGCTTCTGCACCTAGACTCTGCCATCTATGAGACTGCCCTGCCAAGTGGTGCCACTCCAGTCCGAGGCCCTTGGAAGTGGGTCTAAGGTGTTTGCACTAGCAGGACCCATGTATCTTCTATCAAATGGATGCATCGCCTCTGCTGCACAAATCAGAACAGGCCCATTGCCTCCTTTGCATGGGTCAGAACCGGTGCATCACCTCATTTGCGGGGATCAGAACAGATTCATTACCATTGTTCCGTGGTCCAAAACCAGCGCATCACCTCTGCTGCATGAATCAGATGGACACAACACCTTTGGAACCTACGCTTCACTCTACTCTTCCTGGCACAAAGCTCAAGGATTCTCATCCCTGTCGACTGCTACCAGGACAGCGAATCTCTGTATTGCAGCTCACCAATCATCAGAGCCACACATTGCTGCTGCTGCACAGATATGGATCAGCGCATTGCCGCCACTGTGTGGATCGGCACAGATGCATCGCCTCGGCTGCACCCAGCATCCTCGACGTGGATGCAACCAGGAGTAAGGTACTTTTGTACAGCGGGCCTCACTGGGTCCCTGTATCCGACCCACATTCGATCACAGTCGGCCTGAAATGTTGACTTTGTCCCGGTTTGACGTGACCAGTTTTTCTAAATAAAGAGCTTAGTTTTTGTAAGCGCTATTTTACAGTTTGTTCTTTAAAAATTAATAACTCAAGTTCTACCAATTGGATATTCATAGTTTTGGTTTTGTTTTATTTATTAAATTAAGCTCTATTTTTTAATGTGGTGTGAAATCTTTTTGTGTGGTAGTTTTTATTGCAGAGTCTTCACTGCACCTTATATGCATATGCCCGGCACTTCAGAATCTTAGAAAAACGCTCCTTCTACCACTCTTAAGAGAAGCCCAGGTGAGAACTTGCAGGGTGGGGGTGATAAGATGCCTAAGTGGATCTTCGATAGAACTCTCATGTAAAACCATAACATTTTTGAATCTTGCCGCCATAGAGCTGGAAAACAGGGCAGCAACCAAAGAGGTCTCTGGACAATAGGCCAAGCTCTGGCCGGCCACGGACTCTTCCTGTCTTCTCCCCTCCTCCCTAAACGATTGTCTTTTTTGTATCACGAGTTGAAAACAACGTGCACCCTGTTTGAATTTCCGTTATTCTTCGATACCTTTTACTTTTCTCCCTCTTATTATGAGTTATAAATAAAGTGCACCCAGATCGAACTCACACTACTCCTCTTATCCTTTTTCCTTTTAGAACTTTCCCTGCTAATTCTGCACATTTTACGATATCAGTTTTTAACTTGATTTAAAGTTGATTTTGCGTTGTTTTTATGATGTAAATGTCGCTTGCATGGTGGTAAGTCCACCCTTTTATGATTTTTTTTAAAATCAAATAAAGTATCTATTTCTAATCATTGTTTTACTGTTTGAAGTGTTGCATAAATACTTTACACACTGCCTCTAAGTTAAGCCTGATGGTTCTTTGCCAAGCTTCCAGAGGGTGAGCACAGGGGTTTATTTAGGGTTTGCCTGCTTCTTACTAGGATTGTGGTTGCTGCTTGCCTATGGCTCATACCCCAACCAACAAACAACCCAATTTTTAACACCCACAAAGTTGTTTGGGGTGGAATAAGATGATCTCTTAGGACAAATAAAAGGTGTCAAAGTGACAAATGTAACAATTAAATTTGCCTTTTGCTAATGAAGTCAAGGTAATGGGTTTCCTATGTTTGCTTATTTTTAAATGAATTCTTTCTAATCCAGACCCTGACTGTTTATAGCAAACTGTGGGACAGAGCTATCACCTGTGGCCCGTGCTGGTAAGATGGGGGTTGGGGGGGGAGGGGGGGCGGTGAGGCCGGGTGAGGGAGGGGTTTGGCGGACGATGCCGAGGGAAAGTTAATTATTTATTTAATTTTCCCTAGTCATCGTCCGTCAAAATCCCCTCCCTCACTTGGCCTCACCACTCCTACCTGCACGGCCGTGGCTGAGAGCTGTAGGAATTCTGGTGTGGCCAACACACACATTATAATAGGTAGACCCGCATTGTTGCTCTTGGAGAGCATTGCTAATACCACAAGAGTTCCTATTGATATCACTGATCGATATGGACCTGGTTCACACTTTGTTCTTTTCCCCCTTTTTGAGATTGAGGATTTCTGCTCTTCATTGTAGCTACCCTATCCTAAATTACCTTCTAGTTTGTAGTTTCTCCACAATTACTGTATGGCAAAGGCTGTTTCACACTGTTTCATTGTAATTACTGTAACTGATGCAGTAACTGATACTGTTGACATTACTACCACTCCCTATTGTCTACTTCTCTTAACCACCCCCACGTTTCGTTTCTCTTCCCTCATGCTTTCATTTTATTGTAAAATAGACATTACTGATCCAAGACTTCCTGATCTGCTACTACACATGTTGTGATATAATTGTAGAGGTATGCTGTTGGCTAAGGGTATTATGTAAAGTATATCAATTGGAGTGTACCTGAACTATATTGGCTCCTATACGTAGTATTGTTCAGTATTTACAGTACTTTTCAAAATGTATGGTATTCGTACTATAGCTTCTCAATTGCTAGCTTTAAAAAAAAAGAATAATTTCAAAACAGAATTACTTTATTTAAATGCATTTACTCATAAAGTGCAACATCCTTTTAAAATCAAAGCAATTGGCTTGTGCATGGCCTTATCACACAGAGGCGTAACTGGGTAGTTCAAAATATATTGTCAGAGGTCTCCACTCAAATCAGGTATATTGCCAATCTTAATATGCTATTTTCTCTGTGGTCCTCTCTGCCTGGTCTTTTCCTTTACCTTCTTGTTTTTTCTCTTCTTATTATTATTCTCTTGCTTTGTCTTTCTCTATTCTTTTTCTTGCCTTCTATTTTTCTTCTCATCTCAGGGCATATGTCGAGGGCACACATGGATGGACGGCCTCTACCCACACTTTTAAAAGGGTGAACACCATCTCCCCTGCCAAGAAGTTGGGCCCCAGAGCAACATGCTCAACTCAACTCAGCGTAATTTTCAGACACCGGGACACATTCAGCAGCACCTGCACGTTGTCTGCTTTCATTCCAAGCAGCAACGTGGATGCGACGGTGCTTTGTTATTTTCAATTTCAGCTCAGTCCGAAACAAAGGCTGATTTTAAGGATGAAAGGCCTCCTTTTGATTGAGTACCCAGTCTGGGAGCTATCTGAAATATCACACCTATCTGCAAATGCAATGGAGTGGAAACAACAGCACACAGCTTGCTATTAACCCTCTATGCTTCTCTGATTCAAAACAGGGACTAGACAAAATACAGATGTCTCCAGGAAGTTCATTAACCTCCGGAAATATCTTACCATTATGATTATAATTATTATCTGAGATTTTCGGGGCACAAAGATCTATGCATCAGGTGCCGTAACCCAGAAGATATTTTAAGATGCTGGCTGTGCAACCAATTAAGCACAACAGATTTACTGCTACATTTCTCCTTGCTGCCAATTTCTTTGTGGCAGAGTTTTTGACACAACTCAACATCTCATTTGTTAAATATTGTAATGCGCTCAAATGTATTCAGGATAGACCTGCTAAACATATGTGTGTGGCCTTAAGATCTGATGGCACTACTTGTGATGTCACTTCCTGTTAAGTCATGGGTTACGATGCTACTTCCTGTGATGCTATCCGCTATGTCACCCTCCATGATGTTGTATGCCATGGTGTCAATTGCATACAGCCTAACTTGGTTATTTATTTTATTATTTATTTATGCAATTTTATATAGCGCGAACTTTACCCGAAGGTGTCAGAGCGCTTTACATAGGACCCAGTTTCAAACATAAGGACTGACGGTACAAAACGAATTTGCAAATTTTTGACTTACATAAGAACCAGTTGAAAACATACGGATTTAGGATTACATGCGTTATAAAAAGGTACAAACAGAAAAAAATTGCAAATGTACAAGAGATAAAGTCACACAAGGAGGAGATACAAATGGATATATTCTAGGCATATACTAGTGAAATCTCTATCTACTTAGGGAGGGGATACACATGGATATACTCTAAGAGTCACATAGGAATGGTAGAGAGCAGAGCGGACTCCTGCATAAACTAGTGATTAGAGTTATCTCTATATACATAGGGAAGGGGTAAGACTGGATATACTCTAAGAGTCACATAGGAATGGAAGAGAGCACAACGGTCTACTGCATATACTAGTGATTAGAGTTATCTCTATATACATAGGGAGGGGATACACCTGGATATACTCTAAGAGTCACATAGCAATGGAAGAGAGCACAACGGTCTACTGCATATACTAGTGATTAGAGTTATCTCTATATACATAGGGAGGGGATACACATGGATATACTCTAAAAGTCACATCTACTGCATATACTAGTGATTAGAGTTATCTCTATATACATAGGGAGGGGATACACATGGATATACTCTAAAAGTCACATCTACTGTATATACTAGTGATTAGAGTTATCTCTATATACATAGGGAGGGGATAAGACTGGTTTTAAAGTCACATCACCAAGGGAGGGACAGAGAAGGGCAGGAAAGTGAGACAAACCAGAGAGGGAAGCAGATAGTCACAAGTAGGCATCAGGAGAGACAATAGAGAGGTCACTAGGACAGAGAGGGGGAGGTGAGAGATCGCTAAAAAGGCGGAGGAGAAAGGTAGAAGAAGAAGTGAGTCATAGAGAGAAAATGGCGGGGAACACAGAGGTCCAGGTCTGAAAGTCCAGGAAGAGTGCTGCAAGTCCGGGGGGAGAAAGGCAGTCCAAAGCAACGGTTGGGTGATTACCCTCGTGTGTTAATTATGTCCTTGGTTAGTCCTCCCACTTCTTTTTTTATGACTTGTGCCCTACCTTACTACATTCTCTTTCTCTAAATATTCCATCCGTGCTCCTCCTCACTGCTTTCTCTTTCTTTCTGTTCTTCTAATTCATGTTTCATCTCACAAAATATATCATTCTGTGAAGCAGAATACTATAAGACCTTGCAAAAAGGTCTGTCGGACAGGGATTGCAACTGTTGGTCAATTGTATTGATAGAGCTTGCATCTTGAGAATATTTTACATGAACAAATGAAATGAGAACACAAATTTGGAAATCACATGTTTCACACATTAGATGGAAAATACAATTAAAAGGAAGTCAAGAGTAGCAAAATCACTGAAAAAGAGTGACTTTTTAAAGAAATAAGAATACATGCACATGTATACATTTACATATAATACATGAAAAGAGAAAATGATTGCCTAATTTCATAATAGAGTGCTATGGGGAAATAACATACAGAAGAAAATGTGATGGTATTAGTACTAAATTAAGTGCTAGAAGCTTGACATTTTAGAGAATGATATTAGAAGTGTTAAAGATTATAAAAATGTTTAAATACATTTTAGATCTTAAATATAGAAAAACGTGAGATTTCATAGCAATAATGAAATATGCAGTAATTAAGCACACCTAGGCATAAGTAATGCATGAAGATGATAATACATGAATACTAATACTGAATAATAACATTTATTATGAATTTATATCATTTTTAGAAATACGTGTAAATGCATTAGATGAACTGACTGTGAAACCAAGTAAGGCTTCATTCTAGGATGACTAGTATAACGTTTTTAATAATGGCCTAGTGATTATGAATAATGTTGCATTTCTTATTGCAAACTGTACATTGCTTGATCGCAACATGATTTGATTCCCATGAGAATACGGAGACCCTGTACTAAGTTACCTACAGCGCTATATGTTGCTATTGCGTATATCTTGTAAATCTCTCCATTCTTATGTAATGCATGGGAAACTTTGCCAATGTTTCTATTCTCTGAATGATTTAATGAGCATCATGAACTAGCTATGGTCTTTCGATAGTGGTGTGACACCACCTGACTTGAACATTCTATTGTGGGCATATAAAAGAAGAAACCCCAGAAGAGGGGCAACTCTCTCAATTTATTTTGCTTTATGGATTGCACTCAAATATTTTTTCTATTATAAGTTACGGACGCACTTCATTTATTGTCTTTCCTATGCTGACTGATATAAGAGGATTCACAATTAGTTTCTTTTTGGATTTATGGCTCAATACTACAATCCGTAGCAGATGGACTGATGCCTTTCTTGCCGAACCTTAACTGAACTCGAACTAGAATTTTCTTACCTTCAGCTAATGGACAATGCCCTTAGAGACTTTAAGATGTTCATCCCTGTACCTTGTATTATAGTAGGTTATCCCTGTTAGATTGAAAAACCATGCTTCGATCTTAATAGTAGATGGACCTTGTACCTCTATATTGTTAAGCTTAAAGCTTAAAGCATTTCTGCACAAATGCTGAGTGCTCTTATTAAAACTATTACATTTCTAACTGAGATGCTGAAGAAAGTGCTTATACAACTTGAAAACTAAATTGGACTTTGACTTTAATTTGTGTCTATGTTTCTTCATTGAAACTGTGGAATTTTGGAAAAATTGGAACTAAGAGGGGAAGTGATGAAGAAGTTTGGTAATTTCTAGAATCACCTCTCCTACCTTCCTTAAAAGATCCATTGGGAGAGACAAATACAGTTGAGTGTACTCTACATAGGAGGGCCCAGTGTGGTTGGAGTAAAGTAGAGGAAAATAATTCCATGCTTCCACACAATGAGATAGTATAGTGAGTTGATTTGAGAAAATACAGAAATGCTCCAGCAGTATAATGAATTCATGTAATCATGAAAATTATAGGATTGGGGCTGTAAAACAGGCCCATGGACTGCGCTTGAGCTGGTTCTGCCCTCGGCGGCCGCCCTCACTTACAAATAGAAGAGAGTAGACTCCATCCTGGTTATTTTAATATGCTCTGGTTTCATGGGCACGCTCACATTTTATTTAAACTGAAGGGCATATTTACAAGTCTCAATTGCCACCACAATGTCACTTTTCAGAACGTTGTGGTGGCGATAGGATTTCGCCTTAACATAGCTTAATGCTGCCTTGTAAATAAGGCACCCTTTCAAGCTATACTTTGAGTGAAAGGGGAGGGCAATGGGTGTTGCTGTGGGCGTTCCACCACAACACCTATTGATTGTGATGGTGCCCCATATTTACAAGGGTGATGTAATTATGGGGCAGTGCCAAAATTAAGACCAGGGTAAACCTGGTCTTCCTCTGGCGAAATGAGGAGAGATGTTTAATTTCTCCTAATTTTTGCTGTTTCCATGTGTGCTGCATTGAGCAGCGTACATGGAAACAGCAAAACGTCAGCGATAGTTTATATGCAGGAAGGTGTCCCTTCCTGCACATAAACAATCATTTAAAAAAATTATGTTTTGCAACTTCTGTATGTGCTGCTTTGAGCAGCAAACATAGAAGTTACAAAATGTAATTTAAAGATTATGTGTAGGAAGAGACACCTTCCTGCACATAAACAATCTTGCCCTGCAATGCAGACACCCTTGTACTAAGATGCAAGGGTCTTTGCGTTGGGGCTAGGCAGCTAGATTTAGCATCAAGGAAGGGGAAAATGGAGCGCTGTACCATATTCTTGTAAATATGGAGCAGGCCTGCGTTTCTAAAGTGACAAAGCGTGTGGTTAGCCTTCTTGGCTTAGTGAAAAACTTCGCCACTTTACAAGTAAATATGCCCCTAAGTTGCCTAATATTCAAGGCCCTTTTCTTGGGGTCACTTGAGTATTTTACCAGCAAGCCTAAAGATTCATATCCCTGGTGACCTGACAAACCTAAAGCTCCATCGAGCCTGAAATGAGATTATGCTGACATCGGTCTCCCATCATTCTTTGCTAGCTGTTGAGGAGCTCTATACACTCACCTCTTTTCCTTGGCTTTCCCATTTCTTTGCTGAAATTTTGTGGTTCCATTTTGTCTCAAGAGCTGTAGTTTTCCTCTACTATGGCACGTATACTAGATTTGCCATCTTTTTGTTGCATCTGCTTCATGTAATTTGCTTTTCGCTCTGTTGGGATGTTTTTGCCCAAAATGTATTTTAGTCCTCTCCTACTAACTTGCTCTTGCTGAGTTATGTTAGTTTTCTTAATACCTGTTGTTAGAAATGTTGGGGCATATTATCAAGGGGGTTTATCTCTGCTTTTTTGGCTTTAAAAGCCAGGAAAGCAGAGCTAAAATTATCTCCCTATTACCTAGCTGTCGCTAACACCAGTTAGCGAGAGCTAGTAGGAGATAGCGACCATCTTGGGCCCCACTTTGCATGTCAGTGATATTTATCACTAATGACATGCAAAGTGGGCGTGCCAAGATGTTTGCGACTGGAAACAGTCGCTAACATCGCTATCTCCTATTACCAACTTTTGGAGATATTCGCGCTAAGCGCGAATATCTCCAAATCTAACACCTGCCCCTGAGCAGTTCTTAGCTATGTTATCCAATGGGAGGTGGATAACATGGCTAAGAGCATTAGCTCGGTAATGCATGAATATCGCTGACTTTTCAGCGATATTCATGCATTGCGGCCGATTTCTATCGCATTTGCGATAAACCTTGGTAATACCAAGGTTTATCTGCGATAAAAATCGCCGCAGCTCAGCGGTGAATTTTTGTCTCTAACCAAGCAATAGCGATAATTATCGCTATTGCTTGGTAATATGCCCCGTTCTTCGCCCTGCTACTCCTTACAAGTTATGAGTGTGGTATAAATATGTGAAATGAATAACAAAAAGGCTGTCTGTTCACAGTTGTGCTTTCATGCTTACAGCTAAAACTCCCATCTTACCATACGCCCTCGATCAATAGTTGATATGGTACTGACGGTACCACTACAAAGCTGTCACAGTCAATCACTGACCACCATTTCTATATTGAGGCTCCAGATGTCAGAACTATTTCACTTATATCCATTACTGCAACATTTTAATTAAGCTGTAGCAGGCGTGCATACACAATTATGGGAAAGAGTGTAGCTAAAAAAAAAACTTTCTGTAGCTATTTGTTTTTTTTTACCTTCGGATAACTATATATAAAGTAATATACACCTTAAGGGACAAATAAATGCAAATTAAACTATCAGTGGGAAATGTAATATTTTACATTATGAAACCTCCATTGGTAATGCGATCACCGCAGATGTTGTTGTGTGTGTAACCAGAGAATCACAGAGCTGAATGAACTGTGGTTGGTGCACTGGGAAATAGTGACTTGGATATTTTTAGTTCTGTGAGCTCCCAGTGTGTGATAGAAAGCCCTGTGAATGTGTAAGTCTTTATTTTAAACTTGCATTAAACATGGTATAAAATAGGCTACCACAAATTAAGCCAAAAGATTTAGGTTTTAAAATGTAGGCAAAGATTTCCTAAAATGTTGTTTTGGAGTTGCTCCAATGCAAAATCTAATTTGATATTTACTAAACAACAAAGTCTGATTTGTGTGGCTTTGCTTGACTTTGTATAAAGCATAGTGCTGCCTTGCGTTAACGTGCATCAGGTAGGCATTTCATCTGTGGAGCATGGGGGTTCCTGTTCATCTGCCCATGTATTGTGACACATATCCATATTTAGTAAAGTCAGTAAACATTTGTTTGTGCCACAATAGATCACCTACCCAAGGCTGGCTTAATGAGAAATAATATCTTTATTTCTACTTGTAACTTCCTCTTTGCATGTGCGCTGCATTATACATCACACATGCAAAGAGAGATATGCTTCTAAGAATAGATTTTGTGCTGGAAGGTATCTGTTCCTGCACAAAAGCTATTCTGACCACAACCCAAGCACACTTTTGACATGGCACAAGGGGGCCTGGATTGGTACTAGGTAGTCATAGGTGTGCTAGCACTAGGAGAGAGCAGAATAACACCATATTGTTTGAAATATGACTCAGTTTTGTTCTCTCACTTTCATGCAACATAGTGCTGCACTGAATTTCGTTAAATGTTAGTAAAACAGGGACACAGATTTCGGTATTACATGGACTGCATCTAGTACACACATAGTTTAAAACTGCCCATTAGGAGCAAACACTCCACAGCTTGGCTGCTAACATCCTTAAAATACCTCTCAGAAAGAATAAATCTTTGTCATAACGAAGCATCAATTTCAGTCAAGCTGCTTTCATGTTTGCAGATCAACCAATTGAACACATTTGCATTTCTTTCTGACAATAATCACCCTTATTGTTCGGCTGTCCGAGGTTCCCTTGGCCTCACAGGAAACACCCTCCCTTCCACTGCAGAAGAGGCATCTCAACAGACGGAATTAACCCCGGACGGTTGTCTTTTAACACAAATTAGGGACTCTGGGGCATATTACCAACAAGTAGCGATATTTATCGCTAAATAGGCTTAGCAATGATTTTTTGTATCGCTGCCTATCGCTGGATATGTTAGCGGAGAAAACATGCTATTAGTAACGTTTTTCTCCATTGTGCTAAAATATCCAGCGACAGCGACGAAATGCTCTTAGCCATGTTATCCACCTCACATTGGATAACATGGCTAAGAACTGGTCTGGGCAGGTGTTAGTATTTGGAGATATTCACGCTTAGCGCAAATATTTCCAACGCTATGCCTGCCTTGCTAATAGGCGATAGCGACGTTAGCGACTGCTTTCAATCGCTAACTGGTTGGGTACGCCCACTTTGCATGTCATTAGCGATAAACATCGCTGACATGCAAAGCGGGCCCCAAACCGCTCGCTATCGCCTAAAAGTTGTCGCTAACAACAATTAGCGACAGCTTGCTAATAGGGCAATAGAATTATCGACGCTTAGCGTCCGAAAACAGCAGCTAAATCGGCTATAATTGCCTATCGCTCCCCTTGGTAATATGCCCTCCTGTTTTTGTTACATTGTAAATGTTTGGGAACATCGTGTCTAAAAGTTGCCCCCCACTTTGACCTCCATAATTAATTGATATATAAGGTGTACGTTTCCAAGCTCATAAGCATCACTTTATCATGCAGGTCTGTATGGTTTTATTGTCAACTAAAAATATGGGAATGCCTCATAGAAGTCTTTGCAAGATTGCATGATTTTTTTCCTATTATTTTAAAAACGTAACTGTGCAATGGCCAAAGTGATAGTGCCCTTGCCACAAAATGCTTTATTCCATGCATCTTTAGAAAATATTGCAAAGCTCACCTGGTTAGTATGTGCTGGTTCCAGTTTAGCGCTCCAACCACTGACACATGTCCAAGCATGTTCCGCAACCTCTTCTTTGTTTCAATGTCCCATAACTTGCAATATAAACAGTAGATTCTTAGCAAAGAACTCAACAGGCAATACCTTATTACAACAACATCCGATGGGCATCAATGCTGGCACAAAACATAATATTGAAGAGCTCTGCATAAAATATTTGCAAATATAGATTTCCCCGTAATGTCTCACTAATGTGTTTCTTTACAGTTTTAACTGAAATTTACTCCGTACCATGGACCATATCATGACCGTTGAATGTGCACTTGTGCGCCAAAACCTGAGCATCTTCTCACCAGTATTTGCATTAACCAAAAACAGGGGAAAATGTCATTGTCGGTCGGTGCAGCTTAGACAATCTCCTGCCAATAATCCTGTAAGTATTACAATAAGAGTGTAGAGAGATAGTGGGCTTTGTCTCAGCCTCTGGCTTATATCTATTTTCCATGGCTTGTCATTGCTAGAATAGGCTGTTTTGTGAATTGGTACATTGTCCCAATTGTGTTTCCAGTAGGCTTTGGTGATGGGGTATCAAGTGGCCCTTTGGATAGACTACAGGTGCAACATTCTTTACAGCGGCGGTGCCTCCATTGGGGCAAGGGAGCATTGCCCGCTGCTAAAAGTGAAGGGAAACATGAAACATAAAACAGTAATAAAACAAATTAATTACCATTGTATAATTCATTCTGGCAAGCAGCTGAGTCTGGGAGGGAGAGACTGGCAGCAGGGAGGAAAAATAGGCACAGTGCACTTCACTTTAAAGAGCCCATGTCGCACACTTGAAACACTCCAACCCGAACTATCTTAGACAGCTGGGTCGAGAGCAAGCACAGACCCCCATAGCCTGATGAGCATCAGACCAGGGTGCTCCAGCCAAAACAGACGATTGAGAGCTTTGCCGCTGAGCCCAAGTGCACTGCTTGTTTTATTTTACCAGTGCCTGTCAGTGGGTCAAATATTCAGCCCACCAGTTTTGTTTGGAGCTGGCCGCCACTGAGTGTTTAGCTTTTACTTGAGTGTGTTCCATGATTAATTTACTTTGCTGACCAGACAACAAGTAATAACTGATATCTGGATTCTTTTGTTTAGGAAGTCTGGGGCCTATTAGCAAGAAAAAGCGATATTTATCGCTAAACGTGGTTAGCAACTTTTTTTTTTTTATCGCTGGCTATCGCTGGTTATTTTAGCGGAGAAAACATGCTATTAGCAACGTTTTTCTCCATTGTGCTAAAATATCCAGCGATAGCGGCAAAATGCGAGAATATCGCTGGAAATCCAGCGATATTCTCGTATTAACCACAATGGTGGCTTAATCTGATAATCCACCCCCATTGACTATACAGGTAAGCCAACTATTTAGCAGGCGTTAGTTTATAGCAATAATCGCGCGTAGCGCAATTTTTTTTATCGCTTCGCCTGCCTTGCTAATAGGCCATAGCTGTGTTACCAACTGTTTTCAGTCTTTAACAGTTTGGGTACGCCCACTTTGCATGTCATTGGCGATAAATATCACTGACATGCAAGGCGGCCCCCAAACCTGTAGCTATCGCCTAAAAGCTGTCGCTAACTGCTGTTAGCGACAGCTTGCTAAAAGGGCGATAAAAATATCGCCGCTTTAGCGGGAAAAAGTCCCCCTAAAGTGGCGATATTGCCCTTGCTAATATGCCCCTCTGTGCTGCTTTGATGTCTCAGCTATTCATGACACAATGTTATTGCCTACATGCCATAGAGAACTCTTTTGTTTTACTTTGCTGTCATGATAATTCATTACTGCATATGCGGCTTATTTGTTTAGAAAAAGAAAATATTTATTTATTTATTATTTGAGCTTTTAAAGCGCAACAGCTGCCCGAAAGGGTTTCCCGGCGCTAAGATAATGCAGCTAGTAGAAGATAGAAGAGGCCATTAAGTTATTGATCAAAAAGCCAGGTCTTGACAGCTTTACGAAAGCGAGTGTAACAGTCCTCTGACCGAATATCCAGAGGGAGGGAGTTCCATAACTTGGGCCCCAGATAGGTAAAGGAGCGACCGCCCACTCTGCAGAGTTTGACCTTAGGCAGAGAAAAGAGAATTTGGGAAGAGAAGCGAAGAATAGCACTTCACCAAGGTCTGCAAGTACCTAGGTGCCACCTTATTCCTAATTTTATGCATGTAGCTAAGCGCCTTAAACTTCACTCGGTTGTCCACCTTCAGCCAGTGAAGGTCACGAAGGCGACTAGATATGTGATCAGTTTTGTGGCAGCGGCTGAGAAGGCGCGCTGCGGCATTTTGCACAAGTTGCAGGCATCGAGTGACTGTCTTTGCCACCCCTAGGTAGAGTATGTTGCCATAATCCAACCGGGAGGTGACCAAGGCATTAACCACAGATCTCTGGGCGTCACTGGGCAGCATCCACAAGATCTTTCTGAGCCACCGTATGATGGTAAAGCATGTTGATGACACCTTGTTAGCCTGACCCTGCATTGTCAGACCCCTGTCGATGATGACACTCAGGTTCCGCACCTGCTCCGCAGGAGAAGGAAGCGGGCCTAACTCTGCAGGCCAGTGTCTGGGGGACCAAAGGTCTGGTTTGTGCCCGAGGATGAGGACCTCCGTCTTCCCCCCATTCAGTTTGAGAAGATTGTGGTTCATCCACTTGGTGATTTCCCCAAGTCCAAACTGAAGGAGAGAGGTGGAGGCCTTGTCAGATTTAGTAAGGGAAAAGACAACCTGTGAATCGTCGGCTATGTGGGCCAGAGGGGTAACATAAAGATTGAAAAGTAAAGGACTAAGAATGGAACCTTGGGGGACACCGTGAGGCTGGTAATAAATATTAGAGGTGGCTGAGTGAGAGAAAATTTGGAAAGTGCGGTCAGAGGGGAAGGAAGCCAGCCAGCCAAGGGCTGATCCTTCAATACCCATGGTGGATAGAGAGTCAAGGAGAATTTTATGTGAGATGGAGTCGAACGCCGCGCTGAGGTCAAGTAATATCAGCGCAGCCATCTCACATCTGTCAAGCAGGGACCGAAGATTCTCTGTGACGCCCAGGAGTGTTGTTTCTGTAGAGAAACCTGGCCGAAAACCTGATTGCGAAGGATGCAATAAGTTATTTGTGCTCACAAACTGAGTGAGGTGGTGATGAATGTGTCGCTCTAGAACCTTAGAAAAGGCAGGCAACAATGAAATAGGGCGATAGTTTGAAAGAATCTCAGGGCCTGCAGTAGTCTTTTCAGCAGCGACGTGATCATTGCGTGTTTCCAACTGGCTGGGACGGTAGCAGTCTTGAGGGAGAGGTTCAGAGTGGAACAAATCGCAGACAGTTGCGGGGGATCAAGTGACCGGAGTACAGCTATAGGTAAGGGGTCGGAAGGGGAGCCAGATTTTATTTTACACAGAATTTCAAGAAGACCATCAGGCTGTAAATCGGGCCAGGTTAGTAACGGATCAATAGTGGAAGCCAAGTGGCGTTAGCCACTGTTGCATATGTGGAAGAAACCACATGGTTGTTATGGCTGTTTTGAGTGGAAATATCCTGATGAATCTTGTCCACTTTGCTAGTAAAAAACTGGGCAATGTCGTCACACTTTCGGCTCGACAAAGGGGGAGCTTCTGCTGTAGTTAGGGAGCCAGCAAGGTTTTTCACCAGGCCAAATAATACTTTCGATTTGTCGATAGCGTCAGTTATGGTTTTGGTGACAAAGTTGGCCCTGGTCAGGGCACAGGCTTTATGATAGGTTTTTAGGGCATTTTTGTAGGCGAGTGCTGCAGGCTTGGAGTAGTCTCTACGGCAAATGCGTTCGAGCTTTTTGCAGTAAGATTTGTCCACTTTTAACGCCTCCAAATACCAAGGGGCTGGAGTCTTGTGGAGTGCATCCTTCTTGAAAGAAGCAGGGAGGCAGATGTCGATGGCATTTTTAAGCCAAGAGTCCATCAATATAGCTGCGGTTTCGGCATCAACTGACCCAAGCAATTCTGCGGGAAGGTGAGTGGCTAATACGTTATTTAGCGAGACAATGTCCAACTTTTTCCATGCCCTCCTGCTTACCGCATAGGTATTTCTGTGTAGAGCTAAAACGTTCATAGGTGTGACCCTAAAACTAACTAGATAGTGGTCAGACCAAAGAACGGGCAAGGTCGGATTACATTGTAAGTGTGATAAATTGGAAAAGATAGGATCTAAAAGGTGACCACCTTTGTGCGTCTGGCCGTGATTGTGGAGAATAATGTTCATTGCCTTGAGATCGGCAATCAAAGTTCTGGTCGAGGAGTTGTTGGAGTCCTCCAGATGAATATTAAAGTCACCCACGACTAGCAAAGTACTGGAGTTTGTGAGGATAGAAGAAATGAGTTCGGACAGATGGGTAACCCAGTCATTGGCTGGGCCGGGAGATGGTAGATTAAAAGGCCCGTCAGTGAAGTTTTAGGATGGAGGGCAAGTTTGGAGGACGCGGCTTCACAGTTATTTAAGGCGGTGTGATCCAATTGGCACTGATACACATTTTTGAAAATTATAGCAATGCCCCCGCCAACTTTCGCCACCCTATCGCACCTAACAAAGGCATAGTTGGCAGGAAGTGCTTCCGCGATGTCTGGTCCAGAGACATCGTGGAACCAAGACTCAGTGACAAAAAGAGCGTCAGGTTGCTCCTCGTTTAGGAGATCTTTCTGTGCTTGGCTACAGAGCGACAGTTCATACTGAGAAAGTTATATGCCGTTTTAGAGATAATCGGCGTTTGAGGTGAACAGCTACGACACAGCAGAGGGGCTTTCAATAAAAATGGGCAGCCTGAACAAGACTGAGAGAATTTACTAGTCAGATCGAAAGTGGAGCAGTCTGCGTTACGATAGAACCCATATGCTCGCAGTTGGTCTGCCCTGTAAATAAGTCTTTGAGGCGGATTAGAAATTTGGCCAGGGGATATGGCCTCTGGGCCCGTTCGGGCGCGGACGGGCACAGACGGGCACGCCTTTGGCGCGCCTTCGGCGCGCCTGCTGCGCGGTCGGGAAAAGTCCGCTATAAGTACAGGAAGAGGGTGGGGCGGAAGAACCAACTGGTCCCCAACCCGGCACCTCACCCAAGATGGCGGCTTACCCTTTCAGCGTCCTGCGTCAGCTCCTAATCGGCTGCGGGGAAGGCTGTTAGGGTCAAGGTGAGTAGCGAGTCCCCAGGAGAGTGTACAACATGATAAAATCAATTTTAATACAATGTTTGTGCAAAAACGCAATAGCAGCAAATAGGTCAAGAGACAGCAAGATCTGTGGCCTAATACCCCGGCTTTCCGCCGCAGGGAAAAACTAGCAGCAAATCAAGGAGGAACTGGAAATACGGCATTAAATACCAGCGAGGGCGGGGCGGAAGAATCAACTGGTCCGCAACCCGGTGCCTCACCCAAGATGGCGGCTTACCCTTTCAGCGTCCCAAGTCAGCTCCTAATCGGCTGCGGGGAAGGCTGTTAGGGTCAAGGTGAGTAGTGAGTCCCCAGGAGAGTGTACAACACGATAACATCAATTTTAAAACAATGTTTGTGCAAAAACGCAATAGCAGCAAATAGGTCAAGAGACAGCAAGATCTGTGGCCTAATACCCCGGCTTTCTGCCTCAGGGCAAAACTAGCAGCAAAACTTTAGGCTCATAGACTTCCTTAAAGATAGAAAGAAAAAACTAGACATTTATCAAATAGGTTGACTACACAATTGCTGTCTAAACCTTTAACTTCACAACTCACACTACAAACGTCATCTTCATCATCAATGCCTTTTAATAGTCTCTTTGTGGGGGGTACAGCTTTTTTACTAATGCAGTTTATTCAGTAAAGGGGTTCTAATCCAAAACTGACAAACAGCTTACATTGGTGTAGCTCAAAATGTTGCTTAATCATGGGATTTTGCCACCTGGACAACTGATGGTAGCAAACACAAAGCTGTCCAACCTTGAAGATGGAGGAGCGGACTGTGGGAATAATGAACTCAGCAACATGCGATCTATGGAGAAGCAACTGCCGCTCTCGAACAAAATAGACAATAAACCAATAATGAAGAGAGCAGGCATCATAAAAATACATTAAGGGTTAAAAGGGAAAATCGGTTAGACAAATAAGAAGTTAAAGCATTTGGAAAGAATAAGATAGACTAAAAAAAGATGAACAAGTATTACAATAGGTTAAGGATGAAAAATTTGGAAAGAACGGGAAAAAAATTGGTGGAGGCATGCCAAAGAAGATAAAGAAGGGTTTTTAAAGAAGTGTTGAAAGAGCATAGGAATGCAAATGTCACATAGATGTTGGAAGCTGGAAAGAGGAAGAACTTGACCAAGTCTAGAATGAATGAAGGGGCAGCAAAAGGATGGTGAAGCTGAGGACAGACATCAAAAAGTAAGAATGATCAAAAGCAACTGAGAATAGAGAGCACCAATGGCCTATCAAATGAAGAGAAGTGATAATGCAGTAACGCGAGGAGAAGGAACACTGAGCAATGAAAATTATGCATAGGCTTGTTTGGGAGCACACATTCACATACTGCAGAGGAAAGATAAAGGGCAGATTTATTTTTTATTTTTTTTATTTTGAAAAACCTTTATTGAGAAAAAGCAAATTCAAATCACACACAGTACATCATGCAACATCGCAGTGCAGCATATAATAAAGAACACAAGGTGAAAAGCAGGGCCATTGTTCCATTACATGTAGGTGTCAGCAATCAACAGAGACAATAATCATGGGATGAGTGTTGCAGTTCTATCACCACAAGATCCCCCCCCCAGGGAAAGCACAGACAGAGCTTAGTGGGCAATTTATCACTGAGGAATAAGGGGAGAAAGCGCCAGCTGCAGGGAGAAGAGGCAGTCACTGACCAGCACCGGCGGACGCTGCGGACCCGAGGCCGGCGGGGAGCGCGCGAGAACAAGAAAGAAGGTAGGTAATCAAAGGGTCCCAAATATCAACGGGGTGGGATCTGGCAGGCATTAGATCCCAGAACTCTGACAATAGAGTCTGGCACCGGGAAGCATCCTCAAGCCAACTCTCAACCTTGGGAGCCGGCCTGTGGACCCAGCACATAGCCACCCTACGCCTTGCAAGGCCCAGCAGCATCGCAATCAAGTGGCGAGAGGCGTCAGGGCAGAATTTAACAAAACCAAGTAGGCACAAAAGTGGATCCGGACGCACCTTGGTGCCGGTGATGTCGGAAATGGACGAACACATCGCCCGCCAGAACTCCGAGACCCTGGGACAAAGCCAAGAAAGATGAGCAAAATCTGCCGCAGGAACTGCACAGCGCAAACAACCATCCCCAGGAGCGAACCCGAGCCTTATGGAGCTGCACCGGGGTGCGGTAAAGCCTGTGCGAGTACTTAAAATGAATCAAATGAAGCCGGTAATTTGGTGATAGCTTCTTCGTCTGATTACAGCAATAGAGCCAGTCGGCTGGCGAGATGTCGATGCCGAGATCAGCACCCCATGCCTCCCGAGCACGATTAGAGGAGATGAGGGCGGACACAAGGGTGTGGGCATATAATTTAGTGACTAGTTTGTGCGGGGACGGGGAAGTGTAGATAAGGTCCAGAGCCAGCATGTTAGGTGGGGGTTGAGGGAAAGTGGGATGTAGCTTCCGGCACGTGGTGTGAAGCTGGTAAAACAGGAGTGTGTCCTGTGGCCCGAGGCATCAGGGAGCTTCTAAAAGGTATTCTCCGGATAGAGGTCTGCCACCCTCATCAGGCCAAGGCGCGCCGCCCTCCTGGACATGCTGGAGGCCTGAAGTGAAGGAAAGTCGGTGTGATTTACTATGGGCATGGAGTTTGCTGAAAGCAAAGGGACGTCAGACACCCTATGCCGGCCAGACCAGGCCCATCAGAGCATAGCGACAGTGACAACCTCGGCCCGGGGGCGCACCCCGGACACAAACAAAGCTGTTGACAGTGGCCAAGGAGAAGCCATGTCCTTCTCTATGGCAACGTGAGGCTGATAGGGGGCGGGGTGTACCCAGAAAATGCAGAAAACTTGCCTGGGAGCGCAAGGCATAAAGCCTAAAGTCAGGAGCACCCTTACCACCAGCGGACATGGGAAGCGTTAGGATATCGTAAGCTACTATTGGCTGTTTGCCCGCCTAGACCAGCGAGATTATTAAGGAGCGCAATCTACGGAAAAAATGAGAAGTGAGGGGGATAGGAATATTGAGAAACACGTAAAGGAATTTTGGAAGAACGACCATCTTAGCTATTACGATACGACCCGCCAGAGATAGCGGGAGCCGGATCCACAAAGGGATCTTGGTTTCCAGCCAGTCTACCGCACGGCCAAAGTTAGATCACCACAAGTCATCCAGGTCTCGACTGAGCCACATGCCCAGATAACGCTTGGGGCCAGAAGCCCAAACAAAAGGAAAGTCAGACGAGAAGGGCCCCATGGCATCAGTCAATGGGAAAAGAACAGACTTACTCCAGTTTACCTGGATGCCGGACAATCCACTGAACTGGATGATCTCGCGGACAAGGGGACTAAGGTTCTCCTGGGGGTGGCGAACATAAAGCACAATGTCGTCCGTGTACATTGGGACCAACAGAGCATGAGATGAAAATCCGATACCCCTGTGGGTATGGTGCTGCCGCAACCTGGTGGCCAAGGGCTCCATTGCTATAGCAAAAAGCATGGGTGACAGCAGACACCCTTGGCGCGTCCCTCGAGCGATAGTAATAGGGTCAGAGACTTGGCCATTGATGCGGATGCGTGCCGAGGGGTTAGTACAAAGCAGTCTAACATTGCGCAGAAAGCGTTCACTGAAGCCCATACGCGGAAGGATGTAAAATAAGAAGGGCCACTCCAGCGTGTCAAATGCCTTTGTGGCGTCCAGCAGGGCAGCCAGGGCCGGTAGATTGGGATTAATTTGATGTAGAACTGAAAAGATTGTACGGAGGTTGTGCGATGTCGCCCTACCAGGGATGAAACCTGATTGATCGAGAAGGGCAATGGTGGGCATAAGTAAGAGGAGACGGTAAGCAATCAATTTGGTGAAGATTTTGTTGTCAATGTTTATTAGAGAAAGAGGGCGGTAGGAGTCACGACAGTCAGGGGGCTTATCAGGCTTGAGAAGCAGGGTTATCAGCACCTCGCGGAGGGAAGGCGGGAAAGAACCAGTATCTAATGAATCATTATAATTGCCGCTAGATGTGGTTTCAGAAGATCTGCAAACGTTTTATAGAAGGAGGCAGGCAGGCCATCCAAACCAGGGGCCTTGTATCCTGGTAAACCAATAATGGCTGCAAGGATTTCTTCTCTAGAGAACAGTTTATCCAGGAATTTTTGATGGTAGTTCTCCAACCAGACCAGTGCGATGGAGTTGAAATAGTGATCTAAGTCCTCCCGTGGCAAAGGGGCGCCAGCGGAGTACAGGCGTGAGTAGAAGTTGAAAAAACAGGACTTTTTGTCCTCCGGGGAGATGGTCCTGTCCGGGCCGCCATCACTCAAAGCCGTGACATAAGAAGCAGCACGCGGTGGACGAAGCAGGTTAGCAAGAGTGCATCCCGGTCGATAACCCTCGCCAAAACGGCACGCCCGGCCCTCCCTGCCCAAGAAGGACAGTTCACGCCCCGCCTCCTCAGTAAATTCAGTGTGTTTTTGACGCAGTTGTGCCAACGTCTCGGGACTGGCCCTCGCAGCCTGGGCCCTATCCAGTTCCTTTATTTCCCCCCTCCTGCTTTGCCAAAGAGGCACGAATAGATCAAAGGATGCCAGCCTGTTTAGAAATACACTCGCCACGGATGACGGCCTTAAACCCCTCCCAGAGAGTAGAAGCGGACTCGACCGAGCCCGCGTTGAGTTCAAAGTAGTTGGTGATCGTGGTCTGGATTTCTGCACAAAAGACCGAGTCCCGAAGTGCGTTAGGGGGAAGTCGTCATGTAAAGGCGCGTCGCAGAAAATTTGGTGGGCGGAGACGGAGCTGGACCGACGCATGGTCGGAAAAGGTGCGCACCATATGCCGTACATCGGAGAGCCAAGAAAGGACGTCTGGGGAGGTCAGCCAAAAATCTATACGAGGCCAGCAGCCCCGCACGCCAGTAAAACAGATGCCCTCCCCCACGTTAGGATAATGATGGCGCCAGGCGTCGCATAGCGCATTATCAGTCAAAATGGATGAAAGGGGTGAGGAGTGGCGGCACCCGACCAATCCAAATTCACAGATAGGGTGACATTAAAATCCTCGCCCCAGAGGATCGCTGCGGGACCACAAGAGGAGATAAGATGCCAAACGTGATTGAAGAAGTCCGCGTCATCACTATAAAGGCCATAGACCGTGGCAATCGTAACAGGTTGGGCCAATAAGAGGCCATGAAGGATCGCGTATCTGCCGTCCTGTCAGTCCGCCAAGGAAGGCCCCACCTTTTCAGAATGGAGACGCCCCTGGCGTACAAGGAATAAGTGGCAGAATGGGATTCCCCCCAGTACCTAGAGTGGAGCCTGGAAACTGTCCCCGGCAACAAGTGCGTCTCTTGCAAGAGGCATAAATCCACTTTGTGGTACTGTAAATGTGCGTGGATCAAGCGGGCCTTGCGATGATCATTCAGGCCTCGAATATTCCAGGACCTGCATACTACATCAGTCATAGTAATGCAACAATGAGCACCATGCCGCGCAGCGCGAACAACAGACACCACAATGGGACGCAACGCAAATAAAAACTAGGAAGAGAGGCAGGCAATAGCAAGCGGCCCGAACCAGGAGGGGGGCAGACACCTTAGATCGGCATACAGTGGGGATTTGCGATTGGGGCATTAGCAGGGAGGCGCACAAGCAACAATACATTCAGGAGAGGCCCAGGGCCCGAAACACTGCTATAACCAATGAGAGCCCAACACAAGGCAAACCGTAGAAGAGGAAGGTGTGCTGAAGAAGGAGAGGAACAGGAGAGCATCAGTCCTACCGAAAGACCAAGCCCATAGAACAGGAGCAGGGGGAGTCAGAGAGAACATTCGAACGTAGCTCACAAAGTCCACCACAAATGGCCAAGGCGAAGAGCACAGTACAGTGTCAATGGTATAACATGCATAAACCATACTGAACAACAAAGCGGCGGCAAACTGAAGTCGCCTCCTCAATAGAGGAGCAAAAATTCCTGTGTCCCCACCCACCACTCCCTCCCCACGCCCGCAAAACAAGCAGAGACCCAAGAACCTCAACCTCCCGACACTTACTCCAACCCCCCAAACAGGCAGAGTAGACCACCCACTCCACCCCAGGAACCCACAACTAGGAGAGGGAAGAACATTAGTAGAAGAGGGAATCATCCCGTGAGGGTATGGCAGGGCTTGGCAGGGTGTCCAAGCATTAGAGTCATCAGACATCTATCAAGCAGGGGAAAGTCTGTAAACCAGGAATGCGTGCACTGCTCAGTCATTGTCACTTAGGCGGCCAGACCCATCGGGTTGAGAAGAAGAGGGGGAGGAACGGGCATCCTTGACAAATCTCTTGGCAAACGCCAGGGCCTCTCTGGGGTCAGGGAAGACGAGTGTTTTTGTGCCTTGGCGGACCCTCAGCTACATCGGATAGGCCAGTGAATATGAGACCTCATGTTTCAGTAAAATGCGTTTGACAGGGAGGAATTCTCTCTGTGCGGCTTGGACGGCAAGGGTATAATCGGGGTAAAAAGACAGAGTGTTTCCCTGGTGGATGATGGTGCCCTCGTCTCATGCAGCACGGAGGATGGCTCCCGGTAGTTCAAAATCTTTGCTATAATAGGACATGGGGGCAGACCAGGACCAGGTCGGGGACCAAGAGAGCGATGTGCTCACTCCACGATGAATACCGAGGATAAGACCTCACCGAAAAGTTCCTTGATCAGCTGTTCCACAAAATCTTCCATCCTGGAAATGTTTGTGGATTCTGGAAGGCCAGTAAGGCGGAGGTTGCTCCGCCGGGAATGGGCCTCCAAGTCCTCATTCTTATCCTGGACTATGGCAAGGATCTTGTCCATCTGAAGAAGTTTCTGTCGGTCCTGAGTGGCGGCATCTTCAACATCCGATACCCTGGTTTCAACGTGTATTAACCGATTGTCGTGCGAGTCAACACGGGCCTTCACCGTGTCCAAGCGAGAGTTGGTCCAGCGGGGCAGCGATACCGGTCACCGTGGACTTGACGTCCAGCATGATGGCCTTAAGGTCATCCTCACGGTTCAAGGAGGCCTCCTCGCTGACAACAGAATCGGTGCCATCGTCGCCAGCAACGGCCTGGCGGGAAGACTTCCGAAGCTTGAAGGCAATCTTGGGTTGTCTTGGATCATTTTTCCCCATGGTAGACGGTCCAGCAGCACGGCGCGGTCCAAGGGAGTTGAAGGGAACCAGAGGTCCGGCCGCCCCCAATGGCCGGTAGCAAAAAGGAGTGAGAAGTGGGACTAGTCCGCCCAAGGCACCTCCAGGAGGAGGCAAGGAGCACCTCCAAAAGCAGAGAGGAAAGGACGTGAGGCCCCCATGCTTGGGCAACTGCGTGGAAAACATAGGGCAAGATAGACGTCAGCACCCCCTAAGGCTGCAGGCCAACGAAGCTGCAAAACAGGAGATCCAGTGGACTTCCGAAGGGGTCTACACCCTCAGCCGACCATTTACAGTCCTCCCAAAGAAGTGAGACCGGAAAGGGCACCCCATCCCCCAGGGCCGTGTAGGGGTGAGCTCCTAAAAGAAGCAGGTACACCAGTAATTCACACAGCTGGTCAGCAAGCAGGGCAGCCACACCACAAAGATGTAGACCCGGCAGAGCACTCCCCATGATGTAGGGCCAGGGCAAGCAGGCGCGACCAGGTGCAGGATGGGACTGCGGCACAGGGCACCAGCCAACAACAAATAGCCAGCAGGGTAGAGGCGGCGATCAGCAGGAGTGTCGCAGGATCGGCCCTGGCGATGTTAGGCGGTCCGGCTCAGGCAGCAGAGAGGAGGGAGCAGACCATGCAGCTACGGAGATCCAGCAGGCCCAGGGCCCAATCAGGAAGGAGCAGCACCCAGCCACGTCCCAGAGCTATACACCAAGGTAGATGGGGCCCACAGAGCCACAAGCAGCCCCAACGCAGCCCCGCAAGCCAGCCGCCGTCTGATGGGGGTGGGAACGCGCCAGACTACAGCAAAGGTGAGCAGGGAAGCGTGGGGGGCAAGCCACACGCAGCACCGAACCCGGGCACTGTCGGCGGCCGCACAAAATGAAGGCAGCCTGACCACCGGCGCCCCACCCCGCAGCACACCAGGATGGCCAGAACGGCCCGCAAGCCCCCAACCTCGCCCGCCAAGCTACAGAGGCCAACCCGCTCACCACGTGCCCCGAGGGGAGTCCAGCGATGGTCAGCTGCAAAGGGAGATGAAGTACTTGCTCTGAGGCCGCAGGATCCAGCAGATACAGCAAGGCCTCAGCCCCACGAATGGGAGTGGCCATGTGTGGCGAGGAACGAGCTCTGGGCGTCGGGAGTCCGGAGGCACGACGTGGAACCAGGGCCCAACCTCGGGGTTCAAGCTTAAGCCAGGCCAGACAGCAGCCGGCCGTGTCCCCCGCACTCCGGATCACAGAGGAGCAGCGGGCGGGAGCGTGAGCCGGCCATGACGAGAGCGAGCGGGGAGACGCAGAGGGCCGCATCCACAGCGCCGGGCACAGGCACCAGCAGCGGCCGCAAGTATCGGCCGGCCACCGCCAGAAGCCCGGCTCCGACCACCGTGGCAATCAGATCGGGTGGGACGAGCAGACCAAGTCACGCCCCCCAAATGAAGGGCAGATTTAACTCCTTTTCCACTGTAACGTCAGTGCCCATCTCGGGCAGTTGACTGAGCAGTGGACACAAAGAGTGGGGCACACTGAACATTGGCTCTTTGTCCTTCTCCATGGTCCTTTAAACCAGGATTGCATTTTAAATCCTATCCTGGCTGTCCTCCACCACTGCCCCGGTGCAAAAGTGCAAGGCAGAGCCGCGTGACATGGTCAAGTTAAGTCAAAAGATCTTTATTCGGCTTAATAATAGCCATAAAAGAATAAATAAAACATTATTTAACAATGGTACACATGATCAAATTTCAACCGACCTAAATAAAACCCTGGAAGTCATTTTCTAACAATATTATGGAGTTGGACTGCAGAGGAGATATACTTATAGACCATAAGACAAGTGAATTCATTGTTTAAAAGAAGTAGATGGCATAATGCAGGGTGACACTTTCTAATGTTTAAAAATCTTAGTAATAGTTTTCAAAAAGGTGCATCTCTTAAGATACAATTTACAAAAGGACATAAAGTGCAAAGGGCTCTATGCAGAGGTTGAGTTACATGGACACAAGTCTAATTTGGCATCACAGTAAACATCACATGGGTACAAAACAGATAAGCCATACCCATCCTAAACCTAATCAAATAAAACATGTGTACTCGATTAAAATAGAAAGAGAGATAGGATTCAATTTGCGTGGAGTTAATTATCAATGAATGCTCAACAACACTTTTTTGGGCCATCTCTTGACTATCTCTTACATGCTTCAAGAATGACAGAAGGTCGCTTTTAAGCTTAGCCTTAGAAATTTACATGGTCAGTGGCAGCAGTAGGGCCTGACAAAAGCCACACAGAGAGCCTTGAGGATGATCCCAGAATACCCATTTGAAGACCAAGGGCCTCATTTATGAGGCCCCTTGCGCCATCCGAACTTCACTTTTCATGAAGTTCCGTGGCGCAGAAGCCTGCGTGGTATTTATCAGGCAGCAGTACGCCAGTTTTTGTGGCGTACTGCTGCCTGATAAATATCAGTCCCTTTAACGCAGTGTTCTGCGTTAAAGGGGCGTGCAATGGATGTTGCTGGGGGCGTTCCCTGCAACATCCATGGCCTTTTGACACTGCCCCAGATTTACGAGAAATTGTAACTCTGAAGCAGTGCCAAAAGCTTACGCCTCCCCAGGGGAGGCGCAAGGGAGGCGCAACAGGGAGAAATGTCTTTTTTTCTCCTCGTATTTCCTTTTTCTATGTGTGCTGCATTCTACAGCACACATAGAAAGAGGAAAAGCCTCTTGTGATTATTTTTGTACAGAAAGGTTTCCCTTCCTGTACAAAAATAATCTTCCCCGCAACGCAGGCACCCTTGCACCATTGTGCAAGGGTGCCTGCGCTGGCGCAGGCAGCCCATTGTGCGCCGGCGGAGGGGAAAAGGACAGGAATGCGCCGTATCTTATAGATACGGCGCATTTCTGCCCTTTTCTTTTGCCGTAGGGAAGCGCAGCAGGAAGGCCTGCTGCGCTTCCCTACGGCAAAAAGTCATAAATGAGGCCCCTAGAACCAGCAGGCCATGCACAGATCCCAAAAGAGAGTGCCTACCAGCAGGGAAGTGTAGCAGCAGATTGGGTTGCAGTGTAGCAAATCATTGGGGCACCAAGGCTTCGGACTCAAGAACCGGTGATGATAACAAGTAAGTAGGTCCAAAAGTCACTAACTGAATAATGTATAATAATAGGGAGGAGGAAGGATTTTTTTTTTAAAGAGTTTTATATAGCACAAACTAGACCCGAAGATATCAGGTATCAGAGCACTTTACATAGCACCAGTTTCGTTACACAAGGACACATTCATTTTTGATAGGCACGGGGAGATTAAGTGATTTGCCCAGAATCACAGGATGTTGAGCGTTGTTGCTGAGACTCGAACACGGTTCCCCAGCAGCTTCCACGTTGACTGCTCTAGCCGTAAGGCTACATTCTTTTCCCGGGTTGGTAGCCTCCCAATACGTCGAACCAAAGAATGCAACCTTATGCATTTAGAACAGGTCGCTGGCACCCCACAACAATCAGTCTGTAAGAGATTGTGAGAAAGGAGCTAGTCCATGTTCTTGGAATGAAGAGAGGCAATGGGTCTCCAGCAGCCGGGTTTGTGGAGGAAGGTGACTGTGATTAAATGGTGAACTGCAGAAGTGAGGGCGGAAGCAACAGGTTGCCCAGAAGAGCCTGAAATTGTTGTAGACAGGTGAATGTTATTCACAGTAGGTTACCTCAACTGGTCAAAATATATATCGTATGAATGTGCTAGTCTCACAATGAAATGCAAGCTTCCACAAGATGCTTTCCATCATGTTAAAAATGCAGTGTCGCACCAATTCACCAGAGTTTCTCTAGTACTGCTACACACAATATAGAAATAAGATGGTGTCAGACTCTGGTATACAAATGTCTTATGGTATATATCACAGTGAATCGTAGCAAAACTGTTTAGCAGCCCTATATATCCTACCAGGCATGCACATACAGGTGCATCATTTCCACATGGAAATTAAAGAGCACTGTGCTTTTTTTAATAATAGTCATCACCGCAGACGGACTTAGTATTGTTCCCCTATATCTGTTTAAGTATTTACAGAGAATCATTCAACCAGCGCTCTCTGCAGGGTACCTCAGTGTGCTGCTAATCAGTCACTATTTGCCCCAATTCTTCTGTCTTCACCTTGTCCTAACGCTCAATATGTTTTTTTATCCCCGTCGCCCACTGATACCATTATTCTCAAGCCTCTCATGCCCACTATCCGAAAATAAAATAGTCACTTTCCATTTCTTCCTACATGGACTGTGCCAATGAGGTACCTCCCAACGTCGGCTCCTGAGGGGGCAGCTGTGGGGGGGGGGGGGGGGGGGGGCAGAAGGAGTGGACAAGGATATAGGGGCATATTACCAAGAATAAGCGATAATTATCGCTAAGCTTGGTTAGCGGCTATAATTTTATCGCTGTGCTTCGCCTATTTTTGGAAACCTTCCTATTATCAAGGTTTATCTCCTAAGCTATAAAAATCGGCCGAAATGCATGAATATTGCTGAAAAGTCAGCGATATTCATGCATTACCGAGCTAATGCTCTTAGCCATGTTATCCACCTACCATTGGATAATATGGCTAAGAACTGCTATGGGGCAGGTGTTAGCTTTTGGAGATATTCGCGCTTAGCGTGAATATTTCCAAAAGTAGGTAATAGGAGATAGCGATGTTAGCGACTGTTTCCAGTCGCTAACATCTTGGCACGCCCACTGTGCATGTCATTAGCGATAATTGTCGTTGACATGCAAAGTGGGCCTCAAGATGATAGCTATCTCCTACTAGCTGTCGCTAACTGGTGTTAGCGACAGCTAGGTAATAGGGCGATAAAATTAACGCTGCTTTAGCGGGAAAAATTCCCGCTAAAATGGCGATAAGGCCCTTGGTAATATGCCCCATAGTGAGGTGTGTAGCTAAAGATATGGGATTCTTGCAAGGAATGTAGCTGACTAATGATATAGAAAAGACCCTAGTTCCAAGACCCAAGTCCACACCAGAATGGCAAGGTTGGCATGCACCAACGAGCTGTGAGGAATTTCAATAGCAGAAGGGCACTCACTGTGTAAATAACCAGTTTGTACCAGGGTAGCAAAGGTTTCAGCGTGAGGCACTGGAAATGAATGGTTATTCCGACACTGGCAGGCTCCTATCAGCCTTTGGCTTTGAGAAAGAATCCTTCATGTGCTCTTTGGCTCCAACTCTCAACTCACAAAATCATTGCCTTATTACAACCAGACAGCTATGGAGTAGTTGGCCAGCTATCAGCGATGAAAGGGTCTTGGCCGAGGGTGGCTATGAGCCAGTAAGCACCAGATAAGAGCACAGAGGGACAGCTGCCTATTTCATAAATTCATACTTTGTCAAACAACAGCCGAGTTACAGCCACTACTGGATAAGCATCCTACTATGTGGCATGGTGTGCTTTGTAAACTTGTGCACTTAGCACAATGGCTTCCTAGGGGAAATGGTGTGTAGTGTGCACCCCCACCACCCATGGAGGTCTCGAGCAGTGTGGGGAAATCCGAAAGTCTGCCAGTCCCTCTTCATACTAACCATGCATGCTTAAATGGTGACAACGTTTTGTCCAATTAGATTATTATAGTAGCTTTCAAATCTCAATGGAAAAAGAATGAGAAAGAAAACTCCTTCCATGGGCAAAAGGTACTCACAGGTAATTCCTGTACTACAACTAGTAAGGAAATGGTGTCTTGTGCATTCAGCAAGGGATGTGTGAATTTACAATGATTTTTTTGCAACTTTCGCAAAGGTCAATGAAAAATGTATCGACCTTGCACAGATAATGAAGTAAGTAGGTCCAAAAGTCACTAACTGAATAATGTATAATAATAGGGAGGAGGAAGGATTTTTTTTAAAGAGTTTTATATAGCACGAACTAGACCCGAAGATATCAGGTATCAGAGCACTTTACATAGCACCAGTTTCGTTACACAAGGACACATTCATTTTTGATAGGCACGGGGAGATTAAGTGATTTGCCCAGAATCACAGGATGTTGAGCGTTGTTGCTGAGACTCGAACACGGTTCCCCAGCAGCTTCCACGTTGACTGCTCTAGCCGTAAGGCTACATTCTTTTCCCGGGTTGGTAGCCTCCCAATACGTCGAACCAAAGAATGCAACCTTATGCATTTAGAACAGGTCGCTGGCACCCCACAACAATCAGTCTGTAAGAGATTGTGAGAAAGGAGCTAGTCCATGTTCTTGGAATGAAGAGAGGCAATGGGTCTCCAGCAGCCGGGTTTGTGGAGGAAGGTGACTGTGATTAAATGGTGAACTGCAGAAGTGAGGGCGGAAGCAACAGGTTGCCCAGAAGAGCCTGAAATTGTTGTAGACAGGTGAATGTTATTCACAGTAGGTTACCTCAACTGGTCAAAATATATATCGTATGAATGTGCTAGTCTCACAATGAAATGCAAGCTTCCACAAGATACTTTCCATCATGTTAAAAATGCAGTGTCGCACCAATTCACCAGAGTTTCTCTAGTACTGCTACACACAATATAGAAATAAGATGGTGTCAGACTCTGGTATACAAATGTCTTATGGTATATATCACAGTGAATCGTAGCAAAACTGTTTAGCAGCCCTATATATCCTACCAGGCATGCACATACAGGTGCATCATTTCCACATGGAAATTAAAGAGCACTGTGCTTTTTTTAATAATAGTCATCACCGCAGACGGACTTAGTATTGTTCCCCTATATCTGTTTAAGTATTTACAGAGAATCATTCAACCAGCGCTCTCTGCAGGGTACCTCAGTGTGCTGCTAATCAGTCACTATTTGCCCCAATTCTTCTGTCTTCACCTTGTCCTAACGCTCAATATGTTTTTTTATCCCCGTCGCCCACTGATACCATTGTTCTCAAGCCTCTCATGCCCACTATCCGAAAATAAAATAGTCACTTTCCATTTCTTCCTACATGGACTGTGCCAATGAGGTACCTCCCAACGTCGGCTCCTGAGGGGGCAGCTGTGGGGGGGGGGGGGGGGGGGTGGCAGAAGGAGTGGACAAGGATATAGGGGCATATTACCAAGAATAAGCGATAATTATCGCTAAGCTTGGTTAGCGGCTATAATTTTATCGCTGTGCTTCGCCTATTTTTGGAAACCTTCCTATTATCAAGGTTTATCTCCTAAGCTATAAAAATCGGCCGAAATGCATGAATATTGCTGAAAAGTCAGCGATATTCATGCATTACCGAGCTAATGCTCTTAGCCATGTTATCCACCTACCATTGGATAATATGGCTAAGAACTGCTATGGGGCAGGTGTTAGCTTTTGGAGATATTCGCGCTTAGCGTGAATATTTCCAAAAGTAGGTAATAGGAGATAGCGATGTTAGCGACTGTTTCCAGTCGCTAACATCTTGGCACGCCCACTGTGCATGTCATTAGCGATAATTGTCGTTGACATGCAAAGTGGGCCTCAAGATGATAGCTATCTCCTACTAGCTGTCGCTAACTGGTGTTAGCGACAGCTAGGTAATAGGGCGATAAAATTAACGCTGCTTTAGCGGGAAAAATTCCCGCTAAAATGGCGATAAGGCCCTTGGTAATATGCCCCATAGTGAGGTGTGTAGCTAAAGATATGGGATTCTTGCAAGGAATGTAGCTGACTAATGATATAGAAAAGACCCTAGTTCCAAGACCCAAGTCCACACCAGAATGGCAAGGTTGGCATGCACCAACGAGCTGTGAGGAATTTCAATAGCAGAAGGGCACTCACTGTGTAAATAACCAGTTTGTACCAGGGTAGCAAAGGTTTCAGCGTGAGGCACTGGAAATGAATGGTTATTCCGACACTGGCAGGCTCCTATCAGCCTTTGGCTTTGAGAAAGAATCCTTCATGTGCTCTTTGGCTCCAACTCTCAACTCACAAAATCATTGCCTTATTACAACCAGACAGCTATGGAGTAGTTGGCCAGCTATCAGCGATGAAAGGGTCTTGGCCGAGGGTGGCTATGAGCCAGTAAGCACCAGATAAGAGCACAGAGGGACAGCTGCCTATTTCATAAATTCATACTTTGTCAAACAACAGCCGAGTTACAGCCACTACTGGATAAGGATCCTACTATGTGGCATGGTGTGCTTTGTAAACTTGTGCACTTAGCACAATGGCTTCCTAGGGGAAATGGTGTGTAGTGTGCACCCCCACCACCCATGGAGGTCTCGAGCAGTGTGGGGAAATCCGAAAGTCTGCCAGTCCCTCTTCATACTAACCATGCATGCTTAAATGGTGACAACGTTTTGTCCAATTAGATTATTATAGTAGCTTTCAAATCTCAATGGAAAAAGAATGAGAAAGAAAACTCCTTCCATGAGCAAAAGGTACTCACAGGTAATTCCTGTACTACAACTAGTAAGGAAATGGTGTCTTGTGCATTCAGCAAGGGATGTGTGAATTTACAATGATTTTTTTGCAACTTTCGCAAAGGTCAATGAAAAATGTATCGACCTTGCACAGATAATGAAGTTTATAGATTTGTCACATGTGTGGAAAATCACAACCTTTGCGAAAACCTTTGTTGAATATATCCTTATTTAGCCCTAGCAAATATTTCTGCATATCATGAATTCGCAGAACACAGTATTTTTCTCTTTCACAAAGGCATTATGCTTAGGAAACATCACTAAATAAGTAAAGACACAGGGAAACAAGCATTTGCAATGCAATGCAATCCGTCTCGCCTTTGGGACCTTATATGTAATTAGCTATGCAGCACATTAGCCTGGGTGCTGAAACATCTACTGTTCTTTAACATGGAGGGAAAGTAAGCACCAAACTGCGTGACACACTAGGTATGGGAACACAAGGAGAGAAAATATTGCCTTTCACCGGGAAATGGTATAGTCCAAAGGTCTGTTTTTAATATAAAAGCAGAGCCTTCGGTGGTCATATCACTGAAAATACAAGATTTTAAAATAATATTATTGTCTACGGGTGCTTGTGGAATACAATTTCAATGGACTTGAATATAGAAAATGCTAAAGTGATTCTGGCATTTTACTGTTCTCTGCTGGTCGTTGCCTATCAAGAAAGTTACATAGAGACAGTTGCCAGAAAAATAAGAAAATAAAAGCAATTCTGGTATTTTACTGAACTCTGCTGGTTGTTTTCTATTAAAACAGTTAAATAGAGTCAGTTGAACAGAAAAAAGTCCCTAAGCGGAAGCAGACAAGCCCTAGGGCTGATCTCCAGAGCCCACAAAGTAAATACACATATAAGTATATACTAAAGTATATACAAGAGGTCTCGAATTCTCAACTTAAAAATCGTCATTCAGTTTTCATGTTCATTGGGTAGGCTCTATAAATGAATTTCTTTCAGGGAAAAATTCTGCATACAATTTTTAGCTTGGCTCGGTTCGAGTTGAGTGAAAATGGTCTTGACATGCAAAGAAAGCTATCACCTGAGTAAGTGAAAATATAAAGGGGAAAACTTAGAACAATCCTAGAATTTACTTTGTCGTCCTATGCACTTTAGGACCCAAAAAGCAGCAGGTCATACTGTTGAGAAAAGGTAATTTCGGCAGAACCATTGAGAGGCTTTTTCACTGCATGTATGCACCATGTGTATTGCTGACTGGACTCTCTACCAACAAGCATTGAGTCTAGCTTAAGTCAGAATTGTTTTTTATCTACTAAGGTTCTCTGGGTCCCTTCTGATTTTGATGATCTGGGCCCTTCTCAAGAACAATGTGCACCTGTACAATAATTGGTTTGTGTACCTCAATTTACAAATAGGCTGCTTAGTTTGTCATCAATATGATTAATCTTCAGTTTGTACACATATTATATATTTCATCATTTGCTGCATACTTTATGAAGTTATTCCTGGCAGAGAATATGGGTAAACAATTTTTGTCCATATTCTCAATTAGTCACAATATATGAAATGTCTATTAACTAATATAAAAATGTAATATGCGTGGCTGCACTAATCTAAACAGGTGGCATGCGCACATACTGATGATGGGACATATAAATGACAGAAATTCACTTGCACCTGTGCAAGACAATTAGAGCCCTATTTATCAAGGGGGTTGCAGCGCTTTTGAACTAGGCAATGTGGTGCATGCGCGATGCAACCCCAAAATAGGATTTATCAAGCCACACAATGCCACTTTGTTTGACCTAGACAGGCTGATAACTTTAGAGCAACTCTGCCATAAGAAGGCGTTCTGTGGGCATAGCGAGGGTGATCCAAAGCAATTCCCATGTGTTTTGACTCATTTTCAGATTTTCCATTACTGGTTGACCTGGGATTGCGCACAAATGCTACACTTTCCCAGGTGAGCCGTAACGAGGAGAAATATCTTTATTTCTCCTCATCTCTTCCTCTTTTGATGTGTGCTGCATTTTTCAGTACATATAGATAGAGGAATATTCCTCAGGGAATTGTTTTTGTGCAGGAAGGGCTCCTTCCTGCACAAAAACAACCCAGGTCCTTATTTATGTGGAATTGGCATAAGTCAGTGCCACAAGCCCTTTGCCAATGTGAAAGGGCAGGAACGCACTGTATTTATGAAATACTGTGAACTCCTGTCCTTTCCCCCTGCACTGATGCACAATTTGCAGCCTAGTGCCAAAGTAGGAACCCTTGCACCATGGTGCACGCATGTCTCTGTTGCAGGCAGGATTGTTTTGTGCAGGATGGAGCACCCTCCTGCACAAAAACAATCCTGAGGGTGTTTTCCTCTTTCAAAGCAGCATACATGGAAAGAGAAAAAAACGAGGAGAAATAAAAATATTTGTCGTCGTTACCCCTGGTCCGGTGAGGCGTAAAGTTTTGACTCTGCCCCAAGTTTATGTGTTTAAGTAAATCTAGGGTAGCATCAAAAACCCATTGCAATGCCCATGAAATGCCTACTTGGTGCAGAGTAAGGCAAATCAGCGACTTGCGCTGCTTTGTCTTACTCCATATATATGAGACCATGCAAAGCCACACAGATATGATTAAGAGACTTTTCGCCAGAGCGTATAAAAAAGTGGCTCTTTGGGAGTGCAAGCCTCTCATAAATAAGCCCTGCAGTGTGCAACACAGGCACCCTTGCACCATGGTGCTAGGGTACCTGCGTTGGCACTAGGCTGCCCATTGTTGCCGTTGGCTGAGAAAAGCCAAAAATGTGCCGCATTGTGATAGATATTGCGCACTCCTGACCTTTCCCTGTGACGCAGCACTTTAGGTGACTTGCTGCACTGTGCTAAGCTGCATAAATATGGGCCTCATTGTGTAAGAGCATCTTGTTCAATATTCCATCAGTGGATTTCATCTGTTTAGCTCACTGCTTTGTGCCAATCAGCCTCTGCTACTGAATCTCTTCATCTAGTGAAGAAGAAATGCAGTACAGAATCTTTAATCATTTCCTACAGAAACAGACCAATTACTTTCATACATTTTGCAATAAATCAATCCTCTTAGACTGAAAGCAATTCTGAAATCTTTGGGGCTCCTTATGATGGCGGAAGGTCCACCATCACCGGGCCGGTGGTGGCGGTCCTTCTGCCATCATACAGAAAGTCTGTCCGCCATGGTTCCACAAGGCGGTCCTTTTCCACCAGCCTTGTGGAACCCGGAACCAGGGCATCATTGTGGCATTGCTGTGCAGGCACCACCATAGGGATTACGGTATCCCTTTCCGCCTGTCTTTTTGCAGCAGATATCCCGCAGCAAAAAGACAGGTGGAGACTGGCTTTGGGGGCCTGCTGCAGGGCCCCTCTGTGTGTGGGGTGAGGTGTACTGGGAGGGTACTATCATTTCCCTGTACTGCGTGGCAGGCACGGCGTGGTGCCTGCCACGTATTGCAGGGGAATGCTCACCATAGGCTTTTAACATTGCGGACGGTGCTGCAGCCAGCAGCACCGTCCGCAATAAAACGCCAGGATGTGCTCGCCAGTATGGTGGGATTTGCACTGGTGGGACCGCTGCACGTCTCGCGGGCAGTCCCAGCACTGCTATGATGGCGGGGGGACATAATGAGCCCCATTGTTATAGTACAATACATTGAGAATCGGCACGATTGTGTGCCCATGATTCTACTGGAGATACATGAGATGAACGTAGCAGTTTATTTCTTTTTTTGCAGATGAAAGAGGGAATTGGCATCTGTTGGAAAGCTCTTCATTGATAGAGATTAGTTATTCAGTCGTATTTTCCTAGAAAATATTTTCAAATTATTAGCCATCCCATGGACACTTTCTTTGGAAGTTTGCGGTATGTCTGCAGTGGGTATTAAAGAGGGTAGGGTTAGAATTGTGCCTTTTGGTGTCGTTCCCATATGTGTGGGTTTAAGAGTCCCAGCAATGTCTGCTTGGGAATACGGCTATTTGCAGAATGATTCATAACGAAACAGAAGCAGTGGGAAAGCTATTCATTTACAAGTGCAATTCTGATATCAACAGTAAGCTGTACCACTCAGACATATCTTATTTATTCTTAATTGTTATTATAAATTAAGCCCAAGAGGCAGTGGATCGCTGCACAATGAAACAAAAATAACAATATTTTGAAAATTGTAAGACACAGGCTCAAAAGGAAAAAAATTGAAAATTAAATCTTAAGGAACAGATGCAACGTATGAGGAAAGAGATCATTTGCAAGGAGTCATAAAGCGCTCCTATGTACAGTCATCCCATGCTTAAACATTTTTACCAAGTTTTAATTCGATGGTACTCAATTTAAAGACATCGAAATGATGGAGGCTGAGCAAATGAACTCATGTCGTTTAGATCAAAACAGATGCCAGTAGCGAATGTAAATAACAGTGCCATCTCCTTCCTGAGTTTGGTTCTGCATGGAAAATGCTTTGGAGGACAAGTATCAGGGCATAAGTAGTTATTCTTCCTATAGTTTCTCTCTCCATGGCACTATTTCCATCTGGTATGACTTTGAATCTTTTCCTCTGGCTCCAGTTGAGGTATCCACGATGTGGCTTACAGTAGGCTAACTCCACAGCAGGAATCCCCTGAATTTTGATAATCGCTCGGTGTAGTCTGAGTGGCCTCTGGCTCTCTATATTAAAGAATGGTTATACTTAGGGTGTAGAGTGAGCACCTTAATTACACACTCGTTGCAAATGACCTCCTGTTCCCTGATCCCCCAAGACCAGAAGATGGTTCTAGTTTTCAAACAGTACTTGTACTTCACCATCGCTGGTGCCCACAGCAAGGCAGGCCCCTTCTTTTATCCAGGACACAGAGGAGATGTACTTTGAGCTCGAGCTCAGGTCTATGCGTCCAAGGGCTCCACAGCTCTCGCCATCCCATATATGAGCAGATGAGTTCAGGCCAAAAGCAATGAGATTTTCAGAACTCCAGTCCAGCAGGTTTAGGTCTGAAACAGAGGCATTCACCCGTCAACACCTGCATCACTTTGGGAAATACCTTACAACAATAGAGCAAACGAAACCAATGCCCAACTGAGGGGCTGAATGGCCATGCTCAAGGAGCACAGGACTCTTCAATGAAAGCATTTCAATAACTGTTAAAGCAGAATACAGTCATATTTCAAGGTAACAGATGGTTTATGTATGTTCTCTAGTTAATTTAAAAAGGATGGCTTCAAGAGAAACACGTTTATTCTCAATATCAACATTTCATATACACATTTCCCATGTACAGTGGAAAACGTTTTATGGGCGTGTAATTATAACAGCTTGTTTCTGTAAAGAAGTGGGATGCACATTTTACACAGGACAGAGTAGGGCTCACACTTCTTTATTCGAGATCCTTCTTTATTCAGCCTGCAGCTGAACACAGCTGAACATAGGCAAGGTGAAAATACTGATCTTTGGCCAGAGCAGTAACACATGCAACGACTCCTGGTGGTGATGGAGCAAGGGAAATACAAAAATAATGTGTACCTCCTTCAAAGTTAATTACCTCATAACTTTAATAAAGTTTAATGAAGCATGTAAGCTAATCAACAAATGCAACTTTATATTTAGACACTACACGTGGGAAACAAACTGCTATTTGCGAAAATCTAATTTATTAATGAAATGTGAGACGAACTAACATAGGTTTGTGGTTATGTAGAAATAAAGAGTAATTGCATGTATTTGTGTATATGGTAGAATTATATTGTGGCATAGAATGCAGATGGTAAGTAAAATGGCTATAAATGTCGCTTTTGCTAGGTAATACCTAACACGGGTAATCAGAATGGTGGGCGGTAAACAGAAGGGCTTATTTACTATAGCTAATTTCTGTTATGTTTATTTTCGTATTAGTTCCCATTCGGGCCTGATCAGCCTTGTCTTAAAATGGCTGATGTTAAACACGATGGTGCACAGAAATTAAAGATGGCCCCCGCGCATGAACAGAAATGGATGTTCACTCACAAGTGTATGGCCAATGCCCAGAATGAGAGATGTCAAGGCCAGGCTGGCCTGCAATGGGAGTTGTGTCAAAGAGAATATTCTAAAAGCATGGGAACGGATGAAGGAACTGAGGGGCATATTATCAAGCCTGTGCGCTAAAATTATCGCCGCTTTATCGGCCGAAAACGGCCGATAAAGCGGCGATATTGGGCTTGATAATATGCTCTGTGGAATTCCAATCGAAGCCCATGTTAGATGTCTTCACATGATGAGATGGAAACAGTTCATAGGAAATTACTCGAATCTTCAGTGAGGTTCAGTCCATTTGGGGCCTTAGTATCTAAGGCAAGAATCAGATGCGATTCTTTCTGCCGAAGAAGCTTGGCGTACACATATTGAAGTCCTAAACACATGCTCGGTACACCTACACCACTAAAAGTGCTCCTACGAATGGGTACAGATTTACTACTTTTAGGAATGCACAAATAGTTTCCATAGTACACCCAAAAATCTGTGCCAGGAGCGTGGCGTGCAAAAAAACTATGGATTTCACCCAGATCTGTTGCTGAAAGTGAATGTTTGATTGGTTCAGCATTCCGTCCATCATCTGTTCTTTTTTAATGTATCAGTCTAAGTGGGAAGGGTTTGCCCAGACGTGGGATGTGTGCTCACTACGCCACCAGATTCAAGCTAGCCTGGTTGATGAATGGTGAAACCCCGAAACCAGTCCCAGTATATTTGTTTCTGGTCCAGTGAGGACCTGGTCTGGCATTTCAGGCTTGACTCTTTCCATGGAGAGCAGGGTTAAGATTGATTTGCATATGGCTGGGTCTAAACTGGAAGGGCGTGGCATGCAAAAAAAGTGATGGATTTGACCCAGATCTGTGACTAGGAATGAATGTTTGATTAGTTCAGCATTCCGTCCATCATCTTTTCTTTTTGCATTTGTTGCCCTAAGTGAGAAGGGTATGCCCAGACGTGGGTCCTGTACTCGCTACGCCACCAGATTCAAGCTAGCCTGGTTGATGAATGGTGAAACCCTGAAACCAGTCCCAGTATATTTGTTTCTGGTCCAGTGAGGACCTGGTCTGGCAGTTCAGGCTTGACTGTTTCCATGGAGAGCAGGGTTAAGATTGATTTGCATATGGCTGGGTCTAAACTGGAAGGGCGTGGCATGCACAAAAAGTGATGGATTTGACCCAGATCTGTGACTAGGAATGAATGTTTGATTAGTTCAGCATTCCGTCCATCATCTTTTCTTTTTGCATTTGTTGCCCTAAGTGAGAAGGGTATGCCCAGACGTGGGTCCTGTGCTCGCTACGCCACCAGATTCAAGCAAGCCTGGATGATGATGGGTGAAACCCCGAAACTGGGCCCAGGATGCTAGTTTCCGGTCTAGAGAGGACCGGGCCTGGCAGTAAATCCCAAACACCTGGGAAAAGGTCAGACTTCAGTTTGTAAACAGCTACACACGTTCACAAACTTACAAGGCTAACCAAGCCTTATTCTGCCTACTTCTCACCCCTTGGGTGGGATTTACTACTGTGGATTTCTGCACATTTTTGAGTGAGACAAACACAGCAATAAGCCCATTTGTGCCTGCCAAGATTCTTTTTCTGAACTCCTGCAGGTGTATATGAAGGCATTTGTGGCTGTAAAACATGCATTGAAGGCGAAACTGCCTATGTGAATCGTGTTCTATGCTGCCTGGCAGTTAGATCTTCTGCTCATGTTTCGAGATTAAGAAGGGGCAAGCAGGTGGTACTTGAGCTGAAATCTGGGTAGGCTCGTCTCACTCTTTAACAGGCGACCCTCCCTCTGGTAAGAGACTTCTGGAACACATTTAAAGGGATTTCTTCTTGTGTATGCTATTGTACGTTTAGATTTCAAAGTGAAAAATACCGACTTTGCTGATTTTCCTAGTTTTTTACTTGCTTGACATAAAAATACGTTTGTAAATACTTTCGAGATGGCAATCTTACCGAAGATGTTCCTTATAATTCCACTTTTGGGTTCTCCTAAATATATCATTTGAACTGATACAATTAACTTGTAGACGTGAAAACCTACATTTTTATTGTCAGTTTCCGTTATATTTTTTTATTTTAGCCAATTATAATCACTATTTACCTATTAATCACAATAGATTGCTAATGTGTTTCTACCTCTGCCACTATGAGCTTGCATTTTTGTCAATATTTCATAGTTATGTTTTGAGTTTCTTGGAAATTTACAAAAAAATTAACTATTGGAAAGGAATCGACCTTTGTGCTTCTGAGTCACAGTCCAGTGGTTGTTGCCTAGCATCCTTCCAGTACAGAGGTTCTCATAAATGAGCAGTGGGGCAGTTGAGGCAGGCCCCTTCCTTCCTGCTCAAACGTGTGAAGGAAGCACAGACCCTGAGGAAGTGGTTCCATCTCGAACCAGCAGCTAATGTTACACAGATACATTATTTCAATTAAAAGAATCAACTTCAACCAATTACCTTTACAAATCTGTCACAACATTTTTAAATAATCACATTTGTTTGTGCGGTTATTAGGAGCAGTAAACGACTTCTGAATAATAACATCATTACTCTGATAATCTACCCTCAGGGATTAGGAGTCGTTGTGCTCTCCAGTTCTGAATGCTCCCTGGTATGCTATCCATGCTACACCAAATAAAAAATCCAAGCCCCTCCCCCAGAGCTATCCAACCCTTTCTCCAGGAATACTTAAGAATTAGTTCTCACAGTAGTCGTTGCGTAAGCCTGTGATGTGTAGTCTCACAGCAGATTGAAATGGTGCAAACTCTTCCCGGGTACTCGTCGGCGTCTTCTGCACAACAGATTTGGTTTTGTTCTTTTCTTGGCATCCTGTGTGCAAAACAACAACACATAAGATGAAACCGGAAGCTGTTCCCTTGATACCTCACGGTAGACTTATCCCATTAAATGGCTTTAACAGCATGGAAAGTTCTGTGGGAGTGTAAAAACTTAGTTGTGAGAGTATTTTTTGTGTTAATTAGTATCCCATTCATTTGTCATCAGAAATGTGTGACAGTCTGATACAGGTCAGTGAAGTCTTACAGGATCCTGGTCCCGCCATCAACTTCCTTAAAAGGAAAGAAATGAAACTTCTTCTAATTTCCTTTAACATTAGTTTACATGACTGTAATTAAGCCAGATTAAATGTTCAATGACAATTGGAAAACAATTGCCATAAACGAATGAATTCTGTTAGAAGGTCAATTTCAAAATCCAGGCTCTGCCCAAAATTCACTCTTGAGGCATACAGATAATTAAACACACACACACATATATAAGCATATGCTATACTTATATTTCATATTTAAAATATCTGGAATACAGTTGATAGGATAACTATTTGCAATTATACTACACACAACACAAATAGTTTTACGAACAGTAGAAAATGGATGCTGCGTGATGTAGCCAAGGTCACTCGTGGCCTCTTTTCTAACTTTGCCAATAATGAAGACCAGTAGAAGTGACTTTCCAAAGTTCATATTTGCAAACCAACCCGTTTTTTTCACCAATTCCACGCCCCCCACCTACCCACCTGAAATTTACCAAGAGCCAGTCACTCACAGCCTCCACAGTGTCGTGCCCCCCCAAATAGGACAGGAGCCAGGAGTATGCTTCAACACATCTTTATTCATGGCTATCCTACCCTTCACTAACCTTTCCTTTTCCTTTTCCTGCTCCTCCCTTTCCTGCTCCTCCCACCGGTCTATCCTCATACACTAGACTGCTACACACGACATGACACCTCCCCCTTTCTTAACAAAATAATCGTCTTCAACTTATTCGTAGTTTCTTGACTGTCCCATACAGGTCTGCGGGGGTCCGCATGAGTCATAGACACATTTCCGTTCAGGCTTGGACTCAGTCAGCTTCTCAGGCGCTAGCAAGGTATAGTCTATTGAGGCACTGTTTTATTCAAGCTGCTGTCAGCTGCCTCGACAAGGGTATCCTTGACTGCGGGATTGTGCCTTTGAAAGTACGGAGTATGAAAGTATGGAGTATTGTATGTGGTCTTCTGGTTCTCTGATTCGTTGCGGGCTTCAGTAGTCTTCCGGGTTATCCACCCATTTACAGATCCTGACGCGAATGTGGCTGCTTTGCGTGAGACGACAGTTGGTGACTCAGCTCGATAGCGGCAATCTGTCTTTCTTGGTAGTTCTCGTTCGACGTACGCTCGGTCTACTTCAGGAGTGGACGATGTTCTGGTTCTCTTCCGAGCATCTGTACGAGATCTTGCTCCCTTCTGTCTCTTTGAGTCGGGGGCAGTACTGTCCTCTTGTTTCGAGTCGTGCATACCAGTCAGCAGGGCACTGTCTGACATGGGTGACCCGGTTTGGTCTCGGGACTCATTTGTTGGCCCTGTGTCCTCTTGTTCCGAGGCGTGCATATCAATCAGCAGGGCGCAGTCTGCTGGAGATGTTTCGTTGTGTCTTTCCGGCAATCTTGACAGGAGTATCGCTTCTTGTGATGTGGCTGTCGATGGTTCCGCTAGATGTCGGCTGTCCGTATTCTTTTCTAATTCTTGCTTGAGTGACAGTTGATCTCTTACATGTGTGTCCGTTATTTTGGTTTTCTTCCGAGCGCCTGCATGCACTTCTATTTCTCGTTGTCTTATTCGGTCAGGGGCAACACTGTCCTCCTGTCCATGGACAGGCATATCCAACAACATAGGTGCACGTTTCCCTTCTGACTGATGATGATGACCTCTCTTTCCCAACGTGTTGGCCCTTCCAGGTGGGGTGACTGGGTGGTCTTTCCCCGCCCGGCGGGTGCAGTCGCCTGCATCCGCGCTTCTTCTGTGCCCCTTTTGCGTAAGCCTTGCTGACCCTTTCAGTGGTGACGGTATATTTTTCACGTCATGATGTTCCTGGGGCTGACACGGTATGTTGTTTTGCGGGGAGTTCAGGCATTGCGGGTTGTTGGCCTGAGGTGCGCGGCTTTGGACAAGGAAGACGGTTTTTGCTTCCACTGTGTTTTCAGGTGATGGACACCGTGACTGTTGTCGGTACCAGGATTCCGTTGATCTAGGTGATCGTCCAGACATGCTTTCTGAATCGCTCGATGACGCACTCCTGGAGTCGATGCTATCAAGGAGACACTCTTCTGCGTGCATCTCTTGAGGTGACGATGACACGCTCCTGGAGTCGATGCTGTCGAGGAGGCACTCCTTTGGGTGCATCTCTTGAAATGTCTTTTGTGTTGTTGTTGTGACGGGGTTGTTCGCTAGCCACGTATTTACTTCCTTGGTTTGGTCTTGGAACATTCGACTCTTCTCTATTTTCTCCTGATCACAGATGGCTTGAGCGTATGTGTCTTGAGTTGTTCGAGTGTGTGTGTATATCGGTTTCTGGAGATGGCGTGGCTTGTCCCCTCGCCTGTGTTTGGTCCTTTCCTCATAGCCGTTGAGTTGACTGTCGTCGGTCTCCTCTTTGTGGTCTGTGTCTCTGCATGATGGTTCTCCAGAGTAGTATGTTAGTTTCTGGATATGCCGTGACTTGTCCCCTCGCCGGTGTTTGATATCTTCGTCATGACCGTTGAGTAGATTGTCTTCGGCCTCCTCTGTGTGGTCTGTGTCACTGCTTGATATGTCTCCGGAGTAATGTGTTGAGTGACTTCTCGACGTTATGTCAACCTGGTTGTCACACTTCCTGGTTGTCCCAGTCTTTCGTACATCCTTATCCATTGTCCTTTGTGTTGGTGACTCAGGGAGTTCCTTGTCACTTTGTCTCTCATGGTATCTTGTTTCTGGTCCGCTGTCACTGCGTCTTTCATGATATCTTGTCTCTAGTCCGCTTTCGCCCTCCCTCTCTCGGGTTTTGTTTGTCTCCTGGGCTTTCCTCGCGGACATGGGGGATGTCTCCTTTCTTCTCTTTTTGTTTCCTGCTTCCCTGTCATTTTGTCTCTCATGGTATCTTGTTTCTGGTCCGCTGTCACTGCGTCTTTCATGATATCTTGTCTCTAGTCCGCTTTCGCCCTCCCTCTCTCGGGTGTTGTTTGTCTCCTGGGCTTTCCTCGCGGACATGGGGAATGTCTCCTTTCTTCTCTGTTTGTTTCTTGCGTCCTGGTGGAATTCCTTGGATGCTTCCCTTGCTGTGACTCGCTCTCCAACTTCGGCTCTCCTGATGATCTCTTTTAGCGAGAACCGCCCTTGAATGATCTTGCGCTTGGTGTCAGGCTTTGAACAGCCTTCAATCACCCGCAGTCGGATTGCATCTTCATTTGTGAAAGTGTCGAAGTGGCAACATTTCACTAGACGTTGCAGCCGGGTAATGAAGCTTGGTAGGGATTCTAATGGTTCCTGCCGTGCTGCGTTGAAAGCAATGCGTTCATGATCCACGTCTTCCTTTGTGTAGAAATGAGTGAGCAGCGTCTCTCTGAGTCCCCTATATGTCTCTGTATCCTTTGCTGAGAATGTTTTGATTAGGCGTCGGCCTTCGTGACCCACCAGTTGAAGCAATAGTAGTCGACGTCTGCTATCCCTCCGCTCACCGGTTGTTGCGAGGAATTCGTCCAACGACTCCAGCCACCTTGACCATTCGGGACCTAAGCAGTGGTCGCTGGTTTGTGCCACTGGAGGAGGTACTCCGATGCAGGGGTTGGGTTTGTGCGTGTCCTTCCTCACTGGCATGATGGTGGAATGCGCAAGCTTCAGTTGGAAGGATTTGGTTTCTTGAGATCAGCTTGGTCGGCACTCGCCCGTTGGCTGTATGCTTCTTTGTTCGTAATTGTTGCGTTTGATTGTTTGTATTTGCTTGGGTTTGTTGCTTCATTTGCTTGAGTTTGTTGCTTCACACTTTGCCTTGGCTCGTGCTTGTTGTGTTTCGGGATCCGCATTTGCTTGTGTTCGTTGTACTTTATTGTTGCTTTAGCTCGTGCTTGTATGCGTATTTTGTCTCTTGCATTTGCATGTGCTTATTATATTTGCTATTGTTGCTTTTGCTCGTTGCTTATTTTGTCTCTTGCATTTGCATGTGCTTATTATGTTTGCTATTGCAGTGTTTATTTATTCTCTGCGCCAATGCTTGTTTCTGATGTCTGTTGAATGCTCATTTCTGCGTGCCTGACTTAAAAATGGCCGCTTAGGCGTTTGAACAGGGGTGTCTTCATAGGCTGCCTGACTTAAAGATGGCCGCCGACACTGAAGTCTCAGTTCACACGAGACTTCCTTTTCATTCATTCCGGTCAATGCTGATTCATCCAGGACTCACCGACCGCTGATCGCAGAGGCAGCAACTCTTCTCCGGGTCTCTTCACCCTCACAGCACTGCAGCATCCAGGTGAGGTCGGGGTGTACTCCCACCTTACTTTCCTCGGTCGCGCGCTCACTCGGGGACTGCATGCCAAGTCTCACTCATCGGGGGTGAGCTCCCGATTTGGGTTCCAAACAGCGCTCGGTTTCAGGCGGCTCCAGCGCTCAACAGCGCTTGCTGGTCGGGCTTCGCACGATCACCCGATCGTGGAGTTGGCTCACTTGCCAGGACTACAAGTGAAGTTCATGGGGCAGCATTCAGGCTCGACGTGTGGCGCGTTTCGTTTTTCGCGCTTCTTGCACTCGGCGCTGACACAGGCTGCAGGCTCTCAGGTCTCGGGCCGTTCACGGACGGCAGGGGTTTTGGGCAGATGTGGGTTTCAGCATAATCCCACCCTCGTCGCCATTGTCGTGCCCCCCCAAATAGGACAGGAGCCAGGAGTATGCTTCAACACATCTTTATTCATGGCTATCCTACCCTTCACTAACCTTTCCTTTTCCTTTTCCTGCTCCTCCCTTTCCTGCTCCTCCCACCGGTCTATCCTCATACACTAGACTGCTACACACGACATGACACACAGTTCACTTGGAATCCCATTAACCAGAGTCCTGCACATTACAGTGAAACATGAAGCCACAGTCTAACTACAAACAGTCCCTGCCACAAAGCACATCAACAAGTAAAGGGCACTTCAACATAATATATTCTTTTAACATGATCCTCATTTTGATTTATAAATAACCAAAAGGCTTTCAGGCAAAGAGGAGTAGTACCTAAAGACCAAAAGCTATGTGGTATGAGGAGGTTAGAACAAATCCATATTGCCTGTGGTATAGAATCCCATAGGACTCCGCTCTAGACTGAAGCGAACAGTCTCTAGCTCTAGCTTTTCAGTTGACATGTTGCCTGAAGATCCATTTAACCCGTAGAACACAATTCTTGCGGGTCAAAGAGCTGAAAACTTCTCTTCATATGATCAGGAGCAAAGTTAGGGCTGTTAGTGGCTAATATTAAAGCAGTAAATTATACTTACTCCTACATGGCTAACAAATGCATCTACTGCAGAGTGGTGGAGATAAGGCTCCTCACTCCTTGCTAAAAGACCTGCTGATTGGGACTGGTGAAATAAATCAGACAGGCTAGCTTGCAAATATGTATATTGGAAAGACATACATATATATCTACTGTTCCTAATCGTATCTGTGTTGGAATGTGAAGCATAATCTCAACTAGGTATCCTATCAATCGTATCCAAATATTCTATATATGGAATATATGTATGGAATATGTGCGCATATATGTGTTCATATCTGTAGGCCTCAAGAGGGAATCTTGGGCAGAGTCTGGATTTTCAAATTACCCTCCTGCTCAAACGTCATTGGGTAATGGATTATTTTTTGCAACTTTGACTGTCATGGAACATTTCACCTGGTTCTTGGCATTCTGGTAAATGTGCCCCTTAACTATAATCATGTGAATCAAGTTAGAAGAAATTAATAGAAGCTCAATTTCTTTCGTTTAAAGATAGTTGATCATGAGCCAATAGTAATTCACTGCATTGTGCTGTTGTGCAGCCCAGCAATTTAATGCTAGATTTAGATGCACCAGAGGACTAAGGGGCATATTACCAAGGGCCATTATTGCCGCTTTAGCAGGACTTTTTCCCGCTACAGCGGCGATAATTTTATCGCCCTATTACCTAGCTGTCGCTAACACCAGTTAGCGACAGCTAGTAGGAGATAGCGTTCATCTTGGGGCCCGATTTGCATGTCAGCGATAATTATCGCTAATGACATGCAAAGTGGGTGTGCCAAGATGTTAGCGAGTGGAAACAGTCGATAATATCGCTATCTCCTATTACCAACAATGGCTTAGTTTTGGAAATATTTGCGCTAAGCGTGAATATCTCCAAAAGCTAACGCCTGCCCTGATCAGTTCTTAGCCATGTTACCCAATGAGAGGTGGATAACATGGCTAAGAGCATTGTCACGGTAATGCCTGAATATCGCTGTATTGACAGCGATATTCACACATTGCGCCCGTTTTTTATCGCTTCTGAGATAAACCTTGATAATGCAAGGTATCTCAGCGATAAAAACAGGTGAAGGGCGGCAATAGGATTATTCCCGCTAAGCCAACATAGCGATAATTATCGCTAGTTGTTGGCAATATGCTCCTAAGAATTTGAATAATATAATTTAGCGCCCAGAATTATCCTACCAATCCCCTGTCTCCATTTAACCTTTCCAGGATTTTTTATCAATTTTGCTTGTCCCATTGAAGAAAAACATACTTCCAACGTGAGAAAGATGTGCTTGAGTTGGCGATGAACCAGATTCTTCTGCAATCCTTCAGAGTGTGGTTAGTTATGTAAGTGATTTGGTATTGACGCTGCCCCATGTTTCTGTTCCTATCTCATAGAGGAGGGCAGTTGAAAGGTACTCTTCAAGCCTCAGAAGGAAGGGACTGGATTAGGTCTTGATTTTTGCAATCTTAATACGTTTTCATGATCTGGGACAAAAACATTTTTTTTAATTCAGCTACATAGAATAAATCCATTCTTACCCCTTGGGAATATCCTTTCTTCCCCATGATACCTCCGCAACCTACCACACCTCTGACATTTCGTGTGGGCTGGCAAAACGTGGTTCAGCTGCTTGTTGCCTGAGGCTGGTCAAACGTCAGGCCGCTGCACATGGTTTACATATTCATGATAAAGCTTCCACTATTATTCGGTTCTGAAGGCTTAGCCACACAGAACTGTGCAGAGTTCAACTATCAGGTTGATCTCCCATTCTTTGGTATGAAACTAACTAACAACTGAGAGGGTAGTCAATGTCAACTTTCCATCTGACTAGCTCATTTATCACTTCATAATTTGTGTCTGTCTGCCGCGAGGTTTATTACAGGAATTTACAAATGTAAACACACTTTTTCATTGTGAAATGACACCACTATGGTGTAACATTACTTGAAAGCATTACAGCTCCCTGGAGCTGGTTCTACGAGGAACAGGGTAGTGGAGTCTGCCTAAGTAAGGGAAAACCCCCACACTTGCAAGTGAAACCCCCCACACTTGCAAGTATCGGCAGACACATACCCACCCTGAATACAGAGTAAGTGCTTCTGTTTTGGCAGGAGTAAATCAGTGCAAGAAGTGAGAATGAGGTGATACTCCTAAAATTGGCATAGAGGGAAGAGGCATCTCCAAAGGGAACAATAATATGACCGTGAATGAAAACAGTTAGCAAGGGTGATTGCATTTGGATAGTAAATTTCGTATGTGTAATTACTTTAATACCAATGTGACCTAGAATTCTGAAAATATTTTCAGGAGGTCTCCAGGGAAACATTGACTGTTGCAGCTTCCAGTAGCAGTCCAGTAAATCCCCGGAAATCCCAAAGTTTAAAATGGACTCCAAACGTAGAAGTCAGTCTACAGGAGAAATTTCCAGCCTCATTTTTCATAATGGGATTCTGTCAGTGTGCGAACACAACATTGCTTTCCACTGCACAGATGCTAGAAATACTAGCTTTGTCAATGCTTGTTACTGGAACTGTATTCAAACGGGATACTGGGACCCTTCAACTAACTGAGCTGGCTGTCAACTTGATTAATAAGAAATTGAACCGGGGGAAAGAAGACTGAGCAGAACTGCACAGAGGGCTCAACATGTGCGGGTGACTCGATACATCTACCTGTCAGTGGAATTGAGCAGTGGAAGAAGTCACTAGATGATTGATTGATATATTTATTTATTTATTCAAGTGCCTTCAACCCACAATGTAAAAACATAAATGCTTTCACACAAGCATTATAAAAATAAATACAAGTTTTACATTTTACAAAGTACAATACAACATAATTTGTGACATAATAAAATATAGATGTGTTAAAAGTATTGAAACTTAGCATATTTAACACCCATAAAAATATATGCAAAAATAACTCCTATAGTATTCTAGGTTGCTATACATCTTGGAATATTGTGTGGATTTCCCAGCTTTTACTCAAATAAAACAACAGATGCTTTTGTTCTGTGGCCAACGAGTCCACTTAACAGATAAAATATTTAGTCCGCGGGATTTTCGTGCTGCTCTTTCCTTAGGATCTACCCTATTGAATTGGACCTAACTGTATTGTACAAGTTACAGGGCAGCATATGGGGCCAGATATACGACCATTTGCTTTTGCCACTCGCAAATTGTGAAAACATTGCGAGTCGCAAAAGCAAATGTACAACAGTCTTTGAGGCACTGTTAGTGATTCCCAATAGGGTCGCAAAATGCGAGCTCATGAATATTAATGAGCCACTCGCAATTTGCAACCCCATTGGGAATGGCTGGCCCTCCCAGGGATGGTGGCCTGCTATGCTCAGCAGACCTACATGTCTGTGACTGCTTTTAAATAAAGCAGGTATTTTTTATATAATACTGTTCATTTTCCTTAAAGGAAAACGGAATGCATTTGAAAAAAAAAAAATCACGTTTTCGTATAATTTTTTAAGGGCAATTGCGGTCGCAAAACAATCCTCTATAGGGCCCAGACTCGCTATTAGGAAGGGACGCCGTTGAAACGCCCCTTCCTAATATCGAGTCGCAAAACCTAATTAGTGATTCGCAAATAAATTGCGACTCGCTAGTTAGGGTTTGTACATGGCCCGTTTGCGAGTGCAAAAATACTTCGTACATCTGGTCCAAAGTGTTCCATGTCACCTCTCTTGCCATACAGGTCACTATCAGTATAGGAGGGGGTTCTTCTATGCTTGGTGGTGTTTAGTAGCATATAACCACTCGTCCCCAATTCGAAAAGCCTACTTTCGCTTTGGTTTGTCAGCAGGACTAGGTATTGTTGGGCGTTTTTGATCAAACCAGCCTGCATTGCCCCTGAGGTGTAGATTTCCTAAGGCGTCTATTTTTTGGTTTCGCTTTATGCAAAAAAATTGCTCATTAACAATGCCATTTATCCTTTTCATTGTCAGTAAATTCATATCAGAAGTCATAGACACGCCCAGCCTCTTCCTTTCCTTTTCCCACTGAATTGCATATGGTGATTTTGCATGCATTGGAAAATGTTCTTTGACAGCCTGATAGACTAGATTTGAACCTTGCAATCTCAATCTTTGTAACCCATACTTAATATGGGTCATCTGGCAGCTGGACGCAATGGAAGAGCAGCCAATGATTGATTCCAATGTCACAGTGTGAAAGCTTAATGGCAATTTGAGGAGTGGTTTCTAATACTTCCTCTCGTAACAGCCCAAAGTGTGGCTTTGTCCATTCCCCATAGCTCTGCTGCATATGAGAGTTGGCTTCCAACTTTTGCCTGGAAGATTTTACTGATAAAATGGGAAAAATTATCACTATTTTTATGCATCATCCTCAGTATACTGTTTGCAGTTAGCAGTGACTTGTTTATAGAAGTTTGAATATGTGCGTTCCACTTTAGTGACCAATCAATTTTTACACCTATATACTTAAAAGAAGCAACTTTCTCCTATTTTTATCGATTTATGAACAATGAATATTATCACGCTTGGTCCTGAAGGCCATTATCTTAGTTTTCCCTGTGTTGATTGCTAAATGTCTTGCTTTACAATAGTTCTCCATGGCTAAAATTTGCGCCTGCGGACCTTTGGGGTTTTTTGCTATCATTATGGAATCATCAGTATAAAGCAAGGACGGAGTCTTAAAACCATTGATTGAATTGTATAGAAACTGTGCAGCATTCTTGGCCCACACACATAACTTTTGTAAAGGGTTCAATATTTTTAGCATTTGTGCAACTTGATTTAAGCTTGCACACATATTTTGTAAATCCTTGAAGACAACTGCTGGCCTGTCCCTGAACCTACTGGAGCAGTAGCTTTTAGGAAAGACTTTGCTGGACTTTTTGGATGACCTGATGGCGCTACATAGACCAAAGAGTAGGATCATTACTAAAATGAATAGATAATCATTCAGAAGTACAACTCTCTGAGTACACTCCACTTCCTTAATAGAGGGCAGTTTGTCTCTGCCAGACTTTGAATATTAGATGTACCTTCCCAGCTCCAACACCCTCCCCTCTGGATGGTGGATACTCAGAACAGGGAAAGGACACTGGTAGGCACTGTGCATCTGACTTTAAAATGTGAATCTGGAACGACGCCATACTTAATGGTGCTGATGTCTCTAGTCTGGGAGTGTTTTTGTAAATATGTAGTGAGGGACACTCCTTCTGGTCTGTAATTAACGATAGTAGTGATCCCTTTGTTCCAGAGGTGACTACCAACTGTCAATTGACTAAAAACAGTCTAAGGGAGCGGCACCTATGACCTGGATTAGGTATGATTCCTTGGTGCAAAGTTTCCAATCAGAAAGAGTCTCGAAGACCACATATCCCTGTACACGGAGGACATGCTTTTCTTCCTATGTTACCCTTGCTGGACAGGGTAAAGGTGGTAGGAAATCCATGTGGAGGGCATGTGGAGGCCTCTGGATTGGAAGTTAATTGTGGTAAATGGACCATACTCCCTAGCTGTGGAGTAGTGAGGTAACCAACAGGCAAAACTAAGTGTTGCTTTCAACCTAATATGGCACCTCTTATAGAGGTGCTGATTAAAGACCTAGGAGGTTGGAACAAACTACCAATTACAATATTGGGCAGGGTAGCACTGTTCAAAATGATTATGCACCCCAAAATTCTCTATATCCTTGAAAACTTGCCATTCGAGATTCTACAGTGGTTCTTTGACAGGATACACACTGGTGTGAGGAGATTCCACTTGGCTGGTAAGCATGAATTGCGTTTGACATATTCACCCAATCAATGTATGAGGGCTGGGGTTTCCAGACCTGTGCGTCTATTATTGTGTGGGCCACTTAGTAATCATAAATGAGTGGCTCTTCGGAAATAGGGATGACTGTGCATTGCCTCATACTACACTGGTCAAGAGAATTGAATCTTCAGGGACTTCTTTATGGATTTCCCATTGATAACCCTCCCTTTCTTAAAGAGCTAGCTAGAGTAAGATCTTCCATTGGAAAGGATGCAATGGCAGATTGATAACAGATATACTACCACAACATGAGACATGTCTGCCAGTCTGAAAGGATTTGGGAGACAGGACCTTATAAGAATCTCAAAACCTGGGATGTTTGGGAAGGATATCGTATGAAATTGTTTGTTACCCTACAAGAAGATTTGGAGCATCACAGGTCCCAATTCTACAAACTCCTGCAATTAAGGCATGCTCTCAAAGTTCACTGAGCAAAAAACAACAACCCCAATTCCAGAATACAGTTCTCTAGAGGTGAAGATAGTAACTGAATACCTGAACAGAGGAGGGATTTCATGATTTTTCAGTTCCCTAGGTCCCAACTCTTCAGATCTATTCACCTGAAAGAGTTCACGCTGGGAGGAGGATGTGGGTCCATTAGACCATAAGGACTGAAGAGACACTGGTATTGTCCCTTGAGATTTGGAAATCTTGTCCAACTACCATTCAGAGAAAGGGGATTCTTTCCACAAGGTGTGGGCTTGTCATAAAATCCAAGAGTACGGGTGTGCTATAAACCAAACGCTGTCCAACCTTTGATACAAATGATTTTTTTGAAAAAAAATATTTTTATTTGCATTTTCAACCAATACAAAACATTAAGCATGTCACATTTGGTCACAGTCCTGCGATGACAATTACATATGATCCACATCATAAGACACATCACCAGTATCCCAGTCAGCAAAGTCTTTCCCATGTCCCTCGTCAACCTGAGAGACAGACCCAAGGGTCCCCTCGTAGGAAGTACAGTCTGGCCCAACAATTGGCTAGTCAGCTCCCAGCCCTCCATCCATTCCATAATATTTCCTTCATTTTCCCCACACCATATGGAACTTTTGCAGGCACCCTCTCACCTTGTATGTAACTCTTTTTCTGCTGCCATGTACATGTCCATCCCTCTCTTCCGTTGCCCCAGCTGGCGAGGCAGCGTTGCCCCCAGGCACAGGCCACATCTCGTTTCGCTACCACCAGTGCCAGTTGTACTAAGATAAGCTGAGGATGGCCTTAATCAACATCCCTGGGTATACCCAATAATACTAATTTGGGTCTAGGGGTAATGTTACACCCAATACTTTACTCAGTTCTCCCAGGACGTGTACCCAGTATGTGTGGATGACGGGGCAGTCCCAGATAGTATGATAGAAGTCCCCCTGTGGCTGTCTACATCTCAGGCAATGGGGTTCGCTGACTCGATCCATACGATGAAGTCGGGCCCTATCGTAGTACACTCTATGTAATATCTTATATTGGATGAGTCGAAGGTGAAATTTAATTGCCACATCTCGGTGGTGCACCAGGGCCGCCTCCCAGTCCACTGTTTCTAATGAGCCCAGGTTCTGTTCCCACGTGTCCCTCAACTTCCCCAGTCTGTCGGGCATGTTATTGTTCAGGGTCCTGTATGTTAGAGAGACTGCCTTATGAGATATCTGCTCCTGCAGTAGGCGTCCCTCCAGCAAGGCATAGTCCGGCTGGGGAGAGGAGAGCGAGTCTTCGGCTGACCAGGCATGCCTCAACTGCGCATACTTCAAAATGTGGGTAGCATGTAGACCAAACTCTGCTGCTAGTGCCTTAAAAGTTTTGAGTTCTCCCTTAGCCACTATGTCGCCTATATTGGAAATGCCAGTGGAATCCCATCCCCCAAAGCCCCTAAGTTTGTGTAGCTCCTTCAAACAGGTGCAGTGCCAGAGCGGTGTCTGTTTTGTTGGTTTGTGAGCCCAGCCCATTACCTTGGTCGCTCTGTCCCAGACTTCCAAATTACTTGTGTGCCCGGGAGTAGGCAACCCCTACCTCGCCCCGTAAAGGAAATGTAAGCATGAACGCTGCACCATGGTGTCCCTCTCTAGCCGGTAAGTGGGGTGATTAGCCGGGGAGTGGATCCACTCATTCAACTGTGTCAGATGCTCCACCCAATAATAGGCCTCAATATCTGGCAGGGATATTCCTCCATTGTTTTGATTCCGCTGGAGCGTGCACAGAGCAATCCTCGCATGCTTTCCGAGACACAGCAGAGAGCGTAGTTCCGCGTCTATCACCTGGAATGTCTGCCTGGGGAGGGGGAAATACTAATTTTGGAGGGCATAGAGGAAACAGGGCAGGGTGATCATTTTTAACATCGCTTCCCGAACCAGAACCGTGAGGGGGAGCGCGTTCCACCTCTGTGCGTCTGCTGCAAAATTTTTGACCTGCTGAATATTTTTTTGATATGAAAGTTATCTGTCTGTAGCGAGGTAGATCCCCAGATATTTAAATCCCATCTGCGATACCTGGAGGGCCCCAGGGAGAGAGGGCCAGACATCCCGGACGTTCGGGCTACATACGACCGACTTGGGCCAATTGATGGCATAGCCTGAAAAGGACCCATACTTATCCATAAGTTCGAACAAGGCGGGTCCGATGGGAAAGTCGTCACACAATAACCCATTCACTTTAACCCGGGCTCGGGGTCTGCAAAGAAGAGGCTAATCCATTGTCGGAACTTGGGGCCAATCCCAAACTTAACTAGAGTAGCCTCTAAAAAGGGCCAGTGCACAGCGTCAAATGCTTTTTCCGCATCTAAGGAGAGAAACATCTGGGGGTCTTCGCAATCCTGCATCTCCATGAGCCAATTTTGGGTTCTTCGCAAGTTTTGTCTGGTCGCCCTATCTGGCAGGAAGCTCGTCTGAACTCAATGTACCAAAGACGTGATGACCTGGCGGAGACAGAGAGCCAATACAGTCACCAGGAGTTTGACCTCTGTATTGAGGAGGGAGATTAGGCGATACGAAGCACAATAGTCAGGGGGTTTCCCCGGTTTATAGATAGGGATGATCGTGGCCAATCTTAGATCTAAAGGTAGGATTCCGTCTTTAGAAGGTTGTGTCTCTGTTTTCAGCCTCTGTGACTGGGTCGGGATGACCAGGAAGATGGAGAGTGCCGGTGCCCATCGAAAGACGAGAGTCAATTGAGCGACCACTGCGCCTCTGGGGTCTGCCTGTATCTGGGTGCATAGGGGCTTTGCCTCCTGAAGTCGGTCTTTGTGAGCCTGTCACGGTCTCAATGTTCTTTGTGGGCCCGGGGATCACCTGGCATCTCCCGTTGATGCCTGATTGCGACATGGTGGTATCTCCGGCCGGTCCAGTGTAGGTCGTTCCTCTAGCCAGTGCCACGCCTCCTCCGGTGTCTGGAAGAAATGGGATCTGCCCATGAACATCACTTTCAACTTTTCCGGGAAGAGTAACATGTATCAGATCTTATGCTCACGCAGTTTTTCCTTCACTGAGTCAAAGGTGCGTTGCTGTTTCTGCACCTCTCTACTGTAGTCAGGGAAGATCATTATGCGCAGGTTTTCATGCCGGATCTCCCAGAGCTTCCTAGCTTCCCTAAGGATCATGTCTCTGTCCAGGAAGTTTAGGAAGCGAGCTATGAGAAGCCGTGGCTGTGCTCCTACGGGTGGTTGGGCCATCAGCGCCATGTGGGCTCTTTCTATAACAACGCACGTAGAAAATGTGTCAGTCGGAAAGATGCGCGGGAGTAAAGAATGGAGGAACTCTGGCATGTTTGTTCCCTAAATTCCCTCTCTAAAGGCCACAAAGCGGAGGTTATTGCGATGTGCCCTATTTTCCGCATCCTCCACACACAACTGTAGGTCTGTGTGTGATGATTGCAAGTCCGCCATGCCTTTACATAGATCCTGCAATGTGTCTTCCGCCTCTCCCACCCTTGTCTCTGTCTCTGTAACCCTAGCCGCCAAGTTCTATAGATCCTGCCTCAGGAGCGTCACCTCCAAGCCGACTGCGCCTAATTTCCCCTCAAGCGCCGCCCTGGAGGAGTGAATCGCCTGGATGAGAGTGTCTGTATCTGAACGGGCGGCCGTTCGTTCCTCTGGTGGGGGGTAATGACCTTAGTGTAACGGTCCATCTTACCCTGCCGCGGGGGCTTCTGGTCTCTGTTTTTACCCATGATCAGAGGTGTTGAGCAGGGGGGGTATCGGGGTGACTCCTATGAATGAAATACCCCCACCAGGGCCCTCCGCTTGCCCCCTGGTAATGTCGACCTCTCCAACGAGCCCTGCGAGCCCAGGCAGTCTTGTGTCCAGTCCTTTCGGCCGGTCCTGGCCCGAATTAGTAATAGTCCAAAACCTGAAACCCAATGATATAAAAATATACACTCACTCACACACCAAACACCAAGACCTGGCTCTTCGAGCAGTAGCGGCATCCCCCTCCCCTCAGCGCCTTGCGACCCTCACAGGTAAGTAGCGCGCTTTACAAGTACTCTGTTCGATTGATTGAGTCCCGGCGGGACACCATCCCTTAGTCAGCAGGGGGTACTCTGCATATATCTCCTGCCTCTCCCAGGACTTCCAGCTTTACCATCCTGTATTTGCCAGGTGCACGGGCGCCCCTCAGGCCAGTCCTCAACACTGTCAGCCAGCACTCCAGGGTCCTCACGGCAGGAGGCGCTTCAGATGTGGCCGGCCTGCCTCCAGGCTCCACTCACGGTCACTCCAGGCCCTGCTATCACCGCACCACTTACTGCTTGCAGTCCTCTACAACCAGATGGGCCAGTGCTTCCCCCAGCGTATGTCTCACCTGCGGCAGAAGAGGTAAGTTGGGCCAGATCTCCGACGTTCTCCCTGGGTGCCCCTTCACCGAGGATGAAGGGGGGCTCTGGGCCCCACGCCCCAGGTTCGGTCCCTCAGCCTCAGGGGCACCACCTAAAGGTGTCCGTATGACGGGCCCGGTGATCTATCAATGTCTGCATCGGGGGAATGCAGAGGTCGACGTACCTCCCAAAACAATCCCCAGTCCGCACCAACTCTCAGACCCTCCAACTCCGTCTCTCGGGGCACCCGCACAGATACAGCACCACCGTGCCCCAGTACTCAGGGCTCCTCACTGTCCAGGCATGTGCCTCTGTTGCGGCACCCTCTTCTCAGCACTCTGCACATTCAGGGTCTGCAGACACGACCAGGGACCTGCGGGCACTGACCATAGCACCTCACGGCCCACGCCTCCAGCAGTCCTCCAGCTCAATCAATGGCGCCGTAGGCCGCGGGAATCTCTCCCGGGCGCTTAACTTGGTGCATGCCTCAATCAGATGCGGAGGGAGATGGAGGGCGGTGCACCTCCAGATACTAGTCCCCGAGTGGCTCTTCCCTTCTGCTCTCTGCCTATTCAGGGCAGCAGACACTGCCAGGGGCCCGCGGGCAGCCTACCTCGACACCCCGTGGCCCAGGCCTCCAGCACACTCCCAGAGGGGGAGGGAGCCCCATCCTCGATGGCGCTGCAGGCCGCAGAGAGTTTCTCGCAAGTGCCTCGCTTGGCGTGGGCGGCAACCAGGACTGAAGGGGGACGGAGGGCGATGCACCTCCCGAGACCAGTCCCTGTGCAGTCGCAACTTCTTATCCCCGTTCCGAAGCCAGAAGTAACTCGGACTGAGTCAGGGCTTCCATGGCGCCCTCTTGTGCTGCAATCATGGCCAGCCATTCATTCCACTGCTCGGGGGATAGCGGATGGTAGGGATCTCCAGTGCGGTGTCTAGGAGCACGGGAACACTCCTCAGCCCCCAGGGAATAAATGCAGGTATTCTCCGGGCCTACGGGTCGCCGGATTATGTGTCGGATAGTGCTTTCTGCTGGACCTCAGGAAAAGCATGTCTTACTCGGCCGTGTTGCTGGCCACCTTTGATGCAGATTATTGATCTGTTAACTAAATTTACACAGGGATAGTGGAAGACATGGGAGGCATGCATAGATAAAGAGCCCAGATGGATGGATGGATGGATAGATAGATAGATAGATAGATAGATAGATAGATAGATAGATAGATAGATAGATAGATAGATAGATAGATAGATAGATAGATAGATAGATAGATAGATAGATAGATAGATAGATAGATAGATTAGTCACATGTTGAAAAGTCAATAAAAAGACTTATTATAAAGAAGGCCATGGAAAAGGTGGGCATCTCTAACTAGTACACACGTAGAAAGGGACATGCTAAGATTAGTAGTGTGAGGTCATGCTGCAGTTGCAATGCTCTAGACTCCTCATGGCAAACATTGAGGTTGGTTTAGTTTGAAAAGTATGATTACATCGCTAAACAAAATGGAATGCTCAGAATAGCAGCATCACTCAGGGCCATATTTATCAAGCTTTGTGTCGCTTTTGCAACACGCAACGGGATGCAAAAGCGATGCAACCTTTGAGATGTGATTTGTCAAGCCACGCAAGACTATCTTACCTGTCCCTGAGTGACTTGATGTATCCAGAGTAATGCAATGCAGCGTAAATCACTGCATTGCATTACTTTGCCTCAGGGAGGCATTTCATGGGTGGTGCATGGGTGTTCCAACACAACACACATGGATCTTGATGCATTCCCAGATTTTCCATAAGTGGTAGACCTGGGAATGCGCCAAAACTACTACACCTCACCAGCTGAGGCATAGCCAGGAGAAATACTCCTCATTCCTTTCTCTTTCTATGAGTGCTGCATTTTGCTTGCAGGTAGGTGTCCCTTCCTGTACAAAAAAATCCTACTAACAACGGAGGCACCTTTGCACCAGGGCGCAAGAGTGCCTGTGTTGGCGCTAGACAGCAAATTGTACACCAGTGTTGGGAAAAGGCAGGAATGTGCAATACAAGGTTACGTGTGACAAATTCCTGCTCTTTCCCCATCACGAAGCACATCAAAGTGATAAATATGCCCCTTAATTTTGACTACAAAAAGGCAGTAAGATATTAATGGTTCAAAGTGTGGCAGGGCTTTCAAATCAAAGTGGAATAATTTTAGGGTGTAGTACTTAGCACACAGTATTGGCCCCAATGTGTGTTATCTGCCCCATGCTGTCAGTTATGAACTTACAGCAACAGTAACTGTGGGACCAGATGTCCACTCACAGATTCCTTTTACCAACATCCATTGATCCATCCATCATTGCTCTGATATATATACATTCTTTCACCCATCAACTCACATGCATCAATTCATACATGCATCTAACCACATGCAGGTTAGGTTATGTTTATTTATTTAGTTATTTATAAAGTTTTAAATAGCGCGCACCAGATCCCGAGGGATATCAGAGCGCTTTACAGAAGGATGAAAGGGAGAGTAATACTCCAGTAACAATATCAAGTAAGAATTCCAAACAATTGTAGTCACAACAATCATAGAAAAATGATACAGAGCGAAAAGAGAGGGAGAATAAAACTCCAGTACAATATCGGATAAGAATACCAAACAGTTATAGTCACAATTATCACAAACAAATGATACACAGCTAGTAATGTGATTAACAGGTCAATAACAGGCTGCTTGAGGGGACACACCTTACGTAAGAGAGGAGCAGAAAGCAAAAAAAACAAAAACAAAAGAAAAAATATCCCAGAATGGTAACAAGGATGTAGGGTCATTCAACACCTGTTGTAGGATCAGTGGTAATGCCAAATTAAGGTAAAACATTGTTTATTAGGAAACTTATGGCTTCAAGTTTGAAAGCAGTAATTGATGATATTCTGCGCAATTCCGGTGGAAGAGAGTTCCAGATCTTTGGTGCCGCACATGAGAAAGCTCAACGGCAAGTTCTGTTTTTATTCATGATATGTGGTTTCAGAAGGAAGTTATTAGCGCTTCTTGAGGCTCTCTCACCACATGATAATTCAAGCTTTTGTGCTAGGTACCTGGTGGTGTTGTCGTGCAGGGCTTTGTGCGCTAGAACAATAATCTTAAACTGGATTCGAGCTTCATAGGGCAGCCAATTAAGAGACTTCAGGACTGGTGAAATGTGCTCATTTCGTTTGGTACTAGTAATTAGTCTGGCTGCAACGTTTAGTGCTGACCTTGGTGGAGCCAGGGTGTATTTGGGAAGGCCACGGAGCGTAGAGCTGCCATTATCTAGCCTTGGCAAGACCAGTGCTTGGACCGCTTGTTTAAAGTCATTTTGTGGAAGGAAGGGCTTGATATTTCTAAGTTTCCTCATCAAGTGATTAGCTCCCTTACATACATTGCGGATATGATTCTTCATATTCGGGTGCTTGTCCAAGGTGATTCCGAGGGATTTGGCAGAGTCTATGATGAGAGGGGTGCAATTGAAAGCAGTGAGGTGTGTCAGCCAAAGGTCTAGCTTGAAGGGGTGGTTCCGAGGAGAGATGAGAAGGAATTCAGGGGCATATTATCAAGGGCCTTATGGCCGCTTTAGCAGGTCTTTTTCCCGCTAAAGCAGCAATAATTTCATCGCCCTATTAGCAAGCTGTCCCTAACAGCAGTTAGCGATAGTTTGTATGCGATAGCGAGCGGTTTGGAGCCCGCTTTGCATGTCAGTGATATTTATCGCTAATGACATGCAAAGTGGGCATGCCCAACCTGCTAGCGACTGAAAGCAGTCGCTAACATCGCTATCGCCTATTATCACTGCAGGCACAGCGATGAAAAAATTCGCCTGCTCAGGCCACTTCTTAACCTGTATATCCAATGGGAGTTAGATATTCAGGTTAAGACCCTATTGGCATTAATGGCTGAATATTGCTGGATTTCCAGCGATATTCACGCATTGAGCCGCTATTGCCGGATATTTTACCGCATTTGAGATAAACGTTGCTAATAGCACGTTATCTCTGCGATAAAATCCGGCGATGCGCGGCGATAAAAAAAATATCGCTAAGCTATTTTAGCGATAAATATCGCTAGTTGTTGATAATATGCCCCTCAGTTTTGGAGGTGTTGAGCAGGAGATGGTTCTCAGTTAACCAATTTTGAGTAGATGTTAAGGTAGAGTTGAGTGTTATGATGTTATCCAGGGATAACATTTTCTTTTTTTTTTTTTGAAGACCTTTATTGTACCATTAGGAATTACACAGCTGTTCGCCTACAACCCTGGGGCCGGCAGCAGCATGTTCTTATGTTTGCAATCATAACCAAGTCACACAGCTCATGTGCCGACATTCCGGGGGTACGGCGGCGTTGTAAATCAATGTGCGTGTTTGGGTTGTCGTTCAGGATGCGGATTCATGTAGGTCCGATTTTATATTTTATAACATTAAACAGTGATTTGGAAGTGTTCAAAAATTATGTCTGTTAAAGAAAGAAACAAGCACGGTCAGTGAATTACATTAATCTCGACTCCGCTTCAGCACCAGTAATGCATCTGAAATGTATACATTGCTACGATTATGGCCGTTTGAGAAACAGTTTAGTCTATGTCTTCCGGGCCGAACTGTGGGACAGGAGGAGGCTCACATATGTTGCCCCTAAAGTCGTTCCATCTTGACCATACTTCTCCCCATTTGCGGGGACACCCTCTTGCTATATACACAGTCTTTTCTTGCAGCATGCACCAGTCCATGTCGCTTTACCAGTCCATCAGTTTCGGTGGATTAGAGGCTCCCCACAGTCTAGCAATGTTCCTCTTTACTATCATCTGCCCAAGTGTCACCCAGATTCTATCTTTTGGAGATAGGTCCGTGGGTTCCCAGATGTTCAGGAGACATCTTTTAGCCTCAAGACGAATCTCGACTTCCCAAACCTCCCGCATACACCGCACCACTCTTCTCCAGTATTTTTGCACTATCGGACAGTCCTATAATATGTGAAAGAAGGTGCCTGTCCCTCCACATCCCCATCTACAGAGCCCTTCTCCTCCCCTCCCCATCGCTTGAAGCCTAGTACAGGAGATATACACTCTGTGAAGGATTTTCAGTTGGACTAATCGCAATCTGGCCGATATCGCCACCTCCCTAGGGGAGGCAAGAGAGAACATCCATTCCTCCTCATCTATCTCTAGTCCGTCAGTGACCCATTTCTCTTTTAGGGGAAGGAGCGTGTCGGGGGGATTATTTATCAATTTTTTGTAAGTGAGGGAGATGGCGTGCTCTGGGATGAGTCCGTCCAATAATCTGTCCTCTAGTGGGGAGGTCTGTGGCAGTGTCGTATCTGGTGGAATGTTCGCCTGTAGGGAGTGCCGCACTTGCATGTATCGGAAGTGTTCGGTATGGGCTAGGTCGTATGTTTCCCGTAGGTGGGTGAAAGTGTGGATTCCTTTAGGGCCCCAGAGGTCTCTTATTTGTGAGATTCCTATCAGGTCCCAGTTACGGAACCCCTTGGTGTGCCCCAAGTTGTCAAGCTTTTCGGAGGCCCAGAGTGGAGTTGACATTGTAAGGACATCCGACCACCCCAATTCCCGCTGAGCAATGTGCCATACCTGTACTGAGTGTTGTGTCGGGCCCGTAAGTTGTAGTTTACCTGGCTTAGAGTAGAGTGCAATCTCGTAGTTACCCCCAGGTAGCAGCCATCTATCCATCCCGTACCCGGGTTCGTTCCCGTCACTATATGTTCCTTGGTTAATAGCCGCGAGGTGGGAGGCCCAATAATATTTGCGGATGTCAGGGAGGGCGATTCCACCATCATACCACCCCAATGTGAGTTTACGCAGTGCGATTCTAGGCGCCCCTGCCCATAGGAGGTCACGTTGTGCCGCTTCAACTGCTGCAAAGTATGATTTGGGTACTAGGTCAGGGTAGTTCTGCAATGCATAGAGAAATCTTGGCAACGCCATCATCTTGAAGAGGGCAGCACGGCCCAGCAAGGATAATGGAAGTTGCTGCCAGGATTTAGCGTCCCGCTGGAGCCGTCGCAAAGGTGGCAGTAGATTTCTCTCGTGCAGCAGAGTCTTGTCTGTGGAGACAAAGACTACTAGGTATCGAAAGCCGTCTTCCGCCACTGTTATGGGACATGTGTCAGGGAGCCTCGGAGGGGCCCGTGGAGTACATACAAGTGGGATTTGCTCCAGTTTATCCGAAATCCGGAGTTTCGGCCAAAGCTCGTGAAGATGTCGAGCGCCGCCATTATAGATCTACGTGGCCTGGTGAGGTACAGTAGGATGTCATCGGCGTATAGGGAGATCTTGTCCTCCCATCCTTCCGTCCAGGCTATTCCTTTAAGATAGACATCTTGCCTTATCCAGGCCGCGAGCGGTTCAAGGGAGAGTGCGAATAAGAGAGGTGAGAGAGGGCATCCCTGTCTAGTCCCCCTCTCTAGGGTGAAGATCTCGAAAGCTTTACCATTCACTACTACCTGGGCCAGCGGCTCAGTGTAGAGGAGGCGGATCCATGATATAAAATTAGGCCCAAAGCCCAGTTTACGAAGTACAGCGATCATGTAGGGCCACTCTAAGGTGTCGAATGCCATAGTGGCATCGAGAGAGACCACCACCGCATCTTCTCGCAACCTGTGTCGTTGCCCGAGCACCCCGTGAAGGCATCGTATGTTGAGTGCGGTGTTGCGGTGGGGCATGAACCCTGATTGATCCGGGTGGACCAAGGTAGGGAGGACCGACTGGAGTCGATTTGCCAGAGTTTTGGCCAGGATTTTTGGCTCCGCGTAGAGCAGCGAGATTGGTCTGTATGAAGCACAAGACTCTTTAGGCTTCCCCTCTTTAGGTATTGTCACGATAGTGGCTATGCGTTGGTCTCGTGGCAACCTTCCCGTCTCTTTGCTTCTATCGAACAAGTGTTTTAGGTGTCTACTAAGTGCATCCGGCTTCAGTTTGTAGAGCTCTATTGGGAGGCCGTTGGGTCCTAAGGCTTTGCCTGGGCGGAGGTCAGTGATTGCACGTTGCAGCTCAGTGACTTCGAGCGGGCTCTCGAGGGCCTCTCGGTCTTCTTCCGACAGGCAAGGCATTCGGATGTCCGCCAGGAGGGCTACAGAGTCCTCCTCTGGACGGTCCGACTCCCGGCTGTAAACCTTTTTGTAATGTCGTGCAAATTCAGCCACTATCTCCCGGGGTTTGGTTATAACAGTCCCTTTGTCCATTCGGATTTCTGGTACTACTCTACTAGCCTGTTGTTTTTTATCGAGCCATGCTATAAGCTTCCCAGCTTTGTCGCCCTGGTCATATAGTTTCCCCATCTTGTGTCTGGCTACTGCTTGAGCTCCCTGTTTAACTAGCTCCTTATATTCTGCTGTTTTAAGCTGTAGTCTATGTTGTACGTCCGGTACCCCAGTGTCCCGCACTTCCCTCTCCAACCTCGCGAGATCTGTTTCCATGGCGGCTACCTGTTGTTCTTTATCTTTTCGCTTTACTGCAATGACCGATAGCGCCTCCCCCCTGATCACTGTTTTAAATGCCTCCCATAGGGTAACTGGGGAGTTCACCGACCCTACGTTAGTGTCAAAGTATTGGGTGATTGCCTTAGTTAGTTTCTTCCTAGTCTCCTCATTTTGTAGATGCCAGGCGCTTATTGGTGTAATGCAGCCCTCACGCCGAGTCCCGAATGTTACATGTGTAAAAACAGCCGAATGGTCAGATATGCCACGGGTAAGATGTTTTGCTTCTTGTATCGTTGTGTCGTGTTGTAGTATAGTGAGGATGTAGTCGAGGCGGGAGAATGAGCGATGTGGCCCGGAAAAGAAGGTGAAGTGAGTATCAATTGGATGTAGTAGTCGCCAGACGTCTGTGAGCCCAAAGGCTTCTAGGAAGTCCGACAGCCATTTCTGCCCTTGTGGTATGTCTCTGGGAGGGTGCCTGTCCAGGGTGCCTGACACTACCGCATTATAATCTCCTCCCATTACCAACTGCCCGTCAGGGAGGGAGAGTAGCAGTTTGCCCAGATCTGTGTATGCTTGAGTTTGGAGGCCAGGTGGGATGTAGACGGAGAGGAGGTTCAGACGATATCCCTCCAATCTGCCGGACACTACTTCAAAGCGGCCCTGAGGGTCTGACTCTGTGTGATCTATGTGAAGGGGCAATGAGCGGCGCAACAGGATCCCCACACCCCTGGAACCTGAGGTAAAGCCAGAGTGGACTGCAAGGGTATACCCCCATCTGTTGAGGGCCTGACATGTGTTCCCCATGAGGTGCGTTTCTTGTAGTAGGACTACGTCCGGCTGGTACCTTTTAATGAATTGCAGGACTATGGTGCGATTGAGTCTGTCTCCTAGCCCGTTGACGTTCCAGCTCAGAACTTTGAGGCTTTTTTCCCACCTCCTAGCCATAACCGTTGCTATGTGAAGTGACTTGAACCTGCATTATGGTGCTCGGGTCGATTCTGACATTGCTAACTACACGTGACCGTAAAACCTTCCCAACTCCCCTGCCCTCCCAGCTACCCCCCCAACATTTCTGCTGAATGCAAACATTGATCATCACCGCATTTGCGGAGTCTCCCATTCCCTTCCCCCCACCTTCATGCATTGTACCTTCCCTTCCCCGTGAAACAGTCCCCCCCACCCTGCTCCCTGCTCTGTGGGTTCCAAACTACCCACCACCCCAATTAGCAGAGCGCCTGTCGCCCAACCCTACCCCGGAGAGACTTCTTGCGGGAAAAAACGTAAGCCGGCCCCCTCCGTGGCCGCCCTTCCCGCGCTGCCACAGTGCATTATTTCCTCAGGACTGAAATATTTTAAAAATTCAGTATGAAATCTTAAAGTTTCAGGTCAGACACACAATTACTCACTTACATCAGCCCCAACAGTACAATGTCTATGGTATACGTTACAGTTCGTAGAATCGCTGCATCAATGTCTGTGTCCTCATCTCGCTGAGTTGTCCCGTGGCGAGTCCCAACGGGGACTGTTCGACCTGGAACGCCAAGATCGCTGGCTCTGTTCGTCTCCTTCCATTCGCCCAGTCGCCGAACCGGGGGAGGAAACCCCGGGTTCCCTCCAATTGTCGATGTCTCCACCTGCCTGCGCCTCCGGCTCCGCGGCGTCCAACCATTCCTGAACCGCCACCGGCGAAGTGAAGAAGTGTGATTTACCTCCAGAAATTATTTTTAGCTTAGCTGGGAAGAACATCATATATTTTAATCCTCGTTCACGAAGCGTCGCCTTAACCGCTTGGAAGGAGCGCCGTTCTTGCTGGACCTGCAACGTGAAGTCCGGGAAGAAGCAGACCGTAGCCCCCTCGTACTGCAGGTCTCCCTGTTGTCTGGCGACCTGGAGGATCGCGTCGCGGTCCCTATAGCTAAGCACTTTAGCGATGATCGTTCTCTGTGGGGCCCCTGGTTTAGGCTTGGGGATCGGGGCTCGGTGGGCCCGTTCGATGGTGAAGATGTTTGATAGTCTCTTGGGCTTTAGGTGGCAGAGGATTAGGTCTTCCAGAAACAGCTCCGTGCTGTCCCCCTCTAGTCCTTCCGGTACACCTACCACGCGGATGTTGCTCCTTCGGGCCCTCCCTTCCTGATCCTCGAGCTTCATCGCCATTTGTCGTTGTTGGTGAACAAGCTTGTTTACCCTGTCCTCCAGCCGTTTTTCAGAGGCCTGTAGAGTCTTTATGTTCCCTTCGTTAGTCTTGGACCGCTCTGTGGTTTTCCCCAAGTCTTCGCGCAGCAAATTCACCTTGATGGAGATCTTATCAATTTTTGTCTCGAGGTTGGCGCCCAGGGTCTGGATTGCGGTCATGATGGAAGTCAGGGACGGTTCCGCCTGTTCTTTACTGTTCTTTGCCGCCCCGGCGGACTGCTGTTGTGTTCTTGTCACTGCATATTGGTCCAGCTTGTTGGTTTGGGTCACCATTCCCCCTTTAAGTCCGCATGACGGAGCAGGGCCTTTTGGCGTTAGGCGTCTGCGTCTCCTGTCTGGGATAGTACCTTCTGCGGGCCTGTGCTGGTTCAGGGTTCAGTCCGTATGTTAGCCAGCGACTACCTTGCCTCACCCTTTTCACTGGCGTAATTCCGGGCTCTGGCCTAACCACTGTTGTCCCGATGCGCTTGGTGTCTAATTCACGCGTGCAGGGCACACAGTTTCTTAAGATGTCCGTGCTCCGGCGATCAGCAGCACTCACCGGCGTTTCGGGCCTTCGTCCTCCTCTGATTACGGCCTCCTCCGCCTCTCGCCACCAGGAGGCCCATCGGGGTTCAGTTGGCCCTTAGTTAAAGTCCGAATATCAGCAGGAGGTTCCGCCACCCCGCTCACCGTCTGTGGGGACCGGACAACCCTGGGGCACAGTCGCCCGCGGCCTATACTTAGCCCGATGGCCACCTCGTGGGAGTAGCGTTGAGTCTCAGCCCTGTCCCCGGATCCCCAGGCTACTGCCAGCTACCTGCCTCCGTTTTAGGCACTGCGCCCCCTTCCAGTCAGGCGACCTCGATGCCAGACTCACTGTGCAGGTTCCACCCGCGCCGGCGCCGCCGCACGTCAACCCCGCTCTTTATGTAGGCCGCAGTCCTGGGCCTCGATTTTGGCGGCTGGCCGGATCCCAGCCCTTCCTTTGGACCCTCCAGTTGCGTGGAGCTCTATGCGCCGTTTTGCGTGTGTCGCCCCCTCCAGATGGGCCGCTGTCTCAGCGCCGCACTCACTTCACTTCAAAGCGCCACCTGCACCGGCGCCGCCCCCGCACGGCGGCCCCGCACTCCGCACAGGCCGCAGTCCTGGGCCTCGATTTTGGCGGCTAGCGGCGCTCGGGTTCCACACCCTCGCAGGGGCAGGCCGCTGGAGCTCCGGCCGCAGTGCTGCGTTCCTGGGGGGTCCCGGGGCTCCGCTTCAAAAGCGATGCTGTCGGCACTTGCCTGAGGAAGCTGGGGCGTCGTTGGCAGTATGCCCCAGTGAGGATATAGTGGCCGGATTTCAGGGGACAGTCACGGTCCCGGCAGGAGCTCGGAGTTAGGCGGCCATTACAGACGGCGCTTGGCCACGCCCCCAGGGATAACATTTTCAAGTAAAGTTGTGTGTCATCAGCGTACATATGGTAGGGAATGTTCTTGTCATTTAGAGAATTAATAAGCGGTTCTAAAAAGAGGTTGAAAAGGATAGGGGAGAGGGTGGAACCTTGGGGGACACCCATGAGTACTGGAGAGGGCTGAGAGAGGGAGTAGTTTGCCTTAACTCTTTGTGTTCTTTGGTGTAGGAAGGAGGAGAACCATTGTAGCACCAGACCCAAGAATTCCATCCTGGTCTGTTGTGAGTGGAAAGGAGGTTGTCGTGATTAACCGTGTCGAATGCGGAGGAAAGATCAAGGAGGATCAGGAGGCAGGAGTCATTTTGGTTGAGTATATTTAATATGTCATCCATAACGTGCGTGAGTGCCGATTCTGTGCTGTGCCCCTTCTGAAAGCCTGATTGATGTTGGTTAAGGAGTTGGAAATAATCCATGTGAGCACAAAGTTGGGATTGTACACATTTTTTGAGAAGTTTAGCTGGAGTGGGGATGTTAGATATGGGGCAGAAATTATTGAGGTCAGATTTCTCTGCTGTTGTTTTTTTTTACTATGCATGATACCTGAGCTGCTTTTAGACATTCTGGAATCGTGCCTTGGGATAGAGAAGCGTTTATTATCCTTGTCCATGTGGGGATGAGAGCGTTCTTGATCTCTTTGAAGATGTTCAGGGGCAGTGGGTCACTGAAGTGGTTGGATTGATTGATGTTCTGGAGAATCCTGTAGATATCTTTTTCACTGAAAGGGTAATGGTGCTCCATGAGGTCTTGTTCTTGATGATCAGGCTAGTGGGAACAGGCTTTTCTATGACAAGAGGTGGTACGGGCCCAGAAACTGGTTTTAGAGCCTTCTTGGATGCAAGTTCACTGGGGATAAGTCGTGATTTCTCAATGAAGAAAGCAGAAAATTAATCACCAGACGGTGGGCTGATATTGGAGACAGAGTGATTATGTTAGGAACATTCATAGAGTGCATGGCTGCCCGAGCAACAGGGCGTCCCACAGCGAAATATGGCAGAGCGGTAGGGCGAGGAAGCTAGTAATTGGAGAAGAGCCACGTCTTGATCATTTTTCTGAAGGCCCAATGGTCTTGCATGCAGCGAGCCGCAAGAGGGATTGAGTTCCAAAGGGTTGGGGCAAGTGTCCTAAATGAGCGCCCCCCTGCTCTTGACCAGCATGCCCATGGGGCACGGGCCAAATACAGGTCCGCAGAGTGAAAGGCTTGTGTCGGGACATACAGGAAGCACAGCTTGCTCAGAATATGTGGGCCCAGGTCATAAAAGATCTTGTGTGTCATACACAGGGTCTTAAAGTAGACTCTCTGCTCGATGGGTAGCCAATGGAGCTGGCGTAAAAGGTCTGATGCATGGTAGTGCTTAGGTAGCGCAAAAAGCGTGCATGCAGCTGCATTCTGTGCCCGCTGTAGTCTTTTAGTCACTGATTTGTTGATGCCAAGAAATACGCCATTGCAGTAGTCAAGTTGTGCTAACACAGTGGATTGGACGATCATCTGCCAAATAGGTGGGTCAAAGAGTCCCAAGATTGGCTTCAAGCCACATAGAAGACCAAAACAAGTGCCAGCCACAGTCTTAGGGTGCTCCTCAAAGAAGAGAGCGCCGTCCAACAGAACTCCCAGGTTCTTGACCACGGGTTTCTGTGGGGGGTGGTACCAAGGGTTGTAGGCCACCAGTGATTGCCCGATAGATGGGTATCCCGGCCCACCAGGGGCACTTATGGCTTGGAGGATTTCAGTTGAAGGCTGTTATCCACCATCCATTTAGTGATCGCCATGAGGTCATCTGCGTATGATACCAGCGCGATGTTCTGAGCTTTGGCCATGATGGCCAGGGCGCAGGTGTAAATGTTAAATAAAGTGGGGCTCAGGGCAGATCCCTGGAGAACACCACAGTGTAGAGGGTGGACACCGGAGGAGAAAGGAGCGGCCGAGACCTGGAATGAGCGATCAGTCAATAAGGATGTGAACCAAGCAAGGGCCTTGCCACCGACCCTAATCTCCTCAAGCCGGTGAAGCAGAATCTTACGGGAGACCGTGTTGAAGGCCGCGCTCAGGTTCAGAGCCGAGGTTCTGCCCTCGTCTAGGGTGGATCGTAACTGCTCCGTGACTGTAAGTAATGCAGATTTGGTGCTATGTCTGGGGCAAAACCCATTTTGTGATATATCTAGAATCGAATTTGCTTCCAAATACTGGGTCAGGATGGTCTTAACGTAGGACTCCATGATTTTAGCAAGATATGGGAGCAGAGATATTGGGCGAAAGTTACCTGGCGGAGAAGCATCTAGTGTCGTTTTTTTTAGCAGGGGGTTAATTTTGGCATGTTTCCAGAACTTAAAAATTGTCGCCACTACCAGGGACCGATTAATCAGCTCCTGGCCCTCCGAAAGAAGGCAGTTATGAAGTTTTCTAAAGAGGTCTGGTTTCAAGGGGTCGTCAGGAGAGCCTGATTTAACTTGGCCGACAGGAACTTCATGTCTTTCAGGGACATGGGCAGATAAACCTGGAGGGAGTGAGATGCAATGTCCCCAAGTGGATTCCCCTGAGAACTGGGGGGAGCATTCCCCGTGCAGAATGTGCTATAAATGTGTTCCACCTTGCTGATAAAGCATTTAGCCAATGTCTCACATTGTGAGTTGGAAGACATTATGCTATTGCCAGCGAATGGTGGTTTTTGCAATTCTTTAATAAGTGCAAAGATGGTTTTAGTTGGATTGCTGCTGGTCATGATCAGGTTGGCATAGAACATTGCTTTGGTCTTCTGGACCAATTTATGGTATGCTTTAACAGCATTCCTGTAGATCATCTTTGCTAAAGGATCATAGTAACTTCTACAGGCCTGTTCTAAGATTTTAAATGTTTTCTTTTCCACACTCAGAGACTCATCATACCATGCATTCAATTGCATGCGCTTGGAGTGGGTCACTTTTGTCGGAATTCAGCTGTCTAATGCTATATTTACCCACCTCCGGATAGCAGCTTCAGCTGTCTCTATATCAGCGGGCCAATCTGGGTGCTGAGAGTTAAGAGTGGGTGTGAAGATTGCCAAGTATGGATGCACCCACACACATGCATCTGTCCTTCCATTGAAACATTTAACAATACACCGGCCCAATTCGATCCATCTATGCACCCACGCTGTTGCATTCATCTGTCCATTCAACCCTACAGTTGAATTCATGAATTCATCCCAGGGGCGTAGCTTCAGAAAATGTTAGGGATGTGAGTACTCCCAAATAAATCCACTCTAGTTTCGTAGTTGAGTCTGGAGGCCCAGAGTCAGGTCTACTTCGTCTGTGTTTGTTTTTCTTCTTGTCCTGATTTCACTAAGAGGTTTTAAATTGTTAATTTTTTAAATCAGGACATTAAATACCTCCATGTCCACATTTACAAAGATTTTATTTCAGGTTTCAGGTTTCAGGAAAAGTATTGCAACGCATTGCATTGTGCTGCCTTGCTTTAATTTCCAGCAGGTAGGCTTTACATGAGTAGTGCATGGGCGTTCCTGTGCATCCACCTATGGATTTTGACAGACTCATGTTCATATAAGTCAAGATTTACAAAGATTTTACGTTTGGGTTGCATCCCTATTTTGATGCAGTCCTGATGCAAAATCCTTTTTGGTATTTATGAAGTCACACAAATTTCAATTTGCGTGGCTTTGTGTAAGAAAGAGTAACGCAGCATTGTGCATTACACTGCCTGTTGTATCAGGTAGACATTCCATGGGTGGTATATGCCATTCCTGTGCATCCACCCATGATTTTAATGCAAACCCATACTTACAAAGAATTAAAGACATGAATTTACACCAAAATAGTGTGTATGCCTGAGGCGGCATAAGTAGAAGCAATATCTCTTTTTTTTCTCATAATTTCCTCCTTGCATGTGGGCTGAATTCTTAGAACAAACACAAATAGAAAAACCAACCAAGATTTGTTTTTGTGTTAGAAGATACACATTTCTGCACACTTTTACCATGGTGCGTGGATGCCTGCATTGCTACTAGGCAGCACAAAGTGTGCCAGCGCATGGAGAAAGCAGAACTGTGCCATTTCTTTTAAGATTTGGGGCAGTTTTGCACTCTTCATGAGATGCAACACAGTGCAGCAACTTTGCTTGATACACTGCTTTCACTTCTTCGCTGTAAATGTACCCCTTAGTGACTGATTTACGAAACACGTAATAAATCTGCAGCCATAGAAGTACTCTTTTATAGATGCAAGTGTACGACTGTTAAGAATTCACAAACATAACCAGTATTAAGCTTGGAAAGCTGCGCCAGTCTCAGGTTTCCAGGCATACTACTAGCAATCAAACACCAAAAGGTGATGGGACTATGCAGTTGTTCCAAACCACAGTTTTTTCCCCCACTGTGCCACTCTAGACAGAGGGCTTGATTTAGGAATTAACAGACAGAATAAAGACAGACAGGTTGGTGGGGAAGTTTACAGCCTTTACTCTGCTCAACAAATTTAGGGATGTTTGCTAGCTCTGTGGACATAACTATAGATTGGAAGGAATCACCGCCCTGGCGTTTCCTGCCAGTGTAGGAAAGGTTTAATGGATCACTCAATCAAACATGATAGCTGGCCATCACAATTTTCCCAAGTTTTAATTATTTTTTAAAACCTCCCATAGCGGAACCTGTTTTTGAAAATAAAAAAAACAAATGGCCCCACACTAGTTTTCTCCCATGGTGTGCAGTCATTTTTCTTTTCTTACCGTTCATCACCGCCAAGTTAAATATATATCGATCAGTAAAAAAAAAATCCACCTGATCTTTCATTCTAAATATAGCAGATGTTCCGACAGCTAACTTCAGATGGCAATAACTTAGGCTGGACGTTAAAGGAAGTTTTTCATTAAATACAGTAAATTCTACTCCGCAGGCGTAAAACTTGCAGTTGGTGTGACTCAAAATCGTGTGGGTTGAACTTGAGTTTGGGTGACATGGTGCTCTGTCACTGGGGGGCGTGGCTTGGGCGCCGATGGCGATGGTCGCCTGAGAGCTCGGCTCCGGGACTGAGCCCGTGATTATCCTGTAATCGGAGGCTGCGGGGCACCCCAACCCCCGCATTCTGTTGATCGGCCCGACGGAGACCTGCCGGGGCCCTTGGCGCAGTCCGGACGAGTGGTGACCCGGCGGAAAATCGAAGTTTGTGGAACTGCGGAGTGCGACCCAACATGGCGCCCGGACTTCATTGTCCCCTTGGCCGGATCCATTAGACTGGAGGAGCATCACTAGCAGCGGCGCACCCCCTGCTCTTCCGTCTCCCAGTGATGTGAGGTTCTGGACATCGGTCTGATCGGACTCTTTCAACGGAGATCGCGCTTGGATGGGCAGATGCCCTCACTATAGTGGATCCCGCACGCGGACGCCTAGAGGTCCCGACAGTAGCCCCACTCCCTACACCGCACTTGGCTACTTTTTCCTGGCCGACCCACTTCCATGGGAGGCGCAACCCTTTGGCGCCGCAAATCATCCGGTGGGGTTGGTGACCCTCACTCCGGGACTTTATCAGCCGTACGGGCCTGCCCGACCTGGCGACGATTGTCTCCGCCTCCTCCTCGGTGCCCTCAGACGACGTGGTGGTGGCGCGAGCCGAAGCTGAGAAGATCCAACAGGCCCTGGAGACGGGGATCTCCGGCACTCGACCTGAGGCCCAGCAACCGGGAGAGTCATAGCCGGCGCCTGCACTTGGGGGCGCCTGCTCCTGGATCCGCACTGTGTACTCCCGGCGACATGGGGAAACCTAGGGGAGCCAAGGGTACTACCCCAGCCGCCTCAGACTCGGAGACCCAGGACAAAGAGGAACGTGTGGACCCGGAGAGTTCTGGTGGTGCACCAATGCAGCAGCAATTTGACCGCGTCTTGGAGGCGATTGCGACCACGCGCTCGGCCCTCCAGCAGGACATTGCCCAGGTAGCGACGAGCCTAGGCCTCCTTAGAGCGGATCACGGCAAACTTTCGGACAGGGTCAAGGAAGTGGAGAGCTCGGTGAAAACCTTGGAGCCGGCGCAGCGAACCTTGGCCGCGACTATGAAGGATGCCCTGTCCCGGATTACGGCCCTGGAGCAGAGAGCGGAGGATGCGGAAGGCCGTAACAGGCGGAACAACATTCGTGTGGTGGGCCTGCCGGAAAAGATTGAAGATGGCGACATGGTGGCATACTTGGAAGCCTGGCTCCGAGACACGGTGGCCCCGGAGGGTCTATCCTCCTTCTACACCCTGGAGCGTGCCCATAGAGTCCCAGCGAGGCCACCACAACAGGGACGTGCCCCGCGACCGGTGGTGGCACGGTTATTGCACTTTCGAGACAGAGACCTCATCCTCAATGCCGCCAGACATAATGGTCCATTCAAGGTGGCGAACAGCCAGGTGAACATCTTCCCGGATTACACCTATGAAACTCAATGCAGACGGTTTTCCTTCCTGGCGGTCAAGCGCGAGCTCCGGAGCGAGGGCATCCAATACTAGCTCCTATTTCCTGCGAAGCTCCGCATAATTGTCGATGGCAAGACTCAATTTTTTGATACCCCGGAGGATGTCTGTAACTGGCTTGAACTCTATAGAGCAGGGAAAGATGGCTTCGGCTCCTCATCTCAGCAGGCGGCGGAGCCGGAGCAGAGACGGCGGTCCAAAAGGATTCGGAGTCGCCGTGGCCGCTCAGGCGGACCCTCTACTGCGGAGACATCGACGGAGCGGAAGGGAGTGCTAGAGGTGTTATCTGCGCTGTCTGGCTCACGGGACGATGCCATCGAAGAGGAAGCGGACCCTGGTGACGAGGGGGTACCAACGGACTCCGAGGAATCGGTGACTGATAGCGTCCATACGCCGGTGATCACACCGAAATCGGTGGAGGACCTTCTGGATGGACAGGGTTAACGGGGTGAGCTACTTCCTTTTGGGTGGGGGCCCGGCACGGGGGTGCCTTGTTATTGCCCCGAGGGTTTTTGGCACTGTTTTGGGCTTGCCTTAGTCCTGGTGGCCTGAGCATCGAGGGCCCACTGCCACCGCCCGGCCCGCACCTGGCCCTTAAGGCCTTCCTACGGTGGCGACCGCTGGATTAGTAGGGGACAGTGGTTTTTTGGAGGGTATGGTTTGGATGGGAACTAGATGGTGCTATTTGGGTCCTGTTCTGGGGAGGGTGGATGGGGGTTTGGTTCATACTTGGGTTGTTAAGTTTTGGTTGGGGAAAATGGCCGCCATCAGTGCTGGGTTGATTGATGCCTTTTCTTTGTTGGGACCCAGATGGGGAGACTTTGCGAGAACGATATGGGACAATGGCTGATGTTGCTAATCTGAAATGTATTACTTGGAACGTGCGGGGGCTTCATACCATGTCTAGGCGTCACAAAGTCCACGCCTATTTAGTGCGTAGGGGGGTACAAATGGCGCTGCTACAGGAGACTCATCTGAACAAGGCGGAAGGGGCGGCGCTACAGCGTAGATGGCGGGGGCAGGTCTTTTGCACTTCGTACTCCGCGTATGCCAGAGGGGCGCTGATTTGGGTTAGAGCTGGGGTTCCCTTCCAGGTCACGAAAACAGTGATAGATCCGGAGGGGCGATATGTGGCCATTTCGGGCACTTTGGGAGAGAGGGACCTAAACGTTTGCTGCGTGTACGCTCCCAATATAGACCAGACTGCCTTCCTTTCCAGGTTATCGGGCTCGTTGGCCCACTTCTTCTCCGGGCCCCTCCTGCTCGGTGGAGATTTCAACTCAGTAGTGGATGTAGACACTGACCGCTCGCATCCACCCCTCCCTGATTCTCCGGTTCGCCGCTTGGCTAAAGGTCGTAGGGACTGGCAGACTCACTGGGGTCTAACGGATATCTGGAGGGCGCAACACCCCACAACTAGGGACTATTCCTACTTCTCGAGCCTCCATGAGTTGCATGTTAGACTGGACGGATTTCTTGGCTCGCCTGAACTGGTTTCGGCAGCGGTCCGGTCTGAATATTTGACCAGGACCATATCAGATCATAACCCCCTCCTGCTGGACCTTCGTTGGTTTCCCGGGGTGCCTGCGGTGCCCACCTGGAAGTTACGGCCCGAGATCCTTGAGGACAGTGTTTTCAGAGCGGACCTAGGCGATACGATCTCGGAGTACTTTGCGTCCAACGGAGGCACCGCGAGCTCGAGAGCGCTAGAATGGGACGCTTTTAAGGTGGTGGTGAGGGGATACTGTATTTCTAAAAAGGTCGGCATGAGGAGAATTATCCTCGCCGACCTAGATACAGCGGACCGGAAGCTCCGGGAGTTGGAACTCCGCCGCCCCGGGCGCCCTGAATTACAGGAACGCACAGCGGAGGCGAAAGAGGCGGTAGCGGCGGAGGTCGAACGGCTGCGCTGTTTTGACTACAAGGCCTATACGGTTCGGTCCCTCGCAGAGGGGGATAGGTCGAGCGCGTTGCTGGCATGGCTGGCCAACCCTACGCGCCAGTCCTCATTGACGACGTCAATGCGCATGGCAGACGGGACTGTAGTATACACTCAACCTGAGATTCTGAGCTGCTACCTGCAATACTACGAACGTTTGTACCGCAGTCGTTCTGTCCGAGACCCTGACCTGCTTGATAATTATCTACGGCCTCTGGAGCTCCGAACAGTGGAGCAGGACGTGGCGAAAGCCCTGGGGTCCGACATAGAACTGGGAGAGATCCGTAGCGCCATTAAAAAGATGGCGAGGAATAAGACCCCGGGCCTGGACGGCCTTCCTGTGGAGTTCTATGCAGCTTATGCTGATCTCCTAGCCCCTAGGTTAGTAATAGTATACAGAGAAGCGAAGAGGCTTGGGTGACTCCCAGGCTCGATGTGCGAGGCCTTGGTGGTTCCCCTCCTCAAGCCCGGAAGGGACTCATCCGATCCGGGGTCTTACCGTCCCTTATCGATGCTGACGGTTGACTATAAAATACTGAGCAGCATCTTGGCTTCGAGGCTGCTGGGGCACATGAGCTCCCTGGTACATGAGGACCAAGCTGGATTTATCCCCAGGCGTAACACGACCATGAACATTCGTAGGTTGTTCCGCTTGCTAGGAGAACCGCTCGTGGATGCCCCGTGCCCGGTTGTCTTATCGGTAGACTTAGAGAAGGCTTTTGACAGCCTGGAATGGGACTACCTTTGCACTGTGCTACGGAGGTTCGGCCTCGGTGAGGGTTTCATCAGATGGACCACGGTCCTGTATGCCTCTGCATCGGCCAGGGTTCGGGCGGGACCGCTAATTTCCTCACAATATCCGGTGGAGAGGGGCACGAGGCAGGGATGTTCGTTATCCCTGCTTCTCTTTGCGCTGGCGGTGGAGCCACTCGCGCTGCACCTCCGGTCGGGAGCCCATTATACTGGCCTGTGGACTCCTTCGGGCCCGCACTACATTTCGCTGTATGCTGACGACCTGCTGCTCTTCCTCGAGGACCCGTTCGCTGCCTTGCATGGAGCTGCGACGGCGCTCACGGAGTTTGGGGAGGTCTCGGGCCTCCGGGTGAATTGGACTAAGACCTGTCTCTTCCCGGTTCGCAGGGGCACCCCTAGCCCTGCTCTCAGTAGGGAGATTAGATGGGAACCCGACTGCTTTAAGTACCTGGGGGTGTACGTCTATCATGAACCATCTGACCTCCTGGATGGGAACATTGCCCGCGGCACTCGAGCACTTCGGGGCAGTATGGACTTCTGGGCCACGCTACCGCTCTCGGTGGCAGGGCGGATCGCTTTGCTCAAAATGGTGGCGCTTCCCCGGTTGCTGTATTATTTCCGGACGCTACCGATCTGGGTCCCACCGGCCACGTTTCGACTATTACGATCAATGATAGTCGGATTCCTCTGGGGCTCAGGCCGCCGACGGGTGGCCCTCAAGACCCTGATGAGGCCGAAGGCTGAGGGTGGGCTTGCGGTGCCGGACTTCGAAAAGTACTATTTGGCGGCGCAGCTCCAGACCTTCACCCAGGAGATCGCCCGGGAATTCCGGGGCCCAGAAGACAGAAGGGGTACGGGTATGGCCAGGCATGTTCTCTCCTTCATAGCGCTGCGACAACGTTTGGCCTTACAGGACTTGTCGCTTGAGGAGCGGACCGTTCGCCTATGTTGGAACCGAGCTCACGCCCGGGGCCACCTGAGGATACCGTATGCGCCCGAAATACCTTTGGGGATGCTGACGGCTTTGCCCCATGGCGGCGATTGGTCACGGTTGGCGAACTGGGAGGACGCAGGCTTACAGCTGATAGGTGACCTCTACGAGGACGGGGCGCTCTTGCCCTTTCAGGAGCTCATTGATCGCTTCGAGATTCCTCGCGGCGACTTTCTGTTGCACTCGGCCCTAGTCCGAGCGATCAAGGCGCACTGGAAACGCGGGCAGGAGGAACCCCCTTTATCTCCGGTGTGCCAATACGTGATGATGTCTGCGGGCACGGTGAAGGCGGTCACTTGCCTCTACGGCAGACTGATCAATGAGGGGCTGGCCCCCCTCACTACTCTGAGAACCCGTTGGGAGGAGGACATTGGCAAGGAGATCCCGGAGACGACCTGGTCCCAACTGGTGCGGCGAGCCTGGAAGGGCACACGCCACGCCCGCTTTCAATTGGTCCACTACTACGTGCTCCATAGAGCATATCTGACCCCGGTGAAAATCAGGCGATATTTTGCTACGAGTTCGGCGGATTGCCCCAGGTGCCCAGCCCAGGAGGCGGACCTTCTCCACATGTTGTGGGCCTGCCCGGGATTGTCCTCCTATTGGGTAGAAGTGGGGAAGACCCTGGAGGAGGTGACGGGGAGATCCTTGTCGTTTGACGCGGCGGTGGGACTCCTGCACTGGTTCCCTCATACCCCCAAGAACAAAATACCTAGCAAGTTCATCGATTTGGGGCTGCTCCTTGCTAAGCGAGAGGTGACCAGGAACTGGAAGGCACGAGCTGGTCCGACAGGAAGCCGGTGGCACAGCGAACTTTTGAAGTGGGCAGCGGGGGAGAGTACACTGAGATACCAGCTAGCTTGGAGGCAGCGTAATGAGAAGGCACAGGAGGCAGCGCTAGAGTGGGAGACGTTAGTGCAGGCCCTTAGGGATTATTGCGCCCCCAGCGACTCTGAAAGTGAGGAAGCAGCTCGCCCCGAATCCCGATAGACGATTGCACTTTTTGGCTCTGTTGCTTTCCCCATGGGTCCTTTCGCAGATCCTGCTGCGGTTGTTACCGTGCGCTGATGGCGGGGTTGGGTAGGGTTTACTTTGGTTCATAGCGTTTTGAGGGTGGGGTTTTCTTTCTGGGTTTTATAGGCTTGTTTGGAAAAGCAGATGACAGACAGTGGATCATCCGGACCAGCTTCGCCTTCCTGCTGAGCCCCCATTGAATTTCGCCGCCCGACCCCAGGGTTGTGGGCTGAATGGCTGTGTACGAGAACTACTGCTGGGGGACGGAGGGTTGTGTTTCATTGATTTTGCTTGTTCTATAATGCTGGTCGATTATGTAACGATTTACTGATTCCTGCAATAAAAATATATTTAAAAAAAAACAAAAAAAAAACTGGTGCTCTGTCACTGATGCAATAGAGTACCGATCCGCTAAACTTTAAATCTGTCCAAGAAACCCAGCTTATACAAATCGGCACTGACTCTGCTCCTTGTGAGAACAGTCCACACCGAACCTTGGCCACCTCACACATACGCCCTTGAATCATCTTCAATAGCTATTAATTTGTAAATCCATCAACACCTCTACATTCATCCATGTACAAGCGGAAAACAAAAAAGACATCTACCAATTAATCCATACATCCATTCTTCGGTCTACCTATCTGCACATCCCAACTACTCATCAGCTTATCGATGCATCCTGCTGTTTTGTTGCCCCTTATATGCCAAGCCAAGGCATAAATGGATAAGACCCGTTTGCCTCAACTTGGGGACGCGTAGTCAAATTACAGCACTTAGAATTCTGGAAACTGATTGTTCCCCACTGTTCGTAATTGCTGTCGCTAAGTTTTTGGCTTGGGCCTGGGTGATTCGAACACGTGCTCTATTAGGAAAAATGCCATGAGGTATCTTGGTTATCATGATCCTAATGCTTTGACGGGTGTGCAAGTGTCAATGTTGTTTTTAATAATGATGTAATAGCTTATTGTATTCGATGGATTTTTTGTTTAATACTTATCTTAAACTCTGTGTATTTTAAATTTAGTATTTATTGTACTGTGTTAGGATGGAAATGCTTTTATGACTGAAGTCGAATAAAGCTTTGAAATTGAATTGAATTGCATCCTGCTTTCAGAGCCTATCAATCAATACATCTCCTCACTTATACATACATTCGTGTATTCACTTATGTAGAGATACAGGTGTCCTTGTATGGTTGCCTGTCTATGTGTTCTGTTTCTGCCTCTGTGTGTGTTGCATGTGTGGTTTTGGGTGCATTTATGTTTGCATGTTAATACCAATTTCCTGGATACAGATCTCCTATGTATTCCTTTTGAAGGTGATTTCTTATTCAAAAGTTATATCAGTTGTTGGATATTCAAGGAAACCTATCAGAGCTTGGTTTTTCTAGACAACATAAGTGTAGATGAACAAATAACGCAACGATTAAAGCTCTTTCAGAAAATTGGCAATCTAATGAAAACCACTTCTGAAGAGATGATGCCAATATATGGTAGCTTCAGTTGCTACATATTGTTCACCATAGTCTAAGCAGGTGTAGGCATGGAGGTTTTGAAATTCTCATTGGATGGACAGACCTAATTAAATAATGCCCTAAAGAGATTGCATGTTACATATGATAGGGTAATCATGACAGCCACCCTCATTTTTGACACTTGTCACATCAGACCCCGCCCCCTCCCTTCAACTCTGTGCAAACGCACCTGTGGCATGTTTTAAGTTGTGGGATTAAGTCCCCTTGAATCCTGAGGGTCCCTGGGTTCCAACTAGCCCACTAGGTACCTCCAGTAAGCACCACAGAGCTGCGTTGCAGAGAGGTGTAAAAAGGGGCGTTGCCTCAGACCACCTCTCTGCAACACAGCCCTGTGGCACTTACTGGAGGTACCTGGTGGGCTGGTTGGCCTCCAGGGACCCTCAGAATTGAAGGGGAATTATATTACCCTACTTAAAACACGCCATGGGGCGCGTTCGCACAGTGGTGGTGAGTTTCCGGTTCCTTTTTTGGGGGAGTGGGGCTGCGTGGCCCACCCTTCCTTGGGCCACTTTTGGCCCCGGTGACCCCATCTCCTGGGGCATGGAAGCCTTGTTTCTTTTTCTCCATTATGCGGAGGTGGACCGCGTAGCCCCCTCCAAAGGCCAATTATGGCCCGGGGACCACATCTCCCAGGGCCGGCCTGTCAGTTTTTGTTTTTATTTATTTATTGTTTTTAAAAAGGGGATGGGGCTGCATGGCCCCCCTCCCAGGCCGCTTCTGGATACGGGGCCTGGCCGCTCTGCTTGGGACCGTGGGGTGAGCCCCAATGCCCCCACGGTCCCGCCGGCTCCCGGCCTCTTGCGGGAAAAGGCATTGCTTTTGAGTAAGGGGAGTTGCAAACATTTCTGCTTTGCATCATTGAAGCAATAGCAGAGTTTGCTATGACAGGGCGGAAGAGGCACGGCTCCCGCCCTGCCATAGCAAACAGCAGTGACCCGGGGGTGGGCACCCCGGGACACTGCAGGAGCTGGCCCTGGAGGGTGGCGGTCTCCAGGGCGATCAAAGGCTCCAGGAGGGGGGGCCGCACGGCCCCCTCCCAACGTTTAAGCCCCGGGGAGGTGGTGGTCCCTGGGGGCTGGGGGGCGGTAACAGACCCCCGCATTTCATTACAAAGTGCCCCGGGGAGGTGGTGGTCCCCGGGGCTTGGGGGGGCCTGTGAGGCTCCTACCGTTATTTAATTTAGCCCACGAGAGGTGGTGGTCCCTGGGGCAGCATGGGGAGGTTGAGACCCTCCACGCCTTTATTTTCAAAGCCCCCGGGAGGAGGCGGTCCCAGGGGCTCCTGGGGGGCCGCGTGCCAACACGCATTTAATTACTATAGCCCCGGAGAGGTGGCAGTCCCCGGGGCTGCAGGGACCCCTGCAGACCCCCGCACATTTAAACCACATTCCACGGGGCCTGGCCAACCCAGGGGCCTCATTAAAATGAAGCGCTCCATTTTTTTAAAAACATTTCTGCAGGATTCCCGACCCCAGCGCGAATTCCGCCGAAATAATTTTTAAAAATGCTTTTTTTGGCCATGGGGTTCCTTGTGAGATCACCTGAGCAGGCCTAGGGGGTCGGGATGTTTCTAACGTGCCCCCTTTTCTTGTTTTTTATCTTTGTTTTACTGTTTTCTGAGTCACAAGATGGCTGCCAACACTTCCTGGTTTGGAATGTTGGCAGCCAATCAGAGTGAATCTCATGCCAGGGAGGGTTCGCGAACCCACCGCGCCCACATATATCGAAACTTTTTCTTTTTCGAATTTCTCAGAAACTACTGAATGGATTTACACCAAGGGCTACCTTTGTGCCAAATTTGGTATCATTCGTTTAGCAGTTTGGGCTGTAGCTTTGTCTAAAGTATCCTATGGAAATTAACATGGGGAAAACGCGGTTTGGGACACCAATTTTATACTGGCCCCCGCTTGAAGAATCACCCCGAAACTTTCAAGACAGGAGCTGACCAGAGCGCCATACTAGTTTTGAAAATTTCGCAAAGTTTCGTCAACGGGCACCAAAGTTATTGGGAAAAGAAAAAACATTTATATATATATGTTCTTCAGACATTCCATCCATCACTTTTTTCTATACTTTAGTGTGTCACCCTAAGTGGGATGGGTATGCCCAGATGTGGCCCCCTTGCACACTGTGTTACAGGAACCAAGCTGTATCTGGCTGATGAGCCCATAACTAGGGTGAAACTGGTACTGGGTTACTTGTGTTCCTGTTTGAAGTTGACCTGTCTTAGCATTTATGACTGGGGTGTTCGAACTGGAGCAGGGCCAAGACTGATTTGCTCCCTGTGCCACTGGAAACAAGCTATACCTGGCTAAAGAGCCATAACCAGGTCAAAACCTTTCCTAGGTTTTTTGGTTTCAAGCTCAGAGAGGACTTGACCTTGCAGTTTAGACTAGGCTTTTTCAATGAGGAGCCTCGTACATTTTACAGCACTACTCTGTATATTGAAGATGTGGGGGGCCACCATTTCAGGCCGCTGAGCCCACATTTATGCTGCTGTGCTGCTTCCCCTGCAAATCTATTACAAGGTTCTCAACTGCATTTTGTATGCTTTATTTTGAGATGACAACATCCGCTTAATGCTTCCGATAACCAACTAACTTTCTCACCAATACTGATATATCCTCTGTTGTATCAATTTTCCTCTCATATAATGTGGGGTTGCTGCACCCTCCTTATTTGACTGCGCTTCTCTGAGGAATTACATTTTATCATTTGTGTCAGTATCTGTGCATTTTGAAGACACTCTTTGATCTGGTCATCACATCCTTTGCAGTGTCTTTGATTCTTCCTGTGATTAACTCCATTTTAATCCTAGTGAGTTCTTTGCTTGCTACAATGGCTAATGATATCCACACTGCCAGGTCCTCCATATCTGGTACTAAACCTAAGAGACATAAAAATTATCCACCATCCCCCATTCATTCATCTCAAAACCCAGTTTTGGATTCCATTTTAGATGAGGTCCGTGGTCTTCAACCATTCATGTCTGTGACTAATGAAAAATTAAAACAAATTGAGGAGAGATGGATTGTTATGGAGGGCAAGGTATCAGAACTAGAACAACGTGTTAGTGACCTACAGGGTGTCTCTACCAAAATCCCAATGTTAGAGCAGGAAATTCATAACCTAAAACTTCATACAGAGGACCTTGAAAATCGAAATCTTAGGAATAATCTACTCCTGTATGGTCTTCCGGAAAATATTGAAGGGTCGAATATGGGTTTTTTTCTACAGAAATTCCTTCCTGAACTCCTGGATCTTCAGACCTTAACTACTCCTCTCAAAATACAAAGAGCACATTGTATGGGGCGTTTAAACACCAATGCTCCAAAACCTTGTGGCATCATAATGCTTTTTTGGGAATTTACTGAACTAATGACTATTTTAAAGGCTGACAAACTCAAACGTCGTCTTATATGGTCTGGTCATAATATCTTCCTGTCACAAGATATTTCCAATGCAACGAATGCTCGCCGCAAAGAACTCCTCGCCTTACGTCCACAGATGCGACATCTTAATATTCAATATGGGATATTTCATCCTTGTCTCTGCAAGATTACTCCTGATGGTCGTTCAACTTCACAACCTTTCATCAAATGGAATGGACACAAATAGCTGACATATTTAATTTTTCAGGATTGTCATTGTGACTTATTTACTTGTCTATTGATTCTGACCAAAATGTGCATTTATTATATAAACTGCTGAGGCTCTCATTTTCTCATTTATCTTTTTATTCTTGTTCTGAGGTCCGTACCATCTTGCGTCACTACGCTCCTTCTTCTTCGATCTCTTCTCTTCTTACAGATCTGGTTACTTTACCTTGATCTGTTTGTTTACTTCTTCTTTCTTTTTCTTTTCTTTTCTTTTCTTTCTTCCTTCCTCTTTTTTCTCTTTATTTATCGATTTCAATTTTAGTCCTGTCTTTTGGTACTGTGTGTCCTTTATCTCTTTTCATATCATCTCGCCAATTTTTCTTCCATTGTTCGCTATATTCAATTTGCTATTTGTGTATAATAGTATGGTGTGTGTTTTTTCCCTTTCCTTTGCATTGTTTTCTTTGCATACATCTCATGTGAGCTGTTTTATTTTTTATAGCTGTACTGCTACTGTGTATCAACTTCACATGTATCTTGCCCTCCTAACCCTCCAGTATGTGTAAGTTTGTCACGTGGAACGTTCGTGGTCTTGGACACCCTGTCAAAAGACAAAAGGTACTGTCTCATTTATCCAAGCTTGATTCTCAGGTTTCATTTCTCCAAGAAACTCATTGTACTGATGCAGAATCTCCTAAGTCTAAAAGGCATTGTTTGGGGAAAATTGTTTATTCTCCTGCTTCTAACAAAAAAGGGGGTGTTGCCATATTATTTCGTAAGTCATTATCTGTACAAATTTTGCTTACACAGAATGATGATGATGGACGTTGGGTAATGGCAAAGGTTGTTATACACAACAAAACTCTAGTTTTGTTGAATATTTATGGCCCTGTCAAACCTGATCCCAAGTTTTGGACTGACATTAACATTTTAATATCCTCTATAGATTGCCCTAATATTGTTGTTGCTGGTGATCTTAACCAATGGATAGACCCTTTTCCTGATAGATTATCTAAATGCATGTTTAACCCTGATAAATCTCACAAAGCTTTTCAATCGGCCATTACCTCTTGTCCACTCTATGATGTTTGGAAGACGTGTAATCCTGACTTAATTGAATTTACCTTTTTTTCTAATGTCCATTACACTCGTTCTAGGATTGATTATGTTCTGGTTAGTAAAGCCCTGCTTCCTTCTATTCAATCTTCAGAAATTGGATCCATTTTTATTTCTGACCATGCTCCCGTACATGCTGTCCTTGACCTCTCGCTTACCTCTCCTCAATTTAGTCGCTGGAAACTTAATGGTTTTCTATTATCTGACACTGCTTACATTAAAGAAGCCACCAAGTTTATTAATTAATTTTTTAATTTTAATAATCCACTGGATACCACTGTATCTAATAATTGGTATGTGTTTAAAGTCTCTTTTCGTGCCTTCACTATTTCATATGTCTCAATTAAAAAGAAGGCCATGCGGAAAAAATATGCTGACCAATTACATCATCTCAAATTACTAGAACACAAATACTTCACCTCCAAATCATCTGCTACTCTCCATGAACTAATTAAGGCCAAATCTGAACTCAATAAATTAGCAACGATTGAAGCTTGTAATATTCTTCTCAAAATTAAATCCAAATATCATGATGGTCAAATTAAAAGCGGGTAAAATGCTTGGCAATTATTTGAAAATGAAATCTGAGCGTAAAAATATTGGTCCCATCTGGATGTATGACGTTACAACGCATGCTTTTACCACGCATGCCTTTACAACGTGGTTTTTACATCGCAATCCATTACAACGCATAGCACTTAGAGGTGCTGGATAGTGAAAAGTTAAATTTTCTACTCCAACTCCAGTCCCCGTGGACACTAGGGAAGGTGTTGGATAGAAAATTAAACTTATTGCCTATCCTAGAGCGCCCCCCAGCGCAATGTAATGGTTTGCGTTGTAATGCCTGTGTTGTAATGGTAGTGCGTTGTAAAAGTTTTGTTGTAAAGGTTGTTCACCGTCCCATCTTTAACGAATCTACTAACAAAATGGTGTCATCGGATGAAGACATTGCAGAGGTTTTTCATGAGTTTTATAGGTCTCTCTATTCTGATGATACCTTTCCCTCTAATCAAAATGTAAATACCTTTTTCTCAGGTCTTCCTTAACCCCCATCTCTTCCAGATGAATTCAATACATTGGAAAGAGAGATCACATCTCAGGAAATAATTAATGCCATGAATTCTTTAAAAAAATCCAAAGTTCCTGGCCCTGATGGTTTATCCGTTGAATTTTATGCTACCTTTACCTCCATTTTTGTCCCTCACCTCTTTCAAACTCTTTTATTAAGGATGCCAAATCTTTTGGCTTTTTTATGCATGCCCTAATTATTATCATCCCCAAACCAGATAAAGACCATTCCCAGTGTAAAAAATTTCGGCCCATATCTTTAATAAATTATGATTGTAAAATATTTGCCAAGATACTTGCGTCAAGACTTGAAACGATTATTCCCTTATTGGCTAAAACTGATCAAGTCGGATTTGTTAAGGGTAGACTGGCATCAGACAATGCAAGAATGTTCGCAAACATTATTTCATATGCTAAAAAATATAAATCTCCCCTTGCAGCATTGTCACTGAATGCCGAAAAGGCATTTGATCGCATTAACCAGCAATTTATGTTTAAAACTTCAATGGTTTGGTTTTAGCCCTACTTTTATTTTATTGATTAAATTATTATACTCCTGGGGGGCGTGGCTACGGCGACGAACATGGCGGACGCAGCCTAAGCGAGCTCCGTCCCGCCAATCAGATATCCGGCGAGAATCCTGCGTCGCCCCGACCCTTAGACGCCCTAATCAGAGCTTTTATTAGTCAGAACCGGCTGCGGTGCCCCGACTGCAATTTGGTAGCTGGAGTCGGCTGCTGGATGACGGTCCGGGTCCCGAGGTGGTGCGGCCTGCTGACACGTGAAAAGCCGGGGCCTCGATTTTCAAGCCGCCGGGTGGAAGTGCGACGTGGCCGGCGCAGCAGAGGAGCAGTGGGCGGCCCGGCACTTCCGGTGCCTGAGCAACCGCAGTGGGCTTCACGACGCGGCGGGGGAGAGACGCGGTGCCTGGCGACACGGCTGCAATACCTCAACCTCCAGTGCTGACGAGGCGAGGTGGCGGCTGAGACCACACGAGCCCCACTCGGCGGTCGTATCGGACCGAGAGGACGCAGCTGGCCGGTGGGTGCGGCGGACCACCTTTCCCATCTTCCCCCTACTGGAACTCTGCTGATAGATTTGGCGCTAACTGCAGGGGAGGCGAGGAGCCTTGGCTGGGGCTGGCCGCCGCGCTCAGACGGTGTTCCATACACGGTGTGCTGGGGCCTTCACCCGCTTCCGCGACACTGCGAAGTCACTAATGGGACCCTCCCGAGATCGGGGGCCGGGGACTTGCTGACTGGTCCTGCAGTGGAGGACTACGGGTGGCGACGCGGCGGTGCTCGGCAGTAGAGGCGAGCCACCCCCATGATTGACTACACTTTGTGACCTGGCCCCGAGATGGTGATCTTTGGCGGACTGGTTGTGGGGCCCCTGATGTGAAGCCTACAGGACGGTGAGGTCAACGCAGCCCCGGTGCCCACCGTAGTGCACCAGCCGGCCTGGGATTTGAAGGGGGTGCAAACCCAACGCGGTGCCACCGGCGCGAGGAGGCGAAACGGCGCAGGCGGCCGCGCATACTGGCCTGGAGGTGGACGTCACACCCTTGTCAATACTCCCGTGACGCCCTGGACTTGGTGCCTGCATCCACGGACCACCATGACGAGGGGCAGCAACAGTGGGCACACTTCGAAGCAAGGCACGATAGACAAATTTACCGGGCCAACTGAGAGTGCAGGAACAGCTGGGAGCCCCACAGCGTCCGGCCCTGATAACGCCGCCCTCATGGCATCGATAACTCAATCCAGAGACATGCTAGACGCAAAAATTGGGGCAGTTGGAGCCGACTTTACATTGCTGCGCCAGGACTTGCGTAATGCGGTGGCTCGCATTACTGAAGCAGAGACGAGGATCAAGGGAGTGGAAGACGATGTGGTGACCCTGAAAAAGAAGGTGGCCAACATGGAGGGGATCCAGAAGGGCCTTGCCCTACGGGCTGAGGATGCTGAAGGACGTGCTCGTAGAAACAACCTACACTTTGTGGGATTCCCGGAAGGCTGTGAGAAGGGCGACATGGAGGCCTTCCTGACCCACTGGCTAGAGGGGTGGCTCCCTCCGGACTCTCTATTGCGCTGTTTTATCATAGAACGTGCGCACCGAGCGCTGATCCAAAAGCCGCCGCCGGGGGCTCGTCCCAGACCAGTGATAGCCAGGCTGCTTAACTATCACGACTGCGACACGATCCTGCGGCAAGCGCGCATGAAGGAGCCTCTTCTTTTTGAAAACCACAAAATTCTGATATTTCCGGACTACACCAGGCTGGTACAGCAACAGCGTCAATCCTGCACCGAGGCCAAGGCGCGACTACGGGGCTTAAATATCCAGTACGCTTTGCTTTACCCAGCCCGTCTACGGGTGGTTTTCCAGTCCAAGACCCAATTCTTCAACACATTCCGGAAGAAGTTTTTGCCTGGCCAGATGAGACAGTCCAGATCAGGGTGCATACTCCCCCAGGTCGGGATTCGGACACATCCTCCACAACAGGGCCCCCTCGGACCCCCCGGCAATCACGTAGGAGAAGTAATTGGAGATCCAGTACTAAGAAGAATCCTCCCCCGGAGAAAGACGCTGCAGAAGCCGCTGAAGCTACAGACTCCCAAAATCAGACATCATAGCCTCTGAGGGGTGTGGCGGACTTCAGATCGCGATCTGGTGAGGGGACTACACTCCTCCTGAACATGGACAACTTTTGCAGACTGCTGCTCGAGACTCCAGCTGAACAAGTAACTTTGTGGTTTGGGGGAACGGGTTGGGAGATGACTTAAAGAGGGCAAACTTAGCCCCTCAGTTCGGAAGGGTTGTTAGTGGGGGGATAGTTGAGAATTGCGTGGGTAGTTCTTGGGGATCCATTGGGATAGTGGGTCTCGGACCTCCCGTTGGGGGCCAGTGACGATCTATACCGCGACAGGTGCTTCAATGTTGCTGAGATATGGGGTGGGGGGAGGAGGGGGAGTTTTGGGGGCAGTTGGGATTGGGGGAGGAGGGGGGGGGTGTTGTGGGTGCAGTTGGGTGGGACGGGGGAGGGAGAGGGGTAGGGGTGCTGTCGGGGGGGTAGTTAATTTAGACACAGTGTCTGCGCGAGTTCGGCTGCAAAAATGTGTGTGTGTGTGGCTCCAAAAGCCCAGGACCTTGCTTGTCCTTCCCATTGATAATGGCTGACGTCCAGGAAACAGGCCTTCCACAGGCGTTGTTGGAATGTCCGGGGGATGCTGGATAAAATAAAACGAGGGGCGGTGCTGCGGCTGGGGAAACGGGAACGGGCGGATGTCCTCCTCTTGCAGGAGACGCACCTCCAGGCACTAAAACCCTTGGCTTACAGCGGTATGGCTATCAACAAGTGTTTCATGCAGGTTTTGTGAGAGTATTCCGAGGAGTGGCAGTCCTAGTGCATCGCAGGCTCTCCTATGTACATGAGACGCAATGGGTCGATGCCCATGGTAGACTTGTGTTTGTTAAAGGTATGATTGGGGATGAGCCGATGGTCTTTGGTAGCGTGTATGCCCCACCCCCATTGCAAGAAGCGCTCATTGAAAAGCTGTTTGAGGTGTGGGCCGATATCCCGAATGTACTGGCGATCGTGGGTGGTGACTGGAATGATGTGATGGATGGACGAATGGACCGATATAGGCCTGGAGGAGGGCTCTCAGCAGACGCCCCTACAAAACTGAGCGGCATGGTACAGGGAATGGGGTGAATTGATTCATGGTGGAGAAGTGTGGCTCACTGGTTAGAGGAGGCAGACCTGGAAGCAGAGGTCAGCCCGGGACCAGGGTTCAATTCCCCGCCTCGGCGGGTCTTGGGCTCAAACAATTCCACGGACTCGACAATTCTCGCTCCAGTGCCTATTCGATTCACGGGTTCACACTCTGCGACTCTGGGCAATAGCTTGCTTAATCTCCACAACGGCCCCTCGCGGTGGGATGCCTGTCTTTCAACTTGTGGATACCCTGCCGGGGTTATCTCACAGGGGAATACCAGGACGGGTTCCCTAAGCAAGCGCTTAGATACTGGGTCGGTGATTTGCGCTATATAAATACATGTACATGGCGATACCAGCATACTCATGGCCGCGAATACTCCTATGTCTCTGCTGTACACCGGTCCTTCTCCAGACTGGACTATTTGTTCATTCCGTCTCCCTGGATAGGGAGAGTAGCCTCTACCTCTGTACTCCCACGTGGTTTATCCGATCACTCCCCTGTGACGCTAGACCTATACTTACACAAGAGGCGACAGCCCTTTAGATGGCGCCTGTCTACGTGGCACCTACAGCAAGATAACTACCAATCACATATTCGAGAGGCCATATCTCACTACTGGGATGATAATGATAGGCCCGAAACAGATGCCGTCACCCTGTGGGAAGCTCTAAAACCTGTGATCCGGGGAGTCGACATTGCCTGGTGTGCAGGAGCCCGCAGGACTCGTAGGAAGGACACAGAGGAGGCAGCGGGGCGGGTCCGGGATTTGGAGGGGGAGTGTAGTACTGGAGACATGGTTGAGGCTGTCGGGCAGCTGCTGTTAGCGCAGCAATCTTATACATCCCTGTTACTGAACGAGGCGCACCAGTTGTGGTTGGCCACGCAGAGTAGAATCTATCAGTGGGGGGATAAATCCAGTACCATGCTCTATAGACTCTGCCAGAATACCTTCCGGGCGCAGTCCCTGACGGGACTTCGCGACGAGCTGGGGGACCCTGTGACGGCCCTGGAGGATCTTGCAGCCAGGTTTGCACGGTATTATGCGGCCCTGTATGCCCCCCAAGAAGTTCTCCCAGCGGAGGTCGTAGACAAATTCTTGGCAGACCTTCCGCCGCAGGCGCTTTCGGACGAGGGTCGCGACCGGTGGGAGCTCCCTCTATCGTTGGAGGAGCTGGGTACGGCGCTTGGGGAGCTGAACACTGGAAAGGCCCCTAGACCTAACGGGTTCCATGTGAATTTATGAAGACCTTTCATCTCCAATTGGGGGTGCGTTATAGAATGGCATTGGAGGCAGCCAGGGAGCGTGGTCGCCTTCCGGCAGACTGGCGACATGCTGAAATTGTGGTCTTCTGTAAGCCCGGGAGGCCCCCCGAACACCATTCTTCATATAGGCCGATATCGCTTCTAAATTTTGAAGCAAAAATCTTGGCGAAAGCCCGGGCCAATCGTCTCCTTCCCTATATTACAGATTTAGTTCAACCTGATCAGGCTGGATTTATACCCCATAGGGCGACGAGACACAATATTCGTCGCGCACAGGTGGTAGTGGAGGCGGGCCGAGCTGCCGGGATCCCGGCGGCGCTCCTTTTGGCCGATATAGATAGAGCATTTGACTCCCTAAGCTGGGTCTATCTCCGGGCGCTCCTGTCCCGCCTGAATCTTGGGCCTCGCTTCCTCTCATACCTACAATTGCTGTACACGGACCTGACGGCGTCTGTGAGAGTGGCGGGAGTGTTGTCGGACCCCTTCTCTATCGGCCGGGGTACCAGGCAGGGCTGCCCTCTCTCACCCTATCTATTTGCATTGGCCATGGAGCCGCTAGCGCCGTGGGTGCGGGTGGATGCACAGATGCGGGGACTCGAAGGGGAGATGGGTCCGTCGGATCATATTGCACTCTACGCCGACGACGTCCTCTTCTTTCTTACGGACATAAATAGGTCTGGGCCTAGAGTCCTTGAGATATTGCGTGTATTCAGGGAGATATCAGGCTTACACTTAAACGTGCAGAAATCCACGCTGTGGGTGCTGGGGGGGAGTGAGAGGGGGGACCCTGGGCATCAGCGCTACAGGAGGCGGCTGGCGGTATTAAATACCTGGGCGTCTTTTTGACTGATGTACCGGGAGTAGCTTGGGCACGCAACGTGGTGCCTGTCTGGGATCGAATGCGATCTGATATGAAAACATGGTCCAGAATGCCCCTAAACATCTATGGTCGTTCGGCAATATTTAAGATGGTGGCCCTTCCGCGCCTCCTGTATCAGCTGCAAAACCACCCGTATCCCATAGCGCCGCAGTGGTTTCGCCACGTGAACTCGGTGTTAGGCCAGTTTATCTGGGCCGGAGGAGTGGCGAGAGTGGCTCTTCGTACTTGCTTTCTCTCCACGTACTGTGGGGGTCTAGCCACCTCGGACATTTTGTCCTACTACCAAGCGTCTCATTTGCTGGTGCTAAATGAATGGTTGTATGGGGACCGGGGTGACCCGGCCTATGCCCTCGAACGGTACATGTGGATCCAGATACGCTACATACCATCCTGTACTCGGCGACCGTCAGGAAGAGGCTTCCCGTAGTGATCTTCCGAGTGTGGCGTGGAGCTCTGCGCCGCATGGGGTGGTGGAATAAATTAACGAGAGAGACTCCGCTGTGGCAGAACGGACAACTGCCGGCTCTGGCGTCCTTGCAGGGGTTTCGGGGCTGGGATGCCATCGGCATTTCGACGCTGGGGCACGTCATGAAAGGCACGACCCTCAAGTCGTTCCAAGCATTGAGAGAAGAATATGCTATGCCTAGAACCCAATTTTTTAAGTACCTGCAGCTGCGACACGCCCTGTCCCCCTCCCTGGTGGGCTTAGATTCATTGCCCGAATTTAGTCCCCTTGAGGCTAAGGTGTTTATGGGGGAACTGGAGGAAAAGAAGATTTCTAACATATATCAGACCCTGGTTACATATTGCTCCTCTCCACTAGATAGATTGCGTTCTGTGTGGGAGGGAGACATTGGGGCTTTCGAGAAGGAAGACTGGAGGGAGGCCCTGGAAGCCCCGAGAGGAGTGGCAATAGCAGTGCGATTACGCTTCATTCAATTCAAATACCTACATAGGGCCTATTATACCAGAGACCGACTGTGGAGGGCTGGGTTGATTGCCTCCTCTGAGTGCTTGCGGTGCGAGCGGGCGGTTGGTACATTTATCCACACGGTATGGTCGTGCGAGAAGCTGTTGAGGTTCTGGATGGGTGTCTGGAATTGCTTGTCTGAGGTGCTGGGCTGGGACCTTCCCAGCTCGCCGCAGCTGGGCCTTCTTCATATCATGGAACAGGTTGGAGGAAGCGTATATAAACGCCATCTACTAGTCCGGGGCCTTACAGTGGCCAAACATGATATCGCTCGGGCCTGGAAGGACCCCAGGGCCCCCTTGCTGGAAGTGTGGAGGAGGGGGTTGGACCTTTGTATGGGGCTGGAGCGTCCGGTGTTCGAGGCCAGGGCCTGCCCCCGGAAACATTTTAAGATATGGAAGCGATGGGTAGACTATAGAGGGCTGTGGCTGGAACCACCTGTGCCACAGGACGTTGGTGCAGAACAATTACTAGTTGAACATGGGTGAAAAGGAGTACACACTGTTAGTGATTTGATAACCTTTGCTCTTGGACTATGTAGACACTGTGTGGGGATGGGGGTGGGATCCGGGAAGGAGGGTAGGGGGTGGGAAGTTGGGAGGGCTATTTCATTACCAAATGTTGATTGAACTGAATGTATGCGATGACTCATTATTTGCTCACTGGTCCTTCGATGTATTGAGGGACGGTGTCCCATATGTAATTCATCAACAACATAATAAAATTTGTTCTGAACAAAAAAAAAATATTATACTCCTGTCCTCGAGCTAGTATTTTTGTTAATAATAATTTTTCCAAATATTTTTCTTTATCTAGAGGTACAGGGCAGGGATGCCCACTTTCACTTTACTTTTTGTCTTGTGTCTTGAACCTTTTCTGGAACGTATCCGTATTAACTCATGAATATATGGCTTTATTCATAACTCCATTGAGTCTAAAATATCTGCTTATGCAGATGACATCTTAATTTACATCTAATAAACAAAAGAAGGAGTATCACCGTAGAGAATCGTGGATTCTTAATGGGATATGTGTTTGAAAAAAGGCAAAATGTTTCCTTTTGTAAAAAAACCCTCACTCACCAGCCTGGTGGTGACATGCTTCATAGTTGCGGTCCACCCTGATGACCAAGTGCCATCAGGGTGTCCTGCGACACCTGGAATACAGTGGAGCTGGTTATTGTGAGTGATAAGTGCAAAAAAAGTGTTAAAAATTGTCCTTGTTTAACTTAATGGAAAAAAATGTTATTCTTAAGTAACTGGACAATATTAAAAAGTGTGTGAAGATTTGTGGGTGATTATGACCAAGAGTATCTATGTGGGTGGTCTACATGTTTCAACCTATGTGTGGGAGTTAGCAGGTTTTCTTAAGGACCAAAGTGCAAGAAAATGGACGGTCTACACTCCATAAAAGGCGTACCCAATCCTAGATTCTTGGTGCCAGATTAGCAAAAAATCTGCTACTGGTGTGGGCTCTAGCCAAAATAGGCGAGGCTAAGATAAAGCTTGAGCGGGGACAGCAGGCATTGCAAATAGGTAAACGGCCTCTCTAAGCACAGCGAAACTAGTATGTTTTAACTGAGACAAAAACCTACCCCCTGCCCCACGATGTCATAAAGGCACCAAATAGGAGTCTTTTTTATTTTAGTCTCGCCTATTTTGGCTAGAGCCCACACCAGTAGCAGAATTTTTGCTAATTCTAGGTTCTTTATCGCCTGATGTTGATGACTCCTCTCCTATTTCCTTGTTATTTGATCTTTTTATTGCATTAGCTTTTTCTTATCATCTTGGAAAGATAATTCTACACTATCTTCATTAACTTGGTGGAATTTTATTTGTGACGAGCATAGAATTGCTACTGTTTCCTCCCTTTCTCTCTCTCAAAAAATAAAATCTGATCTTCTTTGGCTTCCCTTTTTATCATATCTATCTACTCATACTCATGTACATTAATTCTTTAATTTTTGTCTCTTTTCTTTTATATTATTCTTCTACATCTTTTTGGACCTTTCTTACCTTTCTGTATCTCCTTCTCTTCTTTCTATCTTTCCCCTCTTTTTCTTCTTCTTTCCTTTCTCTTCTTTCCCTAAGGTTATGCTTATATTAATCCATTATAATATTCCCTTTATCTTATGTTTTATAATATGCTGTATATATTATGGCTTTTTCATTTTATTATTTTTATTTTCTCTTGTATTTCTTGTAATTGAAAATGCAATAAAAACTTCTTAAACAAAAAAAAAAAATTCAGCGACCTCCTAATCTTCTTGTATCGCCATATGAAATAAGGAAAAAAGCACCTCTACCTTTTTGAATACAGAATTTGAAGGTTTCAAAGGTATCCAGTGGAGAAGAAAAAAGAATTTAGGAAACATTGTCATCTTTATGACATTGGCTCTTCCAATAATAGATAGATGTGAATTATCCATTCTCTTCAAACCCCCCCCCCCATTTTATTTAAAAGAGGGGCAGAGTTTACATCCCAGATTGTCCCAACTTCTGCCGCAATAGTTATCCCTAAATACGTGGCTGCCTCCGTCCTCCAAGGATCCTGACATTGCATGGTCCTGGCACAAACAATTTGTGTTTATCAGTATTTAGGCTATAGCCTGAATGCCTTCCAAATTCTGAGGCCAGCATTTCAATCCTGCCTATTGCGCCTAGTGGATCCTAGAGTATCCGTGCGTGATATAAATGTTTTGTAACATAACATAACAACCGCGATGTCGTCGGCATAGGCTAGCACCTTGGTATTGTAGCCCCGAACCACTATTGGTTTGATTGCCTGATCATTCAGCATAGATTTAATTAAGGTGTCTATATAGAGCACGAAGAGGATAGGGGAGGCGGGATAGCCCTGCCTCGTACCAAGACCTATTTCTCAGCTCCCCTATCTAGCAAAAGTTGCGGAGAAAGTGGCAAATGGTCAACTAATGACTCATCTAGAAAAAACTAATTCCCTGCACCCCTCGCCATCTGGATTCCGGGCGGGCTTCTCCACGGAGACAGCTCTCCTTAGAGCAACTGAGCTCCTTAGACAGGGGCCGGATGCCGGCAATACCATGGCCTTGGTGATGCTTGACCTCAGTGCGGCATTCGAAACTGTAGCTCATTCCATCTTACTACAGTGTCTAGTCAAAGCGGGTGTCATCAGCTCCGCACTGGGGTGGCTGAAATCCTTCCTCACAGGCAGAAGCTTTATGGTGCAACGAGGCTCTTGTAGATCAGCAGAGATGGCCTTGGAACAGGGGGTTCCTCAGGGCTCTCCCCTGAGTCCAACTCTTTTCAATCTTTATATGACCCCCTTGGCCGAAGTGGTGCAGGCGTACGGAGTAGAGTTGGTATCCTACGCTGACGACACCCAACTGCTGATCTCGCTGTCTCAAGCACCAGCAATGGCAGCATCTAATTTTAAGGCTTGCATGCAAGCACTAGCTGAATGGATGGACGCTCATTGCCTAAAACTAAATGGATCTAAAACAGAGGTAATGGTGGTGGGAGGAAACAACTTGAGTTGGTCTCCAGATTGGTGGCCGACGTGTCTGGGTCCCACACCTGTTCCCTGTAAAGAAGCCAAAAACCTGGGCATATGGATGGACCACACCCTATCCTACGAAGGCCACATTCGTCGCCTCGTCAGTAAATGTTTTGGAGTCCTGAAAACATTAAATCGCACCCTGGACTTACTCCTGCTGGAGGCCAGACGTACTATGACCCAGGCGCTGGTGACCTCCCGTATGGACTACGGGAATGTTTCGTTCCTGGGGGCTACAGAAGACAGTTTAAAGCGCTTACAGGTCCTCCAAAATTCAGCAGCTTGTCTTGTATTACGACTCCCTAGAAGAGCAGCATCTAAACCAGCATTAGCGGCTCTACACTGGCTATCGATCAAGAAGAGAGTGATGTTTAAAGCCCTCTTAATGTGCCATAGGATACTCCAACGGAAAGCCCCTCCCTATTTGCTTGATCTAGTACTTAGGTATGAGCCAACCAGAGCCCTCCGATCAGAGGGGATGGGTTTGTTGACGATCCCCCGTGTAAAAAGAGCAAAACTAGGTGGTCGCTCCTTTAGATATGTAGTAGCAAAAAACTGGAATGCTCTCCCCACATCCCTAAGACTGGAAGAATCTGAAACAAAATTTAGAACAATGCTAAAATTGCACTTATATAAATTATAAGCAGTAGGATAGGGGGCGGGTGTTTTTATAAGGTCTGTATGTCTCTGAGAACTTGCTTTCTTCAGCGCGGGGACACGCCAGGATGGCGTCACCAGGCGCTTTATAAACTACCTTATTATTATTATTATTATTATTATTACCACGAGTGTTCATGAAGCTACCCGACTCCCTCCCCATTAGCTGTACTTATGCGTAGGCTTGAGCATACATTGCTTGAATGGCAGTTAATATTCATGGGCCAAAGTCATTAGATCTTAGGTTTTGCCACAAGTATGCCCATTCTACTTGATAAAACTTTTTTTGGGCATCCAACAGTATCAAAGACACCTATTTGCCTGTGGCTTCGGCTATATGAAATTACCCTTCGGACATGGTCCGTTGTTCCTCTGCCCGGAATACAGTCATGTTGCCATGGGCTCACTAGGGAAGCAGTTATCTTTTAAAGTCTGAGCGCAATAATCTTACAGTATATTTTCTCATCAGTATTTATTAATGATATTGGTCTATATGAAGCAGGATCTTCAGCATCCTTTCCCTTCTTCAAAAAGATCACTATATTGGTCTCCTGTCAAGATTAGGGCGGGATCCCCTTCTGCTGTACAGCTAGAAATAAGTCCAGCAGAAGAGGGGCCAGTTCTATGTGTAAGGCTTTATATATCTCCATCGGAATTCCATCTGGGCCCGACGTCTTGCCCGAAGCCATCGACTGCAATGCCTCAAGGACCTCATTCAAAGAGATTTCTTCTTCTAACTCGGAGATCTGCGGGGGCAAATTCCCTGTTACTGCACCTATTATCATTGGTCCAGAGACCCTAGAGCTATACAGATCTTGGTAAAAATTCATAAGTATTTTTAATATGTCTGAGAGATCTGTAGCTATCTTGCCATCCTTCCCTCTTAGCTGTAAGATGTTATTTGCTGTTGCCCTTTGTTTTAGTCGGAGTGCCAAATGTTTCCTTGTCATCTCTCCATATTCATAGTTATCCCGCATACCAATTTGGAACCTTCCGCCACTTTTATGTTGAAAATTCCATTAATTTTGACCGTGGTCCTAATTACTTTTAAATCTAAGTGTGTTTGCAGCTCCGTCTGTTTAGGTCTCCGCCTGCAAAGGCTGCGCTTGCGCAGTCTTGCAGGGGAAATCTTATGTTTTTCAGTAAGGGGCTAAAAACCCGCCCCTCTTCTCCATTGGCTGGCTTCCTAAACGGAGGCCAGCCATTGGAGGAGAGGGGCGTCACTGCGTTTAAGCCACATCTTTTGGGGATTTGGGGGTGTGTTTTTTACTTTCTTTCTCTCCTCTTCCCATTGGCTGGAATTTTACCTTCCAGCCAATGGGAAGAGGAGAGAAAGAAAACCACACCCCCAAATCCGAAAATCACGGGTCGTTTCTCCGAGGCATTTCTGCTTTGCCTTGGAGAAATGTGGTCGTGTGGAGTCTCTCCTGGTCGCGGCCCGCAGCTTGGATGACGCAGGTAGGCTCTCCCTCCACCCCGTGCCCCCTTGTTGAGTGCTTGCTCTCCTAAGCCCCCCTCGTTGCTTGTGCTTGCTCTCCTGACCCCCCTCATTTGTTGTGCTTGCTCTCCTGCCCTCCCTTGTTGGTTGTGCTTGCTCTCCTGCCCCCCTTGTTGGTTGTGCTTGCTCTGCTGCCCCCCCTCGTTGCTTGTGCTTGCTCTCTTGCCCCCCCCTCGTTGCTTGTGCTTGCTGTCCTGCCACCTCGTGCTTGCTGTCCTGTCTCCTCATTGCTTGTGCTTGCTGTCCTGCCCCCTCGTTGCTTGTGCCTGCTGTCTTGCCCCCTTGTTGCTTGTGCTTGCTGTCTTGCCCCCTCGTTGCTTGTGCTTGCTGTCTTGCCCCCTCATTGCTTGTGCTTGCTCTCCTGCCCCCCCTCATTGGTTGTGCTTGCTCGGGGGGCGTGGTTAGGCACACAATGGCGGCAGTCGCACACGGGTAGAGCTCCGATCTGAGCTCCCCTTCCCTGGGCTGATACTGCGCAACATTTCTCTGCAGCCGGCTAAAATTGCAGGCGGAGCACTGGGGCAGCATCCTCCGCCCTTCTACTGACTATGGCGCTGATTGATAAAATTATGGCCGCTCCAGCACCCTTTGAGGGCTCCCTGCCGCATCGCGCGCCGCCTGGCCAGCGGCGCGACTACGTGAGGCCGGGGTCTCCGTCTGCGTGCTGGGCCTGGAAACACGATCTGTAACGCGGGGTGCCGGAGACCACCTGAAACCCCGCAACCAAGCCTGGACAGATGTGTCTGCACCACCGGGGCCTTGGCCGAACTGCACCAGTGCTGATACCCCGCGCATCTCCCACCGCAAGGAGCTAGAGTGTGACCTGAGACGAAGAGCCATATCGGGCGCCTGACGGGGACCACGGCTGGGGGAGACACGACCCCCCCGGAGAGTACGGCACTGAGCTGCTGACCGGGCTGAAACCTCATGACAACAGGAATGGCCCACGGCGATGCCCGCATGGCGACTGCGACGAGGCGTACCCCATAGAGCGCAATTCGCTGAGGCCTGCAGGCAAAACGCTCAGGTGGTGTCCTCTGCCCTCTTGCCCACCCTGGCGCTGTGGGGACACGCCTGACAGCTCCGCATCCACATCAGAGCCTCCCAAAGCCACCGCACGCTGCCTGGTCGACGGACGAGGACACGGGAGGCCGGAGGTTCTGCCCGGGGGCTGGGCCTGAAGACTAGGCCTACAACGCGTGGCATCGGAAGCCCCTTGAGAATCCGAGTCAGGGACAAAGTTCACATTCCTAAGTCCCGGGGGCTCCGGCCACTACTGGAATTCATCAGCGCCTCTGCACTCCGAACCTCCTGCTGACTGACTCCCGGAGGGGACCCAGGGTGTGGGATCTCGACAGGAATCTACAGAGGACCACAGCTAAGAGAGGTACGATCTCCCGGAGAGCGCGACCCTATGCTGCTGGTCGGGACAGGGCCCTGCACTGGCGGGAGTGGACCACAGCGCTAACCCCCGCTGTGGCAGCTGCGCAACGAGAACATTCAAGCGTCGCGGCCAGCCAATAGCTCAAGACGCTGGGGCAAACCGCGCTTAGCTCTCCCCCACCCCCCCACCACCCTCGAACCTGCTGGAGGACCTCTGTGACCTGCGTACTTGGGAGCTCTGCGCCGGGAATCACCCTTGGTTTGGTACTTGCAGAGGGGGGAGACCAGCGGCTAACAGGCAGAGCACGGGGACACGCTGATGAGAGCTGCCACCAACACACTGGCTATGCACATACCCTATAACCACACTGAGCGATCATCTCCGGCTGGTGAGTGCACCTGGACACCTGCAGGCGGTACCTGATGCCTTGGATCACAATGACTCACTCTGCTTGAGGTTGGAGGAGGCGATACCCGATGCCTTGGATCACGATAGCTGGCTCTGAGGTTGGAGGAAAACCACGGTGGACATAACAAGAGCGCTGCCTGTCCCGGTGACCCTTCGGGGCCGCCACACCCTTAGACCTACGCTACCTGAGCCTCGAATTGAGGCGATTCCTACTACTGAAGATTCTCGTGGACACCATAGGCCCCCTCGCCCATCACTTTGCCCATGTCTGGGGGTGTGAAGACACACACTGGCACTGGCAGTGCGCAACTAAAAGGGGAAACGGATAAACCACAGAAACAGATGGAAGCCGACCACGTGGCGTCGAAACTGGACACTGTGCTCGCTGCCATGGAGGGGCTGGAAGAAGCGCTCCAGCTAACCCGTTCCTCTCTGGAAACCAAATTAGACAGCGTTGCGATTGACCTTACCCATCTAAAAGCCAACCACAAGAAGTTGGCAGACCGCACTAGCTCTTTGGAAGGGGCGATGGCAGATCTTGAGCCCCGAGTCAGTCAAACTGATAAGCAAGTAAAAGACCTCCTAAACAGAGTTGAATTTTTATAAGACCGTTCTGAAGATGGATGCGGAAGGGGGGGCACGGAGAAACAACATCAGAATTTAATGAGTACCGGAAAGATGGGAGGGGAAGGACCCTACGCAACACGTGGAGGACTGGCTGAGGGCCCTACTGCCTGGGGCGCGTTGTCACCACACTTCGTGGTGGAGTGTGCACACCGGGTGCCGACAAGACCTCTCCCCACGGGCTCTAACCCTAGACCGCTGCTCCTTCGGATTCTGAATTACCGTGACCACGACTCCATCCTACGGAAAGTCAGAAAACTGGGAGATGTCCAGATCGACAACGCCAAAATAATGTTCTTCTCCAATTACACAGTACAGGTGCAGCGCCAGACACACTCCTTCCTTACTGTAAAACAGAGACTGCGCCGCATGGACCTCAAATACTCTCTCCTCTTTCCTGCCAGGCTGAGAGTGGTGGCACAGGACAAAACGCACTTTTTCACCAGCCCTGAGGAAACCGAGGCTTGGGACAGCGGTGTGGACGCGGTGCACAGACGGACACAAGGATCCACCACAATGACACGCACACGTGGCCTGCGGCGGCGCCGCCGACACAAATCGCCAGCGATCCATCAGTCACAGGGACGATGGACCACTCCACGCCTATGGAACTAGTTCTTCTAGAGCAACAGGACACTCTCCGCAGAGTCACGGAAATTAGCACCTCCCCAACATCGAACCCTGCCCAGGACACCAGCCCCCGGGCCTTTCAAAGCGATGACGAGGCTATCTATGCACTACCGGACTCCCAGATGTCCATGACCCAACCGGACGTTACACCACAGACAGCGGATCTGGTCAACTGAAGGGTATCATCAGGCCTCAATGGGGAACGTCTGGGCAGCAATGTCTTTGATCACTAAGTCAGCACACATCTCTGCGGGGCTGTGGCCTTGCGGTGCTTGGAGCGGGACCTCCGCCTCACCAGGGGACAGCGGTGGCGAGACGCAGTGAGTACTACCCCCGAAGCTCACACGATGGCCCGACGCCACACTAATGATGCCCCCTTGCTGCCCCTACCTGCTGGGCCCTGACTATCGGTAACCCGGCCACGCCCATAGCGCATGGCCCTATATGACTTCTTACGTAACTCACCCTGCACAGACACATGCATAACGAGCCAGGACATAAAAGCCCAGTATGGCTCCTGCCGAACAATGCCTGCTTACTGAGGCCAAGGGAGGGACAAAGTCTCTTAAGCTGGCCATACTGCCATAGCGACGATACTGTGCCTAGCATATAGCATCCCCTAGAATTGAAAGGTTACTTATCTCGATTGAGAGTTTGGACGGCGGCATGTTCAGCAACCGACCTTTAGGTATTTCTTATTGGTTTGGCCCTTTCTGGTCTGTTATGTTTTCTACCTTAAGCTCCTTATGCCTTTCTGAGGATTTCATCCTAATGTCAATGAAGATGTCTTTGAAGATGGAATGGGGGGATATGTGGGAGGTCCGGGGGTGGGTTGATGCGGTGGGAAAGTGGTGGGAAAAGAAAGTGGAGGTCACCTAGAGTAACAATATGACTGCTATAAAAATATGCACTTGGAACATTAGAGGCATGCACACCATCGCGCAGGTATCAAATTTACTCCTACCTCAAGCACTACCGGGTCCACATTGTACTCCTACAGGAGACACATTTGAATAAGGCGGAAGTACAAACACTACATCGCAGATGGCGCGGGCAGCTCTACGCCACAGAATACTCCTCCTACGCCCGCGGGGCACTGTTGTGGGTGAGGCCTGGGACTCCTCTAGCAGTAACATATTCCCACACTGACCCAGAGGGTAGATTTGTGATCGTCCATGGCTGGCTGGATGGGCAGCCAGTGATTCTGGTCTCCTTGCACTCCCCTAACACAGACCAGGGTTTTTTTTTCACACAACTGTCAGCACAACTAGCGCCCTGGCATGGCGTCCCCTGGATACTGGGGGGCAATTATAATTGCATTCTAGACGCAGCGCTGGACCGCTCCTCCCCACCCCAAGTTGGCACACCAGCGCACAGGGCTATGAAAGCACTTATCAGCTGGGCAACACAATGGGACCTCCATGATGCTTGGCGTACTCGTAACCCACCTCCAGGGTGTATTCTCATTATTCAAGAGCACACACCTTACATGTACGGCTAGATAGATACATGATATCCACTGAGCTTCTACCCCTTATTATAGACACACACTATATGGACCGCACCCACTCCGACCAATCCCGCACATATTGGACATAGCAATGGAGTGCCCGCACCCGCCCATCCCTACCTGGAGGCTGCAACCAGCCTTACTCCTAGATGCCCCTTTCCGGGATTCCCTCCTTACACAAACAAGGCAATACTTTGAGGACAATTCCGGCACGGCGTCCTCCCCCCAGATCGAGTGGGACGCCTTCAAGGTTGTGATCAGGGGACACTGCCTGGGCACGCAGGGACATATGCAAAAACAACTGGAAGGGGAATTGTGGCAAGTAGAGAACGACCTGCTCTGACGGGAACAGGAGGCGGTAGGAGGTGCTGATGGACCATTACTTGCATCATGCGCGGTTGTTGGAACGGCTCTGTCACATCAATTACGCAGCCCATTCGGCGCGCATGCATCACCGCAGTGACAAACCTGGGAAGTTGTTGGCCTGGCTCATTAAACAGGTGGATCGCACAGCGTCGGTGTCTGCAATATGCAATGACAGGGATGAGGTGGTGTACACACAACATAAAATACACTTGGCTTTCACGGGTTACTACCAGGCTTTGTATCGCTCCCAATTACGAGTCTCCGCTGCGGACATCACAGACTATCTTTCAGAAATACAGTTACCGCGATTGACCGCCGCACAGCAAGGAGACCTTGGGGCGCCGCTTGCACCGAGGAGCTGCGCACTGCCATTTTTGCCCTATCTAACGGCAAATCTCCTGGCCCGGACAGGCTACCTGCCGAATTTTTCAAAGCCTGCTCTGATGTCCAGATTCCCGAGCTGCTAAAAATGTACGCGGCTGCCGCCGGGGACTCTTCTCTCCCCCCCACGCTAAACGAAGCCAACCTTATTTCCATCCTAAAACCCGACAGGGACGGCACGCGCATGGGCTCATACCGGCCGCTGGCCCTACTAAATACTGATTACAAAATACTTACGTCCACCCTGGCTCAATGGCTGGCCCCCCTAGTCTCGACTCTCGTTCACCATGACCAGAATGGTTTTGTGCCCACACGCAGCACCTCTTATAATATCCGCAGACTGTTCAGGGTACAGGAATATGCCACCCACCAATGGCCGAGATCGGGGTGCCTTGTGCTGGACCTCGAGAAGGCATTTGACTCCGTAGAGTGGCCCTATCTCAGGGCAATGCTGGAGAAGTATGAACTAGGGGACGATTACATTGAGATGGTTGGCTTGCTATATCAAAGACCCACCGTGCGCGTGCGTACGGGCAGGCTGCTATCTGACGCGATCCGGGTGCAGAGAGGAACTAGGCAGGGCTGCCCCCTGTCTCCGCTGCTTTTTTCCATGGCCATGGAACCTCTTGCAGCGCTATTGAGAGCGCGGGGGCAAGAGTGGGGGATCCCACTGGCGGACGGCATGCATGCGGTCTCGTTATACGCAGATGATCTGCTTCTATACGTTAGAGACCTGACCAGTATACCACAGTCCTTATCTGATATATTTTGGACCTTCGAAGCCATGTCGGGGCTGAAAGTCAACTGGGCCAAATCGAGAGCGTACTCTTTCAGTCCAGACACACAGCAATGTGACATCCATATCGATGGAGGAAGACTCGCCTGGTACCCTACCACGTTTAGGTATCTTGGGATACACATTTACAGGACTTCATCTGACATACTGGAGGGGAACCTGATGTGAGCCATCTCCTCGCTGCGTGTGCAGATGGCCTTCTGGAAGACCCTTCCTCTGAATGTGCCTAGTCGTGTTACGCTGAAGAAGATGATAGTCTTGCCACGGCTATTATACTATTACGCCAACATCCCAATATATGTTCCAACCCGAGTGTTTCGAGAATTAGAAGCCTTGCTCCGGAACCTCATCTGGAACACTGGGAGACCTCACGTAGCACTGGCAAAGCTTTATGTGCCCGCTGGGGGCCTTGCGGTCCCCAACCTGGAACTATATTATCTGGCAGCGCAGCTGCAATGGGTGTCGGGCTGGCTGAGTGGAAAGAACCTAGGCGATACCGCCACAGATTCCACCGCCTGGACCCACACGCACATCTGTACATTGTTTCACCCCCTGACCAGGGTTCCCTGTCCATCGCAACTAACGTGGCAGTAGCTCGCAGATGCTTCCTGCATAGCCTGAAACTAACTCTCCTGCCCCCCCTCGTTGGTTGTGCTTGCTCTCCTGCCCCACTCGTCGGTTGTGCTTGCTGTCCTGCCCCCCTTGTTGGTTGTGCTTGCTCTCCTGCCCCCCCCCCCCTCGTTGGTTGAGCTTGCTCTCCTGCCCCCCCCCCTCGTTAGTTGTGCTTGCTCTCCCGACCCCCCCCCCTCGTTGGTTGTGCTCATTGGTTCCTATTGTAGGGGAGGACGACTCTTTTGAACAATGCTTTTTGACTGCACACTAGTATTTTGTAAATAGTGAGAAACTTGTGCTGCCTTATTTATTAAAACATATTTAACTGCCTGTAATTGCAATCAGGGATAAAGAGACAGAGGAGTGAGTGACAAAGAGAGAGAGAGAGAGAGAGAATATGTGAGTGTGAAAGTGTGTGAGACAGCTTTATGAGGGATGGTGGTGGTTAGCACCAACAGTTTTTACATTAAAAACAAACTTTGAAAGTGGGCCTTTCTTTAAAGCCCTGGGGCCTCATTTATGAGAAATGACGCATCGCTGCGTGAAAGCAGCGATGCGTCACTTCTCAGTGTGCACTCCTTGCGACATTCCTGATGCTTCATATTTACATGTGAAAGTGCCTGCGTCAGTCTTACGCCTGCTGTGAGACAGGCGCAAGATTTTGACGCAACAGCGTCCTAAAAGTGACGCAGTGAAATCTCATAGATTTCACTGCGTCACTTCTACGACCCTTCCTTGCGTCAATACGCCCCCCTTGCATACATTATACCTGGCGCAGGTATAATGTGGCGCAGGGGTTTACAAAGTGACGCATCTACCTAGATGCGTCACTTTGTAAATATGGCGCAACAAGGCGCATTTTTTACGCCACTGGTGCGTCACAAAAAGTGACGCACCGGCGGCGTAAAAGTGACGCACGGCCTCATAAATGAGGCCCCTTGTGTTTCAAAGGAAAGAAAATGATTTCTTTCTCAACAATATTTGCAACAACCCTTATGTTCATTCAAGTCGGTGATGCTTTCACGCTTTACTGCAAAATGCATGGTATGTGGACTCCTATTTCCCGAGAGTGATTTCTTTTCCCAGATGATGTGTTTGTGCAGTTTTGTTTTTCGTTTAACATATGAATCTTGTACAGCACATACTGCAAACTGAGCCGCCTTTAGGTTTCGAAGTGAGTTCCAGAGGTGGCTGAGTGGTAATGATAGCATGCCTAAGAGCTCTGTAGTTTAGGATGAGGGAAGGCAGTGCGAGTGTCTATTAGCGAAAGTCACTGTGCCATAAAGATTCTCAATAGTGCCCATTCAATCCTTGGCCTCTTTGCAGAGCATACAGAGTTATTGTCAGGTGTGCCTATTGTAATTACTTTTCTATGGGAAACTTTGTTAAGGAGTTGCACAATTTTTAAAATATGGAAAGTGCCATGGGAACATTTGTCTAACTCTTCCTAGCCACCCCCTGCGCACCCCCCACACACACACACTCAGACTGTGTGGGAAGCTGGTCTGCTGGTTTTGCCTGCTGGCTGCAATCTGGCTTTGACACTCTCTATACAGAAGTGAGTGGTGCCAGTGGGGAGAAGTGGGAAATGACCTTTAGAAGGAAGCGGGCATTGCGAACTCGATGGGAATTAGTTGCCGCCTCCTATTTTTTTTTTATACAAATTAAGCCCAGTTTGGTGATGTGGGTTCTGATAGGGTCGGGGCGGGACCTGGTTTGGTGTGCTGTGCTCTGTTATCACAAGGTGGCCACTGTCCTTTTGGGGAGACAGTGGAGTGTAGGCTGGGGACCCCAGCTGTCTCTCAGAGTTGATTGACTTGAGGACGCTGGCCTGTAATCTGACGTGACACAGCCTGGCTGTGTGTGTGTGTGTGGCTCTGTGTGTGTGTGGCTAGGTATGTGTGTGGCTCTGTGTGTGTGTGTGTGGCTCTGTGTGTGTGTGTGTGATTCTGTCTGTGTGTGTGTGTGGTTCTGTCTGTGTGTGTGTGTGGTTCTGTCTGTGTGTGTGTGCGTGGTTCTGTCTGTGTGTGTGTGTGGTTCTGTCTGTGTGTGTGTGTGTGGTTCTGTCTGTGTGTGTGTGGGGTTTTGTCTGTGTGTGTGGGGGGTTCTGTCTGTGTGTGTGGGGTTCTCTCTGTGTGTGTGAGGTTCTGTCTGTGTGTGTGGCTCTGTCTGTGTGGTGTGTGTGGCTCTGTGTGTCTTGTGTGGGTGCAAATGCAATAGGTCTGGCATTTGCGAGAGATTAAGCTATTGGCATTGTACATGACAATGCCATTTATTTATCTATTTTCAAAAACAGCACATAAATAAAAATGTTGTTATTTACAATCCCAATAGCTCTAACTTTTGCAAAGGCGAGATTGTTGCATTGTAAATGCTTGCTTTGAACTATGGCTGTCATATGCTGTTCCTCATAGTTACTCAACTCCTCCGTGAGTGCGTATATTTCATCCCTCTGTTTTTTCCTATAAGATTCACCAAAGCTTATTATTTCTCCCCTGAGTCCTGCTTTAAATGCGTCCCATACGTTTTCTCTCAATGTGCTGAACCTATTTATATCAAAATACTGCCGGGTCCACCCCTAATGTGATCTATAAATCCTTCAGTGACTAACAGTTTCTTGTCAAAAGTCCTCTTTGTAAATACCTGTGCATACCCCGGGGCCTCAATATCCAACACCAGAGCGTTGTGATCTGACAGGACCTTAGGCAGTCTCCTAACGTGTGCTCCCTCCATAAAAGAGGCTGAAGCGAAAAAATAATCGAGCCTAACGTACTTCCTGTGTGAGCGTGAAAAATAGGTGAACCCCGGGTCCCCTGCCTTTTACATGACCACATATCTACCAGCCCATGGCTGAGAATGCCTTTAATTCTTTAAAAACTTGTGGGTTCCTCCCCTTGTACCCTCCCCTAACAGTACCACATGCATCAAGATGGATATCAAAATCGCCGTAAATAATCAGGGGCGTTGGCCAGGAAGCCTATTCAAGTTCTAGTTCTGAAAGCAAGTCTGTGTCATCTATATTTGATCCATATAATGTACATATAGTAAAGTGGCTTGGGATTAAAGCAATTGCCCACCTACCCCATTTATCTGACTTTGTACGCTTAATGGGTGACATCTGATTAGATACATGTATTGCCACCCGTCTAGTATTGGTGGACTGGGATGAACAAATGACCTGGGAGTACCCTGGGATAATATTGAGCCCTCTTTTCTGCCAGGGGATATGAGTCTCTTGTTGGCAAATAATATCAGCACCTAGTGCTGGCAGCACCTCCCCTGCCCCTCTTGCCCCTATCGTTCAGCCCCCCAATATTGATTATACAAATAGTAATCCTACCCATCCCTGCAGGTTCCTTGGTGTCTAAGTTGCACCTTGAACCGCACCCTTAAGCTCCTTCTGGCCCACCTCTTTTTTTGCAACAATACTCTGCTTTCCTGGATTTTCTGCAATTATTTACCCCCTCCCCTGCCTCCTATCCGCCCTCTCCCTCCATCTCTCCCCCCACCCTCTTCCCCCCTTCCATCTTTGTGAAGCAACAGACCTTCCTAGGTCTGCATGTGATTAATGGTGGTTCCCTCACTTGTGGTGACATATTAATACAATTTGTGACTTTAAGCCTCCCATGTGAGAAATCTAGAAAACAATTATCAAAAGATCAGTATGCTAATAACCTTTTTAGTCCTGATTACTCCTAAAAAAGTCTGAGTATTATTCCTACCCTAAAGTACATGACACTAGAGAAAAAAAAAATTTAGAAGAGGAAGTAAGAGGGTCATCTCCCCCTAGCATTTAAGAACTCCTTGGCCTTGATCTCCGATGTAAAGAATCTGGTTTGATCCTTCCAGATTTCTTTCAATCAAGCCGGGTTGAGAAGGAAGGCCTGAGCCCCCTTCTACTGGAACTGGGTGATCATTTGACGCAAACGCCATCTTCGTTCCACTGTAATGTGGCAAAAGTCTGGCCTAGTGAAGAATGAAAACCCATCTGCCGCCCACTGTTCTTCTGGTCTAGCCTTCTCGAACACATTTTGTCTCAACAAATAGTTGCCAAAATAAACCAAGAATACCCGAGGTTTGGCGTCTGGGTTGGACTCGGTGTGCCTTTGTATTTCCTGGGGCAAGTTCCGCCCTTCCAGTTCTGGGAAGGATTTCTCCAGTAGCTGAACCATAAAAAGACTCCTCCCCTTCTGGAATACCAAGAAAGCGCAAATTATTCCTCGTTGACGGTTTTTGCCTTCTTCTAGCTTCCACTGAATGTCCATAAGTTGTGCCTCATGCGCTTCAACTTGCCCCTTTGATCCGGCTATGTCCACCTCCAATGAAGCTGTTCTTGTTTGTAGCTCCGTCATCCGGTCACTAATATTGTTACATGTTCTTGCAATTTTTCTTACAACCCCCTGAAGTTTCAGAGCGGCCTTCTGGGAGCGTTTGCTTTCCAACCGGGCTTCTTCCCGATGTGCTATTACATACTGCAATATAGACTCTAAAGTAGGGGATAACGTAGGGGACACCGCCACAGCTTCTTCACTGTTAGACTGGTTACTGTTCCCCACCAGCTGATCTCCCAGAAAATAATCCCCCCTCAGGTCCGAATACTTTAGGTTATCAGTTCTCCCCGTTCTGGGGAATGTCTTCCGTGTAGTAGCGATCGTTTCCCTATCTCTGGTACCAGTACCAGTACCAGGTGCACTATCTTCCTCGCTAGATTCTGTATTGGACCCGGGGTCTGAGCCCAGGTCTGACCAGGTGGAGTCTGAAAGAGAGTAATAATCATTTGCTTCTGAGTCAATATCCCTCTCCTTACCATCCTGCGGTGTCCTGTGAGATCTTGGGACCCCCATGGGTTCTCTCAACTTCCCCCTAAGTTTCTTTGCTCTGAAGTGCTGCCCAGATCTTCCAGAAAGGTCGTCCTTGATTAGATTCTCTTGGCTTAATTGAGGTTTTTGTTGGATCACTTCCTCCTGTTCCTCCTGTTGGGGCTCAATCCCCCCGGATGCCTCAGTGATCTGGCAGTCATTTCCTAAGCCTGCCTCTCCCGTGCTCTCAACAGTATGAGCATTAGACGCAATAACATGGGCGCGTCCCCTGCGGTGTCTGCCCCCCCGTCCCTCTTGAACCCTTGTGCATGTATCTTCAGTGTCTCAATGTTCTTGGGCTCACCTGCTCACCGAGCTCCACAATCTCCCCCGGTTCCAAAGGTGGCTTACCGGTCAATTTCTGCTCACTTTCCTTAACCAGGGCTTCAGTTCGCTAGCTTGACTAGCCGTGAACTTCCCAAATGTCCCCCTAAGCAAGTTGATGATTGTGGCGGTCCGGGACAGCCGGGTGCTGCACACCCGCACTCCTCTTCTTCCCGTCCGGGTTATTCTCCAGCCGGATCCTCTGCCGACGTCCTTGAGCTGCACCAGGAGCGGGATCCGAGTCTGCCATACTCCTCTGCGGGGATTCTGGGGGGCCCGGTTGCGAGGTCCCACCTCTACCTTTCATGCCTGTTTTGGGGCACATAATGGCAACGCTAGAAGCCGATCAGCACCCACTGCTCTAACTTGATATATGAGATAACTCCAGCTCGAAGCCTCAGCAGCCAACAATCAGCTGCTCTGCTATCACTGCCAGCGCCGTAGCTCAGCACTTCAATCTCGGTAAAGCTTGTTCGATTTCTTACACCAGCAAAAACCACAGTTGATGGACAGAATGCATGTAGGCCAAGAACAGGGTTTTAGGTGTGAGGGAAATACTGGGCGCACTGCTTGGGTAGACGTACAATAGAACGCTGTCAGGCAAAAGGTGCATGCAGGTAAGGGGCAATTCCCTGAAACCCCTCAAAGTGTGCCTGGAGGACACACTACATACAATATAGGCAAATCCTGCTTCACACTTAAAAGGGGAGTTTTGAACAAAATGGGATGTTTCAATGTACATGAAATTCATAGGTAATGGACGAACGATTGGACCATCAGTGTTTCAGATTTTCTTTATTTGATCCCAGAAAGCCAGCCGACACGTGTTTCGTCGCAAGAAAACACACTTTTCCGCGACTCCTCAGGGCTGTAGGTCAATGTTTTATAACCTTAAGGTCGCGTTGCCGGTGATAATTCCGACCCGGCTCCGCTCTTGACCGGGTTTGACACTGTCTGTGGAGTGGGGTTCACAATCTTCTATCCGGTTTCTCACATTAGTAGTAATGATTCTTTACTCAAGTGGTGACGCAAAGTGTAGTATAGTCTCAGGGCTTGAGAGCCCGGGAAGATATTGCTGTTCTCTAGTAGTGAGAAGGGAAGTTTCACGAATTCCGTAGTAGAAAGGAGAGGTCCCCGTGGTGCGGGGAAACGATGCGTAGAAGTAAACGCTCAGGAAACAGTCTTGTACCAGCCGTCTTCAGCCAGGATAGCTTGACTCCAGTGGTGTGGAGAGCATGGGACTCACGTCTGAACAAACCCATCCCACTCGGGGTGACAAATGCAAAAACAATAGTTGATGGACAGAATGCAGAACAATGTCATACATTCACCCCAGTACAGACATCTGGGCCTAAATCCATCGTTTTTTTGCCCTCCACATCACCCCAGTTCAGACATGGCCATATGCAAATCAGCCTTGACCCTGTGCCTCATGGGAACAGTCCAGCCCGAACTGCCAAGCCATGTCTTTCCTGGACCGGAATCAAGCATCCTAGGACCGGTTTCTGGCTATCAGCCGTCTTCAGCCAGGATAGCTTGACTCCAGTGGTGTGGAGAGCATGGGACTCACGTCTGAGCATACCCATCCCACTCGGGGTGACAAAAGCAAAAACCACAGTTGACGGACAGAATGATCAATGTCATACATTCACCCCAGTACAGAGATCTGGGCCTAAATCCATTGTTTTTTTGCACTCCACACCACCCCAGTTCAGACATGGCAATATGCAAATCAGCCTTGACCCTGTGCCTCATGGGAACAGTCTAGCCCGAACTGCCAAGCCATGTCTTTCCTGGACCGGAATCAAGCATCCTAGGACCGGTTTCTGGCTATCAGCCGTCTTCAGCCAGGATAGCTTGATTCCAGTGGTGTGGAGAGCATGGGACTCACGTCTGAGCATACCCATCACACTCGGGGTGACAAAAGCAAAAATCACAGTTGACGGACAGAATGCAGAACTATGTCATACATTCACCCCAGTACAGAGATCTGGGCCTAAATCCATCGTTTTTTTGCACTCCACACCACCCCAGTTCAGACATGGCCATATGCAAATCAGCCTTGACCCTGTGCCTCATGGGAACAGTCCAGCCCGAACTGCCAAGCCATGTCTTTCCTGGACCGGAATCAAGCATCCTAGGACCGGTTTCTGGCTATCAGCCGTCTTCAGCCAGTATAGCTTGACTCCAGTGGTGTGGAGAGCATGGGACTCACGTCAGCTGCTCCGCTATCACTGCCAGCGCCGTAGCTCAGCATTTCAATCTCGGTAAAGCTTGCTCGATCTCTTACACCATCATTTCTCACTTGAAGGCACGCCATTCTAAGTTCTCTGCATCCTTTATTTGGCTAAATCACATCGTCACCCAGGGAGCCATCTACGGCCGACTTCACTTGGCCGCCATCTTGCTCCCCCCCTCTGCATCGTATTATCTACATTACTATGTTGAAACAGTATAGCAGGTTCCATTTTGATGCTCATGTTCAATTGTTATCAACACATACATGTATAATTGGTGTTTGGTTTTACCGCCACCCCTTTTGTGAGCAAGGCTGTAAAGCTAAACTGTGTAGCAGGGGCTGGAGAACTATTATTATTTAATTCCATAACTTCATACTGAGTGCATGTGACTCTCTTTTGGAGTCATTTTGGATTTATATATATATATATATATTACCTACTGGCGGTCGCCAGTAGGTATATATAGTTAGGACCTAGTTTCCATAGGAAATCCGCAACATTCTATTGGGAATAACTTTGGCGCCGGTTGATGAATCTTCGCGAATTTCCCAAAGAAGATGGCCCGCTCCGCTCCTTCCCTGAAAGTTTTGGGGGGATTCATCAAGTGGGGGCTGAGAAAAAAGGGGGTCCCAAAACGTGTTTTCCCCATGTTATTTTCCATAGGACGATTAGACACGGCTACAGCCCGAACGGCTGAACTGAATTACTAGAAATTTGGCAAAATGGTAGAGTCTGATTCGCAGATCACGCTTTTGCTAAAATGGTGTAAATCCCTGCAGTAGTTCCTGAGAAAATTAAAAGTAAAAAAATTCATATATCTGGGCGGAGCCTAACCACACATCTCATCGTGAGATCTGATTGGCTGTCAGCAATTCATCCAAGAAGTGTTGGCAGCCATCTTGGGACCAATATACATGATAGCACCTCATTAAAAAGCATTGCAGTTAATAGAAGGTTTTAGGAATTTAGTTACTTTATAAACCATTTGTTGATGGTACCATACTCATTTTAGGAATTGTGGTGTGTTCTAAGGTGATTTTACCATGCGAAAAAACCTTCTGCTGGGATATCATGAATCATGTTTGAAAGAAAACTATTATCTCATGCTTTTCCCACAGTGGTTTGGAAGGGGATCTATAAGCTAAACTGAAAGCATATTTTCTGTAAATTCACATTATCTTTCTCAGTCAGGTGAGAATGAAGTCTGACATTCTCAGTAAAACATGTACATCCAACAGGGACAGAGACTGTCAGTTGATTCCTTTGTGTTCTACTGCAGCCTCCTAGAGTGTTCTAAAGAACAACTAGAGCGCTAACAGTCCTACTTATTACAAAGGTATGGCACACCTGAAGACATCTTGATTGGAATAAAGATGTAACTCTTAAAACATTTAATTTAAAAAGGAACAAAATGAGGGGGTATATTTTTCCATAGAAAGTATGATTAGTGCTGCAGAAAGAAAAATTAGGTGACATTTTGAGTGACTTCTCAAATCCTCTTCTATTTCATTAAAAAATCTGACATGCAGTCTCCCAAGATGGCCACCAGAGACAAAAGAGCCCAAATGTAGCCCAAATATCACCCAGATGTAGCCCAAGTATAGCCCAATGACAGAATGTCCCAGAGTGTTCTAAAGAACAACTAGAGCTCTAACAGTCTTACTTATGACAAAAGTATGGCACACCAGAAGCCATCTTGGTTGGAATGAAGTGGTAAGTCTGAAAACATTTAATTTAAAAAGGAACAAAATGTGGGGGTTCATTTTGCCATAGAAATTATGATTAGTGCTCCAGAAAGAAAAATTAGGGCACATTTTGAGTGACTTCTCAAATCCTCCTCTATTTCATTAAAAAAATTCTAGCCAGAGGTGCGAATCATAAATTCACCAACGCGTCCGACAGCCTTTTTATCCGCTAATAGGGGCCCAGTTTGTTAAAATTAACCTATTTTACTCTCGGGTACTGGGACCCACTGTATAGCCTTTTAATCTCACTTTCTCACTCCCTACACACCACACTCAGTAAGTATACCAGCTCCGCAGTAATACTGGCGTTGAAGCACACCCGGGACACGCTAGGTGTCTCTGTGGTGGGCCCGATGATGAAGCATGCCACCAACCAGGTTGGTGGGTGAGGGCTTTTTAAACAAACCCAATGGTTTCCCAGATAAAGCGTACATAACAGAGTCTCGCACCTCTGGCTAGTTCTCATTGATATATCATACATAAACCGGGGATCCGGACTAGCTTATCCAGTCCTCACTCTCTCATTTTGATCAGGCATTAAAAGAATTCTGACATGCAGACTGAAACATGCACTTTGAATACCAGCAGCAGACTTCCCTGGTGAGCAGTAGCTTTACTACAGTGATCTAATGAGAAACTAGAGTGCTAACATTCAGAATTTATGGCAAATGTGTGACACATCTGAATGCCTTCTTGATGGAACCAAAGTAAACAAGCATTGAAAATGCAATACATCTCGCCTTTGTTTAAGTTAAAGCCATTCTGTTTGTAATGAGGTGGCTTTTTAGCTTTGCTTTTATTAGTGTTTTTCAAACTTTCATGTAAATAACATGCATATGTATGCATATATGTATATGTATGCATGCATTTATATTTGTATTTATATAGATATGCAGATTATATATGTTTATATGTGTATGTATATATATATATACACATATATATATATATATAAATGCATATGCATATATATGCATATATATATGTGTATATGTGTGCGTGTAGAGAGAGGTATAGAGGTAGAGAGGTAGAGGTAGAGACTAGTAGAGAGAGTAGTAGAGAGAGGTAGAGAGGTAGAGAGTAGAGAGTGAGTAATAGAGAGTAGAGCGTGAGTAGTAGAGAGTAGTAGGGAGCAGTAGAGAGAGTAGCAGAGAGTGAGTATTAGAGAGTAGTAGAGTGAATAGTAGAGTGAGTAGTAGAGAGTAGTAGAGAGCAAGTAGTAGAGTGAGTAGTAGAGAGCAGTAGAGAGTGAGTAGTAGAGAGTAGTAAAGAGTGAGTAGTAGAGAGTAGTAGAGAGTGAGTAGTAGAGAGTGAGTAGTAGAGAGCAGTAGAGAGTGAGTAGTAGAGAGAGATTAACAGAGAGAGAGAATAGTAGAGAGTAGTAGAGAGTAGTTGAGAGTGAGTAGTAGAGTGAGTGGTAGAGAGTAGTAGAGAGAGAGTAGTAGAGAGTGAGTAGTAGAGAGTAGTAGAGAGTGTGTAGTAGAGTGAGTAGTAGAGAGTAGTAGAGAGTGAGTAGTAGAGAGTAGTAGAGAGTGAGAAGTAGAGAGTGAGTAGTAGAGAGTGAGTAGTAGAGAGTGAGTAGTAAAGAGTGAGTAGTAGAGAGAGAGTAGTAGAGAGAGAGTAGTAGAGAGTGAGTAGTAGAGATTAGAGAGTAGTAGAGAGTGAGTAGTAGAGAGTAGTAGATAGTGAGTAGTAGGGAGTGAGTAGTAGAGAGAGAGTAGTAGAGAGTAGTACACTAGTAGAGAATGAGTAGTAGAGAGTGAGTAGTAGAGAGTAGTGGAGAATATTCCAAAGTTTGGCGCAGCACCACTTGCACAACAAGTCCAATCAAATCATATCATTTAGAGTCCTTATTGAAGCGCTGAATCTTGGTGTATATTCAAATGCTTTTATTTTCCTTAGGTTTATGTACCCCAGCCAGCCGATCCTGCTATCCTGTTGTCATATAACTAGACATTTCTTCCAAATGTTAGACGAGACGTAAGTACATTCTTATTGAAAGTGACTAGGTATCAATTTTACCCACACAATTCGGGCAGACTTGAGTAATTTATAGCATCCTCAAAGTCAGTCTTTCAAAAATTCCAAAGTATAGGACATGATAATCCAAATCCAAATGTTTCTCAAGAAAAGTCATTTTAAATCGTTCGGAATATCGGCATTTGGGCAGATATGACCCACGGACACGGTTTATGACTTTTCTTGAGAAACATTTGGATTTGGATTATCATGTCCTATACTTTGGAATTTTTGAAAGACTGACTTTGAGGATGCTATAAATTACTCAAGTCCATGGATGCTGCTGGGAACGCCCCCAGCAACACCCATTGCACACCCCTTTAACGCAGGACACTGCGTTAAAGGGACTGATATTAATCAGGCAGGATTACGCCACAAAAAGAGGCTTAGTCCTGCCTGATAAATATCACTCAGTCTTCTGCGCCACCGGAACATCACAAAAAGTGCATCATTCATGACATGGTCAGTGACATCACTGTTGACATCACTGATGACATCTCAAATGACATCACTGATGACATCATCCATGTGACAATCAAATACACCTCATCACACACTAGTATAATCTTTCATCACTCACTGTAAAATAGAAAGTGCCATATTTGAAACCATTGACACACCAATAGAAATTTCTAAACACCCACTCAGTTATTCATAGAACTATACACACATCTAAACTCTTACCTATAGATTCTGTGTTATATGCAGTGAATAATCAAAAGAACACTATCAAATATACTTATACGCATATTTCAACATTACACACCAGCACACATTGTTTTCACTTATAAAGACATCCTTATGACTTATGGAAACAATTGATTATACTTACATTTACTCACCTACACACCTATACAAACACCACTTCATCTATTTATATAGATAGTAACTCAAACTTAGTGTGTTATAAAATCACTATTACAAGTATACAGTTATTCATATAGTGACTCATACAATCACTAAGTCTTAGACACACTTAATTAGATATAACTGTCACATACACTGCCTTTTTTTCAAGTTTAATGGAGATGTACCATTGAGAGAAATATTTCATCACCACCACACCCATAAACCTATACACTCACTGAAACAACTGTTATAACATGTACTCTTAACCTCATATAACGACTGAATGAACTATTCCACATTTTTTGGCAATCACACACCCCCCACCAAACCACATAGACATTCATTTACCCATACAAATACTCAGTTAAGAAACCAATAACAAATATAGTCTTTAACATAGCAATTAAGACAAAGCAATAAATACTTTCACACAGTTTAGTAACTACACATTATATAAGGTGAGACTCTACAAATTAGTCAAGGAAACAATCAATGACACTGTTACTAAATCCACCAACCACACATTTATATTTATATATCCACTCATTCTTCAATGCCAAGTAGTGTATTTATAATACATATTTAAATATCAAAGCAAACCACATTCACTGGATGATGTCATCAGTGATGTCATTTGAGATGTCATCAGTGATGTCATCAGTGATGTCACTGACCATGTCATGAATGATGTAATATGTGACATCATCAGCAGTGGATTGCGGGCGCGCGAGTTATAGTGAGTACAACTAACTATAATGGGGGAAGTTCAATGGTTTTGTATGAGTTTAATTTAATTTAATTTAAAGCCATTTGTAAAGCGCCTGGTTACTCAAAACAGAGTGTCCCCCTGCTGAAAACTGCAGTAAAGCTAGAGGAAGAAGCTCGGGAGTGCCAGCTCAAGGGGGAAGGAAGGGAAGGGGTTAAGTGCGTTGGAATAGGAAAGTTTTAAGTTTTCCCCGAAACCTGGTTTCCGAGGGTTCCATACGGATCTCAAGTGGGAGCTCATTCCAGCACTTGGAAGCCAGATATCTAAACGAGGGCCGCCCATCTTGGCTCTGGTGACTTTAGTGAGTATAAGGTCCAGCTAACTATAATGTATTTATATTTATATATACGTGTGCGGACGTGCGTGGATCTTCGAGTGCGCGAGCTGCATGCTGATTGGCTGCCAATGTCTGTAAACACTCCAAAACAGAAATTGTTGGCAGCCATCTTGTGCCTCGGTAGACTGAGGCACAAGAAAGCAGAAAAACAAATGTGTAGAACTCAAAAAGGGGGCAGGGTAGAAGCACCCTGACCCGCTAGGCCTGCTCAGGGGGTCCCACTAGGACCCCCCAAGGCAAAAAAAAAAATGTTTTTCCTCGAAAAATCGTGGGGTGCGCGTACCGTGCAGCGCACGGGTCCGTGTACGTATGCGTACGGTATGCGGACTGTATTGGTATTGGTATTGGTATTGGTATTTGTAAAGCGCGACTGTCGCTCCGGAAGAAGCATCCTGGCGCTGACTGGAAAGTGTGCAGGAAATTGAATTTAGGCAGGATTAGATGGTGTCCAGCACATACTCGTCAGATAGGCTGAAGATCCATGTTTTTAATTGTTTCCTGAAGTGGATTTCCTTGGTCAGGGATCTCAGATGTTGGGGCATAGAGTTCCATGCTTTGGAGGATAGGTGGGTAAGAGTTTTACCCCCTTTAGTTTTTAGGTTGAAGTTAGCTAGTTTTAGAAGGTTATTGTTAGAGGATCTCAGAGTCCTCTGGGGGTTGTAGTGGGGATAGCGTCTGATTAGGTATTTGGGGCCAGTGTGGTTAAATGCCCGAAAAGCGACAATTAGGATCTTGAAAAGGATCCTTTTGTGCACGGGCAACCAGTGGAGGGTTCTTAGAGTGGTAAAGGCTGAAGACCTCCTGGGGATTTTCAGCACCAGCCTGGCAGCCGAATGCTGAACGCTCTGCAGTTTTTTGAGTGTGGCTTTTTTCACACCTGCCATTAGACCGTTACAGTAATCTATGCGCGAAAGAATTAGAGCCACAGTTACCGCCTTTCTGGCTTCTATTGGTAGGAAGTCAAAAAACTTTTTGAGGGATTTAATGATTCCGAAGCAGCTTCCTGCCACTTTCCTGACATGCTGGTCGAAGGATAGGTCAGTATCGAAGGTGACTCCAAGGTTTCTTGCAGTTGTGACGGTCTGGGGGGGGCTGTGGAATCCTCTGGCCACCAAAGATGAGGACAGAAGTTGACATTTTTCCCCATGGGGAGGATCTCTGTCTTACCTGTGTTACACTTGAGATGGTTTGTTTCCATCCACAGGAAGACATCTTTCAGGCAGTTTGTTAGATTTTGTTCGGCAGTCGTAGAGTTCTCCTCTAGCGGGACTATGAGTTGGGTATCGTCGGCGTAAGATGTAACAGTGATGCCGAATGATTCGATCAGGGAGATAAGGGGTATGAGGTAAACGTTAAAAAGCAAGGGGCTTAGGATGGAACCTTGTGGGACTCCTGATCGAATCTTTTTCTCTGCAGAACTGAAAGGTCCTAGTTTGATGGATTGGGATCTTTCAGTTAGGAAAGATGTTATCCAGTCCAATGCCAGGTCGGAGATGCCAATATCCCTAAGTCTGTCCAGGAGTATAAGGTGGGAGATGGTGTCGAACGCTGCTGTGAGGTCCAACAAGATCAATACAGCGTTTTTTCTTTGATCTTGAAGAAGTTTTATGGAGTCAGTTAATTCGATCAAGGCTGTTTCTGATGAGTGCTGGGGGCGGAAGCCTGATTGTTGGGGGTGGAGGATATTGTTCGTTTCCAGATGGTTTTTGAGTTCCCTGTAGACTATTTGTTCTGTGATTTTTCCCAAAACTGGGAGAAGGGAGATTGGGCGGAGGTTGGTCAGGTCCAAAGGGGGTTTGTTCGGTTTTTTCATTAGAGGTTTAACAATGCCATGTTTCCATGCACTCGGGACAATGCCAGTGCTGAGGGAGGTATTTACTATTTCATTTATGATGGGATTGACAGTTTCAATCAATTGATGAAGGATTCTGGGAGGGCAGGAATCGGAGGGGGCGCCTGACTTGCATGCTAGAATGACTTCCCTGGTTTGTGCTAGGGTGACCTGTGAAAATGTCTTTAGGTAACCAGTAGTTTTTCCTTCTTGTTCCTGAGTGAAGTGGGACTGGGAGTGTTGGTATGGAGGAAAATCTTTCTGAATGAGGTTGATTTTCTCTTCAAAGAAGTCAGCTATTTGATCGCAGAGATCTTGAGAGGGAGGTATTTCGGACTGTAAGGCTTTAGGATGAGTGAAAGACTTCACTATTGCAAACAGGGTTTTTTGCTTTTGCTTAGCCTCATTAATGGCTTTGGTGTAAAATTCTTTTTTGGCGCTTTTTATAATGGAGTGATAGCTTTTCCTTAGTTGGACATAGGAGTTTCTGTCCGTACTATCATATGTTTTTCGCCATTTACGTTCACCTTTTTTGCAAAGCAGATGGGCCTTGGCTACTTCTGGTGTAAACCAGGGGGCGTTTGTTTTGCTTTTAGTATCCGTTTTCCTAATGCGTTTGGGTGGGGCGCTGGCTTTAATTTTGTGTAATATCCAGTTGTGGAAGGATTGGGAGTCTTGTTCCACGTTTCCAGTCATGCTGGGGATCTGGGTCTCAAAGGTGGGTTTGAGTTTAAAGGCGTCTTCTACCTTTTTCCAGTTGACCTGGTTCTCTGGAGATGAACTAGGTTTTATTGCGTTTATATACTGGGGGGTTCTAATGAGGAATGGGATCAGATTGTGGTCTGTCCAGATTTGTGGGACTGGGGTGTGGGTTTCTAGAGAGGGGAGGTTGGTACAGACCCCGTCTAGAGTATGTCCCGCTAGGTGGGTAGGTTGCTTGACCCTTTGTTGGAGGTTGAAGATCTCCAAGGTTTGGTGAAAGTTAAGTGTCTGCGCATCCTCTGTGGAATCGAGGTGCAGGTTGAAGTCACCCAGCAGGGTGACATGCGGGTATCTGATTAGGAGCTGACCGAGGGTGTCACTGAGAGAGTCTAAGAATTTGGTAGCGGTACCTGGGGGGCGATAGACAAGTCCTCCTGAGAAGGAGGTGGACTCATTAAGTTTGATAGAGAATCCGAGGGATTCGGATCCTTTTAGTGAGTCAAGGATGAAGGTGTGGCATTTAAAGGAGTTGCGTAGTAGCAGGGCTACTCCTCCGCCTCGCCCCTTTAATCTGTCTTGCCTAAATATGGAAAATCCTTGTGGAAGAGCAGTGGCTAAGTCAGGATTACTGTTGTCCGTAAGCCAGGTCTCCGTTATAAGAAGACAGTCAAGGTTGAATTCCTGAATGAGGTCTTTAATGTCTTGGTTATGGCAGGCCATGGATCGTGCATTGATCAACCCTCCGATAAAGGGTGGGTTGTCTTCCCTAGAGTTTACTTGAGGGGCGGAAGTCTTAACAGGGGAGGAGGTCCATCTGCATAGCCTGCAGCTAAAAGGCCCCTTGATGGTGTTGATGTCGACTCTGCAGGCACAGTTCGTGCCGCTGCGTAAGTTTATTAGAGAGTTGGCTTGGGAACTTATAGTGGGGGGCACGGGTACTACGCAACTGTGGAGAAGTGTGGCTTAGGGGTTAGAGGCGGCAGACCCGGAAGCTGAGATCGGCCCCGGACCAGGGTTCAATTCCCCGCCCCAACGGGATTGGGCTCAATAATTCCACGGACCCGATAATTCTCGCTCCGGTGCCTACTCGACTCATGGGTTCACACTCTGCGACTCTGGGCAATAGCTTGCTTAATCTCCACAACGGCCCCTCGCGGCGGGATGCCTGGCTTTCACCTTGTGGATACCCTGCCGGGGTATCTCACAGGGGAATACCAGGACGGGTTCCCTAAGCAAGCGCATAGATGCCTGCGATGTGGGCGATTTGCGCTATATAAATACATGTACATTTACATTTACATTTACAGAGTTTCCTGCTCCTGTCGCGGTCTTGGCGCGGACGGGTGCAGACGGACTTGCCCTAGGCGCGCCTCCAGCGCGCAAACGGAGCTCCCGCTGCGCTCGTCCGCTGCGCTTGCGCTGGTGGCACATTTGGGGAGAAGGGTTGTGGGCGTGGCCTGACAGGGGGCGTGGCCTCGTGTCTCAAGCGATGGCGTTCGTGAGCCAAGTATGACACCTAACAGCGCTAGTTCCCCTGAAGGTGAAGAGCCTGCCTGGCGGTTTTGCCCAGAGAAGGCTTCTGATCAAGTGCAAAGTTTTAAAACATGAGAAACAAGAAAATACAATTTTTAAAAATATCGAGTATCTCCTCCGGCTTCCGCCTCAGAGGGTGTTGTTTCCAGTAAAGCGCGCTATTTGTCAGCGCTGTTTTATAGGCGGGGGTTGTGGGCGTGGCCTGACAGGGGGCGTGGCCTCGTGTCTCAAGCGATGGCATTCGTGAGCCAAGTATGACACCTAACAGCGCTAGTTCCGCTGAAGGTGAAGAGCCTGCCTGGCGGTTTTGCCCAGAGAAGGCTTCTGATCAAGTGCAAAGTTTTAAAACATGAGAAACAAGAAAATACAATTTTTAAAAAGATCGAGTATCTCCTCCGGCTTCCGCCTCAGAGGGTGTTGTTTCCAGTAAAGCGCGCTATTTGTCAGCGCTGTTTTATAAGCGGGGGTTGTGGGCGTGGCCTGACAGGGGGCGTGGCCTCGTGTCTCAAGCAATGGCGTTCGTGAGCCAAGTATGACACCTAACAGCGCTAGTTCCGCTGAAGGTGAAGAGCCTGCCTGGCGGTTTTGCCCAGAGAAGGCTTCTGATCAAGTGCAAAGTTTTAAAACATGAGAAACAAGAAAATACAATTTTTAAAAAGATCGAGTATCTCCTCCGGCTTCCGCCTCAGAGGGTGTTGTTTCCAGTAAAGCGCGCTATTTGTCAGTGCTGTTTTATAGGCGGGGGTTGTGGGCGTGGCCTGACAGGGGGCGTGGCCTCGTGTCTCAAGCGATGGCGTTCGTGAGCCAAGTATGACACCTAACAGCGCTAGTTCCGCTGAAGGTGAAGAGCCTGCCTGGCGGTTTTGCCCAGAGAAGGCTTCTGATCAAGTGCAAAGTTTTAAAACATGAGAAACAAGAAAATACAATTTTTAAAAAGATTGAGTATCTCCTCCGGCTTCCGCCTCAGAGGGTGTTGTTTCCAAGAAAGCTGCATGCTTATTGGCTGTCAACACTCCAAACCAGGAAGTGTTGGCAGCCATCTTGTGCTCATTAGACTGAGGCAAAAGAAAGCAGAAAAACAAATGTGTAGAACACAAAAAGGGGGCAGGGTAGAAACACCCTGACCCCCTAGGCCTGCTAAGGTGGTCCTACAAGGGGGACCAAATCGCGGGGGCATAGTGATAAAAAAGTGTGGGGGGTGCCCAATCCCCCCCCCCACACTGCCCTGGGGACCGCCGCCCTCCGGGGCAAAGCAACACAGCCCCCTGGTGCATACTGGAGGCTCCTGGTGGGCTAGTTGGCCCCCAGGGACCCCCAGTATGCAATGGGAATTAGTTTCCCCTCTGCAAACGCGCCAGTGGACTGCGTTGCAGAGAGGTGTAAAACGGGGCATAGCCTCATTACACCTCTGTGCAATGCAGCCCCCTGGCGCATACTGGAGCTTCCAGGTGGACTAGTTGGCCCCCAGGGACCCCCAGTATGCAAGGGGAATTAGTTCCCCCTCTTCAAAGATGCACGGGGGCTGCGTTGTAGAGAGGTGTAAAAAAGGGTGTGGCCTCATTACACCTCTCTGCAATGCAGCCCCCTGGAGCATACTGGAGGATCCTGGTGGGCTAGTTGGCCCCCAGGGGCCCCCAGTATGCAAGGGGAATTAGTTCCCCCTCTTCAAACACGCCCGGGGGTTGCATTGCGGAGAGGTGTAAAAAGGGGCGTGGCTTCATTACACCTCTCTGCAATGCAGTCCCCTGGCGCATACTGGAGATTCCTGGTGGGCTTTCAGGTCTTATATAGTTAGGAATTAGCATTAAAAAAACCTTTGAAATTCACTGAAAAAACCATAGGTTTCAGGCCTTATATAGTTAGGAATTAGCATTTAAAAAACCTTGCAAATTCACTGAAAAAAAACATAGGTTTCAGGCCTTATATAGTTAGGAATTAGCATTTTAAAAACCTTTGAAATTCACTGAAAAAAACATAGGTTTCAGGCCTTATATAGTTAGGAATTAGCATTTAAAAAACCTTTAAAATTCACTCAAAAAACTATACATTTTAGGGGTGTTATAGTTAGCTGGACATTTCACTCATACAAAACCATTGAAATTGCTCCTATATAGTTAGTTGTACTAACTATATTTCGTGCACCCACAATCCACTGCTAATGATGTCACATATTACATCATTCATGACATGGTCAGTGACATAACTGATGACATCTCAAATTACATCACTGATGACATCATCCACGTGACAATCACATACACCTTTTCATACACTAGTAAAATCTTTCCTCACTCTTTGTAAAATACAGAGTATCATATTTGAATCCATGGTCACAGCAATACAAGTATCTAAAAACCCACTCAGTGATTCATAGATGTATACACACATCTAATCACTTACCTGTAGATTCACTCATACATGCTGTCAATGAACAATAGAACGCTATCAAAAATACTTATACACCTATATCGACATTACACACCAGCACACATCCTATTCACATATGAAGTCATCCTACTCACTTATGCAAACAATGGATCATACATATATATTTACTTAGCTACACACTTATACAAACACAACTTCATCTATTCATTTAGATAGTAAGTCATACTTAGTGAATTATAAAATCATTATTACAAGTATACAGTTATCCATACAGTCACTCACACAATTATTGAGCCTTATGTATACTTATTTATATACAACAACTGACACATACACTGCCTTTTATTTTTCTAATTTGTTGGACATGTAACATTGAGAAATATATTTGCTCATCACCACACCCATAAAGATATTCACTCACCCAAACAACTGTTAGAACATGTAATTTTAACTTCATATATCTAGTGAATCAACTATTCACACATCTTTGGGCAGTCACACACCCCCCACCGAACCACACACACATTCACTCTCCCATACAAATACTCAGTTAACTAATCAATAACTAATATAGACTTTCACATAGCTAGTAACCAACTGGAGAACCAGTTTACACAACAACTGACAAAGTGATACAGATATTCACACAGTTTAGTCACTATCCACTATATTTAGTGAGACACTATAAATTGGTCAAGTAAACAGTCAATTACACTGCTACTAAATCCTCCATCCAAATATTTATTTTTATATATCCACTCATTCTTCAATGCAAATTGCTATATATATATATATAATGCATAATTAAATAACGAAGCAGACCACATTCACTGGATGATGTCATCAGTGATGTCATCAGTGATGTCATTTGAGATGTCATCAGTGATGTCACTGACCATGTCATGAATGATGTAATATGTGACATCATCAGCAGTGGATTGCGGGTGCGCGAAATATAGTTAGTACAACTAACTATATAGGAGCAATTTCAATGGTTTTGTATGAGTGAAATGTCCAGCTAACTATAACACCCCTAAAATTTATAGTTTTTTGAGGGAATGTTAAAGGTTTTTTAAATGCTAATTCCTAACTATATAAGGCCTGAAACCTATGTTTTTTCAGTGAATATATATATATATATATATATATATATATATATATATATATATATGTATACACACACGCACACATATAAATACACATATGTATTGCATCCCTTACTTTGAAGACCACCAGTATAAAGTTAAGACGACATAACTCCCATAAACTTTCCAAATTTACAATATGCTTTACTAATTTGTATTTTTGTTGTTATACATCAGTAGGACATCAGTAGTACAGCCAGATAGTATCTTTACAGCGCATAGAAAGCATAGGTGGGTAAGAAAGAGGGGAAATAGTAAACAGCGAACTTAGAATGAGTCATATCCCTATGCTTGATGGAAGAACTGGTTCTTGAGGCATGTTTGGGATTTCCTGAAGGTTTACTGATGGCACAGGGACAAAATGCAGGGAGCTCTAAGGAGTCAGGCCTCGAGAGCACAGTGGTATATGAGAGAGAGGATGGCCTTTTACCCCATTGCCTCTAGGCTATGAATTCAATATACACAAGATATTTCAGAAAGCAACCGGCTTTCATAGAAAGAGTGTGGTTGTTACCATGTCTATTTTTCCCTCACGCTTTTAAGTCTGAGATTCTTATCAGCCGAGAGTGGCACACCACAGGAAAACACGTGTCATGCCTGTGATGTGAGCATAGGCTTCAATTCCTCTGTTGAGGTCAGTGATGCTGCTGCAATACGTCTGACAAGGAAATGGCAGTACCAGTGAAACCCACAAGTGGGGCCAGATGTCCTATTATGGTTTCTGAAAACCCCAGAAAAGAACAGAAAAATTAACACACTTCCACACTCTATAATGTAGTGCGGTTTGAAACGGGCTACCAATGTTTCTCAAACTAGAGACAACTGTATTTCTAAAATGAACTCTAAAGATTAAAAAAAATCATTGTATAATCTAATATCAGTATTTAGCTTTAATGATATCAGTGTTATATGACATATATTTCATTGTTTTTTGTAATTCGTGGTTATTGTGAAGGATAACGTTTGAAGTTTAGCTGTTGCACGGCAAAGAAACGAGTCCAGTGAGGGGTATCCTTTTTTCAAGTAGAGGCCTACCAAACAGCATATCTGTCTGATTTGCTAACAATATCTTGAGGATATTCGGAAAGCTTCCCTGGGGATGCATGTCGCCCATTGCTTACCATTGGTTTTGTAGTTTGTAACTCACACTTCCTTGCTTTCTATTTGATTGCTATATTTATTTTCGACTGTCCCGCTTGAGTTTGTCCCTTTCGGGACCCATACCTTACGGTATCCTTCCACCAGTGCTCAATTTCTGTAAACAGGCCTTTAAATCTTGTTCTTATCTTGTCACATTTGCTGTGCATTCAAAGACAGATGTCCGATGTCAGGCTCTGTCTTCCCAAGGAGCTTGGGGCCTGATTTATGAGGTTTTGTTGTTGGGCAGCACCGCAGGACTTCCTGCCACGCTGCCCTATGGCAAAAGAAAAGGGCAGGAATGAGCTGTATTTACCAGGTACGGCGCATTCCCGTCCTTTTCCCCTGCACCGGCTCACAACGGGCTGCTGGGTGCCAATGCACGCACCTTTGTACCATGGTGCAAGGGTGCGTGGCAAATGTTGCAAGGATGATTTTCTTTGTACAGGAAGGAAAACCTCCCTGCACAAAAAAAATCACAAGAGGCTTTTTCCTCTTTCTATGTGTTATGCAGAATGCAGCACACATAGAAAAAGGAAAAACGAGGAGAAATAAAGATACTTCTACTTGTGCCTCCCTTACGCCACTCCTGGGGACGTGTATGTTTTTGGCACTGCCTCAGAGCTACAATTTCTCGTAAATCTGGGGCAGTGTCAAAAAGCTATGGATGTTTCTGGGAACGGCCCCAGCAACTGCCGCTGCACGACCCTTTAACACAGAAAACTGCATTAAAGGGAACGATATTTACGAGGCAGCACTAAGCCACTTTCTTTAGCTTACTGCTGCCTCGTAAATATCGTTCCCTTTAAGGCAGTTTTCTGTGTTAAAGGGGCGTTTTCTGTGCTACTGAATGTCACAAAAATGAGGCCCTAGGTGTTTCATTTTGTGAGAAGATTTTTGTGACAATCATGCTTTCTACTGAGGGTGTTCTGGATCGAAGGCTGCACAGTGTTATTTTTTTCTAGCACACAATAAAATGTAAATGTCTGCGTTGAACTATGCAGTTATTATCAGTGAAGTTGAATGTCTCTGCAAATGTAATGGTCATTTCAATTGAAGATGTGTTTTCTGAAATGGCAGTGTGCAACTATACCATGTTTGCTCCACTTTACCCCACCCCACTCTATGCTGCTCCACCTCACGACCCTGCACTCTACTCTGCACCCCTCCACACTGTGCCGCTCCACTCTGCACCTCTCCAGACTACATCACTACACTACTCTGCACCACTCCACTCTGTGCCACTTCACTCTACCCCACTCTATTATACTATGCACCTTTTCACTGTTCGCCACTGCACTAAACACCACTCCTGTTTAAGCCACTCCACGCTACACAATTCCACTCTATGCCACTGTATTCTGCACCACTGAACTTAATGCCACTGCACTCTATGCCACTGCACTGTATGCTTCACCATCCACTCTACACCACTTCACTCTACTGTTAAACAATCTACTCTCCACCACTCCACTCTACACCACTGCAATCTAACTGCACCACTCCACTCTGCGCCGCTCTGTGCTACTCCACTCTGTTCTGCACTACTCTACTCTGTGACATAGGACTTTACTCTAACCATTGCTCTCTACACCACTGTGCTCCATGCCTGCCAATTCACTCTACGCCAATCTACTCTCCACCACTGCACTCTACGCTCCCATACGTTACTATACTCAACTTTGCAACACTCTACTCTACACCACTGTACTCTATGTCACTCTACTCCATTGTACTCTGCATTAAAGCACTCGCTGCTGCTCTTTTCTACTCTGCATCACTGTACTGTGTGCCACTGCTCTCAATGTCAATTTACTCTGCACCACTCTACAACACTGCACTCTCTGTCACTGAACTCTATACCACTCTACTCTACACCACTGCATTCCACTCTGCACCACTCTACTTCTCTCTATGCCACCACACTCTTTGCCACTACCCTCTACACCAATCCATTCTAGGCCACTCTACATCACTCCACTCCATGACACACCACTCAATGCCACCCTACTCTGCAAAGCTGCACTCAATGTCACTGCACTCTACTCCAATGCATTCTACTATGTACCACTCCATGCCAGTGCACTCTACACCACTACTCTATGCTATACCACTGCACTCTAACCTGCACCACCCCACTCTACACTATGCCACTCCACACCACTTCACTCTACTCTGAAACAATATACTTTATGCCACTGCGCTCTCTGCCACTCTACCCACTCTGTGCCGCTCCACTTTGCTCTACTCTACTTTGCAGCATTCTACTATGCACCACTGCACTCTCCCCCACTGAACTCTACACCACTCTACTCTGTGCCACTACACTCTATGCCAGTACACCGCACTCTGTCCCACTCTACACTATGCCAATGCACACTACCCCACGCTACTCTACCTTGCACCACTGCACTCTTTGCCACTGCATTCTACACCATAATAATCTAGGCCACTCTACTCTACACCAATCCACTATACACCACTCTCCTCTATGCCACTGTACTCCACAAAACTGCACTGTATGCCACTGCTCCCTATGCCACTGCACTCTACCCTGCACCACTGCACTCCAAGGTGTCCCACTTTACTCTACTCTGAAACAATCTACTCTATGCCACTGCACTCTATGCCACGCTACCCACTCTGCGTCACTCCACTCTGCACCACTGCACTGTATGCCACTGCATTTTACACTGATCCACCCTACTGTACTTTGCACCATTCTACTCTGCACCACTGTACTCTAAACCACTGCACTCTCTGCCAATGCTTTCTATACCACTTTACTGAAAGCCAGTGCACTCTACGTCACTGCACTCTTTGTCAACTACTCTACACCACTGCACTCTATGCCAATACACGCCACGCCACTCTACACAATTGCACCCTACATCACTCCACTCTATGCTCCTTTATTCTACTCTGCGCAACTGTACACTATGGCATTGCTCTCTACACCAATCTATTCTACACCACTTTACACTACACCACTGCACTCTATGCCAATGCACTCAACACCACTGCACTCTACACCACTGCACTCTATGACACTCAACTCTGCAAGACAGAACTCTCAGCCACTAAACCATATGCCATTTACTCTGCACCACTGCACTCTTTTCCACTGCACTTTACTTTGCACCATTCAACTCTACACCACTCTAGTGCACTCTACGTCACTGCTCTCTCCACCACTCTACTCTGATTCACTCCATTGACTCTAATCTGCTCTGCACCACTGCACTCCTTGCACTCTATGCCACTACTCCACTCTACACCTTTGCACTCTACCCTGCATCACTCCACTCTATCCTGCACCACTCCATGCCACTTCACTCTACTCTGAAGCAATCTACTCTACGCTACTTTACTCCACTCTGCTTTACTCCACTCCCCACTACTGAACTTTGTTCCACTGACCTCTACGCAACGGCACTCTACACTGCAGCACTCCACCCTACGCCACTCCACTCTACTGTATTTCACTGCTCTCTATGCCAGTATGCGCTACACCACTTTGCTCAAAACAAATGCACTCTTTGACACTGCACTCTATGCCAATCAACTATTTGGGACACTCTACAACACTCTACTCCACTCTGTCATTCTCGTCACATGACTGGGTGTAGTTGGCAGTTGGGCTTTTTATTCCTCCTAGAGAGCCACACACAATGGAGCTTAGGTGAGACTGGGAGGGCCATCACTAGCAGGATAGGAGGGAGGAGCAGTGCACAGCCCCACTTTCACTTAAATAGGCTGGGCCCTGTTTTCACAAACAGGGCATACCAACTCTGCATTGTTACCTCAGCCAGCTTGGAGCCAAGGAAGGTGAGGTAGGAAATGATATGCACTTCAAAGAGACTGTCTAGATGCTTCTCTCACCTTGCAGAAGCAGGGCACAGGAATATAAATGAAGGCCCTCAGACACCACCGCTTCAGTACAATTCTGGATCTGTGGAAACTCTGCCAGGAAGCAGGACTGCTGTGCTACAACAAGGACTGCCACACTGCTAGACTGCTGCCCTCTTGCCTGGGGAAGAAGATCTGGACCTGAAACCCATCTTGAACCCAATAGCCCAGAGTGACTCAAAAGGCTAGTGTGCTGGCATGCTGATCTGAGCATCAGGGATATAAAAGGCTCCCCAACAGTTCCTGGGCCTGTCTTCAAAGAGTTCCTGAACCCCAAGTGGTGCCCCTCAAGCTCTGGACAATTGGTATGGCTCTGCGGGGTCTTAATGCAAGCTTTTGGGCTCTCCATAGCAGCGAACTGACCCATTTGCACTGGAACAACGCAGCTCTCATGGAAATTTCCCAGCCTATATCTCTGCACAACAAGCATGGATCACCACGGAGGACTGCCAATGCAAAGGTCAAGCCCAATCGCTCCCAGAGACCATCCCCAATGCAAACAAGACTCTTGGCACAAAACTTGAGAAGGTAAAACTTCAGCAGAACCAATCTGGGACTATATCCAACCTGCGCTCCATTGTGGTTGGCCTCAAATTTTGACTTTGATCGATCCAGAATGACCAGATATCCATGGTTGGCGCTTTATGATTTTAGGAGCTATTTTCCACTTTATTTTTAAAAAAAACAAAGGGGCATATTATCTAGATGTGCGTTATATAACGCACATCGCACATTTCCATATCGCCGGCTATCGCCGGATTTTTTCGCAGTGTTAGCGCGTAATTATCAATGCGCAACACGTAGGCGAAATTAAATCCGGCGATAGTCGGCGACATGGAACATTAGCGCATGAAAACAAACGTTGTTTTCACGAGCTAATGTGTGCCTTGATAATATGGGGGGTGGATACTGCGTTATGATCCACACCCCCATGTTATCAATGCCTTAACACCTGGTCAGAGCAGGAGTTGGGAGCCTGCGATAATCAAGTTTATCGCAGGTCTTCTTCTCCCAACGCCTGCCTTGGTAATAGGGTGTTCCCACCTCCAACCACATTTTACATGTGGTTGGACGTGGGAACGCCCACTTTGCATGTCATTAGCGATGTTTCTCGCTGGCATGCAAAGTGGGCTTGAGGCAGGCGTTAGCATGCCCTTGTTAATAGGGCGCTGGATGTATCGCCGCTTTCTTGGCACAATTTGTCAAAAAAGCGGCGATACTTCAGCTTGCTAATATACCCCAAAAATTATAACTTGGGTTCTACTGATTGGATTTTTTGTTGTTTTGGTCTTGTTTTATTTATTAAATGTTGCTCTAATTTTCTAACCTGGTATGGAATACTTTTTGTGCAGTGTTTTTACTTTATTCCACATTTTTTCTAAGTTAAGCCTGACTGCTCGGTGCCAACCTACCAGGGGTTCAACACAGGTTAATTTGGTGTTTGCTTGTGCCTTACTCCGCAAAGATTGCAGTGGCTGCTTGACCAGGGCTCACACCAGAGTCAACCAGTAACCCAACTTCTAACAGAATTTATGCAGCTCTGTAGACAGTAATAAAGTAAAAACACAGCACAATTCCACACCAATTTAGAAAAATAGTGTCAAATTTGATAAATTATTTGACACGAAACAACAAAAATTCGATCAGTAGAAACAGAGACAAGCAACTTCAAAGTTTTCAGCTAAAACAGTATCTAGAAACACAAATTGCCAACTGTAGTAATCTTGTCACATTGGACTGGGACAAAGTCACAACTTCAGGCCGACCACGATGGTGCATGGGCTGGCCAAAGGGTCCAAGTTAGGCCTGCTGATCAAAAGTACCTTACATCGTGGTTGCAGAGCAATGAGAAATCCTGCATTGAGGATGTTTCGTGCTGCATATGTAAAATGAGGTCCTTTCTTGGAGATGTACTGCGCAGTAGTGGTTTCAAGGGAGCTGCAGTGGTGCTGCGAGGACCATGCACGTAGTTGAGTCAGGTAGCAGACAAAAGTTCCAAGGGGTTGTGTTGACAATATGAGGTCCATACTGGGGGATACATAGCACAGTAGTAGTTCTGAGGTGCTGCAGTGGCAGTATGTTGTCTAGTGTGGATATGCGTCATGCAGCGGTGGCTCTAAGGGGCTGCGGACTGAGATTTGAGGCCCTGAATCAGAGATGTGTTGCGCAGCAGTTCCGATGCAGAGTCTTGCGAGGTGATGCATTGTTTCTGCTGGGATCACAGATGGGCTGGCAGAGCACCTTCAGGCCCACTTCCAAGGGTCCAGAACTTGGATGGCACCACTTGGGGGAATAGGACTCACAGCTGGCAGATCCAGATGCAGGGTTCAAGGTTGGTGGAGCCTGTTCTTTCCATGAGGCTCTTACCAGGAGGCAAGCCAACTATCCCTTGGAGTCACTCTGTGGATCCTGGGTTCAAGATGCAGGACCAGTCTTTGTCACTTAGGCAGGAGGGAAGCAGGGCAGCAGAGTGGACGTTCTTCTTGCAGCAAAGCAGCACAGCAGTCCTTTTTCTGAGTTTTCCACATGCCCAGATGTGCACTGAAGAGTTGGGCCTGGGGTCCAATATTTTTACCTGGTGCCCACTTTGAAGTAGGAAAAGGTTCTGGAGGTTTCCACCCCTAGAGGTGTTTGGAATTTTCTACCTACCTGCCCTAGCCCCAGCTTGCCCACGGTCACAAAAAACAAGTGTCAAACCATTTGTGAGAGTGTTCAGGCAGAGCCTTTGTGATGTGCAAGTGTGGTAGGTGACAGCTCCTCCACCTCATCAAGTCAGAGATGGCCCATCCTACCAAAATCTATGCTCCTTTGTCTCACTGTCTGGCAGAAATACACAAAGATAAACTGACAGCTACACCTAGTCATGTCACCCAGGACACATGCTGCAGGCACCAAATGGTTGGGACAAGAAAATGCCAACTTTCTAAAAGTGGCATTTTCAGATTTGTAAACATAAAATCTGGCTTTGCCATTAATGAGGGTTTTAAATTACAATTCGTTAGACATCAAACCAACCTTCCTACCAGTTCCCAATTGACATTTTTCACTTATTAAGTGTAAAAAGCAGGCCTGGGCATAGTTTGCGGAGTTTTGCTACGCGGAACTCCGCGAAGTTACAAAAAACCTGCGAAATACCTTGAGTGGCAGAGTGCAGTGCAAACTGCAGTTTGTGCTGGTATTCCTGCCACTCGGGTAGAAATTCTACCCGAGCGGCAGCTCGCGCTCGCAAACTGTAAATTCTTACCGTTTGCGATCACGAGCGGGGAAAAAACTCAGCTGCACAGAGCGCAGCAGAGTTTTCTGCACTCCGCGAGCTCGGCGGAGTGCGGAGTGCAGAAAACTCTGCAAACTCCGCCAACGGAGTGGAGTTCACTGCTCAGGCCTAGTAAAAAGCTAGCCCAATGTTATTTTATGGAAGAGGAAGGTCTTGCCATAGTGGGAAATGAAGTTAAGACTTTTTCACTATCATGTCATGTAAAACTTAAAGTTCATGTCCAACTTTTTAAATACACTGCGCCCTGTCCAATGGGCTGTTTAGGGCCTACCCGAGGGGTGACATATATATTAAAAAGAAAGATTTAAGCCTGGAAAAAAGGTTTATTTGGCCAGGTTGAATTGGCAGTATAAAACTGCACACAGGCTGCAGTGGCAAGACTGAAACCTGTTTAAAGAGTTACTTAAGTGGTTGACACAATCGGTGCTGCAGGTCCACTACTGTCATTTAATTTATAGGTCCTATGAACTTATAAGTAAATTAAATATGCCAATTGGTTGTAAGCCAATTTCACCATGGGAGAGAGCACATGCACTTTAGCACTGGTTAGCAGTGATAAAATGAACAGAGTCCTAAAAGCCAACAAAAACGAGTTCAGAAACAGCATTCTCTTGAAGGGAGAAGATCCCCCTGGGTCTTGGAGTGAAGCTACAGTCGTCTTAATATTAAAACATGGAAAACGTCCGACTGACCGTGGCTCTTATCGTCCAATTTCACTCCTTAATTGTGACTATAAAATCTTTACTGCCATCCTGTCAAAAAGGTTGGGTGGAGTTGTGGGTAATATCATCCATGAAGATCAAAAAGGCTTTATTCAAGGGCGTCAGTTAGCAGACCTTACTATAGGTGCTATTGACATCGCGTCTGCCTTTACCCTCCCCTTGGCTGTACAAACATTAGACGCGACCAAAGCCTTTGACAGGGTTAACTGGCCATACCTCTCGGATGTGCTGACGAAGTTTAATGTAGGAAGAGGCTTCTGTAGAGTCATACAACTTCTGTATAAGGCTCCTACAGCCAGACTACTTGTTAATGGTGCTTTGACAGACCCCTTTACAATCACTAGGGGTACGCGACAGGGCAGCCCCCTCTTCCCTCTCCTGTTTAACCTCTACATAGAACCATTTGCACAGGTACTTAGAGAAGACAATAACATCGTCCCGTTTAAATTTGGAGAGTGGGAGAGGAGGGTGGCCCTCTATGCAGATGATATTATGATCTTTACAGCAGACCTTGATACTGCTTTTTCTGCGTCTATGGCACATGCAGAAGAGTTTGGCACAATATCGGGATATGAAATTAACGCTAATAAGACAGAGATAATGGCGTGGAATATGGAGAATACACACCACCGTATTGCTTCAATTATGCGTTATTTAGGTATTAGAATAACCAAGAAAGTTGAGAAGATCCCGGAATTTAACCTCGATTACATCTTTAAAGATTGCCAAAAAGAGTTGAATTCTTGGATGCGCCTTCCCTTATATATCTTGGAAGGATTAATCTTGTTAAAATGTCTATCCTCCCTAAGATAACATTTCTATTCAACTCCATTCCACTGGCTTTTGACATGAAACAATTAGCGAAGTGTCAAAGTGAATTTAAATGCATTCATTTGGAAGCATAGAGCCACTAGATTAGCTTGGAAGAAGCTTAGGCGGAAGAGGGAGAAAGGGGGTCTAGCAATGCCCGACTTGCAATATTATGCATGGGCATTTCAGTTGTCTCATTCCTGAATGTGGCTGAAGATGCCTACTAGCACAACTGTGGGTGAGATGTTTCGGGCTATGTTAAGGGGTTCAGATCTGTCGGAAGTTGGTTTTATGTTTAAGTTCGGAGACCAATTTTTTTTTTTAAAAAGTTAAATTAAAGACTCTTCAGTCAATAGCCAGAAGCTGGTTATTGATTAGAAGAAGAGTAGGGCTGGGCTATTTTTCAAAAAGGGCACCACTATGGGATTCCCCGGGTACTCCTGCATGCCTGCGGGATAGTCTGAGCACGCCTTTAAAAGATTCTGGGTTTATGACGTGGGGAAACCTGTTGGAAGGGGCCGTTCTGCCTTCTTGGGAAGATCTTCTTGTGGCAGTGGGGCCCAGTCTATCCAAGTTTAAATATCTTCAACTGAATAGCTGGGTCCACTCACAGGCAAAGAGTAAAGTGCCACTTGGGAAGGACAGTAACCTAGAAGAGCAGCTTGTGGCAAAGCCAGGAGGGAGAAAGGAGGTCTCAATGTGGTACTGGGCTATTGCGGAGGAAGCAGATGGCGAATTTAAACTATGGGTAGAACAGATGAATATACAGTGTGATTTGTTATGGATGGAGTCATTTAACACTCTGTATAGAATAGTGAAACCTGCTTGGCTCAGGCGCAATCATATCTTTACAGCTCATAGAGCGTATCTTTCCCCGCTCAAACTATCGAAATTTCAGCCCGGCAAAGCATGTAATAAATGTGGATCTCCAGAAGCATCGGACATACACATGCTTAAAGATTGCCCCCTTCTATGCAAGTTCTGGGACAAAGTTATAACATCTATGAAATCCATTCTGAGGGTCCCTTTGACTATTAGCTTACAGCTAATTATTTTTGGCTTAGACGACAAGATTGTGGGCCCTGCAAGATCTCTACTCTTCTACGCAATACTCTTGGTAAGGAGGCAAATATGCAAGTATTGGGTAGAGCCAACAGCCCCAACAAATTCAGAGTGGTTGACCTCGCTGTATGAAGTGTCTAAGGTGGATATGGCCAGATCCTGTAATAAGAATAAACTGGAATTTTGGGATTTATTGAAGTCATGGAGATAGGAGTCCAGGTTTTTTTTGCCCCGGGTCCTATGATTATCCCTTTAATAATCCTCGGACTTCCAAAAAGGGTCTCCCAGGCATTTTGTCCGGCAGGTTATGTGAAAACCTAGATGGAGCAAAAATCTTTTTCCCCGACCCTCCATTCAGTAATTAAATGTCTCTGGTTGATGCCAGGAAACAACGAGATAACCAGGACACGAAATTGAAAGATGGAGGTCACTCTTTCCTTTTCTCGTCAAGTGGGGTCAAGGCAAATGAGGACAAAAAAAAAAAATGAGTTCAGAAAACAAGTGGTTGAAGGCAAATATTTTGGTGATGATGACCCAGCAGAAAGGGCCAAGTGCAACAGGTCCTCTCTCTGAACTCGTTTTTGTTGGCTTTTAGGACTCTGTTCATTTTATCACTGCGAACCAGTGCTAAAGTGCATGTGCTCTCTCCCATGGTGAAATTAGCTTACAACCAATTGGCATATTTAATTTACTTATAAGTTCATAGTAAAGTGGATGTCCTCCTCTATTTCCAGGAGTAGTGTGAACCTAGTGCAGGTGCAGTTCAATCAACTTCAATACATATGTGCACTCTGTCTCATGCCTGTTACCCCTTCACTGGTGACCCAGTCCTCTCAGGGTCACTTTCATGTCACTTGGTATTCATGGGGGCATAAGGCAACACAAAAAGTTAATGGACGGAATGTGGAACATTGTCAAACATTCACCCCCAGTCACAGATCTGGGTTTAATCCATTGTTTTTTTGCTCACCACGCCAACTCAGTTCAGACATAGCCATATGCAAATCAGTCTTGACCCTGTGCCTCATGGGAACAGTTCAGACCGAACTGCCAGGCCTTGTCTTCCCTGGATTCATGGGGACATGCCCGCACACTCAAATGTGCAGTTATGCCTCAGCAGGCAGTTCTAGAGTACTTTCACCTCAGGTGCAAGAGAGCATTCAGCTGCACAACCTATTATTTCCTTTTTAGTGGGTCTGAGGAACAGCAGTCCTGAATTGATGAGGCCCAGCTCTGACAATTGCAGTCAGCTGGGGGATAGGAACGGCAGTTAGCCGTTAGCCCACGAAGAGGAGGGAGCCAAATAAAGAAGGTCTCTAACTATCACCCTGTGTCTGTGTGGATTACTGGGCCAGACACTACAACTGGCGACGAAGGTGACCAGATCCCAGGCGTGTAGACGGCTACTGCAGCAACCAGGCGGTAACTGACCGGCCCGGAGCTCGCCCCACGTGTGGAGGCTGGAGCGCGCTGCATAAAAGCACCCACCGGGAGCCCATCCCGGCGGCGGAAAGAGTGGAGCTCGCCCCACGTGTAGGGGCTGGAGAGCGCCGTACGAAGTGCCAACCGGGAGCCCACCCCGGGCGGCGGAAGAAGCAGAGCTTGCCCCACGTGTGGAGGCTGGAGCGTGTCGCCCAAAGTGCCCACCGGGAGTCCACTCCAGCGGCAAAAGGCAAGGAAAGCAACCCCACCTGCAGCAGTGAATCTGGCAGTGGATCGCGGCTGTAACCGGCAAGCGGTGAGTGGGGAGTGGAAGAGCCGAGTGATTGAGTGACTCCTGTAGAAAAAAAGAGCAAAAACGACCGAAATCTCGCCGAAAACGAGATTCCCGAGCAGCCATCTTAGAGTCTAGCAGCATTGGCCAATCCCCTGCGCGGGATCATCGGCGGCCATTTTGAAGTCAGGCAGAAGACCTAAATTGGCAAACAAACCCTAGCGAATGCAACAAAGATAGCAAACAAGCACTGGCGAGTGCAAAGAAGACAGCAAACAAGCACTGGCGAGTGCAACGACGATAGCAAACAAGCACTGGCGAGTGTAAAGAAGATAGCAAACAAGCACTGGCGAGTGCAACGAAGATAGCAAACAAGCACTGGCGAGTGAAACGAATATAGCAAACAAGCACTGGCGAGTGCAACGAATATAACAAACAAGCGCTGGTGAGTGCAACAAAGGTAGCAAACAAGCACTGGCAAGTGCAACAAAAACAACAAACAAGCACTGGTGAGTGCAACGAAGATAGCAAACAAGCACTGGTGAGTGCAAAGAAGATAGCAAACAAGCACTGGTGAGTGCAACGAAGATATCAAACAAGCACTGGCGAGTGCAACGAACATTAAGAAAGAGACTGTAAGAGCAATCAAGAACAGCGGAGTCGTAAAATGGCTAATCCAGCTTCCGTGAGTACGTTTGGGGCCTCATTTCTGCACCGCCCCGATCCCCTCACTCTTGAATATGGCGGAGGCATGGGTTTGCCATGGCAGGAATGGATCGAAGATTTCACAGTCTACATGAAAGGGTCAAAGGTAACAGATGCCGAGGAGCACCTGCTAGCTCTTCAGAACCTAGTTGGCAAAGAAGTTGGACAAATAATCAAGGAACTACCAACTGAGTCTGCTGGATCCTTCGAGACAGTCTGTGAAGCACTCAACCGCAAGTTCCTACACAAAAGGAACGTTGACTTTGAACGGTATACATTCAATCTAGCCACCCAAGAAAAACGTGAACAAATGAGTGTATTCGTCACACGCCTGAGAAGGCTAGCAAGATTCTGTGAGTTCGATAAATTCTCCACCGACGATGCCCTTCGACTAAGAATCATAGAAGGATGCATCTCAGAACTGCTGAGACGTAAACTGCTCAAGAAACACTATGGGCTAGAAGAGATTGAAGAAATGACGAGAGTAGAGGAGCAAGCCGATGAACATGCAAAAAAGATGGAAACTGGAAGAGGGGATAGACGGGAACAAGCATTCAGAACACACGAGAGGTCTTGTCGTCCAGGTGCTTGTCGAGAGCACCTGGACGATCGCCGTCTCGAGCACGCTCCTCCAGATCAAAGACTCAGCGTCAACAGACACACAAGGGAAGCCACAGCACGAGACACACCAAGAGACGATCTGCAAGCAACTGAAATGCTACCGATGTGGCTACGACTTCCCGCATGCCGACACATGCCCCGCACTAGGGCAAAGATGCCGGAAATGCGGCTGAGACAATTATTTTGAAAGCATGTGTGGGACACCACATAAAAGCGATCAGCAAGGACAACGCCGGCAACATCATCACTCAGACAATCGTCACCATGTCAGAGCAGTCCAGGACAGAAGAGACTCGTCCACTGGGTCATCACAATCAAGCTGCCACTCTTGTCGGACATATCAATCTCGAAGGTCATCATCGCGAGACTCTCGATCTCTCTCACCGATCTCACAAGACCGAAGCGAGTACATTTACTTTGTAGCTGACCCAGATCGGCTGAAGGAATATCCACCGCTAGACATCAAAGTTGGGTCTCATCCTACCAAATTCGTGCTGGACAGTGGAGCATAATTAAACTACCTGCCAGTGGTGGAATATCAACGAATGAGTCGCCTCCAAAACTGGTCAACGCCCACGTACAGGTGTACACGTGGATGTCGAAAAAACCACTAACATGTCTTGGAAAATTTGCAACAGATCAATCTTACAAGGATCGCAAGATACAAGCATACATACATGTCATCGAAGGGCCGGAGGCAGACTGCCTTCTGAGTTTGGCCACAGCTGAACGACTGAAATTGATTGACCTACTGTACAAAGTGGACGACAAACTGAACGTCATCAACAAAATTCCCCAAGCTCTTCCAAGGCCTCGGAAAGATGAAGAACTGCCACGTAAGACTGCATATCAATGAACAAATCTCACTGGTGGCACAACACCATCGAAAGATTCCCTTTCACCTACAAGAGGCTGTCGAAAAAGAGCTACAAGAGCTGTTAGAGGCCGACATCATAGAAAGAACAGATGGACCAACACCATGAGTCTCCCCTGTTGTAGTAGTCCCAAAGAAAGGTGAAGCCAACCGAGTCCGTCTATGCGTGGACATGAGAGCACCCAACACCGCAATAGAAAGAGAGAGACATCCAGGTCCGCACATCAGTGACATGATAACGTCACTCAATGGAGCAAAAATATTTTCGAAATTAGACCTCAACAAAGGATACCACCCGCTAGAACTACATGAGCGGTCGAGATACATTACGACTTTTTCGACCCATCTGGGTTTGTTTAGGTACAAAAGACTAAGCTTTGGGGTGTCCTCAGCAGCGGAAATCTTCCAGGAAGTCATCAGGAGAACAATTCATCACATCCCACACACCCTAAACTACAGTGACGACATCTTAGTTTACGGAGCAACAACTCAAGAACATGACAAAGCGCTAGATCAAGCCTGCCATGCACTGATGGAAGCCAGCCTCACACTCAACCAGAAAAAGTGTGAGTTCCACAAACCAACGCTAAAATTCTTTGGGCACATATTCTGTGGAGATGGCATGAAACCAGACCCTGAAAAGGTAGCAGCGCTAAATGACACACCGAGCCCAGATTATGTCGGTGATGTCCGATCATTCCTAGGAATAGCTAGCTACTGCTCCAGATATATACCAGACTATGCCACAATAAGCCACCCACTGAGAGTACTGACCAAACAAGGACAACCATTTCAGTGGTCCTCCAATTGTGAAGAGGCATTTAGAGAAATCAAGAGAGCTGTGGAGTCAGCTAAAAATCTGTCTTACTTCAATCCAAAAAAGAAAACGGAGATAACAGTAGATGCTAGTCCCGTCGGACTGGGAGCAATCCTAGCACAATACGACAGAGAAGGAGATCTGCGACACATAGTGGCATATGCCAGCAGGAGTCTAACGGACACAGAGAGAGCATACTCCCAGCCAGAAAAGGAAAGCCTGGCTGTGGTGTGGGCGTGTGAACATTTTCACATATTCATTTTTGGAAAACATTTCACTCTAGTCACTGATCACCAAGCACTAACAACAATTTTTGGAAACCCTCGAGCAAAAATGCAGCCACGGATAGAGCGTTGGGGCCTCAGGTTGCAAGAGTACACGTATACCATCATACACAAACCAGGAAATGACTCGAAAGGGAAGGCACTAGGACCTGCCCGAGGGTGGACGAGGGCGGGCGGAAAGGGAGGAGCTGGGGGATAGGAACGGCAGTTAGCCATTAGCCCACGAAGAGGAAGGAGCCAAATAAAGAAGGTCTCTAACTATCACCCTGTGTCTGTGTGGATTACTGGGCCAGACACTACAACTGGCGACGAGGATGGGATGAAACCAGACCCTGAAAAGGTAGCAGCGCTAAATGACACACCGAGCCCAGATGATGTCGGTGATGTCCGATCATTCCTAGGCATGGCTAGCTACTGCTCCAGATATATACCAGACTATGCCACAATAAGCCACCCACTAAGAGTACTGACCAAACAAAGACAACCATTTCAGTGGTCCTCCAATTGTGAAGAGGCATTTAGAGAAATCAAGAGAGCTGTGGAGTCAGCTAAAAATCTGTCTTACTTCAATCCAAAAAATAAAACGGAGATAACAGTAGATGCTAGTCCCGTAGGACTGGGAGCAATCCTAGCACAATACGACAGAGAAGGAGATCTGTGACACATAGTGGCATACGCCAGCAGGAGTCCAACGGACACAGAGAGAGCATACTCCCAGCCAGAAAAGGAAAGCCTGGCTGTGGTGTGGTCATGTGAACATTTTCACATATTCATTTTTGGAAAACATTTCACTCTAGTCACTGATCACCAAGCACTAACAACAATTTTTGGAAACCCTCGAGCAAAAATGCCGCCACGGACAGAGCGATGGGGCCTCAGGTTGCAAGAATACACGTATACCATCATACACAAACCAGGAAAAGGTGCAAATCCCGCAGACTACATGTCCAGACACCCCACCAAATCCAGCAAATCAGAAGAATCAATTGCGGACGAATACATTCATTTTGTAGTAGATCAAGCTAGACCTCCGACCGTCCCGCTGGAAGCCATCTGTGAAGCGACACAAGCTGACGCCACACTACAAGAAGAGAAACACAGGATCAAGACCAACAGCTGGAGGCACTCACAGACTAGTGAACAAAACAACCAAGAGATGGTGGCGTTCAAACACGTCCATGACGAACTGTCAATAGCGGCGAATGGGCTCCTCTTAAGAGACACCAGAATAGTAATACCACAACAGCTTAGACAAGGGGTCATCAACCTAGCGTACGAAGGACACCGGGGCATAGTAGCAACAAAAAGAGCACTCCGTGAAAGAGTTTGGTTTCCAACACTAGACCTGATGGTAGAGACAACTCTGAAGGACTGCCCCAAATGTCAACTAGTGAGCCGTCCAGATCCCCCTGCACCACTACAAATGTCTCCACTACCGGAGGGCGTCTGGCAAAACATTGCCATTGACTTCTTTGGACCAATCAAATCGGGCCAATATGTCCTAGTCATCATGGACGAATACACCAGATTCCCCTTCGCACAACTATGCACATCCACGAAAGCATCCAGCACCATACCAATCTTAGAAGAGGTTTTTGCTGCGTGGGGCATTCTTCAAGTGGTGAAGTCAGACAATGGACCCCCATTCAACAGCCATGATTTCGCTGATTTTGCTCAACACCTTAACTTCAAGCACCGGAAGATCACACCTCTAAGGCCTCAGGCGAACAGAATGGTTGAACGTTTCATTACCACGATCAAGAGAGCGGTTCAGCAAGCTGAACTAACCAGGAAGAACATTCAGACAGCACTAAACGAGGTGCTACGAGCCTACCGAAACACGCCACATTCCACCACAGGCAAGTGCCCCAACACCATCATGTTAGGACCACCGGTGCGTACAAGGCTGCCAATGATGAGTCCCTCAGAGAATGAACAATATCCCGACTCTGACCATGAAGAGATGGTGGCCATGGACAAGATCAAGAAAGAAAAGATGAAAGACTATGCAGATGAACGGCGACATGCCGCTCCCCCTGAAATTCAGGAAGGAGACTGGGTGCTGGCGCGGCAAGAACAACACCGAAAGACTGACTGCAAATACCATGAGGTGCCTCTGAAAGTGATACAACAAAATGGAACATGATCACTGCCGAGGCTGACGGAAGACGAATTACTCGCAATGTGACATACTTCAAGAAGTGCCGCCCCAACGTCAGGGAACTACTGACTGAACCAAGAGTGGAGAAAGGAGAGCCAGAGACACTACCACTTCACAGTCAGACACGGATCGAAATCACCGACGAGCGCGAGAGTGACAGCTTTAACCTCCAGTCGCGCCCCAGACGGGACATCACAAAACCATCCCGCCTGATTGAAGAACTATAAGCAGAGACAGTTAATGACTAGGAGAAGAGGGCATCAACCATTTGCTGTGTTGTGTTTTTGTTTTTTTTATTTTTCGTTTTGTTTACAGAGGGGGGAGATGTGGTGACGTCCACCAGTGACTCGAATGGGAAGGCACTAGGACCTGCCCGAGGGTGGACGAGGGCGGGCGGAAAGGGAGGAGCTGGGGGATAGGAACGGCAGTTAGCCGTTAGCCCATGAAGAGGAAGGAGCCAAATAAAGAAGGTCTCTAACTATCACCCTGTGTCTGTGTGGATTACTGGGCCAGACACTACACGCAGGAGTCCTGTGCACACGTACAGAGTAGAAATAAACAGTGTAAAGGTAATTGCAACAACACTTAGAACATTAGAACAACAATTCCACGTTGATTAGTTGGGTTCTTTATTATGTCAGATCAAAACAAACAACCAGCCGACACATGTTTTGTCAGAGAAACAGTGTACTCCGACTCTTCAGGGCTCAAGGTGAAAACGATGAAAATGAAGAATCCCTGCACTGGTGATAATTCCAACCCAGTTGGGTTTCTGAAGAACAGTCGTGTGTGTAGACCAATTTAAATAAAGTGATAAAGGCTGTAAGTAGATGCTGTGGATGGTGTAAGTGGGGTGGCGGTGGAAATTCCAAACCGGCACCCACGCTGGAGGGGTTAAGTCAGTTGCAAGGTGCTGGTACCTCTTGTATGTCAACCAAAGGTCAGTCACCAATACTCTTTATGAAAGGGAACGATCCTCCCAATCCTAGGAGTACGTAAAGGGACAGCAATGGAATAAATGCTGATCCACTAGACATGTGTATGTGCCTTATGCCAATTATTCATCCGAGTTGTCTTCGCGTCTTGGCGGCGGTAACTGCAACGTTACCGCCGCCAAGACGTGAAGACAACTCAGCATTTCTTAAATTGCTGTCCCTTTATGTACTGTAATGGGGAACTATCAAACATACATCATACGCTTAAAACGAAATACATTGATATATAAATCCTAGAAAAGTACAATTTGAATTGCCACTACCCTCTAATCATAGTAATGCAATTGACAGAAAAATGCAAAGCTGCTTTTTGTGTTGGTGCTCACCCACAAGGTAAACTTATATGTGAGTGTGACCACTATGGTAAAGTAAAATGGATACCCGCCAGGGCTCAGATTACGTTTAATCAGTGGGGGGGTTTTGTCCTACGGGTCCTGGCTGGACAACATACGTTATATCAAGAAAGGGAATGCCAGGACTCGAATTTAGATCACTACAGCTTGTTTATTCAGCTGATGTGGGCTCAGATTACAGCAACATGGAGAGACTGACACTTAAGTGAATCGTGTGGAGCGGGTACCATGCTGGAGACTTCCCCCCGCTCAAACAGTGTAGGAGTACCTTGTCCTACCCTTCATGGCATCTCCTTGAATCACTTTTGTGATTGGCCAATACAGAATCACCAGTGCCGGACTGGGAACCCAAAGCAGCCCTAGCAATTTTGTAAGACAAGCCCCCCCCCTCCAAAGGGGGAGCACGGGGGGTGCACGTGTAAATCACTGCTGCTTTTGTTACTGGGGGCCGGCATTGGAGCACTGCTGCAAAACCGGCCTCCAGTAACAACAAAAACGGACCCCCTTTGCTGCAAAAAACCCCACCCTTGCAGTCTCCCGGGAAAACGCCTGATGCCTTCAACGGCCAGACCTGCCCTGATAATCACACGTCACTTTTCTTAGCAACGTAACACAGTGCAAAGACCTCACAGCACTTCTATCAGTGAGTGAAGGATTCGAATAATGCATTTGTCTTCTACAGTGATTTCTCCTTATACTCCCTAAAAGATCTCCCCATAAAATGCCCACAGCCCAAAGTCCATATACAAAAAATGCATTTAAGTTCTGTAGTTCATGACAGCCCTAACTGATGTGAGATATGCTGCATCTTCTATTATTAATTACCGATATACATAAAACAACATATTTTTATTGCCAAAATTGGATATGAGTGAATGGAAGAGCTTTTTTGTATAATCACCAACGGTTCTTTGTATGATTACTGATGTTCCCTAGCTCTAGTCAAAGAAGTAATCACCACTTGCAGTCACATTTTACATCTATGTTTCATGGCCGTCACAGCAGACAGAAGGTCTTCCATTGCATACCTTTGACAGCGCAGGCGCCTTTTTCACAAATCTCCATTGCAGAATACCCAACATGGCTGGATTTTGGTTTCTCATTTGCTTTCAACTCAGAGAAGAGCTTCTGCAAAACAAATATTTGCCAGCTGGCAATTAAAAAGGAAAACTCAAAATGTACTGTTAATAATAATTTGTGTAATGTTAACATCTGTCTAAGGACCAGGCCTGGTGCAGTTGGCCGTATATCAGTCTTTCATCATTGCCATCCATGCCTGTATCATTTTTGATTTCTGGAATAGACACATTGTGATCGCAACTTCAGTGGTGGTTCCTCCACTAAGGTGGAGCAGCGCCGCCCCACTGCTAAAAAGGAAATATAAGATTATAATAACACAATGTTATTAGCATTTTATTTTTCCATACTGAGGCAGTTTTATGTGGCGGGGCAAGGCTGGGCTGTCGTCACAGCCAGCAGGGTTTGGAGTGGTTGGGGCACTTAAGTGCACATGACAGTTTGGCCAGCCGTCTTCGGCAGGCCAATTTGTCATGCGCACTTACCATGTTCTCCACCTATCTATATTGCACAGCCTGGGTGGAGATCATGCACAGGCTCCCAATCCCTGTCTGAGCTCCGAACCAGGGCACTCAGACCAATCACAATGGTGCTGTCATACTGCTGAAAGCACCGTCGTGATTGGCTTAGAGAAGCCTGTGTGCGGGAGGAACAAAAGAGGACTGAGGAGAGGCTGCGTCTGGCAGCCAGGTACGCAACATTTTCTTTTTCACCCCACCCCACCTGTACTATTCCGTGGCAGCCACCACTGCACAACTTCCTTTGCAGAAATAAATCTCACGTTAGTTACATATAGAGTGGGCGTTCGGCGCTTAAATCTGCCCATATTGAAACACCTCTGAGTCTTTTCACGCCATACAGTTTCTTTCTACAACCTGCATGAGTAACCTCAAGACTAGGCCATCAATGCCGTAAATGTAGTAGATGAAAAACCTATATATTAAAACTTTCTCAGAGTTCACTTTGCAGGACAATGTATTCTCAATCAAAAATTCCTAAAGTGGCTGTAGGGTTTAGAACCTATACTTTCCAAAATTGTTTTAAATCTGAAATCTGAATTTAAATATGAGAGACAAAATGAGAGACTTATTACTAATGTTATGACCTCAGTGCCGGGGGCATTGTATCTGTGGCTGTTATGTATTGCCCTTATAGAGGTATTCTGAATTGCCTCAGCCTTTTAAACACTACAGTGGCAATCCTGTACTGAGATCACGACTGGTAACCTTGCATAGGATGGTAACTAATGTAATCTTCTCTGATGTGTACAACACTAATATTATTAGTAGCTCTGGATGATTTTCATAGAATATAAGTAGATCTTAACAGTGAAAAGGTTGGAGGTCCGTGCTTCACTCAAACATTGACAGCATTAATAGGTCTGGCATTGGCAAACATATTTTTTTAAATTGTATTTTACAAACATATGGGCCATGCAAAAAATTGGCAAACATAAAAACTATAAGAATAAAGCAGGGCCCAGCAGACAAGGCACACCAAGTCCTTTTCTGGTGGTGGCGCACATGTGATTTCTCACAGTATAAGACAGCCAATGATGAAGTAGGCTGGTCCACTGCCTCATGATATATGCTGTGGTGGGCGGAAGCGAAACATACATGTGACAAAAAGACCAAAAGAGTAAGAAGGATCTAATAATCTCGACAAAAGCATCATAAACCTTAATGCTTGGGTCAGTGACACACTCAATATAATTGTGTCCCGGAGGCCGGTTACCACCGCAAGAACCTCCCCTTCCACTCCTTGGTTCTCAGCGAATATCAGAGCCAAAAAAAGTGAATGTAAAAGACTGGAGCACAAATGGAGATTACTGTACTCTCAGGAGGACAAAACTGGTTATCGAGCAGCACTTAAAGAGTATTGTAAACTTCTCATTGGAGCAAAAATAGATTGTTTTACTGATTGCATTGCCAGCGCTAAGGACTCTTCCAGAGAGATTTTTAAGGTGGTGAAGTCCTTCACTAACCCGACAGCACTTATGCACTCTATTACCTCTACACAGGGATTTTGTAAAAAGATGTTGGATTCCTTCGAGGAGAAAATAGTCCAGAAATACGCTTCTTTCCCTGTAGCACACCCTCACCCTGGAGAGGACACTTTTAGTAGCACTTGTGACACTCAGTCAGTGTTCTCAGAATTTGCAACTATCTCGTTAGAAGCTTCCTTGGGGTAACTCCAGAAATTTAAATCCGGGTCACCTGGCTATCCCTGGCCAGTGAAACAATATTGTGCCTTGGCTGAGCTGCTCAACCACCCCCTGAACGCCATCTGGAATTCCTCTCATAGAGAGGGGATTTTTCCCTCGGCCTGGAAACAAGCGTTTCTCCTTCCTAGTCTAAAGAAAATCAATGCTGACCCTGCAGTCACTAGTAATAATAGGGCCATTTCCCTGTTGCCTGCCCTTGCTGAAATACTAGAGAAGTTAGCTCACCAGCAGCTGGCAGCTTTCATTGAATCCAATGGCGTACTACATGAATCCCAGTCTGGCTTCCGCCCTGGCTTCAGTACAGAAACAGTGCTGATTGAGATGGCAGATGCCATTCGATGGGCAGTGGATGGTGGCTCTGCGGTCAAGCTGGTGCTTCTCGACCTGTGACTGTCAGCAGCATTTGATACGGTGTCCCATTCCATCTTAATGGACTGCCTCAAGTGGATTGGCATCCAGGGGACAGCGCTTGACTGGATCGCGTCTTACCTACATGGCTGAGAACAACAGGTCTTGATCCATCCTTACACCTCCCCCGCGAAATCATTAGAGTGGATGGGTACCACGCGGATCGGCCTTGAGCTCGTTACTTTTCAACATCTATTTGACTCCACTCGTGGAGTAACCACTGCAGACCCTGACGCAGAGGTCAAGCCCAGGACCAGGGTTCAATTCCCCGCCTCGGCGGGTCTTGGGCTCAAATATTCCGCAGACCTGATAATTCTCGCCTCGGTGCCTATTCCAATCATGGAGTCCCGCTCTGCAACTCTGGGCAATAGCTTGCTTAATCTCCACAACGGCCCCCACAACGCTAAGGATGCCTGGCCTCCACCTTGGAGGTGCCCAGGAGTTACCGCCTCACAGGGAAAGCCAGGATGGGTTCCACAGCGGTATTCGTACAATCGCCTTGAGACCCTTGCGGGTGAGTAGTGCGCTATACAAGTATCAATTTACATTTACAATTTACATTTACATTGCTGACACTGGGATCAAGGTGATATCTTACGCTGACGACACTCAACTAATGTTTACTTTCAGTGGAGTGTCGGCATCCTCTTTTGACTCTCTGAAAGTGTGCCTAAAAAGCATCTCTGCCTGGATGAGCACTAATTTCCTAAAACTTACTGCTGACAAGACGGAGGTCCTGTTTTTTAATCAAGCGGTGGTACCCTCTTCAGCATTAGGTGGCCAGCTGCTTTAGGATCTCCCCTACACCTAAGGATTCAGTCAAGAATCTTGGAGTCAGGGGGGACAAAGATCTGTCCCTTGCTACCAATGTCCAACAGGTATCTGCGGCCTGCTTTGGTAAGATAACAATCATCAGAAAATGTATTGACTTCTTGCCTGAGTCAGCACGGAAAAATGTTGTTCAAGCTCTAATCACTTCCCATCTTGATTATGCTAACAGTCTCTAAATGGGTCTGCCCATTCGACTGATCTGGAGGCTCCAGATAGTGCAGAATTCAGCAGCCAGACTGGTCTGCAATGTTCCTCTTTGCAAACCTATCTCTCCTTACCAAAGATAGCTGCATTGGCTACCTGTGGCCAAACGCATCGAATTTAAGGCCTTTACGTTTGCTTTTCGGGCACTTCAAGGTCGGGGGCCTTACCACTTGAGGAAGAGACTTCGTCTTTACCAGCAGAACAGATCGATTAGGTCTAACCACAAACATTAACTTACCACCCCCCGGTTCACAAAGGGCAGAATGGTGGGAAGGACTTTCGAGGTGCAAACCTCTAAATGCTGGAATAATGTTCCTCCTTAATTGCACGCATTGCAGTCCAAACAGGAATTTAGAAAGGCCTAGAAAACCTGACTCTTTAGTCGCAACTAGCAGCCCGCCCCGGCTTTGCCCGGGGCAGAAGGGGGCTGGGGGCAGCATTTTAAGTCTCTGTGCACCCCCCCCCGACATTGCCCAGTCCGCATCCCTCCAGCCTCCCGCCCGACATTGGCCATACCGCCTCCCGCCTCCCGCCTTGAGCCTTGTGCCTTGTGCCTTGAGCCTCCCGCCCGCTGCCCCCCGCCCTGACATTGGGCATAGCGCCTACCGCCTCCCACCTCCCGCCTCCTGCCTCGCGCCTTGAGCCTCCCGCCCGCCTCCCGCCCCGGCTTTGTAACCCACCCCCCAGGTCCTGACTTACCTCATCCGCCGCTCCTCCCTACGCTGGAGTGTTTACCTCTCCACTGCTTGACCGCTTGTCAGCTACCTCATCCGCTGCTCCTCCCCGCGCTGCCACTGCTCCTCCGCCTCTCGCCGCTCCGCAGCTCCTCCCGGCGCTCATGTTCTCCCCTCTTCCTGTTGCTGGTGAACCCCGCTCCTCCCCTCACGCAGACGCTCCTACCGGCGCTCATGTCCTCACTCTTCCTGTTGCTCGTGAACGACGCTACTCCCCTCACGCATACGCCGCGGCCGGCGCTACTTGCAAGGGACTACTTTATTTTTATTTCTAAATATTTTAAACAACGTTTTTTTTATTTTTATGTAGCCTATGTCCTTCTGCTTGCCCTGAGGTTTTCTAAGATGTCTTGGGTGTTCAGATTGGTGGTGTAGTTTTCGAGTTTACCTGGCTCAAAGGTGCAAGTTCTCTCTTTATAATAGTAGTATAGATGACTAAATGTATACTGTCCACTATCTCTAGTTCTGCCCGTACTAGTGTCGGGACACCCCATTTGCGGTAGCTGTTCTCTGCTCCATTGCTGTCTGCTGCCGGCTTCCACACTCAACAACTGGTGCTATGTCAGGCGAGGCCAGTCTCGCGCATCACATCCAGCTCCCACTCCTATAAGGAAAGACCAGCACTCGTGATTGAGGTTAAATCCTCAATCTGGATTTATTCACACACTTAAAAAAAACGCGTGTGTCAGCGGCCGCCTCACTGTCAATGTTTTGTATGTCAATTACACATCATTTACATCATACAAGGACTACGTTTACAAACACATTGCCTAGTGCCATCTTTTAACGTGCAAGGCTACCAATTATTCGGCATATATTGTTCATTTATGTATTCAGCATGCATTTTTCGTGTGGGCAGGTCAAAGTCATTTATATTTACTTAAGCAGTTCCCCAGTTTGGAACTAGTAGCTGAGTATCAGCTTGATCTCAATTTCAGACATCAATGTCTACACCGCCATGAATAAATTCAATATATATATATATAATTTTCCGTCAGACTCTATGGCACTAGTGTCCGCCCCTTGTAGGTTGAATAACCTACACACACAATTGTGCCCTGAATGGGCGTTACTCAATTTGACCTCTAGTGTATGTTATCTCCCTAATTGTTTAGGTTTCACTGGGATCACATGCTGTTGCTTCCTTCTATTCGTATCCCTGCTTTATTACCAGAATGTACCAGAATCCTCCTATTACTATACCCCTTTTCATATTCCTATTCTTGATTTAGCTTACACCTCCTCCCTTTATAGATGTACTGCTAGTTCCTCCCTACTATTGAGACCTTCTGGTGATTTAATCTGCATGTCAATTATATAACGCAACTCTAATCGTCTCAGCAACAGAGAAGAGGGGATTGTGCACGACTCCTCACCGCCGTGACCGGGACTGTTTCCCTGAAGCATTCCAAGTTCGGCTGACTTTTCGAATTAGCCAAAATAAGACTCTGAGGGGTACGGGAACAACATATTTGTAACAGTACTGTGACTATTACATTCATGGCATAACAAGATAGAGGAGCACACTTAGGTGACCCGGAAAGGAAAAGTAAATGTTTAGTGAAGCGGCGAGCTGCGAAGCTGCCACTGGTATATCCAGACTGTGCCAATGGGGACACACTCAGGGAGAAAGTTCCACCTCCAACCTGACACAGTCTCATCTAAGGAGCAAGTACCAACAATTTGAGAGGCTCTATGAGAGGGATATAAGGAAGTGGTGGGAAGCCACCTCCTTACAGCTATCTTGATGTCAACAGAGTACCCAGGGACCTTAGGATCTACACGGTTCAAGCATACGAAAATCCTAATCCGAGATTGCTTGATGAGTTGGCGGAACATACAGCAGACTCATCAAAATGAATGCGCAAAATATTGGTAAAATTCGCTTGAAGTGATCGCGAAAAAACCTTGAAAGAGAATAAAGTTTTGGAAAAGAGCAGACTAAACAAAGGAGACAGAGGGAAAGAAGAGGAGAAGAAAGAAATAATCAAGAAACTATTGGGAACATATGAAAAAAAGATACAGCAACGAAAACAACAGAAGTTCGAGAGAGACGCCAGGGATTACGAACAAGGAAGGATCCTGATCTTTGCCAGGAGATACAATGAACACTTGTCCTGCACATCTAACCTGGGCCTCTATTGGAATTCTATAACGCATATTAGCAAGCCCATTATCGCCGTTTTAGCAGCAGATTCCTGCCGCTAAAACAGCATTAATTTTAACGAGGTGCTTGCTAATATGCCTGTGTGTCTTTATGTTCAGCGTTACTTTGTTACCGCTACCTTTCATGAAAAAATAAATACTTTTCACTACCTGCTTGCTCATTCGTTGGTGTCTGAAGTGGCTTCGCCCTTGAGCACAGTTGAGGTGGGAGGTACGTCGACCTGTGTACGTAACAGGTTTTGACCATTCAGTAGCACAGGCTGTAAAGGGCATTTTTGAAGTCGCTGTAAAACATGATTAGCATTTTATTTACACCATGTAATTAGAATTAAAATCATCACTTATGTAACTTTTTTGCCATCACTCATTTTGCTATCACTCATTATCAAATCGGATAAAGCCTTCTCCAATGAAATTAAAAGAAAAATATAGCCACAGTTTTATTTGACATACATTATGAGAACAGTTGTCAGTACAGAGAACATCTTGGCACAGAGATTAGGTAGGGGAAGAAGGTGAGAAAAGTGTGGTGGAAAAAGGCTTGTGAGACATACCACATCTTGTAACTGTGAGAACAAAAAATATAAACCCAACTAAAAGGTCACAGGTCGACATGAAAGTCAGCCTCCCGAAAACAGAAGAGGGCTGGGTCGCAGGCAAGAAATTAATCATCAGGCGTGTCTGTAAGTGTCAATGCAACCGTTAATGTTAAAAAAAAAATGATGTGCTAAGTCGCTGGAAAGGGCACAATGCAGCTGTAAAAATATTGACACGTCAATAAGATACGAAAAGAAAGGCAGAGTGACCACAAAATGTAATGAGGAATAAATAACAAATCTGGGGGCATATTACCAACAACTAGCGATAATTTTTGTCTCTAACTTGTTTAGAGACAAAAATTATCGCCGCACATCGGCGAATTTTATCGCAGATAAACCTTGCTATTAACAAGGTTTATCGCAAATGCGATAAAAAATGGCCGAAATGCATGAATATCGCTGAAAAGTCAGCGATATTCATGCATTACCGAGCTAATGCTCTTAGCCATGTTATCCACCTCCCATTGGATAACATGGCTAAGAACTGCTCAGGGCAGGTGAGCTTTGGAGAGCTTTGGAGATATTCGCGCTTAGCGCGAATATCTCCAAAAGTTGGTAATAGGAGATAGCGATGTTAGGGACTGTGTCCAGTCGCTAACATCTTGGCACGCCCACTTTGCATGTCATTAGTGATAAATATCACTGACATGCAAAGCAAGGCCCAAGATGGTCGCTATCTCCTATTAGCTGTCACTAACTGGTGTTAGCGACAGCTTGGTAATAGGGAGATAATTTTATCTCCGCTTTCTTGGCTTTTAAAGCCAAAAAAGCGGAGATAAACCCCCTTGATAATATGCCCCTAGGTTCACAGGGTTCTGCCAATAACAGATTTTGGCCAAATTTCATATAGTTTGCACAGAGGGAAAAACTGATCGATTTTATATTGATTGTCTAATGGACCTGGGGCATATTACCTGGAAGTGCGTTAGAAAACGCACAACGCACATTCCCATATCGCCGGATTTTCTCGCCGTGATAGAGCGCAATTATCAATGCGCATCACGTAAGCGAAATGAAATCCGGCGTTAGTCGGCGATATGGCACATTAGCGTATGAAAACAAACGCTGTTTTCATGCGCTAATGTGTGCATTGATAATATGGGGGGTGGAATCAGCGTTATGATCCACACCCCCATTTTATCAATGCCCTAACACCTGGTCAGAACAGGCGTTGGGAGACCTGTGATAAACAAGTTTATCACAGGTCTGCCTCTCCCAACGCCTGCCTTGACCACATTTTACATGTGGTTGGACGTGGGAACACCCACTTTGCATGTCATTAGCGATGTTTGTCGCCGACATGCAAAGTGGGCTTGAGCCAGGAGTAAAAAATGCCCTTGTGGATAGGGCTCAAGAAGTATTGCCGCTTTCCCGGCACAATTCGCCGAAAAAGCGGCGATACTTCCCCTTGCTAATATGCCCCCTGATTTGGAAGACCCACGTGAAACAAAGCTGAAATGCACTCCTGCAGATTGAAGGCCTGATTACGATGCCGCCCCACTACCGCACCGCCAAAGCTCACAGCCGGCCACCCGCCAAATTACAAGTATTTTCGTACTCTGTCGGGCAGTTCTTTGGTGTTTCCACCACGGTGCCTTTCAAAAAGGAACCACATTAGGAACATCAAAGGCCATTCCTGCACGGCATGGACTGTTAAGCCCATGCCATGCAGGAACAGGAGGTGCATGCACGCCGTAGGTGGGCACATCATGTGCCCCCCAGAGGCACAAGGGGGCCCTGTAAGGCCCTTTTTGTTTCCTCAGTACCAAAAATTTCACCGCCATGAAAAGTGAGGTGAGAGGAAACTCATAATAATACCCTTGGAGGCACGGCAGTGGCACCACCAAGCATATTGCAGCCTCAGGACCGCCACCCCACCGCCGGAGATCGCGAATCCCTGGCGGTTGCGGCGGTCCCTCACGGTCCGACCGCAACGCTCGTAATGCTGCAGTTGGACTACTGCTGCGGCGGTCCACGACAGCCACTGCACCTTCACCACGCCTTTGGTGTAATCAGGCCCTTACTCATAATTTTAGATTTAAAAAATCCCAGCAATATTCCTGCTAAGATATACAATTAGAATTTCTACTGGGTAGAATGTCTTCATGAGTAAATCATGTCATGCAGAAAAGTGGAGGTGCCCTTTTTTAGTTTTTGCTGTTTGTCACCTGGGGAAAATTTCGCTAGGAGTGAGCGAAATATGCGTATTACACAAAGCGCAATTTGCCTTTCATTTCCATAAAAAATGTACAGCAGGGTATACCTCACCGACTAACGTCACGAAAGATTACCCTCTTGTTTTAAGAAAAACACATGGGCCTGCATACCACTCCTATGTATTACGGAGTTGTTCCCTGAATTTACATCCTGGAAAGGTGCACTCCTTCCTTTGCAGAATGTTTGCAGTGTGAGGTGCGAAGCTACCTGCAAGTGCGGGGTAAATACACACTGGCTTAAACGTTTGTGGGTGTTCACTTATTCCTGCAGTTGCCACATGAATATTCTTATTCCCGCCCTTTCTCCTGCATTAACAAATGCAGAAAACCCCATCACACCAGTTTTCCCTTCTTCATAAATTCCATATACCCTAAGGGGCAGATTTACAATTACTGGTGCATCCCTGCATGTCGGCAGGGATGCGCCAGTAATTGTGCGCCGCAGCTCCGCCACCCTTGCTGCGCCGCATTAACAATGTGGCGTACCATGGGGCAAAAACGGCACAGATGTGTGACGCATTTGTGCCGTAAAAGTGGCGCATTGCTGGAGTTGCGTCGAAAGCGCGAAGCAGCTCCAGCAATGATCAGGGGCCCTATGTGTACAATGCTGCATCAATCCTTATGCCTGCTTCAAGCAGGCGCAGGGTTTTGATGCAGCATGGGCCCAAAAGTGACTGAGTGAAATCTTGTAGATTTCACACAGCCACTTTTGGGAGGCGTTCCTGGGCCGGAACGCCTCCCCCTGCGATGGTACGCCTCTTCTGGCGCAGGGCTTTACAACGTGACGCATCTGGGAGATGCGTCACGTTGTAAATACCCCGCACCACGGAGCATCTTTTGCGCCACCGCTGCGTCACAAAAGTGACGCAACGGTGGGCGTAAAAGCAGCGCAAGGGGTTTGTAAATCTGCCCCCAAATTTGCAAAGAAAAAAACGCACAGTTTGTCCTGACAAACCGCAGTTTTTAGACCCCTAAAGCTTTGGAACCTGTTTCCGACATCCATAACACAGAACCAAGCACTCTTGGGTTTCCTAAATTGCAGTTCTATTTTTCACATTTAAAAAGAGGCCCAAATTCATCTGCTCTTATATAATAAGTAAAATATTGCCAAAATGAATGACCCCCTTTTTGCAACAGTGAAATGAACTTGGGAACAAAAGCTGCCTCTATTCTCGATGAAGCAAGTAAACTTGGTGCAAAATTTGTTCCCATACCAGCCTAGAATAAATGCTGAGTGAGGTGCTATTGGTTAATGATTTGCGTAATGGGGTCTACATTGCACACCTAAGTGCAGATTTACAATAACTGGCACATCCCTGCATATCAGCAGGGATGCGCCAGTTATTGTGAGTCATGGTTCCACCACCATTGATGCGCCGCATTTACAATGCGGCGTACCATGAGGCAAAAATGGACAGATGCGAGATGCATCTACTGCCGTAAAGGCGGCGCATTGCTGGAGTTGTGTCGCAAGCGAGACGCAGCTCCAGCAAGGCTTGGGGGTGCCCTATCTTGCTAATTCTGCATTAATCGTTACGCCTGCTTCAAGCAGGCACAGGGTTTTGACGCAGCATGAGCTTAAAAGTGACTGAGTGAAATCTTGTAGATTTCATTCACCCACTTTTAGGGGGCGTTCCTGCGCCGAAACGCCCCCCGGGCAGGAACGCCTACATGTGGCGCAGGGTTTTACAACGTGATGCATCTCCCAGATGCATCATGTTGTAAGTACCCCGCACCATGGTGCAGGATTTGCGTCGCCGCTGCGTCACAAAAGTGACGCAACGGCGGCGTAAAAGAGGTGCAAGGGCTTGTAAATCTGCCCCTTAGTACTTATTTTATGAAAGGCTTCTGAGACTTGCCCTGTAGGTTTTTAATATTCATTATCAAGTGTGATGAAAACAGATGAGATTTTAGGTCCTTTATGTGAGAGGCAGCACAGTTCCTATGCAAATGAAAGGCCACACATGGCAGTGACCTGTGGGGCACAGTTACATAAATTGTGCTGGTGGTTGCAGGCAGTAATAGCAATAGGGTAATCCAGTATTTCTCAGAATCTGGGCAATCGCTACAATCATAAACACTAACTGGTTCTATCTGGTACAAGGTCCATAGGCATTTGGAGGAGTTTAACTATGGTGATGTGCACACCATATTTAACTTAAAGAATATCTTCATTTGTGCACACTTGAGTAGGGTGCATGAGTACTGGTCCTGTTTCTATTTAGCGGCAGTGATGTGTGCAGCGCAGACATTAACTTTGACTCCAGCAATACCATTTTTGCTGTGTCCGGGGGAGCCATGCATAAAGTGGCAAGAATAGAAAGATTATTTTGAGAACTATATGGTCACCATAAACAAGGATAAGTTGACAGTACAAACAGATGGAGAAGAAAGTGAGAGGGAAAATGAAATTCATGTTTATGTAAATGCTTTAAATGATTTAGAAAAGTATTATGCCCTAACTGTGTACATTGCTATAGATAGGTATTATTTTTTTCGCAGAATACAAGAGCATAACTAAACGATTATTGATTATTTGGCTGTACTTAAAAAAAAGGATATCAAATCATTATGCTGAATAATAACAAGAGGGTACGAGAGAGGTTATGGGCCATGGGAGATGGTACATTAAGCAAAGTTTCGGCGGTTGTAAGGAAAGTAGAAGTGTTGTTGAGGGGTGCTGAGGCTGCTTTGGATGATTGAAAAGAATGTGTTGTATATAACAAGAAAAGTTATAAACCTGTTAAAAAGAATGTGGAAGGAAGTAAAGGTCAAGAAGTAAAGGAACCTAGGAAATATTTTGCTTCAGCAAAAGTGGAGTACAGGCGAGAAGGGCAAAAAGGGTTAGGTTGCTATAGGTGTGGCACTCAGGAACACCTTACTAACAGTATACAGTGCAGGGCAAAGGATAAGAAGTATTCAGTTTGTGGGCTAATTGGATATTACACACATGCGTGTAGGAGGAGATATAGAAGGGAAAGAGTGCAGTGTGTAACAGAGAGAAAGAAAGATGTCTCATCTGAGGAAGAACGGTTCGATGAAGAGGATGATCGTGTAATAAATAGTAAATGATGTAATTTTGGACATAGAAGATCGTCGTAGAAATAAGCCAAAATGTGAAGTTACGGTGGCTGGAGTTCCTGTAATTCTTGTAGCTGATTCAGGATCACTGTTCACTATTATTAATCTGGAGATGTGGAAGGAAAAGTTTAATGGTGTGATTGAAAGTGAGTTAAAAAAAAATGTGAAAATAAGGCTGAAAGCTTTACTGGTGAGGCTATTCCCATGGTGGGGTGCAGGGATGTGTCTTTTGCTTTTAAAGGGAGAAAAGCTGAGGGAGAATGTATGTGGCTGAACATGGACCTTGTGTTTTGGGTTGGAGAGATCAACGGAGCTTAAATATCATCCTCAATCCTAACAGTAAAGAACTAGTGTTAGTATTAGATGATGGTAACATTGTGGGGAGGAACTGTGTGAAGAGTTCTAAGGAGTACATTCTGGAAAGATTGGGATGTTAAAAGGATTCACCCATAGAATAATTTTGAAAGAGAATGCGGTTCCAGTGAATTTTAAAATGAGAAATGTGCCCTTTGTGGTTCGTGGGGAGATGGATAAGGAATTGATCAGGTTGAGGGATGTGGGCGTGATAGAACAAATTGAGTCATCTGGCTGGATGTCTCCGGTCATGGTGGCCAGGAAGCCCAATGGGAAATTTAAACTTTGTGTGGATTTGAGGAGTGTGAAATCGGCAAATTCAGGTTGACAAATTTCCGTTGACAAAAATTGGAGAGTTATTGCCAAAGACAAAGGAAATGAGCTGCTTTTCGACATTGGACTTATCGTCGACATATCATCAAGTTCAACTTCATGAGGAAAGCAGGAAGATTACAGCGTCTGTTACACCTTTTGGATGCTTTCAGTATGTTAGGATGCCATTTAGACTGGCTTCGGCGGACTTAGTGTTCAAGAGGTCGATGTGTGAAATTCTGAAGAACATTAGTGTCATTGTGTATTTTCAGGACAATGTACTCATTAATGGGGAGAATAGGAAGGTACAGGATCAAAGATTGAAGGAAGTCATGAAAGTGTTAGAAAAGAAAGGGATAACAGCTGACTTTTCAAATTGTTTATTTGCACAAAACAAAGTGACTTATCTTGGTCATGTAAGGATGGTATTTCACCAAAGAAAGAATTGCTTGAGGCTTCAAGAGCTACTAATGAACCTGAAAACAAGGATGAAGTGCGCTCATTTCTTGCTCTAGCTGAATTTTATTAGAAATCTGTAAGAAATGTTGCAGAAAAAACCTATGATTTGAGACAAACTTTTAAAAATCGGAACAAATTTGAATGGAGTGAAAAGTGTAAGGAAAGTTTTGAATTAATAGAAAAAGAAATTTGTAATGCAGCACCTATTCAGGGGTACGATCCAGAGCTGAGTAGCGTACTTACGGTGGATGCGAGTGGGAAAGGTTTGGGCTCAGTGTTAACTCAATGTGAGAGTGGTGGAAAAGAGGTTGTAATTGGGTTTGTGTTTAGAAGTCTTACACCTTCTGAAGAGGTCTATTCAGTAATTGAAAGAGAGACTCTTGCGTGTGTATGGGCAATGGAGCATTTTAGAGCGTTTGTGTGGGGTACAGAGTTTGAAGTTAGAAGTGATCACAAGCCTTTAGTGAGTTTACTCACTACTTAGGAGCTAGTGAAGGCATCAGCAAGGATTGCAAGACTTTCAATGAGATTGCAGGATTATAACTATAGGATTAAATATGTGCCTGGTGTGCAGAACAAAGAAGCGGACTGTTTGAGTTGCAAGCCATTACCCATTAAAGAGGTTCAGAAAAGTGTGTGGGAAATTGCGTTTATGGATGATGAAGGTTTGGATTCAATTGGTATTGAGGAGTGGAAAGGCGAGTCTGCAAAGGATGTTTTGTGAAAGAATGCATTTGAAAGGGTTGGGTTGTTAAGAAGCCTGACCAAAATGAGTTGAGAAGTTTTTGGGAAAACCGAGGTGAGTTGGGAGTGGAATGTGATACTGTGGTAAGGGGAGGGAAGGTAGTTCCCCCTAAGGGTTTGAGAGAAAAAGTGATGGATTTGTGTCATGAAAGACATTTTGGAATTGTGAGGACAAAGAAAAGAGTGAAATCTTTTTTTATTGGTGGCCAGGTGTGGGTCTTGATGTTGAGAGAAGAGTAAGGGACTGTATGTAGTGTATTAACTCGGACAAAAGTTTGCATACTTTCATTGATACCACTTGAATGTCCAAAGATGGTATGGGACATATTAGCTGTGATTGATTGATTGATTTTGATATTTATATTGTGCAACATTCACCCGAAGGCAGCAAGGCGCTAGAGATAGACCGCAGATAACACATCGTCCAGAAGAAGAATAGCAAAACTTCAGCTCACCGTTTACCTGAGAACAGCCAGGTCTTAAGGGCTTTTCTGAATGGGAGTAGAAGAGGAATAGATCTAAGTGCGAGGGGTAGGGAGTTCCAGAGCTTACACGCTGCCACTGAGAAAGCCCTGTACCCCCACTTCTTCTTCTTGGTTCTTGGAACCAGAAGTTGCATTTGATGAGAGGAGCGAAGTAGTCGACCTGGGGAGTACCATTTCAACATGATCTCAGTCGCTTAGGATAGAAGGCATGTAATGACTTATGGACCATACACAGTGCTTTAAAACTGATACGTTGTTCAATGGGAGGTCAGTGTAGGTGTTCTAGTCCCTTTTTGGCTGACTGTCTTTTGGGAATGTCCAAAATGAGTCTTGCCAGTGCATTCTGCAGTACCTGGAGTTTACGTTGTAAACACTTACTAGCAGCCAGGTACAAGGCATTGCAATTGTCTAATCTGGCCATTACTAGAGCCTAGCTGTAGATTTTGTGTGTTCTGTAAAGTATGAATCTGGAGAAAGTAAGGGGCATATTATCAAGGGGGTTTATCTCCGCTTTTTTGGCTTTAAAAGCCAAGAAAGCGGAGATAAAATTATCTCCCTATTACCAAGCTGTCGCTAACACCAGTTAGTGACAGCTAATAGGAGATAGCGACCATCTTGGGCCTTGCTTTGCATGTCAGTGATATTTATCACTAATGACATGCAAAGTGGGCGTGCCAAGATGTTAGCGACTGGAAACAGTCCCTAACATCGCTATCTCCTATTACCAACTTTTGGAGATATTCGCGCTAAGCGCGAATATCTCCAAAAGCTAACACCTGCCCTGAGCAGTTCTTAGCCATGTTATCTAATGGGAGGTGGATAACATGGCTAAGAGCATTAGCTCAGTAATGCATGAATATCGCTGACTTTTCAGCGATATTCATGCATTTCGGCCGTTTTTTATCGCATTTGCGATAAACCTTGTTAATAGCAAGGTTTATCTGCGATAAAAATCGCCGATATGCGGCGATAATTTTTGTCTCTAAACAAGTTAGAGACAAAAATTATCGCTAGTTGTTGGTAATATGCCCCTAAGTTTCTTATCAAGTTCGTGGATTATTTCAGTAAGTGGGTTGAGTTGGAAGTTGTGGAAAGAGCGGATGCAGACACAGTGGTGAGATTTTTGGAGGATGTTTTTTTAAAGGAAGAGTTGCCTAAAAAATTACTGAGTGACAATGGAGCACATTTTATAGCAAATAAGGTGGAGGATTTTCTGAAAAGAAATGGTGTGCGGCATGTAAAGACATCAGTGTATCATCCAGCAGGAAATGGTGCTTAGAAAGATTTAATGGTGTGATCAAAGGTACTATTCAAATAGTATGTGAAAACAAAAAGAAATGGGAAGTTGAGTTGAAGAAAATTTTGTGGGGATATAGGATGACATCAAGTCCTATTGGTTTTACTCCTTTTCTAAAGATAGTAATGGGTGGATGAGTAGTTCACGACAAGTTGAGAGGTAACCAGAAGAAGTAAAGAAGAACATTTTGAAAGCTCAAGGTGTGCATAATAAGAATTTTGATTTAAGGAATTTGAGTAAGGAGGAAACGTTACAGGTGGGAGAGTGGGTGATGGTGAAAAAGGTGGGCAGAGTTTCTACAGGTCAGAGTGTATTTTTAGAACCATTAAGGGTGGTTGAGTGTTTTTAAAATTCTGCGAGGTTAAGTGATGATCATGTTTGGCATATGAGTTGTATTGCTAAGTGTAAGAATTGTGAGAGGAAGGAAAGAGGTGGATAGGACGTGCTGGATTTGAATGATTGGTTGTGGGAGGATGAGGTGTATGATGAGTCAAGGTGTGTTCAATCTGAATTGGAAATTGTTGAAGGTGAAGTGGTGGTTCAGGATCGTGATGATGTGGGTTTGAGGAGGTTGGGCAGATTGGGAAGAGTCATCCACACTCCGGGTAGATTGAAAGATGTTGTCTTAAATAGATTTGTTTGCATTTGCAACTTTTGTTGTATCCTTGTATCCTTGTATTTATCTTCAACAATTATATTGTATATAGTAAATGTAAATGTCATGGTACTTATAGAGCGCACTGTCACCAGACGGTCACCTTGTGGTGTCGCCTATTCGGCTTCCTGGCGCTGATACTCATACCGCTGTGGAACCCCTCCTGGCTTTCCCTGTGAAGTGTCCACTCCTGGGCACCCCCAGGGTGAAGCCAGGCAACCTTAGCGCTGTTGGGGCCGGTGTGGAGGCTAAGCAAGCTATTGCCCAGAGTTGCAGCGTGGGGCCCGTGATTAGAATAGGCACCGAGGCGAGAATTAACAGGTCCGAGGAAATTGAGCCAGAGAATCCACTGAGGCAGGAATCGAACCCTGGTCCCTGGCCAGAACTCTGCATCAGGGTCTGCCGCTCTAACCATTGAGCCACACTCCTTTAAGTAAAAGTTTTGTTTTCATGTTACACTGTTCCTGTTTTTCACATTGTAGGTGGGAGGGAGATGTGTGGTGTTGCCATGTTTTTTTGTGGAATATTATGATGTCATTATGAGGTATGTAGAATGTTTTGGTATTGGGTTCTTGGGGTGGCAGTTGATATTTGAGCCTGGACATTATGGGTTGTACTTAGTTTTCCCTGCTTAAGCGGAGTTGAGAATAAATAAAGGATGCTCTTTACTTTGACATTGTGTGATCATATCTTTATACTACAACCTTTACCGGAAGTATTTAGAGTATGAAATGAGGCCAAGCAAAGATACTCTTTATATGCAATTAATGCAAATATGCATCACATGCAAATTAAATGGTCCTGAAAACGAACTATGTATTACAAATAGGATAAACAATACTAGCAAAATGGAGTTCCAAAAAGACAATGGGGCTCATATACAAGCCCTGTGGGCTGCCAGGAAGTCACTTTTTGTGACGTTCTGTTGGCACCCAGGGCTTAGCCATATCTATGAGGCCACACAAAACAACCCTGCATGGCTTTTCATGGCCTTGTTCATATGTAGTGAGCAACACAGAGCAAGTCACTGCATTGCCTCACACTACGATGGGGAGGCGTGCCATGAGTGTTGCGGTGGGTGTTTCCACGTAAGACCGGTGGCATTTGACACATTACAAGATTTACAACGTCCTGTAAACCTGGAAATGAGTCAAAAGCCTATGCCTGCCCAGGGGAGTCATAGGGGAGGCGCAACGAGGAGAAATAACATTATTTCTCCTTGTTTTTCACTCTTTCTATGTGTGCTGCATGCAGCCCTCTGAGCAAAGGCACAGGCAGAAAGGACAAGAATGCACTGTATCTTATAGATACAGAGCATTCCTGCCCTTTTATTTTGACATAGGGCAGAGTAGCAGGAAGGCCTGCGGCGCTGCCCAACATAAGCAAATTGTAAATGAGGCCCAAGGTTAATGCAGCACTGCAGTACTTGTGAGGGTTAACTGAACATATATTGCAAACAGGCTATTGGCACTTCAAGTGTATAATAGACAAACGGAAATAGTACCCCAGTTGTGTAAAATTACAAAACATCACATCTAGGAATGGATATGGTTATGCATCAACAAAGGAGAAAGGAAAACAGGTATAAGGTATTTGAAGGAAGTGAGTATACTGAGGGACTTATTTATGAGAGCCCTGCCTCACTTTTGCACCACGTAAAGTGCTACATGTATGACGCATGGCTCTCATTTCGATTTATGAAACCACGCAAAGCAACCCTGCATGGCTTTGAGTTGGCCTCATAAATCATGAGTAAGGCGAAGCAGCGCAAGCCTGGGAGGCGTTCCATGGGCGTTGTAGTGGGTTTATCCCATGCAGCACCCATGGAATTTGACACTGCCCCAGATTTACAAAGTGATGTAAACCTGGGGAAGCACACAATCCGTACACCTTAGGAGGTGAGGTGCAATGATGAGAAATATGTTTATTTCTCCTCGTTTTTCCACTTTCCATGTGCGCTGCATGGAAAGATGAAAATGCCTCTCAAGATTGTTTTTGTGCAGAATGGTGTGCCTTCCTGCACAAAAACATTATTGCATGCAACACAGGCACCCTGCACCATGGAGAATGGGCCCCTACGTTGGTGCTAGGCTGCTGAAAGTGTGCCAGTGCAGGGAGAAAGGGCAGGAATGCACTTAAATATGGTGCATTCCTGCACTTTCACTTTCGGGTAGGGAAGCGCAGAAAGTTGCCTTGCTGCAATGCACTATGTCAAAGTTCCATAAATCAGCCCCTAAGTATCTCAAGCGTTAGATAGATAAGGTACTCATCTCCAAACTGATAGAGACAAGAAGGCAAAGGAAATCACTGGGTACAGGGTTCAAATTCTACTATATAGAAAAAAGCGGAAATAAAAATATGTACAGGATGCGAAGTTGCAACCTAGAGTATCAGTGATATAGAAAAGTCTATCAATACTTAATGTGCTGATTTCTCTCACACGCCTCATACCTGTTTTCCTTTGTCATGCTGGGTTTCTCCAAAATTTCTTTGTCCTGATGAAGACCCTGTATCCACTTAATGACATGTCGACACATCAACATATTGATAGGTAGATATAATTTTTTTTTACTTTTACTGAACTAGGGTACAGTAAAAGTATTTAACTATTATATTATATTACAGAAGAGCCGCTAGGCTGTTACAGACTCTAGTCTGCTTGCATTGTATGTTCAGTTACCTCTCATGAGCACGGTGCCACTACACAAACTATTTCTTTTTGTAATATCATTTTACTGGCTTTGTTTATCCTTTTTGTAATACATAGTCCATTTTTAAGCACCACTTAATTTGTGTGTGATGTGTATTTGCACTAATTGTATATGAAGAGTAGCTTTCTTTGGCCTCTTTTCAAATACTACATATTTCCTGTAAAGACTGATTCCGACAAAATGAGTTAGTGTTGATGGTTGCACGTCCAGGGCACTGAACTCCTTTTGGGACCGGTACTTATTTTTCCCTTTCAGACTTTGACCAAGAGCAAGAGGGAGAGAGACAGAAAAGAGAGACGGAAGGAAGAGAAAAACAGGAAAACAGTGACAAATAGAAACATGAAATCAGGAATGTAAAAGAACCTGTATAAGTGGGATAAAAAGTTAGTAAGCATGGTAAGGTATAAAGTGCAATCAACATTAGGTAGCCTTAGCATTTGGTAACACTGAAATTCTGCAGGATCCTGCTCTTATCATTTAACAAAATAATCACTTGGTGCCCAATATCTACGACTGTATAGTTTTTTAAAGTAGAGTGGTGTGCATGCTAAACTATCGAGGGAAAGCATAAACAAATGCCCCTCGTATAAAATTGAATCGCAGGTGATTGATCGCATAAACTTTTGTGCTTCTGATCAACTAAATTAAATTGATACCTGCTATTGTTATAATTTGTTCTATAGGTTTGGACACAGTAATCAAAATACTAAAGAAGAAGAAAAGCTACACGGGTATTAAGTTTGGCAATATCTCTTTATATATATTTGTGCTAAAAGGGTACTGTTACAATAAATAAGAAAAAACAAATTCATCAAAAACAAATGGACAAGAAATAAATGAATTGTTCTTCACATCCACTTGCGCTGTAGTCCACTCTTAATAAACAGATAACAATGAATCTTGCACAGCCTAAAACAATGATTCAGTTGTATGAATTATTTAAACTTAGAAGATATGGACAAAAGAGTTGACGTTTCGGCCTTGTAGTTGTTACATCCTTAAGGCCATCCTCAGGACAATTCAATCTTTAGAGAGTAGAGACTCCCTGTGAAAGATACAATAATCATTTTGTTACCTTTCTTGTATGACAATTAAAAAAACTTTTCTTAAACCGTGTGCAAAATAGAGCTTAAAGCTCTGTCTTAATACATATTTTCTTGGCTGTAACTAACCATGTATATATATTTATCCATGAATTATTTAACCGGAGTATTACTTTGAATAAACTCCTCGTTTTTTAACTTTGTGCGTTTATGACAAAAATACCTTCATTGTCAAACCTGCATATCTTAATCAATGTCATATTATGTAACACATTGAATTTTTATGAACTTAGTCAAGGAAAAAATTAGTCAAGGAAAAAATTAAATCCTGCTGCTAGTATCACTAGCTCGTACTTCAGCTGATGTCTGCATCATGACTAATACCTTACTTTTGTGGTAGCATGGAAGAATGTATACCTTTTGTCACCCACGAACTTTCACTTTTTAAAGAAATATTCAATATTTATAAGTTATCAGTGAGAGACAACCTCACATTGATAAGTCATCTCCGTGTATTTATACATCTGGTACCTGCATATTGTCTAGATCCACACAGTTCTGGAGGATTGTGTTGACTTGGAGTTTCAAACGACCTGCCAGAAAAAAACACGTTCTAATTGCTTATAAAGATTTAGCGGCAAGGCCCTCTGCATTATACTTCTGCTAGAGTCAAAAAATTACCTTCTCTTGAAGAATATTTGAGCAAGAAAAGATGATGGGACCAACGTATTGAATTAGCATCTCCACAGCGTATCTAAAGAAACGGATTCTTTCGGTTATGACATTTTTTTGATAGCTGGATTCTTAACTGCAATACTTTGGAATCCATTACTATAGATAATGTTTTACTGATGATCTGTATGGCTTTACTCAATTGCTGGAATGTCGACCATTACCTTTACGTCACAAACAGACCTGCGCTGGTGAATAGACAAAATGTCTTGTATTCACGCCTTATATATATTTATAAAGTAATATCACAATGACTAATGCCTAACGTAAGCTGGCTACCGCTATGTTAGAAATTTTCGAAGGGACTGTGTTTAGTCTTGAGATACTAGTGTATCAATCTGTGCGCGGTCATTTAGGACCCTGATAGTTATATCGTTCTCATTGTACATATGGCTGACACTAAATTATTTGGCAACGAGAAGCAAGGCATCTTACTTACAGAGATTTAGATAGTATATCTCTGGTTGCAAATATTTATATAAGGGGCATAGCTATTCAACTTACTTGTTCGAAATGCAACTTCTCGAATCAAAGTTTGTCTCGATCCTAGCGTAGTCTCGCGAGAAAGTAACTAAGCTGGGACACGCCATGCTTCCATTTGAATACCTGCTATCGCCCGGCTTTTTTTTGGTATCTGGGTTTGTACACCAACTCCGGCAGCCATCTTACAGTGGAGTCCTCAATATAGAGCATACTATGTTAATTGTTTTAAATGCGGACGAACTCGTGTATTTAGATACCGACATCAAGGCATCCCCTATTTTGCAACTGTGGCATATATAATCGCCATATTTGAATGTGTAATTTAGAAAACGCCACATTTGAACAATATCTTAAGTTATGACGATATATATTTTCCAAAGTTTTCTTTACTGCATATTTAAACTGATTGAAGTTTGGCTCACTGGTTAGAGCAGGCAGACCCTGAAGCAGAGGTCAGACCCGGGACCAGGGTTTAATTCCCGACGCGGCAGGGTCTTGAGCTCAAATGTCCACGGACTCGATAATTCTCGCTTCGGTGCCTGACCTAATCATGGGTTCACACTCTGCAACTCTGGGCATTAAGCTTGCTTAATCTCCACAACGGCCCCCCGCAGCGGGATGCCTGGCTTTCACTTTGGGGATGCCCTGTAGGGGCTATCTCACAGGGAAAAGCCAGGACGGGTTCCCAAGGCAAGCGCTTAGAGACCCCTGGGTGATAAGCGCTATATAAATCTAACATACAATACAATACAATACAAAAGTAATTACCATGTTGCACGTTTTATAGATCCTGGCTGCACCATTACAAAAAAAATTCACTCTTCTCTCTGTCGCTTCAATACGCGCTCACAGTGTAAATAGATGTTAAAAAACATTGCGACTTGTTCTTCTACTTAATGGGGATTTCATAGATATTGTGCAATTAAGAGTATGTTTCAAGCACACAAAACCTCATTTTGATTTTTACTAGATATTATACATCATATGGTGACCTGTATAAACGTAAGGAAATACTGCAAGCTGGTACAAGAATTACATGAATCAATTCAAGTCTTGCTGTCATTCCTATGGGTATTAGCATTATCACACTGATTACATAAAAGACTTCCTGGCAACTGTAATACAGGGATCAGTATATTCAACCAACCTTACTGTCAGCCCAGATGCTGCTCACAATCTGATTTCTATAGTTTATCTAGCATTTATTATTTCATAAGGAGAACTGTATGAGTTTTATTCAAAACTCATAGAGTATTGTGCTGAGAATCATCTGAGACATGCCAGTGCATGCCACTCTGTAGCTGAATTTAAACCTTGTTTGATACTGTTAACTTCCTCTATCCAGCGATTTTCTTTCATAGTTAAGTTCTGATTCACATTTTTCTGCCTCATGGTGGGTTTCACCACTTCGATGATCCACCAGTCCATTTCCTTCTCGCTATGTTTGAGAGTTCTATAATGCTCTACCAATGAGGCATTCTCAACATTGCAGAGTATCCGTGATTGGTGCTGCAATATTCTTTGCTTTGCCAATATGGGTTGTTTTCCCTATATACGGTAAACCGCAGGGACATCTCACACAATATACCACATTTGTGGTTTTACAATTGGAGAATTGGAGACAGAGCTTTAAGCTCTATTTTGCACACGGTTTAAGAAAAGTTTTTTTAATTGTCATAAAAGAAAGGTAACAAAATGATTATTGTATCTTTCACAAGGGGTCTCTACTCTCTAAAGATTGAATTGTCCTGAGGATGGCTTTAAGGATGTAACAACTACAAGGCCGAAACGTCGACTCTTTTGTCCATATCTTCTAAGTTTAAATAATTCAGACAACTGAATCATTGTTTTAGGCTGTGCAAGATTCATTGTTATCTATTTATTAAGAGTGGACTACAGCGCAAGTGGATGTGAAGAACAATTCATTTATTTCTTGTCCATTTGTTTTTGATGAATTTGGTTTTTCTTATTTGTTGTAACAGTACCCTTTTAGAACAAATATATAAAGAGATATTGTCAAACGTAATACCCGTGTAGCTTTTCTTCTTCTTTAGTATTTTGATTACTGTGTCCAAACCTATGGAACAAATTATAACAATAGCAGGTATCAATTTAATTTAGTTGATCAGAAGCACAAAAGTTTATGCGATCAATCACCTGCAATTCAATTTCTGAAAAAATTCCCTTGCTGGCAACTTTATTGTATCAAACTTTAGCCCAAGCTCGCAAGGGTTTATTGGGTCACCCACCTTTTATATAACCTCATATAAAATGTCAAAACACCTTGAGATAGCCTTGTGAAAGCTTGGTAGTCCCAAACAGGAAATAACAGAAACTACCCCACACTTTAAGAGAAAACTTCCAGTGTCATTTGATACACCGCCCCGTCACTCCCAAGATGGCCAGGGTCCCCCATCAGAGGTGGAACAAACTCTCAGAGACCAGCTGGACGGAGGTCCTCAACGCCTTCCATCCCGCTCCACTCACTAACCTTAAGCAGGGAGTAAAGAACTTCAACGACTAGAACCCAAATGTGGGGACAGCATTGGACCCATCAAGAGTAACATTCAGAGAAATTCTTCCAAAAGGCCAACTGGTTCATCCAGGAACTCAGAAAAGCGAAATGAGACAGCAAACTGCTGGAGAAGAGAAGGCACGCCAGCAATGACATCTCCGACAAGTCAGCCTTCAAGACCCCCCACAGCCTCTACCACCCCCTGCTGCTGGGGCCCACAAAGAAGACAGACCTAGCCACACACATTGAAACCAGCGCCAATAACATCAAGGAACCTTTCAGCATTGTTAAGGAATTCTCCAATACAGCTGCCAGAGAAAACAACATCATACCCTCATTGGAGCTGTGCGACAACTTTGCTGACTTCTTCCACGACAAGATCTTAACCATATACAGACACTTCGAACCCCAACCAACACCTATGGACTTCCTCGAAAAACATACGCCACCACTGCAACCAACACAAACCACAGACTGACCACATGGAACCTCCTCTCCACCCAGGACACCACCTCCATAATTTAATCTAACCACATGGGAGCTCCCACTGACCCATGCCAGCTTCAATCCTAAAAACCAAAAGATCGGCCAGGAAGTCACCACCCTGCTCAACACTACTACCACCACTGCAACATTGCCTGGAAACATGTCAAAGTCAGAGCACTACTCAAAGAACCCTCCATCAACCCCAGCAAATTAAAAAAAAACTGGCCAATCTCCCTGCTTCCATTCCCAGTGACGGTGCTTTAAAAGATCATCAACAAGCAACTCATGACACACCTGGAGCAGAACCAACTACTCAACGCCTCCCAATCCGGCTTAGGCAGCAATCACAGTACTGAAATTGCCCTGATCGCAGTCCCTGACTAGATCTGAACTCTCTTGGATCGAGGAGAAACAGCAGGTCTGATCCTCCTCCACCTCTCTGCAGCCATCTACACCGTATCCCAACACACACTGATCGAAAGACTCCACCACATTGGCATCCAAGGGGAAACTCTCAGATGTATCACCTCCTTACTCACTGGAAGTACTCAGAGAATCCAACTCCCACCTTTCATCTCTGAACCCAAGGAAATAACATGCAGTGTCCTCCATTTCTCATCCCTCAGCCCCAGATTCTTCCAGCCATATATGACCCCGTTGGCCAACATCGTCAGATCCCACGGTTTCAACATAATTTCCTATGCAGACAATACTCAACTCATCCTCTTAATCACCGATGACCCCACCACCACCAGGACCACTTCAGATGCATGACAAGCGTTGCTGACTGGATGAAGAACAACTGCCTGCAGCTGAACATAGACAAGATGGAAGTACTGAACTTCAGCAACAGCAGCAACACATGGAACGACTTCCTGATGGCCAGCAGACCTAGGACCGGCACCCACTCCCGCCGACCACACCAGAAACCTCAGAATCATCATTGACAACAAGCTCACTTTGTAATTGTAGGAGAGTAGGGTCTGCAATCCTATGATCACCCAGATTTTTTTGCTTTTGTTTCACTGGTTTACGACTTTCTCTGGCTGTGGGCCTGCTAATCAGACCCACAGCCTGGCTGTTCTCTTTCTAAATTACGACATGTACCCTAGGTGCATTTACCAATTGGTACTGGGCCACCTTATCAGACCCTGTAACTCAGGGCATAGGTGTACCCAGGGCCGCCAGGGGCTGCAGCATGTATTATGCCACCCCTGGCTGGCCTCCTAAAGTTGACACAACTGGCTGCATGACAGCTGGGGCAAAGTAGTGTAATCACCCTTTGCTTTAGGTATAGTAGCTCTATATCTAACCATACAATGGACACCCGAGTTTCTATCAGTCACTCCTATGGCAGGCCTTGACAATCCTGAAGGCAGAGTGCGTGGGCTCGTGTGAACTAGGCTCTGGCCCGAGCCGAGCCCGGTTGCAGCTTGCGGAACCAAGATCCAATGGCTGTTCCATGGTAACGCGTACCACATCGGTAACTTCGGTGTCGCGTTATCAAGACATGTCGAGTAAGGTGTCATACGAATCGGGATGCTGCCCTCTCACCAACTCTGGCGACGAGGTTAGCATTCCGCCCTTCTCGAGGGACACGACATGTACGTAACTGTGAACCCCGGTTAAAGTTAACTAAAGCCTCAGCTCCACAAAATGGATGCTGCCACCACAGACACGAGTCTGACCTCCTGCTGCTGGGAGTCCTTCCAGCGAGGAGAGCTTGGACAAAGGGTTTCCTGTCAAGGGCGGTGTTCGCACCGTCCCAGACAGGGTTTGTGTATTCTGGGTAGGTAGGGCTTTTGCGAGAAGGTGACTGCGGAGTGGCACCCCGGTGCTCACTACGCATCTGCCGGTCAGAACCAGTTCCAGGGGCGCCAGCCCTGGCCTGGGGAAAGTCCGGCAGGGGAGAGGGGTGTAACTACCTCCCTTCCTGGTCCCACCCTTAGGGCAGGACCTAGTCATGTACCCACCCCTTTCTTTAGAATAAAGGCCGGAGCGGGGACCCTTCCAAATTAGATCATCTTTGAATCAAGAACTACTTTCTACGAAAGGACACTCAAGACTCTTCTCAAGATTTCTCCCTTGTGACTAAGGAGTAGTCACCCTGCATCAGCGGGCACCATCTAAGAACTCTGCGGTTTGCTGCAAGTCCTTCCTCAAGGAATCCGACGGCCCAGCTCGACGAGAACCGGCTTCCCTGGCACCTCTGACCTCTACCCACGTCATCAGCTCAGCTGTGATCTGTGGGTGCGACGAGACCTCGAGGGACCGGCCATTATCAGAACCTGCACGCTCTTAACCAGCACGACCTTCGAAGCAATTCCCTGGTGAGTGCTCTGGGGTCCGAGAAGCCCCGACCCTGAGCCGCTCCAGCACCGAAGTGCAGTCTCCCAGCATCTCCACGATCTGCGTGGGGCCCTTCTGCTCGCTGCTCAGCACGTTGTCTGGTCACTAGCCGCTGGCTTGTGCCCTTCTGTGACGACATCCGACAATCAACACTGCTGGTCTGGTTGCTCCAGACTGGCCCTTGCTTCCATCTTTGCGAGAAGCACCACGGACCCTCCTGGTCCACTCAAGACGCCATCTTAGGCCCACCACGTGGCCCTGAGATCTGCCAAGGCTTGTTGCCCCATCCTGGGCCCAGCGACGCCGACAACATCATCCTCCGTGGGACAGCTCGCACCTCCGCCGTGGTCGCCGACAACGCCTCCTGGTCCGTGAGACTGCAGAGCCTAGCGTCGCCCACTCACCTGGTCGAGGTGACGGCCAACTGGTGCCATCCTGGTACCCTCTGACTACTGGCTAGTAGTACGAACTTGGTCCCCTCTGCTTTCAGGTATCAACAATCTCTGATCCAGGCTTGGATCTCTACGAACTATTCATCACTGGTCGCCGGCCAGCAACTCCTTTTCTTCCGGCTCCTGGCTCGTCAGCGAAGACCCCGACGCCTGTAAGACTTGTGCAGCCGCAGCCCTCGTGGCTAGGTAACTCGGCATTTCGGTGCCTGCATAACCTCTTTACTCTAGGGTCCCGAGTCCCTCGCTTCCGACTTGCCTTATCGGGTCCGCCCGAGACCTTAAACTTTCCGTGTCCTCGGACACTTGTTTTAATTGTGCACTTGAAGTATTTTCCTAAGAGATTTGGTTCGTGCTTAGTACCCTGTCCTCATAAAGAGTCCAGGGCTGTTGTGAATCTTAATAAATATCCTGTTTATTTTCATAACACTTGTGTGGTGTCCTTTCACTGGGTGTTCAAGGGGTACATGTGTGGTAAACAGCTGGCTTAACGCGCCCTCTCGAGTCTTTAGCCTTAGACTGCTCGTATCCACGCTACTAGGATAGCTGGTCTATAGGTTGACTTACAACCAAACACCATAAGGGTCGTTGGAACGATACATAGCGGTCGCTAGAATAGCGAACGTTGCATATCGGGCCAACTTCTCACATTGGTGAGCAGCGGTTGGGATTTGAGCTTGCTGTTGTTTTACCACACGTATCCTAAGAATATCTTGTTGAAAGATCGCATAAGTACTGTTAGTACATATAACCAAAGCTTAGAATACTCTGAGTTCTACTGAACCAGCTGTTGCAGCTCCTCAAGGCTTAGCACACCTTGGCTGCAACTCTTAGCAAGGGAACAGTAGGTAAACACGTAGTGTAGGTAGGTGCATCACTTACACCACACTAGAAACAGTATGTCGGACAAAGGAGGAAACTCTGAGTCTCCCCTTGTGTCAGTTGACCCTCCACAGGTCATCCCTTCAAGATATACTGTGCTGAGCTTCAAGGAGTTAAGACAGGTGTGTCACTCCCGGAAGATCAAGCAGGGGTCTAACCCCACCACGTCCTTTCTGATTGGTCTCTTGGAGACTTATGATGCCAGAAAAGCTGAGACCCGTCTTAGCTCTTCTAATCCAGAAGGAGACATGCCTCCCCTTGAGGGAACCAGAGACGATCCTGACCTCATCCACCTCGCAACTGAGAACGAAGATGTGGAGGATGATGAGGATGAGGATCCCTCTGGGGATGAGGCAGATAAGGGACAGGTAGAAGTCGTCAGACTAAGCAGGTCCAACTTAAGCAAACATGATAGCGGTACTGGGGGACCCCTGGGGCCACTATCAGATCAGCTTAACATTGGGAATGGACGAGCCCGATCTCTGTCAAGAGACTCCGGCAGATCCCTTCAAACCAATGGCTCTCGCAACTCTTCTCAGAGAGGGATGACGTCCCCTCAGCGGAGAGTGTACGAAGCTAAGGAAAGGGCAGCTAATCTGAGGATCGAAAGGGAAGAACTTGCCCTGGCCAAAGAAAGGCTTGCCTTTGCGAGAGAGCAACAGTTAAGTGGGGTAGTCCCCACTGGTGGCAGCAATGTACCTAGCAATAGGGAAAAGAGTTTCGATACGAAACACCTTGGGAAGATAGTGCCCCCCTTTAAACAAGGGGACGACATCCACAAATGGATTACTGCTTTGGAGAGGGCCTGCACTGTGCAAGGTGTTCCCCAGAGTCAGTGGGCAGCTATCTTGTGGCTCTCCTTTGAAGGTAAAGGAAGAGACAAGCTCCTCACCACAAGGGTGGAGGATGCGAACGATTACCAAGTCTTGAAAAATACACTCGTTGAAGGGTTCGGCCTAACCACTGAGCAGTACAGGGTGCTGTTCAGGGATGCCCAGAAAACGCAGTCTCAAGATTGGTCTGACTTTGTCGATTGTGCCACTAAGGCTTTTGAGGGCTGGTTGCTGGGCAGTAAGGTTACTGATTACAAAGGATTGTATAATTTGATGATGAGAGAACAAATTTTAAACAATTGTCAGAACCAGTTGTTGCATCAGCATCTTGTCGACTCGGATCTGACCTCTCCCCAAGAATTGGGAAAGAAGGCAGACAGATGGGTTCGCACGAGAGTTAAACAGAACCAGGGCCAGAATCAAGGTGGTCAGAAGAAAGCAGACCAGAAGGGTAAAGATTCTAAGGGGGAACAAAATGACCAGAAGTCTTCGACAGGTCCCCAACAACCCAAAGAGGGAGGGGGTCAGGCTCCCCAAAAGAAGAAAGAAGGCCAATCCAAAAGATGGTGCCAGTACTGTAAAAGTAAATCTCACTGGTTTAGTGAGTGCACCAAGAAAGGAGGAGGGCAGACTCCTGCCACTGCAGCCCCTAAGGCACCTGTGCCCCCTAGTACAGTCAGCAGTGGTAGTGCGCCTCCCAAGGGTTTAGTAGGGTTAACCCTGGGTTCTGAGGGGCGTGACAACTTAGTTGGCACACTCACTCAGGCTGTCCTTGTCAGTACAGGGGACGCGGACGTGTCCCCTGACATAAGTCCCAATACCTTGGGCAAATACAGACAGACGCCTTTCATAAATGGAAAGATGGCTCAGGCCTATAGGGACACTTGTGCCAGCGTCACCATGGTGACGCCTAACTTTGTGGACCCTGGACAGATCATGCCAGGTACAGAATTCCTGGTGACCAATGCAAGCAATGTCACTACCAATCACAGTATGGCAATTGTAGCTTTCTCCTGGGGAGGGGTAACTGGCCAAAAGAAGGTTGTAGTTAGTCCAGACCTCCCAGTGGATTGTTTGTTGGGCAATGATTTGGAGTCATCACAATGGTCAGAAGTGGAGCACCGGACTCACATGGAAATGTTAGGTTTGCCAGCACATGTGTTCGCTGTGACCAGGTCACAGGTCAGGAAATGCCCCACTGAACAGGTGCTGGATCCTGGAACAACGGACCAGACACCTCCCAAGAAAAAGAGCAGTAGGGTTAAGGCTGCGCCTTCCCCCTTGCCCCAGGTCGTGGATCAAGTCTCAGAGGAGGCTGACCTACAGGAATTGAGGGAAACTGAGCCTAGGGAGTTCGAACTTGATCAAGTTGAATTCTTGGGTTCAGGGGGACCCTCAAGGGAAGACCTGGGGAAGGACCAGTTAGACTGCCCTTCTCTTGAACCCCTCAGACAGCAGGCTGCTGCTGAGGCTGCTGGGAACGCCACAGGTACCCACAAGGTATACTGGGAAGATGGACTCCTGTACACTGAGTCAAGAGACCCCAAGCCTGGCATGACCAGGAGGCTGGTTGTACCCTTGTCTCAGCGTGGTTTCCTACTTACCTTGGCCCACGAGATTCCCTTAGCAGGTCACTTAGGCCAGACGAAAACGTGGGACAGGCTTGTCTCACACTTTCACTGGCCTCATATGAACGAAGATACCAAGGAGTTTTGCCGCTCCTGTGTCACTTGCCAAGCCAGTGGTAAGTCAGGTGGCACGACAAAGGCCCCCCTTATACCAATGCCTGTGGTGGGGGTGCCCTTTGAACGGGTGGGGATCGACATCGTCGGTCCCATGGAACCACCAACAGCATCAGGGCACAAGTTTATACTGGTGGTAGTGGATCATGCCACCAGGTATCCTGAAGCTATTCCCCTTAGGACCACTACAGCACCTGTTGTGGCAAGAGCCCTAGTTGGAGTATTCTCCAGAGTGGGCTTCCCTAAGGAGGTCGTCTCCGACAGAGGTGCAAACTTTATGTCGAGCTACTTAACTGCTATGTGGAAGGAATGTGGTGTCAACTACAAGTTCACTACACCCTATCATCCACAATGCAATGGGCTTGTTGAGAGATTCAACAGGACCCTTAAAGGGATGATTCATGGACTACCTGAAAAGCTTTGGCGTAGATGGGACGTCCTGATCCCCTGCCTCTTGTTCGCCTACAGAGAAGTCCCACAGAAGGGGGTTGGCTACAGCCCTTTTGAACTTTTGTACGGGCATCCTGTAAGAGGACCCCTGTGTTTGGTGAAGGAAGGATGGGAGAGACCTCTCAAAAAGCCTGCAGCCAACATAGTGGACTATGTGCTTGGCCTCCGCTCGCGGATGGCTGAATACATGGAGAAGGCATCTGAAAACCTTAAGGCCAGCCAAGAACTCCAGAAAGCTTGGCATGACCAAAAGGCTGTCTTGACTGTTTACCAGCCCGGACAGAAGGTGTGGGTGTTGGAGCCAGTGGCCCCAGCAGCACTCAAGGACAAATGGTCCGGGCCCTACACCATCCTGGAGAAAAAGGGAGAGGTCACCTACCTGGTCGACCTGGGAACTCCCCGGAGCCCCCACAGGGTGCTTCATGTCAACAGGCTCAAGGCATATGTCGACAGGAAGGACATGAGTTTGCTCATGGCCCTAGATGAGGGACAGGAAGAAGAGAGTGACCCTCTCCCCGACCTGCTCACTCAGAATCCTGACGATGGATCGGTAGATGGTGTTGTCTTTTGTGGCAGCCTCTCCGAACGTCAACAGAGCGACTGTAAACAGGTTCTTCAGTCGTTCAGACATATGTTTTCTCTAACACCCAGCCAGACCGATTGGTGCACCCATGAGGTTGACACTGGTGACAGCTTGCCCGTTAAGAGTAAAATCTACCGGCAGCCTGATCACGTTAGAGACTGCATCAAGAGTGAAGTGCAGAAAATGTTGGAGCTGGGAGTCATTGAACCCTCGGACAGCCCTTGGGCTAGTCCCGTAGTTCTAGTGCCGAAACCTCACACCCAGGGTGGTAAGAGAGAGATGAGGTTTTGCGTAGACTACAGGGGTCTCAATGCAGTCACTAAGACTGACGCCCACCCAATACCGAGGGCAGACGAGCTTATCGATAGATTGGCCTCGGCCAACTACTTAAGTACGTTTGACTTGACAGCTGGGTATTGGCAAATCAGGTTAGCTGAGGACGCCAAGCCTAAAACCGCATTTTCAACCCCTGGTGGGCATTATCAGTTCGTGGTGATGCCCTTTGGTCTGAAAAATGCACCTGCCACCTTCCAAAGGTTGGTGAATCAAGTCCTTACTGGGCTGGATGACTTCTGTGCGGCGTATCTTGACGATATTGCTGTCTTTAGCTCCACCTGGGAGGATCACCTGGTCCACCTGCGGAAAGTGTTAGAGGCCCTGCAAGCCGCAGGCCTCACTATCAAGGCCACCAAGTGCCAGATAGGGCAGACACAGGTTGTATACCTGGGCCACCTTGTAGGTGGAGGCCAGCTTCAGCCACTGGAGAGCAAGATACAGTCAATCAGGGACTGGGCTCCTCCAACCACCCAGACTCAGGTTCGAGCTTTCTTGGGCCTGACTGGATACTACCGGAAGTTTGTCAGGAACTATGGTTCCATCGTGACACCATTAAACGAACTGACAAGCAAGAAAATGCCAAAAAAGGTTCAGTGGACAGCGAGCTGTCAAAAAGCATTCGATGACCTAAAGCAGGCCATGTGCACGGCGCCTATCCTCAAGAGTCCGGACTACTCCAAACCATTCATTGTCCAAACAGATGCTTCTGAGTTGGGTGTGGGAGCTGTTCTTTCTCAACTGAATTTTGATGGTCAAGACCAGCCCATTGCTTTTATAAGCAGAAGGCTGACCCCTAGAGAGAAGAATTGGTCAGCTATTGAGAGGGAGGCCTTTGCTGTGGTTTGGGCCCTGAAGAAGCTGAGGCCATACTTGTTTGGCACTCACTTCAAGATTCAGACCGACCATAAGCCCCTCTTGTGGCTAAATCAGATGAAGGGTGAAAACCCCAAACTGCTAAGGTGGTCCATTTCCCTACAGGGGATGGACTTTACAGTGGAACATAGACCTGGTACTGATCATGGCAATGCCGATGGGCTCTCCAGATATTTCCACTTAGAACAAGAAGACTCACCTGGTCAAGGTTAGCTTATTGTTCCGACGTTTGGGGGGGGGGGTCATGTAGGAGAGTAGGGTCTGCAATCCTATGATCACCCAGATTTTTTTGCTTTTGTTTCACTGGTTTACGACTTTCTCTGGCTGTGGGCCTGCTAATCAGACCCACAGCCTGGCTGTTCTCTTTCTAAATTACGACATGTACCCTAGGTGCATTTACCAATTGGTACTGGGCCACCTTATCAGACCCTGTAACTCAGGGCATAGGTGTACCCAGGGCCGCCAGGGGCTGCAGCATGTATTATGCCACCCCTGGCTGGCCTCCTAAAGTTGACACAACTGGCTGCATGACAGCTGGGGCAAAGTCGTGTAATCACCCTTTGCTTTAGGTATAGTAGCTCTATATCTAACCATACAATGGACACCCGAGTTTCTATCAGTCACTCCTATGGCAGGCCTTCACAATCCTGAAGGCAGAGTGCGTGGGCTCGTGTGAACTAGGCTCTGGCCCGAGCCGAGCACGGTTGCAGCTTGCGGAACCAAGATCCAATGGCTGTTCCATGGTAACGCGTACCACATCGGTAACTTCGGTGTCGCGTTATCAAGACATGTCGAGTAAGGTGTCATACGAATCGGGATGCTGCCCTCTCACCAACTCTGGCGACGAGGTTAGCATTCCGCCCTTCTCGAGGGACACGACATGTACGTAACTGTGAACCCCGGTTAAAGTTAACTAAAGCCTCAGCTCCACAAAATGGATGCTGCCACCACAGACACGAGTCTGACCTCCTGCTGCTGGGAGTCCTTCCAGCGAGGAGAGCTTGGACAAAGGGTTTCCTGTCAAGGGCGGTGTTCGCACCGTCCCAGACAGGGTTTGTGTATTCTGGGTAGGTAGGGCTTTTGCGAGAAGGTGACTGCGGAGTGGCACCCCGGTGCTCACTACGCATCTGCCGGTCAGAACCAGTTCCAGGGGCGCCAGCCCTGGCCTGGGGAAAGTCCGGCAGGGGAGAGGGGTGTAACTACCTCCCTTCCTGGTCCCACCCTTAGGGCAGGACCTAGTCATGTACCCACCCCTTTCTTTAGAATAAAGGCCGGAGCGGGGACCCTTCCAAATTAGATCATCTTTGAATCAAGAACTACTTTCTACGAAAGGACACTCAAGACTCTTCTCAAGATTTCTCCCTTGTGACTAAGGAGTAGTCACCCTGCATCAGCGGGCACCATCTAAGAACTCTGCGGTTTGCTGCAAGTCCTTCCTCAAGGAATCCGACGGCCCAGCTCGACGAGAACCGGCTTCCCTGGCACCTCTGACCTCTAACCACGTCATCAGCTCAGCTGTGATCTGTGGGTGCGACGAGACCTCGAGGGACCGGCCATTATCAGAACCTGCACGCTCTTAACCAGCACGACCTTCGAAGCAATTCCCTGGTGAGTGCTCTGGGGTCCGAGAAGCCCCGACCCTGAGCCGCTCCAGCACCGAAGTGCAGTCTCCCAGCATCTCCACGATCTGCGTGGGGCCCTTCTGCTCGCTGCTCAGCACGTTGTCTGGTCACTAGCCGCTGGCTTGTGCCCTTCTGTGACGACATCCGACAATCAACACTGCTGGTCTGGTTGCTCCAGACTGGCCCTTGCTTCCATCTTTGCGAGAAGCACCCCGGACCCTCCTGGTCCACTCAAGACGCCATCTTAGGCCCACCACGTGGCCCTGAGATCTGCCAAGGCTTGTTGCCCCATCCTGGGCCCAGCGACGCCGACAGCATCATCCTCCGTGGGACAGCTCGCACCTCCGCCGTGGTCGCCGACAACGCCTCCTGGTCCGTGAGACTGCAGAGCCTAGCGTCGCCCACTCACCTGGTCGAGGTGACGGCCAACTGGTGCCATCCTGGTACCCTCTGACTACTGGCTAGTAGTACGAACTTGGTCCCCTCTGCTTTCAGGTATCAACAATCTCTGATCCAGGCTTGGATCTCTACGAACTATTCATCACTGGTCGCCGGCCAGCAACTCCTTTTCTTCCGGCTCCTGGCTCGTCAGCGAAGACCCCGACGCCTGTAAGACTTGTGCAGCCGCAGCCCTCGTGGCTAGGTAACTCGGCATTTCGGTGCCTGCATAACCTCTTTACTCTAGGGTCCCGAGTCCCTCGCTTCCGACTTGCCTTATCGGGTCCGCCCGAGACCTTAAACTTTCCGTGTCCTCGGACACTTGTTTTAATTGTGCACTTGAAGTATTTTCCTAAGAGATTTGGTTTGTGCTTAGTACCCTGTCCTCATAAAGAGTCCAGGGCTGTTGTGAATCTTAATAAATATCCTGTTTATTTTCATAACACTTGTGTGGTGTCCTTTCACTGGGTGTTCAAGGGGTACATGTGTGGTAAACAGCTTGCTTAACGCGCCCTCTCGAGTCTTTAGCCTTAGACTGCTCGTATCCACGCTACTAGGATAGCTGGTCTATAGGTTGACTTACAACCAAACACCATAAGGGTCGTTGGAACGATACATAGCGGTCGCTAGAATAGCGAACGTTGCATATCGGGCCAACTTCTCACAGTAATCACAAATCAACGCCGTCTCCTTCGCCTGCTTGCTCACTTTGCGCATGCTGTATAAGATTTTCAAGTGGCTACCCCTACACACAAGATGCACTGTGACACAGGCCCTCATCACCAGCCGACTGGAATAAGGCAATGCCCTCTTCATAGGAATCGCTACACACCTCCTACAGAAACTTTAGACCATAAAGAACACTGCAGCCTGATTCATCCTCAGCCTTCCCCAATAAACCTACATCACACCCCACCTCAGAAAATTCCACTGGCTCCCCATACAGAAGAGATGCCAATTCAAGCTGCTGACCCAAGCACACAAGGCTCTACACAACTATGACCCGCCTACATTAACCACTGCCTGAACTTCCACCAATCGCCGAGTAGACTATGCTCTGCCTCCGTCTCACTTGCCCATACTACCTGCATCTACTGAAGCAGAAGTGGAAGACGCTCCTTCTCCCACACCACAGCAAAGACATGGAACAGCTTCCCCATCCTAATCTGAACCATAAGTCTCTTCCAGAATTCCGAATGGACCTCAAGTCATGGATGTTCTAATAACCCTCTAGGACCTGCAAGCACCTGGATACCCTATGCAGGGGTCTCCAAACCGGTCCTGGAGGGCCGGATCCATGCCAGATTTTTTGGATATCCCCATTGAGATACATGTAGTTATTTTAAAAATCTGGCATGGATCCGGCCCTCCAGGACCAGTTTGGAGACCCCTGCCCTATTGGGTGCTAAGCTGTGCTTTATAAAACCTGATTGATTGATTAATTGATTGATTTGTTTGTTTTTCAGAAATAAAGTCCTGCTCTGGGTCTATGTTTCAAAGAAAAAAAAAGTTGCCAATGTAGGACCAAAATACCTTGCTGCTCATTCATAAAACTGTTCATCATTCTGAGCAAAATCTGAACCAGCAGATAGATGCACAAAAGACAATGAGATATCCCCGAGGCAGGCTGGGATTTCAGAACACAAAAGGCAGGCATCTGCCAGATCAGCGGAGGCCAATTTATTTCAATGACTGTAAAATGCTGGCCGAGCCGTCCAGCTGAAGACCACTCAAAATATGTGAAACATGCTGGTTCAACCCCTAGAAAACGTGCTGCTCTCCTTGCCTAGCCTGAAAACAGGATGCAACACATCTCTCTGCAATTTCTACTATTCATGTTGAAAAGTGTGTGCTTGCTCCGGGGAACTTAAGAGAGTGTAATGCTTTCTAGTTTTTATTTGTCTCTTATACAACGTGTCAGTTCAGAGTGTTTCTTAGTGAACAGCATAACAGCAGCAAACTATAAGCCAGTTTCCCTGACCACACACTAACTGCCAATCAGGATACAACTACCCAAAAATGAAAATACCAAAGGGTGGTAAAGATAGTCTCAATGCAAACAAATACAAGGTCCTATTCAATTAAGCATTTATGAGTAGGAGCAGTGGTATTACTGGAATGATCCTTTACGTATTCTTACATGCCTTTATGAATCAGCTCCAAAACATTCAACTTCCTGTTAGTAATACTGCAAAAAGGGCACAGTTTTTTCAAAATGTATTTGGATATTCCCTGAATATTATCATTTTATTTCAATTTTAGATGAGATGCAATTCACAAATGCATCTGAGTACATAAAAGGGTAGTACAGCTGTACTACTTTAAGTACTCCAAAATGCCTTTGTGAATAGCCCCACAGAGAGTACAAGGATCATCTCTCAGCAACTTTACATAATGAGAGTATGGAAAATCTGGCTGCAATCGATGGCCCTGGAAAGGCCCAGTTTTCAGACAACATTTTCAATCTGACTTGGGGCAGGGGCATTGCTATCAATGATGTGGTGGGTGCAGTGGCACCATGGCCCTGGGGTTTGAGAGACTCACTGCACACTAATTGTGAATGTCTTTTACCAAACAAGCAGCTGTTAGGGAGGCACATTTTCATTGCTTGCACTAGGGCCCATAAACTCATGCAAAGCCGCTGGCTAGGGATGAATAGGCTCCTTGGCCTTGTTGAGCATGTTCACATCCAGTGGTGGAACAGAATGGGACTCAGTTACATTCTGGACCCAGTACTTACTATTGAGACAGATCCAGGATGTGAGATGACACCAGAGATGTTTTGCTGACTTTGTTCAAGTACAATTTGCTGGCGCAGGGACACAGTCAAATGTGCCCACACCTTGTGTGCTTTGCATTCAGAGCAGTAACCAACAGTTAATGAAGTTCTCACATTTAAAGTTCCAGTTGACCAAGATAAATGCCTCTCTTTATAGGCCATCAGAGCTCCTTTTGTTTAAGTCTCATCTTGGCTGGGAGCAAACTGAAGCACAATACCTTGATGCCATTAACATAATGAAAACAAAGTCATTGAGGGGGGGGCAGATTTACTAATATTTGGAGCAATGCAGCAAGACAACTTGCTACACTTCATCAAATCAAGAGGGCAGGATTGCTCCATATCTACTAACCTATGGTGAATTCCTGCTCTCTCTCTGCACTAACACACTGGTAGCTGTTAATTGCCAACACAGGCAAACTTGCACCATGGTGCAAGGCTGACTATGTTGAAGGCAGGATTGTTTTGTGCAGGAACACCTTCCTGGACAAAAACAATCCTGAGAGGCTTTTCCCTCTTTCTACATGTGCTGCAGGATGCAGCAAATGTAGAAAGAAGAATAAACAAGGAGAAATAAACATTTTTCTCCTCCCTAAGCCTTCTCCGGGAGGCGTACCATTTTGACTCATTTCCAGGTTTACTAGTGTTAGTAAATCTGGAGTTGTGCAAAAAACCATAGCCCTCATTTACTGGGAATTGACGTAGGGCAGCACTGCAAGTCTTTTTGCTTCACTGCCCTACGCCAACCTCAAAGGCGTACTTGTGAAATAAGGTGCACACCTGTCCCTTACCCCTGCACTGGTGCACAATTTGCTGCCTAGCACCAATGTAGGCATCCTTGCACCATGCTGCAAGGGTGCCTCCATTGCAGGCAGGATTGTGTTTATGCAGGAAGGGACACCTTGCTACACAAAAACTATCCTGAGAATACAATATTTCTTCTTCTTACTCCTGCTTTGGGGAGGCGTAAGGTTTTATCGCTGCCCAGGATTACGTGATTAAGTAAATCTGGTGCAGCAAACCCACTGAAACACTGATGGAACGCCGCCTTGATACAGAGTAAGGCAAGGTAGTGACTTGCATTGCTTTGTCTTACTCCATATCTTTGAGACCATGCAAAGTCACACATAGTAGCTTTGCATCTCCTCATAGATATGATTGCGAGGCGTTGCACCACCAGAGCGTAAAAATAGTGACACTCTGGCAGCGCAAGCCTCTCATAAATAAGCCCCCAAAAGTGGATGCATGGGAATACCCTTGCTCTAACTATGGAATGCCGTCCCAGAGTGTAGTGATGCATGGCAGCGCTTGAGCACCTTGCGTTACTCCAGGTTTACTATGCCTTGCACATCCACGCAAGGTGGCTCAACATGGCATAGTACATTTCACAAGTCCTTGATCAACCTGGCCCTCAGCTTTTTGTCACTTCACAACTACTTAAGAGAAACAATTATTGCAAGTTTTGACTTTTCTAAGATCTCTACGCAAGAGAAATGTATGCACTATAAGAATGTCCAATGTACCTGTCCATATGACTAAAACCATTTATTAATAGCTCTTATTCAATACCTAAAGTAATCATGTTTAGGAACCTTAGAATAAGGAAAGAGTGAGAGAAAACTACAAAGTTTTAAACTTACGCCTCGAAGTGCGCATGCCGCTCATCATTGGCGGTTCACAACTCATTAATTTATATTACAAGGAGTGTAACTTGTGACCTGCATGTAGCACAAGATTCTCTGCAATACCAGAGCTATGCATGTAAAATATAAATTGTGCCCTGTTTGTTACACCTTCTGTTTTGCAACAGGCACATTAACCTTCTATGCTATTTTATCGAGTGTCAAACCTTTGACTGCACACAGACCACTCCAGCAAGCGAATTAACTACAAGAGTTAGCTTAAATAGGTAGATAAAAAAGTATCTTTGCAGCAGATGCTTTAACCTAATAGATATTGCAAAATGCCGTTATTTGAGACCACTAAGGATTTACTATCACATTAGTTATTGTTGCCAATTTCTTTGGGGACAGAGTTAAAAAAATAAAATAAAGGCATGTATTGTCAGACTCGGTTCCTCTTGACTCTGGCCCTTTTGACTTCACCCTCTATCTGCGGCAAACACTTACCCTCCAATTTATGGGATCCTGATGTAAATATGTTCCATTTCCAGCACTTTATATCTATTTAAACAGTGGGGGCATGTTTCCAAGGAAATGGCGGAGCGTGGTGTTAAGCAAAAAATGCTAACTCCATGGTCCCCCATTCCTAAAATGCAGGGATGAGCCGCATATAAAAAGATACGACTCATCCCTGTGTTTCTTCTACTGCTGGCATTAAATTAATTTGCTTAGCACCAACGCAGACCCCCTTGAACCATAGTGCAAGGGTACCTGCTTTGATAGGATTGTTTATGTGCAGGAAGATCTCCCTTCCTGCACATAAACAATCACAAATGGCGATTTGAAACTTGTATGTGTGTTGCATTGTTCAGCACACATAGAAGTTGCAAATCGTCATTTTTTTAATGATTGTTTATGTGCAGGAAGAGACAACTTCCTGCACGTAATCTGTCATGGCGTTTTGCTGTTTCTATGTGTGCTGCACAACGCAGCACACCTAGAAACAGCAAAAACTAGGAGAAATAAAGCATTTCTCCTCGTTTCGCCATGTTAAGACCAGGGGCCTCATTTATGAGGCCCCTTGCGCCATCGGAACTTCACTTTTCATGAAGTTCCGTGGCGCAGAAGCCTGCGTGGTATTTATCAGGCAGCAGTACGGCAGTTTTTGTGGCGTACTGCTGCCTGATAAATATCAGTCCCTTTAACGCAGTGTTCTGCGTTAAAGGGGCGTGCAATGGGTGTTGCTGGGGGCGTTCCCAGCAACATCCATGGCCTTTTGACACTGCCCCAGATTTACGAGAAATCGTAACTCTGAAGCAGTGCCAAAAGCTTACGCCTCCCCAGGGGAGGCGTAAGGGAGGCGCAACAGGGAGAAATGTCTTTATTTCTCCTCGTATTTCCTTTTTCTATGTGTGCTGCATTCTGCAGCACACATAGAAAGAGGAAAAGCCTCTTGTGAATATTTTTGTACAGAAAGGTTTCCCTTCCTGTACAAAAATAATCTTCCCCGCAACGCAGGCACCCTTGCACCATTGTGCAAGGGTGCCTGCGCTGGCGCAGGCAGCCCATTGTGCGCCGGCGCAGGGAAAAAGGACAGGAATGCGCCGTATCTTATAGATACGGCGCATTTCTGCCCTTTTCTTTTGCCGTAGGGAAGCGCAGCAGGAAGGCCTGCTGCGCTTCCCTACGGCAAAAAGTCATAAATGAGGCCCCAGGTTTTCCCTGGTCTTAATTTTGGCTTCCTTGTCAACAGGGGCAGCGTCAAAATCAATTACTCACCCCTTTCACGCTAAGTATAGCGAGAAAGGGTGTCTTATTTACAAGGCGGCGTAAAGCCACGTGAAGTGGCTTAACGCCGCCTTATAAATAAGGCAAAGCTCCTATCGCCACAGGAACGTCGTTAAAAGCGATAGGGGCTTTTAAATATGCACCTGGGTGATTTATATGAAGGATGCATAAACATTGATTTATTGCAGTAAATGGCACTGATCATCTTTGTTTTGGCCCAAAAGCAGCTTGCAGAAAGCTCACTTGAGAGAGGTGGAGGCTCACTTACCTGCAATTGCAGTGACATTTTCTGGTGTTTTAAGCAGATCCTCTTCGAAAGATGACGATGAACTGAAAGTCAGATGTTCCATCATTGTATGCTCTAATTGTACAAAGTTTCTCGTGTCGAACTGCTGCCATCTCGTGGCTATGGGGCTACTTGCAACAGGAACCTCTGATGTCAGCCTCTTCACAATGCTCTTTTTAAACCTACTGTAGGAGCACTTTCCCTTTTCAGGCGTCTGAAATAAAGGAAAGATTCCTGAAATTAAATGATGTTTTAAAGGGTTTTTTTTCATTCTGTGTCTTCGGGAAAATGTGTTAATACATATGTGCATGTGTCTTCCTGATTTACACACAACATCCGTCGCGGCAAAAACACACCCATGATATAAATTGACCATGCAGCGTTTTAGACATCAATATTTTATTTCTGTAGTAAGGGACATTAGGCATACCAATGCACATATCCCTAGATAAAACATGGAGGGCCTCATTTATGAGGCCTTACATCAGTTTTGCGCTTCCGATGCGTCACTTTTTGTGACGCATCGGCAGCGTAAAACATGCCTCCTATTGTGCACTATTTACAAAGTGACGCATCTAAGCAGATGCGTCACTTTGTAAACCCCTGCGCTATATTATACCTGTGTCAGGTATATTGTATGCAGGGGGGGCGTTCCCCCGCAAAAAGCCTCATAGAAGTGATGCAGTGAAATCTATGAGATTTCCCTGCGTCACTTCTAGGATGCCGTTGCGTCAAAATCTTGCACCTGCCTCACAGCAGGCGTAAGACTGACACAGGCCCTTTCAGATGGGGCTTGCCCCATGTGAAAGGACGCATTGCTGGAGTTGCGTCACTTTTGTGACACACTCCAGCAATGCGTCACTTTTGCGCCTACAGATACGTCAGAAATACTGACGTATCTGTAACTCCTTGCGACATGATGCGTCATATTATAAATATGATGCATCAATCATGTCGCAAGGAGTGCGCACTGAGAAGTGACGCATCGCTGCTTTCACGCAGCGATGCCGCATTTCTCATAAATGAGGCCCGGAGTGTTTACACCTATATTTCATTCATCTTTTAGGCAAAAACGTAATGGTTGATTTCTTGAATAGAAGAAACTCCACTCCACATGGACCATTGGGAACAGTCCCATACACCAGTCATAAATCAGAAGAGTCCACAAGGGCTTCCTCTGCAGCTCCTCTTTACTGGCTGCTGCAGACGTAAACATTGTAATGTATATGTACATTGCAAATATTGACCCACGGGCGCATGTTGAAGTACTTCACCGCTCCACAGTGCCCAGAGTCAGTGGCTTATTTTCAAGCCCATTACGCCACCGGTGCAACACTTTTTTGACGTACTAGCGGTGCAATGGGCTTGCTCATATTTACAAGCCCATGTAAAGTCACCCTGCATGACTTTTCACAGCCTTGTAAATATGGGCCCCTTTCACGTCACGCCTTACTCTGTGTAAAAGGGGAACTCCATTTGTGTTGCTGTAAGTGTACCCGTGCAACATGCATTCCCAGATTTACAACATTTTGTAAAACTGGGAATGCGTCCGAATCCTATGCCTCCCCCGTAGAGGCATAGGGATGGTGCACTGAGGAGAAAAGCTTTAATTTCTACTTGTATTTTCTCTTTCTATGCGTGCTGCAGCATGCAGCATGCATAGAAAGAGGAAAATGCCATTAATTATTGTTTTTGTGCAGGAAGGTGTCCCTTCCAACACAAAAACAATCATACCCGCAGTGCAGGCACCCTTGCAAAATAACACAAGAGTGCCTGCGCTGGCGCAAAGCAGTCAACTGTGCGCCAGCGCAGGAGAAAACACAGGAATGTGTCATATTGTTGTTAACTTGACCTATCCCTGTGCTTTGTTAAAATGACATAGCATGGCGCAGCTAAATGGCTTGTGGCGTCGCGCTGCATCATTTTCTTGTAGGTAAGGCCCTTGGGGGCAGATTTATGTTAACTGGCGCATCCCGAGGGATGCGCCAGTTAACATGCGCCACAGTGCGCCACAGCTACGCCACCCATGGTGCGCCGCATTTATGATGCGGCGCACCATGGGGCAAAAACGGCACAGATGCGTCACGCATCTGTGCCGTAAAAGTGACGCATTGCTGGAGTTGCGTCGCAAGCACGACGCAGCTCCAGCAATGCTCTGGGGGGCCTATTCTTTCAATGCTGCCTCAAGCCTTACGCCTGTTTCAAGCAGGCGCAGGGTTTTGACGCAGCATTGCCCTGAAAGTGACTGAGTGAAATCTCATAGATTTCACTCAGCCACTTTCAGGAGGCGTTCCTGCGCAGGAACGCCCCCCCTGCGCAGGAACGCCTCCTCATGGCGCAGTGCTGTACAACGTGACGCATCTCCTACATGCGTCACGTTGTAACTAGGGCGCAGGGATGCGCCACGTTTCCGCGCCGTTGCGTCACTCAACGGCGGCGTAAACGTGGCGCAAGCCCTTCATAAATCTGCCCCTTAGTTTGCAGTGTTAGCTGTGCTGCATGTGTTGCAGTTTGCTGCATGTTATGCAGCATTGATAGAGCTGGTGTGCTCGGTAATTGCATACAATTTCTAGTCTAGATGAAAGTTAATTTTTGTTATTAATGCAGATGCTTTAGTTATGTATCAATATGCATTGTAACCGAGTCTCTGTGATTTAAGGTAATGGATGACAAAAGTGTTATTCTACTGTGGGTCATGCTAATACAGGCTAGGTCAGCGAGTCTGGCGGGAAGAGTTCAGTAGGGTTCAGTTTGGAAGGCAAATCAGTTTATGGCAGAAGGAGACATAGGCTGACATGGATTAGTTAGCAAGGGTATGAAAAACGCCTGTTGTGCAATTCATGCATATTTAGGTGATGGCTCATATGCTGTGTCATGCTAAGGAGCACAAGAAGATCTTTCACTTTATTTATTTCTTTGTAATTACAGGGTTGTATCCTTTTGATTATATGAATAAAGAAAGCTGTCTGGATTTCATTGGTGCTGTTTTGCTCTGTTTAGATGTGAGTGATAGAAGCAGGACTCCATCTCGTTTCTAGGTTTAACCTGGACTTCCATCTTCATCAGTGATGTGTCAGAGGTGTTGAGATGGGACACACTCAGTTTAGGTCATGGTCAGGTTTATGGGATCCCTCTAGTTTCTCAGTGTTACACTAAGTCCCCATTTGATGTTGATGGTGATATACTTACTGTATGTTATATTCCCAGGTTCAAGTGTTGAATAGTCACATTTTCAGCATCCATCTAACTTCCAGCCTATTTATGGTAGCCCATCTTGTCTGGAAGTGAGTTCCATAGTTGGGCCGTTTAGACAGTTATCTTAAGGAAGAAAAATTAATTGGGAGGCCAAATTGGACTGTAGCATCTGTTTATAGGAGCATCTCTTGAGGTTAACAAGCAGAAATATTGGTCCTTCCACATTTATTGTCCTATGTACCATGCTCAGTAGTTTGGACTTTCTGACAACATGCTGTCAGTGCACAGCCTTCATAGCTGATAAAATGTGTTTGCAAACCTGAATGCGCAGAAGCTGTCTTGCTGCTGCATTTGAATCATTTAAGAACCTCTTCTAGTAGATGTTGATATACCATTGTATAGTCCATTGGCATAGTCCAGATGTGATGAGTAAAGTAATTGCCTAGATTTTCTATGGGAATCCAACAAGAGGGAAGATGTGTCTGAGTGGCCTCATGGAGTGGACTGTGGCTTTGGTCCATTGATTGACATATGAACTCATGGAAAGGGCTGAATACATGATAATTCCTATGGTCTGTATCTTGTTGTTGTTGCTTGAATTCCTAGTTCTTCAGAACCATTTCATAGTGGGTTGTGGTTGCTTTTATTTTCTCTCATGGGGAAGATTTGTATTGGGTGTCACCACGGCTATGATAATTATGCCTGTTATTTGCTTAATCTGTGCATTCTGCATTTTTCTCAATTTTACCAACTCAGATTCTTGCTCCACGAGCCACTTTCTTAGTTAATTTGGGTGTCATTGTATAACAAACTCATGCAGAAGGAGGAGCGATAGGCAAAATTGTAGAATTAAATATCTGCCAGGGTTTGTGAAAGGGAAGAAGACTGGCTTTGTCTTGGTTCTGCCACCAGTGGTGCTACTTTACCCCTGCTGGGCATCTTTGCGGGACTTCTCCCTAAGCCGTTGTATGTATGTATGCTGTGGTGCTTATATAGCACGAGCCTAGCTGTGAAGCAACGGAGGGCTGTACATTAAATGAGGGGTTGGAAGACGATTTACGATTGCGTTAATCAAGTGAGGATTACACAATTACATTTAGACACATTTAGGCACAGGGAGATAAAATGAATTGCCTGTAATCACATGATGTTAGGTCCAGCACTGAGGCCAGGATACGAACCTTGGCCCCCAGTCTCCAAAAGAAACATCATCTTGTTGTGTTTGCTAGAGTTCATCGGTATACCAGTTTTCTCCCATTTACTTTTTTTGTGGGTCTCAAGGAACACTCAGCCCGATTCATCATTGTGAAGTTTTGCGAGTCTGAAATAGCGATTAATAAGGAATCGCTATTCCAGACTCGCAAAACGGGATTCATGTAGGAATCGCAATATGTTTTGTGATTCCTACAGGTTCCTTATTTGCGATTTCGCAAATAAGGAATAACTCCCCATTCATTCCTATAGGCCTAAAGGCCCATAGGAATGAATGGGGAGTCATTCCTTATTTGCGATTAGCAATTAGCTAATCGCAAATGAGATTGCGATTTCAAGGGTGCAGTGGTGTCCAAAGGACACTCTGTAACACCCCTGAAATGTAAATTCACACAGATGTTACACACACACATGTCCACAGGACATGTGTGTGTGTAACATGCAACTTAGAAAAATGCATTTAAATGCATTTTTCTAAGTTTTCGCTATTTACCACGAGGTTTGACTTCGTGGTAAATAGCGGTTCTAAATTGCGAATTCGCAATTTTTAAATGTTTCAAGAATAGCATTTAAGGAATCTCTAATAGAGATTCCTTAAATGCTATTCCTCGCAAATTTGCGAGTTCTTAAATAGCGAATTTTGCATTTGGGATGATGAATCCCAAATGCAATAATTGCACTCGCAAAGGGCCAGATTCTCTGAATCTGGATCCTTGCAAGTGCAATTTTGTTTCATGAATCGGGCTGATAGTGAACTGTATCATTGGTGTCTATAAGTGGAATGACCTTTGTCAGTTCATGCTCCTGACTTGTTATGGGTCACATTGAACTTTTTCATCATACAATATCATATTAGAATGTTATTTCTATTTCTAGTACTTTACTTGCCTATTCCAAGCATGTTTTATATTTTTTGGTAAGTAATCGCAATTCTCGCTCAAGGTCCATTAGGTTAACCTCTGCCTTTCTTTATTCCATCCACCCGTTTCAGTGGCATTCAGTAGTCCTTTGAAGCCCTGTACTCGCTTGCATCGCCGGTATTTGGCAATATATGATGTACTTCTGATTCATTTTCTGAAATTCAGGCATCTGGGATGCTTCTGGTCTGTCGTGTGGTTTACCCCTCAGCTGTGAGTGTGTGGGTGAAAAATGTGCATCTCTTGTTAGCGGATGGTTGCCTTAGAATGCAAGTTTGAAGCCTTTAGCCATTGGTGCAGGACAATCCCGCAATCTTTGCAATTATTGTCATTGATTCAGTTCGTGTTTGAGCTGGTCAGCTTGAGCAGTGGATTCTAGTTGGGTTGGACCCTCCCTTTTGGCAGATTTTGGAGGCAAGTGTTGAGTTCAGTATCTAAATGCCTGATCGTGGCTAATTCATTGTTGCATATTAATATGGGGCACGTTTATGTGGCTTCCTGCTTTGATATCCAGGTGTTCTGCTGTTGAACAGTTCAGTGTCTCCGAGGACCTTTCCTCCTCCTTGGTTGAGCCAGCACATGCTGTAGAGCTCAAGATCCCAGATAGTTGTTTGCCAAGGTTTGCAGAGGATGCCCCTTAGTTTTAAGTACCTTGGAGCAGATTTACAAATACTAGCGCATCCCTGCATATTGGCAGGGATGCACCAGTAATTGTGCGCCGCAGCTCCGCCACCCTTGATGCGCCGCATTTAAAATGCGGCGCACCATGGGGCAAAAACGGCACAGATGCGTCACGCATCTGTGCCGTAAAAGCGGAGCATTGCTGGGGTTGCATCGCTACGCTATTGCAATGATCAGGGGGGCCATCTGTGCACAATTCTGAGTCAATCCTTACACCTGCTTCAAGCAGGCGCAAGGTTTTGACGCAGCATGGGCCCAAAAGTGATTGAGTGAAATCTTGTAGATGGAACGCCTCTTCTGGCGCAGGCTTTTACAACGTGACGCATCTGGGAGATGCGTCACGTTGTAAATACCCCGCACCATGGCGCATCTTTTGCGCCACCGCTGCGTCACAAAAGTGCACTTCTGAAGTTGGTCCACTTAGCTATTGTAATCTAGTGATGCTTTCGTTGAAGGTTGAAATGGGAGCTCTAAGTGGTAGACAAAAAAAAATTATCTGTGTTAATTGTCATTTTCTAATTTGATATTGTGAAAGGTCAACATAAAGTGCATTCCATTTGTCTAGGCATCCAAGAGCAGAAAGAGAGAAAAGGAAGACCTTTTTAAGGCGGTATCTCTAACAGTATGCACGGCAGCAATCCGGAACCCTAAACACGCAATATCTCCCCCCACCCATGTGCTTAAAAAATTATTGCGTGGCAGGTAATACAAGTCAGTGGAAAAGGCAAATAAAAAAAGGATGCAGTTCCTCACCAACGCTAGGTGGATGCGTCATATTAAATTCACCTCTTCTACAGCATCATAATGGCACATGGAGGCCTCTTTTTTAATGTAAACATTTTCTAGGGTTGAAAGGGTCGTGAGCAATAGGTTAAAATTGCATTTGGGAGTAAGTTACTCCTGTCTCATGCAAGGTTAAAAGTGTGTAAACAAAGGGATGTGAGGCATTTATATTGGTACTTTCCTCACTGCAGATGTTAGACTGACATGTTTCAGCCCTTTTCTAATGTGTTCCTACATGTATGGGCTTTCTACAGGTCGGATAGTCCCCTCTTGGGTTATTGCTGTTACTGAAGGATTTCTTCTCAGTGGAAAAAGTATATAACATATCTGCAAACGCATATATTCGATCAAGTATGGTACCCTGTAGAGAAACAGTAACAGGAACACAGTTATATCATTATATGGTAACGGTCTGCATCTAATTATGCTGCTAATGCTATCCGCCACTTTATTCCACTGCATTGCAAACAGTGAGAAATGGTGCACTCTACTACTCCCCTTTCTCCTTAAACTACTGGAAACATACAATTTATGGCACCCCACCTACCCTGTGCTATACATTGCAGGTTCTGTGGAGGAGAAAATGTATGTCTCTGTAATTACATATTTTATATTGAGGCAAAGGATTGTTGTGAAACTCAGTTAATGGTTGTTTACTTTATATGTATAGCATTTCATTCCATTAGCTCCTGCTCTTTAGCTCCTTGCACCCAGGACCTGCTCCTCTTTCTGGACCCCTGGGGCCTCATTTATGAGAAATGACGCATCGCTGCATGAAAGCAGCGATGCGTCACTTCTCAGTGCGCACTCCTTGCGACATACCTGATGCGTCATATTTACTGTATGACGCATCATGTCGCAAGGAGTTACGGATACGTCAGTATTTCTTACGTATCTGTATGGCGCAAAAGTGACGCATTGTTGGAGTGTGGCACAAAAGTGACGCAACTCCAGCAATGCGTCCTTTCACATGGGGCAATCCCCATGTGAAAGGGCTTGCGTTAGTCTTACGCCTGCTGTGAGGCAGGCGTAGGATTTTGACGCATTTGAGTCTTAGAAGTGGCGCAGTGAAATCTGGTAGATTTCACTGCGTCACTTCTATGACCCTTTCTTGTGTGGGAACACCCCACCTGCATACATTATACCTGGCGCAGGTATAATGTAGCGCAGGGGTTTACAAAGTGATGCATCTACCTAGATGCGTCACTTTGTAAATGTGGCGCAACAAGGTGCATTTTTTACACTGCTGGTGTGTCACAAAAAGTGACGCACCAGTGGTGCAAAAGTGACGCAAGGGCTCATAAATGAGCCCCCTGGTACTTCTAGTTGGCCCCGGGTCTTCCTCAGCAATACCCAGCAGCCATAAATGCAGATCATCCTCCTTTCCTGCACTCCCTATACACAAGGATCTCCTGGCTTTTTGCAAGGAACCTGTGTGTCCAGCAGAAATCAGCGGGGTTCCCCTTTAAAAGTCATCCCCCTAAAGAACTAGTTCACAGAGGTTCCAGGGATACCCTCTCCACCAGCGTCCACAGCAAGTCCACCCCTCAACTGTCCCCAGAGGGTAAGGGAAGGCCAGTGCCACTGATCCTGGAGACACATTCTAGTCCCTGGGTGCCAGCTGCAGTCAGACGTCCTTGAGTCATCTGTTTCATTAGCAATCAGAAGTCCTTGAGTACCTCTCTTTGTCAGGATTCCTTGAGTCAATTTTCTTCAGAAGGAGTCTAGAGTCTTCTCTCTTTCATCTGGGCCTTATTCTGCAGGTGTAGTTTCCCCTGGGTCCCAAAATGTTCTCAAAATTGCCTCCAGTTTGTCACCGAGAGAGGCAGCCATTTCACTTCACTGTCGGCTGATTCAATAAAAAATTCTGCATAGAACTTACCTCACCGGGGTTACACTAGCTAAAATTGGGACGGGACAGGACGCATCATGTCTGCAGGGGTGTCACCAGGATGCAACCTTCTACCATACTATCTGGGATTGTCCATCCCTTTTCTCCCCTATGGGAAGGGGCTACCACATACTTGCAAGACCCACTAGCTAAACAGATTAACCTCACTCCATCATTGGGGCTCCTTAACATTTGGGAACCATCCGACCTCACTGAAGTGGAACAACAACTGGTTACTTTGGGTTATGTGTTGGTGAAGAGAGCCAGTGCAATGAAGTGGGGGGTGGCGGGGCAGCCGTGGATAAACACATGGGTGGCTGAGCTAGATAAATGTGTGGTGGCGGAAAAAGAAGTATTCAAAATCAGAGGATACCCTGAAAAATGGGACAGGAAGTGAAGTGGGAGGAATGCTTATTATGGAAACCTATGCATATCTCCAACTGTAGAATTGAAAATGGCTAAAGGGAAGCATCTTACACTTGACACGATAGAATGAATGTATAATTATGTTCAGTAATCTGTACCTGATGTTCTAAGATCGATCTGTCTGTGATTTACACCTGTGATGATTGGAAATTTCTTATTAATAAAAAAAAACAGTGAAAAACAAATAGTTGTCTCCCGATAGCAGGATAATTTAAGTGTGAATGGAAAGTTCCAGACAGTATGACAATCCAAAGAAGACAAATCATCAGTCCACCCCTGCCCCATTCCTCCTGCACAGCATTCTGGTGACTTTTCAAAATGGTGAATTCAATTTGTCAGTCATTACAGCTCTTTGAGAGCCTTACGCTCCGTCCATACCTGACACAGCAGCCTAGTTTCTTCCCTCCATAATGTCACTGAGGAGCCTCTGCTGTGAGTCATGTTAGAGGTATGGCTGTCTCATTTTGTGGAGGACCTGGCCTGGCAGTTTGGGCTGGACTGTTCCCATAAGGAACAGGGGCATCACTAATTTGCATATGGCTGGCTCCAAACTGGGGTGACATATTTATCAAAAGAACAATGTATTAAACACCGATCTGTGATGGGGGTGAGTGATTGAGAAGGTTCCGCACTCTGTCCATTATCTTGTTGTATTTGCTATGTTTGCTCTAAGTGGCCAAGGGTATGCCCGGACATGGGTCACTTGTTCGCTGTTCCATTGGATTCAAGCTAGCCTGGCTGGTGAGGGGTAATACACCAAAACCGGTCCCATGATGCTTGTTTCTGGTCCAAGAAGGACCTGGCAGTTCGGGCTAGACTGTTCCCATTAGGAACAGGGCCAAGACTCATTTGCATATGTCTGGGTCCTAACTGGGGTGGTGTAGTGAGCCAAAGAACAATGGATTAAACTAAGCCTGAGTTGAGTTCGCGGAGTCCTGTTACGTGGAACTCAGCGAAGTGCTGTAGTGTAGTTCCTATTTTCCCTATAGGCTCTGTGCATTGGAATAACATAAAAAGCAGTGTAGACGTAGGACTGCGGTCTTCTAGGTCTCTACTGACTATGTTAGACTTAATTTAGGTTTGCGCCAGCTAGCTCAGAGGTCACTGGAAACTTTCTTGACTGAATAGGAAGTGATCAGCCTCCCTGGCTCAGGCAAGAAGGGATTCAGCTTCCGACAACCGCATAAACATGGCGTTTTCAATAAAAATTATTATTTATTGAGCAGTCTTCCTTCTCATGCAAGAGAAATGAACTGCCACAATTGCAAGACTTGTTATTATGAAAAGTGCGTACAGTAAAAGGAGTATTACGAAATAATACTGTAAAAGCATTGATATGGTTTCTTAGCCATAAGATAGTTAAAATGAATAAAATATATACATTCATATATACATTAGCTAACGACCTCAACTGGTGCTTCTAACTACGCCTACCCTAGTGTACCTGACCTAAGCCTAATACAAGGGAGGGAGTAAGTAGCAGTTTAAGTTAAGTTGGTTTTGCCAAGAGTTTGTTTCAAGAATTCTCTCTAAGGGTTTAGTCAGCACCGTACCTCTGGAATAGAATGCAGGAGGTCTGTATCTCCTCTCAGGACCCGATACCCCAGTCACCCGCAAGGGTAGGCTGGAAACGCCGGAGCTGGATTTTCTCGGCAAGAGAAAAGACAGCGTCTTTCTCAGCGCGTCAAGGAGGAGGGGCAGCGTCTGTGGGCTTCTCGCATCTGCTGGGCTCTCTGCAAGGGGACAGCTGTTCTGCTCCAGTATTCACCACCACCGTGTGCTTGCTTAAGGCAACGTTGGTATATTTATACCTGAAAGGTGCCGAGTTTGACGTAGGTTTTTGGACCTAAGACGTCAATAAAGATGTCACTAAGAACTGGTCGTTCTTACAGTGCTTGCAGGAGTTCTATTACTAATCAAAACGAAGCAAGCAGGGCTTTCCCAGGTTGCTGGGGGTTTGGTATGTCGAAAGAACTCGGTGTGCTATCTAGGAATCTAAGGAAGTGGCTTCTGCTGTGTCATGGACTGTCATGGACTGCAGAGGCGAGGTACTGCAATATGGCTCTGATCGTTATGCCATTATAGGGATATGTATTGATTATAGCCGTATAGGGGCATAAGGTCACAATATTGAACGGGGTCCTAGATAAAACACATCACCCACTCCACGAATTTATGTCCATCAAATTACTAAAACTAAAGCAATAAGAAGCACGTGTATTCCTACCCACCCCAAAATACATTTTGCATTTGAAATGGTGTATATGAAATACATGAAAATGAATAGGTACTGTACGTTATCAAGCATAGTAATCATTCAAAAAATATTGCTTATGTAATCAGTTGAACGATTTTGCAAAAAATTACACATGAAATGTCTCTAAATACAGAAAAGAAGGGCAAGACTATTTCATCACATATAAATACAATTGCTGTAAAATGTGCTAGAGGCTGAGGTAATATTTTGTCTCTAGATCTACTAAAAATAGAAGTTCTGTTCTTTATGAATAGTCCTACTTTAAGCAAAGTACGTGTGCCAGAAAAAAGGTAAATATTTTGGAAATTTTGGAAAAAAATAATTTCATGTTGAGCGGGGAAAAAATAGTTCAAAACGCTTTTCAGTAGCTTTTGTTTATCAGAGCTGAAGGCCGAATTCAGAGTTCATGGGAACGCTGTGTGCCGGATTGCTTTCCAAAAAGTTGTGAGAATGATTGCTATCATCGATTTCAGGATCAGCAATGCTCACAGAAGGTCGTACCTGGGTGATGCTGCTTCCGTTTCTTGCCTCAATGCCACCACCTAGTCGTAGCGCAGGAGTCTCAACAAATGCCGTCATCAGGATTGGTAACCGCTGGGGACAACACGATGCGTGAGCTGTTACTGGACTTAGCAAAGTATCGACATCCATTGGTATTGCTGATGGTAGTGCAAGACAGGTGTCTAACACGCATTCCTCTCCGCATAGCATACATCAAAGCACAGGTAAGATGCAGGTCTGCCATATTGGTCTGAATGAAAGAAACAAGGTCATGTTCAGATCTCTTAGCCGGGCTAATCCAAGGACTTTAGTTATGCGGTCCCGGTAGCGTATTGCTAGGATTGTTTCTTCCATCGTTGCCGGAGTCATGTCTGCGTTTTGGTTTGACATATCGGAGCAGGAGGGTCAAAAATAAAATACCTGCTACGAGTCCCAAAAGTAGTGGTAGGCCGCCAAAGATCGAATGGACAAAATTTGGAAAGATACCCAGGACTGCTTCAAATGGTGTTAACAGTCCCGAAAAAATTGTCTTAAATACATTCGAGATACCACTGGCATTCAACATATTTAGGATTTGGCTGAGCATTTCTATGAAATGCACCGGGCAATTTGTTGATAAAAGTGTATGTATCTCTGCCGCCGTCCTTGCAACTTGGAGATCATACGTCTCTTTTGATGACGAGATGGGCACTGTTGTCTGCAAAAGCACAGACTTCATTCTGCTTAAAGTATCAATTCGTATAGAAGAGATATTCAAAGGAGGCCAAATCGGAGTCACTGAGTCTCCAGGGCCATTCAGATACAATGCTTGCATACAGCAAGTGACCATGGAACTCACGCTTAAGAGATATACTTTCCCTGGCACCAAGCCACAACAGCTGTGATCCGTTATTAGAACATAACTCCCGTTAGAAAGTTGCCTAAAGAATGGCTCTATTTGTGCTGCAGGTGTGCCATGCTGGTGGCATGAAAGGTTGTTTGAAGTACCCTCACAGGCCCCATGTAAGTTAATACCTTGGCACAAAAGTATACCGCTTAGTGAATGTTTACACTCATTACCACTAAGAAATACATTTTTGTTGTTGTCACTATAACATGTGTGTGTATAACGTAATTTCCATGATGACTTAATGTATCCTTTACCCAACTTTTCATACTGGCCTGCCGGTATATACTCAAGGCAATTTTTAAATTGGAAAGTTGTTATCGGAATTGTGATAATCCTGTGTATTATCCATTCAATGACAGGTCTTTCTGACATTGTCAATGGTAATCTCTCAAGTTTTTCCGATGCTCAGGATTGTATGGTCTGCTCCTTTCTGTGCCAAACTGATTTGTTTATCAGTAAGGTTAAAGATGGAAAACAATGACGTTGTGTTGATTAAACGCCATGGCACATAGCCCGAACGGAGATTTTGCAACGTCCAGCCTAGCTGTACAATAGAACGCAATTGGGACTGGCCATGTTGTAACATTGTGTGTACAAAAAGGTTTTGGGTCCGACAAACTGACCAGCCTGGACCTCAACAGTTGCGAAACAGAACAAAGTGGCTAGCCAGGATACTTTAAATTCAAATTAGAACCCACACAGCCCATGAGTTCTGCGTGACCAAGCCATTTGTTTAGCAAAACATTTATTTTAGTTCATAATCAAGTTTCAAAATTCATAAAACATGACATCAAAAGGAAAACACTGTCAAAAACAGGCTGTGACAAGAAAGAAGGGTGCAGCTAGGGATCAACTTACTCCACTGTTGTGGGCCCCTGCGTGCAACCAGACTGAACATTTAGTCACAGGTCATGTGAGACAGGCAGGCAGTTGTTTTCCACCCCTAATTCCGCCTGTCCACTGGTATTTTAGTTAAAGGACTGGTCTTTTCCTTCCATGTTTTATGTTTTTTGATCACAGTTGATTTGGAATGTATGTATTGTATTTCAAGTTGCACTTTGGTGTCATGTAATTGTTTGAATATTTAGTATTTACGCTTGTATATTTTGTATTCATTGTGCACACAATTGTTTGTTTTTGCCTTTGACTTGACTGTTTTTGACAGTGTTTTCCTTTTGATGTCATGTTTTTATAAATTTTGAAACTTGATTATGAACTAAAATAAATGTTTTGCTAAACAAATGGCTCGGTCACGCAGTACTCATGGGCTGTGTGGGTTCTAATTTGAATTTAAAGTATCCTGGCTAGCCATGTTGTAACATTAGCAGTTCCTGGTCTATTATATCAATAGCAGATGATACAATACTGTCTAGTGAATATATTCTGGAAGACAAAGTCATTAACCCATTGTCCACAACAGAAAGTGATTTTTCCAAATTAATACGATCAATTTCTCGTATTTTCTCTGCCGTTTCAATTTGAGTTTCTTTCCATGCCTCGTTGTATGCCGCATATATGCTGGCCGCTATGAAACATTTTTGACGCTGTTTGCGCGGTCCCATAATGAAATAGCGCAAGTCAGCACCATCTTTTAGTAAAGACAAGTGTTGCTTAATTTGTGCCAGTGTGGATGTCTGTAGCCATTCAAGACATAGTTTCCCTACACTGTACGTTGTTACTATCCCTGGATGTTGTCTCTGGGAGTATCTAGGATCTGGTCTGGTAATTGTTAACCCCTGTATTTTATTCAGGAATCTATCTTGACAGTTATTCGTGTCTGTAGGCCAAATTAACCACTTTTTCCAATCAGGATGTGTTCTGTTTTCATTTAAAATTTGGGATACGTCTATTTCAATATCTGTGGTTGCATTATCAGGTATTGGCTTTGGAATAGACGGTTTGTTAAGGTCTTTAATCTTGGCTAGTCCAAGACAGGTTGTTTGTTGAATTGTGTCATTCAAGAACATTATTTGTTCTGGGATCATGCAGGCTCGAAATAATGCTTCTAGGCCTTGTACCTGCCAATCTTTTGTACCCCAGATGGTTTTTGTTTCAATGTTATTTTTCCAGAAATCAAAACCAAATGTAATCATTTTTTCATAAAATGCTTCTGAATATATCAATTTAGTATTTGTCAGCATGGTTTTCGTCCCTGTTTTATCCAACAGTTTATAATAAAATGTTTCTGCATTACTTGTGTTAAACCCTGAGAAGTATTGGAATTTCTCATAGAATGTTTTGGAACTGCTTTTGGGTGGAGTAGCACAATGTTCCCATTGGTTATATTTAAAAATATTTCTAGGTTGAGCAGATTTATGTAAATAGTGGTCTGCGTAATGTGAAAAACAGTACATCTGTTCATAATTAGATGAACCTGGTAAATATTCATGTTCTGTAAATTTTGCTGACAACACTAAATCCGACATCATATTATTTATACTTTCAAAATCCCAATCATCAGAGAATGTACTTGGTTTTACAAAGTCACTTAATGAAACCTTGAACTGGTGAGGATATTTCAAGATCTCGACCGGTCCATATATTTCATAGTCTGTTTTGTCCCAAACTACCCCGCCGGGTATTGGAATGGCTGTGACATTTACTGATGATAGTCCTCTTTTCTCGATGTGAGATGATTTGTGAGGCTTCAGAACTAAGTTGATGTTCTGACTTGCTGTGTCCATTGAACTGTATTTTCCCTCAATGAATTTTCCCAAACAAAGTACCATGATGAGCCAAAGCAGGAGGAAAAATACACCTAGCCCAATCCAAAATTCTAACCATGGAGAAATAAGATAGGTTTCTTTGAGTTGATGAAAGAGTTCTGTTGCTTTTTCTTTAAAAGTTTTTGTTTCTGGCGTCACTTCAGAGTCGCTTTGATCTTCAGAAAAGTTGTCGAAATTAATGAAGTAGCCAGATGCAGTTCTGTTGATTGTTGGAATTGTTTTCTCAATTTGCCTTTCATTAGCACATTCTGATGCTACATGTTATGTTATGTTATGTTATATTGATTTATTATGCGCACAGATACCCCAGCCAAGGGGCGTCCCGGCGCAGAGACAAGGTAGAACATAACACAACAGGAAACTAAAAACATGAAAGCATCTAAAACAGGAAAGTTTTTAAAGCCCTCCGGAAAGTCAAGAGGTCCTCCATCAGACGAATTTCAACAGGAAGGGAGTTCCATGCTGACGCGGCCTTTACACTAAACGAGCGGCCACCCATGCGACTAAGCCTAAATCTGGGGACCACCGCAAGGGCCAAACCCTGGGAACGGAGGGTGCGGGTGGGAACATAAAAGGAAAGACAGCTGGATAGGATTTCCGGGCCAATACCTCTCAGAATCTTAAAAGCGAGACACAAGACCTTAAAAAGGATGCGCTTCCTGACAGGGAGCCAATGTAGGGTACGAAGGACAGTTGCCACCGAGCTGAATCTGGGCAGGGCGACAATCGCCCTCGCCGCAGCATTCTGAACCCGCTGCAGACGGGTTAACTCGGCCTGGTTAGCCCCAGCCAGAAGAGAGCTGGCATAATCCAGGCGGGAGATGATAGTTGCCTGGATCACCAGCTGCCTGGTCGGGGCGTCAAAGAACTTGAGAACAGGTCTCAAGCCCCTTAGGAGACCGAAACAACAGGCCGCAGTTTTTTTAGTATGCCCTACAAAGGAGAGGCCCGCATCCAGCCAGACCCCCAGGTTTTTCACCTCAGATACCGGGGTCGGAGTGGGTCCCAGCTCAGAGGGCCACCATTGGTCACCCCACAGCTCCACTCCCTTACCGACAACCATCACCTCCGTTTTTGTGGCATTTAGCTGAAGGCAGTTGCCTGTCAACCAGCTAGCCACCGCCTTCAGTCCAGACTGAAACCTGGGGGCCTCAGTCTCCGCATCCCCGCTGAGAGTAACCGCCAGCTGTGTGTCGTCGGCATATGAGACCAAAGTTAGGCCCCACTGCCTAGCGACATCAGCCAGCGGTCTCACGTAAAGATTGAACAACGTGGGACTCAGCGAGGACCCTTGCGGAACCCCCATGGCCAGCGGTTGGAAATTGGACTTGAAGGGAGGGATGGCAACACAGAAGGAGCGGTTATCTAGAAAGGAGTGGAACCATTGCAACACCTGACCGCCAATGCCGGTCTCCTCAAGCCGATGCAGGAGGATGCTGTGGTCTACCGTGTCAAAGGCGGCGCTAAGGTCTAACAATATAAGCGCCGCCGTTTGACCAGCATCCAACCTTGCACGGAGATGTTCCACCATCACAAGTAACGCGGTTTCCGTGCTGTGGCCGGCACGGAATCCGTTTTGTGTGGGGTCGAGGGCATTGGTCCGTACAAGATGTTCAGACAGGGCCAAGTTGACATGGGCCTCAGTGATCTTGGCTGGCCAAGGTAGCAACGAAATGGGGCGATAGCTTTCAGGCTTGGCCGGGTCCAGGGAGGGCTTTTTGATAATTGGGGACACCACAGCTTGCTTCCACTTGGCTGGAACTACTCCCGTTTCCAAGGAAAGGTTGACGAGGGAACATACAGCTGCACGTCCCATAAAAGCCTGATCTCGAAAGAGAGCAGGCCTTACTGGATCGGATGGAGATCCAGATTTGACTTGCAACGCAAGTTTATCAAACCCGTCCAAGGTAAGGGGGGGGAAGACAAGCAGAGTAGACTGATGGTGGGTCCCATTGATACTTTCCCGACCGGACCCTATGCTAGGGAATGTCCGATAAATAGCTTGGACTTTCCCCAGAAAATAGGAAGCAAGGGATTCACAGTGGGAAAGAGAGCTTACGGTCGTAGAGGTAGTCCGCTTTGACATAAGATCTTTTACGGCCTTAAAGATGGCTTTCGACGGATTAGTACTGTTCCGGAATTCCGCGGCATAAAAAGCCGCTCGAGCTCGACAGATAGCCCGATGGTAGAGCTTGACGGACCTGGTGTATGCAGCTTTTAGATCAGCTCCATAGGTTTTCCTCCAGGCCCTCTCAGCCCATCTACAGGCACCCTTTAGGGCCCGAAGGGCACTATCGTACCAGGGGCTCGACTCTCTGGAGTTGATTTTAGTAGATACAATAGGTATCAGAGAGTCCAAGGCCCTAGTAATCCAGGAACAGAAGAGGTCATACCCCTTTTCTACCTCCGTCAACGGGCCCAGCGGCTCCTCTAATAGAAGACGATGGAAGTCTTCTAACCTAAGCTTCTTCCAGGCCCTCTTCTGAACCCGTCTAGCCGAGGAGATGGAAGGGGTGGCTAAGACCGGGCATAGGATGGACACCAAAAAGTGGTCAGTCCATTCCACCGGCGAGATAGAGGTGATTGTAATCCCCGGCAGATTGGTAAACAGGGGATCCAGAATATGCCCCAACATCATTGTATAGTGGTGTTTCATGACGAACTGTTTCAATATGTGTTTCAAGAGCCACGAGTTCCATGGCATTTCTGCATAGTCCTTTTTTTTTCACTGCAGGTTGATCAAATGTGATTAGTCTTTCAGTTTGAACCTCTTGGATACTTGCAAATTTGGGTATTCTGTTACTTCTTGGGAGTCCACTGGGCCTGCTATTGATTATAGGCCACATGATTGTGGTTTTACCAGGTCGATTGATACAACTCTGTTCTCCCTTTTACCAGCAAGGGGCGGTAGTACTACTGATCTTGTTCCGTTGATCGCTAAGACAGGTACTGCTTTTCTGTAAGAAGGCCCAAATTCCTTCTTCACCGCTATTTTCTCTCTGACCAGATCCCCAATCTTTGGAATCCAGACAGGTCTTGCTGGGACAGGTGGTGTGTCTTCAGTGGTGGTTGGCTGTTGTTTTAACTTTATGTTGCTCAGGGCTTTTCTTGTTTTGTTTAAGTCCTGTAAACCAGCCAAACGATCTTTGATGTCAAAGTCTTTATTCTTATCTTCTACCACTGAAGCAAGACTATCTAAGTCCTGAACATGCATTCTAGTTCCAAACAATAGTTCGTACGGGCTGAAACCTTTTAGAGAATTTCTTGGCAAGTTGTTAAGACTACGTTGGACACTTATTAAATGCTTGACCCACCCATCACCCGAACCTAATACCTTTGCCGTTATAGATTGCTTTATGTCTCGGTTTTTCCTTTCCACTACCCCGTTTCCCTCAGGATGGAAGGGACAAGAGAATCACAATCCAATGCCCATGCTGGTCATGGCCTCCTTATAAGCTCGAGAGCTAAAAGCAGGACCCTGGTCAGAATGAAGCATGGCAATTGCGTATGTGCCGATAAATACTCCCAAATCTTTTATAACAGTTCTGGCGTCAGCCGAGCGCTGGGGCCACATTTTTAAAGTGAATGTAGTCTTAAACAATTAATAGGACGCTGGATTGCATGTGTAGATAGCTCTATGCTACCTTCATAAATGGCCATGGCATTACTCCGCTTGACTCATTACTGTGGTCTCTGTCGCAGTCTGGGCAGTTCTTTACAAATTTATAATGGTGCAGGCTCATCCCCGGCCACGAGTATGCTGATTGTAATTCAGTCAGAGATTCCTTCATCTGTTTATGCCTTGGACCTTCACCCATGTGTGCGTCTGCTATTAATAACTTTCTCCGATTCGTGTTTGGAATTACCCTATCCCCCACTCCAGGGATTCGAGCAAAAGGAACGGAGTTTGCATCAATTACGTATGTATAATTGAGTGGATAGTTCACAGGTAATGCTGCACAGTTGCCTTTTGAAGACGTTTTTACAGCCAGCATGGTTTCCCCATCTATGTACTTTTCTGAACGCTTTTTTGTGGCTACGGAAGCCAGTTTAGTTGCTTCCGCTGTGGCTGTATTAGCCAATGAATTCCCTGCAACGTGAACGCCATCACGTTGATGACTCATAGGGGCAGATTTATGTTAACTGGCGCATCCCCAGGGATGCGCCAGTTAACATGCGCCACAGTGCGCCACAGCTCCGCCAGCCATGGTGCGCCGCATTTATAATGCGGCGCACCATGGTGCAAAAACGGCACAGATGCGTGACGCATCTGTGCCGGAAATGTGTCGCATTGCTGGAGTTGCGTCGCAAGCGCGACGCAGCTCCAGCAAGGCTCGGGGGTGCCCCATTTTAATAATGCTGCGTCAAGACCTACGCCTGCTTCAAGCAGGCGCAGGCTTTTGACGCAGCATTGGCTTAAAAGTGACTGAGTGAAATCTCATAGATTTCACTCAGCCACTTTTGCGAGGCGCACCTGCCCCGGAACGCCCACCCTGCGCCGGAACGCCCACAAGCGGCGCAGGGCTTTACAACGTGACGCATCTGCCTAGATGCGTCACGTTGTAAATCGTTCGTAGGGATGCGCCACGTTTACGCCGCCTTGCGTGACGCAACTGCGGCGTAAACGTGGCGCAAGGGCCTCATAAATCTGCCCCATAGTGTGTATCACGAGAGTCTTCTGTAGTTCTTTCTGAAAAAGAACTACCTGTTTTCAGAGCATTTTATGCTTGATTGTGGCACCTGTGTCATCTTTGTAATCATTTTGAACCCAGCTCTGCAAATCATTATTGTAAGAATTGACGCAAAAATGCGAATCGCACACGATTAGTGTCGGGAATTCACGTTCGGCATTTTCAAGCACCATCTTTAAAGATCTGATTTCAGCTCGCTGAGCCGAACATTTTCTCAGTGATTCAGTTTTTGTTATTTTCGGTCTGAATTTACCGCAGAGCCAGCGACCTTTAACAATAGCGCAAGCTGCATCGTAGGATTTATCTTCTACATTGTAATGCTGTACAAATCTGTCTGTATAGATTATACAGGAGTACTGTTCTAGAGGGAAAATTTCGATTGGCAGAGGATATTCTTTTTCATATTTTAAATCATTCCGTTTTTTCATCTGCGGGGCGAAATAGTATTTCACGTCTTCTGCAGCAAGAGAGTTTTCCCACTGTATCCATTTCAGATCCAGTGATACTGTAGGCAGGTTTACTGGGCTGAATAGTGCCTCGAAGGCGGATTCTGCTGTGAGAACAGTATTTTCTGTGAGACTGAATTTTTTTTCTGCTTGTGTGTACAAATGTGATTTGTAAGCTATTGGTACAGTTTCTCCCTCATTAGAGGTCAGGTACGTGAATCTGCATCTTCCTGGGATGACCCGGATTACAGTGTTGCGTGTATTGTCACATGTTTCTAATTTTGTTTTAGCTAACATGTCTGTTTGCAGTGATCTCAAAATTTCTGTGTGTTTTTGAGTCCAGTTGATTGGTTTAAAATCAGGTTTTATTAATTCGTAGAGAGGTTTAATCCTTTCTGCATAGTTTAGAATGTAAGTTCTTCCGAAATTCAGGAAGCCTAGAATCGATTGTAAGTTCTTCAGCGTTTTTGGTGCTTGGAGTACAGCGCACTTCTCTAAGAAGTTGTCCGCTAGGCATTTTCCTTCACTTGGTAATTCGTATCCTAAGAATAAGACTGTTAGATGGGCAATTCTTGACTTTTTAAAGTTGAATTTGTAACCCTCTGCTGCGAACCCAAGTATTATGGTGTTCACTCTTTTCAAGTGAGTATCCAAGTCGTCGTCTGTGAGATAGATGTCATTGACATAAGATAATGCCTCATCATCATATATTTGTAGTAACTCTGTTACTCTTGCTGAGAATAGTCCTGGGCTGTTCTTGAATCCCTGTGGGAGCCTACAGAAATTTTTCTGTGACCCCATAATTGAGAAAGCGGTCAAGTACCTGCTTTCTGGTGCAATATTTTGGCAAAAGAACCCATTAGATATGTCCAATATTGTTTTGTATTTTTTGCGAACTATGTTATTCATTAGTGCCGCACTGTGCGAATTTTGTACTGCAAATGTTTTGCAACATGAGTTAAGGTGTCTGTAGTCCAAGACTAGACTATACGAATCGTCCGGTTTGGAGACAGGAAACAAAGGATTGTTCATTTGAGAGGTGCATGTTTCAATTACCCCTTGGTATTCAAGTTGATCTAAAATCTCCCTGACCTGTTTTTTAGCTTCTTGTTTAATTGGGTACTGCCTTTGTGCAGTCGGTTGACTTTTTAACTGGATTTTGTGAGGAGGAGAGTCCTCCTCCCATCCTACATGATTCTTATATAATGCTGGTGCCTGGGCTACTGCCCATTTCCTTGCATATATATATTTAGTGTGGATTGGAATGTGATTCGAGAAGGCCGGCATTATCATTTCTTCGCCATGAGGGCACTCCCTGAAAAACTCTCGGGGCCAATCTTTCTCGGCTAACAGGATGTCATAGCCTTTTGAGAGGTTATCCCAAAATAAACCCCTTATTTCTCTAGTCTTATCTCCCTCTATACGCAGTGTTATTTCGTATATCTTATGAGGTTCGCTAACTCTGGTGTCTGCAGTTTCTACCTGAATGTATTCATTCGTGTCCACTGTCTCCAGATGACTCATCAGGATCTTGCGAGCTATGCTGATTTCTGCTGCACTGTCTAGCATTGTCTGTGCCCACTCTCCGTTTTTCAGCGGTGTCCTCAGTATTCTCGGCATGTTCGATTACTCTAATACTGGCTACCTTCTTCCTTGGGAATTGTAATTTTTTACTTTGAGCAGGTTCCATGTCTTTGGACTTGGTGTGCTCTTCACTTGGGTCTGACCGTCCTCTTCTTTCCGATTTCTGCGAAAAAGATCGAGAGGGACGTGTATCAATACTTTGATATCTATCAGGCTTTTTCAAGTTATCCCTATTTCTAAGGTTATATCTTTTCTCAGAGTGTTCCCTCTGGGGAGACTGGTGTTCTCGAGTCGGAGTTCTTTCCCTCCGCTGAGGAGACCTTCCTCTGGACTGGAAAACTTTTTCTTTGGGAGTGGATTGTTTATTTCCATCCCAGCTCTTTTTAGGAGTGTTTAGATTATTTTTAATAAATAATTTTTCAGGATTTTTGAGTAGTTGGGGTTTTACAGGTTTCCCACCCAAACTATCTCTACCTAATTCTTCATAGCATTTTTCTATAATTCTGGCAAGCTCAATTGGTTGATCTGTTATATCTGTTTCTTTCAATTTCTGGTGGCTCGCCACAGATGCTGCTTTTCCTTTTATGTTGGCTAGTAATATAGCCGAGACCTGCTTGAAGTCTTTCAGTAATTTCATACCAAGAGTTAAAGCAGGTTCTGGACCGTATTCATTCTGAATTTGTTTCAGCACATCCGGTATTACCGCCATGGACGGAACACCATGTGTTTTTGTGTAAATGGAAGCAAAGACTGTACCCCAAGTGTCACAGTCTTCCACATGTGGTGCGACCCCCATTGGAAGGCAGATAGTCAGAATTCTGTGTTTCTCAATAGGGGTAGTATTCGGGAATACTGCCTCTATTTGAGTAATTTTCTGTGCTAACCAGAAAGGAATTTGTTCCCGTTTTGCAGGAGTTTTTCCAAGACATGATTGTATGTTCTGTGGTGTAATTTTATTTGTGTTCCCCTGATGAGGGTCAGCTGTGGAATATTAACAGCTGTTTGGACTGTTGCAGTCCGCATTACATATTGGACTAACTGTCTGTGTATTTTAATTAGTAATTTTAGCTGTGCTAAAAGTTCTTCTCTTGAAATGTTTTCGATGTCTGGATGTGGTGTGTAGATGGCTAGAACCGGCCACGTTGCTCCTGGTCTACCTAGTGGACCGAGCCTGGTAATGTGATCATTATGTTTTAGGGCGCCTTTAAACCAGAGCAGGTGCTCTTGGTATTTTAATGGGATTTCAATCTCCTCGAAAGGAGCGAACTCTTCCGGTGGTTCCTCTATTTTGTAATAGTGGAACTCGTGTGTTGTAGCGTTTGCCGCTGGAAAGTTTATCCAAGAATAGAATACCTCTGTCTGCCGATATTCGTGTGCCTCTATCACGAAAATGACCGTTCTCTATAAGTTTTACAGTTATAGATTTTCTTATGTTTGCTGGGATGATAATTGCATCTGGTTCATTAATCCCTGTAACATCGGGACCCTGTTGATTCGCTTCTACTGCGACTTCATTGGTTCCGTTGTTATTGCCATTTTCTGACATTGTATTAATGAAGGTTTTGCAGAGCAGGTTTCCAAGGAAACAAATATTAGGTGCACAATATTTTGGAACACTGTATCCTTCAATGTTGACTAAACCAGAAACTCTACATAGGAATCTCTTCCTACTAAGTTCCGGCGGATTTTAACCTTTCACCCACTCCAGACGTCTATTGGAGTATTTACGGGAGAAAGGGGTCTGTGTGAAAAAGCACGACTGAGTTACTCTAACGTCTTGCGTTACTTTTATCGCCTTACCAAACGTTGGGCGCCATGTAGTGTAGTTCCTATTTTCCCTATAGGCTCTGCGCATTGGAATAACATAAACAGCAGTGTAGACGTAGGACTGCGGTCTTCTAGGTCTCTACTGACTATGTTAGACTTAATTTAGGTTTGCGCCAGCTAGCTCAGAGGTCACTGGAAACTTTCTTGAATGAATAGGAAGTGATCAGCTTCCCTGGCTCAGACAAGAAGGGATTCAGCCTCCGACAACCGCATAAACATGACAACTTTGCTCCTCAGAATAGGAGTCAATCTCTAGAGTTGTGTGAAACAATAGACAGCTACTTCACTCAGTCAGTTGTGCAGATTTACTTTCACAAGGGTGCAGAGAATAGAGAGACGGGCGTTTTCAATAAAATATATTATTTATTGAGCAGTCTTCCTTCTCATGCAAGAGAAATGAATTGCCACAATTGCAAGACTTGTTATTATGAAAAGTGCGTACAGTAAAAGGAGTATTACGAAATAATACTGTAAAAGCATTGATATGGTTTCTTAGCCATAAGATAGTTAAAATGAATAAAATATATACATTCATATATACATTAGCTAACGACCTCAACTGGTGCTTCTAACTACGCCTACCCCAGTGTACCTGACCTAAGCCTAATACAAGGGAGGGAGTAAGTAGCAGTTTAAGTTAAGTTGGTTTTGCCAAGAGTTTGTTTCAAGAATTCTCTCTAAGGGTTTAGTCAGCACCGTACCTCTAGAATAGAATGCAGGAGGTCTGGTATCTCCTCTCAGGACCCGATATCCCAGTCACCCGCAAGGGTAGGCTGGAAACGCCGGAGCTGGATTTTCTCGGCAAGAGAAAAGACAGCGTCTTTCTCAGCGCGTCAAGGAGGAGGGGCAGCGTCCGTGGGCTTCTCGCATCTGCTGGGCTCTCTGCAAGGGGACAGCTGTTCTGCTCCAGTATTCACCACCACTGTGTGCTTGCTTAAGGCAACGTTGGTATATTTATACCTGAAAGGTGCCGAGTTTGACGTATGTTTTTGGACATAAGACGTCAATAAAGATGTCACTAAGAACTGGTCGTTCTTACAGTGCTCGCAGGAGTTCTATTACTAATCAAAACAAAGCAAGCGGGGCTTTCCCAGGTTGCTGGGGGTTTGGTATGTCGAAAGAACTCGGTGTGCTATCTAGGAATCTAAGGAAGTGGCTTCTGCTGTGTCATGGACTGTCATGGACTGCAGAGGCGAGTTACTGAAATATTGCTCTGATCGTTATGCCATTATAGGGATATGTATTGATTATAGCCGTATAGGGGCATGAGGTCACAATATTGATCGGGGTCCTAGATAAAACACATCAGTGCAAAAAAGCTCTGCTGAGCTATGTGGAGCTCCGCAAGTGATGGAGTGCATTAAATAATTGCTGGTTGTAATGATTTTCTGTGCCAGGTGCTTGTCGGCACTGTGCAATCATCATGAATGGCACCATGCACAGCGCAAGTGGGCACTGCTTCCTTTCTGCGAGTAGATTTTTACTCGAGCAGCAGCTTTCTCAATGCGAATGGACAGTTTCTCAATGCGAAAGGTCGCAAGCATACGTGACCACTCGCAATGAGAAATCTGACTGGCCGCATTGAGAAATCTTGCTGGGAGGTTGATTTTTCACGCTTGCGCTCGCCAACTTGATGTTGATGATCGAGAACTAAGAAAAATCTCGCAGGGAGGTTAATTTTCCTCGCTCACTCTCGCCAACATGACGTTGTCGAAAGTGAGTGAGGAAATAAAACTCTGCTTTGCTATACGGAGCACAGTTTTTCGGAACTCCGCGTAATGCGGAGTGCAGAAAACTCTGCAAACAAGCGGAGAGGAGTTCACCCGCCAGACTTAGATTAAACCCAGATCTGTGACTCGGGGTGAGCAGTTGAAAAGTCGGAAATCTGATCTAATTAGTACTACATCCAGAGACCTCCAGGAACAGGTTACTCAAACAGGAACATCTTGCGGAACGGAAAGTAAGCTGACAAGGAATGAAATCAAGAGAACACGAAACACATATAACATCAACAACAACGCTGGATCACCAAGCTTAGACCAATCATTCATCCCAGCAAAAATAGCCCGAGGAGAAAACCGACCTAAGGAAAGAAATAGGAAAATAACGAGACTTGGACCAGAACGGAAATTCAGGAATGGTAAACGTGAAGACCGAAACTTACGGACTAAGAATCACATCACGTCACCTAAGATCATGAGAAAAATTCACGAGATCCAAACACAAATCAATATCTCTTCACTGGATCTATTAAACGCCTTGAAAGGGTTAAAAAAAACTACGTGATATCACAGAAAACACGGAAATAGAACACATCAAACAGCTATTAAACACATCCGAAATCAAAAGCAAGAAGAGAGCGATGCCACTGTCAACCAGACAAAACAGACCAGAAAGTAATCAAAACTCTCTATCAGAAACAGAAATACATGCACTACTCAGGGAGTATGAACAGACGGACCCCACTAGGGGGCAGGCAACTAAAAGAGTACCGATTGACGCAAATAGAACATCCACGAGATATGGAAGGAAACCCAATCTCAACAACCTACAACAAATCCAACTAACCACCGATACGTCTAATAGGATCACAGATGATACAGAAAAATCTTTAAAATGCCTATTTCTCAACTGCCGATCGGCAATGAAACATGCGTCTGACATTGCTGATATCATTATCAACCAGGGAATAGACATTACTATCCTTACCGAAACTTGGCTGTCTGAATGCTCGTCCCCAGTCTTAGACCTGACATATTGAGACTTGACAGACAAAAAAAGTCAGGAGGTGGTATTGCCTGTATCTACAGATCAAATTTAGAAATTGGCCAGTTTCAATCAGACGCGCTCGAATCATGTGAATACCTTGGGCTCCATTTAAGAGCGGCTAACAAACAGATCTGCAACCTACATGCAATATATCACCCACCGGGAAACAATGTGATCTTCATAGACCAACTAATGGAGATCATCACTGCCAACTCTAGCGAAAACATCAATTACATATTTCTAGGTGATTTCATTCTACACTGGAACGACAACAACGACAAACAGGTCAACGCCTTTAGAGATTTTCTAAAAGAGCTAAAATTATCACAAGCCTGTCTGGAACCTACACACAAAAAAGGAGCAACACTAGACTGGATTATTTCAAAGAATAATGACATATCAATCCTCTCAATAGTACCATGCGACTGGTCAGATCACCACGCCATAACATTCTTAATTGCATCAAGGGAGAAGATAAAAGCCACTCATCCTAGCAAAATTAAAAGATGGATACGTGAAACCAGAGATTCAAACATGGATATGCTAAGGGAAAGTTGCAAAGTAGACCTCGTCCTTCCTGACAACATACAGAATGTGACGGATCTAACGAACCACTACACGACCACAATATCGCAAATAGTCAACTCCACCTTACCACTCAAATTGAAAAGAGTCTCGGAGAAGACTAAAAACCCTTGGTTCGACGGAATACTGAACGAAGATAGGTGAAAACTGAGACGTGCAGAAAGAAAATGGAGACAACACCCATCCTCTCCAGAGCTGAAATCCCTCAGAAAGATCCGAAAGGAATACAATAAAAAGATCATCAATTCAAAAAAGGAATTTATCATATCGGAACTGGATAACGCCAAAAACAGACCACGGAAACTGTTTGAGATTATAAAGCTACAATCTAATAAACTGGCAAAATCTGCCCAAGAAATCACTAAAACAAAACTAAGCTGCGAGGAATTCTCAACCTTTTTCAACAACAAAGCCAATGAACTGGAAAAAGAACTCAGGATCGCCGCAGATAACCCCAACCACAATACAACATCATCACAACCTGCACAGCACGCTGCGAACAATGAGACAAAAAACAAGGCATACTAGGACACGTTCACATTACTAGACCAGAATGAGCTTACCAAAATGCTCGCGGCCACAAACCCAAACAATCACTTCAACGACCCGCTACCATCAAAATGCTTGAAAGAAATCAGCCATATAATGATTCCTATTTAGACTGAAATTATTAACGCCTCACTTTCCCAAGGGGTCCTCCCAGATTGTCTCAAAACAGGACAAGTAGTCCAGATCATAAAAAACCCCCACAGCAGACCCGGCTGATCCAAATAACTATTGCCCAGTGACCAACATCCCTCTTCTTGCCAAATTAATAGAGAGATGAGTACAAAATCAGTTAAGCAGACATATAGACAACTTCTCTCTATTGGATGACTGCCAATCGGGATTCAGAACTGGCCACAGCACGGAAACAGCAATCTTCACATAAACGATGATGCACTTCAAGTACTAGATCGCTATCAATCTTGTCTACTCATCCTCCTGGACTTGTCATCGGCGTTTGACACAGTTAACCACGAAAAACTTCTAATCAGACTTCACAACAGGATGGGAATTTCAGGCACTGTATTGGAATGGTTCAAATCATTCTTACAGAATAGGTCTCAGAGATTCCTAGTAAACAATTTTTTTCCCCTTCTTGCCCAAATACAATTGGAGTACCCCAAGGATCAACTCTATCCCCTCACCTGAATGCCCTAAACTGGCTACCATACGATGCCAGAATACAACTAAAAATGGCATGTATCGCCCATAAAGCGATTCATCACAACACACCCAGATATCTTGCCCAGAAAATAAAAATTGCAGGAGGAAACAGACCTGTCCGGAGTGCCAATATGCTGATGCTGAGACCACCTATCTTCAGGAAGAAAAAAACTTATGAGAGATCATTCTCTGGTGCAGACCCGAGAATATGGAACTCCCTTCCTGCGAACATCAGAAAGATCTCGAACGCTGCAAAATTCAAGAAGGAAGCTAGGACGTTTCTCATGAACAAATTCCTCCAGTAGGTAGGCATTTTGCCATCGGCGACTCAACAGTGAGGGTCATTGGGATAACATTCTGGGAATCATATGGATAATGACCCATAGCAAGAAGACACTGACGGCAGTCTTACATCTGCCCTTTATATGTTCGTTCTGATATATACTATATTGTTACCGGTTACCTTTATGTGTGTTATTCACAATGCTGTTATTGTTATAGACCATGTAATGTTAAGCGCTCTGATACCCAAGGGTCTAGTTCGCGCTATAGAAAACTGTTATAAATAAAAATAAATAAATAAATAAATGAAACTCAGCAAAACTCAGAGCAGAATTCCAAAACCGCATACTCTGAAAGCTAAAAAATTCTAAAAGGGTAAATGGGTCAGAACTCATTCCTTACAATACCTTAATGGATAAACGGTCGTTAAGCCATTATGTGAAAACTGTGTTGCATTCTGTCCATAAATATGAGGTTTGCTACTACTGATCATTGCACAATCATTAGCAGATGTACAAACAGTTACCAAGACTACATTTAAAAAAAGCAAACCAGCTTTGCTTTAAATGTGCGTAAGCTGTCTAAGCAGTGTTGTTTATTTGGAGTTAACCCACGTAATTTTTTGACAAGATGTAATGTGTAGAGATGCTAATGGTAATACTGGTCTCTTTATTTGTACTTATAGTGACCCCTCACGAAGGGCACTGAGATGCCCGAAAAGCATTGGGTTAACTCCAAATAAAAAACACTGCTTACAGACGAATTGGCCTTTGTCGTGTTTCTGCTAGATGTTCGGTTGGCCCAGCATTTACATTAGAAACCTTGAAAATTGGCAAGCATCAGTCCGTCTGTGGAGAGATATAATTGTGAAGAAAAAAGATGAAGCATTGATGTGAAAAAATTGATTACAGAACAATAACGTGGTTTACTGGATTAATAGAATGACAGCCCATTGGGCGATCGCAATTGTGCATTAGGCCGGGGCGAATTTTTGCTCCTGTACTTGGCATTTCTAGTTCCTGGCTAGCTCACAGTGCGCCATCTGGACTCCTAGACCTTACAGGGTACCTGATTGTGTCTGCAACCTCAGAACATAACGATCCTGATTCTCCCAAGTAAATCATGGAAACAGACCTACCGTTTCGTTGTTAACTCAGGCATGCCCAAACGGAAACTGTGTGTTAAAAGTCATAGTTTACCACCTTTTGCCTCTGCCAGTACTATGGTTACGCGAAAATCCTTGCTGTTTCTTAGTATTAATAAAAGAGCACACGGTGAACAACCTTTACAACGAAACTTTTACCACGCAGTGCCTTTACAACGCGGTATTTACAACGCAAACCATTACAACGCATTGCGCTGGGGGGCGCTGGAGGATAGGGAATAAGTTTAATTTACTATCCAACACCTTCCCTAGAGTGCACGGGGGCTGGTGTTGGAATAGTAAATTAAACTTTTCACTATCCAGCACCTCTAAGCGATATGCGTTGTAAAGGTTTGCGATGTTAAAACTGCGTTGTAAAGGCATGCGTGGTAAAAGCATGCGTTGTAACGTCATACATCCGAGCACACAACAGGCTGACCATTTTGACTTTTTCTACTTCTGTGGTGGGGGCAATCACTGAGGAGGTTACCACTGTAGAAGAAGACCTGGGTTTGACCATCAGTGCCCCTTGTGTTGGCACCCTAGTCTGCCCGAGGGCTCCTCTCTCTAAGAATCCTCCAAATCCCACCCTTGATCCAGTGAACGCTCCTTCTTCATGCACACTACTATTGATGCGCTAGTTTATCAGCCTGGTGACTATCACCACAGGCCCTGGTGATCTACCCAAAGGAAAGAGAAGACCAAAAGCAATGACCCCTGATAAGACTTTACCATTTTATCCTGAGGCCAATAGAGATACCAGTCTTCCGCATAATCCCCAACTGTGTAAACACTCTGAGAAATATAGAACACTTGATGGTGAAATATTTTAAGGAATGTCACAACAGACATGCTAATATCGAAAAGGCTCTCAGTGGTCTTCTTAATGCCTCCCTGATTTTCCTTGCCTGTAACATTTTCTATCTTCTTTCACCACAAATACTTTTCACCTTTGCTCTCTACTGCACCATAAGCCTCCTTCCAATAGGCCCACTGGCACAGCTACAACAGAACAGAATTAGCGCCCAACCGTTAAGATCAGTGTCCCTGCATCTGGCCCCTCCTGTGTGGAAATGGCGATGCTTCAACGCACATCAACTTAGGAAGCACTCGACTCGATTGGGATTCCATTGCAGGAAATAGGACAGACATGGCTGACCTTGATTGTATGCCCCTCGATCTTCCCCTCGCAGCTGCCCCTTTGTTCAAGTTTTTACCAATGTTCCTATTTTGAAGGCTGCCTCCACTGAGAATTACCAACAACTTAGAAACAATCTTACTCACTGGCTACATGGTCAGCTGGATTCAACCTGGGGGCAGATTTACAAACCCCTTGTGCCTCTTTGCGCCGCCATTGCGTCACTTTTTGTGATGCAACGGCGGCACAAACAATGCACCCTATCTACAACATGACGCATCTAGGGAGATGCGTCACGTTGTAAAGCCCTGCATCACATTATACCTGCGTCTGGTATAATGTATGCAGGGGGGTGTTCTTATGCTGGAAAGCCTCGTAAAAGTGACGAAGTGAAATCTACAAGATTTCACTCTGTCACTTTTCGGACCCCACTGCGTCAAAACCTTACACCTGCTTGAAGCAGGCATAAGGAGTGACACAGTGTAGTGGGAATAGGCCACAAAATGCATTGGTGGAGTTGCGTCGTGCTTGCGACACAACTCCAGCAATGTGTGACTTTTGCCCCAACAGAAGCGTCAGAATTTCTGACGCATCTGTCAATCCTTTCACCATGGTGCGCCGTATTGTAAATACGGCGCATCCATGGTGGAGTAGATATTTTTTAGTGTGGCTCAAGGAAAGTGACGTATCTCTATAGATGCGTCACTTTCTTGTAAATCTGCCCCATGGTGTTTATCTAATTGCATCAATATGGTTGGACAGGTCTCCTGGCTGGGCAAAGACCCTAGAATCTCAGCTAGAGATTGCATTGTTATTAACTTCAACAATGTGGCATGTACAAGGAATGTTCTAATGACCCTGACAGCGCAACGTAGCCCTAATACAAGCATCACCCTAGTATCTTTGAAGTATTTTACAATAATTTCCATCTGAATGCCAGAGATCATCGAACCGTTGTCGCATCTCACAGCACCAACATCTCTTCTATTTGACCAGTCCAACCCCAAAGGGTCATGTTTAGTGTACTCACTACAAATTAGTTTGAACTCCTGAGAACTTTGGATGCCACTAATTAACTCACTTTTTTTATGTTAACTTTGGAACCCCAGGCACCAATTCCCTTGGAGCCAAGGAGTGGTCCTGGCAGTCCCTCCCATAAGCTTGATATTCTTTGCTGGAACATTGCGGGTATTGCGGGCATCAAGGAATTTTAGCATCATTTGTCTCCAGGAGACTTGAGTGGTAAATCATAGCTTTTTTCTGGATGGCTATTAAGACTTTTTTTGTCCCTGCATGCAGCTCTCAGTCAGGGATGGCCAAGGGTGGTCTTTCGACTTAAGATTCAGTTACTCTTAACTGCAGTTAGAACATCTAGACACTAGAGGGCAGATTTACAAGCCCCTTGCGCCACTTTTGCGTCACTTTTCCCATGTTAAAAGTGACGCAAAAGTGGCGCAAGGGGTTTGTAAATCTCCCCCTAGTTCATATAACCTACCAGCCTTGCAGTTGTCTTTGTCCAGTTCTTGTAGGCTCCTTGTTATTAACTTTTATAATACCAATAGGTTGCGATCTACTGCTGAACATGTTAGAATACTATCATTTTTGCTTGAAAAGTGATTTTATTAAGCCGGTGTTGTTGATGGGGGATTTTAATCTGGATTCTTTCATAACTGTAGATTTACTGAGGAGACATTTATTCCTCTCTCCGCCACTCACTTTGAGCATACTGCTCAGGGTGAGTAATTTAATGGTATGGTGAATGATTATAATTTGCCAGTTTTGTGTGAGGGTGAGACAAAGTCAGGTGCCATTATTACACTGTTCCCTTTTACAGTGGGAGGAGCTATTGCCAACATCCAGCCTTGGTCTCAACACTAATCAAATGTAATTTACTCTGGGATGTAAGAAGTGATAACAACCCTTCAACTCTACTCCTTATTTTGGAGGCAGAATATGAACCCTTTTGGGCATTTGGCACAAGAGCAGGTGACCACCCATGATCAGGGACGTAGACTTAAATGAAGGCTATTAACTCTGATTTTTTTATCATAATTTGCTTAGCCTGTGCCCTGATGCTTTCACAACATGTTTAGATGAGGCACTTTTCACTCCATTTGACATTGTTACACGACATGTGGAGGACATTCCTATCTCCTCTCAACCACGTCTGCTCACTTCAGTCAAAGGGTTTGACCATTCTTGCACTAGGGCTCATGGTGATCTCATGGTGGCCCTCAAGGAAAAGCTGTTGTGTAGTTTCCATTTACCAGTAGGAACTGAACATTTGTTGGGCAACATAAACGTTGGTATGGTATCAGACTAATTCCGAGCACCCCCTTAGAATATGTTGTCCTTTAGACCTGCTAGTTCACAGTGCCATCATAAGAACCTTTAAACAAAGACAGGTAGCAAATGGTTTTGGCAACTACCAGAACATGACAACCCTGACTCACTCCAGGAATCGTGGTAACAGATCTAAAACCCTTTCGCTCCGTCAGTCACTCGTGCTTTCTCCCAGAGAAACATACAAAGACAACACAAAGAGGCATTTGAACATTTATTGCACCATTGTGATTCTTGTATAGAATAAATGTGCTGCGATGATTAATAGATCGATGCAGTCAAAAGTAATGAGCAGTATAAAGACTGTGACAAAATAAATAGTTGTCCATCTTGCTAAAACAATGCATATATTCAAGCATATGAAACAGTATATTTATATATCGTGTACTCCTACTATGCGTTTGATAATCTAGGTGCCTAGGATTTGTGTGTTCTGCCAAGAACCCCTTTTGGATGATCCAACCCCCGTTACCTGAAGAGAAAGTATGTAAGTCCCCATTTTGGTCACAGGTTGGACACCTCTCCTTGCAGAGGGATCAGCAAGTAGCTGGGCTGTGGTTTCAGCAAGTAGTGACCTTGCAATGACAGTAAGTGACCTTTGCCCCAAACCCAGAAATGCTTGTGTATTTGTAACAAAAAAGCATCCTTGCTCCCGAGGAGAGACCTCAAGCAGCTATTGTTTATGATCTATTGATAGCTGTGTTGCATCATAAACGAATAACAAACAATCATATTTGGAATGGAATGAATGGAATGAAGGTTTTGTAAAGCACCTGTTTGCCGAGGCATCTTAGTGCTAGTTGTCATTGATCTCTGCAATAGGGAGATAAAAAGCGGCTATGGTTTTGGGGCACATAGCCATGTTTTTAGTGCTTTCCTAAATTGGCTTGGTTTCTAAGACTAATGGGAAATGTGTTCCATAGTTTAGGGGTCAGATGGAGAAAACGTCTACCACCCCATTTTACCTTCTTTATCCTGGGAACCACAAGCAAGGAGGCCGATGACGACGTGAGGTTTCGCTGTGGGGTATGACACCTGATATGCTGACTGAGATAGGCAGACCCAGCCCAGTTCAGTGTCTTATGCAGAATGCACATGGATTTGAATTGGATCCTTGCCTGGACTGGAAGCCAGTGCAGATCTTGAATGCTTTGGCTTATAGGGCTGAATTTGGGAAATTTAAGAAGCAGACGTGCGGCTCCATTTTGTAGTGTTTGCAGCTTGCGTATAGCACTCTTTTTTCCTCCTAGGTACAGCATGTTACAATAATCACTTTTGGATATCACAGGGGCAAGCATGACAGTTTTGCTGCGGGCCATATAAATAAACGTTAAAATTTTCGTAGGGTCTTTAACGTGAAGGAACATGATGAAGTGATGCTGTTGACTTGGTCAGATAATGATAAATGGTCATCCAGCATGACTCCAAGGTTTTTGACCTTTTTTACAGGCCGCGGGCAGGGCCCAGCTGCTTCCTGCCACCAGGAGGCGTTCCAAAGGGAGGTATCCCTACCAAACATAACCACTTCGGTTTTATCGGTATTTAACTTCAATTTGCACAATGTATGTTCAAACCTTGTACAAGATGTTCAAGGTGTCATGATAGTGTTATTACGAAGTGGAAGTTGTAGGCAACTGTAGTTTCATGGAAACGAATCCTGCACTGTCACACACGCAAGTGTGTGACAAAAGTCATTGTGTGAAAGAGAAGGCAATTTAGGAAAATGTGTGCATGTTGAAATGGCAGCGTTTCTTCCCAGGCCTAACTGAACCACATGACAAAGCCAAGGGATAGATGTAAAGTTGCTTCTCCTAGAGCCCTGTACAAAAACACTCTAAAGCACAGGAAAGGCATTCTGAAACAGAAGGCTTGCTCATATGACAGGATCATATGACTGCCTATGCCTCCAGAACCAGTGCTAATTTTTGGGAAATTGCGGACCGAACTTTACTTAATACTGATTCAAGTAGTCCACTATCACAACATATTACAGATGATTTGTGGGTCAAACATGTTAAAGCTATCTATGACAGGCCCTATTCAACTGTTGGCTCTATATAGTTCTATCATGTTTTGACACCTGAAAGAGGCTTCTCTCTATCTTTTGATTGGGAGGAAGTTAGAGATGCTATCTTACTTTCCCAGCAATAAGGCCTGGCCCAAACGGGGTTCTGATTGACTTATTCAAGCCCAATGTAGCTCTGTGGGTACCAATATTAACTATCTATCTTGACGTGGCCCTCAAATATAGTTTATCTTGTTTCTGGTTGAATTCAGTCATCGTCCCCATATATAACAAGCATTTGCAATGCAATAGGCCTCACATTGACTTAAGTTTGAGCTATTGGCATTGTAAATGACAATGCCTTTTTTATGATTTGTTTTTTAAAACTTAAATCAAAGGCATTACCGTTTACAATGCCAATCACTTAAACTTGCGTAAATGCGAGACCTATTGCATTGCAAATGTTTTGGGTTTTTTTCGCTAAAATTTATGCACAGCTGTAATGCAGCAACCTCGAAATACAATTGTGCACTCGGTGCCAGACCCTTAATCAGGACGGCTCTGTACCTTGTTCTTCTACAATGAATTGTTCTGTGTTTATTACTCTGCCCCTCTCGAGAGAATCTAGGCTAATATTGATGCATACATTCTAAATGAGAACACAAACAGCATCCGCAGCATAAAGTGAGCTAATGTTGTCAAAGAACTTTTTTTGTAAAATTGACACGGCATACTTTTCAAGAAGTTACCTATGTGAATTTTATGGATTCATGGTTCTTTTTTTTTTTACCAGAATTCACTGGGTTAGTTGAAACCAGCAGGCCACTTCGGCGACTGCTGCGCTGCCCAAACGTGACACATTCAGGGTCTGACTGGCACAGAAAGAACTCGACAAGGAACGAAAAAAAAGTGACTCCCACACCCCCTATTGGCGATTCAGATACCTAAAAAAAGCCCACATTTGAAAATCTGGGCATTTTCCCACTTGTATGAATAGAAACCCTGTATAAGTGTTTTGCAGGTTATGGGAGGCATGTATTTGTCCTTACTACTGTTTTTTTGTAGTAATGTAGGCAAAATCAACAGTAAAAAAACGAGTTAAAGCTATTGGCATTGGAAATGACAATGCCTTTTTTTAAGTTTTTAAAACGAAAACAAATATAAAAGGCATTGTTATTTGCAATGTCAATAGCTCAAACTCGTGTAAATGGGAGACCTATTGCATTAAAGGTGGAAGAGATATTTTAAGTGCCACATTGTCTGATAAGTGAGAAATGGTACCAAAGAAATGCTAACGACTGGGCTGAGTAGGTGATGTAGTGACTGTGATGTGTGATCTCTGTTGTGTTCGGCAGCTGTAGAGAGATCAGCCAGGATGCCAGTCAGAGTGGGTGAATATGTCATACCTTTTAGAATAAAGAAATATCATTTAATACATCTGCAAGGAATAATTCATATTTGTAAAGTACGAAGATATCACCCCTTGTGCTTTCAAGGCGCTGGGAGCAGTCGGGGAAATTAAATGAGCTATTGCCCAGAGTCGCATGGTGCTGAGCTGCCGCCGGCACTGGGGATCGGACCGTGCACTGGAGTCAGCCAGCCGCTCTGGCTGCTGCGCCACACCTCTCTCCCAAGGAAGGCCACTTCGTCCACGCGTGCTTCACATTGGCTCTGTTCTCTTAAATCTGCAGGACAGGTTCGCCTGTCCAGCGACCTTGCATCCAATCACACATCCGCTGGATGTCAGCTTCGGGTCACTGAAAACAGAGCTGTCCTTGGGGTCAGATGTCATTTAGACTCAATTAACTATGCACGGCACCGACGCGGCCCGTATCCTGGTGACACTTAGATTTTGGTTTTACTTTGCAGTGGTTTTCACTCCCTTATTCCATCTAACCTTTTCTTTGGAATTAAATAAATGTATCTCTGTGCAGCGCTGGAGAACTTAGAGACAACAGAATTCGTTTTGTGCGCTACATAATAGACTCCATTCTCACAGGCAGGAGACAGATGCAGGCTCATTATAGCAGGGGGAAATGTTATTTTTATTTATTCTATTAAATAATAGCACCAATATGAACAATATTTACCGTTTATAAATATAGCTGACTCTACACAGCTGTCCTGCAGTACATGGAGATAGCATGTTCAAATCAGCTACCTTTAACCTACATTTCCATGGTGATGCTCTTATCCACATAAAGCACTTAGGCCAGACCACATCCTGATGTTCGAGTGAAATTATGGCATTAACCCAGACCACATGAAGGTGGACGCGCTGAAAGAAGGCACATTTAACTCAGAATGTCTGGTTCCAACTTTAGCATGCTGTGCACAGGCTGCATGATGATTTCCCCATGGACATAAATCACACGTACTCTAGCTAGCGTGGTGACATCCTTAATGACATCAGCTGGGTGTAGCCCAGACTACAGGGTGGCAGCTTTATAAAATATATGGGGGCAGATTTATGTCGGACTTGCGCCACGTTTAAGCCGCCGTTGCGTCACGCAATGGCGGCGTAAACGTGGCGCATCCCTGCGACCCATTTACAACGTAACGCATCTAGGCAGATGCGTCACGTTGTAAAGCCCTGCGCCACATGTGGGCGTTCCGGCGCAGGGTGGGCGTTCCGGGGCAGGTGCACCTCGCAAAAGTGCCTGCATGAAATCTACAGGATTTCACGCAGGCACTTTAGGCCAATGCTGCGTCATAACCCTGCGCCTGCTTGAAGCAGGCGTAAGGCTTGACGCAGCATTGAACAGATAGGGCCCCCCAGAGCATTGCTGGAGCTGCGTCACGCTTGCGACACAACTCCAGCAATGCGCCACCTTTACGGCACAGATGCGTCACGCATCTGTGCTGTTTTTGCCCCATGGTGCGCCGCATTGTATATGCGGCGCACCATGGGTGGCGCAGCTGCGGCGCACAATAACTGGCGCATCCCTGGGGATGCGCCAGTTATTGTAAATCTGCCCCATGGTATATTGCTTGCATTACATGGACAGAACTGTATTCCAGAATACCGAGCATATAAGTAGGATGCTCCAAAAATATGATATACTATGGCACACTTCACGCATTAGCCGTGACACTTAACGAGTGAGGGGCGCTGCGGCGGGTGCCCTTCCCTCTGCACAGATGCGGTAGTGACAGCCATTGGTGCGTCCGCCAAATATGGTATACTATGGCACACTTCACGCATTAGCCGTGACACTTACTGAGTGAGGGGCAGTGTGGCGGGTGCCCTGCCCTCTCCACAGATGCGGTAGTGACAGCCATTGGTGCGTCCTCCACCCTCCCGCCTCCTCCGTAAGTTTTCATTTCCCAGCAAAGGCTCTCGAAAGTGAAAGTTACGGCCCAGAGGCGGCCGCGTGGACAGACCCCGGCCCGCACCCCCTGCTCTCCTCGGGGAAGGTGAAGATATTTCAGGGGAGGTACTCCCACACGGGACTCACTCCGCAGCTCAAAGTTACTTCCGTCAACACTCGCAAAAGCCACCTGTCCGCGGGTGTCTCTGCTCCAGACACTAAGCACTGCAGGGGAGAGGTCGGCAGCAGTGTTCCCTCATCGGTTTTTCGCCTCATCAAGGAGAATGAACACTTTGGCCAGACACACAAGCATGAGCTGATCTGTGTTAAGAGGGAGGCACTCGGCACTGGTAGGTACTTGCTACGTGCTACTAAACACCCTGCACCGAAAAGCTGCGTCTGGTAGTAATTTAGCCATTTTTTCTTGAGAAAATTTGAGATAATATTTACACATTGTTCCTCCGTAATGCTAATTCATGTCAATGTTACTGCATAATCACAAATGCTGAAATGTGGCATAACCGCGAAAAAATCCATATCTAAATAAATGTACCGTTTGCTTCATGTAGCCACACAGGAATTCCTAAAAATCAGCTCTGCTCGGTGCCAAAATCAGTGCTGATTGTCATGTGTAAATAGGATGCCCGCGATTACAACTGGTCATAAATCGCTTTTCATGTGCGTGCAAAATCCCAGTGTCCCCAAAACAGAGCTACAAATTGAGCACAACACGGATGTTTGCCCGCGTTGCCTGCTGCAAACTGCAGTGCAAATCATAAGCAACGGGCGCTTGCAGACCCCATGTAGCGGGTGAAATCATTTACACAATTCCCCATAAGGGATGCAAGTGGGCGTTATGCAAGTCGCAGTCGGGTGTAAATTGGACCCTCATAATTACTGCTCCCAATAATATCAGTATTTTGCAGTTTGCACCCGCGATTTGTTGCACACGTCCTGTAATCAGTACTGTACTGGGGACGGGTGCGTGGGCGGGGGCGGCGGGGGGGTGTATGTGGTGTGTGTCTCTGTATGTGTGCGCTCGTGTGTGTGCGTGCGTGTGTGTCTGTGCCTGTGTGTAACGCAAAAGCGGGTGGGGTGGTGTGTATGTGTGCGGCAGCGGGGGGTGTCTCTGTATGTGTGCGTGCGTGTATGTGCGCTCGTGTGTGTGTCTCTGTGTGTGCGCTCGTGTGTGTGTGTGTGTGTGTGTGGCGCGCATATGCATGTGCGAAAGCAGGGGGAGGTGTGGCTGTGTGTGTTGGAGCTTCCCAGGAGACAGGAGATGTGCACACGCGCGCACGGCCCGCTCCAATCCGATTCTTGAAGATGCGCGTGGCCATCTCTTATCTCCTGGGAAGCTGAGCCGGTGACTATAGGTCTCTGGCGAGACCGCACTTTCGTGCGGTAATCGCCACGAGACCTAAAAAGGGCTCGAGAGATGATACTCGGTGCTATAGCCCGATCTCTTTGATAGAATCTGAGGCAAAGTGATAGGGAAAATGCTTTTATCTTGACTAATAACCTCATCTAATGACCGCAGAGTGCTTTTTGATGTCCAATATGGGTTTATGCCCGGTAAGGGCACAGTGGATCACTGCACCTTTTAATTAACAAGTACACTATAGCCAGACCTGGAGCCAATCACTTGGCCATTCTGGACTGAAGCTCCACTTTTAATGGGGTTAACAGAGAAACGTTGTGGACCATAAAACTGGATTTGCAGATTGACAAAAATATACCGCCTGATTCATGAAGCTAAATTGCGCCCGCAATCGCTGCGAAAATGCAATTGCGGGCGCAATATCCGTAATCGGGATTCAACAAGAAAATAGCGACTTCGCAAACCCATAATTGCGAATTCGCAATTAAAATCGCAGAATCCCAGTAGGAGAGCATTAGCGAATCGGAAAATGCGACAATCCACGGATTCTGCGAAATAAATTGCGAATTCGCAATACTATCGCAATCGGCATTCATGAAAAATCGCAAATAGCAAAAAACCCAAAAATCGCAGTTTGCGCGGCGCAAATTAAGGACAACTCAAAGCAGGTGGTAACCATAAAAGCCATCAAAAATTTCCTTTTAAAAAACCGTTGGCCAATCAGTAAGAGGTACAGGCCTGACCAATCACACATAAGGACAATCAGCAGCAGCATTAGGAGTTCCACAATGCCAGGAATGTACATGGTGGTCAGGCGTCGAAGGCTACAGCGAGCAGCACGGAGGAGACGCAGGATCCAGGACAGGATTTTCCGCCAGCGGGTCACCTTCCTGGGCCAAACCAGAGAGCAGATATATGCAAAATACAGGCTGAATGGGGAAATGATAATGCAGCTAATACAGGACCTTGACCCCCTGATGCAGCACCCAACAAGGCGTACCAATGCGGTGCCTACACATGTACAGGTATTGTGTAGCCTGCACCTCCTGGCCTCCGGGAGCTTCCAGGGGATAGTAGCGGCTGCAGGGGGGATATCCCAGCCCACCATGTCACGCTGCCTCCAGACTTTTGTTGACGCCATGCTCACCCAGCTACACCGTCACATCACATTTCCCACCAGCCAACAGGATTTGGACTTGACCAAGCTACAATTCTACAATGTAGCCCATTTTCCACATGTACTCGGATGCATAGACTGTACCCACATCGCCATCTGCCCACCAGCTGCCACGGAGTATATGTTCCACAATTGCAAGTCCTACCACTCCCTCAACATACAGATGGTCTGCAATGCTAAGACATACATCACTGACATTGTGGCCCAGTACCCAGGGAGTAGCCATGACTCCTTCATATTCCGGCACAGCGGCCTCCACACACGACTGGCCAGGGGAGACTTCGGGGAAGGACACCTACTTGGTAAGTTCACTTTGTCGACAATGTCACATTGCAATTAGGTAGAAGCGCAGCACAGGCAATCACTCTCTGCTCCTCTCATTCAGATGACAGTGGCTACGCCCTCCGTGAATACCTCCTCACCCCATACCTCAACCCTGCTACACCCCAGCAACGGCGCTACAATATTGCACACATACGGACAAGGAATTGCATAGAAAGGACATTTGGCCTGCTCAAGAGCAGGTTCCGCATACTGCACAAGACAGGTGGGGCCATGTATTACAGTCCTGCAGTGTGCTGCCGCATTGTGGCTGTCTGCGCAATACTACATAACATTGCAACCAAGCGCCGGATACCTGTCGACATCTCTGGCAGTGAATCTGAAGGGGACAACCGGCCACCTGCATATGCGCGCCATGCACGCGGGGAGAACCCAGCTGAAGGCCACAGACGTCGCAACCACATCACAGTGAACAGTTTCTAGTGCACCCTCTTCCCTCACCCCACAAATCACAAATGCATGCAAAATGTAATAATGACACAACGCTAATGTGTGCAGCAAAAATAAATATAATTGTTTCAATCACAAAAATGGTACCAGTTCAACTATCTTCTACTAACAGTATTACTGCATACTGCTGTGTCAAAGGACAGGGCAGGCTTATAGTCAGCCTGTGCCTGTAATTGTCATATGTAGTCAATTGCGCCTCCTGCGCGTTCCACCCAAGCGCCTCTGAGGCTCATCTTCTTCCGGGGCACCTGTACCTGCCGTGGGCCTGGTGCTGCACCTGAGTGGCGGGACTAGTGAGGCAGAGTGGCTGCTGATGCTGGATGCCCCCTCACTGACATCATCACCCCCAACAGTGGCAGGTAGAGCAGGAGGGTGTAGTGCTGTAACCGCCGTGGTCAGGTGCTCCAGGACCCTGGTCATATCCTCACAGCACTGGATGAGTTGGTGCTGCTGTGTAAGGGACCGCCGCGACAACTGTGAAGTTGCATTGGCTGCAACATAATTGGACCTGCTGTAGGCGGCCAGCCGGCTCATGAGCTGATGGTGGCGCCGGCGTGCTGCACTGCTCTGAGTAGTCATCGCTGCAGTGTTGGCCTCCATGGCTGCAGTCATGCGGGCCATTCCCTCCCCCACACCTGCCATGGCTGCAGTCATGTTGTCCATGCGGTCCCCCACACCTGCCATGGCCGCCGTCATGCGGTCCATGCGGTCACCCACTCCGGCCACATTGCGCCCAATCTTGTAGAACTGGAGCTGTATGGCACCTTGCTGCCGTGCCTGGCGCTGATGGATACGCAACATGCGTCTTTCGACGCTCATACGCGCCAGCCCCTGTCCATTGCCCCTCCTGCTGATTGCTGCAGTGGTGTGCTGGCGAGACCTGCCACGCCTGCTCTGCTGGCCTGACACTGTGGCTGGCCGCTGTGTTGCTGCTGTCGTGGGCCCAGATGTTGTAGCACCAGCTGCTGGTGGTGTCACAGCAGGCGTTGCTGGTGCGGCAGGGACTGGAGGCACACTAGTCGCGGGCCTGGCTGCGGCTGTAGTTGGTGCGCCAGACGCAGGGGGCACAATTGTCGCGGGCCTGGCTGTGGCTGTAGGTGGTGCGCCAGACGCAGGGGGCACAATAGTCGCGGGCCTGGCTGTGGCTGTAGGTGGTGCGCCAGACGCAGGGGGCACAATAGTCGCGGGCCTGGCTGTGGCTGTAGGTGGTGCGCCAGACGTAGGGGGCACACTGCTGGTGGACCTGGCTGCTGGTGTTGTTGCAGCGGCAGGGGCTGGTGCCTGTGTTTGTGGTGGCACCTCCTCCTCCTGGGCCTCCTCATCAATTAGCAGCCTTTCGCTGTCGCTGCTTTCAGCGCCACCTGTGAGGGTAAGTGGACGATCATTAGTTGCATGTATCTGTTAGACGTGCAGTTGCTACATGCATGCTGGGTGACATTCCCTGACTGGCTGTGGCTTTGCGTACTTTGGAACCTGACTGGCTGCATTGTGGTACTACTACATTGTGGCCACACTACATCTCCCACAATGCTTCAGGGCATTCCCTGATGTGCAACAATGGCATGACCATGGAACATTATGGGAGCCTATATGGTCATGGACATTCATAGGGGACAGGGTCGCAGACGCATGCCACTTACCTTGGGTGTCTTGGGTGGGGCGGGATGAGTCCAGACGTGTGAAGCCAATGCACGCCTCCCTCTCAAGGGTGTCTTCCACCTGGTCCTCCAAGGCTGTGTTTGGAGGGACTGTAGGTCCGCCACCTCCAGTGCCCAATGCCTCTCCAAGGCGCTCCGCCACCTTCTCTTTGGCACGACCTCGGAGGTCGTACCATCTTTTTTTAAGTTCGTCTAGTGACCTATCGGCCACACCCACGGAGTTGACGATGGAGGCTATTCCCTGCCAGATCCTCCTTTTTTCCTGCTCCGGGACCCTCCTGGAGTCTTTGCCAAACAGTTTGGCGTGGTTGGCCACCACCCCTTTGATCAACTGTTCCAGCTCCTGCTCTGAAAATTTGAGCTTCCTCTTCCGCCCTGTGGTGTTGCTGGGGCCAGGAACAAGTTCCTCTGACATGGCAGCAATGTTGTTGCAGAGTACAAATCACCAGTAGAATAGCAGCAGCTCTCCCACTTGCTCACTCGAGGTCTGCCTCACTGTGTTGAATGGGGGTGGGAACTGGCTGCTTCCTGGTTGTGATGTCATCACTGTGCTCGAAATGCGACTTCCCATTTTCCCGATCTCGCGATTTTGCGATCTCGCAATTAGTGATATCGCAAATAGCGATATCGCTATTTGCGATATCGCAATCCCGACGCGGGTAGCCGGAAATAGCGATTTTTCTGCGATTATCGTTAATCGCAAACGGAATTTGCGCCCGCGTGCGAATCGCATTTTTTTATCGGTAATCTTCATGAATTTAGATTTGCGATTTCTTAATAGCGATTCGCAATTTTTCGCTATTTGAGAATCGCAAATCCCGTTTTTCATGAATCAGGCTGATAGTCCTTTTTCTATGGGATCTATGTCTCCATTTGAGTGCCTCTGTTAGCCGTTGCCCTTGGGGAGAACACACTGAGCACTTCTCACTCAACAGGGGAGTCTGGCAAGGTTGACTCTGGCATCCTTTTTATTTACTCTTTATGTCAACAGGGGGGAGCAGATTTTAGTAGCTGGTGGACGTGATCTGTCTATTTTAGAAGGTCAGCCTGTTCTAACGCTTTTATATGCTGACAATACTGTTTTAATTTCTAGGACAGCTCAAGGACTCCAGGTTTTATTTGACCTTTTTTGCAACTATATGAATTCCCTTGTATTAAGAATCAACGTAATTAAATCTCATACTATGAGTAATGGCCCCAGAATCACCAAATACAAAATGCACCTCTATAATGGACTCATACTTACCAAAATCAAAACCTTTCCTTACCTTGGCATTTTGTTTGACTCTCCCATTACCTGGTCACCATTGATTGGGGAAAGGAGGCATGTCTTTGCCTGCAGTATTTCCTCCTTTTTTGACTTTGCTGCCAGATTATAGCAAAGGACGGCGGATACTATGCTTAAGATTTAGAAAAGCTAAATGTGTGCCTATAGCGTCCTAAGGCTGTGACATATGAGGGAAGGGCAATTTACTTACCCTATAATGTGTTGAGAATATATTCATGAGAAGGCTTGCTGCACTTCCTAGCAGCCTATCTACTTTTCTTATCCATGAAGAGCTGGGGTAGGGCTTTTTGTGTGATACAATTCGACTCAGACTTCTCATTTAATGCATGCCTATTTGGCTCAAACCTGAGTTGGAGCTCAATAGGACATTTTTAAAGGATTGCCTAGGACTGAACCAATGCTTTACGCATACCATGGGTTTCTTATGTTACGAAGAGCTTCTTTAAACTAGGTCAACCCTCCCTTTTTAGTAAACCCAAGAGCATTACAAAAAAGATATCACTTGGGTAAAGAATGCTTTCCTACCTCAGTTACAGGAGGAGAGAGTATCCCTCGCTTTGCCCAAGGTTTCAAATAGGTCACATGCACTTGTGCAGACAACTTTCTGTATGGAACTCTATCTCTCATATGACATATCTAATGTTTACCATACCTATAAACATGTTCTAGGCTAAATATGGCTGATATTCTGTTAGGTTTTCCAAAGGGCTGGCCTAATGATGCGGATCATCCGCCTTCCATTTGTGATTCAACATCTAAACAGGATATTTATAAGCACCTTAGAATCTGCTTCTTAAGGCCACTTTTGGTGGGAAGAAATATCACTCAGGCCAGGCCTGCTTTGTTTCTGCAGTTACTGTGTGGACCTTTTACCGGTCTGTTGCTTGTTTCTTTTTAATTGAGCTGTTAGACTTAGGGGTTCTATGATTAATGCTCAGTGATGCAATGTTGTATAGTGTTTTATTGGTGCACTGCTTAATATATATTATATGCATATGTCTTTTATGATGATGAAATGTCAAACCAAATAAAGGATTTTGATTGATTGATTGATTGATTGATTGACTATTCGATTACAGGGCAGTTACTTAACCAGGTCAAATGTAGATAAGCAAAGGCAAGACCCTCTTCAACCAACCAGTAGTTCAGCAGAGGACTGCTGAATGAAAAAGCACACTACCAACTGGAATACCAGTTGCAGTAAATGCTATTTGAATGGGATGAGATCTATTGTGCTGAAAGTAGTAGGGCTACCATGAAGCCAAAAGAGTTCAAATAAACCTAATTTGCAAAGCATATCAGCAAATCACCAACTAATAGCAGAGATTGTCAGCTTTGTAGCAGACCTAACCAATCCCGAAGTCTTGCAAAATACCCCAGGGCAACTGCACAACATTACACTGATGTTCTTTGAATTAGAAATTACAGAATCCATGAGCCCATTACAAATCTTCACACTATCACTCTATCTCCATAGGCTTCTTATGTGGCCCTTATTCCAGTGGAATAGGAAAACGTAACAAAGCTATTATAAAAACATCCAATGTGTTGGTGGAAACATGCTAAGCCATCTCCATGAAATAAATCACAACACTTGCTCTGGATAAAGTGAGCATGATAATTGCATCCAACACAGAAGCAACCTTCCCCAACAACTAAAGCATGCCATCATTATCACTTTACTGAGATCCTATCAGTGGACAGATCATTATTGGCCAATTAATTATTGATCTCTACTATTCCATGCCTCAGTAACATCTTGTAAAGGCAGGTAACATGACAATTAGCTTAAAATTGCAGATATGTGTTGGAAATGTTTTACAAATGTTCGTGAATGCTCACAAACTTTAAACTGGGAGGATTCTCCTTTTATTTACATTGTGGGGGGTTTTCAAGCACTCCATCCCCATCCCACTTCTCAAACCATCCGACACACTCCATGCAGAAAATACATAGGCATATTAGATCTTCTGCATAAGTAAGCACCACCTTTGTATACAAAACTGACTTTATAATTAGCAAAAATGTTTCTTATTGCGAGTTTATGATTTTTTCCATTTGTAACTCTGGCTTATTTGTAAAAAAAGCTGCCAAAACTAGGCCAAAGACAGTAAGATGTGGGTATAAAAGATGCAAGTTAGTGTGAGCATCTTTTACACACTGAGGTTGGAGGTTTTGAAAATATCTGAAATCCAAGCTTAAAACATTGCTGACCAAAATGATCACTGCCATTTCAAATGTTAAAAACACAGATTGGATACGTTGACGATGGCGGTGAGTTTGTTGCTGATCGTCTCGCTCCCGAGGTTGAACATGTGGTGGGGACAGGTGTCCATCGGTGCTCCTAAATGGAGTGAGTGCATGATTGCTGAGGGGCTCTGAGTGGTGAGCTGGTGCCAGGCAGTTATCCGATGGTTGGAGTTTTCATATTTTGGGGAGAAGAGGCTGAGGATGTCGAGGCAGTGGTTTGGGGTTTAGAGTGTTTGTAGATGGTGGATGTCTTGTCATGGAAGGAGTCTGCCAAGGTGTTGCAGAGTTCTTGGGAAGGGGTGATGATGTTTTCGATGGCTGAGGGGTTGGAGAACTCTCTAATGATGTTGAAAAGTTCTTTACTGTGGTTGGAGCTGGCTTCCATGAGTTTGGGTAGAGCATGACTTGTTGTCTCTTTCAGGAGTTGGTGGTAGTGGTTGAATAACTTCTTGGTATGGTCTATGGGCTCTTTGCGGGTGCACCATTTCCATTCTAGTCACCTGCAGTTGTATTTCCTGGTTCTCAGTTCTGTGGTGTACCAACTGGCCTGCTTGGTGGTTTTCTTAAATTTGGTGGGTTTGACAGGGTGACTGTGTCTGTAGCACCCATTATCATCTTGATGATGGTGATACGTTTTTGTAAGCAGCAGCTATCCAGAAATAGGTGTCCTTGCAATAGAACTGTTGGACAGAAGACTGAGCTGACTCGCCTGGTTTTCAAGGCCTAGGGAATATCCAAATGCTTGGATTCTTGCCACAGATCAGAAAGTGGAGTTTTCTAGTGTTTAGGGGACAAGTAGAAAAAGACTCCTCCACCAATACACAAACAAGAGATATGGGGAATTACTGCCTGAAAAGCATCAGTCAAATGGAGCGATGGCTATTCATTAATTGATTGATGCGAGATTGAATGAAAGCGGTGGGCAGTGCTGTAGGGCTCAATGGCATATAAATAGAGCCTTAAGGATTATACACTGGTACATAGTCAGCCAATTAAATGCTCTGAGAAATAGAGAAGTGCAGAGGAATGGTGAGGAGGAACCTATCTGTCAAGGACTGTGATAGTATGGAACAGATCAGCGACAGAGGCCTGTGGCAGGGAAATGCCACAGATAAGGAATGCAGAGAAAACACAGAATCAATTAGAATGTTAGAAAAGCTACATACCCTCATCTTCTTCGACATGCCTAAAAGTGGACACATTTTCTGTGCCTAAAATAATAGAAGTTCCAATCCACCACTCTAACTTTTACTCCACTGCATGCATCACCCCCACCCCATCTAGACGCATCTTCATGGCTCTTCCAGTAGAGCCAGTCCCAGAGGATGGGAAATGTGGATGACTCTACCCCTACACTATCTACCATTCAGAGGGATCTGTGCATCTGAAAATCTTATAATTCTCTTTAAGGCATGTCATGGGTGTGAGAAGCAGGTGCCCGGTATCAAGCTAATACTGTCAGCACCAAGCCTCACTCAGTGGCAGGAGAGGTACTGCAGCACCCCCAGATAACCTTGAAGGACTTCACTCTGAAGCCCATGCATTCTCGCAACATGTAATGTTTTATTCAAATACATACAGTCAAATGGTTTGTTCTAACCAGCTATTGATAATTCTTTTAACAAACTATTCATTTTTCCTTTCCTCGACTCAAAACTGAAGGAATTTTATAACTGGACCCTAGGTACACTCTTGATGGAATGCAGGAGACTCTGCAAGGAGAAGGCTGCAGTATGGCAAAGTGTTATAACACATGTGTAAATCAAACATCTGCTTGGGTTACAAACTAAGGCCCAGATTTATCCAGGTGTCACACAAAGTAATGCTTAACAACAACAGGGGCTGTCCAAAACCCCGAACCCGGGACAAACAATCAATACACCTAACAAAAGGTTCAGGGAGAAAAGAACATTACAATTGGAAATACATCCAACAAAGACTGAAAGTGAAAAAGTGGTTAAAGAAGCCCTTCCAAATAGATTACTAGTATCAAAATCAAATATTTATTTTGACATGTTTCAACAAGTTTTAAGAAAATTCCTAAATATGCAGATCAGCTCAAGACAAAAAAATGCTGGTTTACAAAAGAGAAAAAACATACAGACCAGACATGTGGCAAAAAAACTACATATCAGAATAACAGAACAACATAAACATAAATACTGTGTCCTTAGTACAAATTAAGCCACAGAGAAGCTTCAACGGCGTTTCAACCGATACATTATTTTACGGTCATCTTCAGGACTTAAGTTTTTCTTGAGCAATAATTATCTTCAATTTAAAAGGAGGAAGACCTATCCTTAATTGAGGTCATCCAGAAATACTTTCAATAGCGCACAGAGCGGATATAAACAGCACTTCTATAACTGGGTTCAATTTGTTAATGTAGTGGTCATAGGATTTCATCCAACTGTTCGCCTCATAATTTGGCGATACTCGCAATTCAGAACGCCAAACAGAGGTTCCATGTTCGAAGTGACTACAAAGTAATGCAGCAAGACAACTTGCTGCGCTCCGCTGCGTGAAAGGGAGAGGGCAGGAATGCACCATATTCACCAATATATGGCACATCACAGCTCACTACCTGTGCTGGTGCACAATCTGGTGCCTAGCACCAGCAGGTGCACCCTTGTGTCATGGTGCAACTGTGTCTGCGGTGCAGCAGGATTATTTACGTGAAGGAAGGGACACCTTCTAGCATGAAAACAACCCTCTGAGGCATTTTCCTCTTTCTACGTGTGCTGAAGAATGCAACACACTTGGAAAGAGGAAACAGCGGGAGAAATAAAGATATTTCTCCTCATTGCACCTCCACAGGGAAGTCGCAAAATTTTGATGCATTCCCAGATTTACCAGTCTTGGTAAACCTGGGAATGCACCAAAACCATGGCCAGATGTGTGGGAACACCCACACTCCACCCATGTAATGCCCTACCCGGTGCAGAGTAACGCAAGGCAGCAACTTGTGCTGCCCTGCGTTACTCCAGATTTGCAAAGCCACGCAAGGTGGCCCTGCATGGCTTCGTAAATCTGACTTACGGATTACGCTGCCCTTTCAACATCCAGCATGATGCAAGGGCAATGCAATCCCTTGATAAATCTGGCCCTAAACTTTTTCAAATGTTTTACAAATTGTGGGCTCATTATGGGACCCACGGTATGTGAGGAGGTATTGCCGCACCCAGAGAATAGAACTGTGGTGCAGTATTTACCTTGTTTGCTATTATCTACCCATTGCAAGTTCTACACCATAAAACAAGGGTTAACATTTTAATAACACGTTTTTTCAGCTGTGCCAAACTGCAAATTCAGAATATTGTGGTATTTCCCAATACAAAATCTGCCACATTTAACCTGACAGAATGGTGCCTGAAGAAGGTCTGACATTATCGCAGAAGTTGGAATCTTGATCCAAGTGTAAACTTCAGATGGATAATGCAGACGCCACATTTTAGACATATATTTGTTAACATGTGCTCCAAAATATACCAAAGGACCTCATATTCGTCTGTCCTTGCAATAAACGGGAATCCTTCATTAAATACACTTGCTCTGTAAGAAGCATTTGGAATTCTCAGAATCGTATCTCTTCAGTAAGTCGATGTTGCTGGTCAGCAGCACTCTCAAAACTATTCAAACACCATTGACCGTCACCGTCACAAATCGCATGTTGTGTTCCATGGAAAGTTTGATGTGTTCCAACTAGTCGAAACCTGCAGTCGAACATTGCTTAATTTGTAAAATAAAGAGCAGGGGGGATATTTAAATTCGGATTCCTTCGGCAGCGCTTCCGAAGTAAGGGTTGCCAAATACCGACTTTGCCCAGTCACAATTCCACCTCATTAGGTCTCGCACCTGGCGATTACAGCGCAAAAGCGCTGTCTTGCCTGCGAGACCTATAGTCACCGGCTCTGCTTCCAAGGAGACAGGCACACGCAGCATGCCGGAATCGGATCAGGTCGCGCGCGGCCAGCATGCCGGAAACACACACGCGCACACACACAGACACGTGCGCACACACACACACACGCGCACACACACACACACACACACATGCACACAGGCGCACACGCACACATACACACACGTGCACACACACACCCTCCACCCACTCACCGGGCTCTTTCCGCTACAGGCTCCGTCACTCCACCGCATCAGCGTACCACGCTGGTTGTCCCTCTCTCCCTCGCCAGCGGGTCAGTGTCAGCAGCAAGCGGGGATCTCCACGAGCACGGGAGCCCCACTAGCTCACACGCTCACTTTCGGCTGGCTTCACGGGCACAGGAGCGCGGGGTAGGCTCCCGCATGCTTCCTGTTTTTTTGCGGCCCGCCCCCGTCCCAACACAGGTTGCCTGGCTTCCTGTCCAAGCCGGGCTGCGGCGGTGACTTTCTCAATACGTGACTTGTGTTTCTAGCTGCTGGTAAAGTGTTGTCCCGTCTGCCGGTCCACGCGTCACTCTTGTTGTATATTCTTTTACGAGTAGTTGCTTTTATGGCACGGGGTAGTCATTGCTTTGTTTCTCATTGCACCTTATACAAAAAGAAGGGGTCCGGAGGGTTGGATACACGCAACCTTGTGTGAAACTCTTGTTTGTTTAATCTAATGGTTAGCGTCGAGGCACTTGAAAACACAGGACTGGGCGGCACTTTAGGATATTTGGTGTTGGAAGGGTTGCATTTTTTCCAGAAGTTTGTCGGTGTGGGTCTGTAAATTTGCAGTCAATCTTCATTCTTTGATATTTTGCAGACAAACATTTAGGCGTGAAAGTCTGCAAGTGCTGCAATAGGTCCAGTGAAGAGGGCTTCTGGGCGCCCAGCCCCAGCTGCTTGGGAGGTCTTTGTGTAGGGGGTGCGCTCTGTGCGGGTCCTTAGTCACTGAGGAGAGGTGGGGGCAACGTAGCCGCCCCCCCCCTCCTTCACTGAGGCTGTTTCCGCTCCTTGCAAAGATGTAACATACACGCGAATCCCAGCACCAGGGTGGAAGGGGGAGGAGGGTGTTGTGAAGGGGGTGGAGGGGCGTGAAGGGGGTGGATGGTGAACTACTCGGACACTCCAGCACTTCTTGAGCCATGCGGTGTCCCATTTCAGCGTGTGCATGTTGCAAAACCAGAGAGGTGCCAACCCCTGTCGTGTTGCACAATAGAGGAAGTATTGTGATACATGTGACATACCCTTCAATCGCATGTCCTGGCGACGCTGTGCGATGAGTGCAGCCAGCCAGTCTGTGATATCCCCGTCCCTGCCTGACCTCCTCTTGCCTGTCTTTTACAATGAGTATTTATTTATGTATGTGTCTGTATGTCCAATTTTGTTTCCAAAAGTACAGAAAGATTAAATAACATTTAAGTGGGATGAAAAAACTGTGTATGGCGGGGTGGTGTCACTCGAAGGGGCGTGGGCCGTGGCCAATGTAATTGAGGGCGTGGCTTAAAAAACATAAGCTAAAATTCTGTACTTAGCATAGTGTGCCACCCGATGTGTATTTTGCTTTTTCTGTCATTGTGTCCAGATATATGATACAAGTAACATCATACCTACAACAAGTCAGGATTATTGCCTTTGTCAATGGTTGTTAATTGCATTAGATAAATAAGCAGCAACTATGGCTTGTATATAATATTGAAAAAACTTCCACTTAAAGCCCTGGTGACACTACAACAATGTTGCTGCTTCAAAAAAGAGAAGAAAAATCCAGAGAGAAAATTACTGTTAAAAGGGTTTCCCTTCCCCTATAAACCTCACCTGGCATGACGTCATGCCGTAACTTCTCCAGTAGTGAGTAGTGAGCTGTGTGAGCAGCGCACATGGATGTGCCTCCTGTCACTGCAGTCCGCCTGTGCCAGGGCACAAAACAGAGCCCGATAGAGAGCCGTTTAGAGGCCCCCTTTAAACAAGCATTTACAATGCAATGGTATTATAATGGCATTGTAAATGACAATGCCTTTTATTTATTTGCTTCGGTGCATAAACAAGCACTTTGTACTTATAGTCCATGCTTATGAGAAGAAAGGCTGGCAGTCTCTTTTACTGCCAGCCTTACTCATCGTAAGCAAGGACTATACGTTCAAAGTGCAGGTTTTAAAAACAAATGAATAAAAGGCATTGTCATTTACAATGCCAAAAGCTCAAACTTTAATAATGCGAGACCTATTGCATTGTAAATGCTTGTTTTTTCCGCCATCCTACAAGTCTTGCCTCTTTACCGCAGTCTGCAAGGTTAGTTATCCTTCTTTCTTTGTTCCTTTTTCCCGGTTTTCCTACTTTCTATTCCTCCTTCTTTCCAGTCTTCGTCTCTCTTGCTCTGGATCAGTCTGAAGATAAAAAAGATAAAAACCAGCCACGCCACAAGTTAAACACTGCATCCATATACTTGTAGTTTTGATCTTCCCCTTATTACGCAGGATTCCACGTGCCAGATGCAAAGGGAAAGGGAGGGAGGAATGACTCCGATTCATGCCCCTCCCCTTTCGTACAGACAGTTGTGACAGCCTATCGCGTGCGTGGAGCTCATCACATCTGTCTTCTCGCTGAGGACCGCGCGCAGTAGCTGTTGAAACGAAGGGCTCGGGGCTCGTGTTACAAGCCCTCCTCCCTGGCCCTGCTCACATTCTGTGCCTGCCCAGACACCCCTAGTAACGCACCAAAATGGAGGCCCTCCCGGGTCTACCACTGAAGCACTCCATCCCCAAAGCCAGGATGTTCCTGGTTCTCCTCTCCATGCTGCTGTGCACGGCGTTACTGTGCCTGCTGCAGCTCAAGTTCTCGAAGCCGAAAAGGAAGGATTTTTATTCTTTTGAAGTGAAGGATCTGAAAGGACGGATCGTCTCACTGGAGAGATATCGAGGGAAAGTAAGTCGTTTCCATATGAAACTGAGAGCTAAACACGCACCTATTTAACGTCACTTGTGTTGGAAAGCCAAGCGCTTTGTATAACTATCCGATGTGTGCAGTGGACTAAGTAAAAGTCCAGCCGTGGTTCCTTTTACTTCCATTTTTCGTGATATGAAAAAAAATGTGACACGTAGCACTTTCGGAGAGGGAGAAGATGGGGTTACATCTGACAGGGGTTGTCTGTGAGTGCTTGAAACATCTCTTAAAAGCAAATAAAAGGAAATGAGTTGACTGCACTTAGGAAAATGTTGATAAACTTTTTCTACAATTTTATAAAGTTAGCCTGTAGGCATGGCGTTAAAGCGCTTGATTAGAACACTTTGCCTCTATAGCATTAATCTATAGAGCTGTATACCTGCATTTCCAGTTATGTTTATCTGTGTGTGTTTTTCGCTGCCTAGCCTGGGTACATGTGTTTCCATAGAATTACTAACCCCGTTCTTTCCCCCCAGGCCTCCCTGGTTGTAAACGTGGCTAGCAAATGTCAGCACACAGAAAGGAGCTACAGGGAGCTACAGGAGCTGCACAGAGAGCTCGGCCCCTCCCACTTCACAGTCCTGGCTTTTCCCTGCAATCAGTTTGGAGAGTCGGAGCCCGGCTCGAACCAGCAGATCGCAGCTTTCGCCTCCGGGAACTACGCGGCCACCTTTCCCATCTTCAGCAAGATTAGGATTCTGGGGACGGAAGCCGAGCCGGCCTTCAGATTCCTTACAGGTAACTGACTCAATACACACCCCCTGACCTGCTTCTGGTAAATATCCTACATGTGTCCCAATCGTGCATTCCGCACACGTGTACTCTGATAGGTTTTAAAAGGGAAAAATGCTAGCTTATTCACATTGTTGCTACTAAGAATTAACCTGGAAAACAATTGCACGCTTCTTTTAGTGATTGCTTACACAGAGCTTGAACATGTATGATGGAAGCACACTGAGCCATCATATCAGCCGGGGTGTGCGCGCCGTTTAAGGATCTCGTTTAAAGTTTGTGACGTAGATGACAGGTGGCTGCAGTGGCATGCTTTAGCTGAAACATGGCGCCAGGTTAATCGTGTCAAGACAGCATGGTGGAACTGCTGTCACTTATGTCAGTCAATCAATCAGGTGACTTGTAAAGCGTGACTACTAGTAGTCACCCATAAGGGTCTCCAGACTCTGTGTGGAGTGGGGGGGGGGGCGTGGGGGAGGGGGTTGCTGCTGCTGATCTGACGAAAGCACTGTGGTTTCGTCGATGAGCCGGGTCTTGAGGTCCTTCCTGGTTGACTTCTAATTTCTGGATCTCTTTCTGTCCCTGCAAACGTTTCTCCAACATTCTTCAACATTCTCTAGAACTTAATAAGTTAGAGGTGTGTCAAATGGGCGGGGCTAGGGGCGGGGCTAAGGGCAAGATATGCTGATACATAATGACTTTTGTACCAGTTACAGCACATATCAAAATGCATGAGAAATGGGTTTATGTAAACCAATCAGGTTAACACATTACACAAAATGAAAGCCAAACAGGACGATATGTTAACATTTCCTTGCTTTGTCATATTTGCCGCTTCTTAATTTTATATGTTATTTGTTGTTGTTTGGCACCATACTATATATTCTCAAGCAGGCACACACACTGAGAGCAAAACAAGCTGAGATGAACACAAACGCATTCCACCCATTTCCTTTAGAATATCTCCTGAGAGTATCCTGATTCTGATTACACAGCCACCTGGGCGGTCTTTCGTTCCCCTACCAATCCTCCCTACTCAACAGATAAGAAGAATGTTGTGTTCTTTTGATGTTTGATAGCCCCTGAACTTTCCCACCCATATTTAGACACTCGTTCTTCAGATCCCCATGAGACCCGATCTGTCCATCTCTCAATGGTGAAACTCCTGCCATCACCAAATGTGGGCAGGCTGCTGATGGTGAATGAATTATCGGAGGGTTTTTAGTTTCTTTTTTGTGGCGCCTCCCTCCCCGTTTTCTTGGACTACTACGGTGGCTGAGATTCTCTGTGATGGGATTAGATTCATAAATGGCAGAAATTTAGTCTCCCGACCATTAATTTTCATTGGCAAATTGTAATATGGACCGAAGTTTTTACTGGTGGTTCTGTTCCGCCTGCCCCTTCTGTCCACCCTGCATGGATGTCCAATCAGCTATGGGCCCCTGGAACGTGGCTGCTGAATTTGTAGGCATCAAAGCCTTGCTAGGGCACTGTTTGGAGCTATTTTGATAAATTTATCGATCTTCTTCAGTTTGGCAGATATAGGGGACAGCAATTAGTGATGATAAAAAATGGCTTTAACGAAGGTAGTGTATTGTAATTGTATTGTAATTACATTTCTATAGCGGTTACTACCCCTGACGAGGCGTTGAAGCACTTTTTTGGCGAGTAGCACGCTATTCTGGGACCCATAGAGGATTAGTGTTGAATTAGTATAGTGAAAGATGCAAGTACATTTTAAGTGGTGGATAGGTTAGTCAGTTGTTTGGATTTGGAATGATAGCAGAAGGATAGAGGAGGAAAAAAGGTTTGTCTTTATATAGCGCTTGTTACCCCTGATAGGGTGTTGAAGCACGCTACTCCGGAAGCCCATAACGGATTGCTGAAATAATATGGTGAAATATGAAAGTAATTTCAGTGGTGGATATTAGTCAGTTATTTGGAGTGAGAAGGATAGCGGAGGGATAAAAGTGGAAGAAATGTTTGCATTCATATAGCCCTTGCTACCCCTAATGGTGTTGAAGCGCTTTTCTGGTGAGTAGCACGCCACTCCGGAACCCATAAATGATTAGTGTTGAAAATTAGTATAGTAAAATATGAAGTCATTTGAGTAGTGGATAGGTTATTCAGTTATTTGGGTAGAGAAGGGTAGGCGGCGGGAAAGAGGTTTGTATTTCCATAGTGCTTGCTACCCCTGAAGGGGTTTAGTAGCGCAAGTAGCACGCTACTTTGGAACCCATAAGTATTAGTGTTGAATTAGTATGGTGAAACATGAAAGTAATTTTAGTGGGGGATATGTTAGTTATGTTTGCTCTACGTTAATCAGCAAAAATGCAATAGTACAGGTTATCACATAACAAGAGCTGATAGACAAAAACATATGCCAGCCATTCAACCTGCAGGAAAGCATGTCAGTGTAGAAGGGTATTCTACAGCACCAGCTTCCGCTACCCACTGGAGGTGACAGATACGTAGCTTTATGCAAACTCCACTTGTTCCGCAGACTGCAACACTAAACTCTATGATGAGGAGCATCTAAGCTCTCTAATTAACAATTCACAATGTTTGGTGGGGGGGGGGGCAAGGTGAGTTTTTTGCTTTTTAATTTAATGTATTGGAAATTATAACACGGAAGTAGGCATATTAAGCATGTGTGAAAGCACTGCAAGTTTGGTCAACACTTTCGTTAAAGCATGGGAGTGCAAAAGGTACATGCCAATTCGGACTGAAATACCATGGTGACCTGTTAGACTCAAGGCTTGCCTGAAACAGCAGGTTTATATTTTACTGTCCTGAGTAAGGTGCTAAAGCTTCTGGTATCTGCCGGGAAAGGATCACCTCTACTTATCACATGCTGAGCACCCGCGTAGCTAGGGTGGGGAGGGGGGGGCGGTCCGCCCCAGGCGGTACTGATTTGGGGGTGGCCAGTGTGCTGGAAGGATCGTGCTGCTGCCTGGCCGGAAGGGTTCCGCTGCGCTGCTTGGTTCAACTATGAGCGAGCTGTCAAGTCGCCAGACTGCAGGTAAGGAGTGCACAGCCTTGGGCCCGGGGCTGTATCGCGCTATGTGCCCCTCCTTGGCCCCTGTCATCCTGGTGCCTGTGTTAGCGGCAAAGCCCACAGCGTCGTGTTGGTTTCTTGAGCCCCGGCTGTAGTCACATGATCAGGATGACTAAAGACAGTGTACGCGACCTGCTCACGGCCTGCCCTGAGGAAGCACGCACGTTCCTGATTACTGAGGTGTCGGGGGTAAAGAATGGTGTTTGCCTACACCGATGTGGTTTATTGGGTTGCAATTAAGAGAGGAGCCTGTTGAAAAAAGATAGCACGAAAAAGGAAGAAACAGAAGTATAACTGTATATCAAAGCCGCGGCCGTGTGACACTGGTGGCCATACTGTAGTGGTAATTGTTTGATTATTGGATGGCGGCCGCTGGAGTAAAAGGAAGTGCGTCCTGGCGTTGCGCGCGCGAGACGTGTGTTGATAGGCTGGGCCTCACACTTCTCGCGCGCGCAACGCCAGGGCGCACTTCCTTTTACTCCCGCAGCCGCCATCCAATAGCCCTTAAAGGGTGATAGGCCGCCGCTTTGCACTGTACCAGGCCCGTAACAGGGGCCTGCGCTGCACACAAAGAAAGCAAATCTCCGGGGAGAGCCAGCGCCGGCCGCCACCTCCTTTTGGCTAAGTGGGGACGAGGTGCGCGATGTGTCCATGCCTGGGGCCCCTTCAAGACGCTTTGCATTCACTCTCCCAATTCCCGGCGCCCCCTCCACCATGATGCAGAAGGAGAAGCTGCACTCTGCAGGAGAGGAAGCAGAGCTACCACCCAGCCCGTGCACTGCTGCCCCACACCGGCCATGGTTCATCCCCCAGAGACTGTCGGGGAGGAGACCGAGACAGAAGCTGCAGGCTCCCGCAAGTTTCTGTGCGACCTAGTCGAAGGTGAGCCAGTGGTGGGTAGGAGGGAAAAGAGTTAATTATGATGTCCCTTGCTATCTCCACTCTGCGCACGCAGCACACTCAGCTGGGCATTTTGTTTACAAGTCCTTCCAGGTCCTAGGATGTCGTTGCTGCATTCCTTTTAGGGAGGGCATAGGCAAAATAAACTTTTTAAAGTTTTACTGCTGCTAGCATTTGCCCTTTGTGACCCAGTCATGGTCTAGCAATTTTTCACTGTCAATGCAATTTCTTGGTGGTTCTGAAAGCAGCAGTGGTGATCATAAGTCTAAAATAATGTAGGATTAGATTGTGGGTATATATACAATCGTTTGTCAGTAGGATCAGGTGATTTACATCAGTTTCATTTTCTTTTCATAGCTTGTCCTTGCTTAAATGAGTGTAATTTCTTATGTTTATCTGTGTACATAAACTTAATTTCTTCATTTTGCTCGCAAAAAAGTGTCACTCTTAGTGTCCTACATTTAACAGTTGAATGTCAATCATAAGTACTCTGAAACCTTGAAAATGTCACACACAAGCACTCTTAAAACGTGGCAACTATGCCGTCTATTTTCATGTTTAACAGTGCCCTTCCATTTCTGGTGCTTCGCAATAGTTTTAAGATCTTCATAGAGTTTCTCGTTCTGAAATGGCTGTCATTTGTTATATATGTTTCACTCAACTTTGTTGCTTGATTTTTGCTAGCGAGAAAGTGTCACTCCTACTCGTTGAATGGCACTCATAATTACCCTGAAATTATGAAAATGTCACACATTAGCAATCTGAAACCTTGGCAGATATGCACTGTGTCACTTTTCTCTTGAGTCTGACTGTCAGACCCGGCCTGGTGGTGCAGCCCTGTGCTACTGTGGCCGTCGACTTGTGGGGCCTGGCCGCAGCATGTAGAAGCAAGCACAAATTGAAGTGCGTTCATTTAGAGTAAGAGAAGGATTGAGTGCTATATGATAAGTAAAGCACTCTTAATCAGATGTTCTGTGTAGACTTGTTATCTTTCATGTGAACATTTGCTGTTGTAAAGTTTTCTGATAACTTTGGATCTAGCTATTGCTACATAATCATCTCAAATAAATAAATGAAGGTTGCTGTGCTACTGTCTGTGTGTTACCTGTTCTGTGTGAGGGAAGCGCACACTGCTGTTGCCTCCAACACATGGCTGTCTTGATTGATGGCTCTCTGATGGATGTCACATGCGGTTTTTCTGAGTCCCCAGATAGATTATGCAGTCAGTGTGTTCTCCTTTCTACTGCAGGTCACTGGTGTATTCAACTGTGTAGCCTTGGACCGTGTCATGTATGTGCATGTAACTTGCAAGATTGATCGAGGTAACTATTAGTGGCGATACTACGTGTCTCTCTGACCTCTTTCAAGTGCTCGCCGTACTTTTTCCCCAGCGCCCCTTCCCCCACACCCGCAGGGGCGGCAACCTGTGGGATAGCCCCGGGCGCCACAAGCTCTAGCTACGCCCCTGATGCTGAGCAGTGTACTTCCAGGGACAGGTACAAATACACTCCATAGCTAGCAGGTTGCTAGTTTATCTTTACAGATTTATATTAAAGTTTATAGGAATGAACTAATATAAACTTGTCTGAATCAGATTTGCCAGGTTATTAGTCTGACCAAGAATAACATAAATCAGAAAGCCACATTTCCAAAATAAACTAAATGAAACCGGCAGCAGCTTTCAATCACTGCTGTACCTTTAATCTGAAACATCTTTTTCGGGGTGAAAGGATATAAAACTGATCAAGCATTTGCCATTGAGTATCCATTGTACCGCAGATATTACTGGTAAGGTGGGTGCTTGATCTGTGTGCTTCAATACAGAAAATTTCTCATGTGAGGCGTGTGCTCTGCTTAGGAACAGTTTATGACTTTTAAAAGAGATGAAGATAGAGAATTGTCGGCAAACGGCTTTTGATGACGAGCGACACAGTGGAGGGTAATTGTTACTCCGGCATTCCTGAGCGGATAGGCCAAGTCATTCTAATGAAATCTCTTCCTTTAGCTACTGCTTAATAATTTACCAAGTCAACTTTTCATCCAACACTTTTCTGCCCCTCCGCTCAAATTACACCCCAGCAGGATGCAACTCCCTTCTCTTATTGTGTTTAGATGCAGTCTTGAGTGGCGAATGGTGTATTTAAGTATCCAGTATGACATGGTCCTTCCATCCTCTCCTACACCCCCCTATTATGGCTCCTATTTATTGTTTCCCATTGCAGTGCACTAATGCTACCCTAGGCAACCATATGTTCTATATATGCAACCAACACGGAAAGAGGTATTCCCTTTGTCACCCTCCCATAAAGTGCCCTTGCCCATCGCCCCCATTCTGTACCCCATTAAGTGGTTTGAAATTACCAGGAGTCAGCAAAAATACTAAGCAAGCAACAAACGTAACGTTTTAAAATAAAGCTATGAGCAAATTTATATTACAAAGCAATGCAAAATCACAAGTAAAACCGTAACATAGCAAAGCAAAAATAGAACATAGAAAAATATCTGAGATAGAAATCACCTTAGTACGGCCAGTGCATTTCCCTAAATGGGACAAGTTTACAGACTAGAAGCCCCAGCCCATTTCACACACTTGATAAAGGAAGGGCGCCCCACACCCCCCCACCCGCCTTAACACTTTAAGTATAATAGCCATTGTGCTATCACAGCATGACGCAAGGCGAGCCCTCTCAGACCCCTGCAGTCAGGGGCCATTCAAGTAAGAGCTGCTGTAATCGCCAACAGTGATTGTGCAAAAGGCCACTGAAGGGCTCAGTCAGAAGCAGAGCGGCGTCTGCCCCGAGCTGGAGGAGATAAGTAACCTGAGCCTGCTCTGCTCTCAATCAGGGTACCTGTACACTCCCTGACCTAAAACAAAGTGCCGGTACTGAGGGCCAGAAATTCCGGAAGTGCCGGTACTCAGTACCGGTGAACACCGGCCCATTTAAAGCACCGCATGTATGTATGGTAGTGCCTAAACTATGGAAAACTCACACTACAGCTGCTCTATAAATGGGGTGGCAGCAGTGCTTTTAATGGGCCGGTACTGGAGGAGGACGGTGAACAACCTTTACAACGCAACTTTTACCACGCAGTGCCTTTACCACGCGGTATTTACAACGTAAACCATTACAACGCATTGCACTGGGGGGCGCTCCAGGATAGGGAATAAGTTTAATTTACTATCCAACACCTTCCCTAGTGTCCACGGGGACTGGTGTTGGAATAGTAAATTAAACATTTCACTATCCAGCACCCCAAAGCGCTATGCGTTGTAATGGTTTGCGATGTAAAAACCGCGTTGTAAAGGCATGCGTGGTAAAAGCATGCGTTTTAATGTCATACATCCGAGGAGGACAGGTGGGATATCACTATTTTTGGCAGAAGTCTCGCTAATGCCCTCCTGTAATTGAGCCCCGAAGTAATGCAAAACTATCTTTGCTCTTAAGTTGCAGAGATACTGGATTTTGTTACCTGACAATTTCTTAAACTGGCATTCTATTGCATCTTCACATATTTGAGGGTGTTTGCCATAATTTGTGAAGAAATGTGCTTGTTTGATCATGTTAAGACCTGGAAACCTCGAACACCATTACTGATGACAACTGTATCTGAAGCCACTTTTTAATACAGCACGAGGAAAGTCAGAACAATATTTTAAATTTGTTCACATAATGAGGCCAATATCTTACCTAGAAGTGAGTCACTTTTAGGTCTGACGTTAACCGAGACCTTTTAATATTAGTCGAATTATATATGTAATATTATATTGTATTGTAATTGCATTTATATAGCGCTTACTACCCCTGACGAGGCGCCAAAGCGCTTTTTCGGCGAGTAGCACGCTACGGAATTTTTAAAGAATTATTGGTGAATTAATATAGTGAAATATGAAAAGTCATTTGATTGGTGGATATGTTAGTCAGTTATTTGGATTAAGAAGGATAGTGGAAGCATAAACGAGGGAAAAAGGTTTGCATTTATGTAGCGCATGTTACCCCTGATAGGGTGTTGAAGCACTTTTTTGGTGAGTATCACGCTACTCCAGAACCCATAAAGGATTAGTGATGAATTAGTATAGTGAAATATGAAAGTCATTTGAGTGGTGGATATTAGTCAGCCATTTGGGTTCAGAAGGATAGCGTAGGGATAGAAGAGGGTTAAAGGTTTGCATTTATATAGTGCTTGCTACCCCTAATGGGGTTTTGAAGCCTTTTTTTCGGCAAGTGGCACGCTACTCCGGAACCCATTAAGGACTAGTGGTGAATTAGTATAGTGAAATATGAAAGTAATTTGAGTGGTGGATATGTTAGTCAGTTATTTGAATTGAGAAGGGTAATGGAGGAATAGAAGAGGGAAAAAAGTTTGCATTTATATAGCGCTTGCTACACCTGATGAGGTGTTGAAGCGCTCTTTAGGTGAGTAGCACGCTACTCCGGAACCCATAAAGGATTAGTGGTGAATTAGTATAGTGAAATATGAAATTAATTTGAGAGGTGGACATGTTAGTCTGTTATTTGGATTGAAAAGGAAAGTGGAGGTATAGAAGAGGGAAGGATTTTGACTTTTTTTATTTTGGAGGTCATAGCAGTATGAGGAAGCTTGGGATGGGTAAAGGGGATGTGGAGGGTAAGGCCAGAGGCAAGGGTTAAGAAAGGCTTGTTTCGGGGGATCGGTAGAGTAAAAGAGGTATGAGATGATGCAGCGAGGGGTAGAGTAGGGAATAGTCTAGAAAAGGTTATTTTGGGGATCATAGTAGTGGTATGGGATTTGGGATGAATGAGAGAGTGGAGCTAAAGGATATATTGCTAGAGCTATAGGGTGAAAAATAGGGTAGTGCATCCGAAAAGTAGTAGAAAGAGGTTTGAGATGATGCAGCGAGGGGTAGAGTAGGGAATAGTCTAGAAAAAGTTATTTTGGGGATCATAGTAGTGGTATGGGATTTGGGATGAATGAGAGAGTTGCGGTAGAGGATATATTGAGAGAGGTATAGGGTGAGAAGTCGGGTAGTGCACTGGATATGCTGAATTAGAAGAAAAGTAATAAATATATACATCCATAAATACATGGAAGGTATATAGATGCATAAAGGAAGTAAGTACATGTAGATTAAAGATGCATTAAATAAACTCTGGCTTTCAAGTGTTGTTGTACCTAAAAAAAATATTTTATTTATTTTGTTTTGAAACATAATTATTCTAATAGTTTATATAGAACAATACACATATATAGGTAATTATGCAAGGGCCGGACTTTTAAGCAATCTTCAAAAAAGCACTAACAAAACCAACAACTCTGGCAAGTACTGTGTGAAAAGCTCAGCGGAAAGTTCCTCACACAGAGTGAGCAAGTGGAGCTAGTGGGACTCTAACACCACTCATGGTGCAGGAGAGACATGGTACAGTCCCCATTGAAACAGGCTTGCAGATTGGTAGTGATGGCAGATGTTGGTCATTGGATTGCAAGAAAAATTCCTTCCTGTAAGATATCAGCCAAATTATCAGGGTCATGCGATCACTATTTACATGAATTCAGGCTTCCCCTCACAATTATCAGCACTGTAGTGTATTTGCCTACCAACTCACTCCTGTACATTCGCAAGTAGCATAGTTCGGTACTTCATTAGTTCTTTTCAGTACTGTTAGTCGTTTATAGGTGGCCTACTCCCATGTGGTGCCGGACTACAATTCAACAGCTGTGATGGACACAGACTCCTTTGCCTACTCACTACTGCAAAAATATAAAACTGTGAGCACTCCTGTAGGCTGATCCAAATGTGAAAAAACCTTCCAGGAAGTAATGATTTATGTAGGCTTGCAAAGGTGAATAACGGCTCAAGGGGGCTAACTAAAAGATCCCTCTCCATGTTTTCAGGTGTTGATGACACTAAACCCTTTTGCGGTGGCGAACCATTTAAGTGAACCACATTACTTCTGTGGAGCAGTGGACAAGAACAGTTGGTCCACAACGCTTAAACACCAGAAGAATTTTTTTAATAAAAACAGAAAGTTGGGATGAGGGGGTGGGTGGGCTTTCCTTAAATTTTAAGTTTGTTTGGTCTTTTTGTGTGTGTGATCATCAGCACAATGTCACTTTTCCAGCAGTACCTCTCCCAAGTGGATACCTCCTTCATGATCAGCCTCCAGGGCGAATCCCGACTAGAATCGACCCACCTGCCACGAGGGCTTCTTTTGGGGGAGGGAGGTAACCACCCCAGGGCAAAAGAAAATTGGCACCCAAATTGGCCCACAGGGAGCATAGTTGGGCCTAAAGTCGACTAAACACCAGGGATAATTAATTTAGGAGAAAATGGGGAGGAGGAGGCCAACCCTGGCATCAGGCCACACCCCTATGCCCTCACCGACCCCAAATGGCACAAAAGTCTTTCGGCAAGCCCCGCTTCCCCAGCCACCCAGAGGTCAGATTGCAGGGTGCTTCCTCAATCTGCATACCATGGGGGCAGAAAGCCAACTAAATACCAGGGATATAAAAAAAATATAAGCAAGGGGTTTGGATGACCTGCATAGGCATAGGGTCTGACCTCCATCCCCAAAGGGCACAACAGTCTTTCTGACTCCCTGAGGAGCAGGAAGCCCCCTAGGCACCAGGTATATCAAGAAATTACTTAAAAAGAAAGCAAAAGAAGAGTCTCCAGCTTAGGCATTGAGTTGTGCCATCACCTCAGAATGATTCCAGCAGTCTTTTTGCCCCCACCCAACCCAACCACCTTGTCTCTATTTAAAGTGAAATTTGGAGGTCAATATTTGCCTGGCAGGGGCAATGCGGAGATTACTATTGCACCATGAGCTCTGTAGCGTTTCTCCCCGCATTGGGACTGCGCAGATGGATGCAATAAGAAATCTAACCATACTTTAAAGCAATCTCTGACAGTGCACAACCTCTTATCAAAGTACCTTAAACACTATTATTAAAATGCAACATTTCAAAATTATATGTATTTTGTGACAATGTCATGGTATTTTTTAAACTTGCTTAGCAGCCTAACGCCAAGATAACGTGTGCATTTTCCTTTTCGAGGTGGGGCTAGTCTGCAGGAGGTCAATAAGCAGAAATACCAAAAAGTAAACCTACCTTGTGCTTTCATATGGAAACAAATACAATTAAAAAAAAGTGCTCGCCGGAAGAACAGATGATGGTACAGCGATAATTGCACAGCTGTATCTGTGCCAAGGTCTTCCAGTAAGTTTGTATAAAGCTTAAAGGTAATAGTAAGAATTAGCACCTACATGTAGGGGCTTTCTGTTAGCCCTCACCATCTATTGTTTTATTGTGTCATTTAAATTTCTTCTTCCGCCCACGTCAGAATACAGCGTGGGGCAGTGGGTCAGCCCACTACAGCCATTGGGGAACTTCACTGTGAGTGACAGCATTCTGGTCTTTCAAAGAAACACATCTGCAGACAAGGCAATTCCTTCGAGTGCCAGAGACTTCTGCGGCAATGTGTGCTTTTTTAGACCAGAAAAATAGTTTTACTTTTTTCCAATTTGTATTTAATATTGGCGACAGCCTGTCAGCTCTCAAATAATAATGTTTTGTAAAAACCACGGCAAAATAAGCATTGATAAAGCCAAAAGACTGGCAGACAATGCCAATGCTAGTTAAAACCTGCATTTAGCTTATTTTTAAGTTAATTACGAGATATATGTTGTATGTTATGCTTTAAGAAAATGTCTTGGTTTCATTTGGTCATCTTGTTGTGAGGTGCTGATTTTCTCAAAAACATGGTTCACATGGCTCAGTCTCTACGGGATAACAAATGTTATTACAAGAAGACATTCTGTCTTTTATTATTCACTTTATATATTTATTGCTGTTTTCTGTGGTGGACTGCACACCCCCATTAAGCCACCCCAGAGAGATGGTGAGGCAGGGAGAGTGTCAAGAAGGTTATGAAGGTGAATATGACTTGAAGGTACCTGCCGCCCAGGCACTAATACAGTCATGTACCCCTGAGGAGTGTCTGTAAAGACCAGCCGGTTATAGTAGGATGATGGTAAAGTCTTCTAACCTTCGATCATAAAGTGGCCTTAGTCCTGGTTGTTGATGGTTCCAGCTTTGTTACGGAACAAATGTTTTTATCTTTAACAGCAATAGCCTGATAAACACAGAGGGGCATATTTACGAGTTCTGGCGCATCTCTGCATATCAGCAGAGATACGCCAGAACGAATGTGTCACGCAAAACTACCCTTGCGTCACGGCAGATGTGCCGCATTTACAATACGGTGCGCCGTGGCGCAAAGGTAGACAGAGGTGTGACGCATCTCGTGACGTAAGGGCGGCGCATCGCTGGAGTCTCGTCGCAAGCGCGACGCAACTCCAGCAATGCTCAGGGCTGCCCAATACTTAACATGCTTCGTCAGTCCTTACGCCTGCTTGAAGCAGGCGTAAGGAATTGACGTAGCAGCGTCGTGGAAGTGCCTGCGTGAAATCTTGTAGATTTCACGCAGGCACTTTTGCAAGGCGCACAGGCGCCGGAACGCCCACCCTGCGTGGTAACGCCCTCATTGTGGCGCTGGGCTTTATAAAGTGACGCATATCCCTAGATGCGTCACGTTGTAAATGCCTCGCAGGGATGCGCCATGTTTACGCCGCTGTTGCGTCACACAAGGCGGCGTAAACGTGGCGCAAGGTGCTTGTAAATCTGCCCCTATATGCTTAAGCTGCAACTTGTTGCCTATATGCCACTTTGGAGACTTGATGATTAATGATTTGTTAATTTCACCGGAATCCAAGATGGCTTTATAGAACCATAACTTATGTTATCTGTTATATATTTTTCATATTAGGTGTAATATAAAGTTCTTTAGACTTAACCTTTGTTGAAATCTATAATGTACAGGGATGAAGACATCACAGTGAACCACCATTATTAATTCATAAATACGAGATAATTCTGTTGAATTAACAGTTTTAAACAACAACTGCTTATGCAATGACTAAGGAAGGGATGCGCTTTAATGATATAATATGCTCATATTTTCCTTGTGGCCCAACCATGAAGGAAAAGCCGAAGGGAACCTAAGAGATGGTGGGTGGTCCTTTCAAAATTCTTTGTATCATACCAGCCTTTTTCATAGTAGACTTTGAAGAGTCTTCTTACACACTTCCTCTTAAAAATGTCAAAAGAAAATTTTGATGTGAAAATCTTTGCTTCCCTATTAGTATGAAGAATTAACACAATTTGGCCATTTTTGATCTCCGGTTACCAGTCTGAGTTTGTGCGCAATAGACAGACACAGGACTATACTGGCTTGACACTAAAACTGTCCTCCTCTCGCTGGGTGCAAGGAAGGCATTTGATATGGTTGATGGGCAATATCTTAGAATAGTCTTGTCAAATACAGGCCCCAGGCCCCAAATTCATAACATACATTTTGGCTATTTATGTGTCTTGTCACTTACCACAAGAATCACGGTCAATGGAGACTGGTCCTCAGCTCAAGGGGACACAACAGTGGTTTCTAATTCACCATTGGTATTCGCCCTGATGATGGAGCCGCAGAGCCACAAGATCAATAGCTTGGCATTCAGGTGATTATGGCGGATAGAGAACACAATAAGCTGCAACTAATTGCAAATTATGTGCTGTACTTTATAACATGCGCAGACGCCCACATGCCCAGATTCTTCTTTACTGCCCCACTTAGAGGAACCTAAACAGTTCAAAGTGGCCTCCGCCTCCTGCATCAACTACAAAAAATCAAGAGAATTAGGGGTGGCGGATCCAACAAACAGTTGTGGGATGGTTTAAACATACCTGGTGTGTGGTAAGCAGGCACTTCAGCACAACCTCCTGTTTAAATATTAATTAAACAAATCTCTATTTGCAACCCCCAGTGATTGCCTACAAGCACAGGGAAGGAACAGCAGCCCACCATCCCTGTGTCTTTATTCTCAAATAGAAAACCGTTTTTTTAAAGCATTTCATGTTCCTTAAAAAATCAGTGATGCTTTAAAAAAAGAAAACGTTTCCCCTTTTATCCTCTGGACCACTACCTGTTTCAGTGGAAGGTGTTCCAAAGGGATACCTTCCACTCTGTAAATTAGTTACCACCTCCTTTGACGTGTCGTTAACTGATCAACAGTTTGCAATTGCAACTGCACTTGCAAATAGATTGAAGCCTACCATAGCGAATCACGATTAGGAGGGGATGTTGACGACAGAAAAAAACAGTGACTAGTACAAACACTAGTGAAAACTATGCAGGTCACTGGTAAACAGCAAGAAGTACTATAGCTGTGGAAGAGATCCTTGTGTCATCGGCATAACTAAACCAGAGGGGTCCCTGCTGCAAAGAATATGGAAAGGCCTCCTCACTCCCAGATAAACTTTCAACTTTTCAAGTTGACTACAAGTGGTCGAGGGAGGCCCCTCCCCTGCTTCTCCCCAGAACCAGGGGGCAGATTTACGAGCCCCTTGCGCCACGTTTATGCCGCTGTTGCGTCACGCAAGGCGGCGTAAACGTGGCGCATCCCTACGAGGCATTTACAACGTGACGCATCTATGGAGATACGTCACGGTGTAAGGCCCTGCGCAACATGAAACCTGCGTCAGGTTTCATGTGGGCGTTCCGGTGCGGGGGCGGGGGGGAGGCGTTCCGTCGCTGGAACGCCCCTGGAAAGTGACTCAGTGAAATCTACAAGATTTCACTGAGTCACTTTCCCAAAGCTGCTACGTCAATTCCTTACGCCTGCTTGAAGCAGGCGTAAGGAGTGACGCACCATGCAATGTATGGGTGGACCCTGTGCATGGAGGTCAACAGAGGGTGTACAGAGTTCCCCACAGAAGGTGGACTTAAATAACTAAAGCAATCCTCTCTCTCTGTGAGTGAGTATGACAGGGCATATGGTGATCCCTGGACGGAATTAAGGATGCCTCACACAATGCAAAGGTTGGACGACTGTTGCCATCCCACCCGATGATCGTACCATGTCATCATTGGCTTCCTGCTCCTACGGCAGGCTGGCGGTGCAATGCCTGTCGGGTAGCACTAGGTGCTACACTTTGGTGGAGTTCTTTTATTCCTTAGCCAATGGGTGCATGTGTGTGAGGGGCCAAAAAGGAAAAAGGACAAAAAAGAGTGTAGTAGTGAGCGTGAGTGAGGTTAAAAGAGGTCAGTAAAGTCCATTAAGAAACCTTTAATAACATGGCTCACTGCCTTATTAAAATTGGTGTAAATGAGGGGTACTGAGGCGCAACAAATTAGGATGATATGGCCTCATTCAACCCTCAATTGTGGTGTGGTCGACATGTTTCATGCCACTCGGGCAATTCATCAGGACCTAAATGCTCATCAACTTATTTCGACTCCCCCAATAATTGAGAGAATCGAATATACGACCTGAAACGTGTCGTGAGATCAAATCATACGTAGATTTCCACCCTAAAGGAAACAAAGGAGAGATGGGTACAGTCAATAATATGTCTGTGAGGTATCTACGTTTACATGTAGTTATAACATGCAAGCAGAGTTATGGTTAAGGTATTCATAACCCCTGTGAAGTGATAATGCTCATGGAGAGGAGGATTGCATATGAGGTGAGGGGAGTGGAGGGGGGGCAAATTCATACTGCAAGTGCCACATGCCGTTAAATGTAGAGAATGCCTCATCTTTATACACATATGGAATGCTACACCACGCTGAATTACACGTGTGTGTCATGCAGTTGATCAATCGTGTGTGGGTTAACACACGATCAATGTCGGCAGAAACACCACCGAAGGATTACAAAAATTGATGGAGAGCTAAGAAAATTCTAAGCTAACACCCGTACTGAAAGGTTGGTATTGGTAATAGTCGTTGGCAACCCCATTAGCCCGGGCGAGTTTGTGAAGGCGAGTTTATAAAGACATTCTTACCCGCGATCTCTGTTTGCGGGCACCCTCGTACTGTCCTCGTGGGGCCAGAGTTAGGTGGTAGTCACCTATAGAAAATAAAAGGTCACTACGGTTATGGTTTGTTTAAAATGATGCTGCAGGTTGCGATCGTACGAGAGCCCGTATCAAACACACAAGGCAAGCGGCTACCGATGGGAAAACTCATCGCGGTCGGCAGCCGAAGCCCGTGGAAATGATCACCGCAATGTAGCGCACCTTACCTGAGTGATCTGGCTATGGGCCCGTAGACACCTACCCCACCATCGGCGAAATGCTCGCAGGACAGACGGTCAATTCAGTGTATGACCGAGCAGGTTTAAAACACTGGATCCCGCTAGCGACGCCGTGGGCGTGTTCAAGGGGCGTTGCTAATCAACGCCACGCGACGTGGTGTAGACAGAGACGACTACCACCAGTCAAGGGGGTATTTTAGACGGGCGCCATCTTGGAACATCTGGAGCTATTGCACACTAACTGCAATAGCTCCAGATGTATCTATGTACTAATATGCCCCTGCAAGTTGATCTATATAGGGATGACAATGCGCCCTGTGAAACAACGCATCATGGAACACAATAGCAACATCCGATGTAAAAAGACCCATACAAGACTGTATGATCATTGCAGAGAATTAGAACATGTGGCAGAGAATATACAATGGACTATCCTCGAGTGCCATCCTGCAATTAATCAACAGGCACTCTTTAGAATGGAGCAGAGATGGATACATCGCTTGCATGCTGATGAACACGGCTTGAACGATGGGGTGCCGTGGAATATGCTAGCCAGATAACCCACACCTGATCCATCCCATACCTGAGTATCACTCATAAATCCCTCATGCACTACAGTATTGTCCTCCAAACCCCGTTCCAAGATGGCGCCCGTCTAAAATACCCCCTTGACTGGTGGTAGTCGTCTCTGTCTACACCACGTCGCGTGGCGTTGCTTAGCAACGCCCCTTGAACACGCCCACGGCGTCGCTAGCGGGATCCAGTGTTTTAAACCTGCTCGGTCATACACTGAATTGACCGTCTGTCCTGCGAGCATTTCGCCGATGGTGGGGTAGGTGTCTACGGGCCCATAGCCAGATCACTCAGGTAAGGTGCGCTACATTGCGGTGATCATTTCCACGGGCTTCGGCTGCCGACCGCGATGAGTTTTCCCATCGGTAGCCGCTTGCCTTGTGTGTTTGATACGGGCTCTCGTACGATCGCAACCTGCAGCATCATTTTAAACAAACCATAACCGTAGAGACCTTTTATTTTCTATAGGTGACTATCACCTAACTTTGGCCCCACGAGGACAGTACGAGGGTGCCCGCAAACAGAGATCGCGGGTAAGAATGTCTTTATAAACTCGCCTTCACAAACTCGCCCGGGCTAATGGGGTTGCCAACGACTATTACCAATACCAACCTTTCAGTACGGGTGTTAGCTTAGAATTTTCTTAGCTCTCCATCAATTTTTGTAATCCTTCGGTGGTGTTTCTGCCGACATTGATCGTGTGTTAACCCACACACGATTGATCAACTGCATGGCACACACGTGCAATTCAGCGTGGTGTAGCATTCCATATGTGTATAAAGATGAGGCATTCTCTACATTTAACGGCATGTGGCACTTGCAGTATGAATTTGCCCCCTCTCCACTCCCCTCACCTCATATGCAATCCTCCTCTCCATGAGCATTATCACTTCACAGGGGTTATGAATACCTTAACCATAACTCTGCTTGCATGTTATAACTACATGTAAACGTAGATACCTCACAGACATATTATTGACTGTACCCATCTCTCCTTTGTTTCCTTTAGGGTGGAAATCTACGTATGATTTGATCTCACGACACGTTTCAGGTCGTATATTCGATTCTCTCAATTATTGGGGGAGTCGGAATAAGTTGATGAGCATTTAGGTCCTGATGAATTGCCCGAGTGGCATGAAACATGTCGACCACACCACAATTGAGGGTTGAATGAGGCCATATCATCCTAATTTGTTGCGCCTCAGTACCCCTCATTTACACCAATTTTAATAGGGCAGTGAGCCATGTTATTAAAGGTTTCTTAATGGACTTTACTGACCTCTTTTAACCTCACTCACGCTCACTACTACACTCTTTTTTGTCCTTTTTAGGTTTTGACTGGCCATGCGCTTTGCGCATGTGCCAAAAAACCTCTTGAGTTGTGTGTGTGGCTTTGGGTCGGCCCTCGTCATTGATTGGCTGGCTCCGTAAACGGAGCCTTGCCATTGGACGAGGGGCCTGTCCGTCAATGCCGGACCAGACACGGGGGCGTTCCCGAGATTCTTTGGCTTTTGCCGACGTCACGCGACGCCGGGAACGCCCCCGAATCAGGTCCGGCTTTGAAGGCACCCGGAAGAAGTCCAGGTGAGTGCTTCCTTTCATTTTCCGCTGTTCCCACCCCCTCTCCTGCTCGCAGCGTCTCCCGTTCCCGCCCCCCTCCCGCTGGTGACCGTGCTTTCCTCTACAATGCCCGTTCCCGCCCCCCTCCCGCTCTCGGTGTCCCCTTTCCCGCTCTACAATGCCCGTTCCCGCCCCCCCTGTCTCCGGCCCCCTTTCCCGCTCTACAATGCCCGTTCCCGCCCCCCGTGTCTCCGGCCCCCGTTCCCGCTCTACAATGCCCCTCAGCCGTCCGTCTACAGCCAGGGCCGCGCTGGGATTGGCCCAGCCGGCCGAGCCTCTGCCATGTCATCGGGAGGAGGAGGAGTGGAGAGCAGGTCCCGCCTCGGCCCCGGAACGAAGTCCAGGTGAGTGCTTTGTTTGCTGGGGCTAGGGGAGGCTCCCTCCCACTACCCGTGTGTCCGTTCCCGCCCCCGCCCCCACCCCCTTCCGTGTGTCCGTTCCAAGTCTCAGACTGTTCCTTCGTCCGCTGGGTTGAGAGTCAGCTATTCCCGTAACCGTCCAACTGGCTGTTGCAACCTTCATCCTTCCCAGACTGCCAGCAGAATCCCCACGCTCTTCGCTGCAAAGTGCAGTCTAGGGCAAATATTGCGTGCACAGGTCCACAGCGGTGCTGACCTCTGGAAAATTCCGCCGTCTCTCTGTTGCACTCCGACTCCCCAGCAGTGCAGATCGCAGGCTTATTCTGTTTTCCCCGCAGGTATACCACAAAGCACAGCCCGCCGTTACTTTGCAGGCGTCCCCTGGCAGTATTTAAGTGTCCTCCTTTGGGCAGTAGTGCAAAGTCTGGTCCCGACACACCGAATCCCAGCGTCCCGCAGCAGCCGTCCCGCCCCCCCAGAGCACTCTCCGCAAAGTGCAGTCTAGGGCAAATATTGCGTGCACAGGTCCACAGCGGTGCTGACCTCTGGACAATTCCGCCGTCTCTCTGTTGCACTCCGACTCCCCAGCAGTGCAGATCTCAGGCTTATTCTGTTTTCCCCGCAGGTATACCACAAAGCACAGCCCGCCGTTACTTTGCAGGCGTCCCCTGGCAGTATTTAAGTGTCCTCCTTTGGGCAGTAGTGCAAAGTCTGGTCCCGACACACCGAATCCCAGCGTCCCGCAGCAGCCGTCCCGCCCCCCCAGAGCACTCTCCGCAAAGTGCAGTCTAGGGCAAATATTGCGTGCACAGGTCCACAGCGGTGCTGACCTCTGGAAAATTCCGCCGTCTCTCTGTTGCACTCCGACTCCCCAGCAGTGCAGATCTCAGGCTTATTCTGTTTTCCCCGCAGGTATACCACAAAGCACAGCCCGCCGTTACTTTGCAGGCGTCCCCTGGCAGTATTTAAGTGTCCTCCTTTGGGCAGTAGTGCAAAGTCTGGTCCCGACACACCGAATCCCAGCGTCCCGCAGCAGCCGTCCCGCCCCCCCCAGAGCACTCTCCGCAAAGTGCAGTCTAGGGCAAATATTGCGTGCACAGGTCCACAGCGGTGCTGACCTCTGGACAATTCCGCCGTCTCTCTGTTGCACTCCGACTCCCCAGCAGTGCAGATCTCAGGCTTATTCTGTTTTCCCCGCAGGTATACCACAAAGCACAGCCCGCCGTTACTTTGCAGGCGTCCCCTGGCAGTATTTAAGTGTCCTCCTTTGGGCAGTAGTGCAAAGTCTGGTCCCGACACACCGAATCCCAGCGTCCCGCAGCAGCCGTCCCGCCCCCCCAGAGCACTCTCCGGTACCCGACTAGACATGCAGCCGGGAGCTCCCACTCAGCGACGCTCTCACCTCCCAGTGAGCAGGGATCCCGGTGCCGAGTACTCCGCCCCTCAGGTGAGCCGCCTCAGTCCGAGGGTGGTTGGTCTGCTGTGCGCTTGTTCTTTCCGGGGTAGCACAGCCCTCAATCACAGCAGGACAGCCACCGCTGCCACACATGCTCCACGCCACAGCCAGCCGCTGCGCAACCCCGTGGCTTCACCTCTTGATCCCAGACGTAGCCCCACCTCCTCAGTTTGCCCGAGTCACTCCACAAGCAGTTCCGAGCCGACTCAGGTAGCAATAAAGGGGTCCGCAGGTAGCCTCAATTTTCTGGGGATCTTATTTCATATTTGTAGTCTTCTACAGTCTCAGGGAGTGCAGGATAGTTGCAGGATATTACCTTGACCAAAGGAGCTCGCTCAAGAAGCAGCCATCTTCGTTGTGACTAACTCCGCCCCCGCACAGTCACACATAATGGTGTCATAACCAGAGTCTTTTCCAACTGCATGTGTGACCTTATCCCAAATCCAGCCTCTTGTGGGTAGTAGTAGATATCATCATCCTGTCAAACTAGGCCCTTGGTCCATACCATTGCAACCTGATGTCATCAAATGGGATGTCCACATGGAATGCATCACTACCTATCCACACAAGGCCCTGCAATCAGCAAATGGTCAGGTGTCCTTAAACCACAACATGTAGAACTGCTGGGCACCTGCTACAGCTACGTTTTAGCAATATGTGACTACCAAGAAAATGTGACATGGAAGTGCCCATTCCATACTGTTCACACTTCCCAAGTGACACTGTAGGAGGGTCAAAGGGCTAGTAGAGGGTATGTGGGGGCCGGAGGCGTCTCAATTCTGTGCCAACAATCAACACGCTCTACAATATCAAATGTATAGCCTGTGTTGCCACTCTTAACAAAAAGACGTAACGGAAATTAAGTCCTAAGTAGAACTTGTACGATTTCTCCTTTGTCAGCCCACGGTAGTAGCAGTGGCGTCACTTGGGGGTGCGGACTGTACCGGGTGACACCAATACGCTGTGTTGTCCAATATCTAACTTTGCAGCCTCGCCTCTGCCAGGTGTACCGAGGCTTTAACAGCGAGCAGCTGGACCACGTGTACCAGAATGCACCTGTGATATGCGAAGCTGTTGCTGCCTCAGAGGTCCTGGTGCTGGGCAACAGAGGAGGGAAGATAGACAGACGCAACGTGGACTCCTACTGAGCCTAGAGCAACGTGGGACGGGGCACAGGAGGACAGACAGACAGAGGGCTGACCTCTTACTGAATCTCCCCAGCACGGAGAAGCCGGCCCGGCGGCCGGTAACGCCCCAGTGAAGGTCAGCAGGCAGAGAGAGGGGAAAGACGGCGATCTGCAGGGGTCAAAACTCCTGCTGGCGCTAAGAGCAGCCGGGGTAGGGCAGGCGGGTGAAGCGCGGACAGACTGATGCAGTCAACTGAACTCCCTCCACGCACTGGAATTTACCGGAGCATCTGTGCCTAGTCGAGCTCCCTCTGCTGCTCCAGGAATAGCAGGTGAGTGCCTGTTGTTACTGCTGAGGTGTGTAATGTTCTGCTGAGTGTCTGTGATCCTGTCTTGAACCCTACGCAGCCTCCTTTACTCCGTACAGTATCAGGAACACAAGGGTGTAATTATGGTAGTATGCTGACGTTTGTGAATAACCGGTTGCTACTGATGTCGGCAGCCTTGAGGTGCTTGGATGATACTAAGGTGGGTGTAGTGTCGGTACATACATAGCAGAATCCAAGCAGGGTCCTGCATGAGGGCTGGCAGTAGTACAGTGCGAAGATGGGTGGGTGTGATGGAACATCAGATGCATTCGCTACAATCTGCGTTTGCATCAATATTTTCTTAAGGTCGGTCCTGGCAGTGTGTGTTTTGAGTACTTGGGGAGAGGGGGCGTAATCTCCTAATGCATGTGACCCCGCCCTGGTTAATTTGTAAAGCAAAGTGTGTGGAGAGAAGATGGCCACGTGTGTCTCTTGGGCTGCTGCGTCCAGTTTGCAGAGGGGGTGGGGGAGATCCCCCTGCCTTCAACTCACGTTTAATGCCTCCTCAACACAACCAAGTGCGTCTAAAGAGGCAACAAGTGTGTGCATGCGGGTTAGATGCCCACTATTATATGCGGCAGTGCCAGTGAACCTTTTTAGCCTGTAGCATTTTCGCATTTAAATATTGACACAGTGCGATGTTAAAAGCGAAACTACAAGTCCCAACATGCAAAGTTCTGTTGACTAACATATCAGGATTGATTAAAGTTATCACACATGGACACTTTTTGACCGTGTTTCCTTCTGTCTTCCTTTGGGTCATTATAGTCCCTCTTTTCTCTAAAACTCATACATTTAAGGAATAAAAGCTCAAAGAGGGTGGAGAAGTCCGAATCGTTGAAACCTGGCTTTAGACACATGGAAGCAAACTACCCGAGAGGCAAGAAAATTAGGCAGGAAAGCTCTTACAGAAATGCTAAAATAAACATTTAGCAAATATTTTCCCAGTACTTGTATACATACGCCATTAATGTACTTTCTCTGTATGCTTGAAAACAACCGCACACTGAGCCATTTCTTCTAAACTCTGTAAAATAAGTGTAACTTTCTGTGATTGAAACAAATAACGTTTTGTCTAATGGAATTATCCCTTTCCAAGTTCCGCAGCAGCACAATTTTGGAGGAAAGATCTATATTACAAAAATGTATGCAGCGGGGTCAATGCGCCTCGAGCGAAGGAAACAGGAAATCCTCATGCGAGGCTGGGCTGCTGATTATTTTTTTGCAGCACGAATACTGTCGAGTCCTTCCGTGGCGCTTGCAATGTTAGTCAACTTAATTGAATTTGAAGTTTAACGAACTATAAAACTGGCCATACATACAGTTTGCTGCTCTTTAGAATTGTATTACGTAAAGCAAGTACCTTTGATCAGATATGCAAGAGTAGCATGTTTACGGAATTAATAACTTTGTTCGGGTGATATATTTTCATAACCTGACAATTTATATTTTACTTTGGAGGACATTGTGTGAACGTTCTATTTTTCTCTGGTGAAGGATTTTGTGCATTTTTAAAACTCAAGTGAGGCCGAACAAATTATGATACTTCTCGCCTTTAGTACTCTTTAAAGGAAAACTTCGGCATAATAATCCAATCTGTGCATTTTAAAATAATACATCTTCAGCTGCTGTGTATTTACCGGCGCCCGGTTGAATTTTTGGGTAAATTGACAAAAGGAATGTAACGCCCATATCCTGTTGAAAAAGGCGCAATACATTAAGGAACCGGTTGCTACCGATTTTGCGTTCTTCACGCACCCTGCAGTATGTGAATATAAATTAATCACACCATTGTATTTGGGCCCCCTCCTGTGCCCTCGACCACCTAGGGTATTTTCTTTATCAAGAAGTTGCCTCTTTCCTTTGTTGTGCCGAAATGGTTGTGTTTGGAGGTCCATTAGCTGGGAAAATGGGAGAGCGCTTCCACCGGTTTGTACTTAGCATGAAACAGCCTTATCTTTAGGGCAAGCAAGATTGCATCATAGTCCTCCACAGGCCGACTTTAGCCTGGGTCCCATACCCCGGCACTGATGGATTCTCAAAAGTTATAATATGCAGGAAAACATATAATGACATTTCCTAGGAGGAAGCAAATATTGGTTAGGCACGTACACCTGAAAACATTGAAAACATATGGTTAATCCCTATCTATCATATTTACCTAGATCAGGGTTCGGGAATAACTTGAGACATGGGAACGCTCAGGTATGGGGACCAGATTCCGGGAAGGGTACGTCTACACGGGACACCACCTGGGACTGCTACTGGGACAGGACAGGGGGGCTCTGTGTGGGTGTGGGTGGGGGGGCTCTGTGTGGGGGTGTCTCTGTGTGGCTGTGTGTGTGGGGGGCTCTGTGTGGCTGTGTGTGTAGGGGGGGCTCTGTGTGTGTGGGGGGGGGCTCTCTGTGGGTGTTTGTGTGGCATTTGCGAAAGATTAAGCTATTGGCATTGTAAATGACAATGCCATTTATTTATGTTAAAAAAACATAAATAAAAATGTCAAGAGCAATGCCAATAGCTCTAACTTTAACAAAGGCAAAACCATTGCATTGTAAATGCTTGTTCCTTTTTGGCCCCTCACACACATGCACCCATTGGCTAAGGAATAAAAGAACTCCACCAAAGTGTAGCACCTAGTGCTACCCGACAGGCATTGCACCGCCAGCCTGCCGTAGGAGCAGGAAGCCAATGATGACACGGTACGATCATCGGGTGGGATGGCAACAGTCGTCCAACCTTTGCATTGTGTGAGGCATCCTTAATTCCGTCCAGGGATCACCATATGCCCTGTCATACTCACTCACAGAGAGAGAGGATTGCTTTAGTTATTTAAGTCCACCTTCTGTGGGGAACTCTGTACACCCTCTGTTGACCTCCATGTTCTAGGACATGTACATTGGACCCCGATAAATATTGTCCGCTTCCTGTTCCCTCCTTTTTGTTACAATGGACCCTGTGCATCGCAGGAGTTGCGCCGCGCTTGCGACGCGACTCCAGCAATGCCCCGCCCGTAAGCCAAAAGATGCATCACGCATCTGCCCTTCCTTGCACCATGGTGCGCCGCATTGTAAATGCGGCGCACCATGGGTGGCGCAAGGATGGATTTGCGTGACGTATCTTTCCTGGCGCATCTCTGCCGATTTGCAGAGATGCGTCAGGCAACTTAAATCTGCCCCCAGGAGCTTAATGCACTGCGGGAAATGTGGAGCTCTGTTACACCCTAGTCTTGTAGCAATGCATCTCATAATTAATCTAAGAGAGTATAGTGTTTACTACAGTCTAGCTGGATATAATCTGACCATAATCTGTGAGTAGGCCGATAGAAAGGAACTCTCGTCCCGCTCACTTAATACTCTTGGAGACCTTTAAAATGGGTAGGGGTTTTTTGGGGCAGGAGGAAGGGAGTGGGGGGGAGGGGGTTTCTATAGCTCGAACTAGACACGAAGGTATCAGAGCACTTTACATGAGTACCATCTGCGTTACAGATGGACACATTCATTTATTTATTTTTTGTCAGGCACTGGAAGATTAAGCGATTTGCCCAGAATCACAGAATGTTGTGCGTCCCTGACGAACTTGAACTTGGTTCACCAGTTTTTAAATTCTCTTCATTTCCAATTTAAATGTACTACAAGTTATATGAACTAATTGCCCATCTATAAGAATTACCAACGTTTACACAAATATACTTGATAAATTCTAGCATAATTCTAGCTCAATATTTTCTACATCATCCTTAGAACATTGAATGCATTAAACTAATTTACCTAGGCTTGCCTGAATTTGCTTGCTTGCCACGTTGTAATACATATACTCAATAATCTGCATGGCGAGCCTACATTCAAAATGTATGCAATCAGCTATCCACTAGGCATACTTTTATTGCAGTTGCTGGTGCTTTCTGACCTAGTATTTTATAGTTTATACAGTCATTGATACACTGGGGAAAATTTACTAACATGATGTGGCATGCAGCATAGCAACCAAAGTTGCAGCACTGTGCAGTGTCAAAGAGAGAAAAAAAGAATGCCATATCTACCCCATGCTGGTGCATTTTATGCTACCATGCTCCAAATCGCACACCCTTGCAACAAAGTGCAAGAGTGTGTACATTCTGTCAAGCATACGTGTTTTACTGGTGGGATATCCTTCCAGTACAAAGTGCTGGGCTTTCATAGCGTTTAACACTTTTAAAACTTTTCCAGTACAAAATCCTATGTTTGCACATAGTTTAACTTTTCACACTTTGTGTGCTGTGCTATGCAGTGCATCAGAAATGCAAAGTTGGACTAGTTAGGAGACTTTTTAAACTTGGTCCACCGCTATGCCTGCCTCCAGGAGGCAAAATGTTTTGGAGTACATCCCTATATACAAATTTTAGTCCATAGGGGTTTTCATTAAAACAGAGTGTTTGCATGGGAACACCTATACCACCTATGGAATGCCCTCTCGATGCAAAGTGGTGCATATCATTTGTTCCGGTTCCAAGTCACGTGGAAAGTAAATGTCAAGCTTTTTCCTTTACATTTTGATTTTCTCTGACAGCTGATATGTTCTTAGGTACCTGCAACTAGTCCACTGTGTCATTTTTAAGGTGGATCACATGCAATAGGCCATTTCAATTCTGTTCAGCATTTCCTGCATACAATTTGATAAATAAACAATGCCTTTTATAAATACTGAGAGCATTAAATTCAATCTTAATTTTTGAGATACCTCAAGATAAGTGTTTGCTTTTCTTCCGAAAATAAGCATTATCTTTTACTTTCATAAACCTTGCTTATGTATACTCCATGTATAAAAGGCATTTACCCTGAAGCAGTAAACATACAATAAACAACAAAATGAAATGGAAACTCCGAGTTGGAGTACCCACAGCATGGGCACAATAAAGTTTGATATCTTCGTCAAACAGCAATCAGGGTCAGACAAATGCAGACTTGCCTAGAAACATTCGCTTCTTGAAAAACAGAAACTCAAGTCCCACCCTCCAATCCTGCCATCTACCAACTAACACTGCTCAGGAAAATTAATCTGCAACTCCCAGTTAAACAAAATGCCTCCTAAAATTGCTAATGGTAGCCTGGACTCACCCTCCTCACTTCATTGTCTGAGTCTTCTTCCTCCAGCTACAGGATGCATGCAATACACTTCCACTGTCTGGCAACCTATCCTCACTAAAAACGGTAATTGGGATACGCACTCCCTTTGATAATTATGGTGTAGTCAAAAGTCTTTGTGGGTGGGTGGTGCCCGTGGGGTTGAACCCCCTGTACCTGGGTTGGAGAAAATTGTTTGAAGCACTGTTCCCTCGAGAACAGTGTCTCCCCAGAGCACTCGATGCAAAAGGTTCAATGAATGGTTCAGAAACGTGTGAACAAAGTTCTATATCCTTTTAATTGTTCGTTTTTTATTCATATCATGATTATTCTCATGGTCTTTTAACACAACACTCATCGAACGGATTTACATAGAACACGCCGAGAATACCTAACATCCCGACTTGTTTTTCACCTGCGACAAGCACAGTGATAAAAGTGTTAATCACAGAATTGTACAGGGCCCCCGAGGACGGGCTAAGCCTGAAATGCATTGGGCCTCCGAGTTAAATGTTAAAAGACCATGAGAATAATCATGATGTGAATCAAAAACGAACAATTAAAAGGATACATTGAACTTTGTTCACACGTTTCTGAACCATTCATTGAACATTTTGCATCGAGTGCTCTGGGGAGACACTGTTCTCGAGGGTACAGTGCGTCAAACAACCTATCCTCACTGCCATCATGTGCCATGTTAAACCAGGGGCCTAAAAAAATACGCCATTTTGCTTTGGTAATTCAAAATTTAAAAAATTGTCTTCAAAATTTGAGAAAATGCATTCCCTTAAAACACAACGCATCTCATCGTAGTACATCAGTTTAAAAACTATAGCCCTGACGGCAATGCTAATAGCGAACTAAGGCAAGTCAGCTGTCCTGTATACCTTAAATGTTGTCTAGATTAATTCACTGGATGGAGTAACATTACAGGCTACTAAATAAAACACCAGCTAGGTTTTTGTACAGAGCAATTTTGAACTCGCGAATATGCTATAATGCACAAACCAGAGGCACAATGAAAACCAGTATTTGCCTAGGATCACACAATTTGGTTAAGCTGAGATTGATACAAATTTTCCACTTTCACCCTGTGCAGATTAGCCACTAGATGGATATCTCTTTCTGACATCAAAGGATAATGCTGTGCCTTCACTCTTGGAGGATGAGAATATATCGTGGGTTACAGACAAAATCCACATTCCACAGTTTTACATAGAAAGAAACTTGCCCAAGGACGTTAGAACGTTTCCTAACAGACACAGAACATGTTACACTTTTTTGGGGCACAGTGAGATTTTCCAAAATTCATAGGATGCTAAACCAAGTCTGGGATTCGAACCTGGTTCTCCATGTCACACGAATGGCAGCTGTGGCCACTATGCTGTATCGCTCCATTAAAGCTATGCTTGTTTTGCGCTTTTGGTTCCAAGAGGACCTTGAGCTGAGCCAGACACCTGGCTAAAGCCTGGCTCGAGCTTTAATTGGCTTGCCCCACTCTATCTGTTTTTAAGCTACTCCCTAGAAGTTAGACTACGATTGGCCCTGATTCCAAAGACAATGTTCTGGTAATTTTTCCATTTCCTGAAGAGAATGGTAGTTAAGGAATGGGTAATTGAAAATCTTAGCAGGGTGATTTGGGGCTGTCATTATCTTTTAAGACTAAGTAGGCAGCAAGGAGTAAATCAGAGTGCAAGTAGACGTCCAAATGAATACAATCTAAATTTCACATGAGTGATATTCAAATCAGGGTGAGACTAGCGCTTGCATTGGATGAAATTAGTATTTCACATGAAATATACTATATTCGGGAAATAACATCCTCGATCTGCAACACAATGTTTTTAAAGCATTGCTTCATGTGGTTTAGAAGCTCAAACCATGTAACATATAATGATAATACGACACTTTATAAACACAACTAGTGGCATCTTTCAGTCAGTCACAAACCAATGCTTTAGAAAAACAAATAAATACGATTTTATGTATATAGGATTGGCAACAAAACTGGTAAGCAAACAAGAGGAACGGGTAGCTCAAACCTTGATGACCAGAAGGGTGTGAGGACTCATTTCAAACATTTGTTTCTTGCAAATATTTCAGAAAAAATTGCCAACAATCAACCTCTACAATTTATGGAAGGGAAAAATCCTCTGGATGAAGGTCCGCCACAGCACTTCTATGTAAAAGGTGCCAACATAACTCTCTTATACAGGAGCTCATCCGAGTTGCAGATTCAGAACATCTCTCCTTGTATTCTTGGACATATCCACAAATGTTGTTCATTCAAACCATACTCTCGTTTTATACAGACCTATAACAACAGTCTGAGACTTAACCACATTAGGGGTGGGTGCTAATGTTCATTTCTGCCTAATTTGTAATTTTAACTGTTTCTGCACCAGACCCATCTCATTCTGCCAGAATCTATGTGTGTGAACGTCCCCCAAAATCAAGCCAGTTGCACTACTGTCCACCGCTTTACTCGATTCATCAATTTCTCTCCCTTAGAAGCCTGCTGTTAGACCTGAGATCCTAGATGTAATATTTCCCCAAACTTTTTGCCTTCACTCGCCTGTTTTGCTGAACTCGTTTTTGTTTGCATTAGGACTCTGTGCACTTTACCCCTGCTAACCAGGGCCAACCTGTGTGTTCGATCATTTAAACATGGTAAAATATGCCTACACCTAATTGGCACCTTAAAATTACCTATAAGTCCCTTGTAAGTGGTACTACATGTAAAGTAAATGCTGCTAGTGGGCTGGAGCATTCATTGTGCCACCCACTAAAGTAGCAATGCAAAACATGTCTCAGGCCTGCCTGCCATTACAGCCTGTAAAGCAGTTTTAAACTGCCATTTCGAACTAGCAAAATAAACCTTTTGCCATGCCAAAACTTTCCTTTTTAATACTTATAAGTCGCCCCTAAGGTAGGCCCAAAAAGGCTCATAAAGAAGGGTGCATGGTATTTAAAATGTAGGACATGTGTACTTAAGTTTTACATGTCCTGGCAAAGGAATCTCTTAAAGTAATTTTTCTCTGTTGTAAGACTATCTCTACCATAGATAAACATTGAGTTACCTTGTTACAGTTAATAGGTGATAACTTCATTTTGGGACCAGATGCAGAAATGCTGTTTCCACTCGAATTAATTGCAATTTAAAATCCTGTTTTTATTGGTAAAATTAGATTTCGAGATACTATTCTGAAAAATGCCACTTCTTCGAAAGTCAGCATTTTTCTACCTAAACCAAACCCGTCTCTCTGCTAGTGTCCAGAGTCACATGACTGTGAATGCCTCTCCTGTGGTGTTTTGTGTGGTCTTTTGAGACATGGAGACAAAAGGGGTTTGAGTGTGAGGAAGGGTGTCGCTCTCCTGAGAAGAAAGTCATGGGGGTGTACTCAGACCTCCTGAGCTGCAAAGGGTAGTCCAAGAGCTTGCCCATCCTCTTTCTGACTTTTACGGGTTGCCTGTCCTATCACTGACAAATGCAACTCACACCTAGGCCTACCTGCTCGTTGTTACCCTAGACAGTTTGGAATCAAACCCAGGGAAGGTTGGACACAGGGGGCATCTACCAGCCACAGGCTTTCATTAAGCACCTTCAGAACCTCTCATCAGAACACTCCTGGAACTGTGGTATATTCAGAAGGAGTGCCCTGCTGTTTGTAGAATGGACATTGGACCAGCTAACCTTGAACCAGGCTCCACAGAAGTGAATCGAATGTCAGTTGCCTGACCCCCTGTTTCAGCTACAGGGACACAACAAGATTCCAGAGGCATCCTTGCAACGGCCTAGCTGACCAGCACCAACTGGACTTGGCTGAGCCGATGCTTCTAGTCTCTACTGCAGTGAGCCCTGATCCCCAAAACAGTGCCCGCCAGGTCCTGGACCTTTGGTTGGTGTCAAAATAAACTTCTCCTGGGGGGAGGAGCCAAGGCTTGGCTGAGCCGATGCTTCTAGTCTCTACTGCAGTGAGCCCTGATCCCCAAAACAGTGCCCGCCAGGTCCTGGACCTTTGGTTGGTGTCAAAATAAACTTCTCCTGGGGGGAGGAGCCAAGCTCGCGACCGTGATGGCCGCACTGTAGCTCGGCTCCGTCAACCTTTCTGACTGAAACTCATATCCTGTACCTCATTCTGCCCAGAGGAGACACAATCGGCTAAATATGGGAAGGTGAAACATTGCTAGCACTTACCGTCCGTCCCGGGGGCTCCTAGGTGCCGCGGATCTGGAGTTGGGCCCTTGCTTGTTCCGGAGCCTCCGCGGCTTGCAGGCCGGGTACTCGCCCGTGACGGCCGGCCGGAGTGGGCTGTTGACACCGGCCCCCGGTGGAGGAGAGGGGTCGGCTGAAGAGGCCGTTGTGCGGTTGTTCCGGTGGCGACTGACCGGGCCCGGTCTGGTGGCCCGGGGGCTCTGTGGCGAGGCGCGGCCTGCCTTGGACGGGGGTAGACCGTACAGGAGGCTTGTCCCCCCCCCCCCCCTTTGTTGCCTTGTCCGGCCATCTTGAAGCCCTTCGCCCGGATTCGGCGGGCGGCGCCCGTGAGACGGTGGCGCCGGCGACCCCTGGTTTTTTTGGTGGCCCATCTTTCTGCACCAAGATTGCCATTGCTGGGGCTCGAGGAGACTCCGGAGGGCCTTATTCGAGGCCCGGTCCAGAGGTTGAGGAGCGGAGGGTCCCTGCTGCACTGACAAGATGGCCGCCGACACCCCGGGTCCCAGACCAGCTTGGGGCGGCGAACCTAGTTTGTCGAACCACACGACGGCTGAGGCCTGTGGGCGTGAGCCCACGATCGGTGATGTCTTTGCCGCCCTATGTTCTTTACGTGCGGCCATGGCCTTCGATGCTGTTACGCGAGATAGCGGTTCTGCCGCCGTGCCTGTTGACTCGTCCCCCATGCATGTGGCTCGACTGATGGTGTGTGCTGCTTTGCCCCCCTCGGCTGCTGCTAAGAGTGATGCCGCCGTGCACCTACGAGACTGTATGTCAGCGGCCCCGAATCTCCAGGAAGCTTCGACTGAGGCGAACATGAGCGAGGGCCCCACGTCGGGGCCCGTCCATGCTGGTCTGGTTGGGGAGCTCGGCGGATGTTTGATTCGAACAGCTTTGGTGTGGTCCCGCGGCTGCCTTGCAGGGGTCACCTCGTTTTTTTGGACGGCGGGGCCGCACCCAGTTTGTTTGCTGCTCCTGATGCTGCTACTTGACAGTCTGGTCTGCCGCAGCCACTGCTTGCTTTGCTGTTTGAGACTGGAGTCCTCTGGACTGCACCCTTGGCCTGCCTTGTCTCGATCCTATGTGCCTTCCATGCCGAACTGCTTGCTACCTACCACTTTGTTACGCACAGAAGATATGATCAGGAAAGGACAGGGGTGAGACAGAATAGCTTCGGCGGACTACTGGTTAATGTACGTAGATGAGGACTATCCGCAGCTGTGACAATATGGCTGACTCCTTTTCCCGTTCCTGGTGTTTGGGGTTGTGTCTTTCTCGCTTTGATGTGGGTTTCAGTTGTGTTAAAGCGGGGGGTAGGAGCTGAATGTTCGATTGCAGATCTCCACTCCCACTGGATCCCTTTCCCCCTTCCCCTTTTCTTTTGATCTGTTGTGTTCTTTTTCTCACTTTCTGATTCTTCTATATTTCGGGTTTTATTTAGGGCTACAGGCACGCTGCTGAAGGGGTAGGCCGTAGCCTTCTGCAGGGGTGCAGGGTGGTGTGGGAGGGACGGGGTCTTTTTGCTGTTCGTTTTTCTCTTTAGTTCTATGGCTCTTTTGTATCCCTTTATCAGGACGCTGTGTCTGCGCGCGTCATCCATGGAGCGTTAGCTGGTGGTGAAGGGGTCGCTTTCCCGCTTCCACGATATCGACTACACATATGGCATGTCTCACATGATTCGCCCCGATAGCGGGTCCTCCAGTTCTGTGTGCATTATTGCCGTGGGGCGAGTGCAGTGGCGCCGCGTTCTTTCTTTTCCTCTTTTTGACATTCTCTTCTCTACCCCTCCCCTCTTTTTCTCCTTATTTGGGTTAGTATAGTGGATGACTATTATGTTGCTGCTGATTCTTCTGATCTGTGCCAGCACGCATACAGGTGGTGACGGGTGTGTTGCGGGCCGTGGTGGGAACTGATCTGAAACGGGGCGACTACAAGTTGATTCCTATCAATTGCTGGTATTACTTCCATTTATCAATGCCCCTTTGTACTGATGCTCTTCCTATAACCCGCCATGGGAATTCAGATTTTGATAGTTGCACCTGATCCTGCTATACTTCCCTATTATATTATAAAATTAACCTTATTTAATCCTGCCTCTAGCGGTTTCATTCGGCTTATTAATGTTTGATTGCTTGCCTGTATACCACTGGGTGACTGCTGGGGAACTTCAATGTTGACTCATGTGCGTTCATAATGCGTCGTGGCCGGCCTGATTGGTTGTAGGCCCGTATTTATATGCCTCTATTCGCACAATAAAGGTTTAAAAAAAAAAAATTTAATAAAAAAAATAAACTTCTCCTGAAGCAGAGGTGAAGATATAGATGTTTTGGGCTCCTCGTGACCATGAAGTGACCTCTTTATGCTGAGAAATTACCACCCACGATGACTGCCAATGCGAAGCTCCAACAGGACCTGCACTACGTGGCAACAGCGTCTGTTACCGCGAAGGCCCTATGAGACCTGTTCTTCACGCTGACAGCGATATTCCGTGTCGAAATCCAACATGATTCTCTAGTGACGACTGGCTCATCATACAACAGTGAACATCCATGGTGCCGGACCTGCTCCTCGCGCTAACAATGACTTCCCTCTAATGGAAACAACAGCTCCTCGCTGGTACTTGAGAAGGTAACACTTGAGAAGGTAACACCTCAGCAGCATAAACCTAGTCCCTGTATCCGATCCGTGCTCCGTAATGGTCCACCTGAAATTGTGACATTTCCTTCAGTCCAGCGCTGCCAGATCAGGGGTGCTTTGTGCTTTTTAGAGTTATTTTTACGTAAAGCTTTAAAATAGCATATCTCCAGTTCTAATTAGATATGTGTTTTTTATTTACTAAAATGTAGTCTATTTTTCTATATTTGGTTTGGCATTTTTCTTGTGTTGTGCTGCATAAATACTTTACACATTGTCTGTAAGTTAAGCCGGACTACTTTTGTGCCAAGCTACCAGAGGGTTGAGCACATGTTTATTTAGTGGCTTTTGTGGCTCACCCTGACAAAGATTGTATTTGTTATTTAGGTGGAGCTACCACCCCTCTCAACTAATGACCCAATTTCTTGCAGCTGCTTCTTTAAAAACCAGGCCAGTCCCACAATCACCAGCATTTATGCACCCATCTTCAAAGTACCCGGCCAGTCAACCATTGCCATACTTCATAAGCCCAGTCCTCCAGGCTTATCAGATACTAGCAATCCGTCCCGACCTTGTCCGGGAGCAATCAGGCTTCCCCGACCCCCGCCCGCCCCGACATTGTCCAGAAGCCCGGGCCCCTGCCCGGCCTGCCCCACCTGCCCCGACCCCCGCCTGCCCCAACATTGTCCGTGGGTCCCCTTACCTCAGCCGCCGCTCCTCCCCCGCGCTCCTCCGTTTACCGCGCCGCCGTTCCTCGCTCCTCACCGCCGCTGGTCACCGCTCCTCCCGCCTGTCCGCTGCTTGTCACCTCACCGCTCCTCCCGCCTGTCAGCTGCTTGTCACCTCACCGCCGCTGGTCACCGCTCCTCCGGCCTGTCCGCTGCTCCTCACGTCACCGCTCCTCCCCTGCGCCATGTCCGCCGCTCTTAGTCGCGCTCCTGGACGCCGCTCCTCTCCAGGCTCCTGACGTGAGCACGCACGTCGCGGCCGGCGCTACTTCGGAGGGACTACTTTTTTTTAATGTACATTTTTAAAAGAACTTTTTTTAAAATTTATATAGCCTATAACCATCTGCACACCCTGACGATTACAACGGTGTATCGGGTGTGTGGATTGGCGATGTGGTTCCCGAGTTTACCCGCCTCAAAGCCTCAAAGTTCTTCCTTTATTATAGTAGTATAGATATAGATACATACAAACTGCTAATTCTAGATCTAAATTCAGACTGATGCCCTAGACAGAAATTATTGAGTGAGGTACCTGTAGATCTATTGCACCCCCCATTTCTGCTACTTTCCTGTCTTAAGATTTGGAAGTCCCTGCCTTTTTCTGATCCTCCTTAAACTTAAAGGTTACCTCACGTCCAATTTAGGCATAAACATGGGATCCATTTGTTACTTACAAGTCCATGGGGTTGAATCACATGCAACAGCCCACTCAATGAAACATAAAATAATAGAGGGTGTACGTCTTTCAACAGCCACCAGGTGAATCTTGAGGCGCCAGGGGCCTTTCAGGAATCTTTTAAGTAGCTAAAGACACAACTGTGAAACATAGAGGGATCAACGTTTGGTGCAGGGCTTTGGAAGATTTAGACACAGTCGGATCAGATTGGATTTACTAGTTCCATTCACTAAAGACACATCCAACTGTCTGTGGAGACAGCATTGCACTCCACAGAGCTAATCCTCGTTCAAGATTAGATAGATTTTATGTCAGTATCAGTTGCCTTGCTCCTAAGTGTTTCTTTCCTCCTTTTTGTGTTTTACTCACCCACAGGAGGTTTTTGGTTTCTCCGTCTGTAGATTTGTTATTTTTCCTGCTCCAAATACAGCATTGCAAACAGAACCATGTTTAAACACCACCAGATTTCTGCCTTTCAGTGCCACCTAGCGTTCACTAACAAATCTGCAACAGAAATGTGGAAGATAAAACATCACTCTTGATTGAGAAAACAGCATTGGCAATGCATTGCCAAAAGGTCTCGCTTGTCTGTAAAGGTCCGCGAGAACTAATGGCATTCTCAAAGTTTGTTCCTTAGTGCCCTTACTTCTCATGAAACAGAAAATGCCTGATTCCGTTAGTAAGTGTTTTAAAATGGACATTTCAATTTCTCCTGAAATTTAAAATTAATGTCTTCTGATCTAGAATAGTGCCCTCATTTCTCCTAATGTACTTTATGAATGTGGTCCCAGTTCAACACTACGGACGTGCCCTCATTTCTTGGTGACAAGTATTGCCGATCTGGAGGTAACATATTTTTACTCATTCTAGAGGATGCTATTGGACAATCAAATTGTGATTCCCTTGTATAACTGGGTCCCAGTATTACCAATACCATAGAATTGGGAATACCATGTTCAGACTTACACCCCCTAGAGGCCACTTATGTTAAGGACCTACTGTGCCCATTATACAAGCTTGTTTCTACTGCCACACTCTTGCGTGTACCTGCTGCCAAGACAGCGTTGTACAATCTGTGGGACTTTGAAGGGTTATTGTGGCTTGTGTTACAGCAGCAATGCTTGTAGTCCTTGCAGGTATCACACATCTGGGGTTATACTACTGCATTTATAGACTGTCTCCGCAATACTGCAAAAGTGGGAGTATGTCACGCCAATCAGCTGCACTGAAAAGCATACATGCCAACATTTGGAAAGCAGAAAGAGGGAGAATTTAACAAAATAATCCAGGTAATTATTTTCCTCCAATGACTTGTATTGAAGTGAGGACAATATCAGCCAGGAGAAAGCTAAATGAAATCCATTTTTTGGCAGTACAAATGGAGAATCATCTGCCTGAATTGGGTCGGTTAGCATGTATAGAAAAGGCCTGTTTTCTCTGCCTTCTGTTTTTTAGTATAGTGTAGTCTCACAGCCAATAAGGAGGCTGGTTACAGAATGGCTTGTGTTCTGTGAGCCAGAGCCTGTCCCTGACTGGAGCCAGTGGTTGTGTGTGCTACTAACTTGGACCTGCACCTGCCCCCACCCCCCTGAAGTGTATCCTTGTGAGCTGCACTGTATGGTGGGTAAGGTAAACAGACAAAATATCGACTTCAAAATATCGAATGGAGAAAATATCGACTTCAAAATATAGAAAGGACAAAATATCGAATGGACAGAATATAGTCATCAAAAATATTGTTTTTAAGGTAAGTAATGTAATATCGAATTTTAAAAATATAGAAAGTCAAAATATCGAAGTATATACTATAGGTTATTAAAATTATGAAATTTTTAATAATATCGAACATTTTATAGTGTTTTTTATGTTATTATATGTTTGAAAAGTGTGTATTTATGTTATAATTTATTTTAATTAATGAATTTTATGTTATTTAATTTTTGCATAATTTAATTCTGTAGTGGGTTGAGGGTTTATAGGGGAATAGGGTGGGAAGTAATTTAGTTATAATTAATTAAATATGTAAATGTATTTATTATTTTTTTAATTACTTCATTAATTTTTATTTGGTAATTAATTAAATTTTAATTTACAATTGATTTTATTTAATTGATTAATTGATAATTATGTTAATGTTACTAATTTATTTTCTGTAGCGGGTTGTGGGTTTATAGGGGAATAGGGTGGGAAGTAATTTAATTATAATTAATTAAACAATTTAATGTATTTATTTGTATTTATTTTGAATTAATTGTTAATTAATTTTTAATTGCTAATTAATTAATCGTTAATTTGTAATTCATTTGTATTAATAGGTAACTAATTGTAATAATTAATTTTAATTTGTTTTTTTAATTGATTATTATCTTATATTAATTTGGTAATTACTTTTAATTATTTTTTATAGATATTAATATATATATATGTTTTTTAAATAATATATGAAGTATTTACTTTCCCTACTGTTGCTCTCTTTGGAGTGGGAATAGTAATTTTGACCCCTACGCTATCCAACGCTTTCCCTACTGTTGCACTCTCTGGGGTGGGAATAGTAATTTTTACCCCTACGCTATCCAACGCTTTCCCTACTGTTGCACTCACTGGAGTGGGAATGGTAATTTTTACCCCTACGCTATCCAACGCTTTCCCTACTGTTGCACCCACTAGAGTGGGAATAGTAATTTTTACCTCTACGCTATCCAACGCTTTCCCTACTGTTGCACTCACTGGAGTGGAAATAGTAATTTTTACCTCTACGCTATCCAACGCTTTCCCTACTGTTGCACTCACTGGAGTGGAAATAGTAATTTTTACCCTACGCTATCCAACGCTTTCCCTACTGTTGCACTCTTTGAAGTTGGAAAAGTAATTTTTACCCCTATGCTATCCAACGCTTTCCCTACTGTTGCACCCACTGGAGTGGGAATAGTAATTTTTACCCCTACGCTATCCAGTGCTTTCCCTACTGTTGCACTCTTTGGAGTGGGAATAGTAATGTTTACCCCTACGCTATCCAACGCTTTCTCTAATGTTGCACTCACTGGAGTGGGAATAGTAATTTTTACCGCTACGCTATCCAACGCTTTCCCTACAGTTACACTCATTGGAGTGGGAATAGTAATTTTAACACTCTTGCTATGCTACGGTAATATTATTGTATATTTTTTAATAATAATATGTTAATATATATGTTTTAACATTATTTTTTTTTTATAACTTAAATAACTTATTTAATAATGTTAAGGTTATTTAAGTATTTTTAAATATATTTTAGTTATTTATTTTTAATATTTATTTAATTTTACATTAATTTTAATAAATTCGATATTTTTATAAAGTACATATTTTTCAACGATATTTTTGATTCGATATTTTTGTACTTACCTGTTTGTAGATAGGACTTCGATATTTTTGTAGTCGATATTTTAAATGCCTCTATTTTTGTAGTCGATATTATGTCAGTGATCCACAGAGCGCATGACTGTTTTGGATGGTCCCAGAGGGTGGACCAAACAGTCATTGCGCACTTGGAGTGCGCAAACCACTCCTCCTCTGCTCTGAGAGCATAGTAGACACGACCGCCCGACAAAGCTGAACAGCAGGAATAAATACAATGATAATAACCTCGAGTTAATATCATTGTATTTGTTCTTTCTTTCACTGCTTTGCAGCAGTGAGGCGACACTCCTCCGCCTTAGTGGAGGAGCCGCCACCGCTGCATGACCGAATTTTCAAAGCAATATGTTGCATAAGCCCTTGAAGTGCTTTACAGCTGTTTCAATGATGTTACTTGACCATCAAAATGCACAAAGTGGGCAATTTCTTTAATTGTATCTCATTACACAGCATATCTTCTATGTAGTAGTTAAGATGAATTGTTTCTCAAAGTGTCACACTTAAGGCATTGAAACGTCGCGTAGCACACTGAAAGCAGGAAAATGTCACACACAAACAAGCTGAAAATTTGGCAGTTGTGTGCTCGCCTTTGACAGAAGCGAACCTGATCGCCTCAGCAGACAGCAGGCTGCTCTCTGGTGCACGCCTAAGTACCTCGTTAGCTCGAGCCTCCCGTCTCGTGCCACCCCTCCATCTGCTAGCCAAGGGCTCGAGCTCTCAACCGTCACTCTGGGACACCGTTGAACCGCCCCTTGGAAAGCACGGCACGGTAGGGCTGCCACCTTTCCAAGAGAAAAATTACCGGCCATTTGTTGTTGTTTTAAGAATCTGCAAAGGTCTGGACAAGATACTAAATGGGACTTTAACCCCTTCCATGCTGGGCCGTTTCCGCCGCTGTGCGGTAAACAAAAGAACAGGGCGGGGCCGTGACGAACCCCAGCCGTCATCAGCACACGAGCGCCGCAGAGCGTGACGGCTGGGGTTCGTCACCAGCATGGAAGGGGTTAAAGAAAATCGAATGAATCACTTTGTAACATGACTGTTTTGCCTTTGTTTACTTTAATTATTAGTTAGAAATCATCAACCGAGCCCTAGAACACATTTAAAAGGGTCTTTTCCTGTTTATATTTGCTGTTTCAAGTACGTACAGATAAGGGCTAAAAATTGCCGGCTTTAGGTGAATTTGCTTATTTTTGTACCGGCCAGGACATGACAATACCGGTGGTATAGACGGTAAACAGGTAAGGTGGCAACCCTACTGAGAGGGGCACATAGCAGAGAGGAGCACAAGAGGGGGGCTATTAAGGCAAGCATATTGTTACTCTGCAGCAAGGAGATCTCCTCTCATGGGGGCGATACACACGGAGGCTGGTCGCTGCTCACAACACTGAAATGTCCCAAGCAGTCATATGTTCGAACATTCGAGCAAAGCTGCAGAAAGCAAAGCGAATGTCAGCATGTATTCCTGATGTGACGAGTGGATTAAGATACGTGAAGTTTCTGACAACACAAGCATGCCTGTTTTACAACACACAATTTAATGTTAAGAGACTTACTTGCATGACTTTCGCCATGCGAGTTCGAGCTCGGCTCTTCATCCTTCTGAGGTCGATGCATTTTGCTTGTTGTAATAATGACAATATATAGCATAGGTTTTCCAGTGCTTGATATGATTATCCTCGTTATAAATAAAGACCAGCAAAAATAAAGTGTACACAGTTTGGTTGTGTATGAAAGCAATAAACTGCATTTTTTTCATCTGTGAATTTAATTTCATTTTGGGGAGAGGAGTTGACAAAACGGCTAGGGCGGTCGACCTTGAATCTGGGGAACTGGATTTGAGTCTCGGCAATGACGCTGAAAATCCTGTGATTCTGGGCAAATCATTTAATTTCTCAGTGCCTACCAAAAATGAATGTGTCCTCATGTAAGTCAAGTTTGCGTTATATAAAACTCTGTAAAATACATTTTTAAAAATACCCTTAGCGCCTGACCTCCAGCAGTTTGTTTATCGGATATGAGGACTACAAAAATGAGGGTTTTACTGTCATTGTGCTGTACATATTTATTCAGAAAAGTACGTACTGTACACTGCTCACAGTTGCTGTCCAACACGACATCCCTCATTAGGAGTTCTGCAGATTTTCTTTGCTGCGGGGAGACTGAGGGGCATATTACCAAGCAATAGCGATAATTATCGCTATTGCTTGGTTAGAGACAAAAATTTACCGCTGAGCTGCGGCGATTTTTATCGCAAATAAACCTTGGTATTACCAAGGTTTATCGCAAATGCGATAAAAATCGGCCGCAATGCATGAATATCGCTGAAAAGTCCGCGATATTCATGCATTACCGAGCTAATGCTCTTAGCCATGTTATCCACCTCCCATTGGATAACATGGCTAAGAACTGCTCAGGGGCAGGTGTTAGCTTTTGGAGATATTCGCGCTTAGCGCGACTATCTCCAAAAGTTGGTAATAGGAGATAGCGATGTTAGGGACTGTTTCCAGTCGCTAACATCTTGGCACGCCCACTTTGCATCTCATTAGTGATAAATATCACTGACATGCAAAGTGGGGCCCAAGATGGTCGCTATCTCCTACTAGCTGTCGCTAACTGGTGTTAGCGACAGCTAGGTAATAGGGAGATAATTTTATCTCCGCTTTCTTGGCTTTTAAAGCCAAAAAAGCGGAGAAAAACCCCCTTGATAATATGCCCCTGAAATCCTGATTACGGGCGATATTTCAGCATCAAAATCCGCCGAATACACGTTTCTCCCCTGAATGGGAGTAGCTGCATCCATCCAGGAATTATCGCGTCCTTTGCACAGATATCTTCTCTGATTCAGGGGGGCAAAACGTTGCAATTTCCCTCTTTTTCTGAAAAGGCGTAAAGTGTTACTAGGAGGGCCAGTGACGGGTGAGGTGGCGCATACTGAGGGGGTCTGGGGAAGCTTCTGCATGTCCAGGTCGTGGTGCTGCCTAGAGTCCCTCCCTCTGCAGCGTCTGGCAGGTCCGGTATGTCCCGGCCCAGAATGATCAGGTCCGAAATTTAAAGACCCGGTCAATCTTGGTCCGGAGGCAGTGCTGGAATGAAGGGGTAACCAGCAGGAAACCCGATCTGACAGCTATTAATCAGCCTGATCAGAGATCCCTCTAGCCCAGTGAAATATGCCGAATTGATTGTGTACACAATCGAGCAGCGCCCGCATATTGTCTGCTTTCTGTTCACAGCAGTAAAGTGCAGGCTGTGAGGGGGCTTTTTTATTTTCTTTGCTAGCTTGGCCCCAAAACAAAGGGTGAATGTGAAGGGCCAACATCCCTCCTTTTGCTAGAACAGCATCCGGTTGGGAGCTATTTGCACAATGACACCTAGATATTAATGCAATGGGAAAACAAAGGGGGCACAGCTTATCACTTGACAAACACTTAAAAGAAACTACGATTTGGACGCAGGATTTTGACTTGTGCAACCCCTATACGTAAGAAATAAACATGCGCTGTAAGAATACTAGCTGTATCAGTATATGCAAGTATTACACAAATAAATTAAATAGCACTTGCAAAAAATGTATTTAACACTTTTATAGCACTTTTCATTCCACTGTAGGGTGTCCGAGCGCTTTACATCACAGAACACACATTGACAATAAATTATACAAGTGTGCAGTGTAAATCAATGTACAGGAAGTGCTACAAGGTTTTGGAGTCGCACATTGTATTTACTGGTAGGGATTATATGCTAAAACTGCATAGTTGAGAGAAACACAAAGTCAGGATTTAAAATGTACCATAGTGCTCGGGATTGTCCTTTATTACTACTAAAAGAAACCCTTTTTAGCAGCCGTATAGTAGACTGAGAAAAAACAATGAGGTTCTAAACCTATGTCTTGCAGTTTGCATGCCGGTCCCTGATGCTGGTTCATAGCTCACTATGCTATATTAGAAGAAATGCAATTTATGAACTGCAAGTAATAAAAGGATCTATGCGTCAAAAGCAGTGACCCACATCCTATGTACATAACATAATAATCTGTCATCTACATATTACACAATGTGCTTTCCAGGAGATACATTAACCCTCTATACTACTTTGTTAGTCAAAACTGTGACTAAATAAAACACGGATCTTTAGCAAATGCTTTTACTACCAGAGTTACCTTATTATGATTCTCTGAGATTTACTTGGTACACAAAACTCTCTGCAGCAGGTGCTTTAACCCCATAAGATATTTTAAAATGCCAACTTTGCTTCCAATTAAGCTAGAACAGATTGTCTGTCTGTCACATTCATCCTTGGTGCCAATTTCTTTGTGATAGAGTTTTACAAAAATAGATGTATAAATTGGCTGTCAGACTGCTTTTCATAACTCCGCCCCTTGTAACGCTACCCACGTTTTGTTACTCATATTGACCTTCAATATATGGGTTGCCGGAGTAAAGTGTTTTCAATTCCAGTTGTGCCTGGGGCACTTGTAATTGTGGGTCGAAGAATTCCACCTGGAGTTATGGTCCTGGGTAAAATTCAAAACTACTTAATTAGGCCCTATGTCTGGAAAACAGATATATTTTTAAATTAAAGCCTTTTTATTGTAGGTGACTACAGCTAAAAGAATAGGTTTTCAGGTGGGCACAACGTTTGTCTATCAAGTGATCATTTACATTTATCTCACCATCATCTTTATGAAAGGAGTCCATGCAAACAGGTTTAAGGAAACTTCCAGAGTTCAAAGAAAAATCCTTTGTTTTGCAGCACACACAAACACAATGTGGGGTGCTTTCCAAGGTCTTAAGGTCTAATGTGCAAGCAATTAAGTGCAGGACTGCACCCAGACACTCAAAAACACAGCATGGAAACCACAACTGCAGCTCACACCTGGGGGTATTAAGCAATTAAACGGAGTAAAATGCAATTGGCCTTATTTATGACCCCTTTACTCTGCCGTTGTGTCACTTTTTGTGACACTGTGGTGGCGTGAAATATACGCCACACCGCCATATTTAGAAAGTGATGCATCTAGGCAGATGCGTCACTTTGTAAACCCCTGCGCTACATTATACCCACAACAGATATAATGTTTGCAGGGTTTGCCTACAGGCGCAGAAAAGGGGCCTGCCCCATGTGAAAAGACACATAGCTGGAGGTGCGTTTGTTTTCAGACACACCCCAGCAATGTGCCACTTTTGCGTCTACAGATATGTCCAGAATACTGACGTATCAGTAAATCCTTACGACATGGAACGCCGTACAGTAAATACAGCACCTTCATGGTGTTGCAAAGAGAGCTCACTGAAAAGTGTTACATCACTGTTTTTTCATGCAGTGATGCTACACTTTTCATAAATGATGCCCAATCTGTCCTTAAAGCTGATTGCATTGTACACAAAAGAAGCAACAGACAGCATGAAAAATAACTAAACTGACTGAATACTAATCAATGCAGGAGAGTGAGTGCTTCATTCCAAGAGCAGTTATACAATCCGCAAATTGAAATATAGCATTCAAACCGCCAATATGCACGCAAGTACCAATTAAAGGTAATGATATATAGTATTGAAGGCAAGGGGATGAATTACTGTATTCTGACTTGACTACATCCTTTTTGTAAAATTTGTTCTCTCACCCCACAAAAAAATGGCAGCCCTTTGCCTCAAGTGTGCGTTCCTATGGGTCTGCTTGTTCCCTCATACAGGATATGGCAAAACAGTGAAAGCTCGGAGTGGTGATGCTGCCAAGAAATTGATTATTTCTTTCATTTCTGTAGAGTCTACAAAGAAGGAGCCAAGGTGGAACTTCTGGAAGTATCTGGTCAACCCTGAAGGCCAAGTGGTGAAGTTCTGGAGACCGGAGGAGTCTATCGAGAGCATCAAGCCGGACGTAATGGCTTTAGTCCGAGCAATCATTGTGAAAAGGAAGGAAGACCTCTGAAAGGGCCCTCAGAACAAGGAGAGGGCCTTATGGTGTCAAGAACCCTGGCAGTGAAGGCTGGCCTTTAAAAACATTTCCCTGAACGTTTCTGCCCTGATGAGTGTTGTTGTTGTGTCCATTTTTCTGCCACACAGCAGAATTTCTACACTTGGGAATCTGACTGCAGTGTTCAGGCCTACATACGTGAACTTCAATCTGGGATACTTCGGGACAGCTCCAGAAAGATATTTTTCCATCTCTGGCTAAAATGTATAGGAGGAATTCATATTTTTTAAGACAAAAATTATGACATCTACAATGTGGAAGGGGGTAAGGAGTGAAAACAATAGCAAATAAGAGAATTGACATGGGGGGCATATGTACGAGGGGATTACGCCACAGGAACATCACTTTTACAAACGCTCCTGTGGCACAATGCCCTGCACCATATTTACAAAGTGCTGTTAAGCCACTTTTTGAGGCTTAACACGGCTTTGTAAGTATGGTACCCTTTCATGCAGTTTTATGCGTGAAAGGAGTATGAAATGGGTGTTGCTGTGGGTATCCCACCGCAACACCCATTGCTTTTTGACGCTGCCCCATATTTACATGAATCTATAAATCTGAAGTTGCGCCAAAACCTAACGCCATGCAGTAGCAGGCGTTAGAATGGCACAACGAGGAGAAATACCTTTATTTCTCCTCGTTTTTGCTTTTTCTATGTGTGCTGCATTCTGCAGTACACATAGAAAGAGCAAAACGTCATTGATTGTTTATGTGCGGAATGGTGCCACTTCCTCCACATAAAAAATCATTAAATAATGACGATTTGCTACTTCGATGTGTGTAGCAGAATGCAGCACACATAGAAGTAACTTATCTCCATAATTAGTTGCTTATGTGCAGAAGGTGTCCATTCCCTGCAACGCAGGCCCCCTTGCACTATGGCGCAAGGGTTTCTGTGTTGACGCGAAGCAGCTATTTTAAGTGCTAGGGAAAACACAGGGGGCGCCGTATTGTTGTAAATACGGCGGATCCCTGCATTTTGGAATGGCAGAGTTCGGCATTGCGAAATTTGCTGCAGCTCAGCGCTCCGCCCTTTTCTTTGTAACTATGCCCCATGGTCTTGAATATGCATCCTCTCCCTGACTTTGTACGTTTAGTGTGATACTCCCTGTTAGCACCAGATTGATAGTACTAATGGAATCACACAAATTGTAGTCACTGTATAGTGTTAATCTAAACATGCATACTTCTCTAAACACAAGCACACCCTGTCTCTCAAAATCCACTCATGCATAGTATTCTGCTTGCGCACATATTGTTCTGTACACAAAGAAACAAAAAAATACTCTTTATGCTTTTCAACTCACACCCTCATGCACACACATTAATTCTGTTGTACACTAATCACTTCTTTGAGTACACATTTACTGCTCTGGCCATACATCTTGCACATATGCACAAAGACCATATCAGTAAGTTTACACACATACAAACATAACTACGTCTCCATATACATCCATACTCTTTTCCCTCACTCATACTTTTACTCATGCTCCCACACATTTTTAAGAACACTATGTTTGTCTACGCACACACACAAACACACACACACATGTGCTTCATTTGTATAAAAAAAGAAGTGTGAGGGCTCTCATCAGGAGGCCACTTCATCTTGCATCACATATTGCACCTGCTACGCTGCCAACGATAGTAAAAACACAACTGATAACCATCACACTCCTACAAGTGTGACAGTTTGGATTATTTCCGGACCCCAAACCTTTAAGAATGGCTTGGACAGCAGGTAATAGTAATTTTTAATTCATATTGAATTAATAATTAACTGTTTTGTGGCCATCTCTAAATTGGCCAGACAGCGCCACCTTGTTGCAAACTGTCACAAGCCCCGGTGTTTGCAATTAATTGCCAGTGCCAAGCTCCAGAAACCACTGGCTCAAATTAAGCACTGCATGGACATGGACTAGAGGAGGGCAATTGTAAGCAACGGTATGGGGTGGCAACGAAGACTAAGTGGTGGGGGTCTCCTGGGGGGTAGGTGTGGAGAAGGGATGTTAACCATAATTAATTTAAGAGCAACAAATGTCTACACGTTACTAGATGCAAAAACATAATTAATTGCATAGGGCAACAAAAATCCTGACACCAGCCCTGATTCTCTGCTGACATCTATGCATACTGTTCTTTACACAGCCATATGCATCCATACACACACATACATACATTCTATTGTATGTTACTGCTTTTTCCTCTCTGCACTACCTTTATAAAGGGTGTTTAGTTTGGACCTAGAGTTCGCCATAGACCAGCGTCCATATGGCCGGTGCGGTGTCCTTGTCTAGCAGAGTATCACTGTGTCTCCCTGTCTCTTTGCTCTTTGCATGCTCTTGTTACATATTCTGTCCATGTCCATGTCTCTCTCATGATACACCCACATAATCCACCTGTACAAGCAGGTTAAAATCACACACAGAATTAAGTGACCCCGTCAGATAGACAAACACAAACCATGTGCAGATACTAATATACAACTTTACCAATTACAACATCCATTCATATGTATTGTACTATATATATATATATATATATATATATATATATATATATATATATATATATATATATATATTGAAAACTAGGGATGATCCATGTGTTTAGTTTACAAAGCAAAAGCTGCACTCTAAAATTGAAACCTCAGCACAGTGTAGCCATGTGGCAAGATCAGCACTAAAGGCAGTAAATGATTATAATTACTTAAACATTGCCAGTTCAATGCCCTGTGATTACTCAATAGCAAGTTATACTGCTCTCCTTTCCAGAGAATACAAGTTAAGTTTTCTCAATGAATGAACAAACCACTGACCTAGGAGTATGAAAAGGAAATTATGCAATACAGGTTTTTAAAAAAGGTGAACTGTGGAAATTGTAGCTGTGTCTTTTTTTGTGCCTTTGTCTTCAGACCACCCTCCTCCCTCCCTGGTAGTAAGCTTCATTATGGGGTTACCTCCTAGTACAGGCATTTACAAAACAGGTTGTGGAAGCAAGATGCATACAGATGTACAAATAGAAGAGGGTCTGAGAGGCGGGAATAGATGTATAAGGAGCACAAGAGTCTATATATACTTTAAGGAATAATCCACTGTAGAGAAAAAGACAATTCTCCTCATCCAATTTTGCATTGCTAACGTTCACCTACAACAGGCATTCTAGAATGTTTCTTTGATGAAGTCTGCCTGATTTTTAAGATCTATCGTGACATCATTCACCATATGGGCCCTATCAGAAAAGAGGCAGCATTTCTTAGATATGCTAGGTATAACAGACAAAGGTTTGTTTTCACTTTTTTATTACCTTTATGTCTTCATTTTCATAAGGTGTGTGTTTATTTATTATGCACAATGCATAAAATACTGGCAGTGTCCTTCACTGGTTCTCCTCCTACCTTTCCAACTGACACTGTGTTATAATCAAAGATGTAGTCTTGTAATTTACAAAAGGAGTAAGTTTATTAGAATTAGATCAGGTTACAGGTAAATCAAGTAACGCCCCACCAGAAGCAGCATCCTGCTGCTCAGCCCTTCTCAATCCAACTGTCCACTAATCCAAGCACACACACTCTCAACATTCCACCCATCCAATGACCTCACTCAGTGGCTAAGAAGCAGGGAACATCAAGACTGTGGTGAGAATGCATAAGATGGCAACAGGGCACAACACACCAGTTTGTGCACATAGGCACCTATAGTTCCCAAAAGACCCCTATCACCTGTTGAGATCCACAGGGTTCCAAACTGTCTTCTGTCATCTTCAACCTATGCATGTAGCCGCTTGGTGCTTTACTCACAGATAACAGCATCAAGATTCACCAGTATGACAATGATACAAAATTCTACTTGAAAGTCTCCTCTGCTTCAGACTTCTAATGCCTTAAACACTGCCTGCACACTATGGATGTCCAGTGCCAACCTGAAGCTTAACTCAGAGCCAAGACTGAATTCCTGTTATTTTCCAAGAACAAATAAAATACAGTACAAACAAGGTTCAATGACATGAACAATGACTGCTCCCAACACCAACTTTCACTGAATGCCAAGTCACTTGGATTAACCTAAGACATGAACCTCACCCTCAGGGAACTGTTGTGGGGATTCTGCACAGACACAGAACTATGCGCAGGAAAACAGGACCTCTGTGTATAGGGGTTGTACCTTCCTACCACCTTAGTACCCAAAATCCCAAAACCGTCTGGCTATAGTGTCTTATTCGTTCTCTAACAAAATCAATAAGCTACAAATGATTAGACAACCCAGAACATAACACTCCCGACTCTCTCAGGAATCGCGGTAGCAAGAAATGCATACCCTTTCGCTCACTCCTTCGTACTTGTCCACAATAATGAGTCACTGTATAGTTCAAAATGTTTATTTTTAACTATCGTGCTCTATAATGCAGTATACAAGCCACTACCAGCAGCAAAATGCATAAACCTAGCACAGTTAGCATTGTTACAATACCATAGAATACAAAGAAGGATGTCATTATATATAGACAGTAGAAAGAGGACCATAAGGCCTGCCCACCCTCCCTTTGGTAAGATGAGGTTTATTATATAAAGAATGATCACTGGGCTTTGTCAACAGACCCCATACCTTAGAGCCTAGATGGTAGCTTTACATCATAGGAACAGCACAGCTCTTCTCCCAAGAGAGGTTTCCCTCCAAGTGTCTGCGTGAATAACATGTAACACTGTAATATCAAAGCACAAGCTCTCTAGCAGTGCAGCTGTGTGTAGCATGCTTTGTCAGGGTAATAGGGACTGACCAGAACAGAATAACAAGGGGCATGTTTTTCGACCTCACACATCGTGTTCAATCTAAACTCCAGGAACAGTAGAGAACGCAGCAAGCAGACCATTCTCATGTGAAAGACACAAAAAGATTCTTGCAAAATAAAGTCTTGTAGTTAGGTGCGCAAAATAAGCAACATAGCAGCAGAGCTCATGCTAACTTAGCAATGTCATTTCAGGACCCGACGTTGCTATTGCCCTTCCTCCTGACTATGTTATTGTCAGAAAGGACAGAGACATAGGAAAAGGAGGAGGTATTGCTGTAATTTTTAAAGCTATTTACTGCTGCAAACTTGAAGCCCTACCTCTTCAGGGTTGTGAAGCTGCCCAGTTCAAACTTGCAGTTAATCCTCAGCTGACCCTATCTGGTCTCTTGATATATCGCCCCCCGTGGAATCCAGGTCCATGGGCAGCCTCCTTTTCTGATGTCATTGCTCCCCTTTTGTTGAAAGCTGCTAATTTTACCATTCTTGGGGATCTTAATTTACATTTAGAAAATTCTCAATGTAATATCAGCAGTACTTTTCTCTCTGACTTGGAGGCCCTCAACATCTCCTTACGTAATTCGGGACCCACACATGTGGCAGGTCATTTGCTTGACCCCGTTCTTTCTAATCGTTCTTTTGATTGTAGTTTTCCTGCTCTTCCTTTGGAATGGACAGACCATTTTGCGGTTCAATTCAATCTGGTGATCTCTGGGGTTGAGAGCAGGGTCTCCCCAGATTTTTATGAGAGTTTTAGACGCTGGGGCAAATTGAATGTTGAGGCCTTTAACATCCTATTATCTAAGAACCTGCCGGACATTAATTTGCCACTGTCCTTACTTGATCCTGCTTTATCGAATTGGCTCACCACAGCTGTAAATACATGTCAGCCTCTTGTGTCCAAATACACCATGCCCCACTGTCCTCCGGCTCCGTGGTTCACGGATAACCTTAAACCTATTAAATCTAGGTGTAAAGCCCTTGAGAGGAAATGGAGGAAATCCTACTCTCCTACCCGTAAAGCTGATTATAAAAGGACACTTAAAGACTATCATAAATCATGTAAATTGGCCAGAGCCACTTTCATTGCTAACAGTGTCACGCAGGTCCAAAATTGCTCACGCACTCTTTTTTCGGTGGTAAAGAGGTTGTCAGGCTCTGACACTACTCCATGTCCTCCGATCCTCGATGAGGCTCAGTGTGGTAAAATTGCTGATTTCTTCATCGAGAAGGTTGAGCTTATCTATGCTACTTTGGGCTCCACTCCCCGTCAGATCCATGCCGACTTCTGACTCCACTCACGTAAGTTAGCCTGACTCTGCAGCCAAATTATGTGGCTGGCTACTATTCGATGAAAAATCTTTTTATGACTGTTTGGCAAGTATTAAATCGGGTCCTCCACGTGACCCTTTGCCAACTAAAATATTGTGTCAACTCCGCCCTGATTCTCTTAATGTCTTAAAAGAGCTTCTTAATTCTTCACTGAGAGGTGCCTTTGTCCCGCCTGGGTGGAAACACGCAATGGTTATTCCACTCTCAAAAAAGGTTGGAGCTGACCCTTCGACACTGTCGAATTCTAGGCCTATCTCTTTGCTTCCTGTGCTCTCTAAGATCTTGGAAAGACAAGTTAACAATCAGCTAACTCACTATGTAGAGAGTTTGTGTTTCCTGCATCCGTCCCAATCAGGCTTTAGGGCCAACCACTCTACAGAAACGACTCTTCTCTGAGTCACTGAGAGACTGTGTCATTGTGTGGATCGCGGAGAGACAACAGCACTCATATTACTAGATTTGAGTCCGGCTTTCGATACTGTGTCACATTCCATTCTCCTTGCCTCTCTCCGGTCCTTGGGAGTGGAGGGTCCCGCTTTGGCCTGGCTTGCCTCCTTCCTTAGTGGCCGCACCTCTCAGGTCTTTTCCTCGAAAGCTTCTTCTAAAACCTTTTCTTCAGCGTATGGAGTACCCCAGGGGTCTGTCTTGAGTCCTTTACTCTTTAATATCTATGTCAGACCCCTGGCTACCATTGTGGAGGAGGCTGGTCTCTCTCTATTTTCGTACGCTGACGACAAACAAATCATCTTTTCTCTTTCCGCTTTGGAAGACTATGACATCTCAGTCCTTAAACAGGGACTGCATAAAGTCTCAGAATGGATGCGTAATAACTTTTTGAAGCTGAGCGGGGACAAGACTGAGGTCATCATCTTCGGCAAACGCAAGGACCTATGAGGTCCACAACACTGGCCCCAAGAAATGGGTCCTCCCCCTCAACCCGTTGCCCAGGTTTGTAACTTTGGTTTTCTTATTGATAAGAACCTCTCTATGCGGCAGTATGTGGTGAGCGTGGCCGCCACATGTTTTCCCATCTTGAGATGGCTTCATAAAATTCTTTGGATGCTCCCTGACTCCACACAAAGGACAGTTGTCCAGACCGTAGTCATCTCGCGCCTGGATTATGGCAACGTTCTTTACCTAGGGGGGCCATGAAGCTCTTAGAAAGCTTCAGGTTGTGCAGAATGCAGCTGCCCGACTTCTATGCCATGTCCCGCACAGCGTCTCCAACTCCCAGTTGCTCCTGAACCTTCATTGGCTCAGGATTGCAAACCGAGTTAAGTTTAAGGCTCTTTGCTATATATTTAAGATCAAACAGGGTACTGCTCCTTCATATTTACTGGAACTCATTCATGTATATCACTCCACACGTTCTCTCAGGTCTTCCTGTAAGGGTAACTTAGCGATTCCCAGATTTAAGCTGGTGAGAATGGGCGGTCGCTCGTTCTCCCACTTAGGCCCTAAGATCTGACATTCCCTGCCTACTTCATTGAAAACCGAAACCAACAATCTTAACTTTCGCAAAGGCCTCAAGACATGGCTTTTTCTGCAATAATCTGCCTTTTGTTTTCTTTTCATTCTTTTAAGCTATCTCTTGGCGTCGCGAAACCCTGTGTGGGTAGCTGTGAGCCTTAAAAGTTAAATAAATATAATATAATGTCGAGAATGACCATAAAGCCACATAACAGAACACAATGACAAATAAATACAATGATGGCCTGGTTCAGCCCTCTCTTCTAAAAAAGGTGAAACCATTGCTTCCCAAAAGTGACACAGAACTGCAGTTCAAAGCCTCATACTCGTGCATATGGATGGTGGTAACACCCTGCTCAGTGGCTTTGGGCACCCTACACGCCAGAGCATGTCTCATCCACGACGTAAAGACTTATGATCACATCATCTCCATCCTGATGGAACTTCATTGGCTCCCCTTGCTGGCCTGAATTATCTTCAAAATCAACGGCATCATTTACAAAGACATCATGATTAGTGCACCCACTTATCTTGCAGATGAGATCACCATCTGGTGGTTTCTCAGCACACCCATAGCCAGGGCACCATCAAACTGCACACTAAGAAGTGTAACAAGCATTTCCAATGTAATAGCTATCGCATTACTGAAAGTTTGAGATATTGGATTTACCAATAATAACGCAACGCTGATAGCTCAAAATTTCAGTAATGTGAGAGCTATTGCACTCCAAAGCAACTGCGACACTTGCCTTAGCTTTAAACATCTTAAGCTAAAGTGCAGGTGCTGCGATTCCTACAAGAGTAAAGAAATAGACAAAAAAAAATGTTTTATTTCTTTACATTTGAAGGAATCCCAGTACCCACACTTTAGCTTAAAAGTTTAAAGCTACAGCGTGGGTGCCACAATTGTAATAAAAGTAAACAAATAGAAAAAAAGGCATGCAGCCGCTTGGGCGATCTCAATTGACAAACGAAAGGTGCGGCCGCCATTATTCTAGCCAAGGCACTCTGGCAGGTAAAGCTATTTAACAAAATAGTGCTCCGAGGCTGTAATTACCCAAGTAACAGGGGGTGTCCTCATGGTAGGTTGCAAAAGCGTGATAAATAAGCTACAGACTTTGCAAAATGCTGACGCCTGGCTACTACTAAAACTCCCTAAATTCAGCCCCATTAGTCAAGTCATCTGGGAACAACTGCACTGGTTGCCCATTTCGGCTAGGATCCAGTTTAAATCCATGTGTATTGTACACAAGTCTTTACACTGCAGATCAGCCAATACATTAAGCTCTACATCCCACAGAGATGCCTCCGCTCTGCATCGGCGTCTCTGCTTGTAGTCTCAAGGGTAAAGAGATTGAAATGGGGCGGTAGAAGTTTTCGACACCTAGCCCCAAGGCCATGGAATTCGATGCCCCTGTACCTTAGAACTCATAACAACCTACTAAAGTTCAGGAAGGAACTTAAAACTTGGTTATTCACTTGTACCCAACTTGTTGGCTGATTATTCCGGTTGTACTTTATGGCAGCAAGCGCTAAGACACCATGGCAAACATGCGCTCTATAAAAAGCCACATTTCATTTAATTTCAAGAAGAGAAAAGGCAGTTCTAAGGAGGGACTACTAAGCCTATTGGCCAATAAAAAGCCACCATTTACAAAGGACAGAGACACAAGCCAACTAAAAAGATAGGCGGAAAATGGTCTGAGCTTCATGCCCATATCCTGAATACAAAAACAACAGTTAATGGACAGAATGCAGAACAATGTCATACATTCACTTCAGTACAGAGATCTGGGCATAAATGCATCGTTTTTTTGCTCACCATGCCATTCCAGTTTGAACCCAGTCATATGCAAATCAGTCTTGACCCTGTGCCCCATGGGAACAGTCCAGCCCGAACTGCCAAGCCAGGTCCTCCCTAGACTGGAAACAAGCATCCTAGGACCGGTTTCATCAGCCAGAATAGCTTGATTCCAGTGGAATGGAGAGCACAGGACTCACGTCTGAGCATACCCGTACCACTCGGGGTGGAGTGAGCTAAAGAATGATGATGAATTTAACCCAGATCAGTTGACTGGGGGTGAGTGTTTGAGTTGCTCAAACGCTCCGTCCATCATCCCCTTTGGTATCGCTTTGTTCCTCCTATATTCTGAATACATCATGTCTCGAAGAGAGAGTGCAAACGCTACCTAGGTGATACCTAAAAAGGATAAAACAAGACAGCAGGCCTTTTCTATGTATGCACCCACGTTCTAGAACAGCATCCCCATATTCATCAGGACTGCCTCAGCACTACTCCACTTTCAGAAATAACAGTAAATCACAATGCATTAATTTTTCACAACCCCACTATCTCTCTTGTCGCTCATTGACTTTATGCTTCTCTTCGATTCTGTACAGCGCTCCAGTGACTTTGGCTTAGTTTGTGCTACGGAAATATCATATGCATATACATATGTGTGCAACGCACTCTAATTCCTGGAGTCTCAAGCATGGGAACCATTGTTTTACTTTAGAAAACAATTGCCCCAAACATCACCAATGTCAAATCTGAATCAAAAGCCTTAAAACTTCTGCCTTATTACGGTGCCACTGTGTTGTTAACTAGCACTTGTACAGCAGACAGACATTACAACATATCGTCTTTCAGTAATCTGGAGTATGGCTGTTTAAACATTTCCATTGCAAACTAGAGTCTGATTTGGTTTTATGGCCGGGTCTCGTCAGTAGACTGCATATATTTGTTTTAGTTACTTGGGACTGCATTATGTAAGTGGGTGACACCAGGGGCTTTACCAAATTGCTTATTTATTTTGGGGCAGATTATGTTGCCTGATGCATCTCTGCAAATCAGCAGAGATGCGCCAGGAAAGATACGGCAGGCAAGTTTATCCTTGCGCCACCCATGATGCGCCGCATTTACAATGCGGCGCACCATAGCACAGGAATAAACAGATGCGTGTCGCATCTAGGGAGTGAAGTTGGCGCAGTGGTGAAGTTGTGTTGGATGCGGCACGCAACTCCAGCACTTTTCCAACTTGCCCTGTTAACGTGGTGCGTCAAGCCTTACGCCTGCTTCAAGCAGGCGCAGGGTTTTGACGCATCAGAGTTAGTAAAGTGACTCAGTGAAATCTTGTAGATTTCACTGAGTCACTTTCCAGGGGCATTCCTGCAACGGAACGCCCCCTCCCCCCCCGTGAAAACGCCCACATGAAACCTGACGGAGGTTTCACGGAGGTTTCATGTGGCGCAGGGCTTCACAACGTGACGCATCTCTCAGATGCGTCACGTTGTAAATACCCTGCACCATGGCGCATCTTTTGTGCCGCCGGTGCGTCACGAAAGTGACGCAACAGCGGTGGAAAAGAGGCGCAAGGGGCTTGTAAATCTGCCCCTTTGTCGGTTAGTAAAGCTGCCCATTACCTGCTAATGTATGTGTGGAAAATTGCCAGTTTTAGCAATTATGGGTGGTTGTTTTAATAGCCTGTTAACTGCATATTCAGACTGTGTTGAGTATATGCTTAGAGATTATCATCTACGGGCTGGTCTTAGGTGATGTGTGGGATGACTTGGCGAGCAGTGGCAGCGTACATAGCTTTTCTGTGCTTTGTGGCTTGTTTGTACAGTGTTCAGGCTAATGTATTACATGTAAGGTTGTGGCATTGCTGAGGGTTTTTGAAACCCCATGACAGCCATTAAATCCTCTCTGGGCTGTATCGGCTGTATGTGCTAAGATGTATTATAAACTGGGCCATAAACTTAGTTTCGTGTCTCCTCTGCCTTGGGTGGTTTTGAGAGTCCAGTCCAGTCTCCAGATGAAATGATGGAGAGGACCATCATAAAAAGTGAAACAGGAAAAGAGCAGCGCTGTTTCTTTCTGTAAAAGTACAGTAAACCCTTTTAAAGTGAAACTCCTGGCATGGTCACCTATCAGGGGTAAAGAGCAACATTTTGCACTGTGCTTTAGCCAGTGCTCAGCTTGTAAAATAATAAGTGCAGGGGCCCAAGGCTGCCGAATACTGGGGTTGCCAAATATTGGTGCTGCCTAGGTTTGATTCCACCTAATCCCCCTTTTTTAACTCCACCCTATACTTCCTGGGGCAGATTTACAAGAAAGTGACGCATCTGTAGAGATGCGTTCCTTTCCCTTTGCCACCCTGCAAAAACCCTTGCGCCACTATGGATGCATCGTATTTACATTATGCACACCATGGCGCAAGGATTAACAGATGCGTCAGAAATTATGACGCATCTGTTAGCGCAAAAGTCAGCAATGCATGTTGAGGCCTATCCTCCTTGTGCTACGTCACTCCTTACTCCTGTTTCGAGCAGGCGTGAGGTGTAGATTTCACTGGGTCAGTTTTACAAGGCTTTCCTGTGTGGGAACGCCCACCCTGTATACACTATACCTGACGCAGGTATATGTGAAGCAGGGCTTTACAAAGTGACGCATCTCCCTAGATGCGTTACATTGTAAATGGGCCGCATTTTTATGCCACCGATGCGCAACAGTGGTGCAAAAATAACACAAGTGGCTTGTAAATCTGCCCCACTGTCTCTTTATCTCACTCATGCAGATTTTTCCGATCTCTGTTTTCTCCCTTTGTCACTGTTTTCCGATCTTTCTTTTTTCCCTTTCTGCCTTTCTCTCTCTTGCTCTAGGATCGGGGAGGATTGGTGGTAGTGATCCTCCTCGATCTGAGTGCCGCTTTTGACACGGTAAATCATAAAATCCTCATGAACCATCTCGCCGACCTGGGTATATCGGGAGAAGCCCTGCTCTGGTTCAAGTCTTTTCTAACCGATCGAACCTTCCAGGTCTTTGATGGTATATCTGTCTCGTCAAGCAGGCCTCTGGGTTGCGGAGTGCCACAGGGTTCTTCATTGAGCCCTACGCTCTTTAATGCATATATGAGACCACTGGCTGGGATTGTTCGTCCGCATGGTATTAACATCATTTCCTATGCGAACGACACCCAGCTAGTGGTCTCCCTTGTGCAGAAGAGTGGCCTCCAACCACTTCCCAATTTAACAACGTGCTTGGAACAGGTCAAGAGCTGGATGATGAAGTCCTGTTTGAAGCTCAATGACGATAAAACAGAGCTCATGCTCCTGGGCCCGGCAGCCCCCTCCACCCTGGAGCTGCTGTGGCCTCTGAGCATGGGTACAGCTCCCACCCCCAGAGATAACATCAAAAGTCTGGGGGTATGGTTAGACAAATCATTGACCTTCAATACACAGGCTACCAAGGTGGGGGCACCCGGCTTTTGGCCTCCTTAGGATGATAAAAATGAGTCTTCCACTCTTTCCTTTTGAGGCCAGGCAGATAGTCATACGGGGCCTTATTCAATCCCGCCTTGATTTCAATAATGCCTTGTACCTTGGGGTGCCAGAGTATAGTTTGCAAAAACTTCAACAAACTCAAAATTGTGCAGCTCGAGCACTGCTTGGAATTTCACGAAGAACCCCAATAAAGCCTGGGTTAAGAGCTCTGCACTGGCTCCCTATTAGGGAGAGAGTTAAGTTTAAATCTTTGTGCATCGCTCACCAGGCCTTTTGGAAATCGGGTCCAGAAATTAGCCATTCCCTGATCTCACTCTATCTACCCAACAAAACTCTCCGCTCATCATCTGCGTCCCTGGCCAAGGTTCCCAGAATTCAGAGAGCCAGAGCAGGAGGTTGATCCTTCTCTTATAACGCTTCTAAGTTGTGGAATACTCTCCCCGTGCATCTGAGAACTAATCCCAATCTGCTGAGCTTTCGTAAACAGCTCAAGACCTTTCTTTTTGACTAACTAGATCCTTGTTTTTTTCCTTTTGAATGCACCTTTTTAGTCTTAGCGCCTGGACGCCTCAGGGCAGCTGTAGCGCTTAATAAAACCCCTTTTCATTTCATTTCAGGACAAAATTTGATGATGAAAAATAATTCCAACTCCCTAAAAATGAGTGCCACTACCAACCACCAGCAATTACTGGCTCACATTAAGCACAGGAAGGAGTAAGGCTATGTGCATCTGGATCAGAGTTCAATGAACCAAAGGCCACACAGTGCACTGTTACATTGCATATTACTTCTCATTGGATAGAAAGTCTTTTAAATGTTACTACTTTTGTTTAGTAAAATATGAGCAAACTTGTTTCTGGGGCATATCTACTAGGAAGTGGCGGAGCGCGGCATTAACCGCCTTGGTTTAATACCGCGCTCTGCCACTTCCAAAACACAGGGCTGCACCATATTTACAAGGATACGGTGCAGTCCTGCGTCTTCCCCTGCGCTGGTGCTGATTTTAGCTACCTAGCGCCAACACGGTCACTCTTGCACCACAGTGCAAGGGTACCTGCGTTGTTTGGGGAGATTGTTTATTTGCAGGCAGGAATGCTGAAATGGCATTTTGAAACTTCTATGTGTACTACTTAATGCAGCACACATACAAACAGCAAAAACAAGGAGAAATAAAACATTTCTCCTCGCTGTGCCTGTTTAAGACCAGGTTTTCTCTGGTCTTAATTTTGGCTCTTCCCCAAATTTATTTTGCCCCTGTAAATATGGGACGGCGTCTTAATCTATAGGTTTGGGGGTAGAATGCCCTACACAACACCCATTGCCCACCCCTTTCACACTTAGGGTAGCGTGAAAGTGGGTCTTATTTACAAGGCAGCGTTAAGTGACCTTAAGTGGCTTAACACTGCCTTGTGAATAAGGTGAAGCCCATATTGCCACAGGAACATCAGTAAAAGTGATGGTCCTGTGGCGATAGGGGCTTGTAAATAAGCCCCTATGTGTTCTTACATTCACATTGTGATCGCAATGTTAATATAAATAAAGCTCTCATCATGCAATGCATTCCAAATCTCTCTCAATATCCCATTATTGGATGAAGTTGAATCCCAGTACTGAAACATCCATAGAGCTCTCTCAAAGTACCTCTATCACGATATGCCTTTTATGGAACAATTTTGTTTACTAAAGTCTGTAAAGCTTGATACACAGCTATGCGCCACAAACCATTGGTCAGCAATGGTAAAAGAAATGTAACACAAGGAATACAGTTGATTGCCTCAACCCTGGGGCAAGCAGTGAAAGTCAGGCAAATATATAACAGAGAGAAAATAAAAACAGTTTAAAAAACACAACCCTCCCACATGCTAATTCTCTACATTCAGAGGATAGAATCTGAATAAAGGGTGTCCATGCATTGGGATAGGAGATGCTGCTGTGATCCACAGACATGGACTGCTTACCATTCCCAGGAGGAACCACAGCTTGTGCAACCATGAGGCGTGATCAGGAATCTTATCGGTACCCCAGAGTGATAGGATCACTTGATGCGCCACCCCCAATGCTGGTGCCATTTGTCTTCCTCTAATGGAGCATAGGGGGCTTGTCAAGGGATTCACCAGTCTTAAAATAGAGCATGCTGGAAACCTTGGAATGGAAGTGTTGAAAGCAATGTCAACGTCAGTTAGCAATTGGTCCCAATACTGGGTGGGTTTTGGACAATGCCATAGGAGGTGGAAAAGAGTCCCAGTGAGTTTGTATCCCAGGCAACATTCCTTGGAGCGCCCTGGGTTCCACCTGTGGAGCAGCACAGGGGTCAGATACCAATTGGAGACAGTCTTATAGGCAGTCACATTGCTGGCCATGTTATGTGCCATGTGGCGTGCTCTTTAAAATATATCATTTCGAACTGCAGTTTAAAGTTGTATCCTAGCAATCTAGACATCCACAGAGCTCTTACAGTGCACCTACATCTTGGTCAACTTTATGTGATTCTCACCCAGCACTGAGGCAGCCGGGGAGCTCTGGCGGGCAATACTGAGGAATTGGCAGAGGTCTTGCAACGCATGTCTATTACAGCCTGCAGTATGTGTTTCTACAACAGTACTTAAATGTCTACTGAACTCTGAGAATGTACCTCGGTCCTGATGTTCCTCATGCCTTAGTGCCCCAGTATTAGACGTCCACAAAGCTCTCACGGTGCACCTGTAGTTCGGAGTTAATAGCATGAGCTTGTAGCTCAGTACTGAGACAATAATGCCGCTCTTGCAAAGCACTTCTCTCTTGACGTGTAGTAAGTACATGTCTCCCAGATCCGTACTCACACAGGTCCAACAACGTCCTCCACCTGACCTGCCGTTCGATCCTGACTCAAACTTTTGAAAAAACATACCTACTTCTCGTGATGTGCTCAAGCATGACATGCGTACGTACCACTACTGCAGTATTGAGCCACCTGCAAAGCTTGCACGTCATATCTATATATTATCTTGCAGAAGAAATATGTACCGCAGTTCTGAGCCAGCCACAGAGCTTGCACGTCATAACTATATATTATCTTGCAGAAGACACATGTACTGCAGTACTGAGCCACTCAAAGATCTTGCACTTCACATCTATATATAATCTTGCAGAAGACATGTGTACTAAAGTATTGAGATATCACCAGAGCTTCACAATGTATGTCTGCGTTGACTGAAATCATGTACTGGGACATTTAGTTTGCATTTGGATCCAAGTACTGATTCCTAAGACTCTTGCAATGCACCTCTGTTTTAACCTGCAGCTTGTACCGTTTCTCAGTACTGACATTCCCACATAGCTCCTCATCACCGTCCACCTCTACCCTTATCTGGGCACCCTCAAACCTTGTAACATGCATGTGTGAACGTTTATCCTAGTATTGAGATATCTGCAACGCTCTCACCGTCCACCTCTAGTATGATCTGCAGTAGTCACTTGTATTCCAGTACTGAGGCACCAACAAACCATGTACAGTGCATGTGTGAACCTATGACCTAGAACTGACATATCTGCAAAGCTCTCGCCGTACACCTCTAGTCTTATCTGCAGTATTTACTTGTGTTCCAGTACTGAGGTACCCACAAATCGTGCACAGTATATGTATGAACCTATATCCTAGTACTGAGATATCTGCAAAGCTATCGATGTCCACCTCTAGTCTTATCTGCAGTATTCAATTGTATTCCAGTACTGAGGCACCCACTAACCTGGAACAGTGCATGTGTTAACCTATATCCTAGTACTGAGATATCTGCAAAGCTCTCGCTGCCCACCTCTAGCCTTATCTGCAGTATTCACTTGTGTTCCAGTACAGAGGCACCCACAAACCTTGTACAGTATATGTGTGAACCTATATCCTAGTACTGAGATATCTGCAAAGCTCTCTCCGTCCACTGCTAGCTTATCTGCAGTATTCACTTGTGTTCCAGTACTGAGGCACCCGCAAACCTTGCACAGTATATGTGTGAACCTATTTCCTAGTACTGAGATATCTGCAAAGTTCTCGCCGTCCGCCGCTAGCCTTATCTGCAGCATTCACTTGTGTTCCAGTACTGAGGCACCCACAAACCTTGCACAGTATATGTGTGAACCTATATCCTAGTACAGAGATATCTGCAAAGCTCTCGCCGTCCACTGCTAGCCTTATCTGCAGTATTCACTTGTGTTCCAGTACTGAGGCGCCCACAAACCTTGCACAGTATATGTGTGAACCTATATCCTAGGACTGAGATATCTGCAAAGCTCTCACCGTCCACCGCTAGCCTTATCTGCAGTATTCACTTGTATTCCAGTACTGAGGCACCCACAAACCTTGCAGAGTATATGTGTGAACCTATATCCTAGTACTGAGATACCATCAAAGCTCTTACCGTCCACTGCTAGCCTTAGCTGCAGTATTCACTTGTGTTCCAGTACTGAGGCGCCCACAAACCTTGCACAGTATATGTGTGAACCTATATCCTAGTACTGGGATACCTGCAAAGCTCTTGCCGTCCACCTCTAGCCCTATCTGCAGTATTCACTTGTATTCCAGTACTGAGGCGCCCACAAACCTTACACAGTATATGTGTGAACCTATATCCTAGGACTGAGATATCTGCAAAGCTCTTACCGTCCACTGCTAGCCTTAGCTGCAGTATTCACTTGTGTTCCAGTACTGAGGCACCCACAAAACTTGCAAAGTATACGTGTGAACCTATATCCTAGTACTGAGATATCTGCAAAGCTCTCGCCGTCCACCTCTAGCCTTATCTGCAGTATTCACTTTTATTTAAGTACTGAGGTACCCACAAACATTGCACAGTATATGTGTGAACCTATATCCTCGTACTGAGATATCTGCAAAGCTCTCTCCGTCCACCGCTAGCCTTATCAGCAGTATTCACTTGTGTTCCAGTACTGAGGCTTCAACAAACCTTGTACAGTGTACGTGTGAACCTATATCCTAGTACTGAGATATCTGCAAAGCTCTCTCCGTCCACCGCTAGCCTTATCAGCAGTATTCACTTGTGTTCCAGTACTGAGGCTTCAACAAACCTTGTACAGTGTATGTGTGAACCTATATCCTAATACTGAGATATCTGCAAAGTTCTCGCCGTCCGCCGCTAGCCTTATCTGCAGCATTCACTTGCGTTCGAGTACTGAGTTACCCACAAACCTTACACAGTATATGTGTGAACCTATATCCTAGTACTGAGATATCTGCAAAGCTATTGATGTCCACCTCTAGCCTTATCTGCAGTATTCAATTGTATTCCAGTACTGAGGCATCCACAAACCTTGCACAGTATATTTGTGAACCTATATCCTAGTACTGAGATATCTGCAAAGTTCTCGCTGTCAGCAGCTAGCCTTATCTGCAGCATTCACTTGCACTCCAGTACTGAGGCACCCACAAACCTTGCACAGTATATGTGTGAACCTAAATCCTAGTACTGAGATATCTGCAAAGTTCTCACCGTCCGCCGCTGGCCTTATCTGCAGCATTCAGTTGCGTTCGAGTACTGAGGCACCCACAAACCTTACACAGTATATGTGTGAACCTATATCCTAGTACTGAGATACCTGCAAAGCTCTTGCCGTCCACTGCTAGCCTTATCTGCAGTATTCACTTGTGCTCCAGTACTGAGGCGCCCACAAACCTTGCACAGTATATGTGTGAACCTATATCCTAGGACTGAGATATCTGCTAGCCTTATCTGCAGTATTCACTTGTATTCCAGTACTGAGGCACCCACAAACCTTGCAGAGTATATGTGTGAACCTATATCCTAGTACTGAGATACCTGCAACGCTCTGACCGCCCACTGCTAGCCTTAGCTGCAGTATTTACTTGTGTTCCAGTACTGAGGCGCCCACAAACCTTGCACAGTATATGTGTGAACCTATATCCTAGGACTGAGAGATCTGCAAAGCTCTTACCGTCCACTGCTAGCCTTAGCTGCAGTATTCACTTGTGTTCCAGTACTGAGGCACCCACAAAACTTGCAGAGTATATGTGTGAACATATATCCTCGTACTGAGATATCTGCAAAGCTCTCTCCGTCCACCGCTAGCCTTATCAGCAGTATTCACTTGTGTTCCAGTACTGAGGCTTCAACAAACCTTGTACAGTGTAGGTGTGAACCTATATCCTAGTACTGAGATACCTGCAACACTCTGACCGCCCACTGCTAGCCTTATCTGCAGCATTCACTTGCACTCCAGTACTGAGGCACCCACAAACCTTGCACAGTATATGTGTGAACCTATAACGTAGTACTGAGATATCTGCAAAGTTCTCACCGTCCGCCGCAAGCCTTATCTGTAGCATTCACTTGCGTTTGAGTACTGAGGCACCCACAAACCTTACACAGTATATGTGTGAACCTATATCCTAGTACTGAGATATCTGCAAAGCTCTTGCCGTCCACTGCTAGCCTTATCTGCAGTATTCACTTGTGCTCCAGTACTGAGGCGCCCACAAACCTTGCACAGTATATGTGTGAACCTATATCCTAGTACTGAGATATCTGCAAAGTTCTCACCGTCCGCCGCAAGCCTTATCTGTAGCATTCACTTGCGTTCGAGTACTGAGGCACCCACAAACCTTACACAGTATATGTGTGAACCTATATCCTAGTACTGAGATACCTGCAACGCTCTGACCGCCCACTGCTAGCCTTAGCTGCAGTATTCACTTGTGTTCCAGTACTGAGGCACCCACAAAACTTGCAGAGTATATGTGTGAACATATATCCTAGTACTGAGATATCTGCAAAGCTCTCGCCGTCCACATCTAGCCTTATCTGCAGTATTCACTTTTATTCCAGTACTGAGGCACCCACAAACCTTGCACAGTATATGTGTGAACCTATATCCTCGTACTGAGATATCTGCAAAGCTCTCTCAGTCCACCGCTAGCCTTATCAGCAGTATTCACTTGTGTTCCAGTACTGAGGCTTCAACAAACCTTGTACAGTGTATGTGTGAACCTATATCCTAGTACTGAGATATCTGCAAAGCTCTCTCCCTCCACCGCTAGCCTTATCAGCAGTATTCACTTGTGTTCCAGTACTGAGGCTTCAACAAACCTTGTACAGTGTATGTGTGAACCTATATCCTAATACTGAGATATCTGCAAAGTTCTCGCCGTCCGCCGCTAGCCTTATCTGCAGTATTCACTTGCGCTCCAGTACTGAGGCACCCACAAACCTTGCACAGTATATATGTGAACCTATATCATAGTACTGAGAAATCTGCAAAGCTCTCGCCGTCCACCGCTAGCCTTATCTGCAGTATTCACTTGTGTTCCAGTACTAAGGCTTCAACAAACCTTGCACAGTATATGTGTGAACCTATATCCTAGTACTGAGATATCTACAAATTTCTCGCCATCCACCTCTAGCCTTATCTGCGGTATTCACTTGTGTTCTAGTACTGAGGCACCCACAAACCTGTTACGGTGCATGTGTGAATGTTTATCCTACTATTGAGAGAGACCTGTAAAGCTCTTGCCGCCCACGTCTACCATTATTGCAGATTTCATATGTGTTCCAGTACTAAAGCACCCACAAACCCTGTGCAGTGTATGTGTGAATACATTTCCTAGTACTGAGATATGTGTAGAGCTCTCACCATCCACCTCTAGCCTTAGCTGCAGTATTCACCTGTATTCCAGTACTAGGCCATAAGCAGAGCACTCTGATTCCACCTTAATCTGCACCATGTACCACAATCCCAAGTACTGAACTACCACAGTACGACGGTTCCCCAATGCTTTCATGCCGCTCCTTACTCTGATCTGTAATGCCCTACATCCCAGTACGAAGACCACCACGGACTCTTACCGTGCCCCACTTTTACCACCCAGGCAATTTTATCACTGATCTGCTAAGCTCTTAAAGTGCACATCTATCCTGACATGTTTGTGCATGGGCTCAAAATACACTTCAATCCTGATCTGTAAAATCTCGTTTGTCCCTGTAGGGAGGCCTCTGCAGAGCTCTCATAAGGCCCATCTGTCTGACCAGCACCAAAGTGCGAGCCCTGCACTGAGGCTACCACAAAGCTCTCAGATTCAAAATGCACCACTGCCCTGACTCGTAGTATGCAGTAGTCTGTCAGTACACAGGTACTGAGCATGCCCTTACATGTATAATGAACACTGCATGTAATGTGATGAAAGCTGTACAGCCCTTGCAGAACACGAAGAGCTCTGTGAAACGCATGAAAACACTTCAGGCCTATTTATGAGGAAGTGGCGGAGCGCTGCGTTAGCCTCCATGGCTTAACGCGGCGCTCCACCACTTCTGAAACGCAGGTATGCACCGCATTTACATGGATACGGTGCAGCCCTGCATTTCCCCCTGTGCTGGCGCTAATTTAGCTGCCTAGCACCAAGGCAGACACCATTGCACCACTGTGCGAGGGTGTCTGCGATGCAGGGGAACATTGTTTCTGTGCAGGAAGGTGTCCCTTCCTGCACATAAACAATCTTTAAATGGCGTTTTGTAACCTCTATGTGTGCTCCTTAATGCAGCATACATGAAAGGTACAAAACGTCAGTACTACGTTCTTACTAAGAACACACCATGTGATATTCAGGTTACATGCAAATTGCTGCATGTGCTCGATTAAATGAAGGGGCATTTTTAAGGTACACCTTTCTGCACATAAACAAATAATGGTGTTTTGCTGTTTCTCTGTGTACTGCACAATGCAGCACACATGGAAACAGCAAAAACAAGGAGAAAGTAAACATTTCTCTTTGTTGAAATTAAAATTTCTCCTTGTTGCGCCAGGGTAAGTCCAGACTTTCTCTGGTCTTAATTTTGGCACTACCCCATATTTACACCACCTTTGTAAATATGGAGCAGCGTCAAAATCAATGGGTGTTGCAGTGGAATGCCCACTGCAACACCCATTGCCCTCCCCTTTCATTCTATGTATAATGTCAAAGGGTGCCTTATTCACAAGGCAGCGTTAAGCCATGTTAAGTCGGGAAAAGTGATATTATGGTGGCGATATGGGCTTGTAAATATGCCCCTTGATTTAATCGAGCACATGTAACCGGAATATCATATGGTGTGTTCTTAGTAAGATAGCTCAGAGGGTGCATGTCTGCCAATGAGATCTGAGTGTAACCTGCAGGTCAAAGGATTCAAATTAGAAAGGCCAGTGGGTTAATACACCTGCTGTAGAGATCCGGATGTAACCTACAAGACGAAATTGCTTACTATAATAGGATAGCCTGCTGGGGTGTGTATGTGTGCGTGCCATACAGGTTACAGGAACTTGTTCCTTTGAAGTCAGGTAGGACATGTACTTGTTACAGAGCTTTGTGTTTAGCTTGCATTTCACAGGTTTAAGTCCTGACAGCCCCAACTCAGATGTTTACATCTATATGGACGGCAAAAAGCGAATCATTGAATTGGGCGATGGTCTCATATTTTACAACACATCTTGGACACTCCTGGGTTTGAATAATTTATCAAAAAGCTGTTCTAATTATTATCAAAAATTACTTTTATGCTTACAAGAATTAACTTACTAGAACCTTTCAGTTTTCAAGATGCAGTATTTCAATACACAATCCTAGATTATGGATGTTTTAACAATTGCTATCATTCTGCATTATAAAACTACATCTTATCAGGAAACACAAGCCAGTGAATACACCTTTACTTTCAAATGAGAGACCTCCACAGTCTAGAACATATTAACAGCACACATTACATACTGTTCTTCTCTTCCAAACACGTTGTTAAAAGGCCAAGCTGCCGACAAAAAGTAGTACAGTCACTGTGACTAATATTACATTTATAATAATTTACTTGCCCTTGCGGCAGCCATTTTGTATTATGACATCACAAGCCTACAATGGGTAGGGTCAGATTTTTTCGGTCTACATCAGAAGTCAATGTTCATATGACTACCTCACACTATGCCAAGTGCCATATTAGTATCACATGTTGAACGAATCTGGTGGTTTTTGACTCCCAGCTACCTCACTACTGTACCTCCACACCCGGGGCTACCACACAACACGGGCTGCACGCAACGGTAACCCTGGGCAGCAGGTTTAGAAGCAGGGTCGTGTGCCGATGTGGAAGTGCATGTAGCTGCTGGCATCTGAATAAACAGCAACTAACAATACACTGCCTAATCACCACAGACTTCAGAGGCCACCTTTATTCAGTGCTGCCTGCACGTGCCTGTGACTCGAAATCACAGATACAACATACCGACACCATTGAATAAAGGGCTGCTGCGTTGTTATCCCAAGTCACACCACACAGAAAGTCACAATAGTGAGTTACAGTAAAGGAACGCATCATTCAGGTACATTCATTTAGTTATTCCAAAAAGCAAAACATGCAGTAGTGTACACTAGCACATGCTGCTTGTGTGTTACAGCTCAGTACAATACTATTTTTTAAGTCCGTGGCCAATTTGCTTTGAAGAGCAGGAGATATTAACATAACATTACATGAAAGCCTGCAATCCTTGTAACAACCCTGTCTCTAACTCTCTAAGTGCAGTAGAATTGGAACATCACTAAGTACCTGTAGCAAGAAAGTAGCTTCACTGCTCTACTGTAACAGTGTAATACAGTTGAGTTGTGACATCGCACTGCTAGTACTGGAGGGATTCATCAGAGAAGGGTAACACTCTATCTGCATGCAGCTCACCCAGTGAAAAGCACAACAGTAATGTTTACACACATGAAAGCAGTTCTTAAAATGGGCAGGTACTTTCGGGTACTGAGTACTTGCTCTTCTTTAATTTGGAAGATAAGAGTAGTATCACTTCTCAGCAGGGTTGTAACACTTTTAACGGAAGAATACCAGCATTTCTGAATAGCAAGCACGTAGTGTGAGAGAAGAAGAACCTGCAGTTTCATATCTTCATATCAAGCACGACATTAAAGTGTTTAAAGGTATGTGTCTGCGAGGAATTAGAAACAGGTTGTGTATGTGTTCACTTACAAACAACATGGTCCAGGTGTATTACACATTATCTCTACTCAGACAACCTCTTTGATTACAAGAAGTGAGAAAATATAATCTTTACTATCAAAAGTAAAAAAAATATTAGAACTCACGTGGAAGTTCTGTCACTTTATAATACAACACATTCCTCTATTTCGTCACAAAGATTCTCAGGCCTGCAGCATCCTTAGGACGCATGGGAGTACGTTATCCCATGTACATAAAATAAAAGCCTATATAAGGTGGTCAAAGGGCGCGAGGCCTCTTTAATCTGCCATCTTCACTGTCCATGCTGAAAGAGTTGACCTTTCCATTTCGACTGTCTTACCAGTAAGGACCATTTTAAAATCGTAGACACGCACTAGACGTTCACGGTGAGTGATGGCGAATGCGTGTGCATTAGGATGGCAGGTGCAAGTGGACTGGTGTCCTTAAGGTGCCAACCAGCTAACGTACACTGCCTTCCCACTACACACGAAACACTGCGAGCACAGTGTAACCAAGGGTGCTGCTGCCGGGCCAGGCAGGTCATGTAAAGAGCGCAGGGTGACAGATGAGCAGGCCCGCAGCAGGTGGCAGGGTAGTAGCGACTGCTGAATTCATAGCGAGCAGCCAGCTAACAATACACTGCCTACCTGACACAGGTGGCGCGCTAACAGCCAAGCATCGTGATCAGAGAGCCAGAATTACAGATAACGCAATCTCAGAAGACCGGCATACTCTTGATGTGCCCATTTAACCCAAAAAAAAGTCCCAGGGTCGGTAAATTGTATCCATGCTGTATAAATTGGCACGTATTTTATATTTTAACAGTGGTCCACCAGATGGCGATGTTGCTCTTCATTCGATGATCCTAAATGCATCAACGTGGAGTGCAGCCAGCAGCTGCTGAAGCCTTAAGCACGGAGCAGCCAGCTAGCAATGCACTGCCTAGTCGACACACTGCTGTCACACCATTAACTTGTTTCGAAAGGCACCCTTGACGTTTTTGTAAAGCCCTAATACAGTGGTTCCCAAACTTTTTTGACCCGTGGCTCCCTTGACCTAATTGGCAGTTGGCCGTGGCTCCCCACCATTTTTTTACCCGTGCACAGGGGTGCCGCGGCGCACCCTTTGGGAACCACAGGTCTACATGAAGAATCAAGCCTAGACGTGATGAAGGGTGCAGAGAGTAGCCATCACTATCATAAACCTTTATTTGTAATCACAAAGATCTTATAAAGTACATCTCAATGCATACAACACCATCATAGAGTAGTATAAAGCACTCCCACTAAAAGTAACCAGGCTAGAGAAAGGCTGAAGGAGCTCTGTGGCGTTACAAGAAGTTTACGTGTGGTGGGCTCTGATCATGGCCGTCCGCAGAAATGTTTACGGGGGGCACATTTTTACCATTCATCACCCTCCCCCTTGCACCCTTCTCCCCCTCTCCCTTACACTTCTCCCCCTTCCCCTTGTACCCAACTCCACCTCCGTCTTGCACCCTTTTCTACCTTGCACCATTCTCCAGTCTGCCTTGCACCCTTCTCCCCTCCGTCTTGCACCCTTCTCCCCTCCACCTTGCACCCTTCTCCTCTCCGCCTTGCACCCTCCTCCTCTCCGCCTTGCACCCTTCTCCCCTCCGCCTTGCACCCTTCTCCTCTCTGCCTTGCACCCTTCTCCTCTCTATCTTGCACCCTTCTCCTCTCTACCTTGCACCCTTCTCCCCCTCCCCCTTGCACCCTTCTCCTCTCTGCCTTGCACCCTTCTCCCCTCTGCCTTGCACCCTTCTCGGCCCCCCCATTGCACCCTTCCTATCCAATGGAGGGGGCTGCCACCTGGAAAAATGGCACCATTTCAAAAAGCATGATGGACTCCCCGCGCCTAAAAATTAATGTGTCTGTCTGTAACGCAACTGGTGCTAATGTAAAGCGCTCTGATGCCTTCGGGTGGAGTTCGCACTATATAAAACTGTAAAAAAATACTTGGTAGGGGGCCTTGTGCTGCTTTTGGGTCAGCAGGGTCAGGGTGAGATCAAATCACAGAAACCAGGATGTGATGAGCAGGAGGTGTGGGCAAGCCTATGGAACAGAATTATATGGCTGACTCGGATTGAAATATGAACCTGCAAAAATGCTGCATCCACTGTCACGTCGCTATATAATGAAGGGACGCAGATGAGGGATTAGGACAGTAAATCTGTATTTCCTCAGCTTGCAATGCCCCAAAACCATATTTTTGTATGCTGATTATTTTGACCTCAATATAATAATGTGAACACTTGGATCTGACTAGAAAGCAAAGTCAACAGTCATCTCTTTTTTTACATATTTACAATTTGAGGCACATGGCAGAAAAGTGATTTGCTCGCAATCACTCATTTTTTTATTCAAGTACCGAAACTTACATCCTGGCAGTCAGCGCTAAACTCACCAAAGGGCTCATGCCCAGTACAGAGGCATTTTACAACTTTTGTGGAAAACACAGAGCTGAACTTCCAATGTATTCCCGCTCTATATTGTACCAAGAAAAACGTCTTCAATCATGACAGAAAACAAGACGAACAGGCGCGGATGCACCCGTTCCAGGGCCGGGGAGTCATTCTCGGGTTCGGAGCCCCTGACAGGAAGTGCACCTGTGCAGCACTTAGGACCCATTACTTATCCTTTTACAAATTAAGCACTGTCATCAATCACTCATTCAGATGCAGAGTGCGAGGATCACGTGAACTGGCAGCACAAAGGATAGGGAGGAATTGAGGCTGCAATTTCCAGGACCCACATCCTGCACCGTGGCACGGCGCCCCTGGCTTCTAATCACGGCGCACTGGGGCGCCGCGGCGCACACTTTGGGAACCACTGCCCTAATATATTGGTATCATGCTTCAGGTTGACCAGGCTACGACATGGCACCTTCCATTCTCCAATGCAATAGTATCCAGCTAATGTAATACATTCAGCGTTGCAGTGTCTGTGAAGCAGCCAACACATAGCCAGTTTTTGTACAGAAAGATATGTTTTTATTAGGTCCCTAGTTTATCCTATGTTCTTACCGCATGGATTCTGGAAACATCAATTACAACATGAAACAGCCCCTAAGAACAGTATTGTACACGTCCACTATCAATTATGCAAAGGATTCCAGCTAAAAAGAAACGGGTTGCGATTGTTTGAAACTCTAAGCGCCATCCTGAGATAACTTATGCTTTGCAAATAAGATTATGTAAATATGAATTTGCACGAAAAGCGTCACAAAACATTTATATGACAAAGATGTTTTTAAATCAAGTTTGAATTCGATTTTACTACATAGGACTTTCGTTTCCTGATAGAGAAATGAGTCCGCCCCCACAGTTCATGAAATATAAAACCATATTGGCAAAATTCCCATCTCATTAAAGCCTGGATATCTGGGCACGAATGCCACAGGTTGTGCTAAAAAGGTTGCCTTTACTAACCGAAAATGCTACAGGCTTTAGCCTTTCCTTGCCACATATTTCACCCAGTCGTCCACATAAATGTATTATCTATTGCCACATAAATCCAGCGGACTTGATTATAATGCTAAACTGCACACCACATTGGGCAAGTCAATTATCTTATATGGGTGTGCTTATGTTGTTAGTCCCGATAATTAGTTTGAGTTCTGACAATCAACTGAAACCGTTACAATATTCATCATCTATTCTGTCCTTGCGGCATAAGGTTGTCACGAGTGCAAGAAGTGCACCCTGCCTCAGCATCAACATTTATGGCGCTTTCTCTCACTGCACGGATTTTACAGTTACCAAGGATTCACGGGCCGAGATCAGCACGACAGAACTTACCTTGGTTGCTTTCTGGGAGCTCAGCCTTCGGTTCTTTTTCAGATCTCTGTCCAGTGTCTTCATGATGCTCTCCTTAGAGAAAAACGGAAATTTAGTAATGACTTGTATAAGCTCCAAAAATAATATAGTAGCACTCTGCACGACGCTCTCAACCACACTGCATTGCTCAGGATGAATGTCCTATCGGGTCACTTGTAATGCATGCCACTGTCACACAGATATAAGCAGCACCAATTAAGGAGGCATTTACCCACAGCATGTCTTCGTCTGTTTTGATTCGACGAGAGGCGAGCCTTTGCAGCTTCCACTCCATCTGTAATGCAAGGATAGTGAGATCTATGTATGTAGGGGAGCTGCAGGTATGAGGGCAGAGGTAAGTCCTGTTGTAAGAGTTCAATGCTTCTCTGCAGCCTGCTGTTGTGATACTGCCCTGAATGGGGATGGCGGGGCCCCAGACTTCTCACGGCTGCTCCACCTGCTCCCTTGCCCACTGATGCTCCCAACGGGACCAGCCCTGCATTTAAAGAGACTGTGTCGGCGGCTGGAGGAGCGGGAAGCAGATCGCTTCAAGCCGATTGGCCAGAATGAATCTTGTGACGTAACGTGCAGGGGTGGGGCTGGCGTTTCTGTCAGATTATTGTGGCATGTTGTGGGGCAGAGTCCTGGTGCTGGCGAGAAACCGAGGAGCGCCTACGGGTCTCCCTAAAAGAGACGAGCGCATTGAAAGCAAGGAAAGTGTCTTTCCGGCGTATGGATACCGTCAGAGTACATGGCCGGGCCCCTGCTGCCCTGTGATTTTCATAGTATCGAATCCAAAACGTTTCATGCGACATGTACCCTCTGCCGTGGGGAATATGTTTGGAGTGGAAACGTGTGAATTAGTTTAATGCGGATTGTGGACTCACTTATACACTGACATATGATTTGAGGTAGAGCAAAAGCTGACTAGCATTAAAGGAACCGTCATGGAGGCAAACTCGCATACGCCACGCACTCAGTTATAGTTTATAAAGCAATAATGTTTTTTTTACGAATTGAACTGATTCTTAACTTAGAGTCCGAAGGAGGGTAAACGATTGCCAATTTCTAAATCTCTTAGGAACTTGCCATTTCGATAAGCCGCTTGATGAAAAGACACGTTTGGCATGCATTACACTTTAGAAACAAACGACTCTGTATGCACTGTTGTATCTCAAATTCACGAATAGGGTAAGCATGAAACTTGAACTGTCCCTTTGTAGACTGCCTTTTTGTCCGAACGCTTTCTCTGTAGCTAGCAACACGCTCTGTCCTAAGATGGCCGACCTATAATGCGCTCAGCCGTAAACTGTAGTCTGTCTTTTGTGTCCACAGTATTGTTTACAGAACTCTGTAATAAAGGCAGCAAACTCCTGCCCCCTTTCTCCTCCCTTCCCGGTCAGCTGAGCGGCAAAATAGACTCAGAGCGGTGGCACACGCGGCGGGCAAATAGGCGGCACACGCTCCAACTGCCAGCACCTAGAACTGACGTGATGTGTAATTATAAGATGGCAAACAAAGCTCTGCCAGGGGCCGCACTCAAGGGAAGAGACGCTCAACCAACGGATTTTTTAGAGACTCTAAATAAACAGTGTCGCGAGGCAGAAAGCAGCAACGGAGTATCTCCCTGAAAATAAAACAGTATACTGGCAGCAGGCATGAACCGGGTCTTAATCTATTAAATGTTTGTTCTAGTTCTCAGTTGATCATTCTCATGGTTTTAGGAAGTCGATTTTTTCCGCGATCTTAATTTTGGCAGTCAGGTTACACAATAACAGATGATTAATACAGTATCGTAAAAGAGAAACGTCTCCTATATGCTTCGTGTTATTAAACACTACTAATTTTACAGGAAAATAGTTTCATAGCACACCTTAGAATAAAACGCAATTACAATACTCAATATTCCTATAACACTACGTCCAGACAACTACATCTCCACGGTTACAATTTGTATTACATTAAATGTAAGAGTTCTCATAACTGTTGCGATCTGAGTTAATTATGCTATGAATAGTGTTGGCAACTTTCAGAACATTAACAGAAAAAGCGCGAGCCGGGCCAGGGTCCGGCTTGGCTGTAGGAACCAATCACTGTATTTGAGACATTTATTAAAAATTGACATTTTTAAACATAAATTGAGAAAATGGAATGCCCTCCCATATCCCACACACGAATGCCATTAGTACACTGAGAAGCGACTCCGTTGTCATGTGCACCGTTTATGTGGTCTTGAGTTCTCATACATTGAGCAACACTGAAGCTTATTAATTTACACCTGAACTCACATAAATCATGATGCTTTTATGCAGTAATGAAAAAAAAGAGGCACGAAATACAATATTTTAGTATGTCTTTATATCTCAATTTTTACACCAAAGGCGCTTTGCCTTTAATTCTTGGCGCATGAGGTCAGAACGAGGGTGGCAGACAGAAGCCACATGAAGTCTCGGCTCGTTTTGAGCTCGATGGTCCAAGAGGACCTCGAGCTGAGCCAGAGGCATCTGTCCCGAACCTTCAGTGGCTCACCCACATCTGTTTTTGTAGAACATGCTCTCAAATCACCAGGAGTATGAAAGCAGCGCAGGCCCCTGTGTGGCGTAAAATGGGTTACATGACGACTACTAGCACAGAGACCCGTGGAAATGTCAAACCATCCGGTGCCTGCTTCGACACACTGCTCTATTAATCACAATGAACGTATTTCCCTAGGTCGACTGTCTGTCTTTTTAAAAACGTACAACCGTTTATGGATTTTGCGAGAATTACACCAAATCCAAGTCGTTGTACGGGTGTAGTATCATGATTAGATTTCCTTTGTGGGTGCATCGTTTCTATGTCAATATTAAGTCAAGTCTCACAATTTACTAAGCATTGATACTACTGGTTTACCCAGTGCAAATACCAATTGAACAGTTACAAATGGTTTAGAAGTTTAAGACTCTATATAATTAACATATTTATTAACTAATATTGTTCATTTCTAGTAGATCTATATACGGGACATACGTTTTCGGACTTTCGACTATATATATTCAGAACGAAAAAATCCAGTGGTTACATGAGAATATACCCGGGAATCGGTAGATAGCGTTGACGTTGATGACAAGCTTGCGGGCTGAAAAAAATAAGCAGGACATTTCGCCTTGTAACAGTCGTTTATTAGGTGTCAGAAGTGTATATGTCGAAACAGGATTCACGATTCACCCTGGCATTGTAATGATCGTTGAACAGTAAGGCACTCAGGGGCATATATGCCCCCCTGAAACTTAACCGAGAGAGAATACATTGCTTTGTTGTGAATTAAAGTAAAAATAAAAAAATTGCATCACTTGATTTCTCCGACACTTTTTTCTAACTACAGATGCGACAAGAGAATACATGAACTCAGCCAAAGTGAGACGTGCAAGTATAAACTTTTTCAATTTGATTGCTCTAAATCCTGCAACGGTTTAAACGAATATATTATTAAACGAAACCTAAGAGGGTATATGTATACGGCTAATGTATCGACTTGATAATGTTTGGCCTGGGTCAATAGGGAATTATGGTGGCGTGTTCCTCTTCCGCCGAGCGGACAACTCGCTCCTATTTCCCATTTCAGTAAAACGGATCGACGGACGGGTGAAGGGTTGGATGAGTGGGTGGGTTGCACGGATTTTATGGACGCATATGTGTGGTTCGAGGGATGAACGGACAAAACGGTGAGTGAATGAACCAGGTAACGAATGAGTACTATCGCTCCTAGACCATCAGTTTGCAATGACGGCAGCAACGCAAATGGTTTTGCACGTGCTGTGGTTTGCAGAGTAAAAGCGTGGCACGCTCAGAGCACTGCCCGTTTCGAAAAGAATGGCTAGGCAGAAAACCACCCTCGTTTTACGAATTAAGGACTTGTAGTTCATTGGTTTATTTAATCTCCACGTCTGCTACAAGAGGGACACGATTTCCAATAAATCTCTCCATTAGATCCAGTTGAACAATATACTTTTCATTCAATGAATTATCATGAATTCAATGAATTATCAGTAAAGCAGCTCTAGATCGTGTACTACCGACTCAAACTGTGAACAGCTGCAGGTCCGACATATGTCCACCAGAGGCCGCCCTGCCACACTTTTATGAAGGGGTACACGTTCAATAAACGGGTAATATATTCCTCCTTCCCAGGCCTTTGGCACGTGCTGGAGAGGTGGCTTCTCGTCCTGTCCTGTCACTTGGCATTTGCTTTGCTGCCCGAAATGACTTAGATTGATGGTCATTTTATTTACATTGTATGGCTATGTTAACCGAAAGTATCTAGAACTAGATAGCAGTGGTTCTTAACCTATGGTCTTGGGTTCCCCTGGGGTATAAATATATTTTGAGTTTTATATAGCTCGAACTAGACCCCAGACATCGGGTATCAGAGCGCTTTACATGAGCACCAGTTTCGTTATAAAAGGACACATTCATTCTTTTTGTTGTAAGTGGGAGAATTAAAAAAAAGAATCGGGAGAATGCATTTCTCTCATAGGCTTCAATTGAAGTAGAGGCAATTTCAGGTGGGAGATGCCGCCAAATAAATACATTTTCGAAGCAAAAAGATTGGGGGTCTCCTGCCTGTATTGGGTCTATTGGCATGCATACTGGAGGGCCGTGATACCCACTCAGGGCTTCCGCAACTGTTTAGAAAATTAAATAATATTAATACATTGAGTGTGTGTGTGTGTGTGTGTGTGTGTATATATATATAAGAATTATTTGATGGGTTAGCAATATTACTCATCGCCCTTCCATTACGAATTGGATAACCATAGACATGTTAAGTAGTATGTTTTCAATATCTATGATCACATGGTGTTCACTATTGCATTTAAAAAAAAAATGGCACACATTAGCTAGACTATCTGTGAGCAAGGGCATCCGCCCGAAACGCGTCAGACCGTTGTGCTGTGGTGTAATAAAACAACTTTTGCCTGAAAATTTGAGACTCGCCGTGGTTTCTGTTCGCCAGATACGAGCTGGAGGTGCAGGGCCAGTATTCTTGAATACAATTCACGGAAGGTGGTTGCTTCCGTTGCGAATCCACTCCTCGTAAGCAGTCCGCCATCATCAACCAATGTGCTCGCTTCTTCGTGGTAACGGAATTTGATGACTGACCCTGCCTGCAGCACGGAACTAGTCGATAGTGACACACCCACATCTACAGCAAACTCGGCTCGAACAAACGCCGAAAGTGAATCCGTGCAGTGAAAACGGACCGTTGAGCAGTTTGTTATTCTACGGCGAGTAATACTGTGGGTGAGTGTTCCATATACTGCATTCAAGGCGGTGGGGAGGACAACAGGCAACAATCGGGTGGCCGGGGAAACTGTACGGCACCCGTGTAAAAAATAACTTTTTATAAACCATTGTGACTAACACAGCGCACTCTGCATGTCTGCTGAAACAGTACGAGGCGGGGAGGCGGCCTCTGTAACACTATTCTCCAATCTTCCCAAGGTATCTGATCGAGGGGGAACAGCTGCTGCACAAACGAACATTCTGTCTAATGAAGGCAAAATTAAAAATCTAATGAAACAGATGGAAAAGTGCATGCGGAGCGAGGCTACTAAATGGTGGGAATATAAATCATTATCAATGTACCTAGCAGAAGGTCGAGTCCCACGGGGGCTTCGTATAGTCTTAGCCCCAAGTTACGAAAAGCCCAATCCGGAAATGCTTAAAGAGTGGGGGCTCAGTAACCTGGAAGCATCAGGGAATTTGGTCAAGATTCTGATCAAATATGCTGAAATCGATCGCATATCATTACTGGAGGAAATGGAAGAAATTAATGAAGAATTGTTAAAATTGGAACCAAACGACTTAATTGCAACATCTAGAAAGGAATTACAAGAGCGCCTAGTGAAACATGAAGACAAAATTAAGGCGCGTAAGGTGTACAAGTTTGCGCGCGACAAGGAGGACTACGAGCAGGGTCGCATATACACGTTTGCGCGCAAATATCAAAATGCTAAAAAAACAAGAATGAATCAGAAAACAACTGCGCCCATGAGTGCTCCCATAAATGCAACAAGAATGCCACAACCTGTGCGTACAGATACTAACTCAGGTCAGAGTGATGAAGAAACATCAAATAGCAGTGTCTATTCTGATGATAGTACAACAACAGGGGCAATCTCTGGAGAACCAACAACAGTGTTAGATTTAGGAGAGGAGGTTGATTTTTTAGTGAAGGCTCGCCTCCAATCACTACGTTCAAGAAATCAGCAGCAGCCATAACTGCAGCCACAAAAAGGGCAAAACTCAACCAACGCAGGAGGGAACGCCGTAAAAAACACAAACTCAAACAAAAAAAAGAAACAACATTGGCGGAACAGAAATTAAATGACAAGACAATAGTAAATCTCTCCTCCACGACGCTTACAGAGGCAGAAAAACAATTATTAAGCCTGGGGTTGAGTTTTTGCCCAATAAGTGACTTTAACTATTCAAAGACCAGAATAGATGTCTTTCGATATCTACGCAAACTTAAATTGCGCAAGTTCTTCAATATCAAGGATGGTCTCAATGAAATGGAACCAACCAATATGGAACTGAACCCTACCACGCTATTAGCTCATGACACCAGAGCATTACTTACCTTGCACCAAATGGGAGATACTAATGACAGTACAGACTTCAATCCAGCTCAGAGACACCAACATCAACCAAATAGGAGCAGGCAAACCTGCCTCCAATTTCACACCGACCATGCCCCGAGACGCCATCGACTCATTTCATGAGGTGGTGACAGCAGATCTCAAAAAATTACATCACCAAATCAAACATCGCAAAAGACAAAAAAATGATAGGGACAAATTATACTGGGCACTTATGACCAAATTGAAAACTGACTATAAAAACATTGTCTGTAGTTCAGATAAAGGAGGTAACATCGTGATTTGGCCGCAAAAAGATTATATCAACGAGGCACCCAGACATCTCTCAGATATCACATGTTATCAGAAAGCCAGTGTAAAAGAATATGATAAAGCGAGAGACACTCTTAAAAAAATGCTTTACAAATACAAGATAGAGGGCCTAATTTCCATGCAGGAGTTCAAGTTCCTCGATGTAGAGCATCCAGTCATGCCCAGGTTATATTTAATCCCTAAAATCCACAAGGAAATTCTACCAGTTCCATGAAGACCGATTATATCGGCAATTGACAGTATGGCGGAACACATCGCTATTTATGTGGAATATTTTTTGCAGAATTTGGTAAAAGATTTGCCCACCTATGTGAAGGATACGGGAGACTTTCTGCGCAAGATAAAGAATACTCCTTGGACATCGGACTCTGTATTTATTGCCCTGGACATTGAGTCCTTATATACTTGTATTGAACACAGCACAGGACTGAGGGCACTTGAATCTTTCCTAGGGACTCGACCCTTAAATTGTTACAATCATAACAAGATGATTACAGAGCTTGTCACATGGAGTTTATATAATAACTACTTTGTCTTTGGAAAAGAGATTTATCTGCAGAAAAGAGGTGTGGCTATGGGGGCCTGCTTCTTTCCCAGCTATGCGTGCTTGCACGTAGGCTGGTGGGAGAAGCAGGTCCTCATGGGAAAACATCATGACACTTACTCTAAACACATAGTACAGTGGATACGGTTTATCGACAATGTATTTATGATTTGGAGGGGTGATGAAACCAGTGCCATCGATTTTATTGAACAGCTCAACATTAACCAAGAAAATCTGAAATTTACATATAAAACGAGCAAACAAACTGTAGATTTCTTGGATGTCAGAGTATTTGTTAAAACTGTTAAAAATGGAAAAATTGCATCCACCTTATTCAGAAAAAAACACGGCGGGAAACTCTGTTCTCCACGCCAGCAGCGCACACCCTCGCCATGTCGTTGACAACATCTCCTACGGGGAGTTGCTCCGAATAAAAAGGATTTGTAGTACAGAGGAAGAATTAGCAGTTTGCACTACTCAAGCCCTCAAGAGATTCAAAGACAGGGGATATAGTGACAGAGTGCTTAAAATGGCTACTGATAAGTTGAAGGAAAGATCCAGGGAATCCCTGTTGAGCCCCTCAGAGGTCCCCACTCCGGAAACTACTAATATCAAAGATGACCCAAGTCTGAGGTTTGTGACAACATACAACTGTCAGGAACGACGCATCAGAGCAATTTTAACAAAAAGTTGGCCCATACTTATGACCGATGTTGTCCTAGCACCCCAAGTAACGTGCAGACCTAACATCACCTATCGTAAGGGCCCCTCCATGCGCAAACATGTCTCTAATTTATTCCCTGAACTCATGAAAACAGAATCTTGGTTACAACCCCGGCCGGGGTTTACTAAATGTTCTAGTTGTAGGGCATGCAAGTTTGGCATCAATACTACCAAATATGCCACTCCGTTTAGTCCAACTCTGTTACCAATTAAGGGCATCTTTAATTGCAAGACGGAGTATGCTGTTTATGTTCTGACGTGCACCTGCGGCCTGAGGTATGTTGGGAGTACCAGGCTTCAGGTGCATGTCAGAATCTTGCAGCATCTCCGAGCCATAGTCAACAACGACAGCTCCTATCCTGTCGCAAGAGTGTCTCAATTACTATGTATTGGCTGCTGTCCCCAAACCACGCAGGGGTGGCGATAAAGATAAGATGCTAAGGCAACTCGAATCAAAAATGATTCTCGAGTTGGACAGCAAAGTGCCTAACGGCCTTAATACAACGGAGAATTTATATAATTTCCTATAGACCATGTAGCTATTCTTCCGTCTGTCTACATCCTATCCCAGTCTGGTTCCTACTAACATTAGTCTAACTATGACCGCCTCCCACGCTCATTTGATGATTTACTGTTTCTTGGCCATTTTTAACTGTATATATTTTCCATATAGATGCAGAAATTGATTTTAATACTCTACTGCACCATGGAATTCACCTGTTTTTTTTTCTTACAATACACATATAATTTTTACCATACACTTCAATATAGTCTTTTATGATTCAAAGAAGGGTTGCCATCATTATTGATGTCCCTACTGTCTTCTTCTATTCATAGTAATTAGATATTTATATTTATTGCTATAGTCTGTTTTAGTATTTATACCATTTTGCGTATTTTGCACAATTATGATGTTTACATTTACATATTAACTGCTCAATTTTTAATATGTTATTTAATTTTGATAATTTTTCTATACTATTTATTGATTTTTAACCAAATCGATATAATATTATCAAATGCGTATATTTGCACAGTCAATATGTTTACATTTGCAATATATATTGCATGTTTGTTATATGTTTACATCTGCATTTTTTGCACAAATACAATTCAGACTACCTCGCTAATATCCTGCATTCATGCAGATATATTTTTCTTATGAAATTGTCAGTAGAGATGATTGTCTCTCTCTCTCTTTTTTTTTTTAATTTCTGAATTTATTCAGTATATGAATTATTTGATGGGTTAGTAATATTACTCATTGCCCTTCCATTATGAATCAGATAACCATAGACATGTTAAGTAGTACGTTTTCAATATCTATGATCACATGGTGTTCATTATTGCATTTAAAAAAAAAAAAATGGCACACATTAGCTAGACTATCTGTGAGCAAGGGCATCCGCCCAAAACGCGCCAGACCGCTGTGCTGTGGTGAAATAAAACAACCGTTGCCTGAGAACTTGGGACTCGCCGTGGTTTATGTTCGCCAGATACGAGCTGGAGGTGCAGGGCCAGTATCCTTGGATATATATATATATATATATATATATATATATTCACTTAAAAAAACATAGGTTTCAGGCCTTATATAGTTAGGAATTAGCTTTCAAAAAGCCATTGAAATTGCTCCTATATAGTTAGTTGTACTAACTATATTTCGCGCACCCGCAATCCACTGCTGATGATGTCGCATATTACATCATTCATGACATGGTCAGTGACATCAATGATGGCATCACTGATGACATCTCAAATGACATCACTGATGACATCTCATTTGACATCACTGATGACATCACTGATGACATCATCCAGTGACTGTGTGTTTCTGTAAAGTTTAAATATGTTTTACATATTGAAGAATGAGTGGATGTATAAGTGTCTGGATGAAGGATTTAGTAGGTGTGTGACTGACTGTATGAGTGAGTGATTAAATGTGTCTTACTAAATGCATGGGTTAGTGTCTAAACTGTCTGAATGTGTGCATCAGTATGTCTGTTGTTGTGTAAGCTGCTGCATGTGTTGATCAGTAGCTATATGAGTGGCTATATGGGTTATTGATTGGTTGCCCAAGTATTTGAATGGGAGACTGAGTGTGTGTGTGGGTGGCTGGGAGGTGTGTGACTCTGTGCATAGATGTGTGAGCAGTTGATTCACTAGGTGTATGATTTCAAGAGTGCATGTGGAAACAGCTATATGGGCGGTTGACTGCGTGCATGGGTGTGTTGGTGAGTGAATGGATATCTCAGTGCTACATGTCCAAGTAAGTACCTATGTAAAACACAGTGCATGTGAGAGTTGGCATATATAAATGACTATACATGAGAGCCAGTGAATGTGCAAGTGGCCGTATGGATCATTGTGTACTTTTATCAGTGATTGTATAAGAGAGTAAGTATGTGTTAGTATATGTTTGAATAAGTAAGGTGTTGTGTGTATAACTGTATAGTTGAGGAAATGGAAGTGTGATTGATTCTTTGCATGACTGACTAGGTGTGTGAGTAACTCCATGGATGAGTGGCAGTGTGTGAGTGTCTGTATAGGTGTATGAGTGCATATGATAGTGTTGTATTGATGAGTGACTGTATGTATGAGTGATTCTATGGGTGAATGAATGAATGTGTGTGTAGACCTAGGAATCAGTGAATGTGTATGTAGTAACTGGTATTGGTGTGTCAATGGTTTCAAGAATGGTAGTCTGTATTTAACACTGGGTGTATCAAAGGTTATATTAGAGTGTGAGGAGGTGCATCGTATTATCACATGAATTATATCATCAGTGATGTGATCAGTGATGTCAAATGAGATGTCATCAGTGATGTCATTTGAGATGTCATCAGTGATGTCATCAGTGATGTCACTGACCACGTAATGAATGATGTAATATGTGACATCATCAGCAGTGGATTGCGGGTGCGTGAAACATAGTTAGTACAACTAACTATATAGGAGCAGTTTCAATGGTTTTTTAAATGCTAATTCCTAACTATATAAGGCCTGAAACCTATGCTTTTTCAAGTGAATTTGCAAGGTTTGTAAAATGCTAATTCCTAACTATATAAGGCCTGAAACCTATGGTTTTTTAAGTGAATTTGCTAGGTTTTTTAAATGCTAATTCCTAACTATATAAGGCCTGAAACCTATGGTTTTTTAAGTGAATTTGCAAGGTTTTTTAAATGCTAATTCCTAACTATACAAGGCTTGAAACCTATGGTTTTTTCAGTGAATTTGCAAGGTTTTTTAAATGCTAAATCCTAACTATATCAGGCGTGAAACCTATATTTTTTTTCAATAAATTTCAAAGGTTTTGTAAATGCTAATTCTATTAGCGGATAACGTTTATATATGTTATTTTCCTTCTGGGACCACCTGAGCAGCCATCTTGTTTCTCAGGAGAAGTGAGGCACAAGAGAGCACAAAACAAGAGTGGAAAACGCAAAAAGGTGGCAGGGTTGAGACCCCCTGACCCCCTAGCCCTTCTCAGGGGTCCCAGAATGACCACCAAGTGCAATTTTTAATTTTTTTTTTAAATCGCGGAGTACGCGCACGGTATGCGTACCGTACGCGTACGGTGCGCGTACCCCGTGATTTTTTTTTTTTTGCCCTTGCGGGTCCTTTTGGGACCCCCTGAGAAGGGCTAGACAGTTGGGGGGTCTCTACCCTGCCCCCTTTTCATGTTTTCTACTCTTGCTTTGGACTCTCTTGTGCCTCAGTTCTCCTGAAAAACAAGATGGTGGCCAACACTTCCTGGTTTGAACAGTGCGCGTATGGTGAGCGCATAATTTGCTCAAATTCAATTTTCTCAACAACTACTGGAGGAATTTTCACAAAATATAGAAAAGGCACTACTGCATACCTGTCCCTACCATTTTGCCAAGTTTGGTGTAATTCCGTTCAGCCGTTCAGGCTGTAGCCGTGTCTAAAAGTCCCATAGAAAATGCAATTTGAAACATTTCAAATTCAATTTTCTCAAGAACTACTGGAGGGATTTTCACCAAACATAGCAAAGGCACATCTGCATACCAGGCCCTACCATTTTGCCAAGTTTGGTGTAATTCCATTCAGCCGTTCGGGCTGTAGCCGTGTCTAAAGGTCCCTATGGAAATTAACATGGTGAAAACATGTTTTGGGATCCCCCTTTTTTTACGGCCCCCGCTTGACGAATCCCCCCGAAACTTTCAGGGAAGGAGCGTAGCGGAGCGAAGCAATTTTAAGGAAAATTACACGCAGATTCCTCAATCGACGCCAAAGTTATTCCCAATAGAATGTTGGGGATTTCCTATGGCAACTAGGTCCTAACTATATATACCTAGGTAATTATATATAAATTATATATATATATATATATATATATATATATATATATATATATATATATATATATTCAAAGTCCACAGTTACCCAAAGGTGCGGGGCTCACCCTCCCAACAGCGCGTTTAATTTAAAGCAAGAAATAGGAGCATCCAGCGCCAGCAGTGCCTGACGCGTTTTGGGCTACGCCCTTCCTCTGAGGCTTACTGCTTACTCAATGACTGCCAACAAAAAAAACTCCAGAAATACTCCCATTTTTATTCAAATATTGCACTCAGGTGAGTATAATAACATCAAAGCCTTCTGGGACTGGTAGTCCTTAACATGAAACCCCAGTGGGCTGCTAGCAGACATCAAGTAAAATATGGTTCCAATTCACAGGTGCTTCTGCTCAGTTCTCACCCTCACAAGTAGACACCAGTTGTATCTGCAGCACTGATCATAGACCAGCAGCGGAACTGTTTGAATCCACAGCAGTGCACCCCCCGGCCGGGTCGGCCGTAATTTATGCAAAGTCCACAGTTACCCAAAGGTGCGGGGCTCACTCTCCCAACAGAGCGTTCAATTTAAAGCAAGAAACAGGAGCATCCAGCGCCAGCAGTGCCTGACGTGTTTCGGGCTACGCCCTTCCTCTGAGGCTTACTGCTTACTCAATGACTTCCAACAAAAATAACTCCAGAAATATTCCCATATTTATTCAAATATTGCACTCAGGTGAGTATAATAACATCAAAGCCTTCTGGGACTGGTAGTCCTTAACATGAAACCCCAGTGGGATGCTAGCAGACCTCAAGTAAAATTTGGTTCCAATTCTCGGGTGCTTCTGCTCAGTTCTCACCCTTACAAGTAGACGCCAGTTGTATCTGCAGTGCTGATCGTAGACCAGCAGCGAAACCGGGGAGCGCACAGCTGTGGATTCAAACAGTTCCGCTGCTGGTCTACGATCAGCGCTGGCAGCCCACTGGGGTTTCATGTTAAGGACTACCAGTCCATAAGGCTTTGATGTTATTATACAGACCTGAGTGCAATATTTGAATAAATATAGGAGTATTTCTGGAGTTCTTTTTGTTGGCAGTCATTGGGTAAGCAGTAGGCCTCAGAGGAAGGGCGTAGCCTGAAACCCATCAGGCACTGCTGGCGCTGGATGCTCCTGTTTCTTGCTTTAAATTGAACGCGCTGTTGGGAGAGTGAGCCATAAGTGCGATTAAGCGATAGTTTGCCGGGTCTGCCCTATCACCTCCCTTGAAAATCGGATTAATGATTGACCCTTTCCAACATGCGGGTAGGGTATTTATTAAACTGATTTCGTTGTAGAGACCTGATGACGATTTTGCCCAGTAGTTAGGATCAGCCCTGAAAATGGCTTGGGGGATGCACTTTGGGCCTGGGGCCCCATCGTGGCGGCCCTTTTTAAAATTATTTTGGCAATTTCTTCAGCTATGTAGCATTGACTTCAGGGGCTGGAATGGGACTGAGATCTTGTGATCCAGGGTGGTTCTTCCCTGAGAATTTTGAGACAAGAGTTTTGTTGTTACTATTAGTTACGCTTTTCGTGAATGCTGTGTGATCTTCAAATGTTTGACGTAGATTAACTACCCAGCCGTTCTCTGATACCGAGGCATTATTTATCACTTTTTTTTATCTTATTGTGACGTTTACTAATTCCCAAAAGAGCCCGTTGTTTCCTTGTTTGGCACTAAAAAGTAACTTCGTCCAGAAAGTCTCCTGTTGTACTTTCTGATCCTTCCAGATTTGAATTTTATACAGCCTCTTGATATTCTTTTTTTCCCGCCAGGTGTGATTTGGGACTTTCTGTGTATTATTTTTCCTCATTTCCTTTCTCAGTTCTTTTCTTAGCGAGTAGGCTTTGCTGGACATATCTGTATCAGGCTTGAACATTCTGGTCTGTGCATAATTAATTTTAGGTGCCTGAGTTAATAATTTGTTCGTGAAGATGGACCAGTTCTCTACTGAATTATCGCCAGATACAATCTTTGCTTCAAATATTTCTTTTGCTAATGATGTTAGTTCAGGCAGTGTTTTCACTGACCATCTTATTCGTTTCAGGTTTGTTGTTGTCAATTGACCCATCTCCATGGGAGCCGGGCGATGTTTTAGATAGCCTCTTTCCAGTTCGAACACTTGATATGAATGATCACTTCGAGTTGAGTGCTTGATCATAAATTTTATCATGCAAGCGAGTAAAGGAAGCGTTAAAATTGTATAATCTAAGATTGACTGTGAGTGGGCACCCTGATAAGTCCACCGCGGGGGAGTGTCATCTTTGGTTCTACCGTTTAGGACTCACAAGCTTAGATGTTCTAGTGCCAAGACCAGCTTTTGCCCCTCCAGGTCGTATCTCTTTATTGAAGAGGATGATTGTGAAGGAACAGACCATAGTTCGTTGTCGGCTATCAGCTGGTCATCATCATCTGGTGTATGTATTAAATATGAATTAAAGTCGCCGGTTATTATTATCTCCCAGGCTGGGTTTTCATATCTGATAGAGGTGATTATCGACATTAGTTTTTCAGATTGTGCCTCTTTTCTCCTGGCATTTGGATGAAAGTAGAGATTTATTCAAATTACTGTTGTCTGATTTTTAGGCCCCTGGACCATTTTAATTACTTGTAAGTCTGAAGTCGTACTCGATAGTTGTTCAGTTTTTATATTTAGAGCTGTTGATATATATATTGCTAAGCAACCCTTCGGCCTTCCATGTTTATGTGTTCTAGTTGCCGTTACATGGTGGAGAGTGTAGTTGGCCACTTCCTTGCACTCTATCAGCCATGTTTCTTGGAGAGCGATGATGTCATAATACTCCCAATATACTGGAGCATTGTCTTCCTCTAGTTCTTTTTTTGCACCCGCGATATTCCAGGATAGAATTTTTACAATGCTATTATTGGTGCTTTTACCATCCGTGGCGAGTCATTCTATTTTCCGGGCGTTTAGGGCTGTGGCCATCCAATTCCATTTGTTACTATCTTGTTGTGGGGTTTGACTCCCCGTGACATCTTCGGATGGGTTTATTTTTCCTCTAGTGTTTTGAAGTACTGAGTACCCTGGGTCGATCTGTTGCTCATTTTTTGATTTCTTTGGCAAAATTTGCAAAGGTGTAGGATATCGTCGCTTAGTTGGTCTTGTCATTGTAATGCCCCAACCTTCGAACTCTTGTCTGGCATTCATTATTAGAGCTACTATTTCATCATTTTTCAAGGTCGATAGTGTTTTTTCCATGCTGCTATTTTCTTCTTTGTCAATAAATTCAATTGACAGTAGGTCTGAAATAGTCAAATGCTTTAAGATAGAAATTTCAGCTATACGTCTTAATATGTTCCCTCTGTTGAGGAGGTCTTGTTGCCCCTGAGAGATATAATGGGGGGTTAATATGATCTGTTTGTTCCAAATATTTTCTTGCCTGTTACCCGATTGTTTAACTATAGGTGGTGAACATTGAAGTACCTCTCTTGGACTGATTCCATGTCTGACTCCTGTTTGCCTATTGATTTTGATTATAATTTTTTCCTTCAAAATGTCTTCTTTTGGGGAGGTTTGTTTGCTCCAGCTCAGCGGTGGCTTTTGTTTGCACTGAGTTATTCCTAGAATCAGATGATTGCTTCACACAAGTCGGTTCTGATATCTCTCTTTGATTAATTCCATATCTGTCACCTATTTGTATATTGATTTTAGTTGTCAATTTTTCCTTCAATATATCTTCTTTTGGCAAGTTTCTTTGCTCCATCTCAGGGATGCCCTTTTATTTGCACTGGGTTGATCCTAGATTCCGATGATTGCTTCACATGAGTCCGTGCCGATACCTCTCTTTGATTAATTCCTGGTCTATCCCTTGTTGATTTGTTTTTTTTATTTTTATTTTTTTTAAATATTTATTGTATTTGCCAACTGTACACAGCTTCGGCAAGCCTGCAACCCTGGGGCCGGCAGCGTGGAATATCAAAAGCACTTAAACAGATACACAGCTTAAAAGCCGACATCCGGGGGTTCGGCAGTGAATATAGGTCGGCCCTGGGTCTGTGTGAAAGCCTCCATAGCGACAATAGCAATAGAAATGGTATTAATCATATTTTTCTTAATCCAATAAATATCAACTTCTGATAATCTAGCAATCTTCAACTTATCCCCAGCCCCCCATCTCATCTGCCAACATATGACCAATCTGTTGTATCCTGCTCCGCATTGTGTGCCTGGTACATTTCATGGTGACCCCTCAGACCTGGTACCTGCAGTATTGTTCCCTATCTAACTACCAGGTGTGGCCTGTGGTTGTCCCCATTGTTCACCCTTTCAATATCTTCCGCACCCAAAAGTGTCTGAACAGTGATCAGCACCCCCCGCCGCCAACCATGTCACATATGACTCCCATATATCCACAGCCCTTGATGGAATGGGCATCAATTCCCAAAATCTGGTCAACTGGTCCTTACAATAGGTGACAGTATGCAGCCATCCAGCAATCGCAGGTGGCCGCGATCTCTTCCAGTGAATTGCCACCTGATGTTTGGCTAGTAATAGCAGCATAGACACCAGTTTACGGTTCCCTTTTGGGACCTCTAGAACAAACCCCAGTAGCGCTACCAGTGGTGTAAGTGGTATCTGCACGGTAAATATGTCTCCAATGTGTCTGATTACCTCTGTCCAGAATTGCGCCATCATGCCACAGGACCACGCCAGGTGTATGAATGTCGCATCTTGGTGTCCACACATCCAACATGTGGTGTCTGCGTATAAGCCCATACGGTGTAGCTGTACTGACGTGCGGTACACTCTATGTAAAAAATTAAAGTGAATTAATCTTAGCCTGTAATTTGGTGACAGATGCTCCAGTTGCAAGCAACAGTATTCCCATTGTTTGTCTGTAATTGCTGTATCAGTATCCCGCTCCCAGTCAGCCTTTGATGTGTATGATGTTATGGGAGCTGTGTTTTGTGTGATACTGTATATGCGCGTGATCAATTTCTTTGGAGATTGAATAGATGGAATATTCTCCAGTGCAGGAAGTACCTGTGGCTCCCGAGGGTATTCAGCATACCGTGCTTTGCAAGCTGCCCAGAGCTGGTAGTATAGGAGTGTGTCTGACACTGTAGGTGTCTGTTCTTTGCACATCTGTTGTAATGTCAAGAACGTAGCATCCGGGTATAGATCACTGCCCGTCGCCAGGTCGTGTGCCTTGGCCCGCAAGGTGGTTGCCTTGTCCATCAGTGGCGTCAGCAGTGGATTGCCACCTATGGGTATAGATGGAGCATACAATTCCTTCACTCCTCCCCGTTTTGCTATACACCTCCATGGACAGCGCGCCGCCTCAACCGTGTCAATTTCCTGATGGGGTCGCTTGTAGCGTTGGTACAGCGCCACGTTTAGTGGATGCGGAGCAACTTTGTCTATTCCTATTGCCACATGTGGCTGATATGGCGTCTGATGCTGCCAAAGTATAAATACTGCGCTTGCGCACCGTATGCATGAAGTTCGAAGTCAGGGGCGCCTAGCCCCCCTTGGTCAAAAGGCAGCATCAGTAGATTCCAAGCAACGCAAGGCTGTTTACCCGCCCATACAAGTTCGAGTACGACTGTCCTGAGACGTCTAAAGAAATGCACAGTGAGCGGCATTGGAATATTTATGAATCAATATAATATTTTAGGCAGCAGGACAATTTTAACGATTGCTATACGACCCAGTAGCGAGAGCGGTAGATGTTTCTATCTCTGCACCTTGGTTTCGATCCAACCAATCACCCTACCATAATTTGCCATCCACAGCTCTTGCACAGATCTGCTTATCATAATAACCAGGTATCGCATCTCGGTCTCCGCCCACTGTATGGGGTAATCTGTTTTGCATGGGACAGTTCCATCCGTGAGCGCTAGTATTGTGGATTTAGTCCAATTAATCAAGATCCCTGTGAGGCCGCCATATCGAATCAATTCCCTCATCACTTCATTAAAATTGTCTTTAGGGTCAGTCATGTAGATCGTCATGTCATCTGCATACATCGAGATTAGGAGTCCCCTGGATGTGAAGCCTATGCTCCTGTGCGTGTGATGTTGGCGTAGTCTAGCCTCCAAGGGTTCGTTTGCAATGGCAAAGAGCAGTGGCGACAGGGGGCAGCCTTGCCTCGTGCCACGTGTAATAATTAAGGGGTCTGATATTTCACCATTAATCCGCACTCTCGCCATCTGGTTCACATATAGAAGTTGAATTCTTTTGATAAATGTAGGGCTGAGTCCCATGCGGGTCAACAGCATGAAGAGGAATTTCCATTCTAGTGAATCGAAGGCCTTGGTGGGGCACAGCAACGCCGCCACAGCCTGCATGTGAGGGGCCAGATAATATAGAAGTCCAAACAGCGTGCATAGATTATGAGCTGTCGACCTCCCATGTATGAATCCGGATTGGTCCGGGAGTGCAATCTGTGGCAACATCGGCTGCAACCTGTTTGCCAGGAGTTTTGCATATATTTTAGCGTTGAGGCTTATTAATGACAGCGGTCTATAGGAATCAGGGGATGTGGGATCCTTATTGGGTTTTAGCAAAGCTATAATCGTGGCTTCTCTTAAAGTAGGGGGAAGTGTGGCCGTGTCCATTACCTCCAGGTACACTTGCAATAAGCGGGAGGCGAGCAATTCAGCGTACTCCTTATAAAATGCAGCCGTCAAGCCATCCACTCCGAGGGCCTTATCAGACGGCATGCTGCTGATAACCTGTTGGATATCTTCCACGGTAATTGGCAGATTCATGTACTCACGGGCTCCACTATTGAACCACGCGAGCGCTACCGTATCTAGGTAGTCCGTTATGGCTTCCGCCGGTGGGTCCGTTTTGGACGTGTACAGGCACCGATAGTAGTGGGACATAGGGGTCAGAATATCCTGTGGAGTTCTATCTCCCTCCCCGTCAGCTGTCCTCAGTTCCGTGATGTACTCGGCACATCTCGGGGTTCGCAATAGGCCTGCCAGTGTCTTTCCTGCCCTGTCCCCCTCACCATACCGTCTAGCCTGCAAGTACATATGTAGATAGGCCGTTTCCCTTTCTGCCTCCTCCTGAAAATTTTTCAATTTCGTCCTGATCAACGCCGCAGTGGAAGAAGAGGGAGCCAATTGAAAGTCTCTCTGTAATTTACCTATTTCTTTTTCCAGTTGACCCAAAGAGCTTCGAATATCTTTGAGGACACCTGTTTTTAACGCTATGCAATTTCCTCTGATAACTACATTAAAAGCCTCCCAGAGCACCCCATACGAATCTACTGAACCCTCATTTAGCGCAAAGTATTCATCTATTTTCTCTCTTAATTCTTCCCTGTAGACCTGGTCCCAAAGTGCACCTGATGGAAATCTCCAGGCACATGGATGTAAATATGGTTCGGGAATGCGCAGTGTCAACACCCCAGGCGCATGGTCAGAAAAGGTGCAGGGGTAATGTGTTGCATCCGTGATCCACAAGTGGATATCTTTCGACACCAACTAATAGTCTAATCTTGACCATGAGCCTCTGTGGTGTGTAACGCATGTGCCCTCCCTCACAGTTGGATGTAGTGTCCTCCATGAGTCTATCAAGTGGAGATCTAGTATAATATCCGTCAGTGTCTGTGCAGCTTTTGGATGATGTGATCGAGACACTCCCTGTCGATCAAGGGCAGTAGACAGTACTACATTGAAATCACCCCCCCCAGAGGACTGCTGACTTTCCCAACGCCTGTATCCTATGGCAAACCTGTTTGAAGAATTCCGGACTGTCTGTATTTGGGCCATATATATTCACTATCAATATTGGGGTAAGGCTCCGCATAATTACGCGCAGCGCTTTGCTTGTAGGCGCTCTGTGTATTTTTAATCTCCCGTTTGTTTTTCTTTGTATGGTTTGGTAATTTTATTCCCTGTTTTAAACTCACCGCCGCATTCCTGTCACCGCCGCATTCCTGCATTTAAAGTGTGCCCAGCACCGCTGTTTTGGCGGATTGACCAGCAAGGCTTCCTCCACTTTGAGCGCCATCTTGGGGGGACTCAGGGACGCTGACGCTTCTCTTGGTGCGCTCTAGCAGTCAGGTTTGACTGGTTAGAGGTAATTGGCAGTGCTTACCTAAAGCCGGTAAGAGGCAGAGTCTGCCTGTAAGGCTCCGCATTCCTGCATTTAAAGTTTGCCCAGCACCGCTGTTTTGGCGGATTGACCAGCGAGGCTTCCTCCACTTTGAGCGCCATCTTGGGGGGACTCAGGGACGCTGACGCTTCTCTTGGTGCACTCTAGCAGTCAGGTTTGACTGGTTAGAGCCCTATAAATCTTCAGCAAGATGGTGCGCAGCGTGTGCGCGCAGCGTGTGCGCCGGATTACCGCCGGAGTTACGTCAGAGTCTAGCCCGTCTGCGCCCGTCCGCGCTGAGGATGGGCTGGTAGGCTGGCCGGATGCTATTGCCGATTCGGCCTCCATAGGTGTCAGGTATGCTAAACAAGACCTGTTAATGCTTAAGCCATCTGGTCGTCCCTGTCATCATAGCCTTGCCCCCGAGGTTCTTCTAACCCATCCCCGCTGTGGCTGCTTTATGGAGGGCCGTGGGGTCCCCAGTTCTACTCTGACCTCTGATCAGGTGGGATTGACCTGTAAAGGGGTAGGGCGTGTCGTAAGGGAGAGTGGCTTCCTCATGAATGCTCGCTCCTTAATTAAACATAATGTTGCTTTTAAGGACTTTGTCCTGGATAGGAAACCCTCTTGGGTGTTTGTTACAGAAACATGGGCGAAAGATTCCTCGGGTCCAGACCTGGTTGAAGCAGTTCCGGAAGGTTACTTCTTCGCCAGGCTGGATAGGACAGGTCGCACAGGAGGAGGTCTAGGTATCCTACATAGGGATAGCATCCTATGCCACACTACTCCGCTTTCTGACCCTAAGGATGATGTGCAAGTTCTACACTTCTCCTTGAAAGGCTCTTTTGAGCTTCTGTTTACTGGTGTCCTTATTTATCTCCCCCCTGGGTCCAGAATGGAGTTTGCACAAAATATGCTTAACATATTTGAACCTTATTTCGGCTGTGAGCATTTTACCGTTCTGGGAGATCAGAATTACCATCTAGAGAACATGGAGTCCAGTGACACCTTCTCCCTGATCGATGCTATGTCCGCCTGTGGGTTGAACCAACTGGTTAGGGGTGCCACCCACCAGGCGGGACATACGCTTGACGGTATCTTTTCTAATGATGAAAGGCTGACAGTTAGTTCCCCTTTCCCCCTTTCATGGTCCGACCACTATGCGGTGCCATTTGAACTGTCATGTACTACTCTGGACAGTCTGGAAAGGATCCCTAGTAAGAGGGTAGCTAGGCGAAATCTTAAGAACATCTCAAACAACCTGCTTGCCCCTATGATCCCCAGTATTACAATCTGCCAGGAGGTAGACGTAGGTCTTTCGGTCTCGCAGTTTGAGAAGGCTGTCACTGTGGCTCTTGATGAACTTGCTCCGGTCCGTTTACGTTACTCGGCCAGGAAAAAGCCGTTGGCCCCCTGGTTCTCAGAGTTTTTAAGACTTCTCAGGCAGGGAGTCAGGAGCATCTCTGGTTGGCCAGCTGGGACCTGAGGGAAAAAGAAGTCCACAAAACCTTATTGAGGGGCTATAAGGCGGAGATAATAAGAGCTAAGCAACAATATTTTACTGCTTGTACCATCTCACTCTCCTCCCCTAAAGAGCTTTTTAAGATTGTGGATTCTCTGACTACCCTGCAGGTTCCTGATCCGGTTATTTGCTCTCAGCTGTTGTGTAACATCATTGCCTATTTCTGTCAGGTGAAGATTGCTGATCTGTATTCGGCATTAGAGCTTCAGAAGGCCGAAACTGCGGACTCCTCTGGTTCTGCTGAGCTTGCTCTATCCACGATGGAGGCTGCTCCTTTGGGACGCTTGGTATCTTTTCCTCCCCTTGTATCTCAGGAACTAGAGGACCTGCTTTCTAAGACTAGATCAGGCTCCCTCTTAGATCCCTGTCCTCTCACGCTTCTCAGGCAGTGTAAGGAGACCCTTTTACCTCCCCTTCTGGAGATCATGAATGGGGCAATGAGGTTTGGTACCTTCCCTCAGCAATGGAAAAGGGCTGTGGTGAAACCATTACTTAAAAAGGCAACACTTGACCCTGGGGTATTTAAAAACTTTCGCCCCATCTCGCTGCTCCCTGCTGCCGCAAAGATGCTTGAAACACATCTTAATAAGCATCTTGCGGCCTTTCTGGAGAACTTTGGCTTGTTAGATCACTCGCAGCACGGATTTAGGAGGGAGCATAGCACCGAGTCGGCCCTCACCATCGTGCTGGATAATATCCGCACTCGAGCCGATAGGGGCCAGACCACCCTCCTCATCCTGCTAGACCTCACTGCTGCGTTTGATACCCTCTCTCCCTCGGTGTTAACATCTCGCCTGAGGGAGATTGGAGTGGAGGGGTCCGCTCTTGATTTGCTGACCTCCTTCCTAAACCAGAGAGAACAGAGAGTGATGCTGGGGGAGTTTCTATCTCCATCCCTGTCTGTGCAATGTGGGGTCCCCCAAGGGTCAGCATTAAGTCCGACCCTTTTTAACATCTATGTGACCCCACTTGCCAGGTTGATAAGATCTTTTGGGATGGAGGTAGTTTCCTACGCCGATGACACCCAGATCCTAGTCTCCCTCTCCCAGCCCATTAACGAGGCTGCCTCCAATTTTAGATCCTGTTTAGAGGCAGTCGCAAAATGGATGACTTACAATTCATTAAAATTGAACGGGGAGAAGACGGAGATTCTGGTGTTTGGGGGAAAAGAGGACATCTGGTCAGCTAATTGGTGGCCTGCCTCTTTGGGAGCGTGTCCGGTACCTACCGCTCTGGCTAAAAACCTAGGAGTCCTGATTGAGCCCACCCTCAATATGCGTCAGCAGGTGAACAGAACAGTCTCTACCTGTTGGGGCATAATTCACATCTTGAGGAGAATCAAACACTACTTATCCCAGCAGGTCAGAAAGCAAGTCGTGGTTGCCCTTATTGGCTCCCGACTTGACTATTGTAATGCGCTGTATGCAGGTCTCAGTAGGGGGCTGCTGCAGCGCCTTCAACTGGTCCAAAATGTGGCAGCTAAGTTTGTGTTGGATCTACCCAAACGTGCATCGGCCACCTCCGCTAGGAAGGCATTGCATTGGCTACCTGTTGAGGACAGGATCTCTTTTAAAATCCTGTGCCTTACCTTTGGCGCCCTAGCGAGAAATAGGTCAGTGGGGATTGGGGCTCTTTTGGCCCCCTACTGCCCCTCGAGGAATTTGCGCTCCGCTAACAAATCTTTGTTATCTGTACAACGCATTCGCAGAGCCAAATGGGGTGGCAGAGCTTTTTCCACAGTGGCACCTAAAATGTGGAATGCTCTTCCCGTTGAAATTGAGGCCCTTCCCACTCTTCAGTCCTTTAGGAAAGCTTTGAAGTCACGATTTTTTGCCAAAGCATACCCGTAGTTTTGCCTCTGCCTTTTAAGATTTATTTTATAGGTGCCTTGCTGCCTTCGGGTTTTAGTTGCGCGGTATAAATTTTCTTTCATTCATTCGTTCATTCATTCATTTCATTCATTCATTCATGGGGTATCGTATAATGTGCCCTGTAGAAGTATGAATCTACCTTCACGATCCACTACAGTGTGGGGCATTTTCCACTGCAGACCTCGGCGTATAAGAATAGCCATGCCCCTGGAATATGTAGAGTAACCTGCTGCCGCTATCTCACCCCATCTAGCATTCCTAAGGGTACCTGTCACTGTCGCCGGCAAAAGTGTCTCCTGGAGTAGACATATGTCAACCCCTTGTCTCTGGAGATAAGACTGGAGCAATCTTACTTTCCTTCGGTCATTTAGGCTCCTTATATTCCAGGATACACATTTGAGCGATGTCATGTGAGCATTCTGCACTCTAGGAACCATAATACCAGTTAGTTGTCTCGTATCTGCAGGTTCGTCTCCTGGGCCTGCGTAGGTATGTGGCCGGGTCATAATCACACAAGTTCAGTAAAGTTACACATTCCAATGCAGTATGTGGCAGTTTCAACATGCAAACCTTAACTCCCCCATCCCCCCACCCACACCAACCCCCCAATCAGGTTGTGACATTACCCTCCCTGAGATCCTCACCCCAACTCCCCTTAACTCAAAACATTTACCCGCAGTGGTGAACCTAAGAGATTCATCCCATGGAGGAATGTGAGGTCACCAGCGGGTCTCCCCTGTGCTTATGACAGGGTGGCAGACACTTCTTCTTGCCACCTCTAATCTCGTAGCCCATACAGTTCACAGTGGTTCTATCACGTCCGTCTTGGCTGTTAATAAATAAATACACACAATCCTGGCCTAATTTCAATGTGGCGAATAGAACTATCCCTCTAGCTATAGAATTACCAATATTTCAACAACACATGCATATAGACTTATCTGAATATCCAACGTAAATGCATGTAGGTCTCAGTCATTATCACTAAGATGGTTGTCAGCTTGTGGATCAGTCGACGACGCTCTTTGTTTGCGGTCCTTGGCCATTTGCATCACATATTCCAATGCGGCCTTGGCATCAGTGAAGAAGGTAGGCTTGCCATGACCCTGAATACGCAGCTTGACAGTCCCTGCGGACTGCTTGTACTTGCAGTGTGAAGTCTGAGTACATGGCGATGTCATTGCCCTTGTATTGAATGGCACCTTTCTCACGCGCCAGCCTAAGAATCACATCCCGGTCTCTGTAGTTGAGTACTCTCGCCAATATAGGTCTCAGTGGAGCGCCTGGCCTTGGCCTGGGACCTAGCGTTCTATGAGCACGTTCTATTAAAAACATTGCAGACATATCTGATCCAAAGAGGTCTGACATCATTGTTTCAATATATTTCTCCATATTTTGTATGTCCATTGTTTCCGCAATTCCCGTAATTCTTATGTTGTTCCTCCTCGATCTCGCGTCCAAATCTTCGTTCTTTTGCCTGATGACATTCAGCACACCATCCATATCACGCAATTTCTTGTCCATGTCCGTTTGTCCTTCTTCTGTCTCCATCACTCTAGTTTCCAGTACGCTTATGCGACCTTCCTGGTTTTCCACTCTTTGCGATATTCTATCAATTCTCTCTGCAAGGGAGTCCATTTTGGAGTCTATTCCTTGAAGACTTGTCTTCAGGTCCTTGAACATGGACCGGATATCTTCTTCGGGCGGTGCGGCACTAGTGTTGTGAATGTATCTAGATTCAGAAAAGGGGGTGGTGATGAACAGAGTGTCTGAATTAAGCAGACCACTCTTACCCAGTCCAAAGATCAGGGCTTGATCCATCACCGTTATTTATCTCACTGCACCATCCCAGTTCGGAACCTGGCTATATGCAAATCAGTCTGTCCCTGGCCCAGTGCATCATGGGAACAGGGCAGATAAACTACCAAGCCAATTCTTCACCAGAAAGGAGACAAGCTACCGGGGACCGGTTTCTGGCATTTCAGCCGTCGTCGGCCCGGCTTGCTTGAATCCTGATGGTGCAGTGAGAAAGGGACTCATGTCTGAGTATACCCTGCCACACCTATAGTGGCCAAAAACGATTCAGAAAAGGGGGTGGTGATGAACAGAGTGTCTGAATTAAGCAGACCACTCTGGGTGAGAGTATTCTGCTTAATTCAGAAACTCTGTCCATCACCACCCTTTGTTGTTAAATATTTTGTCCACCCTAAGCGTGGAAGGGTATACTCAGATGTGAGTCCCTTGCTCATTGCACCATCAGGATTCAAGCAAGCCGGGCCGAAGACGGCTGAAATGCCAGAAACCGGTCCCCGGAAGCTTGTTTCCTTCCCAGTGTAAGAATTGGCTTGGTAGTTTGGTTTGCCCTGTTCCCATCATGCACTGGGACAGGAACAGACTAATTTGCATATAGCCAGGTTCTGAGCTGGGATGGTGCAGTGAGCTAAAAAACGGTGTTGGATCTAGCCCTGATCTCTTGACTGGGTGAGAGTATTCTGCTTAATTCAGAAACTCTGTTCATCACCACCCCTTGTTGTTAAATATTTTGTCCACCCTAAGCGTGGAAGGGTATACTCAGATGTGAGTCCCTTGCTCATTGCACCATCAGGATTCAAGCAAGCCGGGCCGACGACGGCTGAAATGCCAGAAACCGGTGCCCGGAAGCTTGTTTCCTTCCCAGTGTAAGAATTGGCTTGGTAGTTTGGTTTGCCCTGTTTCCATCATGCACTGGGACAGGAACAGACTAATTTGCATATAGCCAGGTTCTAAGCTGGGATGGTGCAGTGAGCTAAAAAACGGTGTTGGATCTAGCCCTGATCTCTTGACTGGGTGAGAGCATTCTGCTTACTTCAGAAACTCTGTCCATCACCACCCCTTGTTGTTAAATATTTTGTCTACCCTAAGCGTGGAAGGGTATACTCAGATGTGAGTCCCTTGCTCATTGCACCATCAGGATTCAAGCAAGCCGGGCCGACGACGGCTGAAATGCCAGAAACCAGTCCCCGGAAGCTTGTTTCCTTCCCAGTGTAAGAATTGGCTTGGTAGTTTGGTTTGTTCTGTTCCCATCATGCACTGGGACAGGAACAGACTAATTTGCATATAGCCAGGTTGTGAGCTTGGATGGTGCAGTGAGCTAAAAAACGGTGTTGGATCTAGCCTGATCTCTTGACTGGGTGAGAGTATTCTGCTTAATTCAGAAACTCTGTCCATCACCACCCCTTGTTGTTAAATATTTTGTCCACCCTAAGCGTGGAAGGGTATACTCAGATGTGAGTCCCTTGCTCATTGCACCATCAGGATTCAAGCAAGCCGGGCCGACGACGGCTGAAATGCCAGAAACCGGTCCCCGGAAGCTTGTATCCTTCCCAGTGTAAGAATTGGCTTGGTAGTTTGGTTTGCCCTGTTCCCATCATGCACTGGGACAGGAACAGACTAATTTGCATATAGCCAGGTTCTGAGCTGGGATGGTGCAGTGAGCTAAAAAACGGTGTTGGATCTAGCCCTGATCTCTTGACTGGGTGAGAGTATTCTGCTTAATTCAGAAACTCTGTCCATCACCACCCCTTGTTGTTAAATATTTTGTCCACCCTAAGCGTGGAAGGGTATACTCAGATGTGAGTCCCTTGCTCATTGCACCATCAGGATTCAAGCAAGCCAGGCCGACGACGGCTGAAATGCCAGAAACAGGTCCCCGGAAGCTTGTTTCCTTCCCAGTGTAAGAATTGGCTTGGTAGTTTGGTTTGCCCTGTTCCCATCATGCACTGGGACAGGAACAGACTAATTTGCATATAGCCAGGTTCTGAGCAGGGATGGTGCAGTGAGCTAAAAAACGGTGTTGGATCTAGCCCTGATCTCTTGACTGGGTGAGAGCATTCTGCTTACTTCAGAAACTCTGTCCATCACCACCCCTTGTTGTTAAATATTTTGTCTACCCTAAGCGTGGAAGGGTATACTCAGATGTGAGTCCCTTGCTCATTGCACCATCAGGATTCAAGCAAGCCGGGCCGACGAAGGCTGAAATGCCAGAAACCAGTCCCCGGAAGCTTGTTTCCTTCCCAGTGTAAGAATTGGCTTGGTAGTTTGGTTTGTTCTGTTCCCATCATGCACTGGGACAGGAACAGACTAATTTGCATATAGCCAGGTTCTGAGCTTGGATGGTGCAGTGAGCTAAAAAACGGTGTTGGATCTAGCCTGATCTCTTGACTGGGTGAGAGTATTCTGCTTAATTCAGAAACTCTGTCCATCACCACCCCTTGTTGTTAAATATTTTGTCCACCCTAAGCGTGGAAGGGTATACTCAGATGTGAGTCCCTTGCTCATTGCACCATCAGGATTCAAGCAAGCCGGGCCGACGACGGCTGAAATGCCAGAAACCGGTCCCCGGAAGCTTGTATCCTTCCCACTGTAAGAATTGGCTTGGTAGTTTGGTTTGCCCTGTTCCCATCATGCACTGGGACAGGAACAGACTAATTTGCATATAGCCAGGTTCTGAGCTGGGATGGTGCAGTGAGCTAAAAAACGGTGTTGGATCTAGCCCTGATCTCTTGACTGGGTGAGAGTATTCTGCTTAATTCAGAAACTCTGTCCATCACCACCCCTTGTTGTTAAATATTTTGTCCACCCTAAGCGTGGAAGGGTATACTCAGATGTGAGTCCCTTGCTCATTGCACCATCAGGATTCAAGCAAACCAGGCCGACGACGGCTGAAATGCCAGAAACAGGTCCCCGGAAGCTTGTTTCCTTCCCAGTGTAAGAATTGGCTTGGTAGTTTGGTTTGCCCTGTTCCCATCATGCACTGGGACAGGAACAGACTAATTTGCATATAGCCAGGTTCTGAGCAGGGATGGTGCAGTGAGCTAAAAAACTGTGTTGGATCTAGCCCTGATCTCTTGACTGGGTGAGAGTATTCTGCTTAATTCAGAAACTCTGTCCATCACCACCTCTTGTTGTTAAATATTTTGTCCACCCTAAGCGTGGAAGGGTATACTCAGATGTGAGTCCCTTGCTCATTGCACCATCAGGATTCAAGCAAGCCGGGCCGACGACGGCTGAAATGCCAGAAACCGGTCCCCGGAAGCTTGTTTCCTTCCCAGTGTAAGAATTGGCTTGGTAGTTTGGTTTGCCCTGTTCCCATCATGCACTGGGACAGGAACAGACTAATTTGCATATAGCCAGGTTCTGAGCTGGGATGGTGCAGTGAGCTAAAAAACGGTGTTAGATCTAGCCCTGATCTCTTGACTGGGTAAGAGTATTCTGCTTAATTCAGAAACTCTGTCCATCACCACCCCGTGTTGTTAAATATTTTGTCCACCCTAAGCATGGAAGGGTATACTCAGATGTGAGTCCCTTGCTCATTGCACCATCAGGATTCAAGCAAGCCGGGCCGACGACGGCTGAAATGCCAGAAACCGGCCCCCAGAAGCTTTTTTCCTTCCCAGTGTAAGAATTGGCTTGGTAGTTTGGTTTGCCCTGTTCCCATCATGCACTGGGACAGGAACAGACTAATTTGCATATAGCCAGGTTCTGAGCTGGGATGGTGCAGCGATCTAAAAAACGGTGTTGGATCTAGCCCTGATCTCTTGACTGGGTGAGAGTATTCTGCTTAATTCAGAAACTCTGTCCATCACCACCCCTTGTTGTTAAATATTTTGTCCACCCTCAACGTGGAAGGGTATACTCAGATGTGAGTCCCTTGCTCATTGCACCATCAGGATTCAAGCAATCCGGGCCGACGACGGCTGAAATGCCAGAAACCTGTCCCCGGAAGCTTGTTTCCTTCCCAGTGTAAGAATTGGCTTGGTAGTTTGCTTTGCCCTGTTCCCATCATGCACTGGGAAAGGAACAGACTAATTTGCATATAGCCAGGTTCTGAGCTGGGATGGTGCAGTGAGCTAAAAAACGGTGTTGGATCTAGCCCTGATCTCTTGACTGGGTGAGAGTATTCTGCTTAATTCAGAAACTCTGTCCATCACCACCCCTTGTTGTTAAATATTTTGTCCACCCTAAGCGTGGAAGGGTATACTCAGATGTGAGTCCCTTGCTCATTGCACCATCAGGATTCAAGCAAGCCGGGACGACGATGGCTGAAATGCCAGAAACCGGTCCCCGGAAGCTTGTTTCCTTCCCAGTGTAAGAATTGGCTTGGTAGTTTGCTTTGCCCTGTTCCCATCATGCACTGGGAAAGGAACAGACTAATTTGCATATAGCCAGGTTCTGAGCTGGGATGGTGCAGTGAGCTAAAAAGCGGTGTTGGATCTAGCCCTGATCTCTTGACTGGGTGAGAGTATTCTGCTTAATTCAGAAACTCTGTCCATCACCACCCCTTGTTGTTAAATATTTTGTCCACCCTAAGCGTGGAAGGGTATACTCAGATGTGAGTCCCTTGCTCATTGCACCATCAGGATTCAAGCAAGCCGGGACGACGATGGCTGAAATGCCAGAAACCGGTCCCCGGAAGCTTGTTTCCTTCCCAGTGTAAGAATTGGCTTGGTAGTTTGGTTTGCCCTGTTCCCATCATGCACTGGGACAGGAACAGACTAATTTGCATATAGCCAGGTTCTGAGCTGAGATGGTGCAGTGAGCTAAAAAACGGTGTTGGATCTAGCCCTTATCTCTTGACTGGGTGAGAGTATTCTGCTTAATTCAGAAACTCTGTCCATCACCACCCCTTGTTGTTAAATATTTTGTCCACCCTAAGCGTGGAAGGGTATACTCAGATGTGAGTCCCTTGCTCATTGCATCATCACGATTCAAGCAAGCCGGGCCGACGACGGCTGAAATGCCAGAAACCGGTCCCCGGAAGCTTGTTTCCTTCCCAGTGTGAGAATTGGCTTGGTAGTTTGGTTTGCCCTGTTCCCATCATGCACTGGGACAGGAACAGACTAATTTGCATATAGCCAGGTTCTGAGCTGGGATGGTGCAGTGAGCTAAAAAACGGTTTTGGATCTAGCCCTGATCTCTTGACTGGGTGAGAGTATTCTGCTTACTTCAGAAACTCTGTCCATCACCACCCCTTGTTGTTAAATATTTTGTCCACCCTAAGCGTGGAAGGGTATACTCAGATGTGAGTCCCTTGCTCATTGCACCATCAGGATTCAAGCAAGCCGGGCCGACGACGGCTGAAATGCCAGAAACCGGTCCCCGGAAGCTTGTTTCCTTTCCAGTGTAAGAATTGGCTTGGTAGTTTGGTTTGCCCTGTTCCCATCATGCACTGGGACAGGAACAGACTAATTTGCATATAGCCAGGTTCTGAGCTGGGATGGTGCAGTGAGCTAAAAAACTGTGTTGGATCTAGCCCTGATCTCTTGACTAGGTGAGAGTATTCTGCTTAATTTAGAAACTCTGTCCATCACCACCCCTTGTTATTAAATATTTTGTCCACCCTAAGCGTGGAAGGGTATACTCAGATGTGAGTCCCTTGCTCATTGCACCATCAGGATTCAAGCAAGCCGGGCCGATGAGGGCTGAAATGCCAGAAACCGGTACCCGGAAGCTTGTTTCCTTCCCAGTGTAAGAATTGGCTTGGTAGTTTGGTTTGCCCTGTTCCCATCATGCACTGGGACAGGAACAGACTAATTTGCATATAGCCAGGTTCTGAGCTGGGATGGTGCAGTGAGCTAAAAAACGGTGTTGGATCTAGCCCTGATCTCTTGACTGGGTGAGAGTATACTGCTTAATTCAGAAACTCTGTCCATCACCACCCCTTGTTGTGAATGTATCTAGGACCCTAATTAATATTCCAGATTTATGCCCTTATATGTTTATAATAAATCATGTCCTTATAAAGGCATAAGAATCATACTCATATTTAGTCATAGTCCATTCAGCCCAAATACGGCAAGGCTACTTCCTTAGATTCCTAGAGAGCACAACGAGTTCTTTCGACACACCAAACCTCCAGCAACCTGGGAATTCCCCATGCCTTTGATTTGATTTGTCATAGAACTCCTGCGAGCACTAAAAGAACGGCCCGTTCTTAGTGACATCTTTTGTTGACGTCTTATGTCCAACCTTACATCAAACACGACACCCTCCAGGCATAAATATACCAACACTTGCTTTAAGCAACACACAGTGGTGTGGAGCAGAGCGGCTATCTACTTATCCGAAGCCCAGCTGATGCGAGAGCCGAAGGAAGCCGTCCCTCCCTTTGACACACCGGGAAAAGAAGCTGCTTTTTCTCACGCTGAGAAATCCAGCTCCGGTGTTTCCAGTCACCCTTGCGGGTTACTGGGAGATCGAGTCCTGAGAACGAGATACAAGACCTCCTTCATTCTATAACCAAGGCCCGGAGCTGATTAAAACCTTAAAGAGAATTCTTGATTCAGATTCTTGGCAAAAACCCAACTTAACTTAAAACTGCAACTTACAGGTACACTGGGGTAGGCGTATCTTAGAAGCACCAGTTGAGTTCGTTAGTCAATGTTTTTATGTATGTAAATATTTTATCCGTTTTAAAGTATCATATGGCTAAGAAACCATATCAATGCTTTTACAGTATTATTTCATAATACTCCTTATTACTGTACGCACTTTACTTCATGATAAGTATTGCAATTGTGGCAATTCATTTCTCTTGCATGGGAAAGAAGACTGCTCAATAAAATAACACCTTTTATTGAAAACACCCGTCTCTATGTTTCTCTGCACTCTGGTGAAACTAAGCACGCACGATTGACTGAGTGAAATAGTTGTCTATTGTTTCCACACAACTCTGGAGATATACTCCTTATTCTGGTCAAGCAAAGTTGTCATGTTATATGGTTGTCAGAAGCTAATCCCTTCTTGTCTGAATCAGGGAAGTTAACCCCTCCCTGTTCATTCGAGAACGTTTCTAGTGACCTCTGAGCTAGCTGGCAAAACTAATTAAGTCAGTAGAGACCTAGATGACCTCAGTCCTACGTCTACACTACTGTTTATGTTATTCCAATGCGCAGAGCCTATTGGGAATATAGGAACTACACTACATGGCGCCCAACGTTTGGTAAGGCGATAATCTAACGAAAGATACTAGAGTAACTCAGTCGTGCTTTTTCACACAGACCCCTTTTCCCGTAAAAACTCCAATAGACATCTGGAGTGGGTGAAAGGTTAATATCTGCCGAAACTTAGCAGGATGAGAATCCTATATATTAGTTTACGGTATAGTCAACGTTGAAGGATACAGTGTTCCAAAATATTGTGCACCTAATCTTTGTTTCCTTGAAACTTGATCTGCAACAAAAAACTTTCTGTCAGGAAAAATGTCAGACAGTGAGGAAGAGAGGGAGAGAGCTAGACTAGCAGATTAACTCTTAGCGGATGACACAGTTATCCAAAATGACGACCCGAATGCAATACTCATCCTGGTCAATATAAGAAAAACCATAACTCAATTCATAAAAAATAGACATTTGCAAGAAAATGGGCAGTGGCCCAATCCCCTGCTCTATATAAGAATCATGTAGGATGGGATGAGGATTCTCCTCCCCACAGAATCCAGTTAAAAAATCTACCTACTGCACAAAGGCAGCACCCAGTTAAACAAGAAGCTAAAAAGTAAGTCAGGGATATCTTAGATCAACTTGAATATCAAGCGGTGATTGAAACATGCACCTCACAAATGAACAATCCGTTGTTTGCTGTCTCCAAACCAGATGATTCATATCGTCTAGTTTTGGACTACAGACATCTAAACTCCTGCTGTAAAACTTTTACAGTCCAAAACTCACACAGTGCAGCACTAATGAATAACATCGTGCGCAAAAATATAAAACAACATTAGATATCTCTAATGAATTCTTCAGTCAAAACATTGCACCTGAAAGCAGGTATTTGACCGCTTTCTCAATAATGGGGTCGCAAAAACAATTTTGTCGACTCCCACAGGGATTCAAGAATAGCCCAGGATTATTCTCAGCAAGGGTAACAGAATTACTACAAATGTATGATGATGAGGCATTATCCTATGTCAATGACATCTATCTTACAGACGATGACCTGGAGATTCACTTGAAAAGGGTGAACACCATAATACTTGGGTTAGCATCCGAAGGTTACAAATTCAACTTTAAAAAGTCAAGAATAGCCCATCTAACTGTCCTATTTTTAGGATATGAATTATCAAGTGAAGGCAAAAGCCTAGCAGATAATTTCTTAGAGAAATGTGCATTACTCCAAGCACCTAAAACGCTGAAGAATTTACAATCAATACTAGGTTTCCTGAATTTCAGAAGAACATACATTCTAAATTATGCAGAGGGTTAAACCTTTCTACGAATTAATAAAACCTGATTTCAAACCAATGAGTTGGACTCAAAAACACACAGAAATTTTGAGATCATTACAGACAGACATGTTAACTAAAACAAAACTGCAAACACGAGCAAACAAACGCAACCTTGTAATCCGAGTCATCCTAGGAAGATGCTGATTCACATACCTGACCTCTAAAGAGGGAGAAACGGTACCAATAGCTTACAAATCAGATTTGCACACACAAGCTGAAATGAAATTCAGTTCTACAGAAAAAATTCTGACAGCGGTTCAAACTGCTGTAGCAAGAGAAAGAGCCCTATCCCAAGGCAAGAGCATATCTGTTTTAACAGCGGTATCAGCACTTGAGGCAGTAACAAGACCACACATTCCAAATGCTGTGGTATTAGATCCAAAATGGATACAATGGGAAAATTCTCTTGCTGCAGAAGACGTGAAACAGGCTTTTGACCCGAAAATGAAAAAATTAGAAAATCTAGAATATGAATATCCTCTGCCAATCGAAATTCCGCCTCTCGAACAGTGCACCTGTGTAATCTACACAGACAGATTTGCACAACATTTTGTTGTGGAAAAGCAAATTTACAATAACGCGTGCGCGATTGTTAAAGGTCGGTGGCGCTTAGGTAAATTCAGTCCGATGGTCACTAAAACAGAATCATTCAGAAACTGTACAGCTCAGCGAGCTGAAATAAGATTTCTAAAGATGGCGCTTGAAAATGCCGATCGCGATTTCCCCACACTGATAGTGTGCGATTCACATTACTGCGTCCAGTCTTACAATAAGAGCATGCAGACTTGGATTCAAAACGGTTACAAGGATGACACCGGTGCCACAATAAAGCATAAAAAGCTTTGGGAACAAGTAGTTCTTTTGAAGAAAGAACTACAAAAGACTTACGTGATACATACACTGAGTCATCAACGTGATGGCGTTCACGTTGCAGGGAATTCTTTGGCTGATGAAGCAGCGAAGGCAGCTGTGCAAACGGCTTCCGTAGCTGCTATGACACGATCAAAAACAAAAATAGAGAGCGATATAATGCAAGCTGTCAGTGCTTCAGTAAAAGATGATAGAAAAACATTCCCGGAAGGCTTTCCAGTAAAGTACTCATACATAACTGATGCGAATAATGTTCCTTTTGCTCGAATCCCTGGAGTGGGGGATAGGGCAATTCCAAACATGGAACACAGGTTAGGACTAATTTTAGCGGCACACGAAGGGCTCGCTTCTGCACATGCTAGTGTTTCCACCACAGTATCATTACTAAAACAGAGATATTGGTGGCCGCGCATGAGAAAATAAACTAGGAATTACGTTCTAGAATGTGAAATATGCCAAAGAATGAAAGTATCATCAGTAAAACGACCAGCACAGACGCCCCTTCTAATCTCAGATAAACCATTAGCATGTGTTTACTTGGACCACTGTAGTCCCTTACAAAGGGATGGCAACTATAAATATATCATGGTCACAGTGGATTCCTGCACGAGATTCATTTGGATGTGGCCCCAGCGCTCGGCTGACGCCAGAACTGTTATAAAAGATTTGCGAGTCTTTATCGGCACATGCACAATTGGCATGCTACATTCTGGCCAGGGTCCAGCGTTTTGCTCTCGAGCTTACAAAGAAGCCATGACCAGCATGGGCATTGCATTGCAGTACTCTTCTCCCTTCCATCCTTAGGGAAATGCAGTTGTGGAAAGAAAAAAACGTGACATAAAGCAATCTATAACAGCGAGGGTATTAGGTTCGGGTGATGGGTGGGTCAAACATCTAACAAGTGTCCAACGTAGTCTTAACAATCTGCCAAGAAATTCTATAAAGGGTTTCACTCCATATGAACTATTGTTCGGCACTAGAATGAAAATCCAGGAATTAGATTGTCAAACTTCAGTGGTGGAAGAAAAAACCTTTGATATCAAAGATCGTTTGGCTGTTTTACAGGACTTGAAAGAAACAAGAAAAAGTCTAAGTAACATAAAGTCTAAGCCAACAACCACTGAAGAACCACCTGTCCCAGCAAGACCTGTCTGGATTCCAAAAATTGGGGATCTGGTCAGAGAAAAGATCGCGGTGAAGAAGGAATTTGGGCCTTCTTACAGAAAAGCAGTACCTGTCTTAGCTGTCAGCGGAACAAGATCAGTAGTACTACCGCCACTCGCTGGTAAAAAGGAGAACAGAGTTGTATCCATCGACCTGGTGAAACCACAATCATGTGGCCAATAATAAGTAGTAGGCCCAGTGGACTCCCAAGAAGTAGCAGAAGACCAAATCTTGCTACAATCCAAGAGGTTCAAACTGAGAGACTAATCACTTTCGATAAACCTTCAGTGAATAAAAAAGGACTATGCAACAAAGCCATGGAACTTGTGCCTCTTGAAACCCAAATTGCAACAGTTCATGAAGAAACACCAGTCTACAATGATGTAGCCTCGGACTATACAAATGTAACAAGAGAAAATGCAAAGATCAATGGAAATCCGGAAGCAATCTCACCAATTGACAGAACTGCATCTGGCTACTTTATCAACTTTGATGATTTTTCCGATGATCCAAGTGAACATGGAGACAAGCCAGCAACAAAAACTTTCAAAAAGAAAATTACAGAGCTTTTTCATCAACTCAAAGAAACATATCTGATTTCCCCTTGGATTGAACTACGGATTATGTTGGGTGTACTTTTACTCCTCCTCTGACTCATCTTAGTTTTAAATTTGGGTAAATTTATTACAGTACAATGGACACAGCAAGTCAGAACATCATTTTGGTCCTGAAACCACACAGATCATCTCACATAGAGTAAAGAGAACTATCATCAGTGAACATCACAGCAAAGCCTATACCTGGTGGTATAGCATGGGACAGAACTGACTATGAAATCTATGGCCCGGTAGAGCTCTTGAAATATCCACACCAATTCAAGATTTCATTAAGTGACTTTGTGACACCAAGTTCTTTCTCTGATGATTGGGACTTTGAAAATATTAATAATATGATGTCAGATTTAGAAATGTCAGCAAAATTTACAGAACATGATTATTTACAGGGTTCATCGAATTATAAAGAAATGTATTGTTATAACCACTATGGTCATCATTATCTGCATAAGTCTGAAAATCCTAGAAATGTTTTTACTTATAATCAATGGGAACATTGTCCAACTCCACCAATAGGCAGTTCAAAAACGTTTTATGAAAAATTCCCATACTTTTCAGGGTTTAATTTATCTGATCCAGAAACGTTTTATTTCAAAATGTTAAATAAGACAGGAATGAAAAACATGCTGACAAATCCTAAATTGACTTATTCTGAAAAATGTTATTATAAAATGTCTATATTTGGTTTTAAATTTTGGAAAAACAACATTGAAACTAAAACCATCTGGGGTACAAAAGAATGGCAGGTACAAGGTCTAGAAGCATTATTCAGAGCCTGCATGATATCAGAACAAATAATGTTCCTGAATGACACAATTCAGCAAACAACCTGCCTTGGTCTAGCCAAGATAAAAGATTTAAATAACCCGTCTATACCAAAGCCTATGCCTAATAGAAACACCACTACAGATGAGGGGTTAGACGTGTCCTATATATTAAAACAAAACAGAACAATTCTTGATTGGAAAACATGGTTGATCTGGCCCACAGACACAAATAACTGTCAAGATAGATTCCTGAACAAAATACAGGGGTTCAAACAGAATAGCCCAGACCCTGGATACTCCCAGAGACAACATCCAGGGATAGTTACAACATATAGTGTAGGAAAACTATGCCTTGACTGGCTACAGAAATCCACACTACCCGAAATCAAACAACACTTAACTTTACTTAAAGAAGGTGCTGACTTGCGAGATTTCATAATGGGACCTCGCAAACAGCGTCAAAAACGTTTCATATACGCCGGTATATACGCAGCTTACAATGAAGATTGGAAATTAAAACAAATTGAAACTGCAGAAAAAATATGAGAAATTGATTGTATTAATTTGGAGAAATCACTTTCTGTAGTGGACAATGAGTTAACGACTCTGTCCTCCAGAATCTATTCACTGGACAGCATTATATCATCTGGTATTGATATAATAGAGCAGGACATGCTAATGTTACAACTAAGTATGGGCGAAATTTACAAATTTGCGTTCCGCGAATTCGTGCGAAATCGAATTCGCAATCCACAAAATCCGCGAATTCGTGCAAATTTGAGGATTTTTGGTTTTTTGCCCGGTGCATTTAGTAGAAATGTTAACTCAAATCTTAAACATGTCAGATACCAGTGGCATCGCACATGTATTTAAGACAATTTTTTCGGGACTGCTAACACCCTTCGAAGCAGTTCTTGGCATCTTCCCGAATTTTGTGCATTCGCTCTTCGGTGGCCTGCTCTTATTTTGGGACTCGTAGAGGAATTTTATTTTTGTTCCTTCTGCTCCGATATGGCAAGCCAAGTAAGCATGGGCGGAAAATCCGTTTCGCTCGCGGATTTTGCGGATTTTCGGTAAATTCGCAATCCGCGAGATCCGCGAATCTCCCGCAAAATCCGCAAATCCGCGAGCAGCGGATTTTATGGCTTGCTCGCACTGTTCGCGTGAGTTCGCGGCTTGCCAGTACAACTTCGCACCCCGCGAGTAAGTGCTAAATTGCAGAAATACGATCTTAGCAAAACTGAAACTACTTACCAGGTTCAAAAGTTCAGGCTCATCATTAGTAGCCATTTCCTGTAGTGCTTCCTGAGGGGCCCCTCCAGAGTTCAGTTGCCAGTTGCAACTATTATGTGACCCTGCTCTGAACCTCAGAATAGTTACACATATGCCACAAAGGTCCTGAATTACAGCTAAGGGAGACAAGCAGGAGCCAGGCTGGAAGTTAAAATCCATTAATCAGCCCCTAATTCATTATTGTCAGTTGGGGCAGGGCAGGTGTTGTAACTAATTTTGCAACAATGAAAGCACTTAGCAAGTGCAAAAGATCACTAATCAGGAAGCACTAAGGAAGCAGGTGCCAGCTAAAAAAATATTCTGTGACACATTAATCAGCCCCAAATTAATTCAGGTCACTTGAGGCAGGGAAGGTGTGCTTTGCTTTGCCGAAAATAATGTACACTGGACAACCAGAGGGTGTGGTGATGAAACAGAGGGTGGCATGGGTGGGCCAGAGGGTGGCATGAGTAGTCAGAGAGTGGCAGTGGTGACAGAGAGTGGCAGTGATGAAGAAGAGTGTCCCAAACAGGCTGGACACGTAGAAACAACAAGTTCGCAAAACTTGCGACCCGACAGGTAAGTTCGCAAATTGCGAAATTGTAAAAACCCTCGCGAACTGGCAGAAACACGCGCGAACACAAAAAAAAAAAAATCCGCAAATTCGCGGGAATTCGCGGATTTTGCGGATTGCGAGTTCGCAAATCCGCAAAATTCGCGAACGCGAGATTCGCAAAATTCGCCCATGCTTAAAGCCAAGTCACAGACAAAACTCTGGCAACGATGGAAGAAACAATCCTAGCAATAAGATACCGAGAACGTATCACTAAAGTCCTCGGATTGGCCCGGCTAAGAGATCTGAATACTACCTGGTTTCTTTCATTTAGACCAATTTGGCAAAATTGCATCTTACCTGTGCTTCGATGTCTGCTATGTGGAGAAGAATGCGTGTTGGACGTCTGTCTTACACTACCATCAGCAGTACCAATGGATATTGATGCTTTGCTTTGTCCTGTAACGACTCATGCAAAGTGTTGTCCCCAGCGGCTACCTATTCTGATGACGGCATTTATTGAGACTTCACCATTACGATTAGGTGACGGTGAGGTACGAGATGAAAGCAGCACCACACAGGTACAACCTTCTGTGAACATTGCTGATCCTGACATCGATGATGGCAATGTATCGCACATATGCACTATTTCCACCTTTTCGGAGTTGGCCCAACTTTCACCTACTGTTGTAGGCGCATTTTTTGCTGGCCTATTAGAAGTAATGTTCTCCCCTAACAACGAGAATAATATTTGTAAAAGCAAGCTCACAGCGTTCCCTGAACTCTGAATTCGGCCTTCAGGTTTGCAGAACTATTTTATTTTTTTCTCCCTTCCCGAGAACGAAATTATTTTTCCCAAATTTCCAAAATATTTACAATTTTTTTGGCATATGGTACTCTGCTTAAAGTAGAACTATTCTTAGAGAACAGAACTTCTATTTTTAGAGACTCTAGAGACAATATTTTGAGTCAGCCTCTAGCACATGTACAATCTTGTATGAATATGTGATGAAATGGTCTCGACTTTTTTTTCTGTATTCAGAGCCATTTCATAAATGTAATTTTAGCAATTCATTCAGTGAATAATTATATTTGCATTTCCTGAATGATAACTCTGCTTGAAAGCGTACAGTATAATACTCATTTTTTCGTGTATCTATACCATTTTAAATGCATCCATTGTATTTTGGGGTGGGCTGGAAAACACATGCATACCTATATGTTTATGTATTGCTTAGTATTTAGTAATTATGGACATTATACGTGGAGTGGGTGTTGTGAATGTATCTAGGACCCTAATTAAATATTCCAGATTTATGCCCTTATATGGTTATAATAAATCATGTCCTTATAAAGGCATAAGAATCATACCCATATTTAGTCATAGCCCATGCAGCCCAAATACGGCAAGGCTACTTCCTTAGATTCCTAGAGAGCACAACAAGTTCTTTCGACACACCAAACCTCCAGCAACCTGGGAATTCCCCATGCCTTTGTTTTGATTTGTCATAGAACTCCTGCGAGCACTAAAAGAACGGCCGGTTCTTAGTGACATCTTTTATTGATGTCTTATGTCCAACCTTACATCAAACACGGCACCCTCCAGGTATAAATATACCAACACTTGCCTTAAGCAACACACGGTGGTGTGGAGCAGAGCGGCTATATACTTATCCGAAGCCCAGCTGATGCTAGAGCCGAAGGAAGCCGTCCCTCCCTTTGACACACCGGGAAAAGAAGCTGCTTTTTCTCACGCTGAGAAATCCAGCTCCGGTGTTTCCAGTCACCCTTGCGGGTAACTGGGAGATCGAGTCCTGAGAACGAGATACAAGACCTCCTTCATTCTATAACCAAGGTACGGAGCTGATTAAAACCTTAAAGAGAATTCTTGATTCAGATTCTTGGCAAAAACCCAACTTAACATAAAACTGCAACTTACTTACTCCTTCCCACGTATTAGGCTTAGGTCAGGTACACCGGGGTAGGCGTATCTTAGAAGCGCCAGTTGAGTTCGTTAGTCAATGTTTTTATGTATGTAAATATTTTATCCGTTTTAAAGTATCATATGGCTAAGAAACCATATCAATGCTTTTACAGTATTATTTGATAATACTCCTTTTTACTGTACGCACTTTACTTCATGATAAGTATTGCAATTGTGACAATTCATTTCTCTTGCATGGGAAAGAAGACTGCTCAATAAAATAACACCTTTTATGAAAACGCCCGTCTCTTTATTTCTCTGCACTCTGGTGAAAATAAGCATGCACGATTGACTGAGTGAAATAGTTGTCTATTGATTTCACACGACTCTGGAGATATACTCCTTATTCTGGGGGAGCAAAGTTGTCATGTTATATGGTTGTCAGAAGCTAATCCCTTCTTGTCTGAATCAGGGAAGTTAACCCCTCCCTGTACATTCGAGAAAGTTTCTAGTGACCTCTGAGCTAGCTGGCAAAACTAATTAAGTCTAACATAGTCAGTAGAGACCTAGATGACCTCAGTCCTACGTCTACACTGCTGTTTATGTAATTCCAATGCGCAGAGCCTATTGGGAATATATGAACTTCACTACACTAGTAGTATCCTCGATTTGATTTTGTAGACTGGGTTCTCCATCCGCCGTTTTGTTGGATTTCTTATCGAAGGGAATCTTAGGTTGTTGTGTGACTGGCTTTTCCATCTTGTCCTTTACAGGAGTTGTCAGGTGACTCTACTCTGTTTCTTGCTCACTTGGTAAGTAGCGCCTGGCACAATTACTTGGCACGTATCAGCCTTTATCCCTGCACCGCTGCTCTGGTCCACCTACTCTCCAAATGCCATAAAGCAATGAGTCTCCACGTTTCTGGCACGGTGGCTCACCTGTTACCGTGCACAGCATTTCTCAGGGAAGCGTGTATGCCTCGCACTTTCAGCCACACACAGTGACCTATCCACTCTCTGCAGGGGGGCTGCCTCCCATTGCCACCTGAAGCTCCCTGCACCTGCTCACTGCCCGTGCACGTGGCATTTTCAATATATCGCAGGCTTGTGATCCCAAGCCGTGTCTTCCAAATGCCGTGGCGCAACGTATCACGTTATGTTCAGCACCAACTGCTGTACCAATGTCACTGGTTAGCACCGTTCTATGTGGGATGCATCCATGGCGGTTTTTACCTCAGGGCATCTGCAGTATCCCACCCATGAAGTCAGGCACTTACACAAGTTATCCCCTTCTCATTGGGTGTCCTAATCGACTATGCTTACTGTTGTCCGCCCATCATTACTGTGTAACAGCTCATTGTCCTACTGGAGCCTGGGTCTTGTCTCCCCGCCAAAGGCGCCTCCGCAGTTTGCCGCATGCCAGTCCGCATGCCACTCCTCAGTTTGAACCTGGCCGCAGTGTGTTCCGCACTCCTCACACCGATCTCCCGCATCCAGCCAGCAGCATGCACTGTGTACTGTTTTGGCCGCGTCTAGGGAGGAAAAGGTGCAGCCCTCTCAGGTCGCGTATTTCTTGGCGGCTCCCAGCGCTCCTCTCCCCGCGCAGTTGCGGGTCATGCACGGAAGGTGCAGGCGTCCCCACTGGACCTCGTAAGGAACACCAAACCCCGCGCAGCTAACTTGTGTTTTATAACGCCAGCTCACCGAGGGTGTTGCTCTGCTCCTCGGCGTAGCGGCGTACAGTCCAGCCAGTCTTGGTTAGTCCCCCGCGGTTAATGCTGGACAGTTCCGCTGAAGTGGGCCCAATATTCCCCTCACTGTGGTGTCATCGTGCCTGCGTGGGAACCGGGAGTCACAGGCTCGGCAGTTCATTGTCCACCATGCCCGCACCAGCACTTCCGTAGCAGCGCTTCCCGCTGCCTCTCATCCCCGCCTGGGGCAGCAGTTGCGGTTTGAGTCCCCTGCTTCGCTCTGCAGCGTCCGCGGTAGGCCGCTAGCCTTCTTCCGTCTCCAATTACTTCTTCTTTGCTAACGGACGTGCCCCCTTGCTAGAGCTGTTTGCGCAAGTCCTTAACCTACTGTGGGCACTCGATCTGGGCGAAATAGACGAATATTTAGCGGATTAATTCAGGTCTGCCGGCGGAGCCGCTCTAACTCACGGCCATTCCGCTGCACGGCGAAGCCATGCCCCCTCACTTGTTGATTTGTTGATTTTTATTGTGTAGTTTTCCTTATTTTCCATCGAATTTGGGGGGTGTCTTTGCTCGATCTCTGGGCTGCCCATTGTTTGCACAGGGTTGTTCCTGATAGTAGATGGTCGCTTCGCAAGAGTTAGTTCTAGTTCACATAGGTTTTGAATTTGATTTATCTGCAGCGGATTAAATGATTCGTCTGTTTGTAAATTATGACTTAGTGAAGTTAGTGAGGTGTGATCTCCTTGTTGTTGCTCTTGCTCTACTGCATTTCTGAACCTGTAGTAGTTTTTTTGGTTCCAAAGATTTGGAACAATCTCCTGCTGGTATTCATATCTAGCATATTGTTTTGATTGTTCTTTCTGGATTTCCTGGCTCTTTTCCTCTGTCTCGTGGTTTGCCGGCATGTCTCTGTCTTAGTTTGGCTATCTTACAAGGTTAGATGGGCATTTGCATGGGCCATGTTTTTGTCTCTCAACCTTATCCCTTCAATGCTCATCTTTGGTTGAACCTTCCTAGGATTACTGTTGTTATGTTTGAGACATTCAGCTCTGTCCGAGTTCATCGATCAATCTTACTAGTCTTATCTGTGAAGAAATCTGCGGATTCTTCACAATTAGGCAGTGTCCCTTGACCCCGGGACGCAGAGTTCGGCTGACTATTGGCTTGGGACTTGATGAGTTTGAACTAATTTTTTTTGGAACGTTTTTTGCTTGGTCTAGTTGAGTTCTGAAAAAGGTGGCCTTCGAGCATCTGATGCGCTTATTAGATATGCTTCTCGGGGATCTCAGGTGGTAGAGATGCTCAGGGGAGGGAGAGTACCGTCACAGCCTTTTGCCAAGTCTAAAATCTCGTCTTTCGGAATTAAGACTATCAGTAAACGATGGTTTGGAGAGTCTAGAGGACATTCTTTTAAGCTGTAGTGGTACAACCAAGTCTAGAACGTTCAGCATTGCGTGGTAATAGTGGGCCGCAAAGTCGTGGACATCCAACACGTTCGGTGGGGGAGGGCAGGATGTTATCTCAGAGAGCAGTCAGCTCTTGTGGGTTGATGTTCTGTAGGCATCTTTTCAACTGTTTTGGGTTCTTAGGCAGAGTTTTACTTGCTCTTACCGATTTCAAATGCGGAAGGAGATGCAGTAGTGGTCTGTCCAATCACATGGGAGGATCGAATCCAGGAGGATGGAGTTAGGCTTACCAATGACAAGATCTAATGTAGCTCCTTTGGTGTGAGTGGGACCATCACAGATTTGTATTTGGTTAAGGTCAAGTAGAAAGGATTTAAGGATATTAACCGCCACATCATTTGCATCTTTCCAGTGGAGGTTGAAATCTCCCAGGAAGATCTGAGTGCCATGGCTATCTGCATTGGTCGAGATAATGTCCATGATCTGCCCTATGAAAGGAAGGTTGTCGCGAGGGGGTTGGTAAAACGTGTGCAGTTTGCATGAGTGATTGTTGCCACCAGTCACTTCAATGCATAGGCATTCACAGGAAGGCAGGAGGTCAGTCTATAGTACTCTCACTGTAAGATTGCTACGATATAAACAAGCTATGCCTCCACCCTGGAGTTTAATTAGTAATTCATAATTTAGTAGTGGGTTTTTGAGTTCATAGGAGAATGGGGTAGGAAGTTATTTAAATGATAAATTATTGTTTTTTATTTTAATTTTTTATGGTAATTAAATATTTAATTAGTCATATGTTAATTATCTGATTTGGTTAATGGCAATTTTAATTGTTTAGGTATATTTTGTAACTTCTGATTTGTAATTTAAAATGTCTAATGTTTAAGTACTAACGTATAATTTAGTAGTAGTTTGTTGGGTTTGTCACAGAATAGGGTGGGAACTTATTACAAATATTAATTTGGGTTTTCTATTTTCTAGATTAATTGAAAGATTATAATTATTTGTATAAATTATTTAATTATTTGTTCAGTCATTTAGTTGTTGCATTTTAATTGATTGTTAATTTCTTTGATAAGTGTACTTAAAAATAAACCTGGTCAAATGAATTTAATATTTATTATCTGTTTTAATTTAATTTTGTTAAATTTTATGCAATTCATTTTTTAATGTTTTAGTCATAATGTATTCTAATTCTTTTGTTTCCATTCTTTGGAGCACTAGGAAGGAAAGTGTATTTATTTTAAATGTATCTTATTTTATATTTAGTTAAATATATTTTTTAATTTATTTGTTCGGTTTTATTTAATATTATTTATTAATATTATTTATTTATATTAAATGTATGTTTATTTTAAATATGTAATAATATTTTATGTTGATATGTATTTTAAAGTAAAAAAAAGAGATTTAGGAATTGCAAAACTATATTTAACCCCCGCCGAAGTTAAATCTTTTCCCTGCTCTTGCTTATGTTGGAGAGGGAGTAGTATATCTAACCCCCTCACCCCAAGTAGTCTAACTCGTTTCCTAGTTTTGCGTAGAATGGATTGGGAACAGTAAATTGAACCCTTTCAAAGTACAGAACTTAACCTGCTTCTGCTGATGTTGGCGTGAGAATAGTAAATTTAACCACTACAATGTCAAACACTTTCCCTACTTTTGCTTAAGTTGGAGTGGGAATAGTAAATCTAACCCATCCAAAGTCCAACATCGTTTTGCTACTTTTTTAGGTCACGTCTAGCGGTGCAGCGCATGCGCTGCTCGCTTTGCGAGGCACGCAGTATACACTATAGGTGAGGGAAGCTCCACCCACTCCCCCACCAACTTTTTTCATTGGCTTGTGGCTTTTTGCTTTCTAAATGCTGCCTTCTGATTGGCTTACAGGCTGCTAGTCCAGCCTTAGGATGGCCATGTCTCCTTCCACAGCTATTGGCTCCTTTACTGTATGTTTCCTGAGCACTACTTTGTTCCCGTGCCACCCCTCCGGCTGTCCAAGCCTTTCTCAAGCAGGATAAGTGCTGTGCTTACTGTTAGCAGGCCATGCCCGCTTTCACTTTGAAGCACTCAGAACAATATGGTCATTCGCACCTCAGTGCTTGCTTGAGCTGAAGTAACACGAGGATGGAGGAGAAATGAGGTGAGCCAGGAAAAGCTCTCAAATCATGCTTTTATTTTTGAATTATATAACCTTTAAAAAAAACGGCATCCAAGGCACCTCCATAACTATTTGCTTTGGTATAGGTTAGATGCATAAATAGGCTGTTAAGCAAAATACAAAATGTATTTTCACATATTTCTTATCTATACACTTATTAAATGTACATGCTGCACGATTTGCCCGATCCTTGGTTTTCACGCATTGCTTTGCGAGGGTGAGGTAGTCCTTTCAAGATGGCGTCATGCGTCACCACCCACAGGGCTCTGTCCCGGGGAGTCCAGTCTTTCTGGCACTCCCTTGAATTTGCTGACAGAGCTGCATGGAAAGCACACAGGAGAGGGTGCCTGGCAGCGCTGCCTCGCTCAGGCCCAGCCTCAGTGTAAGAGGCAGAGAGGAGAAGCACCGTGGGACAGGAAAGCACTTTTGGAGGTGCTTGGTATGGCGACAAACTTTCCACAGACCAGCAGGCCAGAGATAAGGAGGGTGAGCACAAGTACCGCTGCACGTGCAGATTTTGGTGATCGCACCATTTTCCCAATTATTAAAGTAAACTAAATTATCATTTTACATCGTAAGTACATGGCTTCACCTCGGTGCAGTCACAGTTAGGATTTGTTATAATGGGATTCCAGGCTGCTCTGACCCGCTCCTGACCTATGTTAAGTACACGGCTGCTCATTTTGCCTTGGCGTTATTTCAGTCATCATGAGGGTGTTTTTTATTATTTTGTTTAGCTCCTTCGCAGAGCTGTAATTAATCTGTTTGAATGTTCCTCAGTTTAACAGTACTCCAAGCAGTTGTTAAATGTTAACAAAAACATCGCCGCAGGCTTATAAGTCCAAGTATACATTTTTCAAGACAACACAAACATTTTATATTGGATGTTGTTTCTTGAGAAATTCGAACCACCATCTGCTTTGTGTGAGCAATAAACTCTGGCAGAATAACAGCACAGCACAGGTGCAGAGGAACGTATCACCACAAAACACTATTTGAATCAAAGTATAAGGCTTTGCTTGTTTTTTAATAGCTCCCAGAATTAACCTTTGTGTTTTATACAGCATCTTAATTGTATTGTTCTTATAAATGTTATACAAGTTGGATTACCAGTACGCTCTGTCTGCATTGTGAAATAACCACACGTGTTTTTCTGAAGTGTTAGTCATCATGTGCTCTCTAGCTTTGTATGAGGGTACAGGAAATGGTCCACTTTTTCAGTCGCTACTATCTCACTAGTACAAATGCCACTACATTTCAGCAGGATTGCTGTATGTTAGATTTGTTTTTCAGAAAGCATGTGTCCCTCCCACTCCGTCTTGACTTCTCTAGCCCACACCAACATACAATAAATACTATGGAATTCGATTAGGCAGCTGATTTGTTATGTGTCTGGCTATCCCATAACTGCATGTCATACACCTTATATGAAGATTTCTACAAAACATGAGCTATAATCGTGTATCACTTAACTAACTGCTGCTTGTGTCTCCAGTCATATTGGCGAACACACAATTTGCTTTTTGGAATGCTCCTATAACACAAAGTCGTCTTGAAAATCGATTACACGCCAAGGTCTTTGCTCCCAAAGGCAAGTCCAATTTCATTGAAAATGCTTGTCTTAAGTTGAAGTTGGAATAACAACTTGCAGGCGTCTATGAATATGGTTAACATTCTTATCAAATATGTGGAGATAGATCGAGAAGGGATACTATCAGAAATTGATCGAGTAAATGAATTATTGAATGCCACAGGGCAACAAGATGCGGTTACAAAGGTCGCGCAGAGATAGATGTGAGGATCAAAAAACACAAAGACATCTTCAAGTGCAAGATCTTTAAATTTGCAAGGGATAAAAATGATTACACCACTTGGAGAATATTTACATTCTCCCAAAAATGTGACAACTTCAAACGACAGGCGATGGCTGTTAGACCTGTCTGGCTTTTTGGCGAAGTCCCTCCTAATTATTATTTATTTTGTCCCCTTTTTGCCCCTCATACCCTTATTAATTTTTGTGTCTACTGACTTTTTGTAGGTGTTGGCCAGGGGGATAGGTGTTCTTTCTCCCCCTCATAATCTTTTACCTCAGGCCCAGAGGCCTATTCTGACAGGAAAGTTGGCACCACCTAAAATGGTGGCCACCAACTGCCCCAACTGTCACAAACAGAACTTGGCCATAGCCTAACATAGGGCATTCAAGAACCTTCTGGTCCATTCTGGACCACTGAAGGGCAGCCTATATAAGGCGGAATGCGGGGCAGCCATTTTGTCTACCTGTGGAAGTCAGCTGGAGGACAGGCTGTAGCTGAGGGTGGGAGAGGTTAGACATAGGGTTGACCTCCTAGATAGGGAAGCTGCCTTGGGTTGTCACCTCAATATCCCCCTTTTGGGTTACTTGTCCTGACCCCGCTGTGAAGGGTTACTGGAGACCCTGGGCGCCTAGCTTGCCCCTTGTCCAAACTATACAGGGGAAGTCCAAGGAGAAGGAGACTGCAGTGCTGCGGTGTGCAGTCCTCTGCCCAGCAGAAAGAGACTGAGGAAGGATAACCTTCTTCCCTAGATCCCAACCCCTATTTCAACTTGAGTGCTAAAAGGACCTTGCAGAGTGGGCGCTGAGGTTAAGGAAACGAACTAGCACTGTTCTCCTACCTTCTTGGGTGCTGAGGAAGACTTGTCCCCTGGTTCCCTGGAAAGTCCTGGTTGTTCGTGCAGCTGGTTTCTGTAGGCAGCGCCTGCCCCGGGATCCACTGAGCTTGAGAGGCTTCTCTCTGTGGACGGGACCCCCGGAGCGCCTTCCGCGCTGCTGGCGCATTGCCTGGAAGAGTACTGTGACCCTTAGAAAGGGAAGGGCGAGACAATTCGCAAAGGCGCCTTCGCGCATGCCCGTTGTCGCGATCACAAACCCCACAGGAGGGGCCTAGGACCGAGCAGGCCCAGGCGAGTAGTGTCCTTCCTGGGAGCGGCCGCCGGGAGAGGCGGGACAAGAGCGAGCGCTACCGCGCATGTCCGGCGAGGGAGTGTCTGCCTTGAGGAGAAGCGCCGAGAGGAAGCGTCTCCGTGGAGCGTCTGACGACCGCTCTGCACAACGTGGGACAGATCCTTCCTGGTGTGGAGTCGCCGCTCGTGTGGCGGAATCACCGTAACTGCGGCCCGAGTTGAAGCTGAGAGGGCCTCCGCTCCTCTGCGTGGGAGCGAGGAGGCCGATCACCTGAGGTAAAGCGACTGAGCGCTGAGGGGGTGAGCGGAGGAACTGCCTGCCGGCCGCCGATACAAGTAAGCCGGGAAGAGCGAGGGAAGGCGAGGGAGCTCCGGTAAGGTCTCCTACTCGTCTGGTTTCCTCCCCCACTCGGTGCAGAACTGAGGAGGAAGGAAGAGGGAGGAGGGCCTAAGAAAAGAGTGGCCTAACTGTTAAAAACTAAGTAACTGACTTCAAAAGCCTGGTCATCTGGGGGGTGCAAAGAATACAAAGGTCTTCAAGACCCCTGGTACTCAACAGTTGGTGACAGATTGCTTCCTTCCCCCCCTCTGGTGGAGTAGGGTTGCTGAGAAGCCAAATAAAGAGTCAAGTACAATGCATATTTAACTGGCCTAAGAAAGCTTAAAGGTTACCTGCCAGTTATTGGTATAGTGCTTGTTTAAATGTAATGAACTATAGGAATTAATTGAAAACTTGCATAGCAGGTTAAAAGTATTATTGCTATCGCTGAGACCAGTTGTAGAGTATAGGTCATATTTAGAAACTATGCCTAATTAAATGCTAGAAACGCTAGTAATGTACAGTTGATGATTTAAGCTAGCACCTTGTCAGAGTCTGTATTAATTTCCTGACTAATAAGTTTTGTGCTTTCATCTCCAAAAGGAAATCTACATGTACTTAGATTGAGCTGTAGTTTTCTCTCCCAAGGTTCTAGCGGATTAATATTTCACCTGATTGATTATAAGGTACTGAACTGTGAATCCTAGAGTAATAAGTGTGAGAGTACTGACAAGTTAATTGATTAATTGTTGATGCAGTTTAGTAATACAATTGCTGATACTAAAGTGACCTGACATGTTCTAAGCTATTTATATTGTGAGAACAAAGAATATTATTTTTATAAAGCAGAACGTATTTTCACACATTTTTTTTGGTGTAGTGTTTTCTTTTGAGTGCTATTGCGTGGAATTACTTTTGGGTGGTCTGCAACCTTTACACTGAGCCTCTGATATGCTAGTCTTGCCCTAGGCCAGGCTACCCCAATTCCAACATATTGGTGCCTAGCGGTGGGATCCTGACTTGGTTGCAGCTACTCACTAGTAATTTGACGTAATACACCAAACCTACACCAGGAGTTTTCTCCTTGCGGCCCTCCCAATTAGTCTTTTTGTTTTTTCCAAATTTATTCCTGGTGGTGGGTGGAGTTGGCTTTAGGTTGCCCTTGCAACTCTGAAATTTCTGGTGTGTATCTAGGTTTGCCTGACTCACAATGGAGTTCGCTGTGGAAAACCTAGAGGTCTATTCCGTGTCACAATTGAAAATGTTCTGCCAACAAATGGGGGTATTTTTCAAACATGGTGCCAGGAAGGGGGAGCTCCAGACCAGTCTTAGGGCCTGGGTGGAGGCACACCAAGGAAAGAAGGAGGAGGATGAAGAGGTCGACTAGGACACGGGGGGGGAGGTAGAAGAGTTATTCCGCCATGAGGGGGAAAACATACTCACAGGACCAGTGTTCTACTCCAGAAGGGGCAGTAGCATCTCTGGGGGAAGCCTAACGGAAGCCGAGCTCACCGATAGGAGGGAGAAAAGACAGTTAAGGTGGGAGTTGGCTAAGTTGGAGCAGGAGAAAGAGGAGAGGAGGATGGTCCACGAGTTTAGACTGAAGGAACTGGAGCTCCAAAGTCTGCGACGGGGGTCCTCTCCTAGTAGGAATGGTGGCAGCAAACCAAAGGAGTCAGCCAGGGAGACCAAACCTCATTTACCAAAAGACCTGATAGCAAGCTTCAGTCAGGGGGACGACATAGCAAAGTGGCTGGCTGCTTATGAGGTTTCTCTGAGGGTTCATGGGGTGCAGGAGAAGCACTGGGGGGGTGGTTTGTACAGGTACATGCCTCCTGCTGGTCGGGATACCTTGCTGGCCCTGGATCCAGAGGAACAAACTAACTACCCCACCATGAAGCTGGCGTTGTTAAGGAAGTTCGGGCTTACCCCAGAAAGGTACCGACAGAAGTTCAGGGGGAGCCACAAATTGAGCACTCAGAACTGGGTGGACTTCCTTGACTACGCCAGAAAGGCCTTAGAGGGTTGGGTCAAGGGCAGTGAGGTAAAGGATTATGAGGGGCTGTACGATCTATTTTTGAGAGAACACCTCCTCGAGAAATGTTTTCCCGAGCTGCGCCAACACCTGGTAGACAGCAAGCTGACCAATCCCCGGAAGCTTGCAGAGGAGGCGGACATCTGGACAAGTACCCGGGTGTCCTCCAAGGGGACTGGAGGGGAATCTCAAAAAGCCGGACAGGGCGCCCCCCATAAGAAGGAGGGGGGAGAGAAAAAGAAAGAGTTCTCTAAAGGTCCCCAAAATAACTTCCAAGGGAAGGGAACAGGTTTCACCCCTAGGGCAAACCCGCCCCGAAACCCTAATCCTGGCCAAAACCAGCAGCCCAGGGTTCTCCACTGTTTTGAATGCGGTGGCGTTGGACATTATAAGGGAGATGTCAGATGCCCAAAGAGACCACCCCCTCCCACCGGAGGAAAGTCATCGGGAGTAGCTAGTGTAGCGCTCGGGGAGGAGTTGCCCTTAAATAAGGGGGGGTGAGTGGGCGGGTGTCACCTTAGTGTCCCTGGGAGAGCGGGAGATGGTGCCAAAGATCCAGGTGCCCCCAAATACTACAAAGTATGGGCAATGGGTTACCATCAATGGCCAGAGACGGGAGGCTCTGAGGGATACAGGAGCCAGTATGACTATGGTGAGAAGTCAGCTGGTGTCCCCAGAGCAGGTTGTTCCTAATGTACTCCACCCCGCCGCGATGGCTGACGGCAGAATGGGCCACTATCCAGTGGCTGAGGTTCCCTTTGAGTGGGAGGGGGTTGCAGGTTCACTTCGAGTTGCCGTAAGCCCTGCCGTGCCAGTCGATTGTCTGTTGGGGAATGACATGGAACACAACACTTGGAGAGAGGTGGAATACCGGACGCATTCTGCGATGCTGGGTACACCTGACTGGGCCAGTGTCAGCACACGGTCTGCGACTGCCCGGAGAGGGAGTTCGCCTGGGTTGGAGCCTGGAACAATGGCCCAACCCGCTGCTAAGAAGGGACAGACCCGGAGACAAAGAAAGCCTGCTCCGGCTTCCACACCCCATGAGACAGATCGGCCACCTGCGGTGGTGGACCAGGAGTCCGTGGAGGGGGAAGTAGACTCTCTGGAGGATTTGCCCATCCCTGCGGAGTGGCATGTGGAGGGAGGTCCTACCAGAGAGGAATTCTGTAAGGGGCAGAGGGAGTGCCCCACCCTTGAGGGACTGAGGCGACAGGCTGAAGCCCAAGCAGCAGGTGATGTTACGGGACATTACCATATTTACTGGGAGGATGGACTCCTCTACAGTGAACCCAAGGTACCCTTGCCTGGTTCATCAAGGGCCTTGGTAGTCCCGCAACAGTACCGAGCCTTTCTTTTGGAATTGGCTCATGCCATACGCCTGGCAGGACACTTAGGTCAGGACAAGACCTTTGCACGGCTTGTCCTCCACTTTTACTGGCCTCAGATGAAAGTGGCGTCCAACACTTACTGTAGGACATGTGTAACCTGCCAGGCCAGTGGGAAAACAGGGGTGAAGCTAAAGGCTCCCCTGGAACCACTTCCAGTCGTTAGCACACCCTTTGAGAGGGTAGGCATCGACATTGTAGGGCCTTTGGATCCACCAACAACAGCTGGTCACAGGTTTATCCTGGTTCTGGTGGATCATGCCACACGGTACCCAGAGGCAATACCTCTGAGGACAGTCACTGCACCTGTAGTGGCAAGAGCCCTAATGGGAATCTTTACCCGAGTGGGATTTCCCAAGGAAGTTGTGTCTGACAGGGGGACCAATTTCATGTCAGTGTACATGCGGGCAATGTGGAAGGAGTGTGGAGTGACCTACCGGTTCACCACTCCTTATCACCCCCAGTCGAATGGACTGGTTGAGAGGTTTAATAAGACCTTGAAGGGCATGATCAGAAGTCTGCCCGAGAGCCTGCGGAGGAAATGAGATGTCCTCCTACCCTGTTTACTCTTTTCCTACAGGGAAGTGCCCCAGAAGGGAGTGGGCTTCAGCCCCTTTGAGCTTCTGCATGGGCACCCTGTACGCGGTCCTCTCAGCCTGGTGAAGGATGGTTGGGAGAAGTCTCCCAGGAAACCCCCCCAGGATGTGGTGAGCTACATGCTGGCCTTCAGGAGCCAAATGGCAAAGTTGTGGAAGCAAGCTTCTGACAACTTGGAGGCCAGCCAGGCAGTCATGAAGGAGTGGTATGACCACAATGCTCACCAGGTGGAATTGGAGCCTGGACAGAAAGTGTGGGTGATGGAGCCTGGAGAGCTTAGCGCCCTCCAGGATCGCTGGACAGGCCCCTTTGAGGTGTTGGAGAAGAAGGGTAAGGCCACATACCTGGTGGACCTCAAGACCCCTCGACAGCCCCTACGGGTGCTGCATGCCAACCGACTCAAGCCCCACCATGAGAGGCCCGAAGTCATGTTGATGATGGTGACTGACGGGGAAGAGGAAGCGGAAAGCGAACCTCTCCCAGATCTCATTTCGTCCCAAGAGAAGGATGGGTCAGTGGAGGGAGTGATTCTCTCTCCTACTCTAACTCCTGAGCAACGGGAGGACTGCCGCCAGATCCTGGAGCAGTACTCTTCGTTGTTCTCCCTTGTCCCGGGAAGGACCCACCTGTGTACCCATGATGTGGACACAGGAGACAGCCCACCAGTGAAGTCCAAGACCTACCGGCTGTCTGACAAGGTGAAGGCTAGCATCCATGGAGAAGTTGCCAAGATGCTAGAGCTAGGAGTAATTGAACTTTCCAACAGCCCTTGGTCCAGTCCGGTGGTGCTCGTGCCAAAAGCCGCACCACCAGGCACCACACCTGAACTGAGGTTCTGTGTGGATTACCGAGGACTGAATTCAGTAACCAAGACTGATGCTCATCCGATCCCTAGGGCGGATGAATTGATTGACCGGCTAGGAGCTGCCCAATATCTGAGTACTTTTGACCTCACTTCAGGGTACTGGCAGATCTCCTTGACAGATGGAGCAAGGGAAAGGTCAGCCTTCTCCACGCCTGAGGGACACTACCAGTTCTGTGTGATGCCCTTTGGGCTCAAGAACGCCCCTGCCACATTTCAGCGGCTGGTGAACCAGGTCCTCTCTGGATTGGAGAGTTTCTCTGCTGCTTACTTGGATGACATTGCTGTCTTCAGTAGCAGTTGGGAGGACCATCTGCAGCATTTGCAGGCCGTTCTCCAGGCCCTGAGACAAGCTGGATTGACCATCAAAGCCAGCAAGTGCCAGATTGGGCAGGGGTCGGTTGTGTACCTTGGACACTTGGTGGGTAGGGGGACTGTGCAGCCCCTGCAGGCGAAGATTGAGGCAATTATGGCCTGGGAACCCCCCAAGACACAGACTGAGGTCCGAGCTTTCCTGGGCCTCATAGGCTACTACCGTTGCTTTGTGAAGGGGTATGGCACTATTGTAGCGCCCCTCACAGAGCTCACCTCCAAGAAACAACCTCGACGGGTAGTTTGGACGGGAGCTTGTCAGCAAGCTTTCGAGAAGTTGAAACAGGCAATGTGTGCGGCACCGGTCCTGAAGGCCCCAGACTTCTCCAAGGAGTTCATTGTCCAAACAGATGCATCAGAACATGGCATTGGGGCAGTGTTATCGCAACTGAATGAAGAGGGCCTGGATCAACCTGTAGTCTTCTTATCCAGGAGACTGCTTCCCCGGGAACAGAAGTGGAGTGCCATTGAGAGGGAAGCTTTTGCGGTGGTGTGGGCTCTGAAGAAGCTGCGGCCATACCTCTTTGGCTTGCACTTCCTGGTTCAGACTGACCACCGACCCCTTCGTTGGCTGATGCAGATGAAGGGGGAAAATCCCAAGTTGTTGAGGTGGTCCATCTCCCTACAGGGAATGGACTTCCGGGTGGAACATCGGCCTGGAGTGGACCACGCCAATGCAGACGGTCTCTCCAGGTATTTCCGCCTTAGTGATGAGGACTCCCAAGGGGTTGGGTAGTTCTCCCCACTTTCAGCTGGGGGGGGACGCGTGTTAGACCTGTCTGGCTTTTTGGCGAAGTCCCTCCTAATTATTATTTATTTTGTCCCCTTTTTGCCCCTCATACCCTTATTAATTTTTGTGTCTACTGACTTTTTGTAGGTGTTGGCCAGGGGGATAGGTGTTCTTTCTCCCCCTCATAATCTTTTACCTCAGGCCCAGAGGCCTATTCTGACAGGAAAGTTGGCACCACCTAAAATGGTGGCCACCAACTGCCCCAACTGTCACAAACAGTACTTGGCCATAGCCTAACATAGGGCATTCCAGAACCTTCTGGTCCATTCTGGACCACTGAAGGGCAGCCTATATAAGGCGGAATGCGGGGCAGCCATTTTGTCTACCTGTGGAAGTCAGCTGGAGGACAGGCTGTAGCTGAGGGTGGGAGAGGTTAGACATAGGGTTGACCTCCTAGATAGGGAAGCTGCCTTGGGTTGTCACCTCAATATCCCCCTTTTGGGTTACTTGTCCTGACCCCGCTGTGAAGGGTTACTGGAGACCCTGGGCGCCTAGCTTGCCCCTTGTCCAAACTATACAGGGGAAGTCCAAGGAGAAGGAGACTGCAGTGCTGCGGTGCGCAGTCCTCTGCCCAGCAGAAAGAGACTGAGGAAGGATAACCTTCTTCCCTAGATCCCAACCCCTATTTCAACTTGAGTGCTAAAAGGACCTTGCCGAGTGGGCGCTGAGGTTAGGGAAACGAACTAGCACTGTTCTCCTACCTTCTTGGGTGCTGAGGAAGACTTGTCCCCTGGTTCCCTGGAAAGTCCTGGTTGTTCGTGCAGCTGGTTTCTGTAGGCAGCGCCTGCCCCGGGATCCACTGAGCTTGAGAGGCTTCTCTCTGTGGACGGGACCCCCGGAGCGCCTTCCGCGCTGCTGGCGCATTGCCTGGAAGAGTACTGTGACCCTTAGAAAGGGAAGGGCGAGACACTTCGCAAAGGCGCCTTCGCGCATGCCCGTTGTCGCGATCACAAACCCCACAGGAGGGGCCTAGGACCGAGCAGGGCCAGGCGAGTAGTGTCCTTCCTGGGAGCGGCCGCCGGGAGAGGCGGGACAAGAGCGAGCGCTACCGCGCATGTCCGGCGAGGGAGTGTCTGCCTTGAGGAGAAGCACCGAGAGGAAGCGTCTCCGTGGAGCGTCTGACGACCGCTCTGCACGACGTGGGACAGATCCTTCCTGTGTGGAGTCGCCGCTCGTGTGGCGGAATCACCGTAACTGCGGCCCGAGTTGAAGCTGAGAGGGCCTCCGCTCCTCTGCGTGGGAGCGAGGAGGCCGATCACCTGAGGTAAAGCGACTGAGCGCTGAGGGGGTGAGCGGAGGAACTGCCTGCCGGCCGCCGATACAAGTAAGCCGGGAAGAGCGAGGGAGCTCAGGTAAGGTCTCCTACTCGTCTGGTTTCCTCCCCCACTCGGTGCAGAACTGAGGAGGAAGGAAGAGGGAGGAGGGCCTAAGAAACGAGTGGCCTAACTGTTAAAAACTAAGTAACTGACTTCAAAAGCCTGGTCATCTGGGGGGTGCAAAGAATACAAAGGTCTTCAAGACCCCTGGTACTCAACAGTTGGTGACAGATTGCTTCCTTCCCCCCCTCTGGTGGAGTAGGGTTGCTGAGAAGCCAAATAAAGAGTCAAGTACAATGCATATTTAACTGGCCTAAGAAAGCTTAAAGGTTACCTGCCAGTTATTGTTATAGTGCTTGTTTAAATGTAATGAACTATAGGAATTAATTGAAAACTTGCATAGCAGGTTAAAAGTATTATTCCTATCGCTGAGACCAGTTGTAGAGTATAGGTCATATTTAGAAACTATGCCTAATTAAATGCTAGAAACGCTAGTAATGTACAGTTGATGATTTAAGCTAGCACCTTGTCAGAGTCTGTATTAATTTCCTGACTAATAAGTTTTGTGCTTTCATCTCCAAAAGGAAATCTACATGTACTTAGATTGAGCTGTAGTTTTCTCTCCCAAGGTTCTAGAGGATTAATATTTCACCTGATTGATTATAAGGTACTGAACTGTGAATCCTAGAGTAATAAGTGTGAGAGTACTGACAAGTTAATTGATTAATTGTTTAGCAGTTTAGTAATACAATTGCTGATACTAAAGTGACCTGACATGTTCTAAGCTATTTATATTGTGAGAACAAAGAGAATATTATTTTTATAAAGCAGAACGTATTTTCACACATTTTTTGGGTGTAGTGTTTTCTTTTGAGTGCTATTGCGTGGAATTACTTTTGGGTGGTCTGCAACCTTTACACTGAGCCTCTGATATGCTAGTCTTGCCCTAGGCCAGGCTACCCCAATTCCAACAATGGCAAATAAACTATGATATTTGCAACTACTGCGAATATTACATGGAATCCAATGTCACTTCTTTCACTTCCAATAGTGACTCTGAAGAAAGTGGACCTAGCACATCTGGAGCACAGCCAATAGATATCATGAATTTGACTCCAGCGGAGGAACTGAATTTTGTTCGTCAGGACCGGAGGCAGACCGTGCGCCTCCGCAATCCTCCAGCACAGCAAAGCGAGGCAGTAACCAACGTAGGAGGGAGAGGAGGCACAAACATTGGTGGCAGTACAAGCAGAGGGAATGTGCCCCAAAAATGGAGACAATAGTCCAACCTACCAACAATACTGTGTTTAAAAAAATGAAGGCGATAGTCCAACCTACCAACAATACTGTGTTTAATCTCCCATAGACGGTACTAACTGTAGCTGAGTCATAACTTCTATCCTTGCACTTGACATACATACTGCCCTGAGAGTGATTTCTCTTACAACAAATCTAGAATTGATGTTTTTAAGTTTATTCAAAAATTGAAGTTAATCAAATTCTTCCATTTGAATACATTTACATCTACCTCCAGTGATACCTCTGATCCACAAGAGCCTAATAACAACCTACAGGCAAAAGACATTCCAACGTTACAGTTGTTACAATCTATATCCAATGAGGACAGTACTTCCGTTAATTCAACACAACAAGAGATGTCTGAAATGGCCATTAATATAAGTAAACCAGCTACTAGCCCTTTTCGTCCAACTTCAACATTTCTGCCACTTATGCCTAAAGATGCTATTGACACTTTCAATGACAGCGTAGTGGAGGAATTGAAATGCCTTAATCGTACCATCAGTCAGAAGCAACAGTTTGGAAAATTCAAACAAGTCCAGTACCATGCCTTAATAAAGAAATTAAAGGACAAAGATGACATGATTATTAATAAATCCGACAAAGGTGGGAACATTATTTTATGGCCAAAGGATCAGTATATGGCAGAGGCTAAGAGACACTTGTCAGATCTCAATTGCTATAGAAAAGCCCCCAAACAAGATCTAACAGCAATTCATGAGAAGGTGTTACAACATTTATCCCAATGGAAGTGACAAGGATTGATGGCAAAAGACAAACTGAATTTTCTAAAGGTTGAATACCCTGTTACTCCTGTCCTCTACTTTTTCCCCAAAGTGCACAAAAAGGTGGTTCCTATTCCAGGAAGGCCTATTACTTCGTACAGGAAAAGCATAATGGAAATGATATCAGGTATGTGGACTACTTCCTACAGCCTCGCGTCATCAACTTGCCTCTGTTTGTGAAAGACACTAGCGAGTTCCTCAGAAAAGTTCATGTTGTTACATGGCAATCTAACTTCTTGCATGTAATAATGGATATTGAATACTTATATACCAATATTCATCATTCTGATGGGGTATCTGCAGTGAAGTATTATTTGGATAATAGATCAATTCACTTACAGGAGTGTAGTGTAGTTCCTAGTTTCCCACTAGGCCCTGCGCATTGGAATAACATAAACAGTAGTATCGAAGTAGAAGTGCGGATCTTCCAGGCCTCTACTGACTATGCTAAACTTAATTGGGTTTGTTACCAACTAGCTCAGAGGTCACTGGAAACTTTCTTCTCTGCATAGGAAGTGATCAGCTTTCCTGGCACAGACAAGAAGGGATTCAGTTTTCCAACAACCGTGCAACATGACAACTTTGCTCCTCAGATCAAGAGTCAATCTCTAGGGTCGTGTGAAACAATAGACAGTTATTTTACTCAGTCAGATTAGTGCAGATTACTTTCACCATATGTAGAGAATAGAGAGACGGGCGTTTGTCAATAAAGGGTTAACATTTATTGAACAGTCTTTCTTCTCGTACAAGAGAAATGTATTGCCACAATTGCAAGACTTGTTATTATAAAAAGTACGTACAGTAAGATAAGTATTGCGAGATAATACTGTAAAAGCATTGATATGGTTTCTTAGCCATACAATGGTTTAAAAGTAATAAAACATATAAACATTCATATATACATTAGGCTAAAATACTCAACTGGTGCTTCTAACTAAGCCTACCCCAGTGTGCCTGACCTAAGCCTAACACGTGGAAGGGGAGTAAGTAAGTAGCTTTAAGTTAAGTTGGTTTTGCCAAGGTTTGCTTCAAGAATTCTCTTCTAAGGGTTTAGTCAAAACCATACCTCTGAATAGAATGATGGAGGTCTGGTATCTCCTTCAGGGGGTCTCGGTATCCCAGTCACCCGCAAGGTCTCTCTTCAGCGCGTCGAGGAGGAGGAGGGGGGACAGCGTCCGTGGGTAGCTGGCATCTGCTGGGCTTCTTCACAGAGGGACGGCTGTTCAGCTCCTAAGCTCACCACACCATCGTTCGCGCTTTAGCAGCGATAATGGTATCAGTAGCTTCACCAAATGCGACGGGACAGCAGCAGCATCAGCGTACTGCATACAGCATACAACAGCAATGGGACACCAGCAATTGCTTAAGGCAACGTTGGTAGTATTTATACCTGAAAGGTGCCTTGTTTGATGCAAGTTTGCTGGACATAAGACGTCAATTAAAGATGTCACTAGGAAGTGATAGCTATCAGTTGCTCATTAGAGTTCCATTACTAATCAAAACACAGCAAGCGGGGATTTCCAGGTTTGCTGAGTTTTTATCTTGTTGAAGAACTCGGAGTATTAATCTAGGAATATCAGATAGTGACTTCTGCTCTGTCATTGCACTAATTGGTTGCAAAGGAAGTGGCAGAGAACTATTCTGGAATGTGGCTCTGTTCGTGTGAGGCCAGAGATGACTTTCTGAATATCGCACTTGAACGGTTATGCCAATATAGGGAATAAATGGATTTATAGCCGAATAGGGGCATAAGGTCACAGTATCGATCAGGATCCTAGATAAACACGCAACACCCACTCCACGGGTTCATGTCCATCAAATTACTAAAACTAGAGCAATAGGATGCATGTGTAACATTGCCCACCCCAAAATACATATATGCATTTGAAATAGGCGTATATTGTAATACGTGAAAATTATAGGTACTGTACGTTTTTGAAGCATAGAAATCATTCAAAAATTATAGCATATGAAATCAATGAACGATTATGCAAAAAGAATTACACATGAAATATCCCTGAAACAGAAGAAGGGCGAGATAAATCATCACATATAAATGCATTGCAATAACATGTGCTAGAGGCTGATGTAAGTTTGTTATGTCTCTAGATGTGTTTAGAAATAGAAGTGTGAAGCTTCTGTTCTCTAAGAATAGTTTTTACCTTAAGCAAAAAATTGTTTGTGCCAAAAAAGGGTCAATATTAAAAAATGTTCAATTCAAAAGAATTATTGCTTGAACGGGGAAATAGAGTTCCAACGCTTTTAGCAGTTTTTGTTGTTCAAAACTGAAGGCCGAATTCAGAGTTCATGGGAACGCTGTGTGTCAGAAAGCTTCTCCAAAGTTATTATTTCTGTTCGGGTGAGAACATCATATCAGACAGGCTCTCAAAGAATTGGTCTACAAAATCAGGTGACAGTTCAACCAAATTCGATAGTGCTGTAACTTGGCAGGTGTGAGACTGATTGCTGTCATCATAGTCGGGATCAGCAATGCTCACAGAAGGTCGTACCTGGGTGATGTTGCTTTTGTCACTCGCTCCACTGTTACCACCTAGTCGTAGCACAGGAGTCTCAACGAATGCCGTCATCGGGTTTGGTAGCCGCTGGGGACAACACAATGCGTGAGCCGTTATCGGACTGAGCAAAGTATCGACGTCCATTGGTACTGCTGATGGAAGTGAAAGACAGATGTCCAACACGCACTCATCTCCGCATAGCATACATCGAAATACCGGTAAGATACAGTTCTGCCATATAGGTCTGAATGAAAGGAACCAGGTCATGTTTAGATCTCTCAGCCTGGCCAATCCAAGGACGTTAGTTATCCTGTCCCGGTAGCGCATTGCTAGGATTGTCTCTTCCATTCCCATGGGAGCTATGTCTGAGCTGGGGCTTGCCATAACGAAGCAGGACGGTCAAAAATAAAATCCCTGCTACAAGTCCCAAAAATAGGGGTATGCCGCCACAAACAGAGTGGACAAAATTAGGAACGATTCCCAAAATTGCTTGAAAAGGTGTTAGCAGTCCCGTAAAAATCGTCTTAAATATGCCTGGGATGCCTGTGGCACTAGACATGTTAAGGAGTTGGCTAAGCATTTCTACGAACTGCACGGGGCAATTTGTTGATAAAAGTTCATGAACTTCAGTAGCTGTCCTTGCAACTAGAAGATCATACGTCTCTTTTGATGACGTTATAGGCACTGTTGTCTGCAAAAGCACAGACTTCATTTTGCTTAAAGTATCAATTCGTATAGAATAGAGATTCAGACGAGGCCAGATGGGAGTCACTGTGTCTGCAGGCCCACTCGGGAACAATGCTTGCATACAGCATTTGACCATGGATTTTACTCTTACTAGATAACTTTTCCCTGGCACAAGGCCACAACATCTGTGATCCGTTCTAAGAATGTAACTCCCGTTTGCAAGTTGCATAAAGAAGGGCTCTACCTGAGTTGCAGGTGTGACTAGCTGGTGGCATGAAAGGTTGTTAGAATTTCCATCACAAGCTCCGTGTAAATTAATACCCTGGCACAAAAGTGTACCGCTTAGTGAATGTTTACAGTTTTCACCACTAAGAAATACATTTTTGTCACTGTCACTATAGCAAGAATGTGTGTATGGTAATTTCCATTCTGATTTTACATATCCTTTACCCAATCGTTCATACTGGCCAGTAGGTATGTACTCAAGGCACTTTTTAAATCGGAAAGTTGTTATCGGAATGGTGATAATTCCGTGTATTATCCATTCAATGACAGGACTCTCTGACATTGTCAATGGTAATCTCTCAAGTTTTTCGATGCTCAGGATTGTATAGTCTGCTCCTTTCTGTGCCAAACTGATTTGTTTATCAGTAAGGTTAAAAATGGAAAATAATGACGTTGTGTTGATTAAACGCCAAGGCACATAGCCTGAACGAAGATTTTGCAGCGTCCAGCCCAATTGTACAATAGAACGTAATTGAGATTGGCCATGTTGTAACATTAGCAAGTCTCTGTCTATCACATCAAAGGCAGAGGATACAATATTGTCCAACGAATATATTCTGGAGGACAGAGTCATTAACCCATTGTCCACTACAGAAAGCGATTTTTTCAAATTAATACGACCAATTTCTCGTATTTTTTCTGCTGTTTCAATTTGTGTGACTTTCCAAGCCTCGTTGTACGCAGCATAGATACTGGTCGCTATGAAACGCTTTTGACGCTGTTTGCGTGGTCCAAGAATGAAATCGCGCAAATCAGCACCATCTTTTAGTAAAGACAAGTGTTGCTTAATTTCAGCCAGTGTGGATGATGTTAGCCATTCAAGGCAGAGTTTCCCTACACTGTATGTTGTTATTATCCCTGGATGTTGTCTCTGGGAGTATCTAGGGTCTAGTCTGGTCATTGTTAACCCCTGTGTTTTGTTCAGGAATCTATCTTGACAGTTGTTTGTGTCAATAGGCCAGATTAACCACTTTTTCCAATCAGGATGTGTTCTGTTAAAATGTAAAATTTGTGATACGTCTAACTCAATATCTGCAGTTGCATTTTCAGGTATTGGCTTTGGAATAGACGGTGTTTTAAGGTCTTTGATCTTAGCTAGGCCAAGACAGGATGTTTGGTGTATTGTGTCATTTAAAAACATCATTTGTTCTGGTATCATGCAGGTTCTGAATAGTGCTTCAAGGACTTGTACCTGCCAATCTTTTGTACCCCAAATGGTTTTCGTTTCAATGTTATTTTTCCAATAATCAAAACCAAATGTCATCATTTTTTCATAAAATGCTTCTGAATATATCAATTTAGAATTTGTCAGCATTGTTTTCATTCCTGTTTTATCTAACAGTTTGTAATAAAACGTTTCTGCATCACTGGTGTTAAACCCTGAGAAGTATTTGAATTTCTCAAAAAATGCTTTAGAACTGCTTTTAGGTGGTGTAGCACAATGTTCCCATTGATTATACATAAAAACATTTCTAGGCTGTGCAGATTTATGCAAATAATGATCACCATAATGTGTGTAGCAGAATAATTGCTCATAACTAGATGAACCTTGTAAATAATCATGTTCTGTGAATCTAGCTGACATTACTAAATCAGACATCATGTCATTAATACTGTTAAAGTCCCAATCATCAGAGAATGTACTAGGATTTACAAAGTCACTTAAGGAAACCTTCAGTTGATGAGGATACTTCAGGATTTCGACCGGACCATAGATCTCATAGTCAGTTTTTTCCCATACTACCCCACCAGGTATTGGAATTGCTGTGACATTTACTGTTGACAGTTCTCTTTTCTTCACGTGGGATGATCTGTGTGGTTTCAGGACTAGGTTGATGTTCTGACTTGCTGTGTCCATTTTACTATATTTTCCCTCAATGAATTTTCCCAAACAAAGTACCATGATGAGCCAAAGCAGGAGAAAAAATACACCTAGACCGAACCAGAACTCTAACCAAGGGGAAACAAGGTAGATTTTCTTCAGTTGATTAAAGAGTTCAGTTGCTTTTTCTTTAAAAGTCGTTTTTGTTTCTGGCATCACTTCGGGGTCGTTTTGATCTTCAGAGAAGTTGTCGAAGTTGATGAAATAACCAGAGGCAGTTCTGTCAATTGTTGGGATTGGATTTTCAATCTGTCTTTCGGTAGCATTTTCTGATGCCACATTATTGTAGACTGGTGTTTCTTGACGAACTGTTTCAATCTGTGTTCCAAGAGGCACGAGTTCCATGGCATTATTGCATAGTCCTTCTCTGTGCACTGCAGGCTGATAGAATGTGATTAGTCTTTCAGTTTGAACCTCTTGGATTGTTGCAAGTTTGGGTATTCTGTTGTTTCTTGGGAGCCCACTGGGCCTACTGTTGATTATAGGCCACATGCTTGTGGTTTTACCAGGTCGATGGGCACAACTCTGTTCTCCTTTTTACCAGCAAGGGGCGGTAGTACTACTGATCTTGTTCCGGTGACTGCCAAGACAGGTACTGCTTTTCTGTAAGAAGGCCCAAATTCCTTCTTCACCGCGACTAGATCCCCAATCTTTGGAATCCAGACAGGCCTTGCTGGGGCAGTTGCTTGTGGTGCCTCGTCAGTGGTAGATGGCTGTTGCTTTAACTTTATGTTGCTTAAGGATTTTCTTGTTTCATTCAGTTCCTGTAAAACAGCCAAACGATCTTTGATGTCAAAGTCTGTTGTTTTTTCTTGTACCACTGACATCTGACTATCGAGGTCCTGAATGTCCATTCTAATTCCGAACAATAGTTCGTATGGGCTGAAACCTTTTAGAGAATTTCTTGGCAAGTTATTAAGACTAGTCTGGACACTTATTAAATGTTTGACCCACCCAGCGCCTGAACCTAATACCTTCGCTGTTATAGATCGCTTTATGTCCTGGTTTTTTCTTTCAACCACACTATTCCCTTCGGGGTGCGACGGACAAGAATACCGCAACCCAATTCCCATGCTGGCCATGGCCTCCTTATAAGCTCGAGAGCTGAAAGCAGGACCCTGGTCAGAATGGAACGTGGTAATTGCGTATGTGCCGATAAAGACTCGCAGATCTTTTATAACCGTTCTAGCGTCAGCCGAGCGCTGGAGGCCACATTATTTAAGTGTGTTTAGCCTTAACTGATTAATAGGATGCAGGATGGGGTGTAGGCAGCGTTACGCTGTTTCTGATCGGTAGCCGGTAGCATGGTTCACTACTGCGATCTCTGTTGCAGTTTTCACAGTTGTTTACATATATTTGGTGTTGTACACTCATTCCCGGCCACCAGTATACTGATTGCAATTCAGTCAGAAATTCCCTCATCTGAATGTGCCTTGGACCTTCATCCATGTGTGCGTCTGCTATTAATAATATTCTCCTGTTCGTGTTTGGAATTACTCTGTCCCCCACTCCAGGGATTCGAGCAAAAGGAATGGAGTTTGCATCGATTATGTATGCATAATTGAGTAGATAGTTCACGGGTAGTGCTGCACAGTCGCCTTTTACGGTCGTTTTTACTGCCAGCATGGTTTCCCCGTCTATGTATTTTTCTGTACGCTTTTTTGTGGCTACGGAAGCCGGTTTAGTTGCTTCCGCTGTGGCTGTATTAGCCAATGAATTCCCTGCAACGTGAACGCCATCACGTTGAAGACTCTGTGCGTGTACCACGTGAGTCTTTTGTAGTTCTTTGTGTAAAAGAGCTACCTGTTTTCAGAGCAATTTATGCTTTATTGTGGCACCTGTGTCATCTTTGTAATCGTTTTCAATCCACCTCTGCAATTTATTGTTGTAAGAGTTGACGCAAAAATGAGAATCGCACACGATAAGTGTCGGGAATTCACGTTCTGCATTTTCGAGCGCCATCTTTAAACATCTGATTTCAGCTCTCTGAGCCGAACAGTTTCTTACAGATTCAGTTTTTGTTACTTTCGGTCTGAATTTACCGCACAGCCAACGACCTTTAATAATCGCACATGCTGCATCGTAGGATTTGCTCTCTACGTTGAAATGCTGTACAAATCTATCTGTATAGATTATACAGGCGTACTGTGGGAGAGGCAGAAATTCGATTGGCAGAGGATATTCTTCTTCATATTCTAAATCATTCAGTTCTTCGAATTGCGGGCGAAATAGTATTTCACGTCTTCCGCTCCTAGAGAATCTACACACTGTATCCATTTCGGATCCAGTGACACTGTAGGCAGGTTTACTGGGCTGAATAGCGCCTCGAAGGCGGATTCCGCTGTGAGGATATTAATCCGTTTGCCGTGTGCTAGTTCTCTTTCATTTGCCAATGCAATTTGCACTGCTTTCACAGTTCCTTCTGTGTGACTGAATGTTTTTTCTGCTTGTGTGTACAAGTGAGATTTAATTGAAATTGGTACCTTTTCTCTCTCATTAGAGGTTAGGTACGTGAATCCGCATATTCCTGGGATGACTCGGATTACAAGATAGCGTGTATTGTCACGTGTATCTAATTTTGTTTTTGCTAACATGTCTGTTTGCAGTGATCTCAAAATTTCTGTGTGTTTTTGAGTCCAATTGATTTGTTTAAAATCAGGTTTAATTAGTTCGTAGAGAGGTTTAACCTTCTCTGCGTAATTTAGAATGTAAGTTCTTCCGAAATTCAGAAAACCTAGTATGGATTGTAAATTCTTCAGCGTTTTTGGAGCTTGGAGTACAGCGCAGTTCTCTAAGAAGTTGTCCGCTAGGCTTTTCCCTTCACTTGATAATTCGTACCCTAAGAATAGTACTGTCAGATGGGCAATTCGGGACTTTTTAAAGTTGAATTTGTAACCCTCTGCTGCGAACCCAAGTATAATGGTGTTCACTCTTTTCAAGTGAGTATCCAAGTCGTCGTCTGTGAGATAGATATCATTTACGTAAGATAATGCCTCATCATCATATATTTGTAGTAACTCTGTTACCCTAGCTGAGAATAGTCCTGGGCTGTTCTTGAACCCCTGTGGGAGTCGACAGAATTTTTTCTGTGACCCAAATGCTGAGAAAGTGGTCAAATATCTGCTTTCTGGTGCATTGTTTTGACAAAAGAAACCATTAGATATGTCTAATGTCGTTTTATATTTTTTCCTAACTATGTTATTCATTAGGGCTGCACTATGCGAGTTTTGTACTGCAAATGTTTTACAACACGAGTTAAGGTGTCTGTAGTCCAAAACTAGACGATATGAATTGTCTGGCTTGGAGACTGGAAACAAAGGATTGTTCATTTGAGAGGTGCATGTTTCAATCACCCCCTGGTACTCAAGTTGATCTAAAATCTCCCTGACTTGTTTTTTAGCTTCTTGCTTTATGGGATACTGCCGTTGGGCAGTTGGTTCACTTTTTAATTGGATTTTGTGAGGAGTTGAGTCCTCATCCCATCCTACATGATTTTTATATAATGCAGGTGCCTGGGCCACTGCCCATTTCCTTGCATATGTATATTTTTTGTGAATCGGAATGTGATTCGAGAAGGCAGGCATAATCATTTCTTCGCCACGAGGGCACTCCCTGACAAACTCTGGGGGCCAATCTTTTTCAGCTAACAGAATATCATAGCCTTTTGAGAGTTTATCCCAAAATAGACCCCTAATTTTCCTAGTCTTATCACCCTCTATACGCAATGTAATTTCGTATATCTTATGGGGCTCGCTAAGTCTGGTGTCGGCAGTTCCAACCTGAATGAATTCATTTGTGTCCACTGTCTCCAGATGACTCATCAAGATCTTGCGCGCTATACTGATTTCTGCTGCACTGTCCAACATTGTCAATGCCCACTCCCCGTTTTTCAACTGTGTCCTCAGTATTCTCGGCATGGTTGATTACTCTAATACTGGCTACCTTCTTTTTTGGAAATTGTGATTTCTTATTTTGAGCAGGTTCCTTGTCTTTGGACTTGGTGTGCTCTCCTGGGTCTGACCGTCCTCTCCTTTCCGATTTCTGCGAAAAAGATCGAGAGGGACGTGTATCAATACTTTGATATCTATCAGGCTTCTTCATATTATCCCTATTTCTAAGGTTATATCTTTTCTCAGAGGGCTCCCTCTGGGGAGACTGGTGTTCTCGAGTCGGAGTTCTTTCCCTCCGTCGAGGAGACCTTCCTCTGGACTGGAAAACTTTTTCCTTGGGAGTGGATTGTTTATTTCCATCCCAGCTCTTTTTAGGAGTGTTTAAATTATTTTTAATAAATAATTTTTCAGGATTTTCGAGCAGTTGGGGCTTAACTGGTTTTCCACCCAAGCTGTCTCTACCTAGTTCTTCATAGCATTTTTCTATGATTTTGGCAAGCTCAACTGGATCTTTTATATCTGTTTCCTTCAACTTCTGGCGGATCGCCACAGATGCTGCTTCTCCCTTTATGTTGGCTAATAATATAGCCGAGACCTGCTTGAAGTCTTTCAGTAATTTCATACCAAGAGTTAAAGCGGGCTCTGGACCGTATTCATTTTGAATCTGTTTTAGCACTTCTGGTATTACCGCCATAGACGGAACACCATGTGTTTTTGTGTAAATGGAAGCAAAGACTGTACCCCAGTGTCACAGTCCTCTATGTGTGGTGCGATTCCCATAGGAAGGCAGATGGTCAAGATTCTGTGTTTCTCAATAGGGGTAGTATAAGGAAATACTGCCTCTATTTGAGTGATTTTTACGTGCTAACCAGAAAGGAATTTGTTCCCGTTTTACGGGTGTTTTACCAAGACATGACTGTATGTTCTGTGGTGTAATTTTATTAGTGTTCCCCTGATGAGGGGTCAGCTGTGATACATTTACAGCTGGTTGGACTGTTGCAGTCCGCATTACATATTGGACTAATTGCCTATGTATTTTAATTAATGTTTTTAGCTGTACTAACAGCTCTTCTCTAGACATTTTTGCAATGTCCGGATGTGGTGTGTAGCTGGCTAGAACCGGCCACGTTGCTCCTGGTCTACCTAGTGGACCGAGCCTGGTAATATGATCATTATGTTTTAGGGCGCCATTAAACGAGAGCAGGTGCTCTTGGAATTTTAGTGGGATTTCAGTCTCCTCGAAAGGAGCGTACTCTTCCGGTGGTTCCTCTATTTTGTAATAGTGAAACTCTTTTGTTGTAGCGTTTGCCGCTGGAAAGTTTATCCATGAATAGAATACCTCTGTCTGCCGATATTCGTGAGCCTTGTGGTAAATTTAAATTACCTATACTTAATTTATGCGGTAAAGTTCAATAAGAATAACTCAGTCAAAAATAAGAGACAGAATCCGTGGTATCTGAGGTTTTAAAAGGGGTTTTATTCCTTAAAAAGGAATTGGTTCGAACCAGGCAATCATGTTCCATCACCACGAAGGTTCAGGAAGGGATAGACAATACTTTATTGACAGGATATCATATATATAGTCAATGCATTACAGTAGTGACAGATGCAGAAGGCGTAACAGCTGAGAGAAACGAGATAAGAATACATGTGCGTAACAGAAGGCGTGCATGAGGGCGTACACGGAGGTGTGTGCTAGACAACGTCACATGAAACGTATCACAGGTGGGTGGATCCATAGAAGAATCCTGCAGTGTCAGCAGAAATATGTGGCAGAGATGCGCGCGCAGCAGCATGACGTGTGATTGACGTGGAACTGGAGGGTGAAGGGGACTTGATATTTAGCCCTACATGAGGAGACAGAAGTTTGGGGTGTCAGAACAACCTAATCCCAAATCATATCTAATATCTTGTGATTGAGGAACTGTATTATCTAGAAGGAAAGGTCTCTCGGGCAGAGGCTATTCTATACTGACTGCTAGTGCGTGCATATGTGACTACATGTCTTCGTGTAAAGCAAGGGGGCCATGGGCCTACCATGGTAACAGGAGCTATGAATTACTTGCATGGAGACAGTGAGGCCGGGCCCTTTGCTCTGCAGCTGGGAAGGATGTTTTCGTAAACTACTAGACAGGAATGTATTTTCGAGGAGCGGAGCAGATAACTTGAAGGTTGAATACAGTCTTGGCAGGCAAGCAGGCCGAGCCAGGCACCGCTCGCCGCGCAGGGAGTAAGTCAAGGGTCAGGAAGCAGCAGACTGCAGCTTTCAGAGACAGAAGGCAGAAAGAGCTCGATGGCAGGAATCAGGGCCTAACTCGCCAGAGCTAGAAAAACATGAAAATGCACCATGTAAAGACGTTGGCAAGACACACTTAGGAACCGAATATCCGACCCATTCATGGTGGATCTGAAAGAGGACATGTTAACGTTGGACGCAAATGTATTTGCGTCTTCATAGCTGGAAGTGGAGGGAACATACATGTACTTGAAGCACCTACATGGAGCCGGTGGGGTCTACGATAGGGGACACAACTGACCACGAAAATTCATATTACCTCATTCCCTCCTTGTCCCCTACGGACCCTTCATGATATATCAATCCTCATTAATCTATCAATCTGTTCATGTAGCATCATTTGCTCTTCTTTCTTCTTACGGCGTTTTGAATGAGGACTTGAATGAGGAATACATGATGTGGCGCACAGGCCGCAAATCGCTGGCCCACATTGCAGACATAGGCAGCAACTGAATACTATGAGAAGGGCAATACCTACGAAGGATAGGACCTTCCAACCCCAGGCTGACAACACGCTCCAGAACCAACCGGACCAAGTCCAGGTGCCTGGATTCTGGTGTATCTGACTTGCAATCTTATGAAGACGGGTGATGGCTCTGTATACTGATGGCGCGTTTTCTGGAATGAAAACACAGCAGCTCGATCCGATGACTCTACAGGCTCCGCCCCTATCGGCCAGGATGACGTCAAGGATGAGACGATTTTGAAGAACAACAATCCGCATAGCAGACTGCTCCTCTGTTAAGTTACCTAGGGCGGAAGTAGTTTCATTCACTACTGCTTCGAGGGTTCTGGTTAATTTTCGTATCAGTTTGCTATTAAAGACAGCACCTAAGTAGGGAAAGAAACCTTTATTGAAGTCTGTATATTGTTCCCATGCCGTTTCAGTATAGTCGACAATCGGGAGATCTCTCTGTGGTCTATTGTGTACTAGATGGGTGTCCCTATGATAATCAGGAGGGGCTAGGAAAACAGGTGGCAGAAGGAATGCAATGTAACAGGTGCCATCCCAATCTAGAGGTAAGCGTATATATGCGGTATGACCACAAATGAAGTAGGAATGACGTGAAGCTTTAAACGTAGACTTGCCTTTATCACTGAATTCGATCACAGTAGTACATTTACTATGACCCAGGTGTACTGAACCATTCTTTCTGATACATAATTCACCTTTGACTGGTAATACGGACATGGCGGGCAAGACTGGTTCGGTTTCGGATTCAACATTCAGAATCATGAGGTTAAGTGTAAAGTTACCTAATCCATATACTTCATTTTCTAGATCAGACCCTGTCCTTTTTGGTAGACCCTCCTTGTCAGGGTAACATACTTTATGCAGAACTGTGTTCAGATTTCCCCATACCCAGTTGCCCTGGTAAACTACGGAATTGGAATCTAGAGAGTTCATTAAACTAAACCATGCACCACAGGAACCATTGTGTGTAAACGGGTACGGGAAGAGGGGCAGAACTCCCTTGTATTTCTGATAGGGAGGGAGTCGGCCACATATCCAACAATTTGTAGCGTTGCTGGTCTGATGGGAATGATGTAACATACTAATGAATGTGTTGTTGCGCAGCGCAAGTCGGTAAGACAATTCATGCGGGGGCAGTTCACTGAAAGAGTGCTCGGCAGTGACATTGAAGGGAGAATGTGCACACTTGAAAATAGGGTAGTAGATATGTAACAGTATACTTGCAGCAATAATCAGAAGACTTAGAAAAAACATAGTCAATAGTGTCACGATGCAATGACTGCGAAGAGATTTACAATATTCACGTTTCTTGAGCTGTTTCTGTCTATCTCTCTCTCTATTGGGGTCTAGGGGATACATGTCAGAAACTCATCTAACCGATTCACCTAGGGGAGGACTTAAACAATTAAACTGTCTGACTTGCTAGACCTCAGCTTTAATTTATATTCTTGAGAAGACGTTTTCTCGACCAGGGGGAGCTTTGAGTCAGTCTGTGGAGGAGGGCCGGGCTGAGAGTTCAAATCTGGAGGCAGTCCATGAAACTTCTTGATAAGACTCGAGTGGAGCCAGCCCTTGCGGCCCTCCACTTTTACAGCTGTCCTTGTGGTCAAAAGTACTAGTTTCGGCGTCTGCCAACGGGGCTCCAGCGGACTTCTCCTGTCGAAATTCCTTATGAAGACGAAATCTCCTGGAACAACTTCATGGGGCTTCACCTCGGTGTTGTCGGGAAAGGCTGCAGCAACCTGTGAACGACATGATTGTAGTGCAGACATCAAGGAGGCAAGGTAATCGGTCAGCATAATACAGTCAACATCGGTAATTTTGCGAGGCAGAGGCGTCCCCCACATATTCGGTGGCCTACCGAAGACCACCTCATACGGGGATAGCCCTGTTCTAGAATGTGCGATCATTCTCATGTAAAAGAGTGCGACTGGCAAGGCTACTATCCAGTCGACGCCTTTCTCTCTACAGATTTTGGCAGGACGAATTTTCAGAGTCTGATTATGGCGCTCCACGAGGCCTGCTGCCTCGGGATGTCGGACACAATGGAACTTCCATTGGTAGCCGAGCAGGAGAGATACCTGCTTCATTAGCTCGGACGAGAATGGCTGACCGTTATCGGAGTATACGATGCGGGGCAAACCATATCTGGGGAAGAATTCACGAACCAGCTGCTTGGCAGTGGTCGGAGCAGTGTAATCAGGAACTGGATATGCTTCTGTCCAACGGGAGAGTGCACATACAACTACGAGGACATATTTGAATCCTCAACAACGTTCCATCTGGATATAATCCATCTGGAGGACTTCAAAAGGGTGATCGGGAGGATGAAATCCACCTTGCTCTACGGGAATGCTTTTACCTGGGTTGAACTGACAACAAATCATGCAAGTACGCACTTTCTGTTTGGCTGCTGCTCGTAAATGTTTATTGAACCAAATGTTTTGAATACTGTCTAACATGGCTTTTTCACCTAAATGTGCAGGACTGTGTACTGTGTTAATGATTACTTGGACCATAGAGTCAGGGAGAAACCATGTAGATTTTCCCTTCGTCATCCATCCTTGATCTGTCTGGACCCCTCCTAGTTCAGTCCATTTCTTGATTTCGTCTGGTGTAGCATGTGTCTGTATGTCAATTACATCTAGGGCGGGATCCTTAACTGTCATGCAATGTGTCGGTGTCTGGACTATTGTCTTTGTCAGATCAGTCGTGTGAGTCTGAGTCTGAGCTGTATGCTTGGCTGTTCGGTCTGCCAGGTCGTTACCCTGGGAAATTGTATCTGTGACTTTTGTATGTGCCTTGCACTTCATAATGGATATTGCTGTAGGCAGATGTATTGCATCTAACAGAGTTTGAATGAGGGGACCGTGTTGAATTTTGGCTCCGTGAGAAGTCAAATAACCTCTCTCTCGCCATAATACACCGAAGTCGTGTACAACTCCGAATGCATAACGTGAATCTGTGTATATGTTAACTCTCTTGTTCTTGGCTTGAATACAGGCTTGAGTCAGAGCGATGAGCTCTGCTGCTTGAGCTGACAGGGTATCAATACAATTTGTTTCTATGACTTCAGTTTCTGTCGTGACTGCGTAAGCGGCCACTAATTCTCCTGTACTTGTTCTCATGCATGAACCATCCACATAAAGTGTCAGGTCTGGGTCTGGTAATGCGGTGTCTGTCAAGTCTTGTCTGGGTTTTGTCGTAATGGTAATGACTTCAATACAATCATGTGCCAATGGGTCTGTCTCACTTAATGGCAAAAGTGTAGCAGGATTCAGTGTATTACAACGTCTGATTTCTATGTGTGGCTGAAACAATGTCAATTCATAACCTGTCAGTCGTGCTATAGTCAAGTGCTGGGTCTGTGTTTGATTTAAAAGAACTTCCACGGAGTGTGGAACTTGTACTGTCAATTGGTGTCCTAACACTATGGAATCACTTTGTCTGATTGCTAGAGCTGTTGCTGCTACTGATTTCAAGCACGCAGGCAGAGCCTGTGCTACTGGATCCAATGTACTAGAAAAATAAGCACACGGTTTGTGTGAACCTGCTTGTTCTTGGGTCAGCACTGACAATGCAGTACCTTCACGTTCTGTGACGAAAAGTGTAAAAGACTTGCTGTAACATGGTGTTGCTAAAACAGGTGCTTGGCATAAGGCTTTCTTTAAGTCTTCAAAAGCTTGTGTATGTTCCTGGGTCCAAGGGAGGGCAGTCGAAGACGCTGCCTCCTGGGTTGTCAACTGTATGAGTGGCTTTGCTAGAAATGCGTACTGAGGGATCCATTGTCTACAGTAAGAAGTGAGGCCTATAAAGGCCCGCACCTCCTTTTGTGTCTTGGGCTGTGACATATTTACAATTAACTGGATGCGGTCAGGTGTTAGCTGTCTCCCCCCTTTGGACAGCAAGTGCCCAAGGTACACAACTTGCTGAACACAGAATTGCAGCTTCGAAGGGGACACCTTGTGCCCCTTGTCGGCCAGAAAATGCAAAACCGTCAGTGACGCTTGCTCACATTCAGGTGCGCTTCGGGCGGTGATCAATAGATCATCGACATACTGTAACAGGGCAGTGTTGTCAGGCATGTGAATACTGTCTAGTTGTCTTTTCAGTGCTTGGCTATAGATGCTGGGGCTTTCTGTGAATCCTTGAGGTGCGCGTGCAAATTTGAAGCTTCGTCCATTTAAACAGAATCCGAAAAGGTATTGGCTTTCCGGGTCTATTGGAACACTAAAGAAGGCGTTCTTCAGATCAAGTACAGTAAAGAACGTTGCTTCGGAATCAATGGCAGTCAATAGAGACGAGATATCTGGGACCACGGGATATTGTGGTACAATGCATTTATTTAATTCGCGAAAACCGATAACTAATCGATAAACTGGGGGTGCTTTTGGATCAGTACGTTTAAGAATAGGAATGATGGGGGAGTTACATAGATTGGAGTCGGTTTCTACAACCACTCCTTGTGCAATGAGCTCGTCAATGATTTTCAGTAAAGCCACTACAGCATCTGGGGGTAACTTGTATTGTCGAATTCGTGGTAATACCACTCCTGGCTTGAGTGTGACTCGATATGGTGTGATGTGCATACAACCTACATCAGTGGGGCCTTGTGCCCATAAATGTGCAGGAACATTCTGTAATCTGGGATCAATATCTCTCAACACATAGTGACCCTTAAAGTCGCGTAAAAACAGTCTTACTCCTTCCGGAGAACAGCAAATGACAGCTCCTAGAGCTTTCAGTGTCTTTATACCTAACAAGTTTTCTGGACATGATTTCGTTAGTAATAAATCTGTAGTACGTGTCAATGGACCAACTGCAAGGGGAAGTGGTTGCGATACTTCATTAACAATAGGCTTTCCTGAAAATCCAAGGGAAACATTCTGTGAGCCTGAGAGGGGTGCCCCTGGAACCTCGTCGTGACTTATAGTTGTCCTGCTTGCCCCTGTATCAATTAAAAACTTTCTGTCTTTCCCTAATACTTGACTATGTACATAAGGACCTTCTTGATCTACAGGAACCTCAATAAGAGGCAAGCCAACCTCCCTCTCTAGGCTGTTTCATGTGTATCGCTGATAATCGGGATAGTCATTTTGTGCATACTGGTACATCTGTTGCGTTGTGTTTTGTGTTGCGGCAATGGGCTGTGGCTGTGGAACTGCTACGGTCTGTATTGCCTGTTGTGAAGCTTGCATAGGCTGGATATTCTGTGGTACTTGTTGTTGGACCTGGTCCTGTCTAGGAGGACGCGGTCTCTCTTTAGTTTTACCTGTAGAGATATTGTGTTTCAAAACTGCACAATCGTTTATATAGTGACCTGGCTGTTTACAATAGTTGCATGTCCCTTTAACAGGAGCCGTCGAATTACTGGACTGGGTCATACCCTTTTTCTGACCGTCGGCTGGAACTGACTGAGCAACTAGCATTTTCATTTTCGTGTCTTTCATACGTCTTTGTTCGTGCTCTTGTTCTTCTCTAATTCTATTCTGGTGGTACTGTAACATTTGCAACATTTGTGAAGGGGTATTAGCTTGCCATGTGCTCTCGACTTTCAGAACACGATTCTTAACCTGGGGCAAGGAATTCTCGACTAATTTTGTTACAAAAAGATGTGGATATGACTCGCTGCTTGCTTTCAGGCCACTATTAATACCAAAACATTTCTCAAATCGGGAATAAAAATCACTAGTGTCTTCATCGGGTTTCTGTTTGCAGGCTGAGATTGCCCCCCAGTCTTCCTTTTTCGTTGCTAATAATCGTGGCAATACTTGTACTAACAATCCTGGTAATGCTTTAGTTTTGTCCCCAAGCCCTAGGCCTGGGGTTCGAGTATTTTCTTCGTTCTCTAATTCAGCCCAAACAATCTTTTGCTCTCCCACCTCCCATTCTTTTTCTTTCAGTTTCTCGTAAATACCGGCAGGCAGTAATACCTTTAATATTTTCATGATATCGGGATAGGTATAATCACCCATGAGTAACATGTCTTTTATTTCACGGTGAAAACCTGCTGGATCTTTGTCATGGCTGGGCACTAATTTCTTCATTTCTAATAGTTCTATTTTCGTTATGGGTGTGTACACAAACACGCGTCTAAGAGTATTATCATCATTCCTGACTGGATGCACTTCTCGCAGGGATTCTGTCTGTCTATGTAATACATTTTTCTGTCTACGGATGGGGCTGGAGCAAACTGTGTATTCAGAAAAGCATTATACCTGTGTCGATGTTCTAGAATTACTTTGATTAAATCGGTACCTAGGCCTCTCCATTTATTCATGAGTAGTTCTATTAATATATCAGGTAGGGGACCAGGATCAGAGTGTTGGCTTTTATATAATATAAGGAGGTGTTGTATCATGTACATACCAGCTAGACGCTGTTCATCTGGAGAAAGATTCAAAAACGTTTGTGCTAAGGCGTCATCACTATATTTATCAGAACTGTCAGCCCATTGTACTGCTGACCTGGCTAATTCTTGTTCATCCATAGAATCGAGTACATGGTACCCCATTCGTTCTTGAAGTATTTTATCGGTAGCCTGAAATAGGTGTTCTGGCGTCTTCGGGTTTGACATGGCAGCTTGAAAAAGTCTCTTACTTTCTGGACGTACCGGACGTATTGAATTATTAAAGGGTCTTCCCTTACCTACATATGCTATCATTTCTCTAGCTGGTAATTGTAATGCTCCTGTTGTCGTTTCTGTTTGTTCCTCCTCCTCCGAGGATTCATTTTTGTCTGTATCTATTTCTCTTTCAGGCTGTCTTCTTTCGTGTATTTGTTCTACTGCTTTTCGGATCCTTCGGTACATATTTTCTATACAACTCTGTTTATCATGTTTTCCGTCTGCTATATTCTGACCCCATTTGTTAAGTGCTTTCATTTCTTCCTGGTCTACACCAGGCCTATCTTGGTTTCTTATCAAGCAGTTTATGAAGAAACGTAATATCATTCTTTGAGTGTCAACTTTCTGGTATGCCATTGCCTCGCCAATACTTTCAGGACCTTGCCCTGTTTGGACAAAGTGATATATTCTGTCTAGATGGTCAATCATTCCTGGTAGTAACATTAAATAGTTTGCAACTCGTCGTAGACGTACTGATGATAGCATCATTCTGTCGTCTTTACCGGGTACTGGATCATATCTACAGTCAGTAGGAGGCTCCTTAAGTATGTCATAACTCGCTGTTTGAGGTGTACGTTGTTGTGCCAAATCCCTATAAGTCAATCGATGTGTTTGTGGCGGGGTCTGAAAACCTCCTGCGGCACCTCCTGAGGTGCCAGGTCCAAAAGGATTTGTTGGGTGAATGGTAGGGAGAATAGGTGCAGGAAGGAGTGGAGGAACCGGCGGAGGATGTGGAACGGGAGGAGGAGTATGTTGTTGCAGAGGTGGGGGTAGATTATCTCGGGGTGGAGTGCCGTCCGCAGGTGGTGTGCGTGGCGGCGGAACATTAACATATTCGGGGGCTACATCGTCTAAATAGGAAGAAAGAAAAATGTCTTTTGCGGTCTTGTGGCGTAATTTAGTCGGAAGCAATGGAGGTGGCAGATCTTTTGGTACTTCCGGGGTGGCCTTAGGTAAACCCTTGGCCAGAAGAGGATACATACCATTCATAAGAGTGTTTCGTTGTCTGTCTACTTGTTCTGCTTTTACTCGTATACCTTCCTCAACTAATACGTTTTCTCGGGCTTTGTCTGAATCCTCTCTACTTTTCTCTGCTTTTCTGAGCGCTTTCTCTGTGCGTCTATGCGACTCTTTACGCCATAATTCAATGGCATCTTTCTGTGACTGTCTGGCTTTCTTTTTCCATAATGCTTCTTCTACTCTCATGATGCAATCGGCATCCCATGTCCCAGCAGCGGGCCATCTCTGATTCTATGCTAAATCTTTGGTGTAATCCACCCATAAATCGAGATATAATACAGCATCTAGGCCGTGCTTGTGGTACATAAAGTACCCTGGAGTGTCCCTAGGTGGAATGGGAACAGCTTCCTCTAGTATCCCTTTTCTAGTTTTTATTTGTCTTAGTTTGGAAAATAAAGGCATCTTGAACCTTGCTACTTGATACTTACTCGAACTTGAACACAGTAAATACAATGAACACAGTAATGAAGATCGAACAATCACTCATACCACGACATTAAAACACACTAAAACATTTTAAAACGAACAATAATAATTAGAATAAAACTAGCTACCTGCATACTCGATATACTGCTAAACAGTACAGATACACCGCTAAAACAGTGCAGACCGGATATACTGCTAAACAGTACAGATACACCGCTAAAACAGTGCAGACCGGGTCTGTGTACCCAAACCCGTCTTGACCGGCACAAATTAATGCGCTCGTCTAGATGCGTCCCCAGCAACGGTACTCACCGGGAAGCACGGAACAGAAGGCCTCGGAAACTCGACACTGGACTGGACCGGACTGGACTCGACTCAACTCGTGACGTAGATACTTCGGGACTTCGGAACTGGTGGGCCTCCGAATACCTCGGACTTTGCTCTCTCAGCTAGGCTCTGGTCGGGATCCTCCGCACTCCTCACCGCCTCATCTGGGTGTCGATCGCAGCCTCAGTCACCTCCGTTGGCCTGAGGGAGATACAGGAAATCCTGCGGGTACGTGTAGTTGTCCGTCCGGCTGTGGCAGGGGACCGGGCCTGCAACGCACCGCCGGCGCGTAAGGTGGGGGAGGAGTCCCTATTCGGGCGCCAATTATGTGGTAAATTTAAATTACCTATACTTAATTTATGCGGTAAAGTTCAATAAGAATAACTCAGTCAAAAATAAGAGACAGAATCCGTGGTATCTGAGGTTTTAAAAGGGGTTTTATTCCTTAAAAAGGAATTGGGTCGAACCAGGCAATCATGTTCCATCACCACGAAGGTTCAGGAAGGGATAGACAATACTTTATTGACAGGATATCATATATATAGTCAATGCATTACAGTAGTGACAGATGCAGAAGGCGTAACAGCTGAGAAAAACGAGATAAGAATACATGTACGTAACAGAAGGCGTGCATGAGGGCGTACACGGAGGTGTGTGCTAGACAACGTCACATGAAACGTATCACAGGTGGGTGGATCCATAAAAGAATCCTGCAGTGTCAGCAGAAATATGTGGCAGAGATGCGCGCGCAGCAGCATGACGTGTGATTGACGTGGAACTGGAGGGTGAAGGGGACTTGACATTTAGCCCTACATGAGGAGACAGAAGTCTGGAGTGTCAGAACAACCTAATCCCAAATCATATCTAATATCTTGTGTTTGAGGAACTGTATTATCTAGAAGGAAAGGTCTCTCGGGCAGAGGCTATTCTATACTGACTGCTAGTGCGTGCATATGTGACTACGTGTCTTCGTGTAAAGCAAGGGGGCCATGGGCCTATCATGGTAACAGGAGCTATGAATTACTTGCATGGAGACAGTGAGGCCGGGCCCTTTGCTCTGCAGCTGGGAAGGATGTTTTCGTAAACTACTAGACAGGAATGTATTTTCGAGGAGCGGAGCAGATAACTTGAAGGTTGAATACAGTCTTGGCAGGCAAGCAGGCCGAGCCAGGCACCGCTCGCCGCGCAGGGAGTAAGTCAAGGGTCAGGAAGCAGCAGACTGCAGCTTTCAGAGACAGAAGGCAGAAAGAGCTCGATGGCAGGAATCAGGGCCTAACTCGCCAGAGCTAGAAAAACATGAAAGTGCACCATGTAAAGACGTTGGCAAGACACACTTAGGAACCGAATATCCGACCCATTCATGGTGGATCTGAAAGAGGACATGTTAACGTTGGACGCAAATGTATTTGCGTCTTCATAGCTGGAAGTGGAGGGAACATACATGTACTTGAAGCACGTACATGGAGCCGGTGGGGTCTATGATAGGGGACACAACTGACCACGAAAATTCATATTACCTCAGCCTCTATCACGAAGATTACTGTACCACCTTGTGGTGTCAGTCCGTTTTCTATAAGTTTTAAAGTTATAGATTTTCTTAAGTGGACCGGGATGATAATTGCATCCGGGTCAGTGTGTAGGAGACTCGAGTCTTCCTCTATTAGTTGGGCTGCCAGCCTAGCTGCTTCCCTTTATTCTTCACTGTCTGACATTTTATAAATGCAGGCTTTGCAGAGTTGGTCTCAAAGGAGACAAAGATTAGGTGCACAATATTTTGGAACACTGTATCCTTCAACGTTGAATAAACCAGAGCTTTACATAGGAATCTCTTCCTACTAAGGTCGGGCGGATTTTAACCTTTCACCCACTCCAGACGTCTATTGGAGTATTTACGGGAGAAAGGGGTCTGTGTGAAATATGCACGACTGAGTTACTCTAACGTCTTGCGTTAGTTTATCGCCTTACCAAACGTTTGGGTGCCATGTAGTGTAGTTCCTAGTTTCCCACTAGGCCCTGCGCATTGGAATAACATAAACAGTAGTATCGACGTAGAAGTGCGGATCTTCCAGGCCTCTACTGACTATGCTAAACTTAATTGGGTTTGTTACCAACTAGCTCAGAGGTCACTGGAAACTTTCTTCTCTGCATAGGAAATGATCAGCTTCCCTGGCACAGACAAGAAGGGATTCAGTTTTCCAACAACCGTGCAACATGACAACTTTGCTCCTCAGATCAAGAGTCAATCTCTAGGGTCGTGTGAAACAATAGACAGTTATTTTACTCAGTCAGATTAGTGCAGATTACATTCACCATATGTAGAGAATAGAGAGACGGGCGTTTGTCAATAAAGGGTTAACATTTATTGAACAGTCTTTCTTCTCGTACAAGGGAAATGTATTGCCACAATTGCAAGACTTGTTATTATAAAAAGTACGTACAGTAAGATAAGTATTGCGAGATAATACTGTAAAAGCATTGATATGGTTTCTTAGCCATACAATGGTTTAAAAGTAATAAAACATATATACATTCATATATACATTAGGCTAAAATACTCAACTGGTGCTTCTAACTAAGCCTACGCCAGTGTGCCTGACCTAAGCCTAACACGTGGAAGGGGAGTAAGTAAGTAGCTTTAAGTTAAGTTGGTTTTGCCAAGGTTTGGTCAACACCATACCTCTGAATAGAATGATGGAGGTCTGGTATCTCCTTCAGGGGGTCTCGGTATCCCAGTCACCCGCAAGGGTACACCAGAAACGCTGGAGCTGGATTTCTCTGCAGGAGAAAGGCAGCGTCTCTCTTCAGCGCGTCGAGGAGGAGGAGGGGGGACAGCGTCCGCGGGTAGCTGGCATCTGCTGGGCTTCTTCGCAGAGGGACGGCTGTTCAGTTCCTAAGCTCACCACACCATCGTTCGCGCTTTAGCAGCGATAATGGTATCAGTAGCTTCACCAACAGCGACGGGACAGCAGCAGCATCAGCGTACTGCATACAGCATACAACAGCAATGGGACACCAGCAATTGCTAAGGCAACGTTGGTAGTATTTATACCTGAAAGGTGCCTTGTTTGACGCAAGTTTGCTGGACATAAGACGTCAATTAAAGATGTCACTAGGAAGTGATAGCTATCAGTTGCTCATTAGAGTTCCATTACTAATCAAAACACAGCAAGCGGGGATTTCCAGGTTTGCTGAGTTTTTATCTTGTTGAAGAACTCGGAGTTTTAATCTAGGAATATCAGATAGTGACTTCTACTCTGTCATTGCACTAATTGGTTGCAAAGGAAGTGGCAGAGAACTATTCTGGAATGTGGCTCTGTTCGTGTGAGGCCAGAGATGACTTTCTGAATATCGCACTTGAACGGTTATGCCAATATAGGGAATAAATGGATTTATAGCCGAATAGGGGCATAAGGTCACAGTATCGATCAGGATCCTAGATAAACACGCAACAGGAGCACAACTGTATGCTTATCAAAATGATTGAGATTTACCTATACCTATCCCGGTTCGCAAACAAATCCATTTCAAAATATGCATTCTAGTCTTTAAGAGTCTTCATCAACTTGGCCCGTCTTATTTAACAAACAAATTGACATTCTATAAGCCTTCACACAGACTTCGTTCGGAAGGCAAAGGCCTCCTAGTTACTCCCCGTTTTAAGAAAACAAAATGGGGAGGTAGAGCCTTTTCTCATCTTGCGCCCAAGTTATGGAACCAGCTCCCTGAGACGCTGCGACTAAATCATAATTACCTTAGCTTTAGGAAGCAGCTGAAAACATTTTTGTTTTGAGTCAACTGATACTACCTTAACAGTCTTCAGCGCGGAGATACCCCATGTGGGGCGATTCGTGGGCTCTATAAATGAGCAAAATAAATAAAAATAAATAAATAAATAATTACTTTCTATTTAATAGAGGAGTTAACAGCAATTGTGAGGAGTCATAATGGGGGCATGTGTCTCCCCAAGCTATTAATGTCTTCATGTTGGCTGGTGGGATAATCATGTCCTCAAGACACAGCATAAGGCAATTTGGGAGACCCCTGTTAAACACTACTGGCATTATATTGATGACGTTTGCATGATATGGGAGGGATCCAAAGAGACAGCTATGCTGTTTGCAACATCGATAAATGATAATGCACAAAATCTAAGATTCAGCGCTACCATAAGAATAATGTTGAATGTCTAGATGTACTGTTGTATATCAATGAGGGTCGGATTCACACAAAATTACACCACAAAAAGACAGCGGGCAACTCTATTCTACACGCGGACAGTTTGCATCCCCGCCACGTAATTCAAAGTATCCCATACGGAGAATTCTTGTGAATTCGCCATATTTGTAGTTCTAAATCTGAATTACAAGAGTGTTTGCAGGAGGCCTATAAATGTTTCCTCAATCGAGGTATAAAAAGTCCTAGCTAAACAGAGCCCTTTGTCAAGCTAATCCACACTCTAGGGAGGAATACTAGTACCTTAAGTGAACGAATGGCGGCTCCGTTTCCTTCATTTGAAGGCAACGACAGTGATATACATAAAATAAGATTTATTACTACCTTCAGTAAGCAAGAAAGCAAAATTTGCCAGATTATTTATTTTCATTGGCCCATAGTACTCACGGATGTTACATTAAAGTATATTTTGCCTTCTTTACCTGCCATTACTTTTAGGAGAGCTCCTTCTATGAGGGATGCATTAGTAAAAACTAGCCCTGAAGTAACAGTAAAGTCCACATGGTTAACTAAATCTGTTTTTTATAAATGTAACTGGTGACAAGCCTGTAAGTTTGTCACTAATCTGACGCAGTATTCAACACCGTTCAACACTACTTCTATTCCCATAAAAGACGACTTGACGTGCTGCACTGAGTTTGCCATTTATGTATTGCAATGTTCCCGTGGGCTCAAATATATCGGGAGCACTAAGGGCCCTGTACACAAACGAATATTGCAACAGATAAGGGCAATCGGGAAGTTGGACCCAAATTACTTGGTTGCCAGACATTGTAAGTTGGTGCATCACAACAATCTTAAAGGTTTCCAATATTCTGTGTTGGGGGCAGGACCCGTAACCAGACGGGGAGGGGGGAATCGTGAGAAGAGCCTCCGTCAACTTGAAACACACTTTATTCTGGCTCTCAACACTAAGAAACCAAGGGCCAGATGTAGGTAGCCCAATACCGGTCGGTAACGGCCAAAAATCGGTATTTTCGGACTTTACCGACCGGTATTGAGCATTTGGGATGTAGGAGTCCGAAAATCGTCCGAATCTGTAAATTTACCGAATCAGTAAAGTTACTGAATCGGTAAAATACCGAATCGGATAATTTACCGAATCGTTAAAGTTACCGAATCGGTAAAATACCGAATCGGTAAATTTACCGAATCGGTATATTTATCGAATCGGTAAATATACCGAATTGGTAAAATACCGAATCGGTAAATAAGAAGTGGTAAAATTGAATTATGAGATGTAGGTAAGCACTGAAATACCGAATTTGCTTCAAATTCGGTATTTAAGAGTCGGTATTTACTATGGATTGGAATCAGGTGGTAACCAGGTGCAACCTATAAAAATTTACCCAAAATGCAATTCTTCTTGCACAATGGCGGCATGTTATGTCATTGCAAGACGGCTACGACTACAGGAGGAAGGAGAGAGGGAATGGCAGAGAGAGGAGCAGGTCTACAGACAGAGGATCACCCTGTTCATGCTCACAGAGGCAGAGATTATCCAGAGGTACAGGTTGGACTCAGATACCATCTTGGACCTCATCAGGGTCCTCCAACCACTGTTGGAGCACACTACCCCAAGGGCACACGCTATTCCACCCCACGTGCAGGTGCTGTGCAGCCTACACCTGCTTGGGTCTGGTAGCTACCAGAGTGTGGTTGCTGCGGTAGGTGGGGTGACCCAGAGCCGCCTGTCAAGGTTTTTCCACAAATTCTTTGACGCCATGTTACAGAGGATGGACCATTATATATCTTTTCCTGCAACCCATGCTGAACTGGTCCAAACAAAATCTGACTTTTACCAGATGGCACGATTCTCCAATATAATTGGCTGAATTGATGGCACGCACATTCCTATTTGTTCCCCTGCTGCCACCGAATATATATACAGGAATAGGAAGTCCACCCACACCATCAATGTGCAGGTGATTTGCAATGCAAAGTGCGCCATCACTGACCTTGTGGCAAAATTCCCTGGGAGTACCCACGACTCCTATATATTTCAAAACAGCGGCATCTATGCACGGCTGACTGCAGGGAATTTGGTGAAGGATACCTCCTAGGTAAGACACAGTGTGCGACCCCTATAACCCCTATTGCAGTAAAAAGTACATGTATGCATGTGAGTAATGTTTTCCCATTTCCTATTAGGAGACAGTGCATATGCACTCCGCTCCTTCATACTCACCCCCTACCTCAACCCCTCAACACCCAGGCAAAGGAGATATAACCGGGCCCACAAGAGCACAAGAAATGTCGTGGAGCGTACATTTGGTATCTGGAAAAGCAGGTTCAGGTGCTTGCACAAGAGTGGAGGTGCAAGGCAGTATACCCCCATCACCTGCTGTAAGGTCATTGCTGCCAGTGCTATGTTGCACAACCTTGCTGTGAAGAAGGGTACTGAGGTTGAGTTGTCAGACTATGAGGATCATGACGACGACATTGCTGTGCCTGAAACACAACCTGCTGGAGTGTCAACACCAAGTGATGGCAGATACAGACGTGAGGAGATTACACACAACTATTTTTGAGTAAGTAATGAGACCGAGACCTATGTTGTAAGCACAAAATTTTGTTTAATTTAGTACATATGTAGGTATGTTAAGGAACAAAGGTGCACCAGTAAGCATTTCACTGCAATGCTCACAGTGAGTAAACACACACAGACAGGTGTGGAATGCACCCACCGTAGTTGTATATTGTCACTATGCAGGTTTCAATGGCACAAATGTGCAACAAAGACTTTCAAATTTCTAAATTGTATGTCCAATGGCAGTAGCCCATACTAATAATTGGTCATTTGCGGCCACGCCTTGCACTGGCAGATGTATGTGGCTCACTCTAGTCCCCGGGCGTTTGGCCTGTAGCCTCACCCTGTCGCCTGCTGCTCCTCCATGTCTCTACAACAAGGGCGCTTGGCGTGCTACTTCTACTGGTGCTACCTTCACTCTCCTGCACGTCAATAGCAGCAGTTTGTGCAGATTGAGCATTGATTAGAGCCTCTAGCGCACCGGTCATTTCGGCTATGCCCCTTGTCAGGTGATTGCTGTTTTGAGTCAAGACTTCCTGACTGTTCATGCTACGCCTGCATAGCAGGGATGTGGCTGTTGCCAGGCGGGGAATAGCTCTGTCAGTTCTCTGTGCACGCTGCTTCTCCCTGCGCCTTGATGTTATTTCAGAGTCCAGTTTAGTGCACAGTTGCTGCATGGATTGGGTCATGACATGTATCCCGGTAGCCATGTTTTTGTTAACTTCCACCAGTTCCCTGATGCCCTTGCCAATTTCCTGCATGTTGATGTTAAGGTTGCGCATTTGTCGTTGACATGACATGATGCCCTTACCCTGCATCCTCTGAATCTTGATCATGGATCCCTCCAGGCCGTGGAAGACACTGGACCCCTCCCCAAGTGCACCTACACTCCTTCCTTGTACTGTACGGCGTCTAGTGGTACTAGGTACAGGCTCTGCGCTGGGCTGCAGTGTGGCAGAGATGTCAGCTCCGGGCAAGTTGTGTGAGTCTTCACCCACCGTTTCACCAGCAGCTGACTCCATTTCCATCAGTGGGGAAACGACATGCCTCCTGCTAGGTTGTGGTACAGGTGTTTCAATATACAGTGATGCTGGCATTTCTGGTGAAGATACCAATAGTGGGGACTGTGAAGGTCTTGGGGATGCCTGCAATTCTTCAGTGATGTCAGGTTCTTGGGAAGGTGGCTGCCCACTCGGTACACCTGTGTCCTGTGATGCACTGGGACCTGGATCTTGACTTTCATCCCTCTCGGGTGCCGTGCCTTCTGCCTCCTGTGACTGCCTTCTGGATGTGTGACCTGTGGACATATGAGCGCATATCAGCTAGGTGCAAATGTCTCACAGCCACTACAATTAAACTTGGGAAATTGCACTTATTACATGCTGCCTGCCCTTCATTGTGTCTGCAATCATTTGCCTGACTTGGTGGTTACTGTGCTGTATGACATGGTCTTTCATTTACTGACTACATGTACCATGATGCATTGCAACTGTTTTGCACAGACACACTGGGACTGGGGTAACTTAGCTTCAAGGGGTGAGGGATGGATGAGAGTGTGAGGGGGATTGCTGTGCATGCATCTTACCTTTTCTACTTGCAGCTTTCGCCGAGCTGTCCACTTCTCCCAGTCCGTAGACGCTTTCTGGCTCCAAGGTTGTGGCCACCATCTCCTCCAGGTCAGTGAGGGGGGGGGGTGCTGTGTTCTTTTCTCCACCTGTGTGTATTTGTGTATTTGAGCTTGTATAGCGCACAGCTACCCGCAGTGGGTTTCCCGGCGCTTGCTTAGGGAACCCGTCCTGGTATTCCCCTGTGAGATAACCCCGGCAGGGTATCCACAAGGTGAAAGCCAGGCATCCCGCCGCGAGGGGCCGTTGTGGAGATTAAGCAAGCTATTGCCCAGAGTCGCAGAGTGTGAAACCGTGAGTCGAGAAGGCACCGGAGCGAGAATTATCGAGTCCGTGGAATTTTTGAGCCCAAGACCCGCCGAGGCGGGGAATTGAACCCTGGTCCAGGGCCGATCTCAGCTTCCGGGTCTGCCGCCTCTAACCCCTGAGCCACACTTCTCCACTGTTAGCAAGGCCCGTTTGTGGTGGTCTGCAATTTTTTTTTTGTGAGGCTCCTTAGGTCATAAAACCTCTTTTTTAAATCTTCAGTGACTCTCCTGGTCACTCCCACTGCATTGACTTTATCAAGGATTTCATGTCAAATCTTCCTTTTTGCAGATTCAGGCACAGAGAGGGACTGCCTTCCAAAAAGTTTGTGGTACACCTTTACCACCTCCTCCACAAGGACCTGGAGCTCCATGCTGCTGAATTTGACCTTTCTTTTTCTGTCTGTCTGCTCTGTGTCCTTGCTGCTTGCCATATTTGAGGTTTAAAAGTGCACAAACTCTGTCTGCTGCTGCTCCCAGTCTCTCTGCTCCAACTGCCTCTCCAGAACCTTCTAATTAGTTGCAGCTGCCTGTGTAGCCACTTCCTGGTAGGAAGAGGGAGGGTGGTTGCACCTGATTGGCTGTTGTATTGAGTTTCACTTTTGCTTGCTTTCCGATTCGGTATTTACCGAATCGGTATTTACCGATTCGAGTATTTACAGAATCAGTATTTCCAATGCATTCCTATGGGCCTCTTGGCCCATAGGGATGAATGGGAAATACCGATTCGTTAAATACCGATTCGGTAATTACTGAAAGTCTGATACCGAATTTTACAGATTCAGTAAAAAATATCGATTTTTTCCCTACATCTCATTTACCGATTTTTGAATACCGAATCGGTAAAATTCGGTATTTAAGAATCGGTAAATGACATTTACCTACATCTGGCCCCATATGGCTTAAATACAAGTGAGGACCTGCATAATTTCCTCTAGGTCATTTGATTACTTCAGCATCTAAATTAGTGAAGAGAGTAGTTATACTTGAATATACGCTAAATTTCAATGATGATTTTGACTTGTTTGCTTCTTGAAAAGTTTCCTTGATCTCTTGTAGATAGAGTCCTATTTATGTAGTGAATGAGTTAATGTATATATTATTAGGTCCTGGAAAACAATCTACTTTGTCCGTGCACTATTGTTGATGAATTGCCTGCCAGTGATCAAGGGTTTTGATAACTCGAAACGCATTTGGCTTTTACGCAGTACGGCGGAAGCTCTGTGATGCAACTGCCTCTGACAGCTGTGTAGCGAATCCCCTTGTTTGCGCCTGCTTCAGTGGGGCAACTCTTGGTGTTTTATGTTTAGCGGCTTGTCCAGCCGCGGAGCAGTCCCACCACCGTGGATGGCGGATTCTCAAGCCCTGCACTTGTGGACTTGGAATGAAACGAGGGGGACAGGAGCACGGGTTAATATTGGATGCAATACAGCAAACCTGCTCACTTCTGCGAACTAGCTCAGTTTCATTGTTTTAACAATGGTCCGTGATTATTATGGACTCTGTAGTGACCCACTGTGGTTTTATTTAACAGGACTCAAGCCTGGCTCATTACTGATGGACTACTTGTACCATAAAGCCACGGGCGAAATCGAAAACGCCCACATGGGCGGGGCTTGCTATCATATTAAAATGGAGGTCCTGGAAAACAATCTACTTTGTCCGTGCACTATTGTTGATTAATTGCCTGCCAGTGATCAAGGGTTTTGATAACTCAAAACACATTTGGATTTTACAACGAAGTACGGCAGGAGCGCTGTAATGCAACCGCCTGTAGCATCTGTATAGCGAACCCCCTCGTGTGCGACTTCTTCAGTGGGGCAACTCTTAGTGTTTTATGTTTAGCGGCTTGTCCAGCCCTGGAGCAGTCCCGCCGCCGTGGAAGGCGGATTCTCAAGCCCTGCACTTGTGGACTTGGTATGAAACGAGGGGGACAGGAGCCAAGGGTTAATATTGGATGCAATACAGCAAACATGCTCACTTCTACGAACTAGCTCAGTTTAATTGTTTTAACAATGGTGCTTGATTATTATTGACCCTGTAGTGACCCACTGTGGTTGAATTTAACAGGACTTGAGCCTGGCTCAATACTGATGGACTACTTGTACCAGAAAGCCACAGGAGAAATCAAAAACGCCCACATGGGCGGGGCTTGCTATCATATTAAAATGGAGGTCCTGGAAAACAACGAAGTGCGCCAGGAGCACTGTGAATCAACCGCCTGTTGCAGCTGTGTAGCGAATCCCCTCGTGTGTAACTGCTTCAGTGGGTCAACTCTTGGTGTTATATATATATATATCTATATCTCTATATATATATTCACTGAAAAAACCATAGGTTTCACACCAGTTATAGTTAGGTGGAAATTTTACTCGCATAAAACCATTGAAATTCCCACGTTATAGTTAGTTGGACTCACTATAACTTGCGCGTGCAATGCACTGCTGATGACGTCACATATTACAAAACTCATGACATGGTCAGTGGCATCACTCATGACATCACTGTTGACATCTCAAATGACATCACTGATGACAACATCCTTGTGACAAAGTGGCAGACCTCCTATCAGCATAAAATAACCTTTGACACACACATTCAAAAATAGAATCTAACATTTTCTTAAAAAAGGAGAAACCAATACCAATTACAACAACTTATTAGGTAATTCCAACATCTACATACACATCCACTCATTCACCAACAGTTCTATATAGTCACTCATGCATGTACTTACTCATCATATGTACTCATACACCTATACATCCTGTTACACACTAATACTCATCCATATAGTTACTCATACACAAAGTCACACATGCAAATAAACTATCAAAAAAACATTTACTTGATTATACTGCTATATACACACCACTACACATACTTCTACAGAAACGGAAACATATTTACTCTCTTAAACAATCAATTATAAAAACACATACTCACTAACCCACCCATACACACAATCATCCACCCATACAGTCTTGCACACATGCTGTCTTCAAAATACATAAAAATAGTGAGTCACTCATTCATATATCTGAGCTCTAAGTAATATCCCCCACCGAACCATACAGACACTGATATTGATGCTCAAAAAAACAACTAATAACCCATATACACACTCATGTAGCTACTCACCAACCCATGCAGCCACTTATACACAAAGTGAGACACAGATACAGATATTTAAATATTTAAACATTACTCGCTAATATATGTATTCACTAAGATACATTTAATAAGTCAGTTAACCAATCAATTTTACACAAAAAAAAACATCCATTTAGACATTTCTTTACCCATTTATTCTTCCATCAACCTTTAGATATACATATATGAAAAATATTTATTTTTCAGAAAGATACACATTCACTGGATGATGTCATCAGTGATGTCATTTGAGATGTCATCAGTGATGTCATGAGTGATGTCACTGACCATGTCATGAGTGATGTAATATGTGACGTCATCAGCAGTGCATTGCACGCGCAAGTTATAGTGAGTCCAACTAACTATAACGTGGGAATTTCAACGGTTTTATGCGAGTAAAATTTCCACCTAACTATAACTGGTGTGAAACCTATGTTTTTTTCAGTGAATTTAATAGGTTTTTTAAATGCTAATTCCTAACTATAACTGGTGTGAAACCTATGGTTTTTCCAGTGAATATATATATATATATATATATATATATATATATATATATATATATATATATAAAAAAACAGTTCTATGGCAAAATGAAACCCCTCATTTTGTTCCTTTTCAAATTAAATGTATTAAGTGTTACCACTTTATTCCAAACAAGATGACTTCAGGTGTGCCATACCTTTGTCATAAGTAAGACTGTTAGCGTTCTAGTGGTTCTTTAGAACACTCTGGGACATTCTGTCATTGGGCTATAGTTGGGCTACATCTGGCTGATATTTGGGCTACATTTGGGCTCTTTTGTCTCTGGTGGCCATCTTGGGAGACTGCATATCAGAATTTTTTTAATGAAATATAAGAGGATTTGAGAAGTCACTCAAAATGTGCCCTAATTTTTCTTTCTTCAGCACTAATCATAATTTCTATGGCAAAATGAACCCCCTCATTTTGTTCCTTTGCAAAATAAATGTTTTAAGTGTTAACACTTTATTCCAATCAAGATGACTTCAGGTGTGCCATACTTTTGTCATAAGTAAGACTGTTAGCGCTCTAGTTGTTCTTTAGAACACTCTGGGACATTCCGTCATTGGGCTATAGTTGGGCTACATTTGGCTGATATTTGGGCTACATTTGTTTTTTTTTGTCTCTGGTGGCCATCTTTGGGCTACATTGGGCTACATTGGGCTACATTTGGGCTCTAACATATATATAGCCCAACGTAGCCCAATATATATATTTTCAAAGTTAATTTTCGTAAAAACCACTGGAGTACATATCTTGAGACATAGCAAAGGCACATCGAGCTACCAGTCCCTACAATTTTGCCAAGTTTGGTGGAAATCCATTCAGCCGTTCGGGCTAAAAGTGAGGTCGACCGCCCTATGGAAATTAACATGGGGAAAACACGTTTTGGGACCCCCTTTTATCTCAGCCCCCGCTTGACGAAACCCCCCGAAGCGAAGGACCGGAGCTCCGCGAGGCAAATTTGAGGAAATTTTCAGGCAGATTCGTCAACCGGCGCCAAAGTTATTCACAATATAATTTTGAGATTTTGCATTGAAAAAAATCCTAACTATAACTACCTACTGGCGACCGCCAGTAGGTAATATATATATATATATATATATATATATATATATATATATATATATATATATATATATATACATATATATATATGAGAGCACAAAGTTCCCCCTCTGTCAGATTTGCGCTCGTAGCCACAGCCTCCACGCCAACAACAAAAGGGATACGGACCACCAAGTCAGCAATGATCTTGTTTATTTTAACTCCACAGAACCAAATCAGCGACGCGTTTCGAGCACAAGTGCCCTTGTTCACGCTGCAGTTAAATGAAACAATCACAAGCCTTTTTAATAGTATGCTAACACTCTGTTACCATCCCCTGGTGGTAACCTCCCGTGTCACGTGGGTAACAACAGTGAAAAAAAGACTTTTGCTGCATAGATCAAATGTAAACAGCACATTTAAAACAACAGTCTCAGGTTAAATCCACAAGAGAAAAGTAATGATATTAGAGCACAAAGAAATGCAATTGACTGGTTAAATCCAGAATCCAAGATGAATTCTTAAAGTGCAAATATTTCGTACATCATAAAAAATGATCTTTTACTCATTACCTTAATTGTCCATCAAAATTAAAGAGATGGTATACATAGTTTAACTTTCCAGGCAAAAAGCTAATATTTAGGAAAATGTAAACAATTGACTGTCGTGTGCAAAGTAGCAAGATTAAATAGCAGCAAAAAGGGGATAAAGTGCATAAATAGATAAAGTGCAAACAAAGTGATTGTGACGAAAAAGGTGCCAAAGTGCAACATGATCCGCATTATCATAGGACAAGAGATGCTATATGAGATATAATTGAACACAAAAATTCAGATCCCTGAATAAAAATGATCAATAAATATAATAAATAATAGCACTCAAAATCACATATGGTAAAAGCTGGTATCAAAAATGTATATCAAAAATTTACGAATGGGTATATATATAATAAGCACTATATCCCATATATTTACAAGATAAATAGACAAAGCACAATATCAAATCCAAATTTCATAGAAAACAAGCACATATGTAGAATATTAAATGAATAAAGTGCAGTAAAGTACAAGACCATTTGAATCTCTCTACATGGCACAGGATGATCCATAAAGCACCAAATATTTGTAGCAACATAGGCAGACATGATATGTATCACAAATAGGGAACCTAACTTGTGAAACAAATACCCCTGTTGAAAATAGGGCCATAGAAATGGAAAACAGAGAACGGAAATGCATGTAGACAAAATCAATGAGATGGTACATCATTCTAGAAAGTGATGCATTTCTTCGATATTGTTGAGCCCATTGGGCCAACGACTATCGAGCTCAGAATAAATCGAGCTTCAAGCTTTCTCAGTAAAAGTTCTCTGTTACCTCCCTTCCTCGGCAAAGGAACAGACCCGATCACAAAGTAAGTGAGGCAAGATAGGTCCCTATTGTGGACCTGGTTGAAATGCCTAGCGACCGGATAGGCGGGGTCGTTGTGTAGTATGGCTCTTAAATGCTGTAATATCCGCACATGCACCTGGAGCTTAGTACTGCCAACGTACCTAAGCCCACAGGTGCACGTTAGGACATAGACAGCATGGTCCGTTTTACAGGAGTAATTGCCTAGAATGGATTTTGCTACAGTGCTGAAGGGGGTCATATAATGTGAAGTGGTAATGCCAAATTTGCATGCCCGGCAGCTTGAGCATTTAAAGAAACCCTTGGTAGGTCGTAACCAGGGTGCTTTGGTTTTAAGTTCAGGAGCTGCAGTGTCCAAATAGTTACCCATAGTTTTTACTCTTCTAAAAGTGACAAGAGGAGCAGGGGGTAATCTAGTGTTGAGAACATGATCACTGAGTACTATCGGCCAGTTTTTATTAAGGATGGCCTTGATTTTCCTTTCTTCCATACTGAAAGGGGTGATCATGCGAGGACAAGATATGGGGGGCTCACTAGCTGCAGGAGTCACTGTTTCTGAGGTGTTAATAGGAAACAGGCTCTTTTATTGTAGGCGGTTTTCAGCACTGAATCAGAGTACCCCCTGGCTTTAAGGCGTGTTGTCAAGTCATTAAGACATACCTCATAATCTGATGGTGAACTACAGATTCTCCTAAGTCTTAACATTTCGCCATAGGGGATACCAGTTATTGTGTGCCTAGGGTGCATGCTAGTGGCATGCAGTGTGGCATTTCCAGCAGTCGTTTTCCTATGTAAAGTAGTGTTGATTTTATTGTCTTTAATGTACACTTCCACATCGAGGAATTGGATTCTTTCTTTCTCGACGTGAGCAGTGAAGTTGAGGTTGAGGTTATTATTATTAATTTCATCAATAAATTCAAGTGCTTCTACCCTAGTGCCTCTCCAGGCAATAAAAATGTCATTGATGTATCGCAAAAAACAAGAGACATGATTGTCCATCCATACCTTATGGCGTACCATGAGGACCTGCTCCTCCCACCAGCCTACGTGCAAGCACGCATAGCTGGGAGAGAAGCAGGCCCCCATCGCCACACCCCTGAGCTGTCGAAAGATCTCTTTACCAAATGAAAAGAAATTGTTGTGGAGACACCATTCCATAAGGCTGATGATGACCTTATTATGTTCATAATATATGATGGAGCGTTTAGACAGAAAATGCTTGACTGCAGAGAGCCCTTGTTCATGATCTATGCTAGTATAAAGCGCTTTGACATCAAGGGAAATGAGCCACATATCAGTATCCCATGCAATGTTTTCAATCTTACTGATAAAATCGCTGGTGTCTCTCACAAAACTGGTCAACTCCTTTACAAAATCCTGGAGAAAGAAATCAATATATTCTCCTACTTTTTCGCCCACACTCCCAATGGCAGACACAATGGGCCTGCCAGGTATGGGTACAACAGCTTTGTGTATCTTAGGTATCAGATATAGGGAAGGTAACACAGGGAAATTGATGCACATAAATTTAAATTCTTCAAATGAAATAAGGCCCTCCCGCTTCCATTGGCCTAACATTTTGTGCAGTTTGTTCTTGGCAATTTCATATTCCTTATGTGAGCTTTTTATATAACAACTGGGATCGTAAAGTTGTCGCTTGGCCTCAGTAATATAATCCACTTTAGGCCAAATTACCAAGTTTCCACCTTTGTCCGATTTTTTGATGACAATTTCATGATTATTGCCCAACTTTTTCATTAGTTCATCATATGTTCGTTTTTTGTGTATTTCTTTTTTTCGAAATTTGTTATTAGATCTTGAATAAAGTTTTTTTATATCATTGATAACGCAATCATGGAACACATCCACTGCATCCCTAGGCATTAAAGGAATATATTTAGATTTGCTGCGAAATGGGCTCAGACCAGCTCCAGTTTGATGAATGGATATTCTGCGCAGAAGATTTTGGGTAGCTTCATCAGGATCTAATTCTGTCACATTAGTACCATCTAGTAATTCATTAGCGTCCAAAAATGTGTGTGTGTCTGCTGCATTCAAAAGGGCTATGTCACTAGTAGTGGTTTCAAGATTTAACATGTTGGAGTCGCGTGTTTCCTTGGTGGATTTAGAAGCAAAATGTTTTTTTAGCTTAAGTTTTCTGATGAAACAAAATAAATCCACCCTGGTCATAGCGTAGTTGAAACTTTGTACGGGTGAATAGTTTAAGCCAAGGGATAGTAGTTGTTCTTCCGCCTTATTAAGTGTTACATTGGACAAGTTGATGATAGTATTGTCCATTATCTACGTTTCACCCATGGTTTCTTTTTCTTTTTCTGTTGTTGCCCTCCGGCGTTGTTTCCATTTGCGCCTCCTTGCTTTCCGGCGCTGGTTCCGCTTTTGTCTGCTTGCGAATTTGGCTGCCATGATCGCAGAGTCTGCAACCTCTCCTCCACCACAAAATCCATTTCTTGCTGTAGATTTAGTTTGGCAAGTCCTATTGTGTTTAAATCCAACGTGGAAGAGCAGGAGGATAAAGAGTCACTGCTATATTCGCTCTTCAACGATGTAGAATTGCTACTATTGTCTTCAATTGCAGAGACTGTGGTATTGGTAGAGCCTGTGTGTGGGTTGGGAACAGGCAAGGAGTTACTGTTCGGGTTTTCCATTGTATTTTTATTCGTGTATGCCTGCCGTTTGGCATTATTATACTTCCGGGAAAACGTGAATATTCGGCCTTGGCTGTAATCCTCTGCATCGCGTGCAAATTTAGAGGCCTTGTGTTCTTTTATTTTTTCTTCATGTTTACGCAGGTGCTCGGTCATGTTGTCTGTAAGTTTCTTTACTTCTTGTTGATCTGGGCAAGCATTGATCTCTGATTCCAACACTTTTATCTGGTCTAAAAGTTTGAGGCAGTCGCTGGCGGCGTATTTAATTAGAATACATACAAGGTTCATAGAAGCCGCTAGGTTGCTCTCGCCCCATTCAAGTAACATTGCTGGGTCAGGCTTATCAAAGCTGGGCGCTAGTAAAATGCGCAGCCCACGGGGGACACGACCCACTTCCTCATATTTGCTTAGGGATTTGTGTTCCCACCATCTGGTACACTCAGATTTAAGTAACTTCTCCAATTCTTTAAACAGCTGTTTTATATTCCTCATTTGGGTAGTGTTAGTGCCACTTTGCGATGGTGCTTTGTCTAAACGGCTGTTAGTCCCATCAAACATAGTTAATGCGGCTTCTTCCCGCAATTTGTCGATTTCGTCGTCATTCATTTTTGGTTCTGTATGAATGTGGATAAGGGCAGACTAATTCTTCGCAGTGTCTGCCACTATTTCGCTGCTTAATGACTTCGCCGCCGTGAATGCAATGCTTAATTGACTCACCGCTTGTGTGCGGCGGAAGCCGCTCCCTGTTCCGCGTCCTCCGACCCGATCCAGCGAGGCTACTCCCACCGCCAACATTCGCCAGTGAAGTTACAGCAATCACGGGAACAGCCGCTGTAGTTCCCAAGCGAGATCCGAGCAAAGTGATTTGTTAGCGGCTGTTGACTGAAGGCGAAGGGGTCCGTTACGGAAGCAAATCCTCTTCCGGTCACATAAGAGAGCACAAAGTTCCCCCTCTGTCAGATTTGCGCTCGTAGCCACAGCCTCCACGCCAACAACAAAAGGGATACGGACCACCAAGTCAGCAATGATCTTGTTTATTTTAACTCCACAAAACCAAATCAGCGACGCGTTTCGAGCACAAGTGCCCTTGTTCACGCTGCAGTTAAATGAAACAATCACAAGCCTTTTTAATAGTATGCTAACACTCTGTTACCACCCCCTGGTGGTAACCTCCTGTGTCACGTGGGTAACAACAGTGAAAAAAGACTTTTGCTGCATAGATCAAATGTAAACAGCACATTTAAAACAACAGTCTCAGGTTAAATCCACAAGAGAAAAGTAACGATATTAGAGCACAAAGAAATGCAATATGATATTACCTACTGGCGGTCGCCAGTAGGTATATATAGTTAGGATTTTTTCTCTATGGAACTTTTGAAAATTCTATGTCTAATAACTTTGGCGTTTGTGGACGGAATCGGCTGAAATTTTCAGGAAAGTGGCACATTTTGTTTCTGATCAGCCCCTGAAAATTTGGGGGGGTTTTGTCAAGGGGGGGCCGAGAAAAAAGGGGGGTCCCAAAACGCGTTTTTCCCATGTTAATTTCCATAGGGCGTTTGGCCTCACTTTTAGCTCGAACGGCGGAATGGATTTACACGAAACTTGGCAAAATTGTAGGGACTGTTAACCCGATGTGCCTTTGCTGGGTCTCAATATATGTGCTCCAGTGGATTTTGAGAAATTAACGTTTAAAAAAACAGATATATCTGTGACAGCGTCCTAGATAGCGGACTAGTTCGCGTACTTTTCGCGTTTCGGAGCTTTTCGAAGCGAAGCTGATTGGCTCTCTGGTGTCTGTCAACATTCTAAACAGTCTGTAGCGGCCGCCATCTTGTCTCTCGGTAGGATCGAGAGACAAGAGGAGGCCAAAACGAAGGGGGAAATGAAGGAAAGGGGGCAAGGTAGACCCCTTCTGACCCCCTAGGATTGATGAGGGGGATATTAAAGTGCCCCGCGGGGCCAAAAAAAAATTTTTTTTTAATTGTTTTTTTCGTGGGGTGCGCCCGGTTCGCGTACTGGAAAGCGGTCTGGGGAGCGTAGTATAAGGAAACAAGAATGATTGACTTTTAACTTATTGTATGTTTATTGATTGTTCGTTTTGTTGTTTTTTTGTTTATTTTTATTTACGTAGCTACATGTAGGTATCAATGTAGAGTGTATAATTTAATAAACGCCGTCTCCTTTGTAGATATGTTGCTTGTTGTTAAAGAAGTTATTGTGGTATATGGAATTCATACCATAGTCTGTCTGGAAAGCCGAAACAACATGGAGGCAGGAGATGATAAAGAGATGTTGTTGATGTTGTCACTTGTTGTTTTTGCAAATACACATTGGAGATAATATAGTGGGAGAAAGGAAGTAACTATGTACAAAGTTATTATGTAACACCAAAAAGTTGCACAGTATATTTAAAGTCTGACTTCACGTTATAATCAATTTGCTACTAGTTTTTTTTTTTCAATATATATATAAAAATGAAATTTGATTTTTTCTGATAACAGCAAAAATAAACCATTAAATATGTTTAATTAATTTTCTACTTTTAATTGTGATTTTGTAATATGTATATGGATTGGTGTGGCTCACTGATTAGAGGCGGTAGACCCAGAAGCAGAGGTCGGCCTGGGCCTTGGTCAGCGGACTTGATAATTTTTGCTTCGGTGCCTACTCCAACCATGGGTCCCACTCAGCAACTTTGGGTAATAGCTTGCTTAATCTCAACTAACAGCCCCATCAGCGCCGGGGATGCCTGGCATCACCTCGGGGATGCTCAGGAGGGTTTATCTCACATGGAAAGCCAGGATGGGTTCCCCAGCAAAATACAGCGCCGGGACGCTTCTTTGCTGGGTCAGCTGTACGCTTTACTAGTATACCACATTTAACATTTAACATTCATTTTGTCTTATGCTCACTCTTTTTTTACCATCTTGTATTAATTTAAATTTTTTTGTTCTTTTTTACATAGATAAAAAGTATGAAAATGACAATACAGTACGGTAATGACAATTATAAGGTAAGCGTTTAGTACTTTTTACATTACATGTCTATCAGATTTAACTTTTATTAGTTCCTCTGCTTCTTTTTTGTAACCCTTAGTTTCCTGTCTTTGCTACTTCCTTTATTTCTTTTTCTATTACTTATTTATACTACTCTTTTCACTTATTTTATCAGTTCCTCTTTCTACAGTAACTGTGTGTTATTCACTCTATTTTTCTTTGTTTTCACATTACTCTCTGTTTATTAATTCGTCTTTTTTTAAAAAATATTTTTTTTACTTCGCTCCCGGTTCGCGTACTTGGACGCTAATCTGGAAGCGTATCAATAGAAATAGAGGATGCTAGAGTGCTAAACATTCTTGCAATTTTTTTGGAAAAGGGAAGGTAGTTTTGAAAAGAACTTTATTTTTTATTTTTGATGTTTTATATTTTTTTTGGTTTTTTTTGAGGAAGGAGAAACAAAAATGATTTACTTCAAAGGGCTCAACAGGAGCAACAAAAAAAAATTACTTTCTAGGACGTTTTGGACATTGATGATTTTCAAATGATCTATTTATTAAAGTAATACTCATTTCTCCGCATGAAATTAATTTTCCACACTGTACACAAGTCAATCTCATCTGCCCAAAGTTCTTTTGCAGATTTGGAATCGTTTCCCTTGCCTCTGACTCACTTATTGTAAAGTCATTGGTGGATGTTTTTGCCGGTCGGGGGTTATCCACCAAATCTCGAAGTTGCGCTCTAGAATAATTAAGAGGATGCCAAGTCTCCATGTGCCGATGCATGGTATGATTACCAAAGCTATATTTTTTTTCGGTCCCTCTTGAGAGTGTTTTTTTGCAGATGAGGCAGGTAACGAACCTAGCATTAACTTTCTTTTCATGAGAAGGAAAAGAAAAAAATTGCCAGATAAAATTCACTTTCACACGGGACGTTCTTGGCATTTCTTTCAGAAAGCCACTTGTCCCTTGCTCCTGTTCCTCGTCTTCCTCTTCTTCTTCCTGGTCGAAGATGACCTGGCTAGTCGGTCCTGTCTTCTTTGGTGGTGGTGGAGGTGGTGGAGATCCACCAGCTGCAGCTAATAGAAATGCCATGTCTTAGCAAACAAAAACAGGTCTTTCTCTCATAAAAATGAAAGTCGGAGTGAGGAAAAAAGGTGGGACTTTCATCATTTGAGAAAACAAAATGTTCTAAACCAATGAAAAGTGTTTGTTTTACGTCATATGATCAAGCGTTCCATCATTAGGAAACTAAAAGTAAAATCAACCAATGAAAAGTTTTATTAACTAGTCACATGACCTGTTATGCTTACGTTCCGCACCGCGCCTTAGAACGATTCCGGGGCTTTACGTTTCGCGCCTTTGTTCTCGTTCCAGAACGCTTCCGGGTGCGCTAACGCAGCACGTCATAAGGGGCATTACGTAGTAACGCGGTATGTTGCGTTTATGGGACGCGTCACGATGTGCCTTTCTAACGCGGTATTTACACTAATGGAACGTTTACCGATTCGCGGACCGGCAACGAAACAAGAAAAAATAATTTAAACTATAGTATAAATTGAATTAAAAAAATATAATACAAATATATATAAAAAATATTTGTGAATTAGAATAAAAAAATATATGTTACAGCTATAGATATTTGCTATTAAAAAACCATAGAAATTCATAGAAAAAACCATAGGTTTTAGGCCATATATAGTTAGGGATTAGCATTTACAAAACCTTAATATACTCGCACAAAACCATTGAAATTCGCATATATAGTTAGATGCAATAACTATATATCGTGCACCCGCAACCCACTGCTGATGATGTCACATATTACATCATTCATGACATGGTCAGTGACATCACTGATGACATCACTGATGACATCTCAAATGACCTCACTGATGACATGGTCAGTGACATCACTGATGACATCACTGGTGACATCTCAAATGACATCACTGATAACATCTCATTTGTCATTACTGATCACAACTGATGATATCATTCATGTGATAATTCGATCAACCTCTTCAGACTCTAATATAACCTTAGATACAGTCAGTGTAAACAGACTCTCACAGACTGTCACTCATCCATGGAGTTACTCACACACCTAGTCAGTCATGCAAAGAATCAATCACACCTCCATTTCCTCAACTATACAGTTATACACACCTTACTTAATCAAACATATACTAACACATATTTACTCTCTTATACAATCCCAGATACAAGTTCAGAATGATCCATACAGCCACTCACACATTCACTGGCTCTTATGCACAGTTATTTATATATGTCAACTCTTACATGTACTGTGTTTTACATATGTACTTACTTTGACATATAGTACTGATAAATCCAATTACTCACCAATGCACTCATGCTGATAGTCAACCGCCCATACAGCTGTTTTCACATGCACTTTTGAACCCATACATCTACTGAATCAACTGCTCACACATCTATGCACAGAGTCACACACCTCCCAGCCACCCCCACTCACACACTCACTCTCCCATACAAATATTTGGGCAACCAATCAATAACCCATATAGTTACTCATATAGCTACTGATCAACACATGCAGCAGTTTACAGAACTACAGTAATAATGATGCACAAATTAAGACAGTTTAGTCACTAACCCATGCACTCAGTGAGACACATTTAATCACTCACTCATACAGTCAGTCATGCACCTACTAAATCCTTCATCCAAACACTTATACATCCACTCATTCTTCAATATCTAAGACATATTTTAACTTTACAGAAACATACAGTCACTGGATGTTGTCATTAGAGATGTCATCAGTGATGTCATTTGAGATGTCATCAGTGATGTCACTGACCATGTCATGAATGAAGTAATATGTGACATCATCAGCAGTGGGTTGCGGGTGCTCGATATATAGTTATTGCATCTAACTATATATGCGAATTTCAATGGTTTTGTGCGAGTATATTAAGGTTTTGTAAATGATAATCCCTAACTATATATGGCCTAAAACCTATGGTTTTTTCTGTGAATATATATATATATATATATATATAACGTTCCACAAAGTGTCTAAAACACAAAGCACACTTCCATTTGCCCTGAAGCTTCTTTCCTTGTTCACCGGCAGCAGTAAAGTAAACTTTCAAGAGACTGTGCACTGTTTTAGATATCCTTTCAATTCTGCTCAGGTGAGCGTCATTACTTCAGACAGTGCATGCTGGTAATCATAGTTTAAATAACATAAATCACTCGAACAGTGCTGCTCAAATGTCATGCAATAATATTTTCCAATAAAAAATACAGGGAGTAAATTCGGGAACATAGTGATTAGAGCACGGGTACTCATAGTACGGCTTGTGGGCCGCGAGCAGCCCTGCAAGCCTTCCTTGGCAGCCGGCGGACCTTGCAGACATCGTACCTGTGTCTTTAAAAAAAAAAAATTAAGAGTCTGCAAACACTGCCGGTTCCAGCAGCACAAGTCTGATAGACTCTGCTGCTCTATGGGGGCCCGGCGATCGCAGCCATAGTCAGAGTGGAGATGCAGGAGCCTAAGAAGAGGTGAAATACATCAAAGCCTCATTCACATTCAAATGGTATTTTAAAGACCATTTGAAGTGCTCGGGTGCGGATGTGTGTGTGCGCCCGGGAAGCTGTCTCAGCCCGGGCACACACAGGCAAGGTGAGATTACAGACGGTGACAGAGGGAGGTTGAGGGAGGGAGACAGAGGGAGAGGGGGGAAAGGGAGGGAGACAGAGGGAAAGGGAGGGAGGAAAAGGGAGGGAGAGGGATACAGAGAGAGGTAGACAGAGAAAGAGAGACAGAGAAAGGGAGAGGGAGGGAGACGGAGGGAGACAGACAGAGGGATGACAAAGAAGGCTCACCGTTACTGGAAAAGGTTCCTCAGTACAGCTTGTCCCACTGCTACATCGCCTCTTGCATGAGCGTCTATTCAGTAATGTCTGGTGAACGTATGCGTACTCCTCCAGGTAGCCGCCCTGCAGATGTCCTGGATAGGTACGCCTGAAAACAGAGCAGTAGAGGCTGACACCGCTCTTGTTGAATGTGCATGAACACTTGCATTCAGCCGCTTCCCTGCCGCCTGATGACAGTATTGAATGGTGTTTGCAATCCACCTTATGATTCCCCGTTTTGATAATGGGAACACCTTCCTGGGGGCACTAAAAGCAACGAATAATTGTGTTATTGTTTCAGACAACGCTGAACATCCAGAGTATCAAGAGTCCTCTCTGCAGCTGTTGATGGTTGAGGGAAGAATCTTTCAAGGATAAATGGCTCATTCAAGTGGAAATCCGTTGGTACCTTTGTTATAAATTTTGGATTCATTCAGAGCACCATCCTGTCCTCTCTGAATTGCAGAAAAGGTTCTTGAGTTGTAAGTGCCTGTATCTCGCCTACTCTCCTGGTTGAAGTCAGAGCTGTTAATAGAGCCACCTTCCAGGATAGGAATTTTAGATCAGTTCTGTGAATTGGCTCAAATGGTGGTTTCATCAACTGTGATAAAACAATGTTCAGTTGCCATAGCAGAGGTGGAGGCCTGATAGGTGGGTAAACTCCAAACAACCCCTGCATGAATTGTTTTATAATCCTCTCTGACCACAGAGACGGACCCGATGAGCTTCTCCTGTATCTAGAGATCGCCGCTAGATGCACTTTAATAGAGGCATGGGCCAATCCTGACTTTTCCTGGTTGAGTTCCCACTCATGACGGGTCGTCTTCTGCCCGCTGAGAGTGTCCGCTGTCGTGTTTTGATCCCCTGGAAGATGTACTGCTTTTAGAGCTACTTTGTGTCTTATAGCCCATTTCCATATCTTCTGAGCTTCTCTCGACAGAGAGAGTGATCTTGTGCCCCCCTGCTTGTTTATATCAATTCAATTCAAAAGATCTTTATTTCGATCACATGATCATAAAAGATATACATTTCATCACATTATAAAAGAATTTAAAAAATGCATTAAACAACTTTAGTGATCAAAGTTAAAAAAAGAAAGATATGTCAAGATTTCAAATCTGTCCTGAGTCTCCAAGTCTCTTAATACAGCGAGTTTGTGCGTACCACATTGAAGTTAAGAATTTGGATAGTGCAAATACTGTAGTTGGGGCTAGGTCTGTCTTTAGGACTCTGTAAGCGGGTAAAAAAGTTCTGAACCCCATATTCTTAAGCAAGGGGACTAGCCAATGTTTCCTGCTCCTCTCGTAGGCCTTACAGAAAAAAACCACATAGACATCGTTCTCCTTAGGATGGCCAAATACGGAGCAAGTTTCTGTTGCAGAGCGACAAGACCATGATGCTGTGAATGATGCCAGGGGAAGAGTTCCGTATCTCCATTGGAGGAATAATTTCCTGGTTAGTGCTGGAGTCATGGCATCTAGGACACTCTCCAGTTGATAAGAGTCTTTAATTTTTATGAACTGGTTAGTTAGTGATCCATCACGAGTGCCTTCAGCAGCTTTGGTGAGCATACGATCATAATAGGCTCTCGAGAGCCCCTTTCTGGGGGTCCTGGCGCTTGTATTTGCTGGATCCAGACAAAGTTCAAGGAGTCCAATTGCCTCAAAAGTTCTCTTGATGTAATTCAGCCAAGGTGTTCTTGTGGCGTTGGGCAACTGTAAAAATTCCTGTAGCTCGGCTCTGTAGGTTGAGAGATCTGGGCTGCTCCATAGACGCCGCCAGAATGCTAGAGGTTTGAGCCCCAGCTCCTCCGTTATGGGCCGGAGGCCCATGTCTAGCATGAGAGGAAGTATAGGAGTGCTCTGTGGGAGAGCAACAATCTGTCTCAAAAATTTGTTCTCTATAGTTAGTAATTTTGGTGATGGAATATGACCCCACAGCTCACCCCCATATGTGACACCCCCCCCGAGCCTGTGCCTTGTAAATTTGAATAACAGGGGTAAGCGGTCGGTAGGGTGACTTATTCGCTAGTCTCATAGTGCCCCCCACCAACTGTGCCAGTTTGATATTAGCTTTTGACTGGTGGGCCTTCCACGTTAAGTTTTCATTGAGGGTAATCCCCAGGTATTCGATTGTGTGGACCCGTTCCAGTTGAACTGTTCCCAGCTTTGGCGGTGGGCGGTTGAGGGGCTTGGGGTTGAGAATCATGTATTTTGTTTTCTGAGGGTTTATGTCGAGTCCCCTCTCTGAGCAAAAATCCAGAAATCCATGCAAGACTCGTTGTATGCCCATTGGGGATTTAGACAGCAGCAGGGTGTCATCCGCAAACATAATTGCGGGCACCCTGCTGCCAGTCAGTTTTGGGGCATCGGTGTTGGGAATCCTGGTCAGGTGGGCAATTACCCCGTTCACGAAGAGGCAGAACAGGGTCGGTGCAAGCACACAGCCCTGTCTTACCCCTCTGCGAACGGGGAACCTTCCGGTTAAAATGCCACCTCTGCCACACCTAACGCGTGCATAGTTGTTATGATGTAATCTCATCAGGATTGCCAAGATATCTCCCGGGACATTCATCTCCTCCATGACTTTCCACAATTTTGCCCTGGGGACCAAGTCGAAGGCGGCACGCAAGTCCACGAAGACAGTGTACAAGGTGCCGCCCTCGATTGTTGCTGTCCTCCAGTATAACAGATTCAGCCTAAAAATTTGGTCTATTGTAGAGACCCCTTGTCTAAATCCCGCCTGATAGGGAGTCAGGATGTCCGTCTCCTCCATCCTGTTCTGTAGCCGGTCCAAAATCAATCTTCCGAAAAGCTTTTGGGATATATCGATAAGACTGATCGGGCGATAATTGGCTGGGAGCAGAGGGGAGCCCTTTTTAAAAATTGGAACCACCTCTGCTCCCAGCCAAGTATCCGGCACCTCCATCCCCCCCGGAATAGCATTAAATATCAGCGTGAGGTATGGGCCCCATATCCCTGGTTCCTGCTTAAATAGATCGCCGGGTACCCCGTCAAGGCTGGGGGCCTTCCCTGTTGGCAACCTAGCTATAGCCACCCTTACCTCTTTTTCGGTAAAAGGTTCTCCTATTGGACCAGACAAAATCATATTATTTAATGAATTCGGAGCCCCAACCTCCATTGAATACAGTGACTGAAAATGTCTCTGCCATATACTAGGAGCTATGTTGGGCTCTATTGCTGAGGATAAGTCCTCTGTTCCATTGGAAACTATGCGCCAGAATTTACTCGAGTCTTTGATGGCAAGTGACCTAGAAAGTTTCTCCCAGTATTGTTGGTCCCACTCAGCCCTAGCATTCGCCAGTAGCAGAGGTGGAGGCCTGATAGGTGGGTAAACTCTAAACAACCCCTGCATGAATTGTTTTATAATCCTCTCTGACCACAGAGACGGACCTGATGAGCTTCTCCTGTATCTAGAGATCGCCGCTAGATGCACTTTAATAGAGGCATGGGCCAATCCTGACTTTTCCTGGTTGAGTTCCCACTCATGACAGGTCGTCTTCTGCCCGCTGAGAGTGTCCGCTGTCGTGTTTTGATCCCCTGGAAGATGTACTGCTTTTAGAGCTACTTTGTGTCTTATAGCCCATTTCCATATCTTCTGAGCTTCTCTCGACAGAGAGTGATCTTGTGCCCCCCTGCTTGTTTATATAGTACATTGCGGTTGTGTTGTCTTTCCACACTAACACATCGATCTTCCTTCGACTCTTGCCAGGAAGGCGAACAATGCCAAACTTATTGTCTCATTTCCAATAGGTTTATGTGAAGTTGCTGCTCCTGCTGCTTCCATCGGCCGCTGACCTGTAAATCCTGGAGGACTGCTCCCCATCCTTCCAGAGAGGCGTCCGTGGTACCACTAATGGGGCTAGTTCGGTAAGGAAGGAAAGACCCACCGAGATGTTGCTTCTGCGAGTCCACCACATTACCACCTGCAACATCGGTTGCGTGACGTTGATTTTGTCCTCGAAGGATCCCCTTTGCTTGGCACCACTATAAATCTAACGCCTCTTGCAATGGACGCATTCTCAATCGACAAAGGGGGATGAGTGGAATGCACGAAGACGTTGTCCCCAGAAGCGATTTGTACTCTCGGACTGAAAGACACTTTTTTCTCCTGTACTCTTTGGCTAGAGATACGAGTCCCAATTGTCTTTCTGTTGATGGGAATACCTTGTTTTGTGAAGTGTCTAGGATTGCACCTAAAAACGTGATCCTTCTGAATGGTTGAAGAGACGATTTTTCCACATTTAAAGTCAGACCCAGATTTGCAAACAACTGCATGCATGCCGAAGTAGAAGTTTTAGCTGACTTCTCCGATGGAGCCTTTATCAACCAATCGTCCAGGTATGGAAATATTTGGTGTTTTTGTCTTCGGAGATAAGCTGCTACCAGCGCCAGACATTTTGTAAAAATTCTCGGAACAGACTTTAGGCCGAACGGAAGAAGGTCGACATATGGTGCCATGTCACACCACATCTGCCTGTCATATCTGCCCAGATTGGCAAGGGCATTAGCTGCTCTGACTAGAAGAGCTGACATGGAGGAGAATATTGTCCAAACACCGTCCCTCCCTGTCCGGAGGTGCAGAAATAGGCGCTGATGGGTTCTTTGATTTCTGTAGCGCTGCCTGCAAAATGATAGAATCCGGTTTAGGATGGCCCAGCAAACACGCTGGTGCATCCGAGGGTGCCTTAAACTTTTTGTCCAACCTAGCGAGCACAGGTGTAACCGTCGCTGGAGTCGTCATTACCTTCAAGCCTTCCTCCCATACATGAGTGATGATTGGTAAGGATCTAACTGATTTATGATAAGGCTCTTTAAAGTCATAGTGGAAGCATTCTGTCTGAGTTGTCTTCATTGGCAGCTGAAATCTTTTTGCAGCTCTCTCCATCAAGTTGTGGATTCCACCAATATCCACTGGTGGAGAATCCGCCGGCCCTTGTGTGGGTGATGCCGGATATTGGATTAGATAGTCATCCCATTCCTTGTGGGGCTCCGTTAGTTCCCCTTCTTCGTGGTCCTCATCACCCATGGTAACCGGATCCTGGTGATGTTGGACTTGAGGTGTTAGTGGTGTAGTGTCCAGTAGCTATCCTCTGCTTCTGACTGGAGTAGCCGAAATAGATCGGGGACGTGAAAGAGAAACTTCCAGAGGAACTACTGACGGAGGAAACGTCTTCTTATAATCTGCTAACATGAACTGTAAGTCCATCATCATGGAGGATGGCATAACGACCATCTCTTCCTGAAGACCCTGTTGGTAACGATGCTGTGAGGTGCTGTGATACTCTTCATAACCCTCTTCATCCTCATCCTCTTGACATTTTACATGGAGTTGCGACGGGTTACCAGCATATCCAAAGGGTCCCTCGTCTTCATCAGACTCTTCCTCCTCTAAAAGGTTTGATGGAACCACAGGAGTAATCTTACTCGGGGAAGTCACCGCTGGTGTAATCTTTTTTTATTTGTTTTTCTGGAGTTTCTCCGTCGATGAGATCGCCATCTACACTACCGTCGGTCCTGAGTATTTCTTACTTGGTAGTTATGCGTAGGTCTATGTTTTTTTACAGTTTCGGGCACGAGACATCGCAAGAACCGTTCAGGTTAGCGCACGACAAAGATTGAGGTAATTGTTGAACACTTGTGGAAAAACATCAGATCACTTACGGAGTGTAATGCATGCCGCGCATAACTAGGCTCGCTATACCAGAGCTTCTATAAGTAGGGCTATATGGTTAAATGTAGACTGTCATCCCAGCAATAGAGTATACACACCATGTACGTAGTGGGGTCACGTGGTAAAAATGTGAATTGAAGCTGACTAAAGAAGCCATCACTTGTTTTTGTCCCTACATATGATTTGATGTATTATTTCAGATAAAAATTCCCCTGAGGAAGAGCAGTTAGCTCGAAATGCATCGGGCATAATGAGTGAAAAATGAAATGAATTTTGAAAGTTATGATGATTGAATAACAACGCATCTATGAAAAATAAATTAAAACAGACATAAAAAATATGTGAACACATTTATTTGAAAAGTGAATAAACTGAGCCATTTTGAGTGCTTATGTGATTGTGAATCTTGGAATCAAGAAACACGCATCAGAATCAGTATCTACCCCCAATGCTCAGTGGGAGATTCACGTAAGGCACCAACCACACTACTGAAAAAGATTACAAACTTCAAACAGTATTATTGAAAACTATTGAGTGCGGAGCCACATCCCATTTGGTTCATATCTTAATTTTCTGGAGCCATATCAAAAGATGTCCCTCACGATCTCTAAGGGTCTTGCTAGAGAAAGTGCGACATACGTTGCAGTCCTTGGCTTGGTGGTCCGGGTAAAGACAATGTAGGGTCTCTTCTTAGAGCTGGTAGCACAAGCTCTAAATAGACCCTTCTTCTCTTTCTCAGACATTCTACAGAATGTAGTTGAGAACAGGTCACAATATTCTCAAATCCACGAGAAAATAGAAAGAAATCAAGGTCCTGAAATGCTGAATAGCTAGAATTTGAGCAGAGCTCAAAGGAGACTCCCTAGCACAACGTGCCAGTAGAAAATCTGATGGGCAAACGGTTCTCTCAGGAGTGTTGTACAGGGTGAGGAGCTCTGATTGGCTAAGGGAAAAGTTGGTCCTTTTTTATATAACAAAGGTTATGGGCTGCAAAAGGGAAATGGGCCTAGGCCTCTTTTTAGTGGGCTATACTGCTATGCATTGCTTTTTATATACCGGAGACTCCCGTCTCGACGCCGGTAAATGATTCAGGTATGCGAATCTATGAAAGCTCCAATACTGGCGTAACAGCGCACTCCCGTAATCCAGTTTGCTTATGAGTGAGGCCTGTGTGATAGTTTTCCTACATTCCAGAGGGATCCATAAGAAAAGCCTGTTAAGGAGTTTTAGTGTGGCAAAGCTTTTCCTGCACAGTGCACGGACATGGTCCTGCATGGTTAGCGCGTTGTTGATAAGAATGCCCAGGTTTTTTTGCAACCTGCTTGGGTGCAGGTGCAGATCCCAATATTTAGGGCCACCAAGTTGCATCCCAGATTAGGTGGGCTACCCCAAAGAGTTATTCAGTTTGATCCTGGAGTCCTCATGCCTTTCTTCAAGGCTATCATCATTGTGTGTCATACACATAAGAGCAAATAATGAATTCCCATTTCTTGCTGATTTTAGCCAGAGAAGATACATAGTCGTTAAAGAGAGAGGGCTCAGGGAGGCTGCCTGTGGGATGCCATGATTTATGGGTTTTGGGTTGGAGGAGAAAGGGCCCATTTGTACTGTTTGTGTTCTGTTGCTTATAAAGGAGCTGAACCACTGAAGGGCTTTAGAATGAATACTCTTTTCATGTAGGGTGCTCTGTAATAGGCCATGTAAGACCATGTCGAAAGCTGCCGACAATTCAAATAGGATCAGGGCAATGGCTCTCCCCTGATCGATTAAGGATCTGCAATTATCTAGGACTGCCAGGAGGGTAGCTTCGGTACTGTTGGTGGCTCGAAGCCAGTTTGAGATGGGTCCAGGAGTTTGTTGCTTTCAAGATAGTTCGACAGTTGTTTGTTAACCAACTTCAGAATGAAACTCGCCTATCCTGAATACACCCGATGTTTTATTTAATGTTAGTCGAAAAGACGTAAAAAAAATCTATGTTTATCTCACCTTAGCGACCACTATGGCCAAGCCAAATATCATTAAAAATCAACTGACACTAGTTACTGTTGCTGTTCACCCATATCTTACTGCCGTTCACAATTCTCAGCAGCGCACAGGTTTGATTTAACACGTTTTAAACTCGATATATTTCATCGTTTAATTACCGTTTTATTAACATCGATGCAGCTTTGGTGTTCTTTTAATCTTGCTCCAGCTCATTACCCTTACCAATCAATGTTCTCCTGTGTGTCTTCTCTCCCCTAAGTCTTTTCAAACCAAAGAACTCCGTGAAGTAACTGGTTATTTTCCTTCGAGTGCATGTTCTTTGAAAATACTTTTCTTCGTGTAATGAAAGTATATACCTTACAATGTCCTTCCACTGAGAATGTCAATGTGGCTTACCAGCATTGTTTCATAGTTACAAGCATACACTAGTGTACAGGTGTTAGCTTGAAAATGTTTCATATTGTGTTGTGGATCTCCGGACTTTGCTGCTGTTGTTGTCGAAGCTGATGGGGGTTTCCTTTCCTTAAAATGGGTAAGTGTTACATGATTATGTTTGACAATCTGAATTGTGATTTGCTGAATATGTGTTATCACCCGTCATGCTTTGTTGAATTTGCAGTTTTTTCTCATCTTGCATATATAAAATATGTACAAAAAACCCTGATTTTCGAGCAGCGCGAAATGACTTTCCTATTCCTACTGGGAAATCTGTCCATTCCAGTTATGATTTTTGTTGCTCATTGGGATTCAGAATAATTCTGATTCCTAACTATGTATCTGATCCTTTTTTTTTTTAATAGATCTGTATTTCTTTTAGATAACAATGTACAGTGCAGTACGAGTTAAATGCCAGAGTGTAATCATGAGAGTTACAAACTTCAGTGCCTACGCATCAAGTTATATACAAACAGTTTTTACCGAGCATTATAGGTTGTACAGTGTATTAATTGGTTGGCAACTCGTTTTGTGCACATTCATCAAGCCTGAACACTGTTCCTCTTCCATCTTCTACCACCCATTCCCAACCTCGTAATACTTTCTGGAACATATTACAATTTATCTTGCCCCTATGATGGTGAGCCATTGTTAGTGAATGCGCATTGAAGTATGCTGTCCCGGTCTCTCCCCTTCACCTCCAGCATCGTTCAGGCTATACCCGGGTCTTGATCAGGAAGTTGCGGTCTATCAGTGTCTGGATCTTTCAAACATTCTACTAATGTGTCCCTAGCTTTGTCAATTGTGCTGCAGCCCTTCCTCACTTTCTGGAACAACACTGCTCCTTCTGACCCAGCCCCTAGAGTGGGAGTCTCCTTCCTTCTATGAACTTAGGGGCTTGTGGTGGCTTTCCATTTCATTGTAATCACTCACTTTGTGAGCACTTGGGCTAAGTCTACAAATTTAGTTGTCACCTTATGCTTGGCAGGTCGTGGTAATCCCCACAGTAGACAGACCAATGAGGTGCAGGGAAGGGTTTTGTCAGTCACCTTGTTAATGCAAGTTACCATTCCCTCCCAATATCCTTGCAGTACGGGGCAGTCCCACACCATATGGAGTATTTAAGCTCCCTGTTCCCCACACCTGGGACTTGTGCTACGTTTGCATAATTTTCCTCGGCGTGAGGTACACTCTGTGCAAAAAGTAATAATTTATTAACTTAAATATGGCTTTACGAAACCCCGTGTAGGTGTTAGCTATGACTGTGGTCCAGTGCGTGTCTTTAATTGGGAGTGCCACGTCTTCCTCCCATTTCTGACACAGTTCGTCCAGCGGCATATTTATATCTGCCCTGAGCTATTGGTATAGGAGTACAATTGCTAATTTTTTGCCCGTGGTAGTACAGAGTATGCAGTTACAATGATGGGCCGGGTTTCAGCCAATGCAGTCCTCCAGTGGTTCAGTACTGCCATCTCCACTGCACGATGCAGTAAGAACTGTCCTGGAGGCGTCTCAAACGCCTTCAACAGTTCCTTAAATGCCAAAAACTTGCTGCTTCCATGAAGATCTCCTACTCGGGTTGTGCCAAACTCCAGCACCCCTTGCAGCGCCCCGTTCAATTAATAGTCACCAAGCCCTGCATCTGCATGTCCAGAGAGTGTGCTATTAGCGTTTGGGTGCCGTGCAGGCAACGTTGCCAGTGATACCGAACCGTCTGCAGTTCCCCTTATCCTCCATGAAAGGCTGCTTGGGCATCAAGAGGATCTGAAGCAGTGCCGGCAGTCTCAGGGTTCTACCAGGCATCTCCCCCTCAGGGCGCAGCTGTGAGTGCAAGCACTGGTTAAACCATTGCATTTGGGCTGCAAAATAGTACAGCTAAATATTATGCACTGCTAGTCCCCCATCAGTTGTGGGTCTGCAGAGTTTGGACATTGCCACCCTGAGTTTGCCTGCCTCCCTGGAAAATTCCACCAGCAATGAGTTTAGCTGTGTAAATATTTTGCGGGGGATGACTTATGGCAGTGTGGCAAAGAAGTAAAATAGGCAGGGGAGCACTTCCATTTTTGTAACCGCGATTCGCCCTGCCACGGACAGGGGGAAGAGTTTTTGAAAAGCCCACATTAGTGCAAAATGCTCTAATATCTGCCCCCAATGTTACCTTCCAGGACGTCTCTGGGAGTGTATTACACCATGACTTGTAGATATTTCAAGCAGGATCCCTCATATATGAGCCAGTGCAAGTTCCGGGGCTGTGGCATGCGTTGACACAGGGGGGACATGAGCGATTTCTACCAGTTTAGAAAGAGGCCAGAGATATTGCCGAACTGTTCCAGCAGTGAGATTGCTACCAGCAGGTCCCTCCCTGCATTGGCAAGGAATAGAAGCATATCATCCAGGGGAGGCTCCTCCACTAGGGTGGAGGAGCATCAGCCCACTGCTTTCTCGCAGTGTGAGAAGCAGAATCATAAAATGGCAATAACTTTCAGTTATTAACATTTTATGTTTTGGTTGCGGGCAGGCGGATGGACAGGGCTGCTCTGCGAGCAGCCAGGGCAGGGGAGGAGTGGTGTGACCTCTGGGGCTGCCCAAACGAGTCATGCTCACTTTGATCTTCTCAGAAACAGGAGAGCGGCGCCACTACTCCAAGAAACAGGGTTCCTTGTACAACAATGTATCAATAAAAAGGATCTCTTGGAGAAATCAACAGGCAGACAAATCACATTTAACTATCTTTACAACCATGTACTCCTCACTATCAGTCTTAAAAGGACCCAAAAGGCAACTGTACAAAGTCTGTTTAATAAAACATATGATGAAACCAATTATACAGTTTGTTGGACTTGGCCCTTTTGGCAGGTTCACCCCTAAACTTTTTGCTTTTAAATGTGACTTGATACTAGCAGTTTTTGGCTTCAGCGCACTTTAAAACTGTGTCCAAGTGTAAAGTACGTGCGCAATCTGAGTGCGTGTGGTGAGATTGGCCTGCCCTCCCATAGGAATGCATGGGGGATATATGTGTCCATGGTAATTCCTGGTGTGAGAGGAGTGCAGGGGCGAGTTTGGTATGTGCAAACTCGTGAGAATAAATGCTGCGCAATGTTGTGCGCAGATTTATTGTGTCTAGTGGAGAAGTGCCACTTTTAGGAGTTGGCATTTTTGTGTGCTGTGAGATGTGAATTGCCTGTCTGGCTTGTGAGTGACAGGGGCTGGCTGGTGTGGTTGGCTCCAGGAGCTAGGATGAGTCTGCCAGGTGGTGAATAGGGAGATCTGCATGTAGATGGGAGGGAGGAGTTGGACCTGTGACCTGAAATGGGCTGTGCCTTCCCGCCACAATGCTGGCTCCGCCTCCTGTGGTGCGTCTGATGTTCCTGGCCTGTCCTTTGAATAGGGAGAGGGGCTGAGCAGAACAAAGTGCTCCAGAACCAGTTGCATCAGGTTTTCCCTTTGCCCTGCACCCTTGAGACAAAGGAAATCTGTGTATAAGAAGGGACTGTGACCCCCTGTAAATTGTTCTCTCTCTGTGTTCCTAACTTGAGGGGGGCCTGCTGCTGCTGGGCGCCAGGAGGTACCGCTACTGGGGACTGCCTCTCTGCTGGAGGGCCCTGTGAGCTGGCCCCTGTGCCCAGCCTTTGCCCCCCCCTTGCATTCTGAAAGACTTTCCCTGGAACTGTGTTCTACAGCGCCTGGGGAGCGGTATATCTTTATTGCTTGGAGAAGTTCTTGACTTTAGTACTGAGGAGCGCTGGTTCTTCCCCAGGATAACTGCTGAGGGCCTGCAGCACGAAGCTGCACTGTGTGGGATTCACCCCGCATTATGGCTGCCCTTCTTTTTAGTTAATTCCTGCCAGCGGGTTCCCACCCCATGCTTTCGCAGCCTCTGGTTAGCGTTTTTCGCAGCGGGTGCCCACCCCGCATATTGGCCGTGTTTAAATACCCCTAGCGGGTGCCCGCCCCACTAGGGACTTTGCCGCTCTTTTGAAACCCCTAGCGGGTGCCCACCCCGCCAGGGACCTTGTGCAGCTTTGTATACCCCTGGCGGGTGCCCACCCCACCAGGGACTTTGGGCTTCCAAATGGGAGCCTACCCCGTATCACCTCCAACCTCGAGGAAATCACCGCCACGACCCAGGTGTGGAGCGCGAGACCGGAAGTCAGGCAGCCCTCGAGACTGAGGCAGGGCCTGACTAGGAAGCAGGAAGACGTGCTATGGCCGGAGCCTCCCCTGGAGAGGAGAAGCTCCACAGCACCGCCCCAAGACAAGAGGAGTGCTGCAGTGGCTGGCAGGGCTCCTGTGTGGAGAAGATAGCCCCGCGGCAGCTACAGAGGACGCCTGGGAGGCAGAGGATCAGAGTGCCGGTGTCCCTGTGTCCTGCCGAGACCTGAGGAGCCCGATCCCAGTGAGTATGGCCAAGGCTGTCCTCTGTTTCTAGATTTCTACTGGTGCTAGTCAGGGCACCGAGCCCCTGCCTGCTAGGGGGCTGCTCCAAAGTTGGGCAAAGTTTGGATTCTCCTTTTTGAGTCCCAGAGCGGGACTCCAACGTTGGGGCCATTGCCAAGTGAATGGTGGCCTTCGGCACTGGGTAACCCTCCGGATCCAAACACATGGTAAAAAACCTGGGCCTCTTTTTAGATAAAGATCTGAACTTTGAAATAAATGCAAAAACAGTGGCCGGGAAATGTTTTGGGTTACTCGGTGGCCTGAGACCGATTCTGGGACTTTATTGATGCCCAGACATGCCAGCTGATTGTTCAGGCCTCTATCCTGGCCCATCTGGACTATTGCAATGTTCTACTCCTTGGTTCTAATAAATCTGTGATGAAGAGATTGCAACGGGTCCAGAATGCAGCAGCACGCGCCATCTTTGCTCTGCCAAAGTTCAGCCACGCCTCCAACCTCCTCCATCATCTTCACTGGCTGCCCATTTAGCAACCGGTCAGCTTTAAGACACTCAGTACCACGCATAAGATACTGACAGGAATAGCCCCAGACATTCTTAATGAGCTGTGCACCCTGTATACTCCAGCACGAGCACTGCACTCAACAAACCAGTGTCTTGCACGCACTCCCCGTATACGGTAGCCCAGATCCGGTGGCCGCTCCTTTAGATGATTGGCTCCCGCACTCTGGAACTCCCTACCTCTATACATCCACGCCAAACCGGACCATAAGATCTTCAACCTGGCTCTTCTCTCAGCTCTAACTCCCTTCATATGTTCCCCGCTCTGCTCTGCTTTAGCGCTGGAACGCCTTTTTGCCAAGGCAGCCATGCGCTCTATAAATACTTTAATCTAATCTTAATCTAATTGCTTGACAGAGTCCCCGAGTGGGGCTCATGAGCCACGTAATGCCAGGCCTCGTTCTTTGATACCCAGGTGCCCCACCAGACAGAGGGCAGCTGCAAGGTTTGGGGTCCAATTGTTTTCAGGGCACAGTGGTGCCAGTGCTCCAATGTTGGCATTTGTTCTTAGGGCGCATTGAGAGCCCGTGCCTCCTTTCCCCAACTGCCTGGCAATTAGTGGGCAGCTGCCACGTTTAGGCCTAACACTCTTGCACACTCTACTTTTGCTGCAGGCACAGCCCGCCCTGACTTTTGGGACAAAGGGTATTTAAGCCCCATGGAAGGCCAGTTGGCCTGGGATTAGTACCTAAAGTGATTCTGGCGCAAAGTGATTGCATCCTGTGTTTCAGGTCTAATATGTTTTATGCCTATGGCGTAATGTATGTATGCACCCTGTTGTAGACCTCTGAATGTGTTTTCATGATTAGGAGGTTGTCTTGCCTAGTATGGTAAGCTAGTAAGTTTATGTTTCACTGCGTGACCTATGCCTAAGGTGATTAGTATTGCGCAGGGTGTTCCTACCTTTTACCAGTGGTTACTGGTTGTGTACTACAATTATTATTTTGTGCTTCAGTTATTCTATGTTCTACATCCACTATTTCTACTAAGTGCTGATTCTGACGGTGGCCCACGTGGCCCTGTCATGTGTAAATAATCCCCTGTAAATATTGCCTGTGGCAGTTGGCACAGTGTACATTGTGTGATTACGATCTAATGAGTTTATGGTAATACAAAGGCTATTTTTATATATAACCTTGTGTGGAGTTCCTTTTTGTGGTGTGCCTAGTGTGTTGCTGCTGTGTGTGTGTGTTGCGCAAACACTTTACACATTGCCTTCGGGATAAGCCTGACTGCTCATGCCTAGCTACCAAGGGGGTGAGCAGGGGTTATCTTGGCGTGTAACTCCCTTGCCCTGACTAGAGTGGTGGTCTCTGCTTGGCTTTGGCGCAAGCCTTGGCCAACCAGAGATCCCATTTCTAACACAGTTATTGTAAAACGTATCTTAATCCACATTATTTAATAAGAAATACATTCCACATATATTATTAAAATCTTACACCAAGAGAGATATCACAAACAAGACATATATGTTTGTCATTTGAAATGCAAGGTAATTTGGAGGAATCAACCGTTTAAAGTATCTAAGCACTTTTTTCTTTTTTAATGGTTTGCTGTTCCTCAAATTTAACAACAGGGGGCGTTGATGATTTCGGTGGCTAAACTGTAAGGAACCACCTTCTTCAGGACAACAACAATCTTTATCTCTCTTACCAAGTATGTAATATTCACATGTGTAAGGAACAAAACATGTATCAAAAAATATAATAATTGTTTTCCCATGGTTGTGTCATAAAATATAGGTATAGATAGTCAATGCATATTTCTCTTACTATTTGTTCATCTTAGTTTGTTAAAAGAGAAATGTATTAACACATCATAACCAACCTGTATCATGCTTAATTACAACTAGAACATTTTTTTCTTTTCTTGTTGAAACATTTATAAATCAGATTAACAATTGTCCAAAGGCCGCAATGAAGACTATAAACCAAACATTCATTCTCTTCCAGACATACTTTCACACTCATATCTCAAATGAAGAGGAAGAACTAGTGCACTCACCGACTATTTGTTATTATTATTAAGGTGAGACCTACTATTGATCCTCACAACAGCCAGGTATTAGCAGACGTAGAACTAGGGGTAAAATATTGAATAAGTTACACACCCTAGTTAACGTTATCCTCCCAGATGTTATTAACTATCACAATCGCAACTATAACAAAAGAAGCATACCTCTTATATATATTGTTATGATGCTGATATAGATGCTTGTTGCTGGACCTTCCCATGGTAATATAGATCATACGTGACTGTCACAAGAAAATGTCATCGGTACATCGCCCTAAATCCCAGTGCGTAAATTAAACAATTTAAGTATAAAAACTCTCAAGGTAGGGAATCACGATTATAGATGCCTAAGTGTGGTCATTTAAGATTGGACGCACCTTTAAAATATTATTGTGTTAGGTATAAACGTATTCTAGCAATGGGGAGCTGAAATGTTTTTTAAATCTTTTTTTTTGTTTTCCTGTGAAAGAGGGATATTACTGTCAGCCTCATTTTTTATAAATTCTATAAATCTCCCCACAAGATCCCATACTTTCCCAACTCCATACCTTTGTTTGAGATTTAAAAGTCTGACCCCGGAACATATTGCTGGGGACTGACCAGCCCTCTGTGTGCCACTGGAAATCAATCACTGTATTCTCTCATTTGTCTTAGTTGTGGTGTATCTGAAAGCCAAGTATTTAAAGTTGGTCAATGTGTAAGTAGTATACACTTGGTAGAGTAAACAAACAGTGTATGTCTGTGGTTATGTATTCTGTTGCCTTACGTCTACAGGATCATCTCATAAGAAACATTAGTTTGGACTTAACTAAAATGAGGGTGTTGATATACCAGATTATAACTCCCACATGGGGTAACATCCTTATCTTCAAAGTAGTGTTTAAAAAGTATTTACAAAATATCAATGTGCCACATATTTATCACCCTACAATGTCCAAATTGACAGCAAACCATATTAATAATATATATATATGGGTGTCTGTGTTTTTACCAGCAACTTTAAGTGCAAGATGTGCTACATGACAGAGCGCTGGAGATCATAATCATTTCCACAATGTCCCAATTGATTAGACGACCACAAATTATTAGCCTATGTTTCTTGAAAACCTGTTCTCCTTGATGATCGTCTCAGCATCCCATGTCCTCCTTCCATTTGGGGTTGAAAAGAAATGACCGGGGCTTTTCAGCTCGTTTTAGAACAGGATGGAATCGAATTTGTGCCTTCAGGGATTGCTGGGTTACCTGCCAGTTGCCTAGGTTAGGACTGCCCTCGTGATGAGGGAGCTTCTCTATTCAGTCCCACTCCTGGGGTGGGAAAGTGAAAAAATGCGCCAAGTTTTCTTAGTTTACATGGAGCAGAGCAGGGAACAGCAAGGCATATGTGATGCCCAGCTTACTGTCTTGTTTTTTTAGCCTCTATGAAGGAGGCCCTCTGCTGCTGAACTCCTTTAGTAAAGTCAGGGAAAATAATTACTTTTCTATTTTCCACAGTTATTTCTCCTTTAATCCGGGATTGAGTACAAATATGGTCTTGGTCTTTGAAATAAAGTACTTTGTGAACGACTAGGCCGGGTCCCACTCCAGGCAGTGAGTGATTTGAGGGTACACAGTGGGCTCTTTCAAGCACAAAGAATGGGGAGAGGCCTTCGGGTGTGACCTAAGTACAGAGCCATGTTTCCAGAAGAGCAGTCATATCAGCACCCGGACCCTCAATGCGCCCAGTCAATCCAATAATCGTTATGTTATACCACCTTGCTCTGTTCTCAGAATCTTCCAATTGCAGTTCCAGCGTCTTCCCCTTGCTTTCCCCTCCTGCCAATCGGACTCTCATTGATGTCACCTCTGGGCCTGTTGTCTATGATCGTCCCTGATCCATAACCATGGTGTCGATTTTTAACTCCAGCACTTCTCGTGAAGCATCTATTGCTTGGAGGATGGTATCCAGAACTGCGTTGCAACTTCCCTCCAACGCGGGCCTCTCAGTCATGGATGTGGGACTTGATGCGGTAGAGGGGCTATCCTGGGTCTGGCAAAAATCACTGATCTCTTTTTTCTTGGAGTAGGCATTGGGGGGAGGAAGTCACAGAGTCACCCCGGTCAGTCGCATTGATTTTATTTTAGGAATAGGTGTTGTCGGCTGCACCCTTGTACAAAAGGAGCTTAGGAGGGCTTGCAGCCACTTGGGTATTTAGCAGCCCCATATGGGGTAAGTAGGGGCTTACTGAGCCTTGCTGTGGAGCATGTCGCCCAATGTGTCCAGGGGCAGTAGCAAGCTTAAGGTCGGGGGGTTCCTCCACTGGTCACAAATCAAGTAATGTGCTAGTGAGTCAGTAATGTGACGCACCTAGGGTAGCATTCAGATAACCACCCATACACATCACAAGGTCCAGTTGCCTCATCTGGCTGCCTCTTGCCAGGTTATGCAATTAACAGGGCGCTTCCCTGGACTCAGCACCAGGTAACCCTGTGGAATGTCCCCCAAAGGGAGGGGCCATCAACTCCACACCAGCTACTGCTCCCCTCATCCATGTAGCCCCATCACCATGCGGCCCTAGAGAATCTCAAATAGGCAAGTAGGAGTAGGCAAGGTCCCAGCCAGGAACATACAGGGTAGTCTCTCTCAGCAGGACCTCCAGTAGCGCCTCACCAAGGAGCTGCCACTCCAGCGCAGCTCAGCATCAGTTGTGCAGTTCCCATCACCACGGGGTGACAGTGAGGTGCAGGACCGGGCATTGTCGCCCCCTGAGCCCCGCCCATGTAACCAGAGATGTCAGCAAAGCCCCAGCTAGAGGGCAATCAGCACTGGGCAGCTGTACTGCTTCAGAGAGGTAAGCGTTCTGCAACCGCCCCGGTCAACAGTCTGTTGGTTGCTCTCTCCCACAGCCCAGGTCCCTCAGGCTCGTGCAGCGTCCCACATCAGCGTCCCGCTGGGGCAATCAAGAGGGGTCCCCACAATATACTCCGGCGCCGGGCATCTCCTCAAAGTTACTCCCTTTTATGTGGTAGGGCCCGCAGGGCCAGCCATCGACGTATAGGTTTGGCTGCCGCTGCTTCAAACCACCATCTTGAAACTCTGCCTCGTGGTGTGCCGGAGCAGCTCTCCTCCTACCATCTTAGCAAATCATCAAGATGCATAATTTGGGCATCATCGACTCAGGGGAAAGTCCGGGCTTTACCTTTACCGTAGTTTTGTGTGCTGAGATCAGGTTTAATCATGAAGGATAGGGTAGGAGGGCAGGGCTTGGCCGGGAGCTGTGCAGTTTTGCGTTCTACTTCATTGGCACCAAGCAATGTTCCCGTGTCTGATCCTTTATGGCATAATTTTGCATTTCTCTGTAATGCTTAGTTTGACATTTTTGTAATCAAACCCTTTCAATTTTCTTTGATCTATAACTCAATTATTGAGTGGTCCTAGTTACTTATTACTCTGCTAATTTTTGCTGTGCCTATGTTGAAGAAGGTGGTGACTTATCGCAAGATTAAGGGCTCTGCGGTACATTTTCGGGTAAACTAAAAAATATTGGGGTGCATTAGAATATTGGAGTTCGGCTGTCATACACAAGTGGAGCAGTGGATACTCAGTGCTTGGGATGTGGGCATCTTACATCTCCCAGGCATCATGTCATTGTTGTGTAGACTTTGATGATGTTGAAGGGTGCCAAAGTCTGTGGGGCACAGGGGATCGAACCCAGCAATGTTTCATCTAAAAGACTTGTGAACCAAAGGGTGGTATCTACTCTGGATGCCAGCATTGACGATTTCCTATCATCTCTTCGAATTCAGATAATTTGTTGCTCCTGCTCGACAGCTTGACCAGAGAGGGTTGGGTTTGTGGTGCTGGGACATCGGTTCCACACTCAATGGGGTTCTCATTGTGGAGGGCAGTAAAGTTTTTCATCAATCCGCATTTTCTTTTGTTTGTTTGGCTTTTTTTAATGTTATACAGTGCGAACGTGACCACAAGGTATTTTTAAGCTTTACATGAGCACCAGTTATATTATACAAAGTCACATTCATTATTATTTTTTTTGCATCGGGGAGATTGAGGATTGTGCCCAGAATCACAGGGTTTTGAGCTTAAGCCGGGGCTCAAATATGACTCCCCAGTTCCAAAGTCTACTGCTCTGGCTGTAACACCAGATCCTCTAGTCTAGTGAATGTCTGGCCTCTAGCAATACGAGTCGAACATCCACATATTAAATGTGACCTCTGCCCTTTCACTACTTAATTAACTATGTTTCCAATAATAAAGGCCAAATAGTTGCCACGTGGCTGATTGTATCGGTGACATCTTCAGCCGCTCCTGGCTTTTCAAATACCATCATACTGCAATATGAGCTTGTGTTTTTAAATATTGAAAGAAAATGCTAAACATCCTAACTTGTAAGTGCTGCTGGCTAAAAATTCAGGATTACATGAAGAAGCCATGAATAAAGGTCACTTGGAAACTATCTTTTTACATTTTAGAAAGTAGCATAGTCCTTTTCAAATACTATTACTGCTTATTCCACATGTAACATCAAATATAAACCTTGTTCACCTAATTAATGGAAGTTCACTATTTCATTCACATCATGCATGGAAACAAGCACCGACAGTGCCATTTGATTTGTCTTTCTTCCAATATATACCGAAAATGTGTTTATCAGGGTTCATTCACTAACAGGGAAAGTAAGTATAGCAAGGAAAGAGGCAGTGCACGGTGTTTTAGCATAACGCAATGTATAGCCATCAGTGGCAAGGACTGTGGGAAATATTTGTTTTCTTTAACAATAAGTGAATCACTGTGCGAATCCACATCTTACTGGGATGGAGAAATAACGAGGAAATCAGCATGGACCATATTTGACCAAAATGTCAGGTGCCGTGGAAGTGATATCACTCCCCTCCTGCAATGATATCACAGAAAATGACATCACATGAGCTTTGCTACAATGACATCACGGGAGGTTATGCCATATGAAAGAACAATTTGAAGTGCAATTACTGCCTTTGTAAATTTAGCCATTTAGTTAATTCTAGGCTGTGATGGATAACATTACATTTACCATAAGATTAGTGGAATTAGGGCCAGATGTACAAAGCATGTTTGAAGTTGCAAACGGGCTGATTCACAGAATCAGGCTGTTTGTGGCAGTGCTTAATTTGAGCAGGTGCTTTCAGGTGCTCAGCACCAGCACTTCTTTCACAGGGCTGGGGCTAAAATTTCTGACCCTGCAGGTGGTGGTCTCGATGTTAATTGTTCAAATTCAAAATAAAAATAATAACATACATTGCATGGTGACTGGCTAGTAAATGTTCATAGACAGACCAGCATAAGCCTGTCCAGACAGGCATGATTGTGTAACACCACGTTAGTGATGATGTCATCACGCCGATCACAAATCCAAGAAGTCATTGACAAACTATGTCTTGCATTCTATCCCCCCCAAATCTGCTGAACCCTGCCACTGCCAGAGCCTAAGCCTCCCATTGGATAACTGAAGCTGGGGGCTGGCTCAGGACAGAGTTGAGGCAAGGAAGCTGCGGGAGCACATTTGCAACTTGGGAGTAAGGGCTCCTGAGGAAGAATAAACAAAAGTAGGTGTTGACTTTCCACTTGCTGTGTAGCCAGAGTAGCATATCCTGCAGCCCTGCATTGCTCCTATCCTCAACGTGCTCGATGCGGCTGTGGACAAACAAAACTTTTGTGCGCCATGGCGTCACCTGTAGAATCTGTGTGCTGTATCCCAGCATGGTAATTGCTGAGCGTGTGTGAGTCCAGTCGGCACCACAGCCATACCTACTGGCATTGGCAGCATTACGGCTGGGGACAATGCCTGTGCTGTAGCAGGCAGGGTCACAGCAAGCTGAGCAGTGGATGCCGATGCCGTTGCCATCCCTGGACCTACTAAATACAGGCAGCATTAGCAGTGACATTACCTGCTGTGCTCGAGCAGCCGTTTTTTCCACAATAAACCCAGTCATACTGCACTGATTAATATATGCAAAAAAAGCATTTTCATTTGGTGTATATTTTGTTTTTGCACACGGTGTAGGTAAAAAAGTAAAATATACCATCTTCCACTTCTTTAGGAATGACAACATGAAAACGCAGATTTCAAAATAACAGGGACATGTACAGGCTGACGACAGGGGTCACAGGCAGCAGCAGTGTTATAGATGTGAGAGAGAGCAGGAGTAAAGAGGAGAAAGAAACAACAGGAGAGGAGAGAGATAAGACGGAGCTAAGTGGGAGAAAAGGAGAGCAAATCAGATACAAAGAGAAAGCAGCCATGATGTGAAGAAGAGTGCTTTAAGAAGAGAGAAGACAGAATGAAAGGATGTAGAGGACAGGACAGAGGAAAAAAGCAGACAAATGATAAAACGGAAACACAGCTAATCACTGCTAGAAGAGTGATAGTAAAGAGCCAAGATCAAGGGCAGATAGAGCAGACCATGGATAAAAGCGAAGAGGAAAAAGGGCAGGACTAGAAGGAATAGAGGGCAAATCAGAAATACAGGTAATAAGGTAACACACCAGGTGTGACAAAGATGATACAAAACAATTCGAGAGGTGCGAGGATAGACTCTTAGAGCAAAGACTTAGGGGACAGACAACAGATCAAGGTTAGAAGATAGAGACTGAGGCAGTGAGAGTGTTGAAAGTGGGGCTCACCGGAGGAAGAAGTGAGCTGTGGACTCCTTGGCAAAATTTTCAGCACCTGCACTTCTTTTTTTACAAATTAAGCACTGGTTTGTGGCCGCAAAAATGTTTTTTATGTACAAACACCAAAACAGAATCACAATTTGCGCTTTCACAAAAAATAGCAATTTGGAAATCGCTATCCCCAAAATTAGTACATCTGACCCTTTATTCGTCCTACTATGTTGCTCAAACAATTAGAAGTGCCTACTGGCTTTTGTGCTTTTTTTTCTTCACTCCGAGAAAGGAACGACTGCCATGTTTTTCCCTCCGTTAAAACTAATTTGGAATTTGCGAAGTGGCTAGTGCTGTGAAAATAAGTGGATGTTTGGACCCCTTGAAGGACCTTCACCTGCAACAGCCCCCTGATTAGTGTGGGAACACTACAGACGGTAAACTAGGCTCATGGAGACCAATTTCCTTTTTTCCTGACACTTTCTCAAAAGTTCAGTGTCACAGGTCACAAAACCCAAGCCAGGGTTCACAGGTCTGACCGGCCCCTCTCAACCCCTAAATAATGTCCTTGGAGAGCATTGAGCATAGTATAAACAAATCGCAGACTGTGTGGTCTGCAGGGAGTTTGGATGGTTCTATCAGTACATGCAGTTTATATGAATCTTTACTACTCAGAGAAACCACATGAACTGCGTCAACACCCCAAATCTACAAATTCAGCAGAGTTGTTTATGTGGTTTTCATAGTCTAAGTGGATTTTAAAAATGGAAGTGTAAGAGGGTGAAGTGAGAAAGAGAAAGAGAGAGTGTTTGTGTCTGTGTCAAAATCCTTGACACACCATGAAAAAATGGAACATTTCATGAGTGCTCTTTCAGAACCTGTTTCTTTTTTAGAAAGCTTATGTAAAAATTGTGCTTTAAAATATACTATTTGGTTCCAATGTTATCTTTTTGTTTCTCTACAGAACTGCTGTGGAATCCTGGTTTGTTCGTTTTCTTGCTGTCATTCTCTGCAGGTATTAAGCCCTACTACCAGGGGTGTAGCTTCGGGAGGGGGGTCCCTCCTCTAATAAATGGATTCTCTAGTAAATAGTTGTCTACAGGTGTTTTCCGTCGAGGACAGTGAAGTGTTTGTCAGATTTCACCTAGGATTGTTACATGCACATTCTGACAAAAATATATATATATATATATATATATACAGACACAGTCTGTCTCTGTTGTGAAGTTCTTAAAACTGTTGGTTATTTTACAACATATTGGGGTATATTCACAAGAATGTGTGAGAACTACCGCAAGAGTAGCGTAACCCAACTTTCAACACCAGATAACGTGGCAAATATCTGTGTCAAAAATCAATTCCACACCATAAAAATGTGATACGCGAACGCAAAAAAACATGCGATGAGGCCAACGGCAGTACAAAAAAGTCGCGAAAACCATCCACAGGCCTGCAAATCCCACGCGTCTGGCAGAACAATGCACCATAACAACCCCAGAAAAAATACACCAGAAACAAGCCGAAGCATGTAGCAACATGGATGTAACCTGACCCAGCGCAGAGGCCAACTCAAACCCCACAACCCACACAGACTACCAGCAAGGAACAACGGGGTCGGGAAGGCCAAGGGGAAGAGGGAGAGGAAGACGGGGTGCAGACCGCAGGATAACAAGACTAGCGTCACAGAGGTGACAGAACACTATTAGCAACTGACCCACAAGCAGAAGAATCCAGCCCCCCCCCCCCCAAACAATCACAATGTACACTGCCATACAGTCTGCAGGCAAACTAGCACAATGCGCCAACATATATGTCAACAAAAAGGCAGTACGCACCTCCCCTTCACATCGCAGAGGGCCACACAATACCTGCAGCAGAGCGCATAATGCAACACATCAGTGATGCCGGAGAGGACCACCACACCGTCGACACCGACGCCCTACAACAGCACATGGATATCCCACACAACCCCCCACCAGGACCCAGACAGCCAAGCTACTCAGAGGAGAACACTGAGCCTGCAACAGACCACACATCAGGAAGCACCCGCCAGCACAGCTGGTTCACGACACTTCACCCACCCACACATAGCACCCCAATGGCATGTGTCATATACAATACCAAAGTGGTCAGGTAGTATACAATCGATTGAATAAACACAGTGAATCACATCTACAGTACCAAGTTATTCAGAGTCCAATGTTTTGGATCTCCGATTTATTGTGCTGTTTTTGTTAATTGCAACGTAGTTGCACAATATTCATCAATTGGTACCAGTACATATACAAAAATTTACACAATTTGGTACTCAGGATACAGATAGGGGAAGAGGAGTGCTTGTGAACTTTGTGGACTTGTGAGGGTTGTGGACACGGACAAAGTGGTGTGACATATATCCATCTCATTTGCATTGTGATACTGATCCGGCCTAAAACATAGGTCAATTGTTGCACATGAATTACATAGCTTCTCATGGACACTGTTACACATATACAATTGTCCTTGCTTGTAATCTGATAGGTACTTGTCGACGTTTCGACCCCTGTAAATTGAACTAGGTGAGTCCAGACTTAGGGTGAGCTCTTCATCAGGACTGTGGTGGAGCACCTAGAGGTCATGGAATATTAAGTGTTAGGGTGGTAATTAGCTCTAGTGGTGAAGGATATGATAGTGATCTGTAAAATCAATTACCTAATTGTAGCTTCCAGCATGTGCCTTGGTGCTGGGGACGTAGAAGAGGATGTAGGCTCAAAAGAGCTCCTATATGCAGAGAGAGACCAACGTCAGTAAATAGCCAGGGGGTAATACATGATAGACTCTCCAGACTATCCCAAATGCAACTTACTCACAAGCATGGTTGGCCTTCCGTGCACGTCACGTTGTAAACGACTGTCATCTCGCAGATAAATCTGTGTTAATAAAGGACAAGGGATCCAGTAAGACCACCAAAGGAAGTCTAGGGGGATGAGTTATATTACCAATGGCATCAAGCAATGTGTTGCGCCTTGTGTTTTGGATGATTCTTAACCCACAACTACACAGAAAGCCAAGACTGGTCTTATGGAGTATGTCACGACATCAGCAACCCAGTTCATTAGACCGGCGGCGCTGAGGATTACGCCCACGTCTAAGATCGCGATGGTTGCTGTCAAATAGCGTTTGGGGGTGAGAAACAATGGCCAAGTTTAATTAACCTCAGATGCTGTGGGGGAAGGGTGAGGGCATATGTCAAATACCTTCCCGTGTCCGTACAGGTTAAAAACACTGGGCTAAATGGTTTGACAGGTGGCACCGGTTAAAATGTGTTCCACCGTTAGGTGGGAAAGACAAATCAGCGGCCTCGAGGGCTCTGCGAAACAATAGGATTCCAGCCGTGTTACAGAAAGGCAGAGATGGAAATCAAAAACGGGGCGGCCATGTGAGGTCCGCTCTAGGCACAAATACGGGAGCAATCATAAGCATGTTATTGTACTGTACTATTAACCCGGGTCTGGTAGTCTTCTGGGTCTCCCCATTGATATGTAACACAATGGCATGTGTCAGCATGCCAAAAGGGGGTGGCCCAACAGGTGTGGTTGGGGGCCGAACCCATGAAATGCGAATCAGGACACATATGTAGGGGTCTATCACCCGTCAGGACCCACCCACACCCCACTAAGGAGACCCACGCTACCATAGAGACACATGCAGATGCACAATCGCAGCACAGAACCACGCACAGGGGCGCACAATTAGCAGTCACACACCCATGTTGGCTGTGCGTACGACGGCCCTGGCCACTCCCCTTACAAATTGAGTGGGTGACGACAAAGCTACATGTCCAAGCTCCAACCAGCTGCCTGCTGTGACATGTCTACATTCGATGTACACCGCACAATGTAAAGTAGTAGGGCCCAGAGGCCCACATGCATACTACAAGACCACAGGGACACACGCAGCGATCATGTTGAACTGGTTCGGGCACATGTGGCCAGCCCCTTTATTGACAGGGCCACATGTACAGTGACATCTGTGCTGGATGTGTAATGGGCGAGTGTAAGGCAACCCAAACGGAATGTCTGTTGTTGGCAACCACTTGGACATTGGACACCAGTGCAACGGAAACAGAAAACACATGCAATACAGAGTCAACTGCTGAGCAACATCGGGTGAGCCGGATAAAGTCCAGAGGACAGCCAACATGCAAACAGAAGTGTCCTTGAGTCGCAGTGCACTGGGCTGTGGACACTAGAGATGAGCGCGCTCATGTGCAGTAAAAGTCTTGGATTGTGTCCCTTCAATACATTCCTGATGCAGATGCAGTGGTGTGTGTTAGACCTGCATCATCTTCACCATCAACGTCTCAGGGCCCCCACACTGTTTGAGGTGACATACCTGCACAACCAGCTACGGACAATGGCCGGCAGTGTACTGAGTTACTGGCACATGGAGTGCTGAGCAGGGATTCATGGCAATGATGGTATCCACGACAGGCCTGAGCAACCCCGAAGTCTGCCAGGACCACCGCTTCAACTCTGGCAGATGGTGTTTTGAGGCGCTCCTTGCAGTGGTGGCGTGTGGCTCCTGTGGTGATGCGTTGTCCGGGCCGGTCTGGACTCGCTTTGGTATGTGAGTCCTGGTGGGACGCCTTTAGGCCCGGAGGCTGCGTACAGCGCAAGGCCACAGAGTAATGGCATTGATGACCCCAAGGCCTATGCCTCAGGGGCCAGCCTATGTCTCCGGAGAATGGGTCCCGGCCAGGATCAGCACAGAGTTAGTGGCTCAAGATGCACTGCGGCCGGCACAGGCACCCAGCCACGGGGCGGTGACTTGCGGTGCAGTTAGGTGGGCCATGCGACCTGAGCGGGTAACCATCATTGTCCGAGGTGTTTGTATCGGAGGGTTTCGGGGGACAGTGGAAGGTGTCCTCTAGGGCAAGACACTGAAATGTTTGATTTTATCCGGAAGCATCAAATAGAGGAGTGGAATGCGACAGCCCGTTGCCACCACCAATTCAGTATCAGCTACATAGGGTGAAAACTGCCCTCTAGTCCATAGGCTCAGATGCCACCACAGTTCGACCAGAGAGTGTCCATGAATGTCGGGGAACAGACTTAGTGGCACTGGGGCTGAGTGGGGATGCAGACTGCGATGATGCCGGTACGTGGTATGGACTCCGCCATTGCTGAATCATGACTCTGTGACCTACTGGACCGCAGTGTAGACCGGAGGCAGCGGTCAGCATGGGCCATTCACTGAGTGTAGCCGGCATAGGTTGGTGGCCCCACCGGCCTGCGTAATTCAGGTTTAGTGGCACCATGTGTTTGGTCACCTTCGTGACTGTGACCCGGCTTTTGTCCGCACTGAGCCACATCTTCCTCTTACTCCTCTCCGTACGACCACTGGTGTGGACTCAGCCATTCGTGAACCACGACTAGGTGCTGGATGTGAGACCTACGGGTCACCAGGGTAGTCCTGATCCCTCATCCACCTGTCCCCGTCTGGCATTGAACAGGGTTAGTGGCACCACGTTTTGCCGGCTGACGTTGAACAGGGTTTGTGGCAGCACGGCTCGCCGGATGGCGTTGAACAGGGTTTGTGGCAGCACGGCTCACCGGATGGCGTTGGACAGGGTTTGTGGCAGCTCGGCTAGCCGGATGGCGTTGGACAGGGTTTGTAGCAATATGCCCATATGAAACTATGCCTCACTGATCGGGGGTCTGGTGCTGTGGCCGCTGTCCCCGATTTGGGGTCACTGCCATTCAGGAGCCAGTACACAGTTTCACATATGGGACCCACTGAGCCGCAGAGGTCGCCGGTAGAATATGTAAACGAGAAAGGAGGGATGTGGTCCCGCATCGGGGGGACAGCGGTGGTCTGAAAGGCTGGCCGGGTCGCGGGCTCTAGGCTTAGAGCTTACACTGGCACGTGGTGGGCCCTCCATGACATGACACACGCCGGTGTTGGATGCCGATTAGTGTGGCCTGGCTGCGTAGGGTCTGGCCTGATGGGTTTGTGGTCCAGCAGGCTGGGATATGGCAGGCGCACAGGATCTAAGGCAACTCCGCTAACGAGGACAGCGTCTGCTTCGTGGCAGGGTGGGAGGCGCCGCCCTGGCAGAGAAGTTGGGTTTTCTGGAAGAGGACAACGCCCAGGGCTACATGCTTTTTAATCACACCCCTGCCCTGGCCTGGCATACACCGGCCCATTCCACTCGGCTCACGCTTACGGGGGCGGAACAGGCAACATTTCCACAAGGACCCACCAGACTGGGTGACATGGTTGTGTCCACTGTCCACTACACTCCCTACACCAGAGGTGTATATCGGCATGGATACAGGTGTGTGCTGCATACTGCGGTCTATTCAGCACCTAGCTGCCACTCTTGGACTTGTGTACTTTCCCAATCATGGTTCTACTGCATCCTTCACACATGCCTGGTTGCCTCCTCTCCCCACATTTGTCTATTGTGTGGCTGAGGTGTCATGCCGTTGATTGGTTATTTTCATGGCTTGCCCAGGTTACCATTTTGAAGTGTTCTATTGTGTCTGGTGGGTGGGCATGTTGTTGTGCATGTTGGTTGTGGACTTGTGACGTGTGCATTGCCAGAGTTGTGGATTGCATGGTTGTGGAGTTGAGGTGAGTGGGGTGTTAATTGGGAAGTTGCCAAGGGGCTGTGCATTTCCCTTGGTTCCATCCTGGGACGGCTGGTTGCTTTTGAACTGTCGGAGGGTGAAGGAATCATGCACCCTGGCTGTGTATTTGGAGGCGAGATTGGTGTGGGTCCAACGGTGTTCTGATGTTGCCTGCACATTGATGTGTGATGTGTGCTTCCTGTTGCACTGATTGTGTGCTGTGCTACCGGGGGCACAGGTGGGACAGGTGTGCAGTGGATTGCCCCCAATACGTGCGTGCATCCGGCTATGGCGTATGGTCCTTGCTTGGTCTCCAGCGGTTCCTGTGTATTGTGTTGGCGTACGGGGACTAGGGTGCCAGGGTGATGGTGATGTCCAGGGCGGATGTATGACGTTAGCACGCATACTATTACCACACATACCTTTACAACGCGGTATTTACAACGAATACCGTTACAACGCATAGCGCTTTGAGGTGCTGGATAGTGGTAAGTATAATTTTATATTCCAACTCCAGTCCCCGTGGACACTAGGGAAGGTGATGGATATAAAATTAAACTTATTCCCTATCCTAGAGCGCCCCCCAGCGCAATGCGTTGTAATGGTATGCGTGGTAATGCCTGCGTTGTAATGGTAGTGCGTTGTAACAAATGCGTGCTAAACGTTGTATACCGTCCAGGGCAGGTGTGGGGGACTTGGATGTGGCTGGCTGTGAGGCTCCGCCGACTCTGGTGGGTGTTGGTTGGGGTGTGCCAGGGGACAACAGGTGGTGCTTAGCCAGCAGCTTGGTGTGGGGTGGGATGTTGGTTGTCCACTGTTTTTGTGCAGTTGGCCTATTGGGCAATGACGACCAGGATGCCTAGGATGGTTGTTCCTTTCATCCTGTAGTGGAAAGTGACATTGTCAGATGTTGTGTCTCTGAGGCAGGTGCGTTTCCTGGGGCCCGCTGCCTTTGTCTGCGCTGCCTCTGTGGTGGTCTGGGGGGAGGGGGTTGCTGGGTGAGTTTTGTGGCCGTCTTGGGTGTACGTGATGCATGTTCAGTTTCTCCATGGCATCTGTCGCCCTTGCGATGACGCCCTGGGCAGGGCTCCCTACAGTGGTGCAGGCTGCCGTCTGACTTTACACCAGGTCAGAGCAGGTGTAAAATTCCTGCTGCTAACGCGCCTTATTGCGTGTTTTGTGTTCTTATCGCCGATCTGTCTAGTCGTTGTGAATGTTGAGGTGTGGTGTTGTCGCTGGTTTTTTCACGGGAACCCCTACTTTGCATCTCATAAACGATAGTTGCAGGGGTCTGTTGTGGCGATGTTTTTTGCAGCTGCTATCGTGGGAAAAGTGGTGCTGTGGGCTGTTAGCACCTACTTGTGAATGGTAGGGTAAATATATCACGACTTTGGCTGAGCAAAAGTGCCGTTAATTTGGCAATAGCTCCTTGTGAATATGCCCCCTTGTCTTCTAAGTAACCTCAACAATCCTCACTGTTCTTCTTTCCACTTTCCCTAGCCCCCTCATGCCCTGCTTCTCATATATTTTAGCAAGATATGCCAGCATGACTGTTAGGAGGATTTAAACTCATTCTCTAACCCCCCCCCCATTATTTTACTGTCCAAGCTACGTCCCTGCCTACAGGTCACCAGCAACTAGGATGACCAACCGTCTGTAAATTTCAAGGACGGTCCATTATTTTGGTGTCTTTTCCGTTATAATTCTTTTTACAGATGCCTTTTGTCCGTAATTTTGGGGTTTGCAGGAATCTGCCAAGGCCCCTTTGAGTAGCCTAGCCTCAGGTGTTTCCCAAAACTCACTGTTGGGGGCCAGCTCGTATTTCTTTCAAGTGAAGAGGCTTCGACAGCTCCTCCCCGCCCTCATAGACTTGTCAATTAGCCGCACTGTCATTCTGTCTGTGCCAATTCTCTAATACATGACAATGGGCCATGCTGCAGTTACAGCATGTGGTGTGTCTGTGCCTGCATCGGCCTAGAGCACCAGGGCAGGAATCCCTGAGCTTTAGCAAACACACAGACCATGAACTTTAAAAAGAAGGGAATAGAATATAACTAGCCCATATTTTAAATTAATTAAAAAAATAGAATTTAAAAAGTACACTTTTACCCGACTTTGTAGTTCAAGAGAAATATTTTTAGGCAAATGCGAACAGTGGCTGTGGCTTTGTGGCATCGCTAACAGTGAAGGGCGCAATGATAAAGTGGGTTGAACTATAGCCTCTTGCTGTATGCTGCGGTGGGCTGAAGGAAAGTGTACATTTGACAGTTTACAATTTAACAGGCCAATGAATTATACTGGCTCACCAAAGGCCCCTTTATGTATTAATACTACTGTGTAACTTCCTCTGATGTGTCTGTAAAACGTACCTTTCCCCCCCGAAGTTTTATCCTGAATTTTGACCTTGTGTCCTGCATTTTTGTCCTGAATTTTGTCCCTTTGTTCGGAATTTTTTACACTCACCGTCATAAAAGTGTGCACCCATGCCAGTTGGTCACCCTACCATCAACTGGTGAGCGGATGGGGTAGGTGCACGGACAGAAAAGGTACTGGGTGTGCAGAAGAGGAGGGCATTAGTTTGTCAGTGTCAACTTTGCTTAAAATTCATAAAACTGCCTACATTTCACAAACCAATTCTTCATCTGCGCCTCAGCCCCGCCCCCAATGTCTTCCCATTTTCCATTCAACTTTGAATTGTGTAAATTGGGTCCCTAAAATAATCCTGTGGGCGGTGATGTGGTTTAACGACCATTTCGCACTGAAATCAGGCGACAGCCAAATGTTAAATTACAATGTAGCGAACAAACGCATATTTTAAGGTGCTATGGCATACATTGTTGTGGATGTGTCTGAGTTTCTGTCCGTAACAGATTTGTCCCTCCTCACCCTGATGCGATGTGGTGATCGGTATCACCGTTACCTTTCACTTCCTCCATCGGCTCCACAATTTGTGACAGTTGGCTGAGATTTCGCGCACCTGGTGTCGCTATGACGACACAGAAACACCATACTGCTCTGCGATTGGAGGAGAGCCTGTCGTCTGGCCTAGGCGCAGAAATCTGGCCCGCATTCCAGCCCCAGGACCGGGAAAAGCCGCTGGAGACGCTGACCGCCATCTCGCGGCTCCCTTCCCGCTCGCAAGGCGCTCCAGCCACCCGCAGCAACTCCCAAACGGCCGAGAGGCGTGTCCTCCGGCAAACACTCCTTGGACATTTGGCGTTTCGTGAGGGCAGAGCGCGGACTCGACCCTGGTTATAATCCCTCAGCTTTCTTACTGCCACGCGCCGCGCCCGCAGCCCGCCACAACTGATTATGAGCGCGGGTGACAAGCAATCTGCAGCCAAGGTTGTTATTGCATTCAGGTTTTTTTTCTTCTTTTGTTGTATTTGTTTATCAATCGCTGATGGGTAGGAGGAGTACTCCAGGACAAAGCGCCACCTTTAGCTAGCCTGCCAACGATACGCCCGCTCAAACTTATAGTGACCTCATTGGACTATGAATTGTAAATATAGCAAATTTAAACCAACACCCTTTCAAAGTTAAGATGGTTATATCTATATATTGGATGCAAAACTTTAGATAGAATAACTCAAGTTCATTGTATGCATTCTCACGTGCTTTACTGAACATCAAGCCTAGCAAATTCGGGAGAAACTCCAATGCCAGAGCTGATATATTGTTCATGATAGGCAGATATGAACGGTTTCTAGTCTATGCATGTGACTAACAAACTCCTAAACATTGGCATATTTACACACCTCATTTTATTTGATCTATTTATCTGGTATTGCGCCCTCCAGCACTAGTGTTTTGCGGATTCTGTAGAAGCAACCATGGAATATTTGGGTTAAGTGCAACTTTCTGTAAAATATTCAATGAGTTCACTAGGCTTATTTACTATTTCTAATTCGAGTCATGGAATATTTTGAGAAAAACTAAAAATTCTACAAGTATATATCTTTTTTAGAACGGGCTGAACGCGTAATTTTGCATTGCAGAAAACTTTAGAAAGTGGCGTCTCGAGGGGGCATATTATCAAGAACTGCGATAAAATTATCGCCACTTTAGCGGCAGTTTCCTGCCGCTGAAACAGCGTTAATTCTTTTATCGACGTTCTTGATAATATGCCCCGAGATCATTAAAAGTGGTAGAGCATGAATATTTTCCACGAATTTGACCAGGTGAATTGAGAAAGCCCAACTTCTTCAATAGTGGCCCAAGAAAATTCAGACAAAATGAGATACAAACACTGCGTTTTGCATTCCATTTCATAACATATTCTCTAGTAAATGTTCTAAACGTGCACTTGTGAAATATTCCAGTACTTTTATAGCATGCTAGGCAAGCGGGACCCTCCCAAGGATGTTTTGGGTTCACCCTTTCCAGGGAAAAGTTTAAATAAATTGTGGCAAAATTTTGCATTTTTATCTACATAATATTCCATCAAATGTGTATAAAGTAACAGTTACAAAAATTCAGTTAAACATTTCTTATAATTCTTTCCGTATTGTTTATATTCCACTTCCTATCATTTTCCACCAATTCTCAATCCCATGTAATGAGTAACAATCTCCTTGGAAGATGAAGCGGAGATATACAAAACAAAATACTGAAATCTTGCAATCTGAGGCAGTACACAGCCTAGCTTAAAATATTTTACAGCTTCAAATCAGTGCCATTACTCAGGGGAAAAAGACATTTCAGAGTAGACACCAGGTAGGCTACACCAATCTTACAGGCTAGGGTCTTACGCAGTGATAGTAATAATAATAAATACCAGAATGTTCAAGCATTCGTTTGCCATTTTCATGAAGTATTCTAACATGGAAATATATTTTACTTGCATGACCATGTATCACCAGCTCATTTCATGGATAACCCCAATATCTAAAGAATTATCACCATTATGCCAGGGCCAACAATATACTTGTAGTATGCACAAAGCCTCTTTTTGCGTTGTCACCCCAAATATTTTAGGACCAATGCTGTGGGTTATTTAAATCTGCCCACCGGTACACTGCTAACTACGCTTGAGTGCATGTGGTCTGATCCCTACAGGGGCGGCTCCTCCACTAGGGTGGAGGAACGTCTTCCTACTGCTTTCTCGCAGTGCGAGAAGCATAAACATAAAAAGGTAATAATGTTATTACCATTTTATGTTTGGTGACGGGCAGATGCTCTGTGAGGTGGGCTGGGGCGGCGTGGTGTGCCCACTCCTGACTGCGCAAAGACTGTTTGGTCAGCCCCCTGGTGCCGCCCAAACCAGTCCTGCACACTCTGCCCTTCTCCATGCAGAATGCAATGCAGCCTGCATGGAGAAAATGGCCTCCCCATAAGTCCCTGACTGGGTGGCGTTCTGACCACTCACAACGCTGCTGGCATCATTGTGATTGACTTAGGGGAGGAAGCCTGGCTGCCTGCTTCCTGTTCAAATTGGAGGCAGGAGAACAGGAGCAGAGGAGACGCAGGACCCAGCGAACCACAGGTGTTACCTGCAGTTCAAGGTGGGCCATAGGCATTTTCGGTTTGCTAAACTCTCCTTCATCCTTACCGACACCCCTTTGGTGTTTACAAAAGTGATGGCAGTGGTTACAGCTCCTCCGCGGAGGTTCCAGTCTTCCCTTACTTTGACGACTGGTTGGAGATGGTGGGCTAACCCCAGGTGTCACCCACCTCCAGACTACAGAGACGTTTTGCACTCGCTGGAGTTCACTATCAGCATGCCGAAGTCACACCTAAATCCGTCTCAGGAGCTCCCTTTCATTGGAGCCATTGTACACACAGTGCAGTTCCATGCCTACCCTACGGAGTGTAGAGAGTTCAGGATATGGATGTGGCCTAACAACTAAAGCGGTCTACCTCGAAGCTTGGGAACCAGGTTTGAGTCTCAGGACGTGCACTCAATATCCTGTGATTCTGTGCAAATCCCTTAATCTCCTGTGCCTAACAAAATTAATGTGTCCCCCTGTAACGCAACTGGTGCTCATGTAAAGCGCTCCAATACCTTCAAGTCAAGTTTGCCCTATATAAAACTAAAACAAATATAGTTATATACATATATACACTGAGCAATGTTTCAGCCTCAACCTGGATTGCAGTGAGACTGACTTTGAGGCAGCTGGTTCTGATGGCCCCTCTATGCTGCTGGTAAAGCACACAAGATGGCATATGAATGCTCTGCCGTGGGAACTGAAGTTCCAGTGGACGAGGCACCAGGGGAATCTCTCCGACCTGGTCCAGATTTCCAAGGAGACTACAAAAGATCTGCAGTGCTGGTTGATGATCTCGATTGGATCAGCGACAGATCCTCTCTCTTCCCCACCCAGAGCTGACAGTGGTGAGTGATGCATCACTTCTGGGCTGTTGTGCAATCTGGGAGAGGTGGTGATCAGAGGACTCCGGTTTCCAACAGAACTTCAGCTTCATATCAGTCTTCTGGAGATGAGAGCGATCCACTTGGCATTGAAAGTCTTCATTCCATCAATCAAAGGGAGGCTGGCTCAGGTGTCCACAGACAAACCCACAGCCATGGTATTGCAAAAACAGAGCTGGTGGGGATGTGGACCCTGTGCCAGGGGGATCTTCATCTCTGGACCTGGCTGAGGTGCCAGGACATTTTCCTGGTGGTACAGCACCCTCCACCATCTGTTATGTCTTTTTGGAAGCAAGGCATCCCTCCACTTATACTGTATAAGCCTGCCGTTGGGATAGGTGTGTGACCTGATGCTGCTCAAGTCATGTTGACTCCCTTTCTTCACCGCAGTCTTTTTAGTGGCCATTACATTACCCAATTGACCAGGAGGGTTAGTAGGCTTCACAGTCTGGCTATTCACCCTACTTACACCAGCTTTTTAGCTGACTAACTGGTCTTTCAGATGCCTGCCACCTTCCTGCCGAAAGTTGTCACTGTGGCCAGGGTATCCACTACCTACCTTTCTCAACCACCCTCATCCTTCCAGTTCAAGATGAGAGACTTCATCACCTGGACCCAAAGAGAGCTCTTTTGTTCTAAGTTGGTCATAGCAAAGATCATCCGTGGACTATCAGCTCTTCATCGGATTCACACGAGTGAAAAAGAGCAAGGCTGTGAAGAAGTGGACCATCTCTTGATGGAGAATACTCTGCGTTTAGATCTGCTGCACACTAGCTAAAAAGCACCCTCCCTAGGGATTGCAGGCCTATTCCATGCGGGGTACATGTCTTGGACATCTGCCAAGCCGCTATGTGGGCATCAATACACATGTTCACAAGGTGCTACTGCTTGGACAGTCAGGTCCATTGAGAGGTGCATTTTGCCCTTTCAGTCCTCCAGGAGTTTTTGGCTTGAGCCCACCTCTTGAAAGGTATTGCTTGGGTATCTATTCAATGATGAGTAATCTATCTGAAGAATAAATTACTTACCTTTAGTAATGCTTTTTCTGGTAGAGACACTATCTAATCCTAGATTCTTAACCAACCCTCCCATCCTCCTCAATCTGGGAACTTGGTTCTTCACCCTAAAGATCCCATAAGAATCTGCCCACTGGCCACATATTGGCTTTTATGTGGCTCTTCATTTATGGAGGGGGAAATAGTCACAAAAGAAACTGATGTCAGTGTGCCAGGGTGGCTCTTATATGGGCTCCGCAGTGTCACTTCTGATGTGGACAACTGCGCCGCTGAGCCAATTGAGGCGAACTCTTTTAAAAGAGTCTCAACCAGAAAAAGTGTTACCAAAGGTAAGTAACTTGTTCTTTTATGCAAGTCTTTCATCTGTCCAGTGGGCCCTAGAAGGTTATACCATTATTTGCACCCTTTTTAGGTTTTGGCTACCGTCCCACTGCGTAAGCAGTGGGTGGGCGGGCCGAAATCTTTTGTTAGTAGTATAGGGCCTGAACACGCCCCTCTACTCCATTGGCTGGCCTCGTAAATGCTGGCCAGCCATTGGAGAAGAGGAGCGTCACTGAGTTCAGGGCCCGCCTTGACGCGATTCGGGGGCGTTTCCGTGTGGTGTTTTAAGTCCCGCCCCTTTTTTCTTTAGGTCGAACGCGATTCGGGGGCGTTTCCGTGTTTTTTTTAAGTCCCGCCCCTTTTTTCTTTAGGTCGAAGCCTCGTCCGCACTCTGCTGAAAATTCTTCAAAATTCACTTTTGTTAGTATTCTCGCTGCTAGATACGTTACTTTCGAGCGCTTTTCTTATTGTTTTCGCTCAACGAAACGCTCCCTCTACGTCGCCTCCGAGAATACATTTAATGCATTCTCTCCATAGAGACGTCACTGTCCCTCCTCCCGGCTGCGCATTTATCGTAAATCCTCCTGTCATATGAATGGCGTAGTCACTCACCCTGCGCCAAAGGCGTTACTACTTGTCTTCTATAAACTTGTTTGCGGCGCCGGGAGTGTGCGGCCGGGGCATGCGCTTTCTGTACTGCACGTAGCGGGAAGACTACGATACTCTGCAGCTGCGGCAGGCATTCTCCCAGTCAGCTGCCTGCATCGGATATGCGTGTTTTACGTAGCGCGACCCAAGATGGCGGGTTTGAGCGAGGAGGAATGGGCGGAGGAGACCAGGCGGCGGATTAGGCAGCGGTAAGCCAGGGAGAGAGCAGCAAGGAGGGCCGAGTCTGACCTAGCGCCCCCGGGGCCTTCAGGCCTCCCCGTGGGGCTCCAGTGAGGTACTACCACCTGTCCGGTCCCAGTGCTCCCCCGGCGGCTCCTACCCCCTACCTCGGCCTGTAGCCACCCACTGGGCCGTCCCCGCCTGCAGTGAACACCTTAACCTGTTACTTCTTCGTGCTCCCTCTGACCTGTCACCGTTATTACGGCATTCGTTGGCCCAGGCCTGAGTCTACTCTCGTCCGTTAATTATCGCAGCACTGCCCTTCTACATGGTTTACGACCCCCACCCCCTAATGTAGTGCCTGCGGCTGTCCCATTTTTATTTTTGTTTTGGTTGCCACCCTTCCTGACCTTGTGCCTGCTGTTGTAACCGCCCCATTCAGCCCCTGGAGCTCCATGCCCATCTTCCCTGTCCTGTTTATAACGGCCTACTCGTCCCCAGACCACCTTCCTGTCTTTGCTGTCGGCCCTTTCTCTGTAAACCCGCGCCCCTAGAACGCTCTGCCCGTGTTCCCTTGGACTCCGTGTTCACACCAGCCTGTGCATCGCCGCTAGAGAATGATGAAGCTGAAGTCCAACCAGACACGCACCCACGATGGGGACGGCTACAAGAAACATGCGGACTGTCTTTGCTTCAGGAGCAAGAGCGAAATGGAGGTGAGAGGTTACATGGGGCGGAGGGTGTGATGGTGCTGTGGAGCGATAGATGGAGGGGAGAAAGCGTTCAGGATAACCATCAGTTCACTAGGGGAAGGTGTAAATGTAGCATGGAGAAAAAGTGGTCAGAGGAGGGTGTACAACTACTGGCCTGTAGGTGCGAGGGAAGGGGGTGGGCGATGAGGTGAAGTGAACTGAAATTAATGTACATGTTGCGAGGTTAAGAGAGTTCATTGTAAACGATAAAAGCGAGGATACTGGGGAGGAGAGGGCAGTGGGCTGGTCTTGAGCTAGACATAAAGCATTGGTGCCCCAAGAGATGGAGGTGGTTAGTTGCGGAGGCGCTCTGAAGGTGAGACATTTCCGTCGATTGTGATGAAGTTGGTAGAGGAGCCTGGAAACCGATTCGGTGGCCATGCAGTAAACAAATGAAAGTTGTGTTAAGAGAAGGCTTGCCAAAAATAAGAGAGCCTCACACTCTCAAAAGGTATAAAGTTGGGTGTAGTTTGAGGCACACATACTTGAAAACCAGAGACGCGATCTGGAGCACCCTTTTTCCGCTCTGTAACTTAGACTTTGTTCTGCTGTCTTCTTTTGAGTAGATCGACCTTAATAGAAGGCCTATTTGAGGTCTGTATTTGACAGCGCAGCTCACAGAATTACTGATTGCTAACAATATACATAGTGGGTTTTGGGTCGACACCCCTCCCCTTTCAACCATTGGCAGTCTTCCAGCCATTGGATTCAGACCTTGTGAATCACATCCTAACACATCCCAGTTGAGTATTCATCTCTCATCTAATGCTTTTGTTTGTTTGGTATTCCCCTAACTCTTACACTGGAGTGTTTCGATTACAGGAAGACTACTTTACAATTATAACCCTCTCGGTTAGCTCATACTTGCTTCCTTCCCTTTGCCTAACTCTAATGTGCTAACACTACATGTGTTAGCACTTTAAACCCTGACCTTGTAGTGTAGTTCCTAGTTTCCCACTAGGCCCTGCGCATTGGAATAACATAAACAGTAGTATCGACGTGGAACTGCGGATATTCCAGGCCTCCACTGACTATGCTAAACTTAATTGGGTTGTGTTACCAACTAGCTCAGAGGTCACTGGAAACTTTCTTCTCTGCATAGGAAGTGATCAGCTTCCTTGGCACAGACAAGAAGGGATTCAGTTTTCCAACAACTGTGCAACATGACAACTTTGCTCCTCAGATCAAGAGTCAATCTCTAGGGTCGTGTGAAACAATAGACATGTATTTCACTCAGTCAGTCTAGTGCAGTTTACTTTCACGAGATGTAGAGAATAGAGAGACGGGCGTTTGTCAATAAAGGGTTAACATTTATTGAACAGTCTTTCTTCTCGTACAAGAGAAATGTATTGCCACAATTGCAATAATTGTTATTATAAAAAGTACGTACAGTAAGATAAGCATTGCGAAATAGAACTGTAAAAGCATTGATATGGTTTCTTAGCCATACAATGGTTTAAAAGTAATAAAACATATATACAGTCATATATACATTAGGCTAACATACTCAACTGGTGCTTCTAACTTAGCCTACCCCAGTGTGCCTGATCTAAGCCTAACACGTGAAAGGGGAGCAAGTAAGTAGCTTTAAGTTAAGTTGGTTTTGCCAAGGTTTGTTTCAAGAATTCTCGTCTAAGGGTTTAGTCAACACCATACCTCTGAATAGAATGATGGAGGAATGGTATCTCCTTCAGGGGTCTCTCTCGATATCCCAGTCACCCGCGAGGGTAAACCGGAAACGCCGTGGCTGGATTTCTCTGCACGAGAAAGGCAGCGGGTCTCTTCAGCGCGTCGAGGAAGGAGGGGGGACAGCGTCCGCGGGCAGCTGGAATCTGCTGGATGTCTTCGCAGAGGGATGGCTGTTCAGCTCCTTAAGCGTACTGCACCATAGGTCGCGCTTTAGCGGCGATAATGGTATCAGCAGCTTCACCACCACAGGATAGCAGGCTGCAGCGACAGAGTGCTAGATTTACCAACACGGGGTCGTGCAGGCAGCTGGCTTCAGTAGCTCGTACAACAGGCATTGCTTAAGGCAACGTTGGTAATATTTATACCTGACAGGTGCCGGGTTTGACGCAAGTTTTCTGGACATAAGACGTCAATTAAAGATGTCACTAGGAAGTGATAGTTATCAGTTGCTCATTAGAGTTCCATTACTAATCAAAACATAGCAAGCGGGGATTTCCAGGTTTGCTGAGTTTTTATCTTGTTGAAGAACTCGGAGTGTTATCTAGGAATATCAGATAGTGACTACTGCTCTGTCATTGCACTAATTGGTCGCAAAGGAAGTGGCAGAGGGAACTATGCTGGAATGTGGCTCTGTTCGTGTGAGGCCAGAGATGACTTTTCAGAAAATCGCACTTGAACGGTTATGCCAATATAGGGAATAAATGGATTTATAGCCGAATAGGGGCATAAGGTCACAGTATCGATCAGGAACCTAGATAAACACGCAACACCCACTCCACGGGTTAATGTCCATCAAAATTACTAAAACTAAAGCAATTAGATGCATGTGTAACATTGCCCACCCCAAAATACATAAATGCATTCGAAATAGGCGTACTTGTAATACATGAATTTAGGTACTGTACATTTTTTAAAGCATAGAATCATTCAAAAAATTATCGCATATGAAATCAATGAACGATTATGCAAAAGGAATTACACATGAAGTATCTCTGACAGAAGAAAAGGCGAGATAAATCATCACATAAAAATGCATCGTAATAACATGTGTGCTAGAGGCTGGTGTAATGTTGTTATGTCTCTAGATGTGTTTAGAAATAGAAGTGTGAAGCTTCTGTTCTCTAAGAATAGTTTTTACGTTAAGCAAAGAATTGTTCGTGCCAAAAAAGGTCAATATTAGAAAAAATTGTCCAATTCAAAGAAAATAGATTTCCAAAGCTCTTGGCAGTTTTTGTTGATCAAAACTGAAGGCCGAATTCAGAGTTCATGAGAACACTGTGTGTCAGAAAGCTTCTCAAAAAGTTATTGTTTCTCAGTGGGTGAGAACATCGTATCAGACAGGCTCTCAAAGAATTGGTCTACAAATTCAGGTGATAGTTCAACCAAATTAGATAGCGCTGTAACTTGGCAGGTGTGAGAATGATTGCTGTCATCGAAGGCAGGACCAGCAATGCTCACAGAACGTTGTACCTGGATGATGTTGCTTTTGTCACTCGCTCCACTGTTACCACTTGGCTGTAGCACAGGAGTCTCCACGAATGCCGTCATCAGGATTGGTAGCCGAGGGGACAACACAATGCGTGAGCCGTTATTGGACTGAGCAAAGTATCGACGTCCATTGGTACTGCTGATGGAAGTGAAAGACAGATGTCCAACACGCATTCATCGCCGCAAAGCATACACCGTAGCACAGGTAAAATGCAATTTTGCCATATCGGTCTGAATGAAAGGAACCAGGTCATGTTTAGATCTCTCAGCCTGGCCAATCCAAGGACGTTAGTTATCCTGTCCCGGTAGCGCATTGCTAGGATTGTCTCTTCCATTCCCATGGGAGCTATGTCTGAGCCGAGGCTTGCCATAACGTAGCAGGAGGGTCAAAAATAAAATCCCTGCGACGAGTCCCAAAAATAATGGTATGCCGCCAAAAATGGAGTGCACAAAATTAGGAAAGATTCCCAAAATTGCCTGGAAGGGTGTTAGCAGTCCCGTAAAGACTGTCTTAAATATGCCTGGGATGCTTGTTGCACTAGACATGTTAAGGAGTTGGCTGAACATTTCTACGAAATGCACGGGGCAATTTGTTGATAAAAGGTCATGAATTTCAGTAGCTGTCCTTGCAACTAGAAGATCATACGTCTCTTTAGATGACGTTATAGGCACTGTTGTCTGTAAAAGTACAGACTTCATTTTGCTTAATGTATCAATTCGTATAGAATAGAGATTCAGACGAGGCCAGATGGGAGTCACTATGTCTGGAGGCCCACTCGGAAACAATGCTTGCATACAACATTTGACCATGGACGTTACTTCTATTAGATAACTTTTCCCTGGCGTGAGGCCACAACATCTGTGATCCGTTCTAAGAATGTAACTCCCGTTCGAAAGTTGCATAAAGAAGCGCTCTATCTGAGTTGCAGGTGTGACTAGCTGGTGGCATGAAAGGTTGTTTGAATTTCCATCACATGCTCCGTGTAAATTAATACCCTGACACAAAAGTATACCGCTTAGTGAGTGCTTACAGTTATCACCACTAAGAAATACATTTTTGTCGCTGTCACTATAGCAAGAATGAGTGTATGGTAATTTCCATTCGGATTTTACATATCCTTTACCCAATTGTTCATATTGGCCAGCAGGTATGTACTCAAGGCACTTTTTAAATTGGAAAGTTGTTATCGGAATTGTGATAATTCCGTGTATTATCCATTCAACGACAGGACTCTCTGACATTGTCAATGGTAATCTCTAGAGTTTTTCAATGCTCAGGATTGTATAGTCTGCTCCTTTCTGTGCCAAACTGATCTGTTTATCAGTAAGGTTAAAACCAGAAAATAATGACGTTGTGTTGATTAAACGCCAAGGCACATAGCCTGAACGAAGATTTTGCAGCGTCCAGCCTAATTCTATAATAGAGCGTAATTGAGACTGGCCATGTTGTAACATTAGCAAATCTCTGTCTATCACATCAAAGGCAGAGGATACAATATTGTCCAAAGAATATATTCTGGAAGACAGAGTCGTTAACCCATTGTCTACTACAGAGAGTGATTTCTCCAAATTAATACGATCAATTTCTCGTATTTTTTCAGCAGTTTCAATTTGCTTTACTTTCCAAGCCTCGTTGTAAGCAGCATAGATACTGGTCGCTATGAAACGCTTTTGACGCTGTTTGCGTGGTCCAAGAATGAAATCGCGCAAATCAGCACCCTCTTTTAGTAAAGACAAGTGTTGCTTAATTTCAGCCAGTGTGGATGAAGTTAGCCATTCTAGGCAGAGTTTCCCTACACTGTATGTTGTTATAATCCCTGGATGTTGTCTCTGGGAGTATCTAGGGTCTAATCTGGTCATTTTTAAACCCTGTGTTTTATTCAGGAATCTATCTTGACAGCTATTTGTGTCTGTAGGCCAGATTAACCACTTTTTCCAATCAGGATGTGTTCTGTTGAAATGTAAAATTTGTGACACGTCTAACTCAATATCAGCGGTTGCATTTTCTGGTAATGGCTTTGGTATAGACGGTGTTTTAAGGTCTTTGATCTTAGCTAGGCCAAGACAAGATGTTTGGTGTATTGTGTCATTTAAAAATAACATTTGTTCTGGTATCATGCAGGTTCTAAATAGTGCTTCAATGCCTTGCACCTGCCAATCTTTTGTACCCCAAATTGTTTTCGTTTCAATATTATTCTTCCAATAATCAAAACCAAATGTCATCATTTTGTCATAAAATGCTTCTGAGTATATCAATTTAGAATTTGTCAGCATTGTTTTCATTCCTGTTTTATCTAACAGTTTATAATAAAACGTTTCTGCATCACTGGTGTTAAACCCTGAGAAGTATTTGAATTTCTAAAAAAAATGCTTTAGAACTGCTTTTAGGTGGTGTAGAACAATGTTCCCATTGATTATACATAAAAACATTTCTAGGCTGTGCAGATTTATGCAAGTAATGATCCCCATAGTGGGTGTAACAGAATAACTGCTCATAACTAGATGAACCTTGTAAATAATCATGATCTGTGAATCTAGCTGACATTACTAAATCAGACATCATGTCATTAATACTGTTAAAGTCCCAATCATCAGAGAATGTACTCGGTGTCACAAAGTCACTTAAGGAAACCTTTAGTTGATGAGGATACTTCAGGATTTCGACCGGACCATAGATCTCATAGTCTGTTTTCTCCCATACTACCCCACCAGGTATTGGAATTGCTGTGACATTTACTGTTGACAGTTCTCTTTTCTTCACGTGGGATGATCTGTGTGGTTTCAGGACTAGGTTGATGTTCTGGCTTGCTGTGTCCATTCAATTGTAATGAACTTCCCTAAAATTAAAACAAAAATTAGGCATAGTAGGAGTATGAATACCCCTGAGATAATCCAATGCTCAATCAACGGTGAATCCAGATATAGTTCTTTGATTTGTTGAAGGAGTCCTGTTGTATTTTCTTTAGAATACTTTTTTGTTTCTGGCATCACTTCGGGGTCATTTAAATCTTCAGAGAAGTTGTCGAAGTTGGTGAAATAACCAGAGGCAGTTCTGTCAATTGATGGGATTGTTCTTTCAATCTGTCTATCGGTAGCACTTTCTGATGCCACATCATTGTAGACTGGTGTTGTTTCTTGACGAACTGTTTCAATCTGTGTTTCAAGAGGCACGAGTTCCATGGCATTATTGCATAGTCCTTCATTGTGCACTGCAGGCTGATCGAATGTGATTAGTCTTTCAGTTTGAACCTCTTGGATTGTTGCAAGTTTGGGTATTCTGTTGTTTCTTGGGAGTCCACTGGGCCTACTGTTGATTATAGGCCACATGCTTGTGGTTTTATCAGATCGATAGACACGACTCTGTTCTCCTTTTTACCAGCAAGGGGCGGTAGCACAACTGATCTTGTTCCGGTGACTGCTAAGACAGGTACTGCTTTTCTGTAAGAAGGCCCAAATTCCTTCTTCACCGCGATCTTTTCTCTGACTAGATCCCCAATCTTTGGAATCCAGACAGGCCTTGCTGGGGCTGTTGCGGGTGGTGCCTCGTCAGTGGTACTTGGCTGTTGCTTTAACTTTATGTTGCTTAATGATTTTCTTGTTTCATTCAGTTCCTGTAAAACAGCCAAACGATCTTTTACATCAAAGTGCGTTGTTTTTTCTTGTACCACTGACATCTGACTATCGAGGTCCTGAACTCGCATTCTAATTCCGAACAATAGTTCGTATGGGCTGAAACCTTTTAGAGAATTTCTTGGCATGTTGTTAAGACTAGTCTGGACACTTATTAAATGTTCGACCCACCCAGCGCCTGAACCTAATACCTTCGCTGTTATAGATTGCTTTATGTCCCGGTTTTTTTCTTTCTATCACACTATTCCCTTCCGGGGTATGACGGACAAGAATACCGCAACCCAATTCCCATGCTAGCCATGGCCTCCCTATAAGCTCGAGAGCTGAAAGCAGGACCCTGGTCAGAATGGAACGTGGTAATTGCGTATATGCCGATATGGACTCGCAAATCTTTTATAACCGTTCTAGCGTCAGCCGAGTGCTGGAGGCCTCATTTTTTTAAGTGCTTTTCATCTTAATGGTGTACACTGGGACGCGCTTCTCTTCTTTGATTGCGCAGATAGACCGCCTTATGCTGTCTAGAAGGGATCCTGAAACTACACTGGCCTGTTCATTACTGCGATCTCTGTTGCAGTCTTCACAATTTTGAGCAAAACATTGAATATCTATACTCATTCCTGGCCACCAGTACTCTGATTGCAATTCTTTCAGAGAGGCTTTGATTGTTTGGTGTTTCAGACCCAACCCCATGTGTGCTTCCAGTAAGAGGAAGCCCCTCCTGCTCCTGTTTGGAATTACTCTGTCCCCCACTCCAGGGATTCGAGCAAAAGGAACGGAGTTTGCATCGATTATGTATGCATAATTGAGTGGATAGTTTACGGGTAGTGCTGCACAGTCGCCTTTTACGGTCGTTTTTACTGCCAGCATGGTTTCCCCGTCTATGTACTTATCTGTACGCTTTTTTGTGGCTACGGAAGCCGGTTTAGTTGCTTCCGCTTTGGCTGTATTAGCCAATGAATTCCCTGCAACGTGAACGCCATCACGTTGAAGACTCTGTGCGTGAATCACGTGAGTCTTTTGTAGTTCTTTGTGTAAAAGAGCTACCTCGTTCCAGAGCAATTTATGCTTTATTGTGGCACCTGTGTCATCTTTGTAGTCGTTTTCGATCCAACTCTGCAGTTTATTGTTGTAAGAGTTGACGCAAAAATGAGAATCGCACACTATAAGTGTCGGGAATTCACGTTCTGCATTTTCGAGCGCCATCTTTAAAGATCTGATTTCAGTTCTCTGAACCGAACAGTACTTTACTGATTCAGTTTTTGTTACTTTCGGTGTAATTTTACCGCACAGCCAACGACATTTAATAATCGCACATGCTGCATCGTAGGATTTTCTCTCTACGTTGAAATGCTGTACAAAGCTATCTGTATAGATTATACAGGCGTATTGTGGGAGAGGCAGAATTTCGATTGGCAGAGGATATTCTTCTTCATACTCTAAATCATTCAGTTCTTCAAATTGCGGGGCGAAATAGTATTTCACGTCTTCCGCTCCTAGAGAATCTATGCACTGTATCCACATCGGATCCAGTGACACTGTAGGCAGGTTTACTGGGCTGAATAGCGCCTCGAAGGCGGATTCCGCTGTGAGGATATTAATCCTTTTGCCGTGTGCTAGTTCTCTTTCCTTTGCTAATGCGATTTGCACTGCGTTCACAGTTCTTTCTGTGTGACTGAATGTTTTTTCTGCTTGTGTGTACAAGTGAGATTTAATTGAAATAGGTACCTTTTCTCCCTCATTAGAGGTTAGGTACGTGAATCCGCATCTTCCTGGGATGACTCGGATTACAAGATCGATCGTGTTGTCACGTGTATCTAATTTTGTTTTTGCTAACATGTCTGTTTGCAGTGATCTCAAAATTTCTGTGTGTTTTTGAGTCCAATTGATTTGTTTAAAACCAGGTTTAAATAGTTCGTAGAGAGGTTTAACCCTCTCTGCGTAATTTAGGATGTAAGTTCTTCCGAAATTCAGAAAACCTAGTATGGATTGTAAATTCTTCAGCGTTTTTGGAGCTTGGAGTACAGCGCACTTCTCTAAGAAGTTGTCCGCTAGGCTTTTCCCTTCACTTGATAATTCGTACCCTAAAAATAGTACTGTCAGATGGGCAATTCGAGACTTTTTAAAGTTGAATTTGTAACTCTCTGCTGCGAACCCAAGTATAATGGTGTTCACTCTTTTCAAGTGAGTATCCAAGTCGTCGTCTGTGAGATAAATATCATCTACGTAAGATAATGCTTCATCATCATAGATTTGTAGTAACTCTGTTACCCTAGCTGAGAATAGTCCTGGGCTGTTCTTGAACCCCTGTGGGAGTCGGCAGAATTTTTTCTGTGACCCAAATGCAGAGAAAGCGGTCAAATATCTGCTTTCTGGTGCAATGTTTTGACAAAAGAAGCCATTAGAAATGTCTAATGTCGTTTTATATTTTTTCCTAACTATGTTATTCATTAGGGCTGCACTATGCGAGTTTTGTACTGCAAAAGTTTTGCAACATGTATTAAGATGTCTGTAGTCCAAAACTAGACGATATGAATTGTCTGGCTTGGAGACAGGAAACAAAGGATTGTTCATTTGAGAGGTGCATGTTTCAATCACCCCCTGGTACTCAAGTTGATCTAAGATCTCCCTGACTTGTTTTTTAGCTTCTTGCTTTATGGGATACTGCCGTTGGGCAGTTGGTTCACTTTTTAATTGGATTTTGTGAGGCGGTGAATCCTCATCCCATCCTACATGATTTTTATATAATGCAGGTACCTGGGCCACTGCCCATTCCTTGCATATGTATATTTTTTGTGAATCGGAATGTGATTCGAGAAGGCAGGCATAATCACTTCTTCGCCACGAGGGCACTCCCTGACAAACTCCGGGGGCCAATCTTTTTCAGCTAACAGAATATCATAGCCTTTTGAGAGCTTATCCCAAAACAGACCCTTAATTTTCCTAGTCTTATCACCCTCTATACGCAATGTTATTTCGTATATTTTATGGGGCTCGCTAAGTCTGGCGTCGGCAGTTTCAACCTGAATGTATTCATTCGTGTCCACTGTCTCCAGATGACTCATCAAGATCTTGCGCGCTATACTGATTTCTGCTGCACTGTCCAACATTGTCAATGCCCACTCCCCGTTTTTCAGCTGTGTCCTCAGTATTCTCGGCATGGTTGATTACTCTAATACTGGCTACCTTCTTTTTCTGAAATTGAGATTTCTTATTTTGAGCAGGTTCCTTGTCTTTGGACTTGGTGTGCTCTCCTGGGTCTGACCGTCCTCTTCTTTCCGAATTCTGTGGAAGAGATCGAGAGGGACGTGTATCAATACTTTGATATCTATCAGGTTTTTTTATATTATCCCTATTTCTAAGGTTATATCTTTTCTCAGAGGGCTCCCGCTGGGGAGACTGGCGTTCTCGAGTCGGAGTTCTTTCCCTCCGTCGAGGACACCTTCCTCTGGACTGGAAAACTTTTTCCTTGGGAGTGGATTGTTTATTTCCATCCCAGCTCTTTTTAGGAGTATTTGAATTATTTTTAATAAATAATTTTTCAGGATTTTCGAGCAGTTGGGGCTTAACTGGTTTTCCACCCAAGCTGTCTCTACCTAATTCTTCATAGCATTTTTCTATGATTTTTGCAAGCTCAACAGGATCTTTTATATCTGTTTCCCTCAACTTCTGGCGAATCGCCACAGATGCTGCTTCTCCTCTAATGTTGGCTAATAATATAGCCGTGACCTGCTTGAAGTCTTTCAGTAATTTCATACCTAGATTTAAAGCGGGCTCTGGACCGAATTCATTCTGAATCTGTTTTAGCACTTCTGGTATTACCGCCATAGACGGAACACCGTGTGTTTTTGTGTAAATGGAAGCAAAGACTGTACCCCAAGTGTCGCAGTCCTCCACGTGTGGTGCGATTCCCATAGGAAGGCAGATGGTCAAGATTCTGTGTTTCTCAATAGGGGTAGTATCAGGAAATACTGCCTCTATTTGAGTGATTTTCTGTGCTAACCAGAAAGGAATTTGTTCCCGTTTTACGGGTGTTTTACCAAGACATGACTGTATGTTCTGTGGTGTAATTTTATTTGTGTTCCCCTGATGAGGGGTCAGCTGTGGTGTATTAACAGCTGGCTGGACTGTTGCAGTCCGCATTACATATTGGACTAATTGCCTATGTATTTTTATTAATGTGTTTAGCTGTACTAACAGCTCTTCTCTAGACATTTTTGCAATGTCAGGATGTGGTGTGTAGCTGGCTAGAACCGGCCACGTGGCTCCTGGTCTACCTAGTGGACCGAGCCTAGTTATGTGATCATTGTGTTTTAGGGCGCCATTAAACCAGAGCAGGTGCTCTTGAAATTTAAGTGGAATTTCAATCTCCTCGAAAGGAGCGTACTCTTCCGGAGGTTTCTCTATTTTGTAATAGTGAAACTCTTTTGTTATAGCGTTTACCGCTGGAAAGTTTATCCATGAATAGAATACCTCTGTCTGCCGATACTCGTGAGCCTCTATCACGAAAATTACTGTACCACCCTGAGGTGTCAGTCCGTTTACTATAAGTTTTGAAGTTATAGATTTTCTTAAATGTGCCGGGATGATTATTGCATCCGGGTCTGTGTATTCGGGACCTTGCTGAGTCGCATCTGCTGCGCCAACCAGTGGTTGGGTTATTTTCTGGCATTGTAAAAATGCAAGGTTTGCAGAGTTGGTCTCCAAGGAGACAAAGATTAGGTGCACAATATTTTGGAACACTGTATCCTTCAACGTTGAATAAACCAGAAATTTACATAGGAATCTCTTCCTACTGAGGTCGGGCGGATTTTAACCTTTCACCCACTCCAGACGTCTATTGGAGTATTTACGGGAGAAAGGGGTGTGAAATATGCACGACTGAGTTACTCTAAAAGTCTTGCGTTAGTTTATCGCCTTACCAAACGTTAGGGCGCCATGTAGTGTAGTTCCTAGTTTCCCACTAGGCCCTGCGCATTGGAATAACATAAACAGTAGTATCGACGTGGAACTGCGGATATTCCAGGCCTCCACTGACTATGCTAAACTTAATTGGGTTGTGTTACCAACTAGCTCAGAGGTCACTGGAAACTTTCTTCTCTGCATAGGAAGTGATCAGCTTCCTTGGCACAGACAAGAAGGGATTCAGTTTTCCAACAACCGTGCAACATGACAACTTTGCTCCTCAGATCAAGAGTCAATCTCTAGGGTCGTGTGAAACAATAGACATGTATTTCACTCAGTCAGTCTAGTGCAGTTTACTTTCACGAGATGTAGAGAATAGAGAGACGGGCGTTTGTCAATAAAGGGTTAACATTTATTGAACAGTCTTTCTTCTCGTACAAGAGAAATGTATTGCCACAATTGCAATAATTGTTATTATAAAAAGTACGTACAGTAAGATAAGCATTGCGAAATAGAACTGTAAAAGCATTGATATGGTTTCTTAGCCATACAATGGTTTAAAAGTAATAAAACATATATACAGTCATATATACATTAGGCTAACATACTCAACTGGTGCTTCTAACTAAGCCTACCCCAGTGTGCCTGACCTAAGCCTAACACGTGAAAGGGGAGCAAGTAAGTAGCTTTAAGTTAAGTTGGTTTTGCCAAGGTTTGTTTCAAGAATTCTCGTCTAAGGGTTTAGTCAACACCATACCTCTGAATAGAATGATGGAGGATTGGTATCTCCTTCAGGGGTCTCTCTCGATATCCCAGTCACCCGCGAGGGTAAACCGGAAACGCCATGGTTGGATTTCTCTGCACGAAAAAGGCAGCCGGTCTCTTCAGCGCGTCGAGGAAGGAGGGGGGACATCGTCCGCGGGCAGCTGGAATCTGCTGGATGTCTTCGCAGAGGGACGGCTGTTCAGCTCCTTAAGCGTACTGCACCATAGGTCGCGCTTTAGCGGCGATAATGGTATCAGCAGCTTCACCACCACAGGATAGCAGGCTGCAGCGACAGAGTGCTAGATTTACCAACACGGGGTCGTGCAGGCAGCTTCAGTAGCTCGTACAACAGGCATTGCTTAAGGCAACGTTGGTAATATTTATACCTGACAGGTGCCGGGTTTGACGCAAGTTTGCTGGACATAAGACGTCAATTAAAGATGTCACTAGGAAGTGATAGTTATCAGTTGCTCATTAGAGTTCCATTACTAATCAAAACATAGCAAGCGGGGATTTCCAGGTTTGCTGAGTTTTTATCTTGTTGAAGAACTCGGAGTGTTATCTAGGAATATCAGATAGTGACTACTGCTCTGTCATTGCACTAATTGGTCGCAAAGGAAGTGGCAGAGGGAACTATGCTGGAATGTGGCTCTGTTCGTGTGAGGCCAGAGATGACTTTTCAGAAAATCGCACTTGAACGGTTATGCCAATATAGGGAATAAATGGATTTATAGCCGAATAGGGGCATAAGGTCACAGTATCGATCAGGAACCTAGATAAATACGCAACAACCTATGTATTGGCTTTACCAATGTTTGTTTGTTATTCTTGTTCTGCGGTGATTATATGCTGTCAACTGAAACTCATGTCCCGGACCTGCTAATTTCAAAGGCTTTTTTCTCTCGTTATACTTTATTAATTGAAGTGCATTTTAATGAAAGAACGTAATGAGTTGTGATCGGTACCATATGGTTTAATGAAAACAAACATGGAGAGGTTTAAAAATTCTTTTTGGGTTTTCTTTTTAATGTGCTTGCTTGATCAGCATCTGAAATACCTATTGAAATTGTGAATTTCAGTCAGTGCCTGTCAAGAGAAGAGGAATAGCACACACCTCTGATGGCGGATTCTGGGTCATTGAATTCTCTGCTCACAGTGCATGGTTACATTCCTCCTTTTACAGATATGTATCTTACAAGGTCCCGGCTGCAAACCCTTATGGCTGGCAACATGCAATCCTTTTTTTAACCACGTTTATTATCTATTCTTTTTTTCCTTGATTGGGTGCGGACCATATAGAATTATGTATGATTAGCTGTCAATAAGTTTAATATTTTTTAAAGAGTTTACTATAGCATTAATATGTCCCTCGTGTTTTTTTTTTGAAGAGCGAAGTTATTTTTCAACAACCAGCTGTTCCTAATGGCCCCTTGGGTCAAACGTTTGTATTTCTCGTTTGGCCCATCTTAGCTCACTGCTCAACCCGGTGAAAACCAATCGGGGAAAACAAACAATCTTTTCTGTGGCAAACCCTCACTTAAGATCATGGAAAAATAGGCTGCTGTAAATATTGCACGTTTAATGGCTGTGGGTGTCTGGGAGGTTAAATATGGGTTGGGTTTAAAACCAGGTGCTTTCAGTGTTTACGGACAAGTGGCTTAGTTACTGCTACCAGCACGTGCCTATTTCAATGAGGGCGACAGGCTCTGTTATTGTTAATGGTCTGGGAAGTAAACTTTCAGCGGACTTCCCACTCGACACTCACATTGTTGTCAATGTATGGCGGGACTTTAAGTAATTAAAAGGCCACCACCACATCCTCCACCACCGCATCCACCACCGCATCCACCACCGCATCCGCCACCACATAGCTCTAACTTTTGCAAAGCCGAGACCGTTGCATTGTAAATGCTTGTTTCTTACTTCATCTGACTTCTGAAGGTCTACATAGCAACAGTTTTCTTGCATGTGTAAAAGCAATAGAAGAGCATTGGGTGATACTGGCTGTCAGACTGGCTGGCCGTATGCAACACACAGCCACTGCAACACCAAGGACAAGCTGAAGTCAGGGTTATACTTTTCTTTCATGATCACAACCATGAGCTATGCACATGTGCAAACCAGCAATCTACACAGAGTAAAGCAACGCTTTTCTGAAAATCCTTCAAAATTATTTTAAATATCTTTCAAAGCTGGAAAAACGAATTGATAATTTCCTTGGCTAAAAGAAAATATAAGCCCTAATGCATAAGTTACTAAATGGGAAAGCCCTTTGCATGCATGCAATCCAGAGCATGGATAAAAGTATGCCAGCAGCTCCTCCGCTTTTCAGCACAGCTGAGGAATTTTTTTAATTTTGATTGCTTACTGCCAGCATGTCATTCTTTATTTTTATTTCTAGGGTATGGGATTCACACCAGGTTTTCAAAACGTTTTCCAAATTTCATCAATATAATCAGGGAATGCATGCAGAATGGTGTAGTGGCATGCCCAAATGCCACTGGATTCAACAATGATAGTTTGAGAAGGGACATTTTCGTGCACCAACCAAACGCACAGCTATGTGCCGCACTTGCGACATTCAAATGTATGTCCATTTAATCCAAGTCTCCATTTTTAAACATCCATCTTTGCTCCACTTTTAACATTTCTTCTTTTTCTATTAATAAAGTCCACATGTGGAATATGTTGCCTTTTTTCAGGTTTCTTATATTTTATCTGTGCCCATCCGGACCTCTTGAATAAATACGATAGATGCCTAGCTCATCACAAGCAGTGTTTATTCGATAAAAACCCAATGCATTTCGGGCGGCGATGCGCCCTTCTTCAGGGGTCACTGAAAATAAAACATTTGCCAATTACTCATGCACTCTCAAGTGTACATTTTATAAAGAAGAATCATCACCCAAGTTACTATTAATATTTTAATATTTTGACAGGGTTCCGTATTTTCAATGTGGCACCTGCTAATCCTAAATCATTCCCATTTAGCACTGTTAACCTAAACTGCAATTTGTTTCACCCGATAATCCAACCTTCACACTGGACAGTATACATGCATTTCCCTCCATTCCCCATACCCATCCTCTACAGCAGGGGTCTCCAAACCGTCCTGGAGGGCCGGATCCATGCCAGATTTTTTGGATATCCCCATTGAGATACATGTAGTAATTTAAAAAATCCGGCATGGATCGGCCCTCCAGGACCAGTTTGGAGACCCCTGCTCTACAGCTTTTTCCTCAAACGACCTCATTCTGACATTTAAATTACCGACTATATGCGAAAACTATCTGAACCCTATGGGCTGTTATTATAATAAACATTGTATAGGTGAAAACCAGTATTAGTAAACACCTTATGTGCCTTACATATTTTTAACTTTCAAACGTTCCTCGTTTTTCACCAATGCTTCCTATGCGCCCATACTTCCTGCATTAACGCAAATTCCCCCCGTTTACCGATTCTCATTACACAAAGGGTTCTATGTTTTCCCGTACCTGTCGTGCAAGTTAAAAGCCTCTCGTCCTCACCAACGCTCACAACGTGATGTTAATCCACTTCACCTGCCCACTTATCAACCAACAAACCCATCCTACTTACTCCCTATTGGCCCAGTGTTTGCTTACTCCCAATTGGCCCTGTGTTAACATTTGCCGCCATCACATCTCTAAACTACTGGAATGAACTTTGTTCCCCACAATGCAATTTCCCGGTAAACCTGCATAATCAATTTCCATTTTGCATTATATACTCATAGTCTTAGTTAAAGGTAATGCTTCTGTGTACATAAAGTCTTCGCTTTCTTGGCACTACAGTTCAAATGCTGGTGATGAGCCTCGATGTTTCACCAACCATGTGGATTCGTACGCTCTCCGTTTCTTAATTGTCAATTATTTATACCAGGCCGGTGCTATCCCTGTTTTGGGCAATTTATGAAAGTTCATTTCTAGGGTATGAGATGCACACCAGGTTTTCAAAACTTTTTCCAATTTCATCAATATAATCAGTGAATACGTGCAGAATGGTGTAGTGGCATGCCCAAATGCCACCGGATTCAACAATGATAGTTTTAGATGGGACATTTTTGTGCCCCAACCAAACGCACAGCTATGTGCCGTCCTTGCGACATTCAAATGTATGTCAATTTAATCCAAGTCTTCATTTTTAAACATCCGTCTGTGCTCTACTTTTAACATTTCTTCTTTTTCTATTATTAAAGTCAAGAGGTCCGGATGGGCACAGATAAAATATAAGAAACCTGAAAAAAGGCAACATATTCCACAAGTGGACTTTAATAAAAAAAGAAGAAATTTTAAAAGATGAAGTTCGAGAACACTACTATCAACTTCTACCCGGACTTTACCCAATCTGTTCAAAGGCAGAGACTTGGTTTCTTGGGGGTAAAGAGGAGACTGCGTGATATGGGCCTTAAGTACGCTAAGCTTTTTCTGGCCAAGTTGAGGATCGAATTCGCTGAGCGCACTTATTTTTTTGATCGGCCTGATGCGGTGGCTGACTGGCTTGACACTCTACCGAACCATCCTGCGCCGGAGGAACAATCCGGAGGGGCAGAAGGCGGACCGATGGAGCAGGAATAGACACCTTTGCCTGGTTCCTGTGGTCCCCAGTTGGTCTCGAAATGTGGTTCGCTAATCCTGCAATGTGAATGGTTGTGACATCCGGGGGGGTTGCGGGGCTACTGGTGGGTCTCTTTCCTCCTCTGACTTACTTTTTGTAGCTTAGTTGATGTGGGGGCGACAGGCACATTACAAGTTGGGGTGGCTTTCTAGTCTTATGCAGGGATGCAGGGTGGGGGGGTTCGTAACGGGATGATGGTGGGGTAAGTGGGGGAGTTTTGTTGGGGCGTGTGTTTGTTTTCCTGCAAGGCAATGTATTGTCAGACTTTCTGATCGAAGTGCTGGATTCTCGTTGGGGTTGGAACTTTCACTTTCGGATGGGGGTAGGGGGCTGAAACTGATGAGTTGGAATGTGAATGGGTTGGGGGATAGGATTAAACGCGGGGTAGTGCTGCAATTGTTGAAACGTCTTTCCCCAGATGTAGTCCTTCTTCAGGGGACTCACTTGATGGGTAATACTTGTCTTGCCATGAATAGGAAGGGGTATCGTCTGGTCGCCCATGCCAGGTTTTCCTCAGGCTCAAGGGGGGGTTGGTATTCTGATTAAGGCTTTTCTCCCATTGGAGATCGATGCATCGGTCTTAGATGACAGGGGGCGCTATGTCGCTCTAACGGGTAGGTGGGAGGGTCGAACTCTTTCCCTGGTTTCTGTTTATGTTCCCCCTGGCTTACAGTCAACTACTTTCGTGGACTTGGGACAGGTGGTCCTCGCTCTCCCCGAGGGGTCATTGCTATTGGGTGGTGATTTTAACGCTGTGGCTTCTGGTATGGCTGATCGGCACCCACCTAGAGATCTTAAGGGGGCGCAGAACTGGCTTCATGATTTCATTGATACTTCTATCAGATAAGAATTGAAGAAGCAACCAACCCTATGAAAGAACTATTCCGCATCTATAAGGAACTTACAGATACTACAAGTCTAGATACGCAGGACACATATTCAAATGACATATGCGAACAAATAGCTGATTTCTTTGTCGAAAAAGTTGAGAAAATTCACGCTACTTTTCCTAAACCCTCTATATCAGGAAAGGAAACACCCCCCACTCAAAAGACCACCCTCACCCGATTTACCACACCCGACAAAGAAAACCTGATCAGCATTATTAACAGTATCCACTCAGGTTCCCCTAATGATGTGTGTCCTCTAGTAAAAAGTAAAGACATCATGAACAATGTTCTTATTGATCAAATAAGACACATGATCACCCTGTCCTTCCAAGAGTGCTATGTACCAGAGGCTTGGAAGACAGCACAAGTCATTCCTCTAAAAAAAAAAACTAACATTCCGGTCACCCAATTTCAAAACCTCAGGCCTATCTCCCTCTTGCCACAATGTGCCAAGATAATAGAAAAAATAGTCAACAAACAACTAATGGCTTTTTTAGAAACAGAAAATGTACTTCATCCCACACAATCAGGTTTTAGACCTGGCTATTCCACGGAATCAGCTGTTCTATATTCCACGGAATGCATTCGCAAGATGGTGGACGAGGGTGAGACAGCAGCGTTGGTCATGCTAGACTTAAGCGCAGCTTTTGACACTGTGCTACATGCCACGCTGCTGTCCCGACTTTCGGATATTGGAGTGAAGGACCATGCACTGGCTTGGTTCAAATCTTTTCTCACCAAAAGATCATTCCAGATACACTGCCCACCCTTTAAATCATCTTCTCGCGACGTGAGCTATGGGGTTCCACAGGGCTCTAGTTTGAGCCCCACCTTGTTCAACATCTATATGGAGCCCCTGGCGCGAGTCGTAGAGAACTTTGGGGTGGGCATTGTTAGCTACGCTGACGACAACCAGCTCATGTTTAAGCTCACTCCAGATAGCGAGAAATTTGCCACCAATTTCTCTGGCTGCATGGCTGCTGTCGCCACTTGGATGGATAACAAATGCCTCCGTTTAAATGGAGATAAAACGGAGGTGTTGGTGGTAGGGAACAAAACTTCAATATGGTCCCCGGCTTGGTGGCCTACAACTCTGGGCGATTGCCCCCGCCCTGTAGAAAAAGTCAAAAATCTAGGGATTATGATTGACTCGGATCTTTCGGGAAAATCCCAAGTCAACAAAATAATAGGTAAATGCATGGGTACGCTAAAAATCCTGCGAAAAATCATCGATCTCATCCCTACTGAAGCAAGAAAAACTATTGTACATGCGCTCATAACACCCCACTTGGACTACGGAAACGTTCTCCTATTAGGTCTGAACCAAAAGCAGTTGCACCAGCTTCAATGCATTCAAAATGCTGCCACCCCCATGGTACTGGGTCTTCCCAGAAGAACATCTTCCAAAGCGGCCTTGTCCAAACTGCACTGGCTCCCGGTTAGGGAAAGAATTAGATTTAAAAGCCTTTGCTATGCCCATAAGATTGCCCACAACAAAGGACCTACCTATCTAAGAAACCTTCTCACTATCCATCGTCCGACCAGAGACCTTAGATCCTCGGGAATGTCACAATTCAAACTTCCCCGTATCCACAGAGCGAAAATGGGTGGGCGCTCCTTTCGCTACCTTGGAGTAAAACACTGGAATGCCCTCCCTGTTCATTTGAGAATGGAACCTTCAGAAACTCTTTTTAGAGCCAAACTAAAAACTCACCTCTTTCCCCAATAATACTTTTCTGCTCCTTTTCCATCCGTTTTTCCGCTGTGAGTTTTGTTGGCAATCAGCACGGGGATACACAGTTGTGCAGCCATGCGCTTTATAAATGTTCTATTATTATTATTATTATTATTATTGGGCTTGGTAGATTGTTGGAGGTTGTTGCATCCCGTTCTACAGCAGTACACCTTTCACTCGGGCGCGCACGGTAGTCTTTCTAGAATTGATTATGTTTTGGTCCCTGCTGCACAGGAGGTTTCTGTTACTGAGGTTAAGCATCTTGCTCGGGGGATCTCTGATCATTCTCCACTATGGCTTTGTATGGGGTCTAGGCCTGGGACGGAGGGTCGGTTAGCCCCGATCAACCCATTGTACCTCTGGAACCCTAAAACTCGTGCAGATCTGGTGAAATCTCTTGACCACTATTTTCTTGAGAATGAGGGTTCGGTTTCGTCGGTGGTGTCCCTTTGGGAGGCTTTCAAGACTGTTCTTAGGGGCCAGGCCCTGTCGTTAATCGCAGGGGTTAAGAAACAGAGGCACAAGGAGGTGGTTAAGATTAAAGCGGAGATAGCAGACCTTGAGCTCGGCCTGGAGCGGGAAGTAACGCGTGCTAGGACGCATGTTTTGCGACTCAAGCAGTTGGAATATAGGGCGTTAGTTACTGACGCGGCTAAGGCAATGAGTAGAGAACAGCAGGGACGGCTTTATGACGTAGGAGATAAAGCTGGCAAATTGATAGCGTGGCTGGATAAGAAGGATAGGGCTAGTTGTGTGGTGCCCGTGATCGAGACTGCGAGCGGTTGTCTGGTTACTGACCCTGAGGAGATCGTTCAGTGTTTTGCAGATCACTTTCAGTCAGTGTATACCTCTGTGTCGGATAGGCCGGAAGAAGATTCACATCTATTGTTGCGTGATATTGCTCTACCACGTCTTTCTGATTTGGATAGGGAACAAATGGATGCTCCAATAACTGCAGACGAGGTGGCTCTCGCGATTCGCTCCTTGCGTTCGGGAAAGGCTATGGGTCCTAATGGCCTGCCTATTGAACTTTACAAATTGCGGCCTGACAAGATAGCGCCCTATGTAAGAGATATGTTTTTGGAGTCTCGTGAGTGCGGTTCTCTACCCAGCGATCAACGTCTTGCGACCATTTTGGTGACCCATAAGGAATGGAAACCAAGGGACAGGTGCACATCGTACAGGCCGATTTCTCTTTTGAACGCCGAACCTAAGATCCTTGCGAAACTGCTGGCTAACCGCTTGATCACCGTTATCGGTGAATTGATACATCAGGATCAATCCGGTTTCATTCCGCATAGAAATACTGCCCTGAATCTCAGGCGTTTGCACAGCGTTCTCGCGAGAGCTGCGATGTTGCGTGAGCCAGCCGTCTTGGCGTCATTAGATGCCACGATGGCTTTTGATACCGTGGAATGGCCATACTTATGGGCCGTGTTGGCTAAGTTCAGGTTTGGACCTGATTTTATTGGCTGGGTGCGGCTTCTCTACGAGGACCCCCTTGCGCAAATTGTCGTGAATGGCCGTGTTTCTACTCAGTTTAGTCTTGGAAGAGGCACTTGTCAGGGCTGTCCCTTGTCTCCGTTATTGTTTGCCCTAGCCCTAGAACCCCTTGCTGCGTGGATCCGATGGGAACCCTCAATGAAGGGTATTCAATGGTCTCCTGAATTCGAGGATCGCATCTCGCTCTACGCGGATGATATCTTACTGTATTTGACCTCACCCCGAAAGTCATTGATGGTTCTGTGCGATGTCTTGGCCTCTTTTGGTAGGAACTCTGGTTTGATTATCAATTGGGCGAAATCCTACTTATACGTTCTCTCTGGTGATGTCCCTCTTCTCCCACGTACCTGCCCTATTCAGGTGACGGGATTTAAGTACCTCAGTATCTTTATCTCGTTGGATCCGATGGCCCGTTATGAACAGAACCTTCTCCCACCTCTGGCTAGATTGAAACAGGACTTTGCGGGTTGGCGTAAACTTCCGCTTTCGCCGCTCGGTCGTGCGGCCCTATTTAAAATGATGTCTCTGCCTTGTTTTTTGTAAGCTCTCCAGAACACTCTTGATATTGTCCCCGCTAGCTATTTTCGTGCTGTCGAAGACCTTCAGAGGAAGTTGATATGGGACGGTAGACCTCGCATTGCTCTTGCCAAATTGACGCTCCCCTGGTATGACGGGGGAATCGCTCTCCCTGACATCAAACGCTATTACTGGGCTGCTCAATTGGGTGCCATCAACCATGGTATGTATGGGCCTGCATTGAATCCTGCTATCGCTATGGATAGATGGCTGCTGCCCGGGGGTAATTATTATAGGACGCTCTACTCAAAATCGGTGGTTAAGACTGTTGGGGCCTACAAAGACGGCGGTGCGTATGTGGCAGGACGCTAATACTTCCCTGGGTTGGAAAGATCGCTTGACTTTAGCGACCCCGCTCTTCGGTTCAGACATGCTCGGGAAGTTGTGGAAAACCAAGGGGTTTGATAGATGGGACCTTATCGGTATTAGTAAGGTGGGCGACCTCTGGGTCAAGGGCCAGGTGAAATCATTTGAGATGTTAAAGAGGGAGTTTGAATTGGGTGACTGAGTACTTTTGCTACGCCCAGGTTCACCATGCCTTAATGTCGGTCTTCCCTTTGGGTGAGGTGATTCCGGAATCGTCCCCACTTGAGGATAGGCTGTTGGATGGCCATGTACCCGACAGCACCATCTCCCTTGTTTACAAGAAATTAATTAATAATAGGCCTGATCTCCTGCTACATCTCTGGGATTTGTGGACCCATGACGGCGTTGAATTGGATGACGAGGACTGGCAATCTGCGATCTCCTCTCCCAAGGAGGTCGCGATTCCAGCTCGACTCCGAATGGTACAACTTAAGATCCTTCACAGGATTTACGTCACGGGCCCCCGTTTGGTCCTAATGGGCTGTTCTGAGGAGGGATTATGCAAGCGAGAATGTGGGCAGGTTGCTACTTTTCTTCATATTATTTGGGAATGTCGCGAGATTGTGCTTTTTGGAGTGGGGTCCATGAGGTCATGAAGGAAGTGACTGGTGTTGCTCTCTTGCTGGAGGCCAGACGCTGCTTGTTGAACGTTGGGGAACCTACGGACTATAATGTAGCTCAGACTCAGTGGGCATCCCTGGGGGCCATGATCGTCAAGCGAGATATTGCTCAGTTGTGGGGGTCCCAGAGGCCTCCTACAGTAGACGTATGGAAGGAAAACATGGATTGGTGTATGTTCAGGGAAAAGACTGTGTACCTAGCCAGGGGCAGTCCCCGGAAGTGGTGTAGAGTGTGGGGACCTTGGAATAGTTATCGTGGAAACATATGTATACCGCCTGCAGTTGATAACATTGATGTTCCACCTTCCCCCTGACCCATGCATTTTGACCATTCTATTGTATTTTTATTACATCTGACCCCTATCCTCCCCTCCCCATTCTTTATCTCGATTGCTGCTCATTACATTTCTTCCTCCCTTAATTGAACTGGCACTTTGTACAACATGTTTTATGCCTTGCTTGTTTTTATATTTCAATAAAAAGATTACAAAAAAAAAAACTATTACCCGAGGAACTGTGGCCCTTGGGCAGATCCAGCGGTGATAGCCACAACTGGAGAGCCTGTGTTATCTCTTGTGTAACCGGAACTAGGGCCTTGTAATCTTGAGACACTGGATTCCAGTGGCAAAGGATATAATGGACAAGAGGATACAAATGCTGGTGAACCCAGGGGAGAAGTTGGAGAGTTGACACCATTTCCCTCTGGCTTCTCAACCATAGAGATGCTGATGCCGGAGATTGAGTCAGCAGAAAGGACAATTGACAGATGCAAGATGATTATCTGTCCTCATTTAGGAACACCTGTCCTACTTCCATTCTGGAGAAAGCCCTGATGAACATCAGAGTCAGAGTGGGTTGGACAGTGTCTTTTTCAATGATTTATCAGGAATCTAGGGCTAGACAATAAATTTTGCTCCGCCTGTGGAGTTTGCAGAGTTTTTTTATTCCACGTTTCAATTGGGACGCGGAGTTCCAACTGCCGCAGCATGGAGTTTTTTGCACTCGCAGCTCGCCAAGGCATCAAGGAGACTGTACATTCCCATGCGCTATGAAAGCTGCAGCTCAAGTAGAAAATATACTCTAGCGGCAGAAAGAAGCAGCGCCCTCTGGCGCACCACGTGGTGCAGTTCGCTTTGATACAGTGCGGAACAAGCTCCGAGATTTTATGTAACTCTCCGGAATGTTTGGTTTGGTTCTTATCTGCGAGACACTTAAGTAGTGCTTGTGCTTGTCCACGTCCACAATACCCTCACTTCTGTTTCCGGAGACAGCTGTGACAGTGTAACCTCCTATATTGATGTTTTTATGGGTTCTTTCAAGCCTAAAATTTTAAAAAGGTATTTCTTTCTATTCTTAACCCGTTATTGCGCTGCCGCGCTCTAGATTGTTATTCTTTGTTTTCCGTGATGGCGGTTAATATGCCGCCTCACAGTTGCGCTGCACTGAAAGCCTTTTTGACCCAATATAGGGTCCCTGAGGCTGCTGTTGCGCTGATTTTTGTTGTAGGAGCGGATGCAGCATACCGCTTCGAAGTGTTTTATCCTTGGGTCACTTTTCCGGCGGTGGATGGAGCAGATAATTTGTTTCATGAATACACTGCCACGGCCCTTCCTAATGCTAATCAGCCCTATTGGTCTGATGGAAATTCCGCTTACAGCTTGGCAACGCCTAATTTGGTTTAATGGCCCTTTTCCTCACCCAATAACGCAGGTCCGTTTTGGTCCTTTATCAACAGATGGGGCCACACGGCCTGTTTTGGCTGGGTATACCCCTCACCTCCGTCAGCTGACAAGTGTGATGCATGCAGAACATACATACATCTTTAATACGTGTGCATAGACCTGTTATACAGTTCATGACGCGCAACTTCCATGTGGGACCACCTGGCTTTGCTGCACAACCTGCTGGACCTGGTGGTGTAACCATCAGTCCAGTCATGGTTAATTCGGTAATGGGCAAGTGCCCACAAAATAAGGACAATTTACCTTATTGGCTTGCTAAAAAATTTGGACAACTTGTGACTGTATTTCCAAATACCTTTCCTGTGGAGAAACACAGGATTTTGACTTTTAGTTTGCCTGAAGACTTACTTCTGGAGGCAGCCGATTGTAACACCTTGGGCATGGTGTTTGCAGCGGTGTATTCGGAGTGTTTCGGCACGCCCTCAATGACTCTACTCCCCCCCGTGAATAAACGCGTTCAAGATGAACAGGGAGCCGAAGCGACTGTGGAGCTGGGGATGAGACTTGTGGGGGTGTTCGACGTGGTTGCTGATATGATCCTTGCCAATATCAAGAGCGATGCCGTGAGCTTTCAAGTGGCAAACCGCTTGTAGTCTGTCCCTGATGCAGATAAACCACGCGAATTACCAAAGATTATTGCAAAGGCTTATAAAACCATAGGCCGCAATAGTTTGGGAGTTAAGCCTTTTACTCAAACGCAAACTTAATCTCAAACACAACAAAAAGCTCATTCTGATAAAGACGGGCGTCCAGTCTTTCCTAAAAAGAACTGGAAAAATAAAAAAACAGGAGCAACAAACAAAAGAAACAAGGTTTGTGTGCTGGTTCACCGACACCAGACTCTTCTGAGCATACTTAAGACTTGCTCGCCTGCGCGGAAATTATGACTCCTGATAGATTTCAAGTTCCTGACCAGTGTTCTCCTCGTTCTTCACTTGACACAGCTGGCTCTCAGGTCGGTGGTGGGTAATTGCCAGGATCGTAGCAAGAGTCATCCTGCGTCACAAGGACGTGACCAGACTCGTCAATTTGACGTCAAGTGGAAACAAGAGAATCTACCTAGTTTTCAACCTCCTTTGCAAAAGAGAAAAGTTGCTGCTTCAACAGTGAGATATGCCTTAGACGGTGAGAACAAGACTACTGGATTGGACTTGGGCGGTAACTGCTCGACAGCGCAGCGGAGGTTACCATCATCCTGGACTCCGAGCTCAAAATGGACCGCTAGATCAACTCTGTCTCATCTTCCTGCTTCCACACCCTCCGCCTCCTCCGTAAGACCTTCAAATGGATCCCCCTCGAACACTGAAAGACAGTCACTCACGCCCTGGTCACCAGCAGACTCGACTACGGCTACGCACTCTACGCTGGAATAAACAAAAACCTCATCCGCAAGCTAAAGAACATCCAGAACGCCGCTGCAAGACTGGTCCTCAACCTGCCAAAACACTGCCACATCTCCCAGCACCTGCGCACACTCCACTGGCTCCCCGTCGAGGCAAGAATCACCTTTAAGAGGCTCACTCACGCACACAAGGCCCTCCACGGCACCGGACCAGCATACCTGAACAGCCGGCTCAAATTCCACGCACCCCAAAGGACCCTACAATCAGCCCAGCTCTCCTACCCCGAGGTCCCCCGCACCAGAAAGACCAGATCGGGAGGCCGCTCCTTCTCCTTCCTCGCGGCCAAAGCATGGAATGCCCTTCCGCTCCACCTCAGACAGACAACATTGCTCCCCATCTTCGCAAGAAACCTCAAAACCTGGCTCTTCGACAGACCCCCTCCTTGATGGATGGAACCTGCACCCCCCCACCCCTAGCGCCTTGAGACCCTTACGGGTGAGTAGTTGCGCTTTAACAAACTCCTGATTGATTGATTGATTGACCATAGTGCGGGAGGCACTGCATCCTTGTCTGGAAGCTACAGCAACTGAAACTTTCATTACAGTAGAGACAGCTGACACTCAAGTTGCCCCCGATAGACTGTGTAATATAGTTTTGCAAATTGAAGGGGACATTGAGCGTGTAATCACTGGGATTTTTTGGGAGAATCTGACCTTCTTACGACATTTTGTTGGCGGAGGCGGATTGGCCCCCACCTTTTGTTCTGGTCGCGATGAAAGGGGAGGACGTGTTACTTCTGGGTTTTTTGCGCTACGTTCCCAAGGAGCATGCAGAGGCATTTTCAGCTCAGTGGGCTTTGGCTCTTGCACCAGCAGTGTACCGTAATCAAGCGGGCTGGGATAAAGATTCTCCGCCACATGAGATTCCAATGCAGTCTATGCCACAGCCTCAACCCCCAATATCCCATCCGGCGGGAAGCTTAAGGTCCCGTTTCTGATGTTCTAACTGAGTTGGAGTATCAATGTGTGATTGAGACGTGTTTGTCACAGATGAATAATCCTCTTTTTATTGTATCCAAATCTGATGGGTCTTATCGCATAGTGTTAGATTACCGGCATTTGAACTCTCATTGTCGTACTTTTGCGTTACAGAATACCCATAGCTCTGCTCTTGTAGAGAGTCTTGTTCATAAGAAATATAAAACGACACTTTACATTTCCAATGGCTTCTATACCCATAACCTGTCCCCTGAATGCAGTCAATGGACAGCTTTTACGGCCGGTGGAAAACAGAAAACATTTCAGCGTTTACCTAAGGCAGAGGTCTTCAAACGTTTTTGCTCTGAGCCCCCCTTAAGCAAAATGTTTTGAGGTTGGACCCCCCTCCAAAACTTTATCTATTGATTGGGGCAGCGGGAGGGACATGGCTATGTTCAAGGGCAGGCACCCTCCCCCCGCAAACAATCAATCACAGAGCTAAATAAACCATATTTACAATACTTGTGCCTCAGTAGGTACTGGTACTCTAACAAACTAATGGCACTCCTAGGTACCATTCAGAAAAAAATTCTAATACTCAAAGACCTAATTAGCCGCCACATGCAATTATTGCTGTCAACAATGAGTCACTAATATGTCCACCATATGTATTTTTGAGAACATTTATCAATTTCCTTAGTGCACAATAACAGACATATGAAACACTCGATTCACTGAACATAATAAAAAATTAGCAAAGTGTCCCCACTGAAACAGAACCACAAGGAAAAGAAAACAACATATTTTGACGCCTGCAACTTTAACAAGCAAACTAACAACATGGGGACATTGAAAGTAACATTAAGGCCAGTAGACTGCTAAAGGTGACTTCTTGTACTTGTTCCATTTGAGAAACACACATGCGCAGGAGTATGCTGCATGGAAATCTATCTGCATTTTCCCCACATTCGCTCATTTATTTCCCTGTTGCTCTCCGAGTGTACATCTGACACACCTACCGACCGTCCACCATTTTTGATTTCCATAACCTCTTGCAATTTTCTATTTGCATTTTCCATCCATAGCATGTTCAGTTCATCTTACTATACTATCTCACGCCTCCTCTTTTTCCACCTAAACCTCTGTCCACTTTCCTCCTCTTCCTGTTTCATAGCTCTCCACCCCACAACTCCTTAACGTACCAACTAATTCTAGTAATATAGAATCACGTGCACTTTGTTCCTTAAACAATCACTCCACTACAGACCTATAAAGTAAATAACAAACATGACAATTTATGACGCCAATAGCTTTAACTTTTTCAAATGTCAGACCTTTACTGTGAAAACACAAAACACTTACTTACATTGGTTCTCGTGTGTATGAAATGCGAACACCTGACAGAAACTCCTAGGCCGCAGCGCCGGCTTGCATGTGGCTCCTCTCTGTATACAAATGACACCCGTGATAATCCCCATTTGAGCTGTTTTGCTGTTTGAGTGGTACCTGAACCCTGTATCGAGGGGGGTTTTGTCCATCACATTTCTGTATTCTTAGCTTGACTGACATAGCTCAACATTCTGTCCCAGCAGCTTGCAAGACGGTCACTACTATATGGTCCTCAACTGAAAATACAATGCACACATTGGTATGCATTACAGTGTTAACAGGGCAGAGGCCTTTGACTGAACCACTGCACAACAGGGGCAGCGCTAGGCATGGGCAGTGTGAGCAGCTGCCCAGGGCCCCGTAGTCAGCCCTCCAACTTAGGGCCTTGCACCAATAAGACACAGCCATGTTATGGCATTAAAGATGCAACCTTGCAAGTGCGCCGCCGCCACCTTAGGGAGCCCCCTCCCCTGGCCTTATTGCTTTGGTGTAGGGAAGCGAAACTGTGGGGGGTGCGCCCCACAGTTTGAAGACCTCTGACCTAAGGGGTATAAGAATAGCCCCAGGGTTTTCGCCGCACCTGTTGTCTCTTTGTTGGACAGCATTGACCCAGATGCATACTCGTACGTTGACGTTATTTATCTAACAGACGATGAAATATGGCTGCATCTATGCTGTGTCGACTGCATCATACTGATGTTCGTGGAGTACGATTATAAATGTAACTTTGCTAAATCTCACATTGCTTGTTATGCAGTGCTTTTTTGGGGCTATGAGCTCAATAATGAAGGTAGGGGCTCCGCGCCCCTCTTTCTGGAGAAATGCGCACGTTTGCAGTATCTGTTTACTCTGAAGAAACTTCAGTCTTTGCTAGGATTTTTAAATTTCTGGCGGACTTACATTCCCGATTATGCCCAGCGTATCAAGCCTCTTTATGCTTTGATACACCTACATTTTCAAAAGCCAGCTGGCTTGCAGAACATTCAGCTACACTACAATCTTTGCAGTCTGATCTTTTTTCAATCTAAGTACTTGTTGACACGTGATAACCACACAATCCTGGTGATGCGAATCATGCCAGACGCAGTGGGTTTCACTTACTTGACATACAATGAAGGTGACACAGTACCTATTGCATACAAATCACATTTGTACACTTCAGCCGAAATGCAGTTTTCCACTGTTGAAAAAGTTTTAACAGCTGTGCAGATGGCGGTCCTGAAGGAACATGCACTGGCATAGGGGGAACGCATTTTGATGGTTACACCTTTCCCTGCTTTAGAAGCAGTAACTAAGGCAAGTGTGCCAAACTCTAAAGCATTACATCTCCTTAGGATACAATGAGCTACTTCTTTGACGTCTCCTGATGTCACGTTTATCTTTGACCCTTCTCTTCAGATACAGGAGTTCTTGCAGTATGAACATGTTCATCCACCTCCTCTGTCTTTGCTTCCTTTAGAGGAGTACTCATGTATTATCTACACCGATGGTTCAGTGCAACCGGCCACCGGTTCTAAACATGCTTATTCAGCAGCTTGTGCTATTGTGTCTAATATAGTGCATACACAGGCGCTAGGAGACTGGCTGAGCTGGGCGCTCTGGTTCTTGCTCTCGGGTTTGCAGATACAAATGTGTCTACTCTTATTCTTTGCGATTCTTATACTGTGTTCAGTTTTCCAATGACAACTTATTCTTTTGGTCTCAAAATGATTACCGAGATTCTAAAGGCAGCGCGATTAAGCAAAAAATGCTTTGGGTTTGAGTGAAAGATCTTAAACAACATCTGTTCCTCACACATGTTATACATTCTCTTGGCAGTCAGCGTGTGGGAGCACATGCTCTTGGTAATTCTTTGGCTGATGAAGCAGCCAAATCTGCAGTAGCCACGTGTGCTGTAGCAGCCGTTACAAGGTCCATGACTAAGATTGATAATGAGTATTTGACAGTTATATTTGCTACTACGAAGGGCACTAATTAACCACAGGGTTTTCCTTCAAAGTATTCTTATCAGTTAACTCCCGAACAAGTTCCCTTTGCCAGAATACCAGACATTGGTGATATGCTGATTCCCAAAGCGGACCACAGATACTCTTTGATCAAAGCCGCACATGTAGGCATGGCTTCGGTCCATGGTGGAGTGTCTGCGACATTTTCTATCTTGCAGCAACGTTACTGATGGCGTGGATTATATAAACAGAACGATAATTATGTACTTTCTTGTGACATCTGTCAGCAAATTAAGCCTTCTACGTAACACGTCCACCACAAACCCAGCTATACATTTCTAATCAACCTTTTGTTTGTGTATATCTTGATCACTGCGGTCCATTTTCTTCAGATACTGCATATAAATACATTTTGGTTGCAGTTGATTTGTGCACTAGATTCCTTTGTGTTTGGCCACAACGCATTGCTGACGCTTCCAATGTCATCAGGGATTTGCGTGTCTTTGTAGGGATTTTTGCATGTGGCACCTTTCATTCAGACCAAGGTCCAGCGTTCGCATCTAAGGCATACAAGGGCGCAATGAAGTCCGTGGGGGTGCTAGTGCAGTTTTCGTCTTCATAAAGGCCTGAGGGCAATTCAATTGTGGAGCAAATGAACCGTGACTTACAGCAATTTTTGACAGCTAGGGTCTTAGGTACTGGAAGGAACTGGCTAGCCCATTTGTATGGGGTTCAACATGCACGTTATAATCTCCCTAGAAGAACTCTGGGTGGGCAGACCCCATACGAGATGCTCTTTGGCATCAAAATGTTTGTGTCAGACCTTGATGGTCTAGACGTTGCGGCGGCGGCCGCAACCTTTTATTTATTTTATTTATTTATTTTACAGATTTGTAAAGCACATGGCTGCCCGTGAGCGTCCCAGCGCTAGTGATAGATATGACAATGATTGGGGAAGGAGTGTTATGGGAACAGCCATGTCTTGAGTGCCTTACGGAATGGAAGAAGATTGGGCTGAGCCCGAATATCAGAGGGTAGTGAATTCCATAACCTGGAGGCATTGTTTGCAAATAGTCTGCCTCCAGAGCGGGCTTTTTTGATCCTGGGTATGGATGCCAGGTTGTCATGAGAAGAGCGGAGGGTTCTATTAGTCCTGTAGGGGGTGACCAGGTCCTTTAGAATGGGTGGGGCCTTTCCTTGCAAGATTTTATGGGTAGTGCAGAGGGCTTTAAAATGCACTCTTTCCTGGATGGGCAGCCAGTGCAAGGCTTTGAGGGCTGGCTTTGCTGAGCAGTGGCGGTGTGTTCCTGTGAGAAGGCGGGCAGCAGTCTTTTGCACCATCTGGAGTTTTGTCAATACCTTTTTGGGGGACCCCAGATATAGGGGATTGCCGTAGTCCAGACGGGTCCCTGAATCAGTAGTTTTTGGGATTGGGCCGGAAGTAAGGGAAGGATTTTTCTGGCGGTCCGTAAGAGACCATAGCAGACGCCGGCAGTTTTCCTTGCTTGGTTGGAGAAGTTAAGGTCCTCATCCAGCCAGATTCCTAAACTCTTGATCTCATGTTTAGGGTTGGGTGGTGTGCCCATGCAAGGTGGCCACAGGGAATCAGGGCGGAAGTGTGATTGGTTGCCCAGGACCATGATCTCCGTCTTTCCACCATTGAGCTTGAGATGGGACATGTCCATCCATTTGGTAATGTCGCTGAGGCAAGTGTAGAGATTAGTGAGGGATTGGTTTTGTTGACTGAGAGAGACCACCAGCTGGGTGTCATCAGCATAGGTTAAAAGCTTAATTCCAAATGGGGCGACAATTTTCTCGAGGGGGTACATGTAAACATTAAAAAGGGTCGGGCTCAGGGATGAGCCCTGAGGGACCCCGCAGTGTATAGCAGTAGGCCTAGAGGTGAAATTGCCGTCCGCTACCTGAAATGACCGGTCGTTCAGGAAGGATTCCAGCCAGGACAAGGCCGTCTCTGCTATACCAAGGTCGCTGAGCCTATGGACCAGTATCGAGTGGTTGACGGTGTCGAAGGCAGCGCTAAGATCCAGGAGGATCACTGCCACTGATCCTCCTGAGTCAATGATCTTTCTTGCCTCTTCGACAACCGCCAACATCGCGGTCTCCGTACTCTGGCCGGGTCTAAAGCCAGTCTGTGAGGGTTTAAGGAGGTCATGGGTTTCAAGGTAGTTCGAGAGTTGCCGGTTGACACATTTTTCGGCGATCTTGCTTATGCCTGGAAGCAGGGATATCGGCCGATAGTTGCTTAGCTCTAGAGGATCTAAATGTGGTTTTTTAATTAAGGCTTTGATGATTGCTTTTTTCCAGTTAGGTGGAACAATACCATTGGCCAGCGAGATGTTAATCAAGGTTGCCATGGACGGAAGGATGGTAGGTATGATAGATTTCTACAGAGTGTTTAGGGAGTGATCTACAATTGACTAGGGCCATGCGCATTAGGGTGTGAGTTGTTTGTGAAGGCTCATTCACGTTGAACTTGTATGGGCAGTGAAGGCAGTGGTTGGAGGGATTGTCCCGAAGCACAGAGTGTAGGCATGGAGTTTTAACCTCACGATTCATGTGTAGCAGATCTTCTTGCGAGTAAGTGTGGGCAAATGAGGATTGTCTATAGTGCCTGGCTCTGAGCTCTGCCTAGCGCGGACGAGCGCAGGCGGGCTTAGCTCTGGCGCACCTCCGGCGCGCCATCGTCTCGCCCGCTGCGCGGCCGAGGTGGGAGGTGCATTTTGTAGTGAAGGGCCTAATCGCCTTGAACACTAGCCCGCTGAACCAGCGGTACGCCCAATATGGCGCCTACAGGATTTTGGTCCTGCCTAGTTCCGCATTCCAGAGGCCGTCACTCGGCCACTGAGAACGGCGCGAACTTTCTAGGCAAGCGAAGGAGTAGGTAAGGGCAAAGCGCACTTTTTAAAATCAAGCGCACAAGCACAGCAATTTTTAAAAGTGACACACAAATTTAGATTTACGGTCTACTAGTGGTGCAAACTGAGTACGGTGAAACAAAAGTAAGCTTGACACACACTAGATTTACGATCGACTAAATGGTGCAGAAAAGAGTAAAATTACATAAAAGGTACGAGATGCAATTCCTGACTCCCGGCTTCCGCCTCAAGAGTCTATCGCTATCACCGCTATGAGGAGGTTTTCGGGTCTTATGTAGTGAAGGGCCTAATCGCCCTGAACACTAGCCCACTGAACCAGCGGTACGCCCAATATAGCGCCTACGGGATTTTGGTCCTGCCTAGTTCCGCATTCCAGAGGCCGTCACTCGGCCACTGAGAACGGCGCAAACTTTCTAGGCGAACGAAGGAGTAGGTAAGGGCAAAGCGCACTTTTTAAAATCAAGCGCACAAACACAGCAATTTTTAAAAGTGACACACAAATTTAGATTTACGGTCTACTGGTGGTGCAAACTGAGTAAGGTGAAACAAAAGTAAGGTTGACACACACTAGATTTACGATTGACTAAATGGTGCATAAAAGAGTAAAATTACATAAAAGGTACGAGATGCAATTCCTGACTCCCGGCTTCCGCCTCAAGAGTCTATCACTATCACAACCTTTGACGTACATAATGATTCTACTATGTTACAGGACCTACAAGAGACCTGTGACAGTCTTGCAACTGAACATTTGTCCTCTGCCACTGGCACTGCAGATTCCGGTGGCCGGCTGGCTTCCGAAAGTTGATGATCTGGTCCGAGAGAAGTTGGAGACAAAAAATAATTTGGTTCCTCTTATCGTGCAATGGTTACAGTCCTTGGCTTGAAGGGTACTCATACCATAATTTTGCCACCACTTCCAGATCGCAAAGACAACAGATACATCTCAGTTGAGCTACAACATCTGCTACAACATCTGTCCGATTCTGAAAAGAGTGATGCCTGCTGTTTCGTGCCCCACAATTTTGAGGAATCCTGGTGTTGGCGAATATTTCAACTCACCACACAACACTGCCATCGAGATGGACCCTATTGTCGACCATTTACCTGTCCCTCCTGCTCTCTCCTGCAAAGAGGAAGTTTAGTGTGCTTATCTCACGAGTGAGTCTTTGCATGGATTGCCCGAAAGTCCTTTACGCCATGGCAGCTTTTCGTATGACTCGCCCTCCACCTCCTCAATTGGCCCAATCAAATTGACCATTTTTGTCTCCTTGTTTAAACAGACTTACTTGGTCCCTCCTTGGACATACATCTAGTTGGTGCTCGTCCTGATTTTCCTCTTCATGTCAATTGGTTTTGTAACAGTGTTTTTCCCACTCCTCAATAGTCACTACTTACCCGAACGCTCTACTGTGAACTTGGTTGATGGTATTTTGCCCCCCACTCATCTTCCCACATCATGAAACATGACCAGACTCTTGTTAACATTTCAGCATTCTCAGTTGTAGACGGCATTGTTTGATCTGGGTTCGAGTCTCGGTAACGACGACAAAACCTCCTGTGATTCTGGGCAAATCACTTAATCTCCCCGTGCCTAAAATGAATGTGTGTCCTCAAGTAGCGCAACTGGTGCTATGTAAAGCGCTCCTATACCCGATTCGGTTCGGGTCTAGTTCGCGCTATATAAAACTCTGCAAAAAAAAAACAACTTTTTAATTACACGCAGTGGGAACATTGCCCTACATTGTTGAAAGGGAGCTCAAAAACACTTAGAAACAAATGTAAATACTTCACAGATTTTGATAGGTGAACACCTGAGGGCTATTATTCTAAATTAAATTTTTCTTCAACTCCCAAAGTCATGTTGACCCATATGAAATTAATGTATTCAAATTCTTTCAGACATGATCTGTCAGTAAAGGGTTCTGATCACTGGAAGGCCACCGTTGATTTGAAATCAATCTGTGGTCCTAAGAACTGGCAGGTGCAAGGCACTGAAACTTTACATCATGCCTGCCTCACCTCAGCACAAATGTTGTTTTTAAATAATACAGTGTACCAAACAACTTGCTTTGGTTTGGCAACTGCATAGAAGTTGAACACCTATGCCATCCCCTCTTTAGCTGAATATAATAATTGTCGCACATACACGAATTATACCATCGATGTCTTACAAGCTTTATTTCAGAATAACAAGTTTAATGTCTCTGAAGTGGATCCCTTAGGTTGGCTGGCATGGCAGACAAATTCGAATGCCTGCCACCTACATTTTTATAACATTACTTCGGGTTATACACAAGATAGACCCGACACAATATTTTCGTACACACATTCGGTTGGGAAATTATGTCAACAATGGTTGCAGCACTCTACACTAGTGTCAGTAAAACAACACTTATCGTTGATGTCCAATATCATCAATTTGTCCGACTTTATCTTGAGACCAAGGGTTCCTAAAACAAAGAGATTCATTTACACCTCTTACAATAAAATATGGAAACTTTCGCAGATTAACCACATCATTTCTACTGTATATTCCCGTGCTGCGCTGCAATTTTCAAAATCCCATGTTATGTGACAAGGTCAACTCGTCATAAGCACAGCGCAGGTAACACCCATGACGAGTTGACCTTGTCACAAGCATGGAAGTGGTTAAAGTAGCGTGCCGTCTGCGGGAAATAGACCAAGCAAACTTAGAAAAGGATCTTGCTGTTGTTGACAATAGTATTAACACACTGTTTTCCCGCATTTACACGTTGGATAATATTGTTTCTTCTGTTATAGATAATGTACAAGAATATATGTGTCTTTGTTATATCATGGTCAAAATCAAATGCGTTCTGTGATGCAATTTGCATGGATTTTTCAAACTCTAAAAATGGGAAAAGTACCATGGGATTATTTAAATTGCTTTGTTTTTGCCATTTAATCTGACAGACAAACAGCAGTTCATGTCTATGAAAGATGCAATTTACACTCTTCTACACTCTTCTACACATAGAAAAAATAGACCCTTTACCTTTTTTTGTGGTGGAGACCGACTCTGCTGTCTGACTAATTCATGGAGTTATATCTTTACTTTTCTCATTGTTTCAATTCAGCTCTTGTATGAAACATTACCTGCTAGGTCGCTTTGAACCCCTGGGCAGCACTTTTCTGCATGAATTGTGGTCTTTGCCTTTCACATTCAGATGTTTATGGGAAGAGAAGAAGGTATACCTTACGAGGGGGACTGTGATCCTACAGTAGGTCATTCCCTTGTTTGTAAAAACCTAAAATTGCATGGGGCGTGTAATGTGTCCGCTCCGTACCGCTCTGTACCTAGCTTGTGTTTTAAAAGGTAATTCAGTTCCCGCAATAACTCCCATATTCACTCTGCTTAATAACAGTAGTTATCTTATTTTAAATAACCAAGAATGCTGTGGCTTGCTTGCTGGAAAACAGTACATTGTTTCACAGCGCATGTCCTGTGCACAGAGACCCAGGACCTCAGTGAATTGTGGTGTACCAACAAATTCACCTCAGTGCCTAGAAACCCTAACCAGCTAGCATCAGTGTCAAATTAGGTCTTCGTCCTATAGCAAAGGAACCAATGATTAGACAACCCCGAACATGCAACTTACGTTATACTCAGGAATGGTGGGAAGCAAGAACACTCTTTTGTTATACTCTCATACCAGTCCACAACAGGAGTAAAAAGAGACACGGGGAAAGGTTAAAATATTTATTTTAACAACGTGCTCTAGGATGCAGTATCTTTGCTTACATAAGCAGACATATGATTAGAAATAATATGATCAGCATTGTTACAATTCCATAAAACACACAAGGAGAAATCATATTATAATGATGGTGAAAACAGGTCCTATAGCGCCTAATATATCACCCTCCCTAGGTAGGATCTATGTTTTATGAAATATAGAAGGTCTTTTAGGCTTGTGTGGGGGACCCCATAACTCCAAGATCAGCAGGAGTAAATCACATCAGGATCTGCAAAAGCTCTCTGTCTCTCTGGAAAAACAGGATTCTTCCAAGTGCCTGAAATCATGCCTACAGTGCAATATTAAAGGCGCCAGAATCTCCGTTGGCTCGCAGCTGCATGTATGTTATGTCTAAAACGTGAGCCAATCAGCCCGAACAACAGCTACCTTGTTTTGATAACCTTGGAGGCTTTAGCACTCACTGTGGAGACTAGGGTCGCAATGTAAGTCTAGGGATGCCGAAAACAAGCCTTTCTCATGTGAAGCAAATCACGCAGCCTAACTTAAAAAAGCAAAAGCAGCAAAAGTTAAAATGGGGTTTAAACTTCTAATAAGCCTATGCTAACATAGCAATGTGTGCAACAAGGCCCAGCCTTAACTACAGCGTGGGACGCTCGATAGCTCAATTTGGCCTTCCATACCAACTTTGAAAACAGATTTCAACAAGATGAGCAGACTAAATGCGCTTTTATTCCAACGAGAAGTCCGCCTTACTTCCACGCGCGAGACCATCAATTTGCAGGTGGCCAGCACTGCTAGTGAAAATCAAAACATTCTGAACACTAACCTCCCACTACATTTTGAGAAGCCTTACACATTTTTTTAAGCTGTCTGCTCTGCCCTTGTGACTTCTTTTCAGACAATATTTGGCGTAATACCTGCATTCATTCATTCTATCTTTTCTAGCGTCTTAGGTGGATTCCCTATAATACTGGCATTAGCTGCTGGAATCCTGCTTCTTATGTCCCTTCTGCGCAGTGGATGCTCCTCTTGCACTACTGCTCAGACCGGGCCGGCTGAAACTGCTCTGTGACTGTATGCATGGATGCTTATGTACACTACCACTGACAACTCTTAATGTGTCTTATGGGTTGTCCTTCCGCTTTGCATACTTCACTTGCGTGCAACATATCTTTTCATGTTTATGATGTCCATTTACATGGGCATTGGATTTATGCCTCTCACATATGTCATGTTCAGACCTAGATTTCGACCAGTTAATGGGTCCCTTAGTGGCCCATGAGCAGGACAGTTCTGGGATTGGCCTTATGGCGTGTGCGGCTGCACTTGGAGTCTTGGCTCAATGGGATATCTGTGAGGCTGCACATAATCTCCTACTTCAACGTTACATCGAATATTCCATAAGTTATCCGGCGATGCTAATGGAGGCACCCGACTGTGAGGAGCACGCCTGTTCATTCAGCTTGCTGAATTGGATGGCATCCCTTTTTCTATCAACAACAATGGTATCCTTTTGGAGGGTGTTGCATTCTTTTGCTGATACTCTCTGATGGATTAACTTTGCTAAAGCACCACAGGCATCTCTCAGGTTCTTGCATTTTGAATCTATATCTTCACATTTTTTCCCTACAATTTTTTTTCCTCTTTTTCTCGCTCCTTTATTTTTACAATTGAAGGCGCTTTTGAATTCTGCTCGCACTTTTGAACTCTGTTTTTGTCTTATGTCTACATACTAGGGACTTACCAGGGGGAGGGTGTAGTATGGATGGTGGGTTTATTGTCGACAATGCTAAGTTAGCATGAGCTTTGCTGCCATGATACTGCTTTTGCGCACCACACTACATGTGTTTATTTTGTAAGACTTTGTTTGTGTCCTTTTCACATGAGAACTGTCTGCTTTTCACGTTCTCTGCTGTACTCTGAGGTTTAGCCTGCACAGGGTGTACAAGGTTGATAAACAATTCCCCTTTTTATTCTGTTCTGGTCAGTCCCTCGCACCTAGACATAACATGACACACAGCTGCACTACTTAAAATGGTATGCTTTAATATTGCAAGCAAAGCATGTTGTTCAGACACTTGAGCGAGACCTTTTCAGAGAGAAGAGCTGTGCTTGTCTTGAGATGTAAACCTTTCATCTAGACCTTGAGGTATGGGGTCGACTTATAAAGCCAAGAGGTGTTCTTTTTGATAATAAACCATATCTTAGCACGAGGAGGGTGGTTAGGCACTGTAGCTCTTTTCCACTGTCTTTATAAAATGATATCCCCATTTGTATTCTATGGAATTGTAACAATGCTGACAATATTGTTTCTAGTCATTTTGCTGCTAGTAATGGCACGTGTACTGTACCAAAGAGTGCGTTAGTTAAAATAAAAATTTTAAACTTTACAGTGATTCTGAATACTCTTTTTGTGGACAAGTATGAGTGAGTGAGCGAAAGAGTTGTCTTACTCCCGCAATTCCTGCGAGAGTCAGGAGTGTTATGTTCTAGGTTGTCTAATCGTTGTTAGCTTTGCTGTTTGTCAGAGAATGAATGAGACACTATTGCTCGTCGGTTTTTGGGATTGTGGGCACTGAGGTGATAGGTTGGTACACCACTATCCACCGAGGTCCTGGTTTCCTTCTCATAGTTCTGTATATGTGCAGAATCCCAGCAACAGATGTCATAACTGTAGTAAGGCGAACCAGAAAATAAAATTGTGAAAAGGATTTACTTTTATATGTATGCACAATAGCTCAGTAATGCATATCAAGACGTATACAAATATATACAATCCATGTTAAATCAGGGTCCAAGATATAATGTGGAATGACTGCCGACGCACAATAATCACAAAATCCAATTTGTAGAGTATTTGCTGGTGCCTAATGGGAATCAGTATATCCACCTAACATATCACAGACTTTCTGACCATATTGTTTTCAAGATAAAAAATTGGGCTGAAAATTATCGAAATCGCAAGAAAGAAGTCAGAGAGGATGTACTGTCGATATTTTGGTCTCAGATGGTTAAAGAGTCCACAAGACCATCTTTAAGAGTGAGTGACCAAAACAAAGCCAAATGGACAGACCTGTGAGGACCCTAACGGAATACGTAAAAGTCAATAAATATCTCATTAGGAAAATGAAGTAAAATAATTGGTACTCCAAAAAGAAATTCAAAATGAGGTTCAGTCACTAAAAATGGGCTCCCCAAAAAATTAAAGCACCACCAAATCTATTATTGTGGGTTGGTGGTGTTTTTCACATTACATCTTGGACCAGGATTGAACATGGGTTGTATATATTTTGTATAAGTATTGATACTCATTACTGAACTATTGTGAAAATATATCAAAGTAAATCCTCTTCATACTTAATTATTGTGGTATGCCTTATTACATTTGTTTGTTAAAGTGAAGGAGTTAGGTCCTTAGAAAGTGGAGAGGCTGGACCTTGATTAAAGTATTTATGAAGAAAAAGTGCCCCCCACTTATTTTTCAGAACTGCTCTTAATTATGAGCAACACATCCACTTTGATTAGATATGTTCGGTATGCTTATTTATACCTTGAATCCAACAGTTAATTAGAAAATTCTGTACATTTCATGTCAGACAAAGAACACCAAGGAATTGACATAAATTTTAAACATACAAAAAGGAAAAAATCACAGATATATCTACTGTACACAACAAAGCATGACATCAGTTTTAGAAAAAGTCACAAAAATCAGGAATGAAAACTTCTTTTCACAGTAATAAACAAAGTCACAAATGAAAGGAGATATCACGACACATCAATTGTTGCACAACACTCGTTTTTTTGGGTCGTGTTAGTTATTTGTTATGGTTGCCTGTTATTTCTATCCCCTTTCTTGCCGACGCGTTTCGAACTTCGTACATCAGTTACGAGTTCTCTTCAGGGCCTTGTTATTACTATATGCCTGTGTGTAAAAGGAAACGCTATTTAAAATCCAATTTTGGGTCTCATCTCCTAGGATCACTTAGGATCTTCTGCAATTTTTTAAAAAAAAGCAAATTACCTGGGCAGTGGCCGGGTTTATCCTATGTCTTGTTCTGGGTCATTGAAATTTCAGTCTACAAGACGTTAAAAAATCAGTTTAGAGTCAAATACCAGTGTTAACCCTGCAATCACATCGGCGGGCATTGCAAGACATACCTTTGTAGTAGTTTTTGGTACGGTGGGGCATCTCCCTATGGCACGGGGAAGCTTCAATCACCTGGGGGAGGGCGAGGAGGGAATCAGTACCAGCAGAGTGAATCCATACAGAAGCCGAGACAGTAAGTTATGGGGCTTCCCTTACCTCGTAAGGTGCCCCGTGGGCTTCGGAAGTATTTCACTTTGCGCCTCAGTCGATCGGTCGGTTTCTCGTGGCTGATCAACCGTGCCGCGTAATGACTCACAACTATTCTCCGGTCACGTAAGCTGTTGGGAAGAGGAGGAATTGATTTTACATATTGCTCACTCTAAAGAGCAGCCCGTCTCAGTTTCGCATTCAGTGTCTGCGCTCACCTATCGCTCAGCGGTTCACTTTCCAAATGACTCAATGTCGAGGGCGGCGGTGAGGTTGCCCAGAGACTAAATGCGGTCACATGACCGTGGGTGTTCTGGGAGTTGTAGTTCTAGTTACTCGCGTGTATCATCCTCTAGCACCCTTCAATCAAAGTGGGACTATGAGGCCTCATGGAGTCCCACTCAACTTGTGCTTTATAATCTGGACACCTCGGACAGAGTATTCAATCCATTTTGTGCGCTATTAAATTTTAAGATCAGATAAGCCTCTTTTCTTAGCAGGGTCTCCTCTATGTCAATTGGGCCTTTGTTACCTGATGGCGCTACTGTGCAAAGTACGGTCCATTTGAAATCCGTTTCACTGTGGTCTAGGTCGAGAAAGTGTTGGACCATGGGGGCACTTAACACCTTCTTTTTGATGCGTGACCTGTGTTGGGTAATGCGACTGTTGACCTGTTGTGTCGTTTTCCCTATGTAGAGTTTCTGGCACGCACAGGTGATTGCATATATCACATTGCGTGTCCTGCAGTTAGAGAATCCATTGTTTTGATATTTGACACCCCTATGTTCAAATTCAGACCCTTCGATTGTGGACTCACATGATATGCAATTTCCACATCTATGGTGGCCTAATTACATTTGTGTCATCTTTGTGTAATTCATTATAGGTTGGATTTTGTACCAACTTAATTCAGAGTACATATAAATTACTCCTTCAGGAACCTACTGTTTTATTATTTGATACAAAATAAAATCCACACAGTGGACTACCCTGTTTAAAGACGCTTCCTCAAATAATACTGACCCAGTAGCAACTCAGAGTGGGAGGACAGCTCTATCAACTTTTTAGCCCCAATGGAAAAAAGAATCCGTAAGAGAGTGCTATCATATGAGACATAGAGTAATGCAGAATGGAAAGTACTGAAGCAGGAGTGTAAGAATTGGTGAGACATTACATCTGGGAAAAGACATGGAGATGCAGCTCTTTGTCGGAAGATAAAATACTCTATAAATTAAACTCCAGGCATACTATCGCATGAAGTCAGACTAAACTTTATTTCGGCTTAAGAGTCACAAAAGCACATAGAATAAAACATACATAAAACATTTGACATTTGCAATATAAATGTACAAAATTCAATACCTTAATATTACCAGTAAACAGCATAAGAATATAATGCAATTAGTTTTGGGGTGCTTAAAACCTCCCTAGGCTTAAATTAATTGTTAGCATAATTGCAAATCCAGCTATCCTGAAGATAAGCAAGTGTGGCTTTCTAGGCAATAAAATAGTTTATTCATCTGCTAAAAGAAATAAAACTCTAATCTTAATCCTGTTATACAACAAGTATTACCCTTCCTATTCTCCAACGATTTTACAGCTTCCATATTATTGTTCACCACTTATACAAAATTCTTATAAGGGATGCCTAACTTGTACCTTATTCTCCACACTCTCAGCAGAAAACAGAGAGCAAAGATTGACAACCTGCATATGTTTTATCTCAAAATCCTGAGTGCTTCCTTATGTTCCCTAACTCCCAGTTTGTGGCAGAGCGGAATAATCCAAAACCTCCTTTGCGACACATAAATTGGGCAGAAAAAGATAATGTGCTCAATGGTTTCTTTTTGATCCCCTCGGCCGGACAATGCAACTCCTTTGCCCTTAGTACATGCTCCCACTTTGCAATAAAAGCCCGGACAGGTAAACTGTAAGTAAAGATGCCTGGCTTGAGGAGATTCTATTTCATCCAGGAAGTCCTCTAGCTTGAATGAATCCTTAACTGTGAGATTCATTTGTTAGGGTTCCATGGCTTGACTGGCTATACATACGATTTACACACTTTTGCCATGGAATTCTGCTAGAGCCCACTTGGGACAAGATTTATTCTAACCCCTGTCGATAAACAGATAACTCTGGGGTGTCCCAGATCCTTCTCCAAAAGAGTATGGGGCACAGTGCCAATTTATCTGATATATCAGATAAAGTCAGTTAGAAGAGACATGGCCCAAACACTTATCTTCACGTGCATGGACAATTTCGATTCCCTCCTAATAGTTGCACCCAAACAACGTATCCATTGTCTTTAACATTCACAGAATGTGCCCGCCAGACTGGTTTTAGCTCACACGCCTATTTCTGAACACCGAGACAGATTACACTGGCTTCCTCTGAATAAAATATGTTTGTCCAAAACACTTTGCCTCTGCTTCAAAAGTGTATGTAGCAGTAGACCAAGGATGAAATCCATCTTTTCGCTGTATACTCCTACAAGAGAGCTGCAATCCGCTAAATGGACCAATGGTTGTGTTGTCGTCTGGCGGTCACCAGTGATAGAATCTGGAAGGCTCTTCCTTTAGCCATTCGGTTACAACCAAATCTACTGACGTTCTCAAACAGGTAAATTTTGTTCTCTTTAGATATAACATTGATAATTAATAATTCAATTTCTGCAAAAAGCTGGTTAGGCAGTGATTGTGGTCAGGATCTCCTTTTTCTCGAGCGCTGGGACACTTCTTCGGAGGTTGCTCTTTCCCCGTCCAAATGCCACAAAATCAAAGCAAAATCAAATTTCACAATTCACAAAGGCCACAGTTCTGATGTGTTCTGGCGGAAATACATATTGATGGATTTTCTACTGTGTTGAAGATTTACATCTGGGTTGAAAAAGTGAGTTTTCAATATATGTCTATTAAAACGTAAAATAGTAGCTCAGTGAACACCTTGCAAACCAACAAAGGAGTAAGACATCCATAATCAATGCATACATACCTATAAACATACAAATACAAAAAACAACACGCATGAAAGCCAACTATTCCACAGCATTGAAACATGCATTGCATAACAACCATAACCCGAATAGTGCCTATATCCATATCATGAAAAGAAAACATGTAAACATTCAAAATACTGTTATTCATACAGCACAGGTCGGCTTACCACTGACAATATATCATGCCCATTGTACCTCTAACCAATCCAGCAGAGATCATAGTGTTTTTAGCTTTACTAAAATATTAGAACCAAGAATGCCTTTCTCTCTTTCTTGTAGTGGTACTCTTGATCGGGTGAAGAAGGTTGATGAGAGGATATTTAGTCATAGAGTCATAATCTTTGACATGAGTGACAAAGGGATTTTAGGGAGCTATTGCTTCTTACCACATATGGTCTTTGACTTGGTTTTGGTATGTGAGGGTGAGAGCAATTTACCATCTGTCTATTCCCATTCGATCCCTAAACATGTCAAGGTAATTAATCCAATGCATTTTGAGCATTCAGTGGCATCACGCCATGTATCTCTCAAAACAAATTTGTCTTAATGACTGTACCAAGTGCTGCAGTTACTCATCAGACATGTACAGAAGAAGCACGTTACTATGCCACATTCTATGCTGGATTAGCAGTGCCTGACAAACCAGTTTAGGCTGTGTCATATTTTCCCAAGTGTGATTGGTGTACAGAACTACACAGATGTGAACTGTAGACACCCCAGGGAAATGGTAATCTGTATCTAAGTCAATGGCATTATGTTACTGTAAAAGGTGTGTTCTAGGCCAATGGCACACCATTTGCATGCTAATGTCACTGATGCTAATTGAAAGCTACATATTCCGGTGGTCAACTGCTGCAGTAACTGTAGGGTGAGGGCTACAGTAACACATGGCCGTTTCATGAATATATGCAGACAAAGTGTTATGCAGGCTTGGAATATATTCTTACCACCACATATGACGCTTGAAGTCACACATATTTTAAATCTATATGAGAAAGGTTGTGCAAAACTATTCTTTTTTTCCCTTTGTGACAAACCCGTAAAATAATTAATACCTTTGCTTTTCACACAGGTTTCTTGTCTTTGGTGTACATTCTAGGATGGGGCAACTTTCTCCTGCATTGCATCAATTGATATATATCTAGCTGTAGTGAAACTCCACAATCCCTGAGCCATCCAGTGGTCTTCCATCATCTATGTTCGAACAACCACCTGGCTCCTGCAATGATTGAGGGCACGCGAGACAGGCCCCAACTCCAACACTGAATAATTGGGCATTATATAAAGGAGTTTATTGGTGAGTAACAGCAAATCTATCGGAATTCAGAGGAGCACCTGGGGCCCAAAGTAAAAGGTTCTACAGAACAGTTAAATTCCAGATATTTTAACTTATTCCAAAGAAGTGTTAGGATACTTTGCATCTGGGCAAAACTCAAATTCCTTGGAGTGCTGTTTACCCAGCAGAAGAAAGTCAGGACTTGGCTTACCCCATCTCCTGCAGCACCTATTGGTGATTACCATCCTAGTTGTAAATACCAACTACAACCAGTGGAGCAGTTGCAGCACAATAGATGAACACAACTATATACACCCTGTCAACACAATAAAGCTCTTAGAAAATTGATACATCAAATCCATGGCTCTCATTCGGTTCTTTGTGCCATCGTAGTCCTCATTCCTCTGATATCATTGACCATGGCACTGTGTAGTCGACCTCAATTCAGAATCCAATGTACTTTCATAGGTGTAAATGGGGACATCACCATAAAACATTAATTGATGGATTGAGTGTCAAAGAAGAACATCATACACTCCTAAATACACATGTATTGACTAAATACCAGCTGTTAGTAGCTAAAGAATTCCAGATTTGTACTATGCATTGTGAGACATATACATGTACTAATAATAATTTTTATAGCAGGAAGCTTAATAGAAAGCTGGACTACAGGTCCTGTAGTCCCTGGTCAAGAAGCTCAGTGTAACCTGCTCCTCATGTCAACATTTTGATGGACCTGGTATGTCTTGGTATATTTTCTGTCATAAGAGATTCATTTAATGAGTTCCAGGAAAAGACCTCCTCATGTTTTTCGAACAAGATGTGTAACGGCAGAGTACTCACCTCTGGTTAAGGTGGGGTTCACCCAAAGTGGACCTCTTTTTAATATGGGGGAATACTTCAGGGCAGAGAACTCGGTTTGGCCGGATCACTGATGGGCGGAGACCTGTGGCAGACTACCAGTTCCTAGAACCTCTGCTAAAATCCTGGGGGTGATTTTTGAAAACACTCTGACATTTGACCTCTTGTTCAAGAGGACGGTGAGCTCTTGTTTTTGAATCATCAGGAACTTGGAAAGGATCTTTCCTTTCTTCTCCAGGGAGCTGGCAGGTACATGCATCATTAAATGAGTTTGCGATTCCTTAATTGCGATTTTTAAGGAATCGCAAATAAGGAATCGCAAAACGTGATGCATCACGAAAATAGCAAAAAAATAAGGAATCGGTAAAATTCTCAGAATTTATTGCGATTATTTGTGTTTGCGAACTCGCAAATTGCGATTTCGCAAATTGCGAAATCGCAATTTCCAGGGTAGCACATTGAGGCATGTTGATGACATTAGAACCTGGAAGTGTGCTGTCTAAGCCTCATTTTCAGTGCTGAAGCTCAGGGGGAGGAGGGAGCTGGCTCTGGGAGCAGAGGAGAGTGAGAGGGAGAGAGACTGAGTACACCTGCAAAGAACTGAAAAATGGAACCTGAAAATCCAGCAAAGGACAGCCAAAGTGCTAGGAAAAGAAAAGTTAAATTCTCAGAAAAAGAAATAGAAACCCTAATTGAGGGTGTAGTGCACAGCAATGACAAGCTCTTTGGAAAAGCTTCACTGAAGGTACCTGAGCAGGAAAAAAGGAAGATATGGATCAGGATTCAGAACCGAGTCAATGCCATTGGGGTGACTCACCGTACCACAGAGGAACTGAAAAAGAGATGGTACGACCTGCGCAGTCGTGCCAAGGCGCGCATTGCAGACCGTTTGAAGCACATAAGACAGGAGGGGGCACACCACCAGACACTGGAAACACTCCCATGGAGGAATTGGTGGAGTCAACAATCCAGCCAGATGCTGTAGTTGGTGTCTCGCAGCTAGACACCTCAGGAGCTGCACACACATCTGAAGGTAAGAGGAATGCATGTTTATATTGTCCCAATTACTGAAGTCAGGATGTCAGCTCAGCACAGCGTAAGCGCACACTGTAAAGCATGGACTACAATTCCATTACTAAGGGAAGTGCATCATGGGAGTTGTAGTCAGGCCAAGTAGTTACAATGACACACACACACACATCCCAAAAACGGTTTCAAATAGTGTAGCAGATGTACAAAAGAACATGAAATGTATTAATTGTGAACTGTGACATAACCTCACAAGCATACATTGATGCTGTTTTGCACTGTTTAACCTCACAGATGCAGAACGTGATGAGGCCGGGGACAGTGATGGTCTGGAAATGCACCACAGCAGCGCATCAGAACATGAGGACACACCAGCTCTGCCAACTACCCAGTCACGTGTGCCTCATTCCCGTAGGTCACCTGTCCGAACACTGCGTCCTATGGCGTCTGATGATGAGGTCAGTGCTGCACCTGCAGTCAGTGTACGTCAAAGATTTAGCGCCACACCCACACCAACACAGATCTGGAGAGGAAATCTCAGATTGCAACGGGGAAGACGCAGAGCACGCAGACTACAGCAGGTGGAAAAGACAAATCCGGTCTGAGGTGGCTTGGAGGGACAGATGCTCCGTTCACATCGCCTGCAGGGCAAGAACACTCGGTTAGTGAAGGAGGAAATAGCTAAGATGTCAGGCAACATTGCAGTACTGGCCAGTAGTGTCCAGGAACTGACAAAGGTCATGCAGGAGGGGCATGCATCGCGCAATAGACCGCACCGGCAACTGATGAAGCAGCTCAAACAGTAAGAAAAGTCAAACAATAGGCTGGCCACAGCCACAACTCTGCTGGCGCGTAGATCTGTGACAATGCAGACCGAAATGTGTCATTGGAGCGGAGATGTTGCCAAAGCACTAGATCAAGTGACAAATGCGGTAGAGATGATGAATGCATCTACTAGCAGAGTGAACATGACTGTACAGGAAGAAAGTAGTGAGTGTGCCTCAAGCCTGAGCAGTACAACAATGCCTGTTGCAAGTGCAGTGAGACGCAATACACGCAGCGCCGCCCCATCCACTACCTACGTAAGGCAAGAAGATGCTGACGCAGACAGACGTCTGGGTGTTCGAGGGAAAAAAGGCTAGGGTCCCATGCTCAAATTTGGCTTTAAATGGTGACTTAACCATTGCTACGATGTGACCTAATCAATGAATCTCAAGTACATTTCATTTGAAATTTAGATTTATTGTTTTTGGCCAAGACTCTTGTGACATTAGTCACTTTGGCAGTTTGCTTCAGTTCCCTGGTCACGATTCATTTACATAAAGTATACTTTTCATTGCATGTACTGTGTTTGTGTCATCATTACTCACCTTAGAAGTAATTCTGTGTAATCTCCAATCTGCGCCTGCGCCCTTCTGCTGCGCCTGATCCTTGTAGGGCAGGGTGGTGTTGCACTTGTTGGTTCCCATCCTCTGAGTCACTGTCGCACAGCTCCATTTCCAAACCTCCCTTTGTTGCTATGTTGTGCAGCATGGCACATGCTGCCACTATCTTGCAGCATTTTACGGGATTGTATTTCATTGCTCCTCCGGTCTTATGAAGGCGTCTAAATCAGCAGCCCAAATGTTCGCTCTATCACCTTCCTTGTTGAGATATGTGCTGCATTGTATCTCCTTTGTGCGGCAGTGGCAGGATTGAGATATGGTGTCATCAGGTAATTTTGAAAGGCGTATGCGCTGTCACCTACATGTGAGGTATGAAAGGCTGTCAGTAGTTTTTTGACATTAACATTTGTACAAGGAATGGAATGATGTATTGTACATATTTACCTAGCAAATGTCCCTCTCCAAACTCTCCCCTTGCTAGACGGGTCTGAATGCCACTTTGCCTGAAGATATATGAATCATGTGCACTGCCAGGAAATTGTGACACAATGTCCGTAATGATGTTTTTGGCATTACACACAACCTGAATATTGAGGGAATGATAACATTTCCTATTCCTATACAAATATTCCTGAACTGCAGGGGGACATATTGCCACATGGGTTCAATCAATACAACCCAGTACTTGGGGGAAGCCAGCAATTTGGTAAAACTCCTGCTTGGTCTTTGCAATTTTATGGGCTGTGGTAGGGAAACTTATGTGTGTGTGTATCCGGACCATCATGGCATCAAGGAACACTTCAAATATTCGTGACAATGCACTTTGCGACACATTTCCTGCTACTGCAATTACTCCCTGAAAAGTGCCTGATGCCAGTAGATGTAGGCAACATAAAATCTGGACATGCGTTGGAATTGCATTGGTCCTATGAGTCTGTCGTTGCAGGATGGGGTCGAATTCATTGATTAGATCATGTATCATTTGGCCATTCAGCCTATACTTCTCATATATTTCGTCCTCCTCCTGTCCTAGTAAAGTTATGCGGACTCTGAAGATGCGCTCATTGATTGGCCTCCCTCTCTGTCGAGCACCTTGCAGCCTCATCCTCCTCGTAATCTGGTACAGCCTCGCCATTTTGAATTTTGGGACCCCATTGTGGGTGTGTTTAAATCAGTTTCTGTTGCTCTTCAGCTGTTTCAGATATGCACTCATGTTTACAACCTGGTTGTGTCCCTTCTTAAATTGCGATTGCAATTTTGCGATTTCTATGAAAAACGCAATTGAGATTTTTCATGCATTGCAATTGCGATTCCTTATTTGCGATTCTTTATTTGAGAATCGCAAATGAGAAATCGCAATGGTTTTCTCAGAATAATTTAGCGATTCCTTATTTTTGCGAAAAGTTACACATGTTCGCAAAAATAAGGTTGGCGCATTGCAACACTGTAAATTGCAATCGCAATTGCTCTTTTTTGCAATTCGCAATTTTTGCGACTTCTAAATCGCTTGATGCATGTGCCTGTAAGAGTATTGGTAGTCTTGCGCTAATAACATGGCGCCTTGACTACTGTAACGCTCTGTATTTGAACGTCAACCAGAATTCCCTCAAGCTGCAGGTCATTCAGAATGTGGCAGCATGACTGGTTTTTGGCATTCCCAAGCATCAATCGGTGAAGGAGGGGTAGAGGGCTCTTCATTGGCTTCCAGTGTGGAAGAGACTGTCATTCCACGCCCAGTGCTTGGTCTTCAAGGCCCTTAACAATCAGGGCTTCTTATTATTTAAGAACCTTCTGCAACTGGTATCGTCCTAGTAGACAGTTGAGAGTGACTGGTCATAGAAAAGTGATGGTCCCCTGCTTTAGAAAGGCGAGATCGGGTGAGCTTGCATTCTAAGTGGCAGCTGCCAGGTTGTGGCACACTCTCCCGGTACATATTGCTAGTATTACTTCATGCTCTGCATTTCGCAAGAATGCAAAGCCTGGCTCTTTTTCCAGTTATAATATCTTGTTGGTCTTCCTGTATGCTATTGCTAGTTACAGTGCTTTGATGCATATGATTTAATGCACTTTATAAATGTACTTCTACATTACATTACATTTACAGTACTGATCCTATATCTAGGCAAAGGGATGGCTATTAGCAGATGACATCTGATTGCTAGTCATCTACATCCCAAGTTGAGGATGACTTTTTCCTAGTCTTCCATAGTAACTATGCATAATCTGTTACAACTGTGATCTCTTGCTTTCCTCTAAAAATAAGAAGTGTATCTATAACATTTTGTGGTATACATGAGAGGCTGGGGTATTCCAGGCCTCAGCTTACCAAGTTTATATGTAAACCCTAGAAGGTAGGTTGCCGTTTTGGGCAACAGTAGCAGTCTACCCTGTTTCACATGTCCCTTTACTACCCATTATTATAGCATGTCTCCCTCACAGACCATTTGTTGTGTGCCTGGTGCGAATATACACAATTGTTTGTGTTTGCGTTACTGAACAAAGTCAATTTTCACAGGTCAGTCATTGGCTGGCATAAGAGCAAAGCCTTGTCAAAGACTGTGGCCAAGGGCATGGCCACTGCTGTCTCCCTAAATAAAAACAGATATGTCGCCTGCCTACTCTGGAAAGATGAAGCTGAAAAACACCCACTGAGTAGCTGGAGGGCTGTCAAAGAGAAGTACACCTTCCAGGTAATATAACTGATAGAATGCCATCACCAAGGAATCAAAGACAACATTGTGGGATGTTTGTTGCCATGGTTATCTGAACATGTGGTTAATTATTCCCACCAAAAGTTCAACTGAAGATCTGGTTTTGAGTGCCTTTCTGTTGTGATTCCATTTGCTTCTGATTGCAAATATAGAGTGACCTGATGGGCCAGGTATTCTAGTTAATCTTTGACTCCAAGCAGAATGTGTGTTCTTCTCGTCAGGGAAGAATTTGACTACAGGCTGGAAAGGCGGCTGCCCTCTTATAATGTAAACAGGGCTTGAGGAGATGAAGACAAAGGCCCTAATTAAGCGTTTGTTTGGGTATGTGAACTACCATAACTTGATGGTGCACCTGCTTCCCCAGACCTACTGTTCCACTAACCCATTTAGAGATGGAGGAACTCAAAAGTTTCCACTGATGTAGCCTCAGCTGGCTCCACCAGTGGAAACCATTAAGAGGATGGCCCATTTGCTACTGGTCTACCAGGTCACAGTGATGAATGCCACTCTCTTTTTAAGGCAGGGCAGCCATCATTAGTTCTCCAGTATTGGGGTGTCTTTCATAGATTCACATGCTCGAATGTTCCCCGTCGTCGAAGAGGGAGCCCCACGGTAAATAAAATAGCAATAAAACCAATAATATATGTATATAAAAACAAAGTTACATACATTCCAAAACCATAAATACTTATAAGTACCAAGGTTAGCATCAACACATAGGAATACATTAGAAGAAAAAGCACACTCTTATAGCATATCCATGTCATTATGTAGTCCAAACTACAGCCAATCAGGCGCAAGCACCCCTCTAGAACCCTCTCCTCAGAGGCACAGGCCCTCAGATTTTCTACCGCACGTCGTGTGAAGGGAGTCTCCCTGAGCTCTGCTCAGTTTCCACCTTCTTTCTGGATTTCTACAGTTTTCTGGAATGTCTTCAAGTAAGAAGTCTTTGTTTCGACCATGTGCTTCTTGTGGGAAATTGCGGCTCTTCTCAGAGGACCCTCACAAGAAGTGTATTTACTGCCTCTATCCAGAGCATGAGGTAAGAAAATGTAAAATTTGCAGGACTTTCTCAACCAAGACCCTTAAGGACAGGGAAGGGCGTTTCCTCCTGTGGTTGCAGAGGTTGAAGGATAAGGATTCACCTCTTTCTGATGCAGAAAGCCTTGCGTCAGTGTATCTAGAGCCACTTGTAAACGTAGCAGTGTGCAGGATTTGACATCTCCTTTCCTAAAGAAGAGAACACTTCTACTCCAGAAGGCTCCTGCTGTGTCTACACCTCCTCCTGCTATGCCTTTGCCCCCGAGATCTGACTCTCAGGCGTCCATGGCTCCTTCTACGCATGTTTCCACTAAAAAACATGCTAAATCGTTGACGGGAGCGTCAACGGTCTTTCCGATGACAAAATCTGCCGTCTCCAGCTCTCTGACGACGACAGTGACGACGACTTGTGCCAACAGGTCGTTGAAGGCGGCTGCGTCGACGTCGTTAGTGCGACGATGGTGTGTGTGAGCTTCAAATCTGTCTCGCAGACGGTTCCAATCTCCTCGTCGACGTCAAAAAAGGGAGTCTCGTCGACATCGAAATCTTCATTGACGCTTGCTGTGAAGAGAGCCTCTTCGTTGGCGGGTGCTCCGTCGACGTCTTTTTCGGCGGTGGCAGCTCGGTCGACAGTGGCTCCCTCCACGGCGGCTTCGTCGACGGCTGTGGTCTGCTGTTGACAGCTTCGTCGATGGCTGCTTCGTCGACGGCTGTGGTCTTGCCGTCGACGGCTTCATCGACGGGGGTTGTCACGTCGACTGTGTTACTGTCGTCGACATCTTCCTTTGCATCATTGCTTCTGGTGCCAATTTCTTCATCCGTTTCTGGGGCTTCTGCTGTTGACCCTATACACCAACGTCGACATGTGCCTTTGGATCAGCTTCCGATTCCCAGGGGTGTGGAATTTAATAAAATATCTACTTGTCCATGGGACAGGTTGCTTTATAAATCACCTTGTCCTGTAACTAAATCCACTTGTCCCTTTGGTGCCATGCAGTGCACCGTCAAATAATGGCAGCATTCTCATTATAGAGAGCTCGGATAATAGCCTCTCTGGTTATGTCATGCTCAGATTATAGAAGGTTTCGAATACTAGTGATTTCTTTATTTTGCGTCTTTTTTTGCACATCTACCCATTCATCATTTCATTCACCTACTGATATCTAGCATTTCACCTTTACATTGGTATACATTTATTCTTTCATCAGACTTTCCCCATTCTGTTTGTCCATCCATCCATCCATCCATCCATCCATCCGCCCATCCATATTCAAACCTACCCATCCATCCCCAACCATATCCATCCATCTCAGCGATCGGCCCATCCTTCCGTTCATTCATCAATTTACCCTTTCACTCATCCATCCATCAATACACCCTGCAACCCATCTATCTTTTCACCCTTTCCTTCATCAACACATCCATCCACCATCCCCATCACTCATCCATCCTTTCACTCATTCCTCCATCTAGTAAGCCAGTTACAGTCACTCATCCATCCATTCATCCACTAACTCTCTGTTACACATTAATTATGGGCCTTTGACTGCTGAGCTGCAGACAGATGAGGCCCATCAAAAGCTCTACCCCCACTGTAGCTGCTAAAGAGAGGGGTTCACAATGCCCCGGTCGAAACCTATCCTTCCAGCTCTAGATCTATCATTTAAATTCATTCATCCCTCCTTCCTTCCACTCATCCATCCATCCTTTAGCTCATCCATCCACTTTCACCCCCTCTATCCACCCTTTCACTTATCCCTCCATCCTTTTGCTCTTCCATCTTTCACCCCTCCATCCTTCTTTTCCCTCATATCCATTCACCTTTTCACTCACCCCTCCATCCGTCCTTTTGCTCTTCCATCTTTGACCCCAACCATCTTCTTTTTTCCTCATATCATCCACCCTTTCATTCATCCCTACATTCACCGTTTCACTCAACTATCCACTCAACTATCCACCCTTCTATCCATCAATCTATCCATCCTTCCACCCAGCCATCCATACACCCACTCCACCATCCATTTATCCACTCTCTCTCATCCATCAATCCACGCTTTCATTTAACCATTCATCTGTTCACTCATCCATCCACTTTCACCCCATGCATTCATTCACCCTTGCACTCATCCATCCTTCTACTCATCCATCCTTACATCCATCTTTTAACTCATTCATCCATGTATATATCCTTTCACGTCAATTATGAACCTTTGTCTGGACCTTCAGAAAGAAGAGGCCCATGAAGAACCCTACAGCTGCTGTAGGGTGTTCAGATGCCCCTGGTGCACGCATGAAGTGACACGAGAGGCCCAGTGCAAGGACAGACATGAGGGTGTGCCTGAAGACTGCATGAATTCCCTATGGGGAAACTATTGAGTGTTATTGTAAGCCCTGGATGATGCAAGATATGAGAGACCAAGGGGGCAGGTTAGGGCAGTGAGAGAGGGTAACAGAGGGGGGTGGGATTAGCAAATTCAGGCACTGGGTGAAACATAAGGTGCACAGTAAAGGCAAAGTGCAAAGGAGGGTTGTGCAAGAGCATGATGATAAGGGAAAGCATGTGCTTTACTGCAGGCCCACGGAGGCGAGGGTGAGGAGCGATCCTGGGGCCGATTGAGGCCCAAGGGTGAAGCACAGAATAAAAGGCAGCGGGTCACAAGGTTCAAGTCTTAGCAGGAGCCAAGTGGCAGATAACATTACCTTCCAGTTATGTGAGTGTTCTGGAGCTGCAGAAGCTCCGTGTTCGTTTTGTGCTCGAAGAAAATGAAAGGACTAGGGGAGGGCCTGAAAGGCACAAATGAGCCTCTGGGAGAAAGCAAAAAGACTCCAATGCTGTGGAAGTATTATACGGAGCTGCAACTTTGAGCTCAGCTTCATCATGTTGTGCTTCTGCTCTTGGGAAATTAAAATGCAGACCCCAGCTTTTACATTGACCCTTTCACTGACAATAAACTTTGCAGAGCTACTTATTAACTGGCTGTGACCAACAGGGTTAAACAGCTGTATATCAGATTACCGTAAGACTGTCTACATGTCCTTTGGACAAAATAGAAATGAAAACCTCTTGCCCTTGTAAGAAATCTTGATGTCTCGGGCGTCGGGAGATAGGAATTCCCCACCCCTGGATTCCACGTCACTCTCAGCCTCCATCACCTCTTTTTGCCACGGGTTCGGAGACGGACTGTGGTTCTGATGAGGAGGAAGATGATAGATTTCGGGCAGCTTGAAGCCCTTCGGAGCTGTTCATTAAATGTCAGGACTATGAGGATGATCAGGAAGATCCTTACTTCCATGAGGAGGAACCTTCTGCTCAGGTTCCCACAGCACAAATACCGCTCTCCATCACTTCTAATCCCCAATACATGTAAGAGGATTATAATAGACGATTTCCACCGTCTCAACCGGGGTCTGCTCAACCTAGGGTGCCTGCAACTACAGCAGCTCCTCCCTCTACTACACTGCCAGAGCCAGCTGTGCCTTCTGCACCATCTACAACCTCGATTCAGGTCTATGCAACGGTTTATGAGGATGATGACGTTCGCCCAGATCGGGAAGACGGCGAAGTTGATGATGATGATGGGAACATGGCGATTGGGATGATTATCAGATCCAGACACTGTCTCCGCCACCTTGGGGTCCAGGGGATTACCCTCCCGTGGATATAGCTGGTTTTCACCATCTTATGGAATGAGCGGCGCTGCGCTTTAAGCTTCCTATGGCTCTGAAGGATGAGGACTGTTTTCTTTATGATTTCAAGAGTCAACCTTTTTGAACAGGTCCGGACAGTGCCCACAATTGACTTCATTTGGAACGAGGGTGTAAAACTGATGCAGACTCCAAATTCTATTCCGGCGCTTCTTCCTCTTTTGGAGAAGAAATTTAGCGCGCCCCAGGGTTCTCCAGCTTGCCTTGTAGAGCAGCCTAAACCTGATTCCGTGATCACCCAGGCCGCACAGCGCAGTTCCAGGAATTTGTCCTCTCCTTTTACCGCTCCTCCTGACCGTGAGGGACGTCGTCTTGATGCCATTGGCCGAAAATTTTCCACTATGGCTTCTACCACCGTGAGGGCTGCAAATTCTCTGGCCATTCTGGGGCGCTACGACCGCCAGATGTGGTCAGATATGTCTTCTTTCATTGACCTCGTTCCTGAGAATTTGCAGCCCTCACGGTGGTAGAAGCGGAAGCTCTTAAGATTCTTCAGGAGGAAGAGAGAAAGTCATCAGAGATTATCAGCTGCTCTGTGGATATTGCGTGCACTGGTTTTCGTCAGCTTGCGGGGGCAGCCGTTTTGCGTCATCAGGGCTGGTTTCATTCCACCTCTTTTTGCCAGGAGGTTCAGGCAAAAATCCTCAACATGCCCTATGACGGCTATATCGACAGGACAGCGCCCTTTCGTAGGTCTGATCAACTGTTCGTTTCTTACAGACGCACCCGCAAGGGGCGTTCTGTTACCAATCCAACTAATGCACGTTGGATTTCCTCAGCAATTTCATTCTGTCATCAGAAGGCTGGCCAGCCTCTTCAATCTACAGTGAGGGCTCATTCCACCAGGGCGATGTCATCCTCTACTGCCCTGTTTGCTGGTGTGCCGATTCACCAAATATGTCGAGCAGCCACGTGGTTCAGCAGACACACTTTCACAAAGCACTACTGTCCTGATAGGATCAACGAAGCTGATACTGCAGTGGGCCAAGCGGTGCTTCGCAATCTTTTTTAAATAAGATGAGCCTCTTTCCTTCCCTCCGCCTGTATGGTTTCTACTATTATCTGTCTGGCGGCTTTATGTCATTTCATTGCATTTTCACTGCTATTTTGTCTTGCGGCCAGCTATTACTGCTCACTATTCTCTTCAGATAAACAAAAATAGTGGTTCTGTCGGGTAAAGCGCAATTTCTTTGCTTTGGTATGCATATAGATAATCCTTAAGTGTATAACAAAGAGACATTGAATCTACAGACTGTAAAGACACAACACAATTCTTCAAATTGAAAGATTTTTCTTATTATAAATCTTTTGCATGTATTAATCACAAAAACAGGAGGGCTGTCCAAGACAAACGTGATGTAAAATCACATGCAAAGTGGAGTGTTTCAGTGACTGGTAGTGACAAGTGATGACTGTGGCGTGCAGGAATAGTGAACAATAACATATTGACATACAATTATATAAAACACTAATCATCATCAGTCCATTTTGAATTTAATAGTCACAACAAACTGTATTGCTTTTCTATTTTGTGTTGCAATTTTTCATGGACGGATTGATATCAACAATGTCAATCCATCCATGAAAAATTGCAACACAAAATAGAAAAGCAATACAGTTTGTTGTGACTATTAAATTCAAAATAGACTGATGATAATTAGTGTTTTATATAATTGGAGTTAGAATAATTTATCATGTTTAGTTGGTAAGACCATGAGGAGGACCCAGTGTAGTTAATTTCTATGCCAAAAAATGTATGAAGCTACTTTTATAAATAGTGTCTGAATCTGTCCAGCAATATTATAACATAGCTGCCCTGTAATACTTATGTTATGCTTTTTAAAAAGTGTGTGCAAGAGGTACCTCCTCACGGGTAGGGAGGTATAAAGTGTATCAGAGTTTCCTGGCTCGCTATTGACCAAATGCCAAGGTCTGAGTAGTTCTTGGACCACTTTTTTGTGTTGGCCCAAACTGAGAGAACTCCATGTACGTATTTTATGTTCAAGCCACTTTTTATCGGTGGAAATATGTGGTCCATATAAAATTTCATAGAGGATTAGAACTTGAATGCTCAGAAAACTACATTAGTATGCCCACCTACTTTGTATCATTTGGCCAGGATCCAATCCAGATGGCACCTTTTTAATTATTACAACGCTTGATTTCTTGCCCTCGGATTCTTCTAAAGTGCAGACACATCATATTTCTCTTTGTGTGTAGGCGACATGTTCAAGCCATCACAATCCTGGGTGATCTTTGTAAATCCAGACATCAAGAAGTGCTTTTCAATAAGTTTCCAGTGCTGGATTTGTCAACAGCTGAGTCAAAGATTTGATGCTGCGGGTCCTAATCTGTGCTAGTGTTGCTCCTGAAGAATCGCCATGATCTTTTAGACCGTAATGAGGCCAGAAACGTGTTGACCATCTTTTGAACATCGTCTTGTGCTTGATTGGACCATTGTATCCATTTTCAGCCAGCTTATGTTTAAAATCATAACAAGGGAACCAAGTTATTAAATAGTGCCTTGGTTTTTCCTAATTATTTTTACCTCTCTTCTAAACCAGTCTACGTACACTAACACACCTCACTCATCACAGCGACAAAAAACTAAAGAACCCCAGCAAAGAGCCCCCCTGCGCCTGAGCTGCCTGATGACACCCCTTTCCGGTATGTGAGTGCCCTTGCTCCTGAGGGAGCAAATCCCTTGATCTGCCTCTACAGGTAGCTCCTGACCTTTTCCTTATCTTCTCTGCTAGAACCTGCAAAACTTTCTTTGTACATAGCATGAGTAGGGGGCGCGTATAATGGGCCTTTATTAGCCGCTAGTCCCCTCTATATTGTTCATATTAAACAGAATGCCTCCGATTTAGCATGATTTATTTTATAACTCCAATGGCCCTAAAAGTCTAGATTTTGGCAAATGCTCTGGAGATATTCTGATCCTCTGCAGCTAAATAGAGGGCCATGCCGTCTGTGAAGGCCTTAATATTGGATGCTCCTTAGAGTGGGACCTTAACCAGAGGATCTTGCCACAAAGCGGCTGCCAGAGGTTCAATAAACCAAGCAAATAGAACTGGGGATATAGGGCATCCCTGCCGCGTACCTCTTCTAATGGCCACGGATCCCACCATTTACAAAATGACTACCACTTTTGCCTCTGCCTCACTATATAGATTTTTCGATAAACCAATTTTGAGGGGAAGCCAAAGCAAAGCATATTGGCAAACAGAACATTTCATTGCACAAGATCAAATGCCTTTTAGGCGTCAACCATGATGATGGCTGCCTTGTTCCTATTGCTTGAAATGTAATCTATTGCCTGAATCAGGAAATTGGTGTTTGATGAGATCGACCTTGCAGGTAAGAATCCACTTTGAACACTGTGGGCCACTGTTTTGGCTAAGGGAGCTATCCTAGAAGCTATGATGTTTGTGAAAAGCTTGTAGTCACTATTCAGTAGACTGATTGGATGATGGGAGCCAGGCTTCTCTGGTTGTTTATCTTTCTTTAGGAAACTGATAATTACTATCTGGCAGATGCATCAACGTAGCCTTTTGCTATTCCTAAATAGCGATTTTTAAGGAATCGCTATTTAGGAATAGCAAAAGCCTATGCATGTAGGAATCGCTATTAAAATAGCGATTCCTAAACATTCCTTAATTGCTATTGCAAATTGCTAGTCGCAATTAAGGAATGCTGTCCCATCCATTCCTATGGGCCTACAGGCCCATAGGAATGTATTGGAGATTGCATGCGCAATTTGCGAGTACCAGTAGGTACTCGCAAATTGCTCATGCAATTTCAAGGATGCAAGGGTGTCAAAATGAACCCCTGAAATAGATCTATGCACATATGTTGCACACACACATGCCCTAAGGGCATGTGTGTGCGCAACATGAAACTTTGAAAAATGCACAAAACTGCTTTTTTTCAAAGTTTTAGCAAATTACCATGAAGTCCAACTTCATGGTAATTTGCTCCCCCTATTAGCGAATTCGCTATTTTTTTACTTTCGTGCATTGCATTTAAGGAATCTCAATTTGGGATTCCTTAAATGCAATCGCTATTTAAGGAATCTCAATTTAGAGATTCCTTAAATTGCGATTTTTGCATTTGGGATGATGCATCCCAAATGCAAAAATACCGGGAGCAAAGGGGCAGATTCTGAGAATCTGGCCATTTGCTCCCGATATTTACTTTGATGCATATGCCTGTATGTCTGTGAAAGAGCTAGGTAACTCTCATCCATCCAGAATTTCATTGAATAAAATTACTAAGAATTCAGCTACCTGTGCCACAAGCAGCGCATACATTTCAGCAAGTAGACAAATACTCTTGCATGCTTTGCCATTAGGCGATGTTTTGATGTCTTATTTCACTTTGACAAGTGTAATAGGGGTATCCCTGTTAAACAAAGGCAACTTAATTGACCGCAGAAATTCATCTATTTGTGCTGCTGTGGTGTTAGACGTGGAAGCATGCAGATTTGTGTAATCCTCTAAAAATACTTAGCTGATGCCATTGGTTTGATCAGCCATTTGGTTCTTAGGGGCACATGCATCATTGTAGGAATTTGCATTTCCTAAATTGCGAAAATTAAGGAATCGCAATTTAGGAATTGCAAAATCCTATGCATCAAGAAATCCAATTTTTTTTTTAGGATTTCTTAATTTTCGGAATTTGCGATTCCTTAATTGCGAATCGCAATTAAGGAATGGCATTACATTGATTCCTATGGGCCTAGATGCCCATAGGAATCAATGCTGTTTTGCATTTCTTTTTTTTGGAATTCGCAATTTGTTGATGCATTGCAAGGGTGAAGAGGGGGGTCCAAAGGACCCCCCCTGCACCCCTGAAATGTATTTTAAAGTGCATGTTTCACACACACATGTCCTAAGGACATGTGTGTCTGTAAAATGACACTTTCCAAAATGCTTTTTTGTGCTTTTTTAAAGAATTTCGCAAATTAACACGAGGGTCAACCTCGTGTTAATTAGCACTTCCTATTTCAAAATTCGCATATTTTTTAAAATTGCTGCATTGCATTTAAGGAATCGCACAAATGCGATTCCTTAAATGCATTTGCATTTTTAGGAAATGCAAAAAAAAGCGAATTTTGAAAAATTGATTCATGCATCCCAAAAACGTATTTAGGAAGTGCAAACGGCCGAATTTACCGATTCGCACCGTTTGCACTTCCTAAATAGGTTGATGCATGTGCCCCTTAGCCTCATCAAAAATCGCAAGTATTGTAATTGTAACGACTTGATCACACTCCCACTAGCTTATCCTAAGACTTCCTTGGTGATTTGGTAGTTTTTACAAGAGATTATCACTCGGTCATATATTGGTTTGAATTGGGGGGTGCAGTTGCGTATTTTTACTACTTCTCCATTTGACGCTCATGTATCATAATCATAGCGATACATTTATGGATTTGTAATTATGCATTATTGCTCATGGGGCACCTTCACGTTTTTTCTACCTGGATATGTTGGGGGAGGCGATATACTAATTAAATCTAGGTCTAGGACAGACGAGTAGATACTTAGGTCTTATGAACAACCTGCCCATAGTAAGGAGGAGAATATCAAAACAGTACCTATTGACTCTAGTAGAACGTCCAGAAAGAATGACAGGAAAGCAATTCACCAAAATCTACAACATATTCAGCTAATTGCATCCGAATCGGATAATAGAAAACTCGTTAAATCACAGAAACCCCTGAACTGCCTTCTACTTAATTGTCGTTCGGCAACTAAACATGCAGCAGACATAGCCGCCCTCATCATCAATAAGGAAATTGACCTGGCCATCCTCACGGAAACATGGCTCAATGAATCATCATCTCCTACCATGGATCTCTTAATACCTCCACAATATAACATCGTCAGGCTAGACAGACCAAGGAATGTGGGAGGAGGCATAGCTTGCATTCACCGTTCAGAGATCGAGGTCTGCCAATTCCAATCTGACCCTCTAGAATCCTGTGAATACCTTGGTATTAATGTGAGAACACCAAAGAATCAAAGCTGCAAACTGCATGCATTCTACCACCCACCAGGAGAGAACCCAAAGTTCACAGAACAACTAATGGAGATCATAACGACCAACTCTAACTCGGACGCCAATAACATATTCATAGGTGACTTTAACCTCCATTGGAATGACGGCGATGATAAACTGGTCAACTCGCTTAAAGACTTCCTCAGTGAGCTAAAACTTGTAAAAGCATGCAACCAACCCACTCACTCACAAGGAGCGACCTTAGACTGGATTATCTCAAGAAATGATGAGGCATCTATCCTCGCTATAGACCCATGTGACTGGTCTGACCATCACGTCATAACATTCACGATACCTACAATGATAAAGGGCAGGACCGTGCAACCACGCAAGCTCAAGAAACTGATCCGAGACACAAAAGAGGCTAATACTGAACTACTGGTTGAAAGGTGTGAGAAAGACCTGAAGCCACCCAACAATAAGCAAAATGTCAATGAGCTGATGGATCACTACATAACCTCGATCGGTAATATCGTCAATGACACCATGCCCCAAAAACTGAAAAAAGTATCAGAGAAACCAAAAAATCCTTGGTTTAATGAATCATTGAATGAGGACAGGCGCAAACTGAGAATGGCCGAAAGGAGATGGAGACAACATCCCTCCTCCCCTGAGCTGAAAGCACTCAGAAAAACAAGAAAAGAATACAACAACAAAAAAATCAACTCCAAAAAAGAATTTATCAGAGCTGAATTGGACAGTGCCATAAACAGACCACGAAAACTCTTCGAGATTTTAAAACAACAGTCAAATAAACTAGCCAAAGCGGTTCTAGAGAATACAAAAACTCCTATAAGCTGCGAGGAATTCTCCTCATTTTTCACGGAAAAATCTAAATTGCTTGAAGTTGAACTCACAATTGCAGCAACTAACCTTAGGACACTGCCTCCACCTAAAAATGGGGCCAATGTCTCATCAGAGAGTCTCCAAACTAAAAATAAGGCAAAATGGGACACATTTGAATTATACGACCAGGAAAAGATCGCCAGAACGCTGGCGGAACTTAGACCGAACAACCACTATCAAGACCCTCTTCCAGGAAAGTGTGTAAGAGAAATCAGCCACACTCTAGTTCCGATCTGGACCGAGATAATAAACGCCTCACTTGCACAAGGAACCCTCCCTGACGGCCTAAAAACAGGGCAGGTGATGCCCATCCTCAAAAAACCGACAGCTGATGCAACAGACCCGAACAACTATCGACCAGTGACCAACATCCCTCTACTGGCTAAACTCATTGAGAAATGCGTGCAGGGCCAACTAAGTCAACACATCGCTAAATTCTCGCTACTGGACGATTGCCAATCAGGATTCAGAACAGGGCACAGTACTGAAACTGCGATCCTGCATATTGTCGATGACGCCCTACAAGCCCTAGACCGAAATCAAACTTGCCTACTGATCCTCCTAGACCTGTCATCAGCATTTGACACGGTAAAGCACGAAGTGCTAATGACCAGGCTACAAGACAGGATGGGTTTGTCTGGAAACGTGCTGAAATGGTTCAATTCTTTCCTACAGAACAGGACTCAGCGATTCCTGGTTAACCAAGCAATCTCTTCCCCGAGCCCCAATGCAATCGGGGTCCCACAAGGCTCAACGCTATCCCCAGATCTATTCAACTTGTATGTAGAACCTCTCACGGAGATCCTTCAAAAATCACAGATATCCTATCATATGTATGCAGACGACACGCAACTATACATAAAGATCGCCTCCCTTGAGGACATTGACTTAATGAACAAGACACTAAAGAGAGCTTTGCGATAGTTAACAATTAACCATCTGAAACTAAACGCCCAGAAAACAGAATTCCTGCTAATTTCACCGACAAGGAGCCAATCTGAAGTTAAAGAGTGGACTAAATTGGTGACAGCGCTAAACTGCACCCCGACCCTAGTTAACTCAGCCAAATCACTAGGAATTACACTAGATGAAAACCTCGACATGAAAAACCATATTAACTCAATGGCCAAGAGCGCCCGCTTCCACTTGAATTACTTAAGAAAACTGAAACCCTTTATCTCTGAGACAGATCTAAAACTGGCTATCCAATCACTAGTCATCTCGAGGATCGAATACAGCTGCACCACATTAGCGGGCCTACCGAAAACATCCACAGCACCACTAAAAGCCTGCCTCAACGCAGCGGCGAGACTCATTACGGGAACGAAGAAATTCGATCACATATCTCCTCACCTGAAAGCACTAAACTGGCTACCTTACGAGGCTAGAATTCAAATGAAGATGGCCTGTATTACGCATAAAGCGGTTCACTACAACACGCCTAGATACCTAGCCAAGAAACTTAAGCTATCAGGAGGTAACAGAACAACTAGAAGCGCAAAAGATTTGCTATTACGACCAGCCTTTTTCCACAAGAGAAAGACCTACAACCGAGCATTCTCCGGAGCTTCCCCCAGAATCTGGAACTCACTCCCTCCAAACATCAGGAAGATTCAAAATACAGTAACATTCAAACGAGAACTGAAGAGCCACTTGATGAGTAAATACCCTACTTAGAGAAACCTACGGATTACTGGGATGATCATTTACGCTAACAGAGGGCTGTCCTCTTCATGGAAAATTGGAAGATCATTATCGGATAATGAACTGATGCCGTGCTCAAGCCGAGACTTGACACATTACTGCTACCTCATATACATGTGAACTTTTAACTATATCTCACAGTCATACTATATAACTTCTACCTCACTTGATTTATTTATCCATATACGTGTGAACTTATAACAATATCTCACAGTCATACTATATAACTTCTTCCTCACTTGATTTATTTATACATATTATCCTTGATATGCACTGGAACGCCTTATAACCCTACCTCAACGAGCATGGTTTGTTACCATGACACAAGCCAAGCCTTGCTCGCCATATAATGCTAATGGCACATACATTATGAATATATATATCTAATCTCGTCCATACAGTATATTGCCTTCTACCTCATTATTCTTTTGTTGTTAGTACTGCTATTATAATGTCTATATGTAATTCTTTCCTTGTTAAGCGCTCTGATACCCACGGGTCTTGTCCGCGCTATACAAAACACTATAAATATATAAATAAAAAATGAATGAATGAAAGCCATCTTGTAACACGCAACTTAGCCCGGTGGGCATCAAGGCGCCTTAAAGTGTTTGTGATTTAACTTAAAATGCATTTGATTGGATTGATTCGCAGAATGTGCATAATGCCAATTTTGTAACAGACTTTTTTCTGCCTACTCAATAAAATAAAATGCACGATTGTTATAGGGACCTTTTTAGTGGATTAGGACTGCAATTACTGTTCTTCATCGGGGTGAGACTTCAGAACAGGGGTTCAAAGTGATATGATTTTGTGAACCACATCAGAGGGATTCCGTAGGGGCCACGTTTTTCCAGTAATTTATATTTCATTAAAAATGTATAACTATAAACCAACAGTATAGAGCAATCATCATATGCAAACAGTACAGGCAGTTTCATGCAAGGGAAATACCACTTATGAAAATCACTACAGAGAGCGAACATTATAACACAATCCTGTTTACATGAATACATAGCCATAGAAACTGACAATGGAACAAAGGTGAGCATGTACTGGCCACAATCAGAGTACTAGAAAATTAGCAAAACATTATACCGCAGTAGAACACATGAAAGATCTGTGGATACAAAGAGGAAATATGATCTTTCAACCTCTGTCGTGGAAGTGGCAGCTAGGTTATCCAGAGTGGTGGTGCCTGGTAGATAAGATCATTGAGGACCCAAGATATCTCGAGGCCGGGATGTAGGGGGCTAGATCAGATTGTTTGTTTCAACCTGATCATTGCAAGTCGCCATGTCTCAAAGTCAGTCAGTCCAGGTAGGGACCCTAGCTATTTCCTATTTCAATACCACCCTATGCTTAGATAGGAGCAGGGCTAAGCAGTCAGGCTTTGGACCTTTGCCGGGGCACCTCTCACATATCTGTATAATATTACCCGTGGATCAGGCTCCTGTGAATTCTGGGCCTCATTTATGAAAAGTGACGCATCGCTGCGTGAAAACAGCGATGCGTCACTTTTCATTGGCCCTCCTTGCGACACCAATGATGCGTCATATTTACAGTATGACGCATCATGTCGCAAGGAGTTACAGATACGTCAGTATTTCTGACGTATCTGTAGGCGAAAAAGTGACTCATTGCTGGAGTGTGTCTCAAAAGTGACGCAACTCCAGCAATGTGTCAGTCTTATGCCTGCTGAGAGGCAGGCGTAAGATTTTGACGGATTTGAGTCCTAGAAGTGGCGCAGTGAAATCTCATAGATTTCACTGCGCCACTTCCATGACCCTTTCTTGCGTCAATACTCCCCCCTTGCATACATTATACCTGGTGCAGGTATAATGTGGCGCAGGGGTTTACAAAGTGACGCATCTTCCTAGATGCGTCACTTTGTAAATATGGCGCAACAAGGCGCATGTTTTACGTCACTGATGCATCACAAAAAGTAACACACCGGCGGCGTAAAAGTACTGCACAGCCTCCTAAATGAGGCCCTCTGTATATTATCTTCTGTAACCACCAACAGCTCACTCCAAACTTGAGAGATGGGGATGGATGGAGAATATCTGCATCGTCTTTCCTGCAGTGATGCAGTTGTAGGGGACAGAACTGTAAGACCTATGCAAATATTTGTTAAGTAGCAGTTTGTGCCAAGAGTTCACTGAAATCGAGCCAGTGCGCGCACAACAATAGAAGCTCACCATGCCTCGAGAAAGGGTTCACACAATTCTGTCTACCAGGACAGCCAGCAGCTTCCGTTCGACCTTGCCTATGCTGCGACACAATCGTATAAAGCCTAGCAACAAAGTTATGAGCTGTGTAAATGGTGGGAAGTCATCAGGCTTCATCTGAAAACCCTGGTATGACAGTTTTAACTGTATTGCATAGCCTGGCGTAAATTAAATCATCCAGTTGAGTGGCATTACTACACGTACGAAACTGCACCAGGGAGAGAAACCTCCCATCCAAGTATAGGTGACCCATCGTCATCATGGCCACCTTCAACAGAGTGGTCTGTACTGTACGCTCAGCCATGAGCTGGAGCAAAGGATTGGAAACTAACAGGACAGACATGGTGCTTCGGCCCTCCAAAAGAGGGCCCTCCATGCTCGGCAAGTGGGAGCAACTGTTTGAATATCTAGCCGTGGTCTGGGAAGACCCAAAGGAAGGACAGAGGCCAAAGGCACCCTATCAGTCTGATCGCATTCAGTGATGACAAATGGGATACAGGCATGTACCAGGACTTAGTGAAGTGGCATTGAGCAGCCATATAGTAGATTTCGGGGTCCGGCCCTTCGAAACTGCAGTGAGCATATAGGAGAACCAGAAGGTCACAGGCTTTCATAGCCTGCTTACATGCCCAGATCAGCTTGAGCCAGAGAGAGCGTAACATGATAAAGAAATATTTGCTGATAGGTATCTGAATATTATTGAAGAGATCAACAATTTAGGTAGAGCAATCATTTTGATTAGAGCTACTCTAACGCCATAGATGGCAGAAGTTTAAGCCACATATCTATCCAGACAGAAAGAGGGTCAATGCCTGGACCATAATTGAGCAGGATAACCTGTTTTGGCCTATGGTGTTGGAATATGCCCAGATATTGGACAGAATCTGTGTTCCAACTAATAGGCTACTCAGACGAGACTGGCACAGTACATTTTATAAGTGAAAAAAAATCCAATTTAGACCAATTAATTGAAATGCTAGATTTAGCCCCGGACCCGATGATCTCCCGGATGACACCCGGTTCTCTAATAAAAAGCAGCAGATCGTCGGCATAAATGGATAATACAAAGCTCCCTTAGCAAAACATAGGCCTCTTTGTAAATGTCTGTCAAGGAGAAATTGAGTCCGTGGATCAAAAGCGAGAATAAACAGTAGGAGAGACAATGAGCACCCCTTACGCGTTTCATGCGCCCCAGGGAAAACCTCAGGAGAAATGGCTGTTAACCGAGACTTGGGCCACTGTATCTATGTCCAACAACTTGATAAGGCAAGAGTCTGTTGGAGATGCCACATCGTCTGAGAGTCTCAAACAGAAATGGCCACTCTAGAGAGTCAAACGGTTTTTTGACGTCTAACAGTGCAAGCGCAGCCCTGACCATAGTTGATGGATCATGGAGAATACTTTTCAGTGGTTAATAGTCCTAGATGTATGTGGGGCAAATCCAGACTGTGTAGGGTCGACCATGTGCTCTCAAAAGGAGAGCATGTCTGGTGGCAATAATTTTAGCTAGAATCTTTTGATCACAATTGATTAAAGAGAGGGGCCGATAAAAGGTGCTTTTGACAGTGTCTTCACTGGTTTGAGGAAGAAGTGAGATAACAGTTTCTCACATCGAAGGGGACATCTCCCCATCTTGGAGCACTGTGCCATAGAATTCAATAAGGTGGGGAGCAAGAATATGCTTTGTATACTTTATAAAAATCAGTGATGTCTGTAAGCCACACTAGGCCAGCTTCTCGCCATGAGATACTGCCACCTACAGTTAGCCACCCAAACCCGCTTTCTAGCCAAAGCACCCCAACCTTGTGTTCCCTTTTGGAAGGTTGCCAACCAAACATGGGTAGTGGCAGAGGGCCGAGAATAATACCAGGAGGCAGCTGAACGAGTGGTAGAGGGCCACTTGGTAGATGTTCAAGGTGAGGGCACAAGCGCTGCTGGCTGCTTCTGTGATTGATAAACTGTCAATTGTGTGTTACATGGCTTATGAACCTGCAGTTACAGTATAACTTTTTAATTTAAGGTTCATATTAAAATCTGCCCATCTTCTATCCGTGGCTTAAAAGCCACAGATAGAAGATGGGCAGAGCGCAAGTATAACCTGTGGAAAGCTGATCTCTTGTTGTTATAGAAGAAGAAAACTAAATGCAGAACAAGCACCCCAGTCCTATATCTAACTAGCAAGCTCATTGATCATGTACCCAAGGTAAGAGATATAGTCAAAAGATCAGATGGGTTGACTCTGTCTAAGTTGTAAATGAAGAATAATCCACGTTGCTGTCCTCTGGGCGGAGAAGGCTCTACCACCCCATTTGATACATTTTATCTCCATTACCGAGAAAAAGAGTTCGAAGTTGAATTAGGTGTAAGTAAATGAATACTTAAAAAGAGAATCACCAATGAAGACAAAGTAGTCTTTTGGTAGAAAATCAATGCAAGTGTCTTATGTATATATGTATGTGGTATTTCTATAGTACAAACCTAGCTAAAAGCCAAAGGACAGGAAGAAAATAATCAATTTCTCTGCACAAATTGAACTTGTCAAAAATTAAGACATTATCTTGGAACAAACAGATTCAAAACATATCTGACCAAAGGTTATCCTACTGCAGAATTCTTAATATGATGCTGGTGAGAAATTGATTTGCCCAGCAAACCAAGATAAGGTAAACAAGGGTGGACAAAATTGTGTATAACATAATCTTTTGAGGAAATCTCTGGAATTGTAATGTGTTTTAGAAAGATAAGATAATTGACACGTTTCAGCTCTGGCTGCAATCTGTGGCATGAGATTCTTCTCCAAATCCATTGTAGCCCCCAGATTCCTAACAAACTTTCGGATGGAGAGTGGTCTCACTGATGTGGCCCAAAGGCCCTCATTCCAGTCAGTTACTTCATTCCTCTTAAGAAATGTTTCAGACTTTTGTGGATTAAGATTTAAAAGTTTCTCTTACCAATTTTTAGTACTGAATGGAGGATGGAAAACCCAGGGCACTTACCTAACTTGACATCCTCCAGAACATGAATTCCATCTGTGTACATTAACACTGGCATTCCCATTTAAAGCAACAGAGAAGCGGAGGTGCTACATTAAGCTTGAACAGCAGGGGAGTAGAGGGCAAAGCCTTGCAGATCTCCCCGCTAAACAAGACTGACATGAGACATAAAAGCACCTAACTGAACTGAATGTGTTCTTTCCAATAAGATAAAATCAAATCCCGTGTCCTGCAATGAATGTGAAAATATGAAAGTCACTGGAGTTAGGTGTGATGGCCAATAGTATGAAAAGCAACACCACCATTCACACTCATTACCAGTTAATCTACTACTGAGACTACTAAAGTATTTGTTCTCATTCTGGCACAAACACCGTATTTGAAACAAGTGCAGTAAGGAATTAGATTCCACAAAATGCTGAACTGGGTTGTCACTTTCTTTCCTTTAACCTGGCACAAAAATGCAAAAGAGAAATTAGTTGACAATTGACTGGTTGGTCTGCTTTTAGAGAGGGTTTCTTTAATAGTGCTGACAGCTGAATTAAATGGCACTGGAACCTTACCTACCAGATCTGTTACTACCCTGACTTAGAGGGGGCTGTTAGACCCGGCATCCTTGTCATGGTTTTCCCATGAATTTTTGCCTTCAGACCTTCTGTTTTTTGCTGACTTAATTTTTGCTGGCCCTAGGTTTCAGGGCACTGCAGGGGTGTGGAATGTAATACAATATCCCTCACCTCCTTTAGCCCAGCCCTCTGGTGGCCTGACAACTCTGTTGCTCCGCCGCAGACCGTAACAACTGCGAGAAATCTCGGGGTCACTTTCGACTCGGACCTATCATTCGACCAACACGCAAAGAATGTTGCCGGCAGATGCTTCGGCCTAATCAGATCACTCAGAAAGTTTTTTGATTTCCTCCCTCTAGAGGCCAGAAAAACAGTTACAGTGGCCCTCATCATCTCTCGCCTCGATTACTGTAATGGCCTTCTGGCTGGGACGAAAAAATCTACTCAAACCAAACTCCAAAGCATCCTTCACACGGCCGCCCGACTGGTACTGAAATTACCACGCAAATCCTCTGCCTCTGCAGCCCTTAAGACACTGCACTGGCTTCCCCTACACAAAAGGATTCTTTTCAAAATTCTTACCATTGCCTTTCGAGCGTTTAATAAAACAGGCCCTCAATATCTTACCAGACGCTTCCCTCACTACGTACCCAGTCGACCCCTCCGTTCTGCACAAGAAAAACTCATGTCTCCCACCAGCTACAACTTGAAGACAAAAGGTGGAAAAACCCGAAATACCCTGGCCATCAAAGCCTGGAACAGCATGCCCTTTCATTTGAGACAACAGGTCCTGGAGAAACCCTTCAGAAAACTCCTTAAAACTTGGATCTTCAACCTCCCCGATGACTGGTCCAAAGCTGCCATCTAACCCGCCCTCTGCCACCCTGACTAGGCCATCTGGTTGTTTCAGCGCCATGATGCTCCCTCCGGAGCGACCGTTCGCGCTCTATAAATACCCTTCCAAATTTCCAAATATCTACTTGTCCATGGGGCAGGTTGCTTCATAAATGTGCTTGCCCTGTGTTAGAACCGGCTGTCTCTAGTTGGCAGAGGTATACACTTCTGACAAATAGGGACACACCTTTTCTAGTCAGGGCAAGGGGATCACACCCTTCGATAACCCCTGCTCACCCCCTTGGTAGCTTGGCAGAGCAGACAGGCTTATCTCAGAGGCTGTGTGTTAAGCAATTATGACCACATACAGTAATAAAGTGAATACACTACAAATGGACACGACACAGTAGTATTATAAAAATAAGTATTTTTATATAAGGCTTAGCACAAGACCAGATAACGACAGAAATGTACACAATCTTTATAAATACTCGGGGAAGGGAAAAAGGATAGTTCAAAGGTAGTTTCTTCTTTAGCACAAAAGTCTTTAGTATCAAAGCAACTCTTCTTCTTGGCAATACAGTTCTTAGCAACAGGGTAACCCACACGGGGGCTACACGACGTCGAGGCAAAGTTAATCCAAAGGTTCGGCGTCGACCGCGAGGAGCGCTACGTCGAGCCCGGAGTCACACGGACCCCCAACAACACACTACCTTTAGGGAAGTGAAGCACACGATGATTAGCGGCGTCGAGCAATCCGGCGTCGCGTCTTCGGTGTCGATCAGGCCTCAGCAGGCGTCGTCGATGATGCGATTGCACAGAGTGAGCAGCGCTCACGGCGTCGAGAGGGCACACAGTTGATGCGATCAGCAGCGGTGCAGACACGAGGTCCCTTGAAGCTAGAGCCGTACTCCCACTCACTGGCGTTGCTGCTGGCGTCGGTCGGGCCCGGCGGCTGGTCGTCGAGGAAGCGAGACACTGGGGCCGTTACCCACTACGTCGAGCTGGATTCGGCGACGTCCGTCGGCGTCGAGATTGCTGGTTCTTTCAGAGGTGCTGGATTCACAGGTTCCAGCAAATAGCACTTTAAGCAGATGAAGTCCTTTAGCCCTGTGACTTCAGCAGGAGACTGGCACTCTTCCAGTCCTTGGAGATTTTCTTAGCAAGCGTGAGAGTACACACACAGTTCCTCTCTCCTGGTTCCTTGGCAAAAATAAAGAAGCACTGCAGGATTCCCCCCAGCAAACAGCACACTGGCAGAAGGGGTAGGCAAGTCCTTAGATCAGCAGGCCTCTTGTCCTTGGTTACAGGGTTCCTTGTCAGAAGTGATCTGATTTCGTAGTTCAGGGGTCCTTCTCTTATACCCCTTTTCGGCTTTGATCCCTTTGTCCATGCAGGGGACTTTCCCAACATCCTGGGTCTGTTGTGGGTGGAGCCAGGCAGAAGCACCTGGCCTATTCACTGAGCAGGGCTGGGTCCTCAGACACCCAGCAGGAGGTGGAGCCAGCATTGACACTGGCAGGAGCAGAGCTATCGGCCTCCTGGCAGGAGGTGGGGCTAGGATCGTCCATGGCAGGCACAGAGCCATCAGCCGCTTGGCAGGAGGTGGAGCCAGCATTGTATCAGGCAGGGCAGGCTATCAGCAACTACTCTCCCCCTACTCTCAACGCAAATGTCCCACTCATCCCACACTGACTCATCCAGACCTCTAGAGCCACCCAGCTCCTGTCACACACACGCAAGACCAGCAGAAACCAGATATGGTTAGACAAGAAAATAGACACTTTCTAAAAATGCTATTTTCGAACCCAGAGTCCAAAAACCATCCACACCAACGGATGCGTAATTAAACCCCGAGCTCAGGGATACCAAACTCGACATTGGACCATGCTCCCCGAGCCAGATAGGATCATAGCGTTAATAATCCCGGCGGCCCATTCTACCCAACGGAGAGCAGGCTACCTCGCAATAGTGAAGAACGAAGATGGCTGTAATTCACTATTAGGACATGCCAACTTGGTCAGGCGTGTCCTACCTTACACTTACAATGCACCCTGCCCGTGGGCCTACCATAGGGGTGACTAACATGAAGTCAAGGGAAGGTTTGAGGGGCTGGCAAGTAGGTATACTTGCGCAGCCTGCGTGACAGCACTAGGCTGCTCGTGGGTCTCGCAATGACCGACCCGTAGACATTCTTTTACGAGGCCGCTCCTGTGGGTGGCACAACACGTGCTGCAAGCCCACGAGCGGCATTTGTATTTACAAGCCCCGGCACTCCTGGTGCACTAGACTAGGGACTGACAGTAAACCAAATAGGCCAAACATGGATACAATAGATACATCAATTTAACATAGGGAGCACTTGCGCTGTGGCACTGATCAGCAGTGACACCGCGCCCAAAGCATATACCAGCAAAACATCGTAAAACAGTGGAGGCAAACAGAAAAAATGGAGGAGAGACTCAAGCCAATGATGTCAGGTCTAACACCCTGTAATAAAATCCACTTGTCCCTTTCGTGCCTTGTAGTGTAGTGACACATTATGGCAGCAATCTCACTTTGTGATTAAACAAAAAGGACTAGCTTAAGTTGACCAAAGTGTTACAGTACTCAAATTAGTTCTGTCACGGGCACCTTGTTGGTGTATTCATGAATCCCTCACCCACCAACCTAGTTGGTGGCATGCTTCATCATCGGGCCCACCCAGTGACACCTAGTATGTCCCGGGTGTGCTACGACGCCTGATTACAGCGGAGCTGGTATATTGCTGATAGGTTGGGTGAGTTGTGATTTAAAACGGCTTGGTGGTGGTCCCAGTACCCGTGGGTAAATTACATTTTAATAACTGGGCTGTCAACAGCGGTTAAAAGTAAGGCTACAGGACGCGTAAGGGTGGCGAGTTACTGCCCCCTGCGTCCTTCAGATGGTCGACATGTTTCAGCCAGTGCCTTAGAGTATTCTGGCTTTCCTCAGGACCGATTTTTAAAAAGGTGTGGTGAAATAAAACAGACTAGTGTTGTGGTTACAGCCGTTTTAAATCACAACTCACCCAACCTCACTGCACTCTCAGCAATATACCAGCTCCGCTGTAATCAGGCGTCGTAGCACACCCGGGACATACTCGGTGTCACTGGGTGGGCCCGATGATGAAGCATGCCACCAACTAGGTTGGTGGGTGAGGGCTTCATGAATACACCAACAAGGTGCCCGTGACAGAACTAATTTGAGTACTGTAACACTTTGGCCAACTTAAGCTAGTCCTTTTTTTTTAATCACATATAAACCCTAGGGGACTCAGACTAGCTACCTAGTCCTCTCTCTCCCTCTTGTTATACGCAGCAATCTCACTTTGCCATTGCCAATCAGTGCTAAAGTGTTTGTGCTCTCCCCTTAAAACATGTTAAATTGGCTTACACCTAATTGGTATATTTAACTGTGGCGGAGTACTGTCGCCCCACTGAACAAAAGGAAAAATAAAATGATAATAACTATTGATATTATAATTTTATTTTTCCTATATACTTAAGTGGCTCTCGGGCAGGGCGAGGCTGGCAGAGTAGGGAGAGGAGTGGGTTTCACTCCTGAAGTGCACAGGACTGTGTGGCCAGCCCTCTTGGGCTGGCTAAATAGTCATGCGCACTTTGCATCTTACCCACCAGGCTTCATTACACAGCCCGGTGAGGAACATGCAACCCTCCCAGTCCCCGTCTGAGAGCCGATCTACGGTGCTCAGACCAATCACAAGGCTGCATTGCAGCGTTGTGATTGGCTATGGGGAGGCTGGGAGGACGCCTACTCCCTCCTGCTGGCCAGAGTGCAGGAAGATGTCGGAGGAACGGAGGATGAAGGAGAGGCAGTGGCCATTTCAGGTAAGTGGCTTTTTTTTTGTTTTCTTTTTGTGTTCCCACACCCCGCCCCACTACCCGGGTCCGGTAGCAGCTGCTACTGATTAAGACCTGTTAAGGCAGGAAGTAAAGAAACCACCTGACTTTTACCTTTGAAAACTGTAAACAGTCCTTATCTACTTCCTTGTCTTTCACTTCAAAGTCATAAAGTGCTTTGCATTGAGGTGGGAGCTCAGGTAAAGGCTTGATGATCTGGTCAAAGTTGGTGGGAAAAAGTCATGGACACTGTTGATCTTGCCTTGGTACGAGTTTTTATCAACTTGGTGGCACAGGATGATGATATCACCCTTGTTGAACTTGAGAACATGGGGCTCTTTGCCCTCATAGTTGTACAATGCTGTGGCACACAGCAACGGAGGTACACCCTAAAAAGAAGCATAAGTACATTGTTAAATAAAGGAGCTTCACTCTGTGTCTCATCTGTGCATAAAATGAGTGAAGGCAGGAAGTGTGGAGCCATCAAGATCAACGAGACACCATCCTTATCAGCAACTTCTCATGATGAAAGGTTTCGAAATCGCACTCAAACGGAACACATACTTGCAGATTAAAAATGTAAAAATCTAGTTTTTTTGATAGGTAGGTAAACAATCATTTTAAAAAATAGATTAGCATGTTATAAGCATATTGACGAATTGTTGAATGATTGACAAATTTACAAATAACTTTGTATTTCTGAGGTGTCAGTTTGCACAAAAATGGATGACCTTCACAGATTACCTTTTGTGGAAAATGTATGAAACCCCTTCATAGTGCCTAGAAGCTTCATTGAGTTATTGTGACCATACAATTCTGCCTTACTACCAAAGATGTGGCCTAACGGCTAGAGTGGTCAACCTCGAAGCTGGGGAACCGGCTTTGAGTCTCGACAGAGACGCTCAACATCCTGTGAATCTGGGCGAATCACTTAATCTCACCATAACTAACCCACCCCCAAAATATCCTTTGACAATAACAAGCAGAAAATACCAGCACTTCTTGTGTACTATAAGACTGCTCTCCTATGCTCCCGCTGAGTAGGAAATGAAAGTAGTCCCCACAAGAACATATAAGCACCTACAGTGTAAGGAAACTAGTTGTCCGGTGCTCCTGAGCAAAAAACGGAAGGGATGTGTCGGGAGCACCAACCAATGAGGAGCCAGAAAAGAACACTGACACAGGAGTGAACCTATGGAAAGCAGTATGCGGGGTCACATGCCAATGGTAAATACAACAGGTCTTGCAGACAGCGCATGCATGCTGGCGTTTGACCTAAAAAACGGCTTGTGTATGGGATGCTACGACGAACGATGCACATCATGGGCAAAGTGACAATGATTAACCTGACTTGCCCGGGTATAATAATCACTGTCACAATGGGAACGCTGTGTGCTTGCTTGGGGTATAGGTGTTCCTAAGATCGGACTCATGTTGCTATTCTATGTTGGAGGCGGAGGATTGAGCCTAGTTTCGACTTGCAGGTTTGCAAAGTGGCTGGTGTATTCAACAGAGTCATCACTCTTGCATTGTAGAGAAAAAATGGAACTCTCTGCAGTGCTCTGTTCTCCTTAAGGTGGAGACAGATAGTTGTGCATTCAAATGTATGAACACAACTAGTTAACAATAAAATGTCCCCATGCGTAACCGTAGTTAAAATGGGTGAAATATGGGGATGGGCTAATTGGGTTTTGATAGTTCAATTTGAGATTACTGCTGGAAAGTTTGAGTTCAGTGTGGGCGGGAGGATAACAGGAGAAGGTTCTATTCACACTAATGTTTCTTAAAGTTGTTAGTAGCAAAGCAGGTTGCTATATAAGCAGAAAGCATAACCTAGTTATATGTCTGAGGGATTCGGAAATTGGGTGAGGTGAGGAGAGACCCTAGTGTTTAAATATATGAAGTGGAATGTACGGGGTCTTAACAACTGCAGACATGCATTTGCAATGCAACGGGTCTCGCATTTGCAAGACTTAAAGCTATTGCTTTCTTAAACAAAAAAGCGGGTCCCTGCACAGTAATGAAAAAATAATGATGAAAGTGGGCATTGTGCTAAAATATAAAGCACGGTGCCTGTGCATATTTAGGTTATGTGCAAGGCGGCCCGTGAAGCTGGCGCCATAATTATTTAAAAAAACATGAAACCGGGTGCTGTGCTGGTGATAGAATATCACTATTACAAAACGAAAGAAGTAGTCCCTAAATGAAACGCGCAAACACTTGCAGCGTTTCAAAACTGTAGTTGGCCGGTGCTCATTTTCTGGAACAGAAGTGATGCATCGGGAGCGCCATTGAATAACGAGCCAGGCAAGAAGAGCAACGGAAGAGTAAGCCAGTCGCAAGCAGCAGGCGGTATTACACTATCTATACTGCTTACACCAGGTCTTGCAGACAGCGTATGCACTCTGCGTAGGGTCGACCTAAAAATCTGATGCATTCTTTTTGCAGAGCAACAATTCATTATTTATCCATGAAAAGAACAATAATAAGAGAAATGTAAGGCCTTCCTATATCAGCTCAGCGATGTCCTCCATGTTCTGTTTTAAGCAGGCTTCAATTTGAATTTTGATATTTGCACCCCTGAGCTTAGAATGAAAGGCATGAAACTACACACTCCAGACTCCAAAGGCACCTAAGTACGGAACATAACAGCTGAGGTTTCGACTTGCTTATTAACAAGTCTGCATAAAAACTTCAATGACTTTCCAAAGCAAGGGCTGTTGAATTGCCAAGTGTGTGAGCAGCACAAAATGCTGCAGACCTACCTTCTTAAGCAACAAACACGTACCTTAAGTTGGCAGGGTATGCCCAGACATGGGTCCCATGCTCACTCTGCCCCTGGATTCAAGCTAGCCTGGCTGATGAGGGTTGTTTCCCCGAAACCGATCCCAGGATGCTTGTTTCCGGTCCAGGGAAGACCTGGCTTGGCAGTTCGGGCTGGACTATTCCCATGAGGAATAGGGTCAAGGCTGATTTGCTTATGGTAGGGTCTGCACTGTGGTGGCGAAGTGAGTTATAGAAAGATGATGGAGTCAACCCAGATCTGTGACTGGGGGTGAGTGTCTGAAAAGTTTCAGCGCTCCTTCCATCATCTTCTTGTGTTTGCTTTGTTCGTCCTTAGTTGGTGGGGTATGGCCAGGCTTGGGTCCCTTGCTCACTTTGCCACTGGATTCAAGCTAGCCTGGCTGATGAGTGGTGTTATCCCGAAACCATGCACAGGATGCTTGTTAACAGTCCAGGGAAGACCTGGCTTGGCAGTTCCGGCTGGATTATTCCCATGAGGAAAAGGGTCAAGACTGATTTGCTTATGGCTGGGTCTGAACTGGGGTGGCAAAGTGAGCTAAAGAACGATGATGGATTCAACCCAGATCTGTATACTTCAGTGTCTGAAAAATGTCAGCGCTCCATCCATCATCTCCTTGTGTTTGCTTAATTACAAGAAGGGCATACTGTAGTATTCTGTGTATGTGCCCTTATGGCACTGATAGTTGGAACCCTGTGTGTTGGGAGTTCCGAGGTTCTTGTGGAATGTTGACTGCTCTCTGGCAGTTGGATGCTGTGCTTCGAGGCTGTCGCTGTGCTGCTCTTGAGCTGATTAAACCTACTCTCAGCAACCATCGCCTGTGACTCGTTATTCACATACTACAGAAATGTGGCGACGAGGATGGGAGCATGAAACGGACCTACTGCTTTACCTCGTCATTGAAGGAGAATCCTGAGTGAAGGTCGGTGCCTGGCGCCGGCAAAGAAGAGGAGTCGCGTTGAGGGAGAAGAGCGGAATCCACAGAAGGAGCCTGCCCTGATCGGAGCGCACGACGAGGGACACCTTCAGATAAGTGTTCCGACTTGTTTTCTTTGCGCGTCCATCTGGGGGCGGAGAGCTGCAGTGCAACGGTCGTGGTTGGCGCTGTGGAGCGTGTGGTTGGCAGCGCAAGGCACGACGACCCGGCGGCCATTTTGACGACGACGCTTGTGGTTGGCAACGCGAGTCCACGCACGCAGCGGCCATTTTATCGCCTGAAATCTACGTGGTTGGCAAACCACGGACAATCTCTGTTGCGCTATATGTTGTGGGACAGCTGATCAACTGAGCTTACTGCTGTATGCGCAAAAAGGCATCAACAGAGCTTACTGTTATATGCTATACGCTGTCATAGTACTTTTAACAACCCTCTTCTCCATAACGCGTTACTTCTATATTCACAGTCAATTGTTGATAAAATTTCATTCAAGGGACGCTGACAAGTGGAAAGAACCAGTCCTTTGACTTCCACTCTTTCCGAGATTGTCCACTGGAGGGTGCTCACGAGCTGTGGCTAGCAGAACGAACTCAGTACGCCATCACTGAGCGAGACACGGGCGACCCCGCTCCGCTCCCATCATTGCTGGGGGGCCGAGGGGGCCCAGGAGAGAGACACGGAGCGAAACCGGAGCGAAAATCACCGAAAATCACCACCTGATTTAGCTACACGGAGCGAACTGGGGACACTGCACTTACTCTTCCAGACCTGCTAACGGCTCTGCCTGACAGCTTGACCACGCCGGATTGGAGGAGCGGCTGCGGCGTGCAGTGTGGGTAGGTGCGAGCGCAGTTGACCAGGGGCCGAGGCCGAGGGCTGTGCGCTGTGACAACAGCACCTCACCGCCACTGCCCACTGCGAGCCTGCTCCACCCTAAGCCCCTCTAAGCCCAGCAAGCTGAAGCCATACGATAAGAGAGGAACAAGACCCCGAGGTCTGAGGTCTAAGGAGCCAAAGTTGCTGCAAAGTTACAGCAGAGTGCTACAGAGTGCCGCCTGCTGGTGGTGTGAGCGCTGCCTAAGCTCTGCGGAAACAATACCGCCAAGCAGGGGAGGGGGGGTTGTCATTCTCGCCTCTTGGCCACCCCTAAGAACAGACGGTGGTCCGTGGACTGTGGACTGTGCACTGCGAACGGTGGACTGCGCAATCAAACCGCATTTGAAGAGGTAGGGGGCTTGTTGCTCACATATACTTTATTGATTTCTGAGCTTTGGGACGGTGGGTCGGTGGAACAAGGCGGAAAACTACCATACCCATAACCCATTGCCCATAGCCTCCAGCCGCCAGGAGAGTTCAGGAGAGTTAATGAGAGTTAACAATTAGATCAGTAATAGACTTGGAAATCGACTTGGATTAAACCGGGATTGGGACACTGGTCAACACACCCCGCAGATCTGTAGGTTCATATATAATTCAATCTGCAGTGCTGCCCATGAGGGCAGCGGTTCAACCGGATTAACCTGTTGCGTGTCTTTTGCGAACACCACAATAGCACTTACTGCGCCAACCCCCTGACGGCAGCTGTTCCACCCAAGGATTCAGACGGGCTTGGGAGGTGGTACAGGAAGCGGAGCGGACACGGCAGGGGAGGGAATACATAAATCAAAATAACAAAAGGGAATGAGGTCGGGGAAAACACGCACAAACCCTCCCAAGAATCCAAGGAGAAAAGCCAAGGCCAAAACCAAATCTCCTGCCGACTCAGTGGACGGAAGCACATTAGCTCAGCTAATTCCGCCCGTATATCCGATCTTCAGCAATGTGAATATGAACCACACTGGCAGATTTGCCTTTCTGAAAGATCCTGCAACAGCATTTTACGCACTACCTAATACCCCAACAGGCTTGCAAAAACCAATGTCACCAACTGAAATGAGGCCAGCTGGACCAACAACACAAACAGCACCAAGGACTCCACAGAATGCCCAAATCATGAATACTGATAAGGCCAACGTAATAGAGGAGACACATAAGCGCACAAATGCCAGTCTTGTGAAAAACATCTTCCAATTTCAAGCCCAGATACACAAGGAGAATAAAAAGGTTAACAAAATGTATAATACAACCCAAGGGCAAGCAAAGGACAAGTCAACAACAACCCACACAGGATCACCTAACATCTCAGGTGGCCAGCATGAAGGAAATAAAACAAGCTCTCCGCAGGAAAAAAAAAATGATGAGAATAAATACGACCAAGCTTTAATAACACCACTAATGCCATCAACATCATTAACAGCAAACTATGTTATATCCCATGAGCAATCAATAACGGAATGCCACCTAGACCAGTTCAACAATGACGCCTGCAACAATTCAGACACAAGCATGTATGAATTGGCACAAAAGGTGTCTCCACACAGTCATTCAACCCCTAGACCGGACCAAGGCACGAGCCTAGTATTGACCAAATCCACAAAGACGATAAAGATAAAGGATTTAAACCTCTGCTGGCCAACTCAACCACTGATCCATAACAAAGGAAGTACTAAGACACATGGAACCTTCCCCGACAGCTTAACAACTGAAAGTACCCAAGAAGGGCTGAAAACCTGCAGTAAATCAATCGCCCCTGGAATTGAAACACAAGAAATAATTGGAAGCAAACTTGAGGGACAAAAAAACCCCAGCAAAGGAACCCATACCGGAAGGACAAACCAAGGAGCAACAGTAACTGGTTGGGGTACTAAAAACCCCTCATTACAGGAGCCGCCAAGCAAAATCATAGTAGATATATCCAGCGGAACGAACCAAGAGGTGGATATCATTCCACTAATAGACTCATCGCATGTGACTCACAGTGACGCACAGGTAGACTCCTCAATCATAGAAATCTCAAGTGTTTCAGCTGCCCCCAACGCAGCAACAACGAAATCTCCTGAAATACGCCGTGAAATAAGGCATATAACAAAAGAGCAGTACAATGATTTAACACCTTCAAAGCAAGCTTCACATGGACTTTCACCTGGCAGCTACGTTGAAGAACAACCCCGGCAAAAAAGAGGTCATGACATTGGCGAAAACCTGGAATCCATAATCACATTACATAGTGCACTAGGGTGCATATTGGAAACTTCAATCAAAACCCTCAATATGCAATCTGATAAACTGGATATTCAAATACACCTAATGAGCACAATGGCGGAATACATAGCTAACATAAATAAAAAACTAGATGATATGGCCAGCGTTTTCACGATCATTAAGGACCAGACCCGACCATGGGTACAATCCCAAACCTGCACTTGCCATCCAATATTGGAAAAATTAAAGAATTTGCCATCGATACTCACAGATATACTTCAGGAATGCAAACACGCAAATGGTGGTGACAATAACACTCCAATTGAATGTGACCTCATCTCCTTTGAAAATTTCAAGATTCTACAAAACGAACATGCGGACCAATCAAAAGATTCAGTAAAGCAAATACCAACTGAAAAAACCGCACTGCATAAGCTGCAATTGAAATCTGTCGACACAACAGAGGAACCAGAAGCTATCAGCGTAACATCCCTTATCGTACAAAACAATGACCACAAACAACTAGGACCACAATCACTAATCCGAGATGGGTCAAATCAAAATGATCAGAAATGCCTAACCAAGAGGCAAAAAAAACGGGCAAGGAAGATCAGAAATCAGCGGTCAAACTGCCCACCAGCCAATAAACAATCATTGAAAACATTCCCTATCTTTAATCAGGCAAAACCCAAACTAAAGCTGGAACCGGGCGCCATAGGGAGGAAACATAATCCATTACTTAAAACACAGACAGGACATACAAACTATAAAGACAACGAGGATAGTCAAATACGACCGTGGACTAGTCCCAAGGCCACATTTCAAACTGCAACAAAAAAAAAGTCGTCACAAATCGAGGGAGTGGGACCAATTAAAAACGCAGAAGCAGGGAATGCTAGTAATGCGGAACCTTGGAGTGCAACAACCGCTGCAAATATCACTGATAATAGCATGGATCGAGGGTCAGGAGCAGCCACCCATCTAAACAAAACTCAAGATAATCTTCAGGACGAATCCCGAAAAACGGAGTCCGTTCACAAACAAACATGGTGCACCACTCCTGATGACAAAAGGTATCCCTCAAACAAGGCTGAGCAAATGAATAGATATGATCTACGTAACCAGAAACCTCACCAGGCTGCACTTAAAGACACAAACAAAAATCAAAAATATATCCCCCCCATTCGGGTCCCATTTCCAAGCACTAACGCAACCATAGGGAAAAGTATCATCATTCCGCCTGACCACCAAACTGCGGGGAAAAGTGACCAAAAGTGTCCTAGGCAAATAAGAACAAAGGCTGACAGTCATAAGGATGCCCAACCAAAACTTACAATACACATTGGCACTAATGGTACTCAAGCACTTCATGAGATTGCAAATGTGGAAAGAATAGGTCAATGTCCTAGACCAGTGATCACATCTAGTGGGCACCACAGAGAACAGGCGGGACCCAACAGATTAGCTGACGAGGCACAAACCACGACAAATAGGCCACTAGCACTTACTCAGAAAGAAACGTACAATGAAATAGGGCAATACCTTCACCTTAATGCAGAGGCTTACAACGATCAGAAATCTGCCACTAATGAAACAGCTCAGATCAGCAGCAAAGCACCCTTTGAGAAGCAGCCAGACACAGCGGGGAAGATATTGTTCATCCCCGGCTACGAGCCCCAAGGCACCCTAGACTACCTAAACCGAGGGAATATTCTCCACCTCACATCCTCCATTTCCAGTCTAACCCACCTAACGTCGGCTGACCTATTATCAATCGAATTCATCACGTTAGGAGAGAATGCCTCTAGGGAAGGCACACTTACTACCTGGAGGAGCTTAGAAGTGACAAAAAGCATTCTTGCAGAAGTAAATAAATTTGAAGAGTGGGGAATATCTCTGAAAGAACAATCAAAAAAGGGCTACCCGTCACCATTGCTAAAAAGATCTAGGAAAAGAGAAGACTACACCATTCTGACCACTCATTCAATTCTACACGGTGCCAGGGGGGCAGAAACATCAACTAATAGTTACCAGAGACAAATGCAAGCCATTAATGACAATTGAATCAATTACGAGGCCGGTAAAACTGAAGAAAATGTTATAAAACTGCTCTCATGGAACATCGCAGGAGCAAAAAATATCCTAAATCAAAGCAGGAAAACAGCTACCTGGGATCAATACGATATCATAGCGCTGCAGGAAACTTGGTCAACTGAACCAATTGATGTACCGGGAAGATTATGTTTCCATGAAAAGGCGACACGCTGTCAGCGCTACGGCCGCGCAAGGGGAGGTCTATCTATTTACGTTTCCACCTCATTAAATATCAATGTCTCGCAAATGCCGGCTTCAGCAATGGATATGCAAATCATCAAGCTGGAGAGCACAATCAAACGTGTGCTAAGGACAATTGTCCTAATCAATATATATGCCCACCCGAAAAAACAGCAAAAAAAAGATCTGTTCCAACGTGTAGTTAATGTTGTAACTTCCATCCGCTTAGATCACCCAAGTTGGGAGATAATTGCTACGGGCGACTTTAACTCCAATCTTTTGCATCAATCGGAGGAAGAGGACAATATCTTAGTGGTAAACGAAATCTGGAATGTCGAATCTCAGGAGATTATATCGCCCATGAGATCAGACCAACTGGGTAAGCAACTGGTTTGGGACCTGAAACGACTCGATATACGGGTATTAAATGGAAGATCGAAGCACGACAAGCCGCCAGCTGCTACATACATAGGTCATAATACAAACTCAACTCTGGACTACACATTAATAACATTGCCCCTAATGAGCTTGGTCAAAAAATTTCAAATAATTGGTACTCTAGACAGTGATCATTCCATGCAACACATTGAAATGAAACTAAGCTCCCCTAGGTATACAATGGCTCCAAAAATACCAGGTCAATTATCAACTTACAACCTAAAGCGGCTTAAGTGGACAAGCAAAACACTATTCCAAATAGCGCTGGATGCCAAGAACCTATTACAAATGGTCATGGCAGAGAATGATCTTTGTTCTGAAACCTGGACCAACTTTCTAGAAAGACTGCCAAAATCAAGCAGCAAGCCCAGGAGCCATAGCAGTCCCACGACCAAAACCAAATTTTCAACAACCACCCTAGTTATGAAGACCCGTCTCCAAAAGCTCACAAGACAGGTACAAGGTTCAAGGACAAACCAAAGCACCTGGCAAGAAGTTCGGTTGATTAGGAAAGAATACAAACAGTTAGTATGGAGGGAAAAAAAGAACAAATACAATGACTTTTGGTCCAAATTGATGCATAACATTAAAAAAGCAGATTCTAGAGCATTCTGGATGCAAATCAATGCAATCAACAGAGCAGTACAACCTACAAGCATGACATGCGTCCCGGAAAATCTTTGGGTCCAACACATAGTGGATACATTCGCGGTAAAACCATTGGAGCACCAGGCCATGTTGACCACAACAACACCTGAAATTACAAGAACTAGGGTCAAGGAAAGCAAATCCTCTTCCAGTCCCAGAGCCACATCTAATGGCAAGGAGGGCTTGGACCAATCAATCTTGTTAATTGACGATCAACAAATATGTTCCATAATAAAGAAAGGCAAGCAAGAGAGCGCACCGGGGCCAAATGGCATCCCGCAGGCAATATACAAAGAGGACCCTGAATTCTGGGCGCGCAAATTTAATCTTCTATTCAAGTCCATTAGCAACTCAGGTCGGGTGCCTGAAAGTTGGAGGGGGGCCATCATCAACCCCATCTATAAAGGCGGAGATCGGAAAAATCCATCAAATTACCGCTTAATTGCCCTGATTGATGCAGAGGCAAAATACTATGCATCCCTGGTGCTAGCCGATCTGGTACAGTGGTCTGATATGAATAGCAAGGTTCCGTTAAATCAGACCGGGTTCCGTCGCGGAACTGGTACAATGGCTAATGCAATGGCGCTGTGCATGATTGGCGAAAGCAGTCTACTTAACCATCGGGAACTGTATACCTGTTTTGTTGACTTTAAAGCGGCATTCGACCGTGTCAATAGAAATTTGCTATGGGCCAAACTGAAAAAGCAGGGCCTGCCGGAGTCAATCCTAATGCCGATTATCGACCTGTATAGCAACACCTGGATGCAGGTAAAAATCAACAATGGGCAAAGGCTAACCAGGAAGATACACACCTTTGATGGGTTGAAGCAAGGTTGTGTGCTGGCTCCCCACCTTTTTAATTTATTCATGGCCGATTTAACATCAAGGCTCGATTTGGTCAATGCCCATCCGCCTCGGCTGGGCACGCTTCGTGTAACCCACCTATCTTACGCCGATGATGTGGTCCTATTAAGCCAGACACGAATAGGCCTGCATCGGCTACTACAGGAGCTGACCCGCTACACAAAACAGAATATGATGGAAATAAATTGCGCAAAAACAAAAATCATGGTCATAACCCGACGCCATAAACCGCCACAAACATTTACCATAGACAATGTCAAACTTGAAGCGGTGGGAAGTTACAAGTATCTCGGAATACTGCTGGATAAGCGTCTTAACTTCCAGGCACAGTTCACCAGCATGGAAAAGAAGGGCATGGCCCTAATGCACGCCTTCACGAGCTTAGCTACTGAACTCAAGGGTCCTTTGGTCTCGCCACTGCTAACAATAATGAAAGCCAAACTTATTCCCACGATAGCTTATGGGAGCATACTGCACCATGGCAAGAGTGCACAACTTTTGGATAAGGTGCAAATGAGAATTTACAAGCGCATCTTTGCGCTACCAAGTGAAGCATCCCCGGCCCAGGTAAGACTGGAACTGGGCCTGAAATCTCAAGTGCTACTGAGGAAGTACGAGACCATAAAATTCTGGTATAATGTCTGGATGCACCAAGAGATCATGATCTATCGTGCTATGTGGGAAACCATCATCAAATGTCCAAACTCAAATTACGCCAAGTACCTCAAAACTTCATTGGAAACAACAAACCTGATTGAACTCTGGGAAACCAAGCTCCAAGTACCTTTATTCAAACAGGTGGTCAGGAAGGCAGCCATCAAACACTCATTGTTGGATGACAAAATAGCTTTCAGTCTCAGGTCACATGCCTGGATGACTATCCAATCATACAAAAAACTAGTGCCGGCACACTACCTGGACCTGACCTTCTCGCCTTATATCAAACATAAATATCTTAATATAAGGCTGGGTAGTTTGCCAACCAGCGCCGAGCGTCCTAAGTGGAAGCCCCAAGAAAGTGAAGGGTGTGGTCTATGCGGTGCAGCAAGGCAAGACTTTATCCACCTAATTTGCATCTGCCCGGCTCTCATAGAGGAACGTCGGAATTGGTTGAAAGCCAAGTTCAACCAGTTTGGAACACGTACCTGTAGATCTGCGATTATAAAAACATTATGCACCACAGACCCCCAATTTATTTGTAGATCAATCAAATTTATCGAACATTTTGAGAAAAAACAAAGATTATAGGCAAAATCTTGAACATGGAAATTGTTATTCTTTACTCTAGAAAGACACTTGTTTTTATTACCAATTCTAAATTTTATTACTCTCACATCAGTGTGTTTTTAGTATATTATCATATCTGTATTTTTGTAATGGTTTTAATTAACTATACAATAAAGTTTCACTGGTCATTCAAGGGAAGCCAGCAAAGCGGAATCATTTAATCCTAAACAAGTCTCCTCCTCTGCATCGTGTTTCGTTGTCTTACAAGTCTGCATTTTGAACGTTCTAAGGGAGAATTGTTCTTCAGTTGGCACAGCGACATCAAAAGACTTGTTTTTTTTTTATTTCTTTTTCCTTTCTTGTTCTATTTACTTTGTCAAGCGATGCAGTCTGTTTCGCCTCCACCGCCTTTCCTGGAAACTCCAGGGAATCCGCCAATTATTTGGAGGAAGTGGTTTGACGCCTTCGAAACATACCTTGGTGCAATAGGCGCGTCTAGATACCGCGCAGAAAGGAAGAAATGTCTTCTATTGCATTCTTTGGGCTTCGAGGGTAGGGAAATCTTCAAACACTTACCTCCTATTGCAAGGAACAATGAAGATGACTTCGATGACTATGTTGAGACAAGGATGAAATTGGAGTTGAGGTTTGACGTGAAACCTAGCCTCGTTGTGATCAGGCATAAGTTTTTCAAAAGAGATCAACTCCCAGGCGAAGATGTGGAAACCTATGTATCCACTCTGAGACAATTGAGTGCTGAGTGTGAGTTCGAAGGTTTCAGAGAACAGTTGATCAGGGATCAATACATCTGCAAGTGCACGGACAAGTCGATACAACAGAAATTGCTCACGTTAGGGAATCCTACTCTGGAAGAAGTAATCCGCACTGCAAAAAGCATTGAGTTGTCGAAGAAAGAAGTTAAAGAACTTGAAAGGAAGAATGAAGAAACAGTCTCCATTGTGAGGTCCAAGGAGAACAGAGAGTCCAGAACTGGTCCTGGTCAACAACCTGTTGAGAGGAACTCTTCTTCTTATCCACAACGCTATGATAGGAATCTGTTTTCTAGACGTGACATTTGTTATAGATGTGGGAATCCCTCTCATAATAAGGATAATAAGTTCTGTCCGGCTAGGAGTGCTACTTGCCGCACTTGTGGAAAATTTGGTCATTTTGCCAAAATTTGTCAAAATCCTAGGCAGGGTAATATGAGTTTTGGTAATAAGCCACAGAGCCAGGTCAACACCTCTGGAGTAGGTTGTGTTACAGAATCCAATGATAACTCCAGCAGGGGGGAAGATCACATTAGTACCATCCAAGATGACCTTAGAGATATGGTTGTTGTGGTTCAGGAGGGCGAAGTTTCTGTTGATGTATCTACCAAAGTCGACAAAGACATGGTCATAGCTGTGCGTGATGATGGGGTCATTGTTGGTGACCCTGCGGATTGTGTTGATCCATACGAAAATTTCGGTGTGGGTGAAAAAGTAATTTCTTTATTAGTAGACTCAGGAGCAAGGGTCACTATGATCACCCAAGAACTATTTAATGAGACTTGGCCAGGAAGAAAACTTGAACCTCCCGACAGAGCTCCTTTGTCCTTTGAGGGGCGCAGAATAGCTTTGGATGGGTATTTTGAGGATATCATTCAGTTCAGGGGGAGGAAAATCTTTGGGAAAGTTTATGTGGCTTGCAAGGGTCTTAACATTTTGGGGTGGTTCCATGGTGGTTTGTTTCGGTTAATATTAAGACCTGGTGCAAGAGAACAGGTGGGAATGGAAGACGATGTTTTAATTCCTGAGAGTTTGGCAGTTGTAGAAACTGATGACTATGTAGTGGGTTTGGCAATTAAGTTTCCTTCAGTTTTTAGTAAAGGCCTTGGAACAATTAGTGGTTTCGAGCACGAAATCAGAGTTAAGGAAGGGGCCATTCCAGTCAAGCATAAAGTAAGGGGTGTCCCTTTCAGTGTCAGGGACAGTCTTGAAAAGGAACTCATGGATTTGTGCAAAAAGGGTATTATTGAACCCATCGAGTCATCGTTGTGGTTGTCTCCCCTTGTTGTTGCAAGGAAAAGGAATGGAGATTTACGTGTCTGTGTCGACTTACGCAGCCTTAACAGAAATATCTGGGTTGACTCGCACCCTTTGCCCAAGATCACTGATTTATTGTCTCTAACTAGGGGCGCTAGGTGGTTCACTAAGTTGGATTTAGCATCTGCTTACCACCAGGTGGTGTTGAGTGAGTCTTCTAGGCACCTAACTGCCTTTGTTTCGCCTTTTGGCAGCTTCCAATACTGTAGAATGCCCTTTGGTCTTGCCTCTGCGGCAGCAGTTTTCCAGAGATTGATGAGTCAGATGTTCAAGGACACTCCCGGAGTGATCGTTTTCCAGGACGATGTCTTAATTTTTGGGCAAAGCAAAGGGGAGCATGACGTCTCTTTGGGTCAGGTTTTGGGCATTATGCAAAGTAAAGGTGTTGTTCTCAAAAGGGAGAAATGTGTTTTCCTTAAAGAAAAAATGGAGTTCCTTGGGCATGTAGTCTCTCACAAGGGGGTTGAACCACGTCCAGGGTTAGTTAAAGCCATTGTCGATGCTTCTCCTCCTTTGGATAAACCTGGTTTGAAATCTTTCATAGGGTTGAGTGAGTTCTACTCTAGATTCATCAAGGGTTACGCGTCAAAAATTCAACCTTTAACCAACATGCTCAAGAAAAATGTACCTTTTGTGTGGGATGAGAATTGTGATGAGATTTTTCGTTGGATCAAGTCTCAGCTAGTGAGTGACAGTGTTCTCAGAGCTTTTGACCCCAATAAGGAGTGTGTGGTGACTGTTGATGCCAGCGGGTTTGGTCTTGGGGCTGTGCTCACCCAGAAGAATGGTCAGGTTGACAACACCATAGCGTATGCGTCAAGAGTTTTGCGTGGTGCAGAAATGAATTTCTCGGTCATCGAGAAAGAGCTATTAGCCTGCTGGTGGGCGGTCAGGAAATTCAATTCTTTTCTCTGGGGCAGTCATTTCACTATTCGCACTGATCATAGTCCTTTGGTCTCAATTTTGTCTGGTGAAAAGATTAAAGAGCATACCCCTAGAATTTCTAGGCTGTCAACCAAGCTCCTACAGTACGACTTTGACATTACTTATCTGCCTGGAGCAAAAAATGTCAGGGCAGACTATTTTTCACGTTTTCCTATCTCTGGGAATGACTCCGAGGTTGAGAGAGAAGATGATCAAGAGGATTGTTTTGTTGCGGCATTGGACTTGGAAGGCATGTGTGCTGTGAATGAATCTGAGTGGAAAGGAGAATTGGCAAAAGATGTTATCCTTGCTCGTGTCATTGAATTTTTGAAGTCTGGTTGGCCGAGGGAAAAGTATGTCTCTGGACCATTTCAGACGTATGTTAAGATTGCTGAAGAACTCACCGTAGAGGATGGTATTCTTTTGCGTTGTGGTAGGCTGATTCCTCCGGAGAGTTTGAGGGCACGACTTATGGATGGTGCACATGAGGGTCACTTAGGGAAAACTTTCACTAAACGCAGGTTGCGAGATGTCTTTTGGTGGCCTCAAATGGATGCTTGTGTTGATTCGATGATTGATGGTTGTGTCATATGCAACAGTTCCGACAAAAGTCTTAAAGTGAGGACGCCCCCCCTGGAACCAGTTCAACTCCCAGAAAGAGCTTGGGAAAAGATTGGAGTTGATTTGGTCGGGCCCTTTAACCTTTTACCCTCCACATCACGTTTTGCCATCGTGGCCATCGATTACTATTCAAAGTGGCCAGAGGTTCGGTTCATCCATGAGCCCTCCTCCACTAATGTCATTTTGTTCTTGAAGGATATTTTCCTTAGAGAGGGTTTTCCTTCATGTATCATGACCGATAATGGGGTGCAGTTTGTTAGTTCTGATTTCAAGTCTTTTCTTACCCAAAGTGGAGTCTCTCACAAGAAGAGTTCTTTGTACCATCCCCAGTCCAATGGCCTTGTCGAGAGAATGAACCGTGTGTTGAATAACTGTGTCCAATGGGCCATTGCCAGTAAGTGTGTGTTGGAGAACGCAGTTCGCTCCATGCTTTGGTTTTACCGCACCACCGCACATTCTTCCACTGGTTTTTCCCCTTTTGAGCTTTTAAGAGGGAGGAAACCGTCGTCTAAGATTTGTCCAGGTTGGATGTCCAAGTGGGTCAAGATGGATGTCATAGATGGCATTGATGGTCTTGTGAGAGAAAACGTTAACAAAGCCCAGGCTAGACAGAAAAGCCATTTTGATGAGAGGAAAAGGGTGGTGTCTCATGGTTTCTGTGTTGGTGATGTTGTTCGCATAAAGAATCCTGCTCATGTCACCAAAGGCAGGAGTAAATTCTCTGAACCGTTTGTTGTCAACAAGGTCTGTGGCAATGCTGTGCAGGTTAACAACAACCATTGGTGGAATGTCTGTAAGGTTGTCAAAGTTAAAGTTGCCTCCTCTGAATCCGCCATTTCTGGCAGCAAACCTGCTAATGAAGTTCTGCCTCCCACTCTTCGCAGGAGTGTGAGGGTACCCAGGATTCCTGTCAGGTTTAGATAGTTCTTTTCTTTTCCTGTCCTGCTATGTGGGGTTTCTAGGCCTGATTTGTGCTTGTCAGGGTTACTTTCCTTTTCCCCTATTTTCCTTTTCTTTCCTTCTTGCTTCTTTCCCTTTTGTTTTCTGTTTCCTTCTGTCAATTCCTACTCTCTTTTCTTTCCTTTCTTTTGTTTGTAGAAATGAGGATAATGTAGTATTCTGTGTATGTGCCCTTATGGCACTGATAGTTGGAACCCTGTGTGTTGGGAGTTCCGAGGTTCTTGTGGAATGTTGACTGCTCTCTGGCAGTTGGATGCTGTGCTTCGAGGCTGTCGCTGTGCTGCTCTTGAGCTGATTAAACCTACTCTCAGCAACCATCGCCTGTGACTCGTTATTCACATACTACACATACCTATCAAATTGCCCCCACATCATAAGGATAATCTTCCCCCAGCCCTTGCTTTAAATCAACAGTACTAAACATGTTGGGACATGGTAATTATGCCCTGGTATGTGTTGTCAATTTTAGAGCTGTGGCTTTCTTGAGCACAGGCCAAATATCAAACGTTGCCTCACAGTGTAACCCAAAAACTATTGTTTACGTTTACTATAGCATCATTTAATCAATGTACTTTTGATAAAGATGTGGTTTATTGGCGGTGATCCAATTTCGAATCTCGAAAGTTTCAACAATGCTCTCCTCCTCCCATGCACTGATGCACACTTCATAATAAGTTATTGTGTGCGTAGTCTTTAATTCCAAGATTGCTGCATTCTACTAAACACCAATGTGTGTAGTCTGCTTACAGTGCTGTTTGCAAGTCTCCCCCACAGACTCTGTTCTGGTAAACTTCATTGTAACTGCTGAGGTGGTGCTGCATCAGCTGCTGGACATGCATAAAGGTAATTGATGAAGTAACTTCACAAAGAGATAATAAACCTGTCTCTTTTGATGAGAATTTGCCTCTGAGCCTGAGTGGAGTGTAATATCCCCAGCGGTCCAGTGGTTACACGCACACACGCACTCATACATCCGCAGGCCAGGCGTGGCCTGCGGGGTTGAATAAAAGGATGACGCCCGCTCGAGGACGTCACTTCTGACTAAGACACAGTGGTTGGCATGGTTCATTGCGGCTGCGCGCCCTGCCCCCGCGCTGCCTCCTAGACCCAATCGAGGCCTGGGCTAATACCTTGCACAGCCCACAACATTGGCGACGAGCGGAGGGGGCCCAACCCTCGCCCGTGCACTGGAGATCGGAGCGGAGCGTCCTACTCCCTCCCGCGGCCCTACCGCGTGCCTGCCTTTGACGGTGACCCAGCCAAACTACTCACCTGCAGCGGCTCCTCAGCCTGGCCCGTCTGGTCACCCTTGCCGCGCGCACCTGGGATCGCTGAAGGCCCCTGGGGCTGCGCCCAGGTTTTGGTGGGTTAGGGAGAGGACACGGCCCGGCGGTGCGACGTGGTGCCATATCCCACGCATCTCACGTGAGTCGCGGGTACGCGGAGCAGCCTGCCATCGCTCACGCATCTCGAGTGAGACACCGGGTACACCTCGTGGTACCCCCTACTGCGCCCTGGAGAATCTTTGATTGGATGCCCAGCCTGGAGAGCAACGTCTGACATATCTACACCTCCGACGCCCGCAGAACGTTCGACGGAGCTGAGGTAGGCCACCCAGCTGCCACGTGGCGTCGCGGAATTGGCGGGAAGAGGGAACGCTCAGCAAAGGCGCGATCCATCCCAGTACAGTAAAAAAAAAAACATCAAAGAAGAACGACAAAGGAGAAAGAAGGGGTAACTGTCCCGACGAGCTACCACCATGACGGACAAAGAGACACCAGCAGCCGCCATTAACATTCCATTCCAACACGCTGCGTCTGGGGTCTTACCACCTTTCAGTGAAATGGAGGACCCGTCTACAGCGTCACCACGGTGGAAGGTATGGCTCGAGAGACTGGAGAATTACTTTGTAGTCACGAGAGAGACGGACAAAGCAGTGAAGAGGTCTCTCTTACTACACTATGCAGGGGATGAGATATTCAGACTGTTTAAACACCTGCCCGATACAGGGGCGGCGGACAACTATGACGCTGCAGTAGTGGCCCTCAACGGTCATTTTGACCCACAGCTGAACCTGGATTTTGAAGTTTTCAAACTGTGACAGGCACACCAGAGGGAAGGTGAAACTATGGATCGGTTTTATGCCCGCGTAAGGGAGCTAGCCAGTTCCTGTACTGATGAGGATCAACCGAAAGCGATAAGGAGACAAATCATCCACGGGTGTAGAGACAAGGCTCTGAGAGGATCGATACTCCGCAAGCCAGGAATCTCACTAGAAGACATCTTAATATTGGCCAGGTCCCATGACCTCTCGAATGTCAGGGCTACCGCCATGGAACAAGCACTCCACAAATCCCAAGGCAAACCTGAGGCCGTCAAGAGTGAACGAGCACACGCAGTGAGGACCCAGCCACGTGGACCACTCCAAAAGGAATACCGGAAAGAACAACCCCGATCACGGTGTGGGTATTGTGGACATGAGCCCCACGCAGCCAAAGACTGCCCAGCACAAGGAAAAACTTGTTCGAACTGTGGGATCCCAAACCACTTCGCGACGGTATGCCGACGAAGGAACGCGTCAAAGACGTTCAAGAAGCCACGCACGCCCACCAAAGCCGTTCGGCAATTGTCGTTAGCGAAACCACTGAAGACAGAGAAGTGTTTATCCACAATGGACGAAGACTCGGAGTCTGAAGATGAAGAGGCATACATCATCTTGTTTGCGCGGGAACTTAAACAGCGACGACGGCCGCAGCTGACATGCATTGTACAAATGGCTGGAAATGAAGTCAAAGCAGTAATTGATACTGGAGCCACCGTGAATGTAATGGGTCTACAGCAGTTCAAGAAACTACGCCCTCGCCCCCAGGTAATGCCGTCCAAAACGAGGATATTCGCATACGGAGCGGATACGCCACTACCCTTAAAAGGAAAAATAACAATACCCATCAAGGCCGATGAGTCGGAGGTGGTGGCGACAATCCACATAATCAACCGAGAAGCTGACACCCTGATAAGTAGCCACACGGCAAAGATCTGAAGCTAATAGCATTTGCAAATCGCATCAGAGCGCACCAAGTGGATAAACTACTGGGACGATTCCCTGAATTATTCCGGGGTCTGGGTTGTATAAAATGTGAACCGATCAAACTGCACATCGACAGGTCAGTCACCCCCACCGCCCTGAGACACCCCCGGATCCCGTTCCACCTACGCCCACTGTGGGAAAAAGAACTTGAGAAACTGGAAAATCTGGGTGTCATATAAAAAGTCACGGGGCCCACCCCGTGGGTTTCCCCAATGGTTATCGTGGAAAAACCTAAACAACCGGGTGAGATCCGGTTGTGCATCGACATGCGACTACCAAACACAGCGATCCGGAGGGAGAGACATCTGACCCCTACCATGGACGATATTATTGCCGATGTAAATGGGTCAAAATGGTTTTCGAAGATTGATCTTAACGCAGGATACCACCAACTACCAATAGCGGAAGAGAGCCGATTCATAACCACTTTTAGTACACATCTTGGTCTACGAAGATACAAACGGCTGAACTTCGGCATCTCCTCAGCAGCCGAGGTGTTCCAGAACACCATTAGAGAACTCCTGTCTGGGATGCCTGGGGTAATCAATGTCAGCGATGACATCCTGATCCATTCTGCCACTGCTTCAGAACACCACAAACATCTCCGAGATGTCCTGAAGAGACTGAGTGCCCACGGAGCAACACTCCACAAAGAAAAGTGTCAGTTCTTTCAGCCCTCCATAGAATTCTTCGGGTACGTCTTCAATCAGGAAGGTATCCAGGTAGACCCGAGGAAGTCCAGGGCCATCAAGGACGCCCTAGCGCCAAAATCCCCAACAGAAGTAAGGAGCTTCCTTGGGATGGCCACTTGCTGTGGCCGGTTCATACCGGGCCTAGCCACCTGGAGTGAACCGCTGTGGGCGCTGACCAAGACGGACAATGCCTGGCAGTGGGGGCTGAAAGAAGCTGAAGCATTCCAAGGGATCAAGGACGCCCTCTTGGAGAAAGCCACCTTGTCATACTTCGATCCCACGAAGCGCACGGAAGTGCTAGTGGACGCTAGTCCGATGGGCCTTGGAGCGGTGCTGACCCAGGAACATGAACCCGGCCAATGGACAGCACTAGCATTTGCCAGCAAAGCCCTTACCCCGACCGAGACCAGATACGCCCAGATTGAGAGAGAGGCCTTAGCCATCAAGTGGGCCTGTGGCCATTTCCACCTCTATCTGCGAGGACATCCCTTCGTCATGGTCACCGACCACCAACCCCTGGTATCTCTCTTCAAGGGGACTGCTCCACACCCGCCACCCCGAATAGAACGATGGGTGATCCAACTTCAACCATATGAGATGGAAGTCATATATCGGCCGGGGGCCAAAAACCCAGCGGACTTCCTGTTGCGTCACCCGTCCACACCTGAACCGGAGTCGTAGGACGACAAGTGTGAAGAGTATGCTCAGTGGGTGGCACTTAAGTCATGCCGCCAAAGTATGACGCTAGAAGAGGTGAAAGAAGCAGTCGCTACCGACAACGTCTACCAGAGGTCGCTGCAAGCGGTTCAAGAAGGCTCATGGGCCGAGTATCTCCGCCCTTCCAGCTCCTGGTCGGCTGAAGACAGAGAGTCCCTCACGAAGATGAGGCGAATCAGACACGAGCTAAGTGCCACCGAAGAAGGGGTGTTACTGAGAGGATCATCCCCCAGGGCCTGAGAGACAGAGCGGTGCAACTGGCCCATGGGGGACACCAAGGCACCACGAAGATGAAGGCACGCATGCGGGAAAAAGTATGGTTACCGGATTTAGAAACCATGGGGAGGAACATGTGTGGAAGTGTATGGCCTGCCAGCTGACGAGTGACCCTGAAAGACCTCTGCCCGTGATCACCGAAGAAGCCTGCACAGCTCCCTGGACCAAGGTGAGCATTGACTTTGGGAGTTTCCCAGGAGAGGGACACACACTAGTAGTCATCGACTCCTACTCGAAGTACCCACTGGTGGATAAAGTAGCCTCCACGGCGTTCACCCACGTGGGACCGGCACTAGAAAAAATGTTCTCCATGTTTGGATACCCGTCAGAGATACGAAGTGACAATGGGCCACCATTCCAGGGTAGTGAATTTGACACGTTTCTCCGACAAAGGGAAATACAACACAGACGCATCACACCTCAGTGGCCTCAAGCCAATGGGGACGTGGAAAGACTTATGCGAACTTTAATCAAAGTATTCCGGATTGCACTGGTAGAACATGCTGACCCAGAGCAGAGGCTACACGAATTCCTGCGGGAATATAGGGGCACTCCTCACTGCACCACCCAAAGCAGTCCATGGACCCTCATGTTTCAAGGGCCTAGAAGAGACCTTCTCCCCAGTGCCCCGGGGTGGGTACCACCCCCAGCCGTCACCAGTGAAGCCCAGGAGCAAAGGCGCCAGGGGAACCAACGAGCTAGTCGCCGCAGGAAAGCCACCCCCAGAAGAATGAGCCCGGGGACCCGGGTGATCTTACGGAACCAACGTCCAGGGGGAAAATTCCTAACCCGGTACGAGCCCGGCACCTGGACGGTCACGTCCGCAAGAGGCACCGTGATCACGACACAGAAGGGAGAAGAGGAAGTGTCGAGAAATGCCTCCTGGTTCAAGGCCATACCATCAGAAAACAGACATGACTCAGAGTTAGACGAAGGGGAACCTAACTTGAACACGACATCCACCCCCGAGGAAGAGAAAGACGCACCGAGAGGAACACAGGCAGAGGGACCCGTACCTGCCACGGGGCCTCTGATGCCGCCTGCCATGACCAGAAATGTTTGCCAAGACGCCGGCAATGGTAGGGCTAACTCGCAGCGATACAACTTGCGGCCCAACCCACCACCAAATCAGAGACTGAGAGACTATGCCTGCCTGCTAAGGCCCTGAAGCTGACACCAAGGGACACGCAAGTACCCAGGCATTTTGTTCTCACATGTATGTAGTCCGGGACTGTTTATTTTGTTTCAAAGAAAAAAAATATATATAGTTGAATAGGGTTGTAATATCCCCAGCGGTCTAGTGGTTACACGCACACACCCACTCATACATCCGCTGGCCAGGCATGGCCTGACGGGTTGAATAAAAGGATGACGCCCGCTCGAGATCGTCACTTCCGACTAAGACACAGTGGTCGGCTTGGTTCATTGCTGCTGCACGTCCTGCCCCCGCGCTGCCACGTAGACCCAATCGAGGCCTGGGCTAATACCTTGCACAGCCCGCAACATGGGGTACTTCAGCTTGGATGACCACACACGTACAGACTTTCTGGGATAGAAAATTCATTGTAACTCACCAGGCGTGGACAATTAGGTCATTCTGCACACTGCACTTAAGTATCCTAACACAAGGAATGCACAGCCTACAGTTAATATATCGGCACCTGGAGATCATTCTATCTAGCTCAGCAAAGCCTATGCATCCGTATAAAAGGAATCTCGACATCTTGTGTTGGGCGACCTACAACATTGGGGTAAGCCAGCTGATTCTCCACCATGTTCTTGCGACAACTTCTCGATACAAGACACTCTTCATCTTATTATGTTTTGTGACAAATTTGCGGAGGCACGAAATAAATTTTTGTTGCCCATATTATGAGAAGCGGGTTTCTTGCAGGTGAGGCCTGCACTACTGTATTTGCAATTATTGAACAGTGTGCGAGTAATCTTCAGCGTAGCTGGTTTTCTGGTGGCTGCAGCAAGAGTGAAAAACAAAAGAACCCTACATATAAATTGAATTAATCCACTTCCCATAATTATGGAATAGAAATTCTCATTATTTTTTAAACTGTATAATAGTGGTTTTTAATTACACCAGGAGATATTTTGCACTAATTAGTCCCCCATGAACGATGTAATATATAAATTGTATATAAATGAATGTATGTACATAGATGCTTGTTCTTAAATGTATACATATATTTTTATTCTGTACGTATGTATTGTTTCTTTTATGATTTTAATTAATCGAATAAAGAGTTTTTGACTGACTGACTGACTGACTGAATCTCGACATGGTGAAGTCTAGAACAAAATCCTCCAATCAGTTTAACGTTTTAGAGAAGGGGAGAAAAAAATCTCTGAACTTCACCGCTTGTCCTTTCTTAGCACACAGCAGGCATTGCATGAAGGCAGACATGTTAACACTCTAAAAGTGGGCGCCGTGCTAAAACATAAAGCACGGCACCCGTGCACAGTAATTAAAAAATAATGATGAAAGCACGCGACGTGTGTTGTAATTATTATTATTATTTCTCCTTATTATCCACCTTGTATAAATTACTATTCTTCCTTCTTTTTCACTTTAGCCTTTCCTCTTCTATGGTTTCTTCTGCTCACCCCTTTTCTTCCCCACCAGTGCATTGTTCTCCATGAACATTCTGTTGAGCGTTCATTCAGTTAGTGTGACCTTTCAATTCAATGTTGGATAAAGCTTGTCACATCTTTTTTTTTGATAATCAAGTTTATTGGCATTTATAAAATTCAACATTGTTACATTGACAGCACAATCAGGCACATCACTTCGACAATCTGCATCAATAAGGTAGGAGTAAGAGACCAGCTGATCAGGCTTCAGAGTTATATACACAAATAGGAGAAGCACATTACTTGATAACACCCAGAAATCAGGACAGAAGATTAAACCATTTACCCCAGATCTTACCAAACAATTCAGGTAAACCCCGGGCCTCAAAGAGGGGCTCTTCCTGGGTCCCACCCCAGTTCACCCCCTGCCTCCACTTCCGCAAGGTAGGAGGCCTAACCTGCGACCAAAGCGCCGCAATGTCACGTTTGGCTACCGCCAGAGCTGTTCCCAAGAATCGTTTATCGCCCGAGAGCCGACCAGGCCATCAAACACACATAACGCAGATGCACCGACTCATGGGGAAGGACCCACCCTAGGGTTTGTGTAAGCTCAGGTTCTACTCCCGTCCAGAATGCCGCCATGGCTGGGGATTGCCAGACCATATGATAAAAATCATCCGGAGCGTGGTGACATCTTGCACAAGTCGGAGAGGTTCTCAGTCGGGCTCTGTATAAGCGTGCGGGGGTCAGATAAGCTGAACGTAAATAGTAAAGCTGAATGAGGCACAATTTGGAGGAGGTTGTCAAGGTCTTGGGAGCCATGAGAGCGTCCCGCCAGTCCGCATCCTCCATGGGGCTCAACGACTCCTCACAGCAAGCGCGCAATGAGTCTAGGGTCACAGGGTCATTATTTACTAGGGAGCAATAAATCTGTGACACCCCACCCCTACCGAGATTCCCCATCATCAGCTGGGCCTCAAGGGGACTGAATTTTCAGGGAGGGAGGTGGGAGAAGTAATGTGTGTATGGAGGGCGTGCCGCATTGCAGGTATCTATAAAACTGGGAGGCAGGGAGGGAATAGCACTGTTGCAAATCCGTAAAGGCCCTAATATGGTCCCTGACCCAGACGTCCCCCAGAAGCGAGATCCCTATATGATCCCACCGACGCAAGCCTCGGAGTGCTGAAGTCTCTCTCAGTCAGGTACTGTGCCACAGAGGCGTTTGTTGGGTAAGCTTTCCATCCCATTTCGTGTGGCGCAAAGTAGTGCGCCAGGCCAGTAGAACAGTCCTACTGATAGTGGAAAGGACTTGTGGTATTGGGGCCCCGTACAAATAGGCCAAAAGTTGTGGAAAGTCCATCTACCGGAGCTCCACCTGGTACGCCGGGTGGGACCAGCCGCCGGCGAACCAGTCGTGCACCACAATAAGTCTCGTGGCCAAGTAATAAAAATTTAGATTGGTCACACCCATGCCCCCATCATAGGGAGGTATTCTACACTGAGCCAGGGCCATACAAGGTCTCCCGCCCATCCATAAAAACCGGGCGAGCAGCCTGTCAATCTCGCGGAACCAGCTCGCCAGAAGGTGAAAGGTTATGTTTTGAAGAATGTATAAAAAATGGGTGAGAACCATCATTTCGAAAAGCGCACTTCTGCCCAGGGATTAAGAGGAAGGGATTGCCACTGCTTGAGGTCTGCCTTGGTCCTAGTAACGAGGGGCGTAAGATTGAGGGCCCATTCGAGCTGGGGGAGCAGCGAAACCCAAACACCAAAATATTCGACGGACTGCCTACGCAAGGGAATATTTGTTTGCCAGTCGAAACAGGCACAGGATGGGTGGAGGGGGACCAGAGTGGATTTCGCCAGATTGAGCCATAGGCCGGAGACTCGCTCGAAGGCGGATAGGACTTCTAAGCAAAGTGGGCCTGAGTCCTCAGGTTTCGCTAAGAAATGAATGACTCGTCAGCGTAGAGGGCGACCTTGTCAACATGACTGGGCTCCCAGGCCCAACACTTGATACGGGGATCGTTGCAGATTAAGGTGGCCAGAGGCTCCATCGCTAACGCAAATAAAAGTGGCAAGAGCGGACAGCCCTGGCGAGTTCCCCTGTGGATGGGGAATGCCTCCGAAAGTACATCATTAATTAGGACTCTTGCTCTAGGACTAGAGTACAAGACTCGGATAAAACGTCGGAATGGGAGGCCAAATCCCATTGCCTCCAGCACATCGCCCAGAAAGCTCCAGTCAACAGTGTCAAAGGCTTTCTCAAAATCAATGAAAAGCAGGGTTGGTGGTGCGCGAGAGCAAGATGAAGATGGCGTATACAATGCCGAGTACCATGGGCAGGCATAAAGCCGCATTGGTCAGGATGGACCAAGTCATGCAGAAGGGGGCAGATGCGCTGGGCCAAGGCGGTAGCAAAGATTTTCACCTCGGTATTAATGACATTACCCCTCCCTCACCTCCCCGTCCTGATGAAGTCCCGCTCTGACCCGAGAATCTGGCTGTACTAGGGTCGAAACGTCGACAAACCCCTGGACCAACAGAGAGTATTCCAGAGAACCTGCCAAACATTGTGGCTCAAAGGAATAACTCCAAACAAATATTATTTTGGCCAACATTTCACCCCCTCCCCTCATTCTCTAACTTGTATATAAGTCACTGATCACAACTGCACGATAGAATACTGCACTCAATTTCACAATCACCTTGTTTTGATGCGCCGCTATGTAAAAAATACCGAATTTGTAAAGTGTACAATGAAATGGGGCACTTATATTTATACACCAACTTTTGTTTTTGTTTTCATCTTGGATTTGCATGAGGTCTATATAGAGCAATTAGCATTGTAACCTGAAATTGTTCGGTGAATTTAATTCTATAAGCTTGAATTACTCACTTTTACCCACAGACCTATTGTTTATATAAAAAAAGCTTTGCCCAGGTTCTGAGGGATACTGGGTTACCCCATAGTAACTTACTGTAGACGATGTGGAGAGCATCTGGGAGGCCTTTAAGGTCACAATAAGGGGATACTGTATGGCAAAGAGCTTTGGTGTACTCAGGGATTTCCAAACAAGGCTCTGAATGTTGGAACGGGACCTAAAAAGAGCTGGAGGTAAGGATGGGGTCTGGCGGAATGGGCCAGGCGCAGACTGATTTTTGTGAGAAATTATCAGATTACGAGGAGACTGCAGCATGTGAGGCTAAATTTAGAGGACAGTATTGGGTGGGCCGAAGGTACGGAGAGGGCGAGAGGCCAGGGAGGGCTCTGGCTGAAGAGATTAGGGGCCGGATGTAGGTAGACCAATACCGGTCGGTATTGACCAATTGGGATGTAGGAGGCCGAAAAGCGTCCGAATCGGTAAATTTACCGAATCGGTAAAGTTACTGAATCGGTAAATTACCAAATCGAAAAATATACCGAATCGGTAAAATTACTGAATCAGTAAAATACCGAATCGGAAAATATACCGAATCAGTTAAATTACCGAATCGGTAAAATACCAAATCGGAAAATATACCGAATCGGTAAATTTACCGATTCGGTAAAATACCGATTTGGTAAATAGGAAGTGGTAAAAATGAAGAATGAGATGTAGGTAAGAACTGAAATACCAAATTTGCCTCTATTTCAGTATTTAAGAGTCGGTATTTACCATGGATTGGAATCAGGTGGTAACCAGGTGCAACCCATAAAAATGGACCCAAAATGCAATTCTTCTTGCACAATGGCGGCATTTTATGTCATTGCAAGACGGTTACGGCTACAGGAGGAAGGAGAGTGGGAATGGCAGAGAGAGGAGCAGGTGTACAGACAGAGGATCACCCTGTTCATGCTCACAGAGGCAGAGGTTGGACTCAGACACCATCTTGGACCTCATCAGGGACCTCTAACCACTGTTGGAGCCTCTCACCCTAAGGGCACACGCCATTCCTCCCCACGCCCAGGTGCTGTGCAGCCTACACCTGCTTGCGTCTGGTAGCTACCAGAGTGTGGTTGCTGCGGTAGGTGGTGTAACTCAGAGCATCCTGTCAAGGTTGTTCCACAAATTCCTTGACGCCATGTTACAGAGGATGGACCATTACATATCATTTCCTGCAACCCATGCTGAACTGGTCCAAACAAAATCTGACTTTTACCAGATGTCACGATTCCCCAATATAATTGGCTGTATTGATGGCACGCACATTCCCATTTGTCCCCCTGCTGCCACCGAATATATATACAGGAATAGGAAGTCTACGCACACCATCATTGTGCAGGTGATTTTCAATGCAAAGTGCCACATCACTGACCTTGTGGCAAAATTCCCTGGGAGTACCCACGACTCCTACATATTTCAAAACAGCGGCATCTTCGCACGGCTGACTGCAGGGGAATTTGGTGAGGGATACCTGCTAGGTAAGACATAGTGTGCGACACCCATAACGCCTATAGCTGCACGAAGTACATGTATGCATGTGAGTAATGTCTTCCCATTCCCTTTTAGGTGCATGTGCCCTCCGCTCCTTCATACTCACCCCCTACCTCAACCCCTCAACACCCAGCCAAAGGAGATATAACCGGGCCCACAAGAGCACAAGAAATGTCGTGGAGCGTACGTTTGGTATCTGGAAAAGCTGGTTCAGGTGCTTGCACAAGAGTGGAGGTGCAAGGCAGTATACCCCCATCACCTGCTGTAAGATCATTGCTGCCTGTGCTATGTTGCACAACCTTGCTGTGAAGAAGGGTACTGAGGTGGACTTGTCAGACTATGAGGATCATGACGACGACATTGCTGTGCCTGAAACACAACCTGCTGGAGTGACAACACCAAGTGATGGCAGAGACAGACGTGATGAGATTACACGCAACTATTTCTGAGTAAGTAATGAGACACAGACAGGTCGTGTATGGGTACAACGTAATTTAATGTTGCCACAACGTTCAAGCACGGATGTGCAACTGAATAAACATAATATACATGGGGGCTGTATGTCCCGGGTTACTTCACCCATGACCGATCACTTGCGACCGCGCTTCCCTGACCCACTCTGATGTTGGTCACTGTGTTCGGCATGACCTGCAGACTCAGCTGGGCGCCTGCTACTCCTCCGAGGCTCCAGAACAGCGCTTGCCATGCTGCTCCGGCTACTACTGTCGTCAGCCTCTGCAACGTCCAGGGCAGGATTCTGCGCAGTGTGTGACAGAAGCATGGCCTCTAGGGCACTAGTGATTCTGGCCATGCCCCTGGTGACCTCCGCCGTGTTCTGCGTTAAGGCCTCCTGCATATTAATACCCCTACGGCAAAGCAGGGATGTGGCAGTGGCCAGACGGTTGATGGCCGTATTGTGGATACGGGCCTCCCTGCTCCTTCTGTGGGACTGACTGTCTAGTTTTGAGCAAAGCTGTGTCATGGTGCTACTCATCTGCTGCATCCCTGCAGCAATGTCAGCATTTGTTTTAGCTATCTCCTTATTGGACTCGACAATGGCACTCATGCCCTTCTCCATGTTTCCCATTTTGTCATTCAGACTCGGAATTGGCGATGGCAGGCTTGTATCGATTTGCCCTGCATCCTCTGTATGCGCATCATGCTCCCCTCCAGACCACGGAACACCGTGCCATCTCCACGTCCACCTGCACTACTGGGTGCGCATTGTGTTCTGCGCGCTGGGACTGGCTCATTACTGGACTGAGGTGCTGCAGAACTGACATTTACTGTGGTTTGAGCCTCACCCCCACCCTCTGCTGACTCCATTGCTGGTAGTGGGGCCACGACACGCCTCCTGACTGGTGGGGTTGCAGGAGTGGACAGGAACAGTGATGGGGAGGTTTCTGGTGAGAAAACCAGGGGAGGGGATTGTGAGAGCTGTGGGGAGTGCAGCAAGTCTGGGGTCAGTAATGTCTCATCTTCTTGTCAGATGCCAGTCGTGGCACCTTCCTCCTGCGTGGCTTGTACTTCGCTTGGCCCTGCTTCATCACTCTCCTCCCTCGCTGGTGCTGTCCCTTCTGTTTCTGTGGGTCGACTGGCTGATTTAGTACCTAGGTGTAAATAAGCGTATATCAACTGTGTGCTATTGTGTCACAGTCACTACAATAAATGCTTTACACGTTTCACTTTCATTTCTCTGCTTTACTTTCAGTGACTCGCTGATGTCTGCACAGTTACACTGGTTCTTATATTTGCTGACTACATTTCCCATAATGCATTGCTCCTGTATAGTGCAAGCAGTACTGGACTGGGGTTGGCTTGTTCACAAAGGTTAAAGGGAAGCAAGTTGGTGTGGGGTGTCATGCTGCGCATGCGTCTTACCTTTTTTTGTTGCTCTGGCAGAACTGTCCACATCTCCGAGTCCCACGACGCTGTCTGCCTCTATGGTTGAGGCCACCAACTCCTCAAGGTCAGTAAGGGGGGGCGCTGGGTTCCTGCCTCCACCGGTGACACCGGCCTGCTTGTGAATTTCACCCATCTTCTTCTTGGCGAGGCTCCTGATGTCATAAAATCGTTTTTTTAAATCCTCAATGTTCCTGGGTGTGACTTCCACTGCATTTACTTTTTCTGCTTTTGCCAGCCAGATTTTCCGTTTGGCAGACTCAGGAACAGTGAGGGAGTGCCTGCCAAAAAGTTTGATGTGCACTCTCACCACCTCCTCCACCAGTACCTGCAGCTCCATGCTGCTGAACTTTATCTTCCTTTTTCTTTCAGCCTTCTGGCTCTCACTGCTGCTTGCCATTTTACTTTTGCTGAAGTTTCCACAATGCTCTCCCTGCAGTTCTGTGTCTCTGCTGTGCTCTGACTGCCTCTCCAGAACCTTCTAATTAGTTGCAGCTGCCTGTGTAGCCACTTCCTGGTAGGGAGGGGGAGGGTGGTAGCACCTGATTGGCTGCTTTCTTAAGTTTCACTTTTGCTTGCTTTCCGATTCGGAATTTACCGAATCGGTATTTACCGAATCGGTAATTCCCATTCATTCCTTTGGGCCTTTTGGCCCATAGGAATGAATGGGAATTACCGATTCGGTAAATACCGATTCGGTAAATACCGATTCGGTAAATTCCGAATGTCCGATACCGATTTTTAACGATTCAGTAAATAATACCGATTTTTTTCCTACATCTCATTTACTGATTCTGGAATACCGAATCGGTAAAATTCGGTATTTTAGAATCGGTAAATTGAAGTTACCTACATCTGGCCCTAGATGCCCGCGCTTCTCTACTCATATCCTCAAAGTTAAGGGGCCAGGTGGTACTGTTTATCAAGACACACCCGACATACTTAATACCTTTACTTTGCACTGTACAACACTGTACACCACGCAACGCAGTGGCTCACTTGATATGGACAGCTTTTTGGGGGATGTCACACTTGGGTGTTAAGTGATACTCAGAAGAAGTTCTTATGCATCCCATTTGAATTGGATGAAGTTAGGGAGGCGATTCTGCAGCTTAACACCATCGATGCTAGTGCTATTTTCCTCATGTGCTGAGTTATGTTGATTCCCATTGTTCATGACGAGCTCAGCTCGTCATGAGTGTATGGAGGTGTACACCATGACGAGCTGAGTTCGTCATGAGCGTCGAAGGAGTTAAAAATGGGAAGGCATGGCATTCCCACTGAATTCTATAAGCAGTACATAGATATCATGGCTCCGGTCCTTAGGGAACTCTATGAGGAATCCCTTTAAAGGGGAATACTCCCCCCCTCGATGCGTGAATCGCTGATCACCTCTCTTTTGAAGCCAGGAAAGACCCCAGAGGTTTGCGATTCATATAGGACCCTCTCCCTTATAAATTGTGATCCAAAAATACTGGCCAAACTGTTGGCTAATAGGCTAACTCTCCTGTGGATAAACTTGTTTTACCCGATCAATCGGGATTCGTCCCAGGTAGGGCCACAACTCACAATCTCCGCACTCTTTTTTCTCCATTACAGAATGTCGCGCCTGATTTCCCATTGTCCGCAGTTTTTTTCGACGCCGCCAAGATTTTATGGAGTTGGATTCTTTAATTGTAGTTCTACAGCACATGGGCTTTCCTAATTTGCTCCTCTCTTCGGTTAAGTTGGTATATCAGCAGCCCACTGCTAAGGTGTTAATCAATGGTCACCTCTCGCCGGCTTTTCCCATAATGGGGGGCAAGCGGCAGGGATGCCCGTTGTCCCCGCTTTTATTTGCCATAGCGGTCGAACCATTGGCGTCTAAACTTCGCCAGCATCATCCCGACTAGGCGTTCCGCTGCTGCATGCGTCAAATTTTGATATCTCTCTAAGCGGATGACATTACCTTATACATCAGAGACCCCCAACAAAATGTGAACCCTATCTAGCGAAAATTCCTCGTGTTCGGCAGATTATCCGGGATTAATTTCAATTGGAGTAAATCCCAGTTCTTTCCCCTAACACCTGCGGTTGATCGATTTGCGCTGGATTTCCCCCTAGAGTGGTGCGGCACTGACCTACACTATCTAGGTATTCAGCTGACTGGAGACAGAGAAGCCACCACACGGCTCAATTATGGTACAGCTATTACGAAACTGGCGGACAATGTCACTCGCTGGATTTGTCTCCCCCTCTCGCTTGCAGGTCGGGCCTCTCTTATTAAAATGGTCATCCTCCCGCAGTTTCTATTTTTATTCATGAATATTCCCCATAACTCTGGCTCTAATTTTTTTTAAAACTCTGCGCACTGAACTGTTGCGTCTTTTGCTGGGAGGGAAGCAGCCACGGCTCCAATGGTCCATACTGACAAGACCCTATGCCCAGGGGGGTTTCGATATACCAGACTTTGAGATTTATTTTCTTAGTGCACAAGCGCACTATGCGTACTATTGGGTACTTTCCCCCAGGTAAATGCCACAAGTTGCGATGGTAGATTGGCTTGCGGATCCTATTCCACTGTCTGGTCTAATATATGCCCCTGCTAGGACACGAGCGACGCCACCTACTACAGTCACTGGCACGGTGGACGCCTGGCATCACATTATAGATATATCAGATACTCCCTTGCTATACTCTCTTTTGTTGACCTATCATCCTAGTATAATGAATGAATGAATGAATGAATGAATGAAGTGGGATTTATACATGCGCGACTTAGCAACTTAGCGCGACTTCTGCAAGAAAAGGGATTTCATAAGCTATGTGTGCGGGTCAATATTGCGACATGGGGTGATTTATTTCATGAAGGCACGTTCCTCTCTGCAGATCATTTCTTTCATGACAAACGGTCCTCTCCTCTGGACTTTTTCTTATATGTTCGTCTACGACAAGGTATGCAGTCAGTTCTCCCCGATTTCCTGCAGGAGACAGCAACTCTAGCACCCCTGCACTTATTTTTTGGCTCTACAGACGATAAACATTTGGTGTCAAAGTTGTATAACAGTGTACGCGTGCAGCGGGCGGAAGTTTCAAGCTCGGTGCGTATACGATGGTCCGCAGACCTGAGTGAGGAAGTTTCCGATGAACAATGGGAGTATTGCGCCTTCAGACTTCAGACTTCACAGATCTCTTCTAGTTGTAGGCACTGAGTCATACACTACAAATTCTTACATCGTATATATATTACCCCGGCCAAGAAATTCAGGTTCAAACTATCTGACAATGATTGCTGTGAAAGGTGTGGGAGGCCAGAGGCCGACTTTCTCTTTCTGGCGTGGGAGTGCCTGGGGGTACAGGACTACCGCGAACAGGTTCATGTGGAGTTGGAAAAAATTACGAGCAGCACGCTAATGAGGGATCCACGGGTGGCGCCATTAAGATACACTGCGCAGATACCCAAGCCACAACATAAGTTCCTGGCGCTGTCCTTCTTACTGGCAAAGCGTAGAGTAGCATGCCGCTAGGGCAGAGGGAGGGCTCCGAAATTCAAGACTTGGCTAGGCGACTTGTATTACTGTCAGGAGCAATCCAACATTTATGCTGAATCATTGCCACTTTCCTCTAGGCCTAGAGATATCGGGGCCCACTAAAAAGCTACCTTTTTTTAGGGGATGCAGAGGGATCGGACACTACTCTTCTGGAAGTTGCTGCTTAACTGTGTTATACGGGTATTCCCTATGAGCACTACTCTTTTTCGCTGCCACGGATGTGTGTTGTTCCCCTAATCCAGTGTCTTTGTGCTTGGACCCTCCTTGCCATCTTTGCTAGACCATCCCCACGATGCGCCTTGACGCATTATGTATGAAATTGTTTCTTTCCCCTGTCTGCGGATATGTATATACAGCATTTTATGATTCTGCCTGCTCTGTACTTTTCGTGTTCAATGTGCACCTGACATTAGGATATGTATGTAAAGATTCATCTGATTGCTATGTTGAAAAATGTCTCGCATGATGTTGGGTGGGAATGCACTATCTGTTACAAAATGTAATGTTCATGATCCTTGAAGTACGGCTCCTCAATTTATATTTTTTCATTTTTTCTTGTTTCAATAACAATGTAATGTTTATTACTTGAGATAATAATACAAAAATCAAGGTTTTAAAAAAGATACAGGAAAAACCTTTGGTTGGTAACCCAGATTTAAAAAATGCCATTAACATTGCAAAAAGTGTTGAACACGCTGCTGAATGCGTTAGGGAAATGAGTGTCAAGTGAGCGAGCGGTCAATGATATCAGCGAGGAATTTAAAAATGTGTACTCGATAAGGAATCACAAGAGTAGTGAATCTTTTAAGGAGTCTGGTAAAGGGAAGTACAATCAGGAACATGGACTTAAGTGATTCAGGTGCGGCAGTAAGGGGCATCAAGCTAACAGTGCCAATTGTTTAGCCAGAACAGCTTTGTGTAAGAAATGTAACTGGAAGGGACATTTTGCAAGGGTGGGTTAAGATATGAACAGTAAGACAGTGAATGATATTGAACATGTTGAGTAAGAAAGAGGGAGATATGTCCTCCAAGTAGCAGCTAACCAGAAAAGGAAAGGACAGTTTATGATCTTCCTAAGTGTGACATATATAGATGGACAAAAATAGAGGTCTGTGCTGATTCATGTTCCCTGTTTACTTTTATAAACAGTGAAACCTATCATGGTAACTTTGAGGATGACTCTACCTGTTTGGAAAAACCTGATGTGATTTCGGTAGGGGTAACAAAGATCCCATACCTTTAGAGATTGCTGTAACAATGAAAATCACATTCAAAGATAGGATCACAGTAGAAAAGGTGTACATATCTCGATAGGGGTCGAATCTTTTAGGTTGGTCGCATCAGAAGGATTTAAGAATGAATACATAAATTGTGTACATTCCTGGGCCAAGGAACCTAGTGAAATAACAAAGTGAAATCCAAGGTAAGATGTGACGAGCTTTATTCACCAACATTCATAACCCACCAAGCTGACGGAACGCTCAACGGAACGTTCGGGGAAACAATGCTGTGGTGGGGAAGAAAAGGGGTGAGCAGAAGAAACAATAGAAGAGGAAAGGCTAAGGTGAATAAAGAAGGAAGAAGAGTAGTTTATACAAGGTGGAGAAATGATAATAATAATTAAAACACATCCCCTTCCCAAGCTGAGGAAGAAAACTGATATGGTAAAACGTTTACGCATGAACATAATAAAGACTTTTACATCAAGGAGCATGATCGGTTTCACTGTTTATAAAACTGTGATAAAATATAAAGTATGGCGCCCCTGCATATTTTAGTTGTGTGCATGGCGAACCATGGTGATGAAGTAAAAACGTGAGACCGGGATCACTAATGCAAAACAAAAGAAGTAGTTGCTAAATGAAACACTTAAACACTTAACGTGTAACAAAACTGTAGTTGGCTGGTGCTCCATACGATACAACGGAACTGATGTAATTGGGAACACCATCCAATAAGAAGCCAAGAAAGAAGAGCAATGGAAGAGTTAACTAATGGTAAGCAGCAGGTTGGGATACACTCCGTATACTGCTTACACCGGTCTTGTAGACAGCGTATGCACGCTTCCTAGGCTTGACCTAAAAAACAAGGCAGATATGGCATTTGCTAATTGTTAGACCTGGCGTCTTTGACGTGGTTTTCCCTGACTTTTTACCTCTACGTCCTGTATTTTTGACGCTGTGCTGGATTTCGATTTTGCGTGTTTAGCCGCTTTGGGCACTTTGCCACTGCTGATCAGTGTCAAAGTGCAAGTGCTCCCCCAGTAAATTGTTATTGTAATTGGTTATCCATGATTGGCATATTTGTATCACCAAGAAGTCCCTAGTAAAGTGCACTGAGTGTGCCAGGGCTGGTAATTCAAATGCTATTAGCGGGCCTGCGGCATTGATTGTGCCACCCACATGAGTAGCCCTAAAATGGTGTCCTAGGCCTGCCACCTCAGTGCCTGTGTGCAGTCTGTGGACTGCCATGTCAACCTGGCCAGTGTCCCCACTGACCAGGCCTAACCTTTCCCTTTCTGTACACATTGGATACCCCTATGGAAGGACCAAGGTACCCCCCTGGGCAGGGTGCAGTGTATGTACTAGTGCGGGTGACATGCTCTGGTAGTGAATGACAGGCATTTTCGTTTTTCACTGCTGTAAGGCTATCTTGCCCATAGGCTATAATGGGGAATGCTGTGTACAGTGGTTTCCTGCTTATCTTCCCATAGGAGCAAGATAGGACATAAAAGTCTGGTATTCCTGCACTCAGAATTTAATAACACATCTTTTAGGAAAGGTGTTTTTTAAATCCTGTGTTCGAGAACAGCACTTTCAGAAAGTGGCCGTTCTCTTGTCTGACCTTTCTGTGTGCCTTGGCCTGTTTGTGAATTGACTGTCTGGTTTGTGAGTGGCAGGGGCTGAGTGGCTCTCAGAGGCTGAGTGGGCCATCCCTGGGCTGAATAGCTCCATCTGCATCTAGAGAGGTGGGATGGGGTAGCACCTGGGCCTGAATAGGGCTGTGTATGCCTTCCACAATGCTGGCTCCACCTCCTGCTGGGCGGCTGACAACCCTGCCCCTCTCTATGAAAGGAAAGGAGAAGCCAGGAAAATAAAGTGCTCAAGGAACACCGAGAACTGGTCCCGACTGTTCTCAGAGCCCTGCTGCACAAATAGAACAAATACTTTTTGGGGTATAAGTACAGGACCCCAGACTACAGAAAATTAGATCATCCTGGAATTAAGAAGGAGCCTCTGCCAAGGAGAAAGCTGGAATATTGAAGAGGAAGGACTGCCCTACTGTGTGTTTGTGGACTGACCTGCAGTTGCTTTGCTGCCAAGGAGAGGGGAAGAACTTTGCTTTGTGGGACCTTGCTTGAAGAGATCTCCAAGGGCCTGAGTAGAGCCGGCTCCCTGTTAAGAAGTCCCAGGAACAAAAGGACTTTACCCTCAGCTTCCCCCCAACTCTACTGAGAGAGTTCTGTCCTTCCTAGAGTGCTTGGGCCAGTTGTGGTGCCTCTGCAAGTTGTACCTGTTGTTGGGAACCAGGACAAGGAGAAACTAAAGGCATTTTGCAAAGTTTCTCGCTTGCGGAGCGCATCCCCAACAGTGCAAGGAAATTCCCGCCGCCTTAAAGATCGAGATCATCGCAGCGCCTGTTACCGCTGCAAGAACCGACGCATCCTTCGCTTGCGGAATGCATCGCTCCGGTGCAGGAAGATTACCGTTGCAGAGCCTGTCGTCGCTGGGTAAGATCGTCGCACCGCTTGCTTGTGGACCGCATCACGTCGCTGCAAGAGTCGTCGCAGAACCATCGCATTAAGGGGCCACGAGAGGAGAAAATCGACGCTGCGCTGCGCATTGCCGCCGCACCAGAGATCGTTGCCGTCCCGAAGATCGTCGCATCGTACCTTTGCAAGACGCTTCCTACGAAACCTGCGCACCGGAATCCATACAAGGTATCGGATCCCTCCCCATACAGACCGGAGTCACCGCAACACACCCGCTGCGTCCAGCGGGGATGTCGCATTGCCTCCCCAGGGTCTCAGGAGTGACGCATCGCTTGTTTTTCAATGCTGCAGCTTTCACTTGGAACTTTTGTCGCATCTAAAGGTACTTTTGGCTAAAACGTGATGCAACTGTGGATTATTTTAACACAACACTAAGAACTCTTTTTAAACCATATTCTTGAACTGTGTACGTTGGATTTTTGTCTTTTTGGTCTTGTTAAGTTTAGATTAAATAAGTTTATTTTTCTAAACTGGTGTGGAGTCCACTTGTGGTGTTTCCACTGTGTTACTGTGAGTGTTGGTACAAATACTTTACACATTGCCTTTGATAAGCCTGTCTGCTTGTGCCAAGCTACCAAGGGGGTGAGCAGGGGTTATCTAAAGAGTGTATCCCCCTTACCCTGACTAGAGGCCTGGGTCCCTATTTGTCACAAGTACCTACCTGTGCCAACTAGAGACCCCGAAATCTAACACTAATATATATTGATATTCTGCTGCTACAGGAGACGCATTTCTTCGATGGAAGATGTATAAATATGACCACCAGGTGGGGGGTGCATAGATATAGTTACTCTGTGGGGCTGCAATTTGTATTAGAAAAGGCCTACTATATAGACAGATGCTATCAGTGCTAGATCTCGTATATATTTGATTGTACAGGGAATATTAAATGAGACACACATCACAATGTATATGCCCTGAACTATGACTGCCACTGTTTTTTCCCAAGAAAAATGGAAAATGCAGAACATTGCAGGCATGTGCGATCATATGGGAAGGAAATCTATATGTGACACAACACAGTACAGAGTATATGGCGGTCCCAACCAAATATGCTATTGGATACAATGTTTAAGTAAGAAAAACAACAAGCTATTCAAAAAAATTTCAAGATGAATGTAGACTCAGTTCAGGAAGTTGAGACATTGTGGGAAGCATTTAATCTGATAATAAGAGAGGAATGTCTTTCTAAAGAACATGGCATAGTATGTCACCCCCCCATGCCATGTTGTCAATACAGGGTCAAATCCCCCACCTCCTGTCACCAGATTTACCCCTGACAAGCTTGCCCCTAGTGCTGTTTGGAGATTACAGTGCCCACAGCTCAGCCTTTTCCCTCATCCGTTGTTGCCTAAGTATGTAGTGTCAAAAACAATGATGTCTACAATAATATGAGGTACACCACTGTCCACAGTTTTGGTTAACTGTCGCTATTTGCACCATAGTGTTTTCAAGGCCTCCTTTGTGCACTTAGATAGCTCGTGTTGTTTTGGCTCTGCCGTGTTAAGGCTCCAGTGGTATTTGCTGACACCTTGAAAGATTTTGGCAAATCTCAGCAGCCATCTTTGGTGCTGTTAATATTTAAACTCTGTCCAAGCTATCTCATATTCTTTGAGTGCTCAGGAGTCAAATTTGATCCAGACCCTTCTAGTGCAGCTTTAGGTTCAAGTGCAGTTCTTAGTCCAGGAAGTACCACACAAATAGTGCACTCTTTGGCCCCTGTGATTCCTCTAGCTCCACTAGAAAGATTCAGCGGGATCCTCAGAAGGCTCAGATATTTTTGACCCAGTGTTCATTACATTTTATGTGTTGTCCGACGGTCTTTCCAAATGCACAAATTGCTTTAATACTATCTTATTTAAGTGGGGACGCTGCTTCATGGTCTACGCCTTTGGTCACGCAGGACAATTCAATTTCGTACAACTTTGAAGAATTGAAAAAATAATTTTTACGAATATTTGACCAAAGAAAAGTAGCCCAAGCAACAGATAATGAGCTGCTAGAATTGAGGCAAGGAAACCGAGAGTTGTTAACCTATTTGGCGAAGTTCAACAAGTTAGTGGTTGAGACCGAGTGTCCTGAAAGCAAAAGAGCAGCTTTGTTTTATTGAGGGCTAAAGGATGATTCGGAGGACGTGTTAGCACAAATACCTAGTCATCCCACAGAGGTGTCACCATTAATTGATTTAGTCTTGGAAATAGACTATCGGCAAACAGAGAGAAGAGGAGAAAGATGAAGAGAATTTTGTCCAAGTGTTCCTTGATTTGATTGAAGGAGAACAGATGTCCCGAAGTCGTCCGAAAAAGAGTCAAGAGTTGAACCGATGCAGATAGGTGCAATAAGAGGTCCTCTTTCAATAGAAGAGAAAGAGAAAAGACGGCAAAACAATCTTTGTCTTTATTGTGGAATCAGTGGGCATTTTATAAAAGGGTGTCCAAAGTAACCTCAGCTTTTCAAGAAGGAAAACTTGCAGCACCACCAGTAGGAGGAGTTGGACTGGTGGATGCGCAAGGTAAATCAACTCCAAAAGAACATCAAGTCGCGAACACTTTACAATCTTCTGCTCCGCATTTGATTTTAACAATGACTATAATGTTCAAAAACAAGACTCTTCAAGGGGTGGCAGTCATTTGGATTCGGGAGCACTGGGAATTTTTATGACCTTAAGTTTGCAGACCAGGTAGGCCTAGAAGCGATTCAAAGGCAAAAAATGAAGCTGTAAGAGCGTTTGATGGTACAAATGTATCGTCTGGTCCTATTGTCTGCCACACTGAGCCAGTAGAACTAATTACAGTTGAGGGCCATCGTGAAGAGATACAGATTAACCTTATTGATGCCCCCCAATTCCAACTTATTCTGGGGTTGCCTTGGTTAACGGAACATAACCCTACGATAAACTGGAGTGAGAGAACAGTGGTGCTGGATTCCAGTTATTGCATCGAACATTGCTATCAAAGCAAATTGGAGAGCAAGAGAGAGAGAATCACGGCGCGCTGTTGTGTGAAAACAATATGACGGTGTGCGTGGTTCAAGATGTGGAACTCCCAGAAGAATATCAAGAGTTTGCAGATGTGTTTAATGAAATTGAGGCAGAGCAGTTACCATCACATCGATCTTATGATTGTAAAATTGATTTGAAACCTGGAGCAAGTCTCCCATGTAGTCGAATCTACGCTCTCACTGAAGTGGAAAACCAGTATCTGAAGGACTATTTGCATAATTAGCTGGAAAACTGATTTATTCGACCCTCACTGTCTCCTGTCTCCTCGCCACTTTTTTTTATTTAAAAATAGGATAGCGAGTTGAGACCTTGTGTAGATTATAGGGCCATGAATAAGATAATCACCAAGAACCGTTACCCTGTACCCTTGAACTTGGTCCTATTTGATCAACTGAAGGGCACAAAGATCTTTACGAAGTTGGATTTGTGGGGAGCCTATCATTTAATCAGAGTGTGCGAGGGGGACGAGTGGACAGCCTTTAGAACCAAATATGGATTATACGAATATCAAGTGATGGCCTACGGACTTTGTAATGCCCCAACGGCTTTCCAATACTTTATCAACGACTTATTGAAAGAATTCATTGATCAGTGTGCTAATGTGTATATCGATGACATTCTAATCTATTCGACCACGGAAGAGGAACATCAGCTTCAAGTCAAAAGAATATTGCAACGATTAAGAGAAAATTGTCTGTATGCAAAGCTGGAAACATGTGCCTTTGGAGTTTAGTCAGTAGACTTCTTAGGATTGATCATCGCTCCTGAGCGTATGACCATGGATAAGAAGAAGATTGATGCAGTGATTAACTGGCCTCCACCGTCAACCATGAAGGAGATACAAAGCTTTATAGGCTTTGCAAACTTTTATCGGAGGTTCATTGAAGATTTTTCTCAAAAGATTCTACCTGTAACCAAGCTCTTAAGAAAAGGAATTCGTTTTCTGAGGACCAACAAAGTTGATGAGGCTTTTCAGTCTTTCAAGAAGAGTTTTACCTCAACACATATCTTATTGCATGCAGACCCAAGTCAGCCCTTTTATTTAGAAACCGATGCTTCGCACAGGTAATTGGTGGAGTATTGTCGCAATGACACAAGGTCACCGGTCAGCTGCATTCAATTGCATATTGGTCAAGAAAATTGCTTCCGGCGGATGTGTAGTGTAGTTCCTATTTTCCCTATATGCTCTGCGCATTGGAATAACATAAACAGCAGTGTAGACGTAGGACTGAGGTCTTCTAGGTCTCTATGTTAGACTTAATTTAGGTTTGCGCCAGCTAGCTCAGAGGTCACTGGAAACTTTCTTGAATGAATAGGAAGAGATCAGCTTCCCTGGCTCAGACAAGAAGGGATTCAGCTTCCGACAACCGCATAAACATGATAACTTTGCTCCCTCAGAATAAGAGTAAATCTCTAGAGTCGTGAAAACAATAGACAGCTATTTCACTCAGTCAGATGTGCGTTCTTAGTTTCACCAGAGTGCAGAGAAGAGAGAGACGGGCGTTTTCAATAAAAGGTATTATTTATTGAGCAGTCTTCCTTCTCATGAAAGAGAAATGAATTGCCACAATTGCAATACTTAATATAAAGTAAAGTACGTACAGTAAAAGGAGTATTATAAAATAATACTGTAAAAGCATTGATATGGTTTCTTAGCCATAAGAGACTTTAAAATGGATAAAATATATATATACATATATACATAGGCTAACGTCCTCAACTGGTGCTTCTAAACTACGCCTACCCCGGTGTACCTAACCTAAGCCTAATACGTGGGAAGGAGTAAGTAAGTAGCAGTTTAAGTTAAGTAGGTTTGTTGCCAAGGATCTGTTCATGAATTCTCTCTAAGGGTTTAGTCAGCACTGTTTCTTGGGAATAGAATGTAGGAGGTCTGGTATCTCTCTCTCAGGACTCGATATCCCAGTCACCCGCAAGGGTAGGCTGGAAACGCCGGAGCTGGATTTTCTCGGCAGGAGAAAAGACAGCGTATTTCTCAGCGCGTCAAAGAGGAGGGGCAGCGTCCGTGGGCTTCTCGCGTCTGCTGGGCTCTCGGAAAGTAGATTAGCTGCTCTGCTCCAAAATCACCACCATGTGTTTGCTTAAGGCAACGTTGGTATATTTATACCTGAAAGGTGCTGAGTTTGACGTAAGGTTTGGACATAAGACGTCAATAAAGATGTCACTAAGAACTGGCAGTTCTTACAGTGCTCGCAGGAGTTCTATTACAAATCAAAACAAAGCAAGTGGGGATTTCCCAGGTTGCTGGAGGTTTGGTGTGTCGAAAGAACTCGGTGTGCTCTCTAGGAATCCAAGGAAGTAGCTTTTGCCGTGCCTTGGACTGCAAGAGCGATTTACTGAAATAGGGATCTGATTCTTATGCCATTATAGGGATATTATTGATTATAGCCGTACAAGGGCATAAAGTCACAATATTGATTTGGGTTCCTAGATAAAACACATCACCCACTCCACGATTTTATGTCCATAATTTACTTAAAACTAAGCAATAGTAAACATGTTAACGTGCATGTGTATTCCATCCCACCCCAAAATACATTTTTGCATTCGAGTACGTGAAATACATGAAATATTATTGGTACTGTACGTTTTTTAAGCAGTGTAATCATTCAGAAAAGAAATGCATATATATTTAGCTGAACGATTTGCGAAAATTACACATAAAATGTCTCTTAATACAGAAGAGAAGGTCGAGACTATTTCATCACACATAAATGCAATTGCTTGCTCTAGTGCTAGAGTTCGAGGTAATATTTTGTCTCTAGACCTACTAAAAATAGAAGCTCTGTTCTTTATAAATAGTTCTACTTCAAGCAGAGTACAAGTGCCAGAAAAAAGGTAAATATTTTGAAATTCTGAAAAAAAAAACATTTCGTTTCCAGGGGAAAAAATAGTTCTAAAGTTTTTCAGTAGCTTTTGTTTATCAAAGCCGAAGGCCAAATTCAGAGTTCAGGGGAACGCTGTGTGCCGGTTTATTTAAAGTTATTCTTCCTGTTCAGGGGAAAACATCATTTCAAACAGATGTGAAACAGATGTGAAAAAAAACAGTCTACAGCTTCAGGTGAAAGTTCGACCAAGTTTGAAAATGCTGCAACAGTGCAGTCGTGAGAATGATTGCTATCATCGATTTCAGGATCAGCAAAGCTCACAGAAGGTCGTACCTGGGTGATGTTGCTCTCATCTTTTGCTTCACTCCCACCTAATCGTAGTGGTGAAGTTTCAACGAATGCCGTCATCAGGATTGGTAACCGCTGGGGACAACACGATGCATGAGCCGTTACAGGACTTAGCAAAGTATCGACATCCATTGGCACTGCTGATTGTAGTGTAAGACAAATGTCTAACACGCATTCTTCTCCGCATAGCATACATCGAAGCACAGGTAAGATGCAGTTCTGCCATATAGGTCTGAATGAAAGAAACCAGGTCATATTCAGATCTCTTAGCCATGCTAATCCAAGGACTTTAGTTATGCGGTCCCGATAGCGTATAGCTAGGATCGTTTATTCCATCGTTGCTGGAGTCATGTCTGCGTTTTGGCTTGCCATTTCGGAGCAGAAGAGAAAAAAATAGAATTCCTGCTACAAGACCCAAAACTAGTGGTAGGCCACCAAAAACCGAATGGACAAAATTGGGAAAGATGCCCAGGACTGCTTCGAAGGGTGTTAACAGTCCCGAAAAAATTGTCTTAAATACATGTGCGATACCACTGGCATCTGACATATTTAGGATTTGGCTTAGCATTTGTACGAAATGCACAGGGCAATTTGTTGATAAAAGCGCATGTATCTCTGCTGTTGTCCTTACAACTTGGAGATCATACGTCTCTTTTGATGACGTGATAGGCACTGTTGTCTGCAAAAGCACAGACTTCCTTCTGCTTAAAGTATCAATTTGTATAGAAGAGATATTCAACGGAGGCCAAATCGTCGCCTCTGATTCTCCAGGGCCGTTTGGATACAATGCTTGCATACAGCAAGTGACCATGGAACTAACGCTTATGAGATATGCTTTCCCTGGCACCATGTCACAACAGCTGTGGTCCGTTATTAGAACGTAACTTCCGTTAGAAAGTTGTCTAAAGAATGGCTCTATCTGTGTTGCAGGTGTGCCGTGCTGGTGGCATGAAAGGTTATTTGAAGTCCCCTCACAGGCCCCATGCAAATTAATACCTTGGCACAGGAGTATACCGCTTAGTGAACGTTTACAATTATTACCACTAAGAAATACACACTTGTTTTTGTCACTATAACATGTGTGTGTATAAGGTAATTTCCATGATGACTTAATGTACCCTTTACCCAACCTTTCAAACTGGCCTGCTGGTATATACTCTTGGCAATTTTTAAATTGGAAAGTTGTAATCGGAATTGTGATTATTCCGTGTATTATCCATTCAATGACAGGTCTTTCTGACATTGTCAATGGTAATCTCTCAAGTTTTTCAATGCTCAGGATTGTATAGTCTGCTCCTTTCTGTGCCAAACTGATTTGTTTATCACTAAGGTTAAAGATAGAAAATAATGACGTGTTGATTAAACGCCATGGCACATAGCCTGAACGCAGGTTTTGCAACGTCCAGCCTAGCTGTACAATAGAACGTAATTGGGACTGGCCATGTTGTAACATTAGCAAGTCCTGGTCTATTATATCGATAGCAGATGATACAATACTGTCCAGTGAATATATTCTGGAGGACAGAGTCATTAACCCATTGTCCACAACAGAAAGCGATTTTTCCAAATTAATACGATCAATTTCTCGTATTTTCTCTGCTGTCTCAATTTGAGTCACTTTCCAAGCCTCGTTGTAAGCAGCGTATATACTTGCCGCTATGAAACGTTTTTGACGCTGTTTGGGTGGTCCCATTATGAAATCGGGCAAGTCAGCACCGTCTTTAAGTAAAGTCAAGTGTTGTTTAATTTCTGCCAGTGTGGATATCTGTAGCCATTCAAGGCATAATTTTCCTACACTGTATGTTGTTACTATCCCTGGATGTTGTCTCTGGGAGTATCTAGGGTCTGGTCTGGTCATTTTTAACCCCTGTATTTTGTTCAGGAATCTATCTTGACAGTTATTTGTGTCTGTTGGCCAGATCAACCACTTTTTCCAATCAGGATGTGTTCCGTTTTGGTGTAAAATTTGGGATACGTCTATCCAAATATCTGTGGTTGTATTATCAGGTATTGGCTTTGGAATAGACGGTTTGTTTAAGTCTTTGATCTTGGCTAGGCCAAGACAGGTAGTCTGTTGAATGGTGTCATTCAAGAACATTATTTGTTCTGGGATCATGCAGGCACGAAATAAAGCTTCTAATCCTTGGACCTGCCATTCTTTTGTACCCCAGATGTTTTTTTTTTTCAATGTTCTTATTCCAGAAATCAAAACCAAATGTAATCATTTTTTCATAAAATGTTTCCGAATAAATCAGTTTGGTATTTGTCAGCATGTTTTTTGTCCCTGTTTTATCTAACAGTTTGAAATAGAATGTTTCAGCATCACTTGTGTTAAACCCTGAGAAGTATGGAAATTTCTCATAAAATGTTTTCGAACTGCTTTTAGGTGGAGTTGCACAATGTTCCCATTGATTATATTTAAAAACATTTCTAGGTTGAGCAGATTTATGCAAATAGTGATGTGCATAGTGGCTGTTGCAATACATCTGTTCATAGTTCGATGAACCCTGTAAATAATCATGTTCTGTAAATTTTGCTGACAATACTAAATCTGACATCATATTATTTATGCTTTCAAAGTCCCAATCATCAGAGAACGTACTTGGTTTTACAAATTCACTTAATGAAACCTTAAACTGATGAGGATATTTCAGGATTTCGACCGGGCCATAGATTTCGTAATCTGTTTTGTCCCAAACTACCCCGCCGGGTATTGGAATGGCTGTGACATTCACTGATGATAGTTCTCTTTTCTCGATGTGAGATGACTTGTGTGGCTTCAGAACTAAGTTGATGTTCTGACTTGCTGTGTCCATTGTACTGTAATAAATTTTCCTAAAATTAAAACTAAAATTAGAAAAAGTAGGAGTGTAAGTACGCCTGATATAATCCAAAATTCAATCAATGGTGCATTCAGATAAGTTTCTTTAAGTTGATGAAAGAGTTCTGTTGCTTTGTCTTTAAAAGTTTTTGTTTTTGGCAGTTCTTCAGTTTCGCTTTGATCTTCAGAAAAGTTATCGAAATTGATGAAGTAGCCAGATGCAGTTCTGTCAATTGTTGGGATTGTTTTTTCAATTTGTCTTTTATCACCACATTCTGATGCTACATCACTGTAGATTGGTGTTTCTTGACGAACTGTTTCAATTTGGGTTTCAAAAGGCACAAGTTCCATGGCATTGTTGCATAGTCCTTTTTTATTCACTGCAGGTTTATCAAATGTGATTAGTCTTTCAGTTTGAACCTCTTGGATTGTAGCAAATTTGGGTATTCTGCTATTTCTTGGGAATCCACTGGGCCTACTATTTATTATTGGCCACATGATTGTGGTTTTACCAGGTCAATTGATACAACTCGGTTCTCCTTTTTTCCAGCAAGGGGCGGTAGTACAACTGATCTTGTTCCGTTGACAGCCAAGACAGGTACTGCTTTTCTGTACGAAGGCCCAAATTCCTTCTTAACCGCGATCTTTTCTCTGACCAGGTCCCACATCTTTGGAATCCAGACAGGTCTTACTGGGACAGGTGGTGTATCTTCAGTGGTTGTTGGCTGTTGTTTTAACTTTACGTTGCTCAGGGCTTTTCTTGTTTCATTTAAGTCCTGTAAAACAGCCAAACGATCTTTTATGTCAAAGCATTTTTTCTTATCTTCTACCACTGAAGCTTGACTATCTAAATCCTGAATAAACATTCTAGTTCCGAACAATAGTTCGTACGGGGTGAAACCTTTTAGAGAATTTCTTGGCAGATTATTAAGACTACGTTGGACACTTATTAAATGTTGGACCCACCCATCACCCGAACCTAATACCTTTGCCGTTATAGATTGCTTTATGTCTCGGTTTTTTCTTTCCACAACCCCATTTCCATCAGGATGGAATGGACAAGAGTACCGCAATTCAATGCCCATGCTGGTCATGGCCTCCTTATAAGCTTGAGAGCTAAAAGCAGGACCCTGATCAGAATGTAGCATGGCAATTGCGTATGTGCCGATAAAGACTCGCAAATCTTTTATAACAGTTCTGGCGTCAGCCGAGCGCTGGTGTTCTACAGTTTTTATGTGTGTTTTGTCTTAAAAAGGAATTTAATGGGACGCTGGTTTCTACGTATAGATAGCCTTATGCTAACTATAAGAATGGCCATGGCATTACTCCGGTCGGATCACTGCTGCGGTCTCTATTGCAGTTTGGACAGCTCTTTACAAATTTGTAATGCTGTAGGCTCATCCCCGGCCACCAGTATTCTGATTGTAATTCTGTCAGAGATTCCTTAATCTGGTTGTGCCTCGGACCTTCACCCATATGTGCGTCCGCTATTAATAAGACTCTCCGTGTTTGGAATCACCCTATCCCCCACTCCAGGGATTCGAGCAAAAGGAACGGAGTTTGCGTCAATTACGTATGTATAATTGAGTGGATAGTTCACGGGTAGTGCTGCACAGTTGCCTTTTGAATACGTTTTTACCGCCAGCATCGTTTCCCCGTCGATGTATTTTTCTGAACGCTTTTTTGTGGCTACAGAAGCCCGTTGAGGTGCTTCCGCTGTGGCTGTATTAGCCAATGAATTCCCTGCAAAGTGAACGCCATCACATTGATGACTCAGTGTGTGTATCACGTGAGTCTTTTGTAGTTCTTTCTGTTAAAGAACTACTTGTTCCCAAAGCACTTTATGCTTGATTGTGGCTCCTGTGTCATCTTTGTAATTGCTTTGAACCCAGCTCTGCAAGTCATTATTGTAAGATTTTACGCAGAAAAGCGAATCGCACACTATTAGTGTCGGGAATTCACGATCAGCATTTTCAAGCGCCATCTTTAAAGATCTGATTTCAGCTCGCCCAGCTGAACAGTTTCTCAGTGATTCAGTTTTTGTTATTTTTGGTCTGAATTTACCACACAGCCAGCGACCTTTAACAATCGCGCACGCTGCATTGTAGGATTTTTTATCCACATCGTAATGTTGTACAAATCTATCTGTGTAGATCATACAAGAGTACTGTTGGAGAGGCAGAATTTCGATTGGCAGAGGATATTCTTCTTCATATTTCAAATCATTCAGTTTTTTCATGTTCGGGACATAATAGTATGTCACTTTTTCTGTATCAAGAGAATTTTCCCACTGTATCCATTTTGGATCTAGTGCCACTGTTTTTAGATTAACTGGGCTGAATAACGCCTCGAAGGCTGATTCTGCTGTGAAAACAGTTATTCCTTTGCCTTGTGCTTGGGCTCTTTCTCTTGCTACAGCCGTCTGAACTGCCTTTATAGTATTTTCTGTAAGACTGAATGTTTTTTCTGTTTTTGTGTACAAATGTGATTTGTAAGCTATTGGTACCGTTTCTCCCTCATTAGAGGTCAGGTACGTGAATCCGCATCTTCCTGGGATGACTCAGATTACAAGGTTGCGTGTATTTTCACGAGTTTCTAATTTTGTTTTAGCTAACATGTCTGTTTGCAATGATCTCAAAATTTCTGTGTGTTTCTGAGTCCAGTTGATTGGTTTAAAATCAGGTTTTATTAATTCGTAGAGAGGTTTAACCCTCTCTGCATAATTTAGAATGTAAGTTCTTCCGAAATTCAGAAAGCCTAGTATTGATTGTAAGTTCTTCAGCGTTTTTGGTGCTTGAAGTACAGCGCACTTCTCTAAGAAGTTGTCTGCTAGGCTTTTGCCTTCACTTGATAATTCGTATCCTAAAAACAAGACCGTTAGATGGGCAATTCGTGACTTTTTAAAGTTGAATTTGTAACCCTCTGCTGCGACCCCAAGTATTATGGTGTTCACTCTTTTCAAGTGAGTATCCAAGTCGTCGTCTGTGAGATAGATGTCATCGACATAAGATAATGCCTCATCATCATACATTTGTAGTAACTCTGTTACTCTGGCTGAAAATAATCCTGGGCTATTCTTCAATCCCTGTGGGAGTCTATAGAAATTTTTCTGTGACCCCATTATTGAGAAAGCGGTCAAGTACCTGCTTTCTGGTGCAATATTTTGACAAAATAATCCATTAGAAATGTCTAATGTTGTTTTGTATTTTTTGCGAACTATGTTATTCATTAGTGCCGCACTGTGCGAATTTTGTACCGCAAATGTTTTGCAACATGAGTTAAGGTGTCTGTAGTCCAAGACTAGACAATATGAATTGTCTGGTTTGGAGACAGGAAACAAAGGATTGTTCATTTGAGAGGTGCATGTTTCAATCACCCCTTGGTATTCAAGTTGATCTAAAATCTCCCTGACCTGTTTTTTAGCTTCTTGCTTAATTGGGTACTGTCTTTGTGCAGTAGGTTGACATTTTAACTGGATTTTGTCATCCCATCCTACATGATTTTTACCTAATGCAGGTGCTTGAGCTACTGCCCATTTTCTTGCATATATATATATTTTCTGTGAATCGGAATACCATTTGAGAAGGCAGGCATAATCATTTCTTCGCCATGAGGGCACTCCTTGACAAACTCTGGTGGCCAGTCTTTCTCAGCTAATAGGATGTCATAGCCTTTTGAGAGGTTATCCCAAAATAGACCCCTTATTTTCCTAGTCTTATCTCCCTCTATACGCAATGTTATTTCGTATATTTTATGAGGTTCACAAACTCTGGTATCTGCAGTTTCCACTTGAATGTATTCATTCGTGTCCACTGTCTCCAGATGATTCATCAGGATCTTGCGAGCTATGCTCACTTCTGCTGCGCTGTCTAGCATTGTCTGTGCCCACTCTCTGTTTTTCAGCTGTGTCCTCAGTATTCTCGGCATGTTCGATTACTTTAATACTGGCTACCTTCTTTCTTGGAAATTGTAGTTTTTTACTTTGAGCAGGTTCCTTGTCTTTGGACTTGGCGTGCTCTTCCCTTTGTTCTGACCGTCCTCTTCTTTCCGATTTCTGCGAGGAAGTCAGAAAAGATCGAGAGGGACGTGTATCAATATCTTGATATCTATCAGGTTTTTTCAAATTATCCCTATTTCTAAGGTTGTATCTTTTTTTAGAGTGCTCCCTTTGGGGAGACTGGTGTTCTTGGTTCGGAGTTCTTTCTCTCCGCCGAGGAGACCTTCCTCTGGACTGGAATCTTTTTTCTTTGGGAGTGGATTGTTTATTTCCATCCCAGCTCTTTTTTGGAGTGTTTAGATTATTTTTAATAAATAATTTTTCAGGATTTTCAAGTAGTTGGGGTTTTACCGGTTTACCACCCAAACTATCTCTACCTAGTTCTTCATAGGATTTTTCTATGATTCGGGCAAGTTCAATTGGTTGATCTGTTATATCTGTTTCTTTCAATTTTTGGCGGACCCGCCACAGATGCTGCTTCTCCTTTAATGTTGGCTAATAATATAGCTGAGACCTGCTTGAAGTCTTTTAGTAATTTCATACCAAGAGTTAAAGCAGGTTCTGGACCGTATTCATTTTGAATCTGTCTTAGTACATCTGGTATTACCGCCAGAGACGGAACACCATGTGTTTTTGTATAGATGGAAGCAAAGACTGTGCCCCAAGTGTCACAGTCCTCCACATGTGGTGCGACCCCCATTGGAAGGCAGATAGTCAGTATTCTGTGTTTCTCACTAGGGGTAGTATTCGGGAATACTGCCTCTATTTGAGCTATCTTTTGTGCTAGCCAAAATGGAATTTGTTCCCGTTTTGCGGGTGTTTTACCAAGACATGATTGTATGTTTTGTGGTGTAATTTTATTTGTGTTCCCCCGATGAGGGGCCAGCTGTGGGATCTTAATAGCTGGTTGGACTGTTGCAGTCCGCATTACATATTAGACTAACTGTCTGTGAATTTTAATTAGTAATTTTAGCTGGGCTGAAAGTTCTTTGTCTGACATTTTTTCGATGTCTGGATGTGGTGTGTAGCTGGCTAGAACCGGCCATGTTGCTCCTGGTCTACCTAGTGGACCGAGCCTGGTGATGTGATCATTATGTTTTAGGGCGCCTTTAAACCAGAGAAGGTGCTCTTGGTAATTTAGTGGAATTTCCACATCCTCGTAAGGAGTGTATTCTTCCGGAGGTTCCTCTATTTTGTAATAGTGGAATTCGTGTGTTGTAGCGTTTGCCGCTGGAAAGTTTATCCATGAATTGAATACATCTGTCTGCCGATATTCGTGTGCCTCTATCACGAAAATGACTGTACCACCTCGTGATGTCAGTCCGTTTTCTATAAGTTTTAAAGTTATAGTTTTTCTTATATTGACCGGAATGAGGATAGCATTCCGGTCATTCTGTAGGAGACTCGTGTCATCATCCATTAGTTGGGCTGCTATTCTAGCTACCTCCCTGTCGTCATCACTGTCTGGCATTTTACTGTCAGAAAGTTTTTTTGTTGCAGATCAGGTTTCAAGGAAACAAAAGATTAGGTGCACAATATTTTGGAACACTGTATCCTTCAACGTTGACTAAACCAAAAAACTCTACATAGGAATCTCTTCCTATTAAGTTCCGGCTGATTTTAACCTTTTACCCACTCCAGACGTCTATTGGAGTATTTACAGGAAAAGGGTCTGTGTGAAAAAGCACGACTGAGTTACTCTAACGTCTTGCGTTAGTTTTATCGCCTTACCAAACGTTGGGCGCCATGTAGTGTAGTTCCTATTTTCCCTATAGGCTCTGCGCATTGGAATAACATAAACAGCAGTGTAGACGTAGGACTGAGGTCTTCTAGGTCTCTACTGACTATGTTAGACTTAATTTAGGTTTGCGCCAGCTAGCTCAGAGGTCACTGGAAACTTTCTTGAATGAATAGGAAGAGATCAGCTTCAGTGGCTCAGACAAGAAATGATTCAGCTTTCGACAACCGCATAAACATGACAACTTTGCTCCCTCAGAATAAGAGTAAATCTCTAGAGTCGTGAAAACAATAGACAGCTATTTCACTCAGTCAGATGTGCGTTCTTAGTTTCACCAGAGTGCAGAGAAGAGAGAGACGGGCGTTTTCAATAAAAGGTATTATTTATTGAGCAGTCTTCCTTCTCATGCAAGAGAAATGAATTGCCACAATTGCAATACTTAATATAAAGTAAAGTAGGTACAGTAAAAGGAGTATTATAAAATAATACTGTAAAAGCATTTATATGGTTTCTTAGCCATAAGACACTTTAAAATGGATAAAATATATACATACATATATACATAGGCTAACGTCCTCAACTGGTGCTTCTAAACTACGCCTACCCGGGTGTACCTGACCTAAGCCTAATACGTGGGAAGGAGTAAGTAAGTAGCAGTTTAAGTTAAGTAGGTTTGTTGCCAAAGATATGTTCAAGAATTCTCTCTAAGTGTTTAGTCAGCACTGTACCTTGGGAATAGAATGTAAGAGGTCTGGTATCTCTCTCTCAGGACTCAATATCCCAGTCACCCGCAAGGGTAGGCTGGAAACGCCGGAGCTGGATTTTCTCGGCAGGAGAAAAGACAGCGTCTTTCTCAGCGCATCAAAGAGGAGGGGCAGCGTCCGTGGGCTTATCGCGTCTGCTGGGCTCTCGGAAAGTAGATTAGCTGCTCTGCTCCAAAACCACCACTGTGTGTTTGCTTAAGGCAACGTTGGTATATTTATACCTGAAAGGTGCTGCGTTTGACGTAAGGTTTGGACATAAGACGTCAATAAGGATGTCACTAAGAACTGGCAGGTCTCACAGTGCTCGCAGGAGTTCTATTACAAATCAAAACAAAGCAAGTGGGGATTTCCCAGGTTGCTGGAGGTTTGGTGTGTCGAAAGAACTCAGTGTGCTCTCTTGGAATCCAAGGAAGTAGCTTTTGCCGTGCCTTGGACTGCAAGGGCGATTTACTGAAATATGGATCTGATCCTTATGCCATTATAGGGATATTATTGATTATAGCCGTACAAGGGCATAAAGTCACAATATTGATTCGGGTTCCTAGATAAAACACATCAGAAGTAAGTTACACCATTAGCGAAAAGGAGCTTTTAGCCATCAAGGATGCATTTCATGAGTGGTGGCACTATCTTCTAGGTGCAAGACATGTGGTAACGGTGTTTGCAGACTACCACAGGAATTAGCAATTTTTCAAATTAGCCAGAACCTTGACTCCCAGACATTTGAGATGGTCTTTATTCTTCGCAGAGTATGACTTTGTCATCCCCTACCGACCAGGCAAGAATAAAGGAAAGGATGATGCATTGTCTAGAATAGACACAGAAGGTACAAAAACATTGGTGGATGTCCAGAAGATCATTCCAGAAAGCAAGATAATTGGGGCCATCAATGAGGAAGCAATCAGAAAAGAAATGACACTGGAAGAGATGCAAGAGTGGCCAGGAAAGAATTCCTTTAGAGAAGTTCAGCAATTGCCCTTACATGCAAAAACCTTGTATTTACCAACTCTAGAACTCCAACAGCAAGCGCTGTTTGACACTCATGACAGTCCCTTAGATGGTCACCAAGGAATGTATCGAACCGAAGAATTAGTGAAGAGACAGTTCTGGTGGCCCACCTTAGCGAAGGACCTTTAACAGTATGTGGGAGGATGCGAGGTCTGTGCACGAGGAAAGTCGGACCGGCAAGCCCCTCAGGGACTAATGCAACCTTTGCCTACACCACCTCACCCTTGGTACACAATCACTATGGATTTAATTGTAGAGTTACCCTCCAGTCAAGGTTACAGTGCCATCCTGGTAGATGCCTTTTTCAAGGTGGCTCATTTTGTGGCTTTAAAAGGGAACACAACTGCAAAATAACTGGCCATGCAATTCAATATTAGTTAGTATATCAAAAGGAGACTAGCTAGGGATGGGGTTAGTCTGACATTATTGTTATTATTGTCATAGCGACTCAGTATCGTTTTGCCAATTGGCAGTGGCACCTGTTGGGTGTCTTTAGAAAGCCCTCACCCACCAACCTAGTTGGTGGCATGCTTCATCATCGGGCCCACCCAGTGACACCTAGCGTGTCCCGGGTGTGCTTCGACGCCTGATTACAGCGGAGCAGGTATGTCACTGTGTGTGCGGTGTAGGGTGTTCAGGTATGTGAAGTTAAAACGGCTTGGCGGATGGTCCCTGGGGTGAGGATACTTTATTAAAAGGGCCTCCGTCAGCGGTTAAAAATAAGGCTGTGGGACGTTAGAGGCGGGTTACGACCTCCTACGTCCTTAGAGTGTCAACATGTTTCAGCCAGTGCCTTATTACTAATCTGGCTTTCTACAGGACAATAAAATATGTGTGGGTTCTTGGTTCGGAGTTCTTTCTCTCCGCCGAGGAGACCTTCCTCTGGACTGTGCGTAATTACCGAATCATACCGATTCAGAAAAATTACCAAATTATTTCCTACATTTCATTTACCGAATCTAGAATACCGGTATTCTAGAGTCGGTAAATGAGATTTACCTACATCGGGCCCCAAGCTCCATAAAATACGACCCATTTATTATGATAGGAAGATTGGCTAACAAAAATAACACTAGAGGAAGGATCAACATTTTTATCAAGGCCACCCTACATATTAAAGCTAGAGGAAGAATGTTCCATCTGTCCAAAAGCATTTTTATTTTGAAAAGAGTTGCTTTATAGTTCAAGTCAAAAAAGGGGGTGGTGATGAACAGAACCTGGCTATATGCAAATCAGTCTGTCCCTGGCCCAGTGCATCATGGGAACAGGGCAGACTAAACTACCAAGCCAATTCTTCACCAGAAAGGAGAAAAGCTACCGGGGACCGGTTTCTGGCATTTCAGCCGTCTTCGGCCCGGCTTGCTTGAATCCTGATGGTGCAGTGAGAAAGGGACTCATGTCTGAGTATACCCTGCCACACCTATAGTGGCCAAAAACGATTCAGAAAAGGGGGTGGTGATGAACAGAGTGTCTGAGCAGACCACTCTTACCCAGTCCAAAGATCAGGGCTTGATCCATCACCATTATTTATCTCACTGCACCATCCCAGCTCAGAACCTGGCTATATGCAAATCAGTCTGTCCCTGGCCCAGTGCATCATGGGAACAGGGCAGACTAAACTACCAAGCCAATTCTTCACCAGAAAGGAGACAAGCTACCGGGGACCGGTTTCTGGCATTTCAGCCGTCTTCGGCCCAGCTTGCTTGAATCCTGATGGTGCAGTGAGAAAGGGACTCATGTCTGAGTATATCCTGCCACACCTATAGTGGCCAAAAACGATTCAGAAAAGGGGGTGGTGATGAACAGAGTGTCTGAATTAAGCAGCCCACTCTTACCCAGTCCAAAGATCAGGGCTTGATCCATCACCATTATTTATCTCACTGCACCATCCCAGCTCAGAACTTGGCTATATGCAAATCAGTCTGTCCCTGGCCCAGTGCATCATGGGAACAGGGCAGACTAAACTACCAAGCCAATTCTTCCCCAGAAAGGAGACAAGCTACCGGGGACCGGTTTCTGGCATTTCAGCCGTCTTCGGCCCGGCTTGCTTGAATCCTGATGGTGCAGTGAGAAAGGGACTCATGTCTGAGTATACCCTGCCACACCTATAGTGGCCAAAAAACAATTCAGAAAAGGGGGTGGTGATGAACAGAGTGTCTGAATTAAGCAGACCACTCTTACCCAGTCCAAAGATCAGGGCTTGATCCATCACCGTTATTTATCTCACTGCACCATCCCAGCTCAGAACCTGGCTATATGCAAATCAGTCTGTCCCTGGCCCAGTGCATCATGGGAACAGGGCAGACTAAACTACCAAGCCAATTCTTCACCAGAAAGGAGACAAGCTACCGGGGACCGGTTTCTGGCATTTCAGCCGTCTTCGGCCCGGCTTGCTTGAATCCTGATGGTGCAGTGAGAAAGGGACTCATGTCTGAGTATACCCTGCCACACCTATAGTGGCCAAAAACGATTCAGAAAAGGGGGTGGTGATGAACAGAGTGTCTGAATTAAGCAGACCACTCTTACCCAGTCCAAGGATCAGGGCTTGATCCATCACCGTTATTTATCTCACTGCACCATCCCAGCTCAGAACCTGGCTATATGCAAATCAGTCTGTCCCTGGCCCAGTGCATCATGGAAACAGGGCAGACTAAACTACCAAGCCAATTCTTCACCAGAAAGGAGACAAGCTACCGGGGACCGGTTTCTGTCATTTCAGCCGTCTTTGGCCCGGCTTGCTTGAATCCTGATGGTGCAGTGAGAGAGGGACTCATGTCTGAGTATACCCTGCCACACCTATAGTGGCCAAAAACGATTCAGAAAAGGGGGTGGTGATGAACAGAGTGTCTGAATTAAGCAGACCACTCTTACCCAGTCCAAAGATCAGGGCTTGATCCATCACCGTTATTTATCTCACTGCACCATCCCAGCTCAGAACCTGGCAATATGCAAATCAGTCTGTCCCTGGCCCAGTGCATCATGGGAACAGGGCAGACTAAACTACCAAGCCAATTCTTCACCAGAAAGGAGACAAGCTACCGGGGACCGGTTTCTGGCATTTCAGCCGTCTTTGGCCCGGCTTGCTTGAATCCTGATGGTGCAGTGAGAAAGGGACTCATGTCTGTGTATACCCTGCCACACCTATAGTGGCCAAAAACGATTCAGAAAAGGGGGTGGTGATGAACAGAGTGTCTGAATTAAGCAGACCACTCTTACCCAGTCCAAAGATCAGGGCTTGATCCATCACCGTTGTTTATATCACTGCACCATCCCAGCTCAGAACCTGGCTATATGCAAATCAGTCTGTCCCTGGTCCAGTGCATCATGGAAACAGGGCAGACTAAACTACCAAGCCAATTCTTCACCAGAAAGGAGACAAGCTACCGGGGACCGGTTTCTGGCATTTCAGCCGTCTTCGGCCCGGCTTGCTTGAATCCTGATGGTGCAGTGAGAAAGGGACTCATGTCTGAGTATACCCTGCCACACCTATAGTGGCCAAAAATGATTCAGAAAAGGGGGTGGTGATGAACAGAGTTTCTGAATTAAGCAGACCACTCTTACCCAGTCCAAAGATCAGGGCTTGATCCATCACCGTTATTTATCTCACTGCACCATCCCAGCTCAGAACCTGGCTATATGCAAATCAGTCTGTCCCTGGCCCAGTGCATCATGGGAACAGGGCAGACTAAACTACCAAGCCAATTCTTCACCAGAAAGGAGACAAGCTACCGGGGACCGGTTTCTGGCATTTCAGCCGTCTTCGGCCCGGCTTGCTTGAATCCTGATGGTGCAGTGAGAAAGGGACTCATGTCTGAGTATACCCTGCCACACCTATAGTGGCCAAAAACGATTCAGAAAAGGGGGTGGTGATGAACAGAGTGTCTGAATTAAGCAGACCACTCTTACCCAGTCCAAAGATCAGGGCTTGAACCATCACCGTTATTTATCTCACTGCACCATCCCAGCTCAGAACCTGGCTATATGCAAATCAGTCTGTCCCTGGCCCAGTGCATCATGGGAACAGGGCAGACTAAACTACCAAGCCAATTCTTCATCAGAAAGGAGACAAGCTACCGGGGACCGGTTTCTGGCATTTCAGCCGTCTTCGGCCCGGCTTGCTTGAATCCTGATGGTGCAGTGAGAAAGGGACTCATGTCTGAGTATATCCTGCCACACCTATAGTGGCCAAAAACGATTCAGAAAAAGGGGTGGTGATGAACAGAGTGTCTGAATTAAGCAGACCACTCTTACCCAGTCCAAAGATCAGGGCTTGATCCATCACCGTTATTTATCTCACTGCACCATCCCAGCTCAGAACCTGGCTATATGCAAATCAGTCTGTCCCTGGCCCAGTGTATCATGGGAACAGGGCAGACTAAACTACCAAGCCAATTCTTCACCAGAAAGGAGACAAGCTACCGGGGACCGGTTTCTGGCATTTCAGCCGTCTTCGGCCCGGCTTGCTTGAATCCTGATGGTGCAGTGAGAAAGGGACTCATGTCTGAGTATACCCTGCCACACCTATAGTGGCCAAAAACGATTCAGAAAAGGGGGTGGTGATGAACAGAGTGTCTGAATTAAGCAGACCACTCTTACCCAGTCCAAAGATCAGGGCTTGATCCATCACCGTTATTTATCTCACTGCACCATCCCAGCTCAGAACCTGGCTATATGCAAATCAGTCTGTCCCTGGCCCAGTGCATCATGGGAACAGGGCAGACTAAACTACCAAGCCAATTCTTCACCAGAAAGGAGACAAGCTACCGGGGACCGGTTTCTGGCATTTCAGCCGTCTTCGGCCCGGCTTGCTTGAATCCTGATGGTGCAGTGAGAAAGGGACTCATGTCTGAGTATACCCTGCCACACCTATAGTGGCCAAAAACGATTCAGAAAAGGGGGTGGTGATGAACAGAGTGTCTGAATTAAGCAGACCACTCTTACCCAGTCCAAAGATCAGGGCTTGATCCATCACCGTTATTTATCTCACTGCACCATCCCAGCTCAGAACCTGGCTATATGCAAATATATGGAATTTAGCTGAGTGACTATAAACCTCTGCCATATTTCATGGAGGTCCGCGAGCTGGCAGAGTTTTGTTCAGCCACCACAAGTCCTCCTGTACAGGCTTATTGAAATGCCTTGCAAATACTTCTGGGTAAGATTTGTGCAAGTACCTCACTTAGGATTCTGTGTACAATTGTACATTAATACACATGTGCTTTACAACTCGGACAACAGAGTTATACTAAGAGGACTTCAAATCCATGGGTCTTGTGTTCATGTTTTCATTTTGGCATGTGAGAGCAGAAGATTGAATGGGGTGCCACTTGGGTCAGTGTATCCAGAAGAGGAGAGAGAGTGCAAGGAGTAATGTGAGAATGAGAGAGGGAGAGTGTTGGGCATGGATCGGATGGTGGTGAATGGAAAAAAGTGGTTAAACAGAACAGGTGCAGGGAGTGACTGTCAGTCTATTCTTGATACAGGTGGGTGAAAAAGGGAGGCTGTTGTGTGCATTATCACTATGGGGCAGTTCTTACCTGTGCCCAGTTTGAGGGAGATGCAGATCTCCGCCAGGTAGAGGGTGTTGCATTTGGAGCACACTTTGTGGAGGAGCCGGCGATCTGCTGCAGAGGCCAGGTCCTTCAAGGAAGCCAAATTCTACAAGACCACCGTCTTGGTTGCGGTGTGAACTGTTCACATCATTACATCCTGAATTCATCACAATTTGAACCACAGTATAATCCCTTTTGCATTCTTCAAACATTTATTTTTTATTTATCATATAATCAATTCATTATCCTTAGTGCCAGACTGCCAGTACTTAATGTTTTGCTCTGATCCAGAATATAACATGTGACAAGGGGGAAAACATTACACTTTGTCAACAAAATCATTGTTTTCTGTTCATTTGTCATGCCCAATGCATTTCGGGACTACAATGTACCTTCTTCAGAGGCAAATCTGAAGCCGCAATAAAATATTCAAATTTAAACAATTATCATGTACATGGAGTGTCATATGCAACCATCAACCCTTCATGCACTGTGGGTTCTTATGTACCATTCCTGGTATTTTACCACTTCATCATGCATTCTATATTATATCAATTCAAATTTATTTGTGTGTGAAATCATGTACAATGCATGCCAATGCCTTGGTGACTGTATTGATGTTAACTTGTTGCTTTACCACCAAAAGTGTGCCACTTTAAAACTGAAGTATGAATACAAAGTTCCACTGTGCCTACCTCGTTTTATAATCTATAACCAGGAAATAGTATTAAAAAGATACGATCTTTTAAATACGATCTACAATACAATGCAGTGAAACGAAGTGTCAAAAATGAGATTTATTAATTAATTAATTGTGGGTTTCTAACGCGCTAGAATCAACTCCCGAAGGAGTATCTCTGCGCAATAGACCGCTGGGGAACCCGTCCTGGTTTTCCCTGTGAGATGGTCCCTACTGGGTATCTCCAAGGTGAAACCAGGCATCCCTGGCGTATGTGGGGGGCCTTTGTGGAGATGAGACAAGCTAATGCCCAGAGTTGCCGAGTGTGATCCCTGGTTAGAGTAGGCACTGAGGTGAGAATTATCGAGTCCGCTGACCCTGGTCCACGACCCTGCCGCATCGGGAATTGAACCCTGGTCCCTTGCCGTCCTCTGCTCCTGGGTCTGCCGCCTCTAACCAGTGAGCCACACCACACCACAGTCGGATAAATAACCAATAACTTCTAAATTTAATTCTAGTCAATAGAGAACAATGTCTCCTTGCTCACCTTTAAAGCAAGGGTCTTCAAACGGGTCTGCCCTACGCCCAGTAGTAGATTCCTAAAAAGAGCCAACACGTTCAAACTTACAAATTGCCTAGGTAACTAATTCAAATAAATGGAAGAAAACATCTCTTCAATCAAACCATCAGACTCTCAGTCATTTTACCGGTAGATTCGCCGTCCGAGCTTCCCGTGGCAAACTCGAGGGGTCTCTACGGAAGTGCCATGACATGTTGCTTAATATTGGAAAAAACCGTATGAACAGCTGTGATGTAAAGATTGAAAATGGACCACATTCGTGAATGTGTCCGTGAACCATGTAAATTGTCCGCCATATTAAAACATGTAGAAAAGAGTGGTCAAGAGCGAATGACCATTCAACATGATGGTGAAAAGTGAATGACTAAACCATATTAAAGTAAGAAATGAAAAAACTGACTTAGTGCAAATTAAGATCGGACAGTGTAAATCATTTCATCCGCACTCCTTATGAGGTATTCACCCTGCGGAAACATGTGATTGAGTCTGAGAAGTTGTGACCAAGTTAATCCCAACAGTGAACTGTATATATTCCCATCGAATACCTAGTGGGAAACCTTTAAACAAGACTGAACATGTGTGAATATTGGACCTAAAGACTTATTCTCAGTTACTGAAAAAACGACAAAGTCCGGCTCATACACCCCAGATGCTGGGATTACATCGGATAATGCAGCTTCCTCTTCAAGATGAAAGCAAAAAGTGTGCTAATGAGTAATATCTCCTAAAGCCAAATACGTAGCGACCGTGCCGATGGTGTGTCAATTATGCTATCAATATATCAACAAAACGTTATTGCCAATGCTCAGCATAATAGTAAACAATGGATACATCAGATGCTGCGGAATGTGATTGAAGAACACAAAAACAAAGATAAAACTTTATTGTTCCCAAAATCCTATTATATTGTGGCACTGGGGGAATGATTCAAATAAAACAGCTCATGTCAATCCTGTCATTTAATCCCTTAGGCAGTAATGTTTCCAATCGATCAATCCAGTAAATCTCATGTTATAACAGTCTTTACTGCTGTCAACACCATGTATCAGTTTAACAAACTCAAATTATTTGAAATCTTAGCTGTGAGAATGAATGGTTGGCTTCCTGCCGGTGTACTGCTATACTGGAGGTTTTATTTTGAGTCCATAAGGTGCTCTTGTGTTCTGTTAGCCTAACTTTGAATTTACGTTCCGTCTTGCCTACATAGGCTTTGCCACATGGGCATTTGATACAATAAATAACATTACAGCTGTTGCAATCCGATGTATGTTTCAATGGAATATTTTCCCCTGAAATAAGATGTGTTAAGTTGTTGCTCACGATCACATTCTTGCAATGCATACAATTCAAACACTTCTTTGTTCCCTTGTGTGTTTCTGGCTATGCACATGTGTCTAGTGTGGCCAGTAATTCTCGTAAGTTCCTGCCTCTTGTGTAGACATGTAACGGTTTAGCATTGAATATGTTGTTCATTCTCAAGGAGTTCCCACCTAGTGTTGATTATCTGCTTAATGGCTCTTGAGCATGTAGAATACTTGGAAACAAACACTATTGCATCTTTCTTTGTTGCGTTGGATTTGGTGAATAATTCCGTCCTTTGTTTATTGTTCACGCTTGTGATGCAATCCTGTAGTATTTCGTCCGGATAACATCTTTCCATATATTTCTGCTTGTATTCTGCGATTGTGAGTATTACTATTATTTGGTCAGAGCATATTCTTTTGATCCTTAAGAACTGTTAGAATGATTAGTTATGTATTAGACTCCTGGGATGAAACTGGTGAATAATAATGAGTTGTTCCCTGTCAGTGGGTTTTGTGTAAACCTGTGTTTGGAGACTTTTGCCTGTTGGTGCTTTCAAGAATAATACATCCTAGAAGTTAATTTGTTTGTCATCAATAGTGTGTGTGAACTGTATCCTAAGATCCTGTGTCTTCAGCGATTTTAGCAGGTCCTCCAACTCCTCACTCGTTTTGGTCCAAATCACAAATATGTCATCTATGAACCTGCAGTATAAGGACATTCCTTCTTGCCACCTGATGTTGGTCATGATGTGCTAATCTTAAAACTAGGGGATAAAGACATTAGCATATGCAGGTGCTCCTGCAAAACCCATTGATGTTTCTGTGAGTTGAGCATAAAAGTTGTCCTGCCATAGAAAATAGCTGTGGTTCAAGCAAAAATGCAGCAATTCCAACAAGAAAACCTTGTCTGCTTTGATATTCTGAGATCGCAAGAAAGCCCATTCCACTGCCTCTAGCTCTGCTTCACGAGGAATAGGTGTATACAATGCTGTCACGTCAATTGTGCATCGTAGCCAGTGGTCCTGTATCAAAGGTTCAATATTCTGTAGTTTCTGCAAGAAGTCAATCGTGTCTCTGATGTACGAGCCCCAGTTTTGGACTAATTGCTGTAAAAAATGATCCAAGTATCTGCTGGGAGGGTCAAATAATGAGCCACAACCTAAGACAATAAGTCAAAGTGGTGGGTTCCTCAGATCTCTTCTTAACTACGGTCAACCCTCCCAGACAGAAACTGTATATGATCCCTAATGCATAAAGATCTGAGGAACCCACCACTTCGACCTATTTTGGTTATTTTCATAAGAAACTTTAATTTGAGGAGGATTATCAATAGAAAACGCAAAAGGCTCAAGGAAGCCGTCAGTAATGGGTAAGCAATGTAGAGGGTCGCCTGGAGAGTTGCGAGGAGCAATAAAGGGGATGAAGGAGATTCAAAAGGTGGGCACAGAGCCGAGAGGAGGGGGAGGAGAGACCAGAGGGTGACAGACCGAAGAAGGATGGGCGACACAGAGAAAAGAAATAGAGACAAAAAAACGTTAACAACCAGTGCTGCTTTGGACTGGAAGTGGCGAGAGGTGGAACCAAAAAAAGGTCATCTGCAAATAATTTGATCTTAGACATTCCAGTTAATGTTAAGGCTAATGATTAATCATTGTGAATTGCTAAGGCTCCGGCAGCCCTGACAAGAGCCTCTACTGATTTTCACCACATCTGCTACTTTTGAGTTTATAATCACTTTGGCCACACCATCTTTGTAAAGAATTCTGATCATTATAGAGAATTGTTCAGGTAAAACCAAATTTCCTAAGAATAGGAAATAATGCGTTGCAAATTACTAAATCAAATGCTTTTTCTGCATCCATCATCAAGATGGCTGCCTTCTCCTCATTACATAAAAAATAGTCGATCGCCACTCTGTTCCTTATGGATAAAGTTATTAGCCAATGGAATGATTCTCATAGTCCAGATTTTAGTAAATAATTTATAATCTGAATTCCAAAGTCTAAATGGTATATATGAATTGACGTTAGTAGCACTTTTATCCTTTTTAAGAAAACTAACGGTTATCGATTCCTTGAAAGATTTGGCAACAACCCTTCCCTCTCTACATTGATTAAACAAACTAACTAAAAAAGGAAGCAATTCCTTGGCAAAAAGTTTGAAAACATCCTAGGGATATTGTCGCTACCACAGTCCTTGCCATTGAATGTTTTGATGCGTTCTACTTTCCGTCCATCAATTGTGTGTCTTTTGCTTTCTCACAATAAGTGCCTTGGGTATGCCCAGACGTGGGTCCCGTGCTCTCCATGCCACTGGACTCAAGTTATCCTGGCTGATGTGGGGTGAAACCCCGAAACTGGTCCTAGGATGATTGTTTCCAGTCCAAGAAATAGCTGGCCCGGCAGTTAAGGCATGATCGTTCCCATTGGATGCAGGGTCAAGACTGATTTGCATATGGCTGGGTTCAAACTAGAATGGCATGGGGAGCAGATAAATTATGGATTTAGGCCCAGATCTCTGTACTGGGGTGAATGTACGACATTGTTCTGCATTCTGTCCATCAATTGTTCTATTTGAAATTGTCACCCTGAGTGGGACGGGTATGCCCAGATGAAGGTCCCGTGCTCTCCATGCCCCTGGAGTCAAGCTATCATGGCTGTAGAGGGGTGAAACCTCGAAAACGGTCCTAGGCTGCTTGATTTCAGTCCAGGGAGGGCCTGGCCTGGCAGTTCGGGCTGGATGTTCCCATTGGGTGCAGGGTCAAGACTGATTTGCTTATGGCTGGGTTCAAACTGGAATGGCATGGGGAACAAAAAAACGATGGTTTCAGGCCCAGATCTCTGTACTGAGTTGAATGTATGATATTGCTATGCATTCTGTCCATCAACGGTCCTTTTTCCATACTTCCTATGGACATATTCTTGTTTACAACACCATCCACCACATCTTGTAGTGAATTGATTAGAGTATTTTACTCTTTAGTATTGTGGGCCTGATAGACTATAACATGGCCACGAAATGCACCCATGAAAGCCTCCCACACTATTGAGTTGATGGCTGTACTTCAGTTGATATCAAACAGTTATTTAATAAAAGATATAGTACAGTGACTGCCTTTTGGACCAATACACATACACTGTCAAACATTCAATCAATCAGCCGATTTCTAGAGCGCTGCTTGTCAACCGGGGGGGAGGGGTTATCCAGGTGCTGACCTTGTGCACTGTTTCAGTCAAAGAGCTATGTCTGCAATGATTTTTGGATCTCTGGTAGTGAAGGTGAGGTCCAGAGGTGTAGGGAGAGGTTGTTCCAAGTCTTTGCTGCAATGTAGGAGACACGGGAGGCAGTGCGGAGTTGTCCGGTTGGCTTGTGGAAGTTCAGGCGGTGGGTGGTATAGGTGGGGCTCCAGTTGTGAAGGGCCATGTATGATTGGGTTAGTACTTTGAACTGGCATCTATTCTGTATTGGGAGACAGGGAGTTCTTTGAGGTGAGGAGTGGTGTAGATTAATTGGGAGAGAATTGAAAATGAGTCTGGAGGTTGTGTTCTGTATGAACTGAAGTCTATGGAGGAGGTGATCTGCAAGTCCAGAGTAGGGAGCGCTGCCATAGTCCAGTCCGCTGGTGATGTGCGCTTGAGTGATGGTGCGTCTTGAGCTTTGTGGAAGCCTTTTGATGATTTTGCACACCATGAGCAGGATGAAGAAGCAGGAGGAGACAGCATTAACCTGGGATGTCATGGTAAACTTGCCATCCAATATGATGCAGAGGTTTCTGGCGTGGTGTGACGGAGAGGAGCTGGGCCTAGTTCCCCGGGTCACCATGAGTGACGTGGAGAAGTGTGGCTCACTGGTTAGAGCAGGCAGACCCTGAAGCAGAGGTCAGACCCGGGACCAGGGTTCAATTCCCGACGCGGCAGGGTCTTGAGCTCAAATGTCCATGGACTCGATAATTCTCGCTTCGGTGCCTGACCTAATCATGGGTTCACACTCTGCAACTCTGGGCATTAAGCTTGCTTAATCTCCACAACGGCCCCCCGCGGCGGGATGCCTGGCTTTCACCTTGGGGATGCCCTGTAGGGGCTATCTCACAGGGAAAAGCCAGGACGGGTTCCCAAGGCAAGCGCGGAGATACCCCTTCGGGGGTCGATTCAGGCGCTATATAAGAAACATAATAATAAAACATAATAATGAGTCTTCCCAGAGGGAGCGGTACTTCATGGAGATCAGTACCTAGGTTTTGTACGAGCTGAGCTTTAGGTAGTTGTTCCTAATCCAGTTGGCACGTCTAATAGTCATGCATTTTTGGAACTTGATCCTGGTGGTGGTGAAGTCTTTGGATGAACTGCATGCCATCAGCATAAGAGATGTTGTTGAGCCCATGGAATCTAATGATGTCAGTCAGTGGGGTCATGTAGGTTGTGAAGAGGGTGGGACTAACCGACAAGCCTTGGGGTACTCCACAGGCAATTTCTTTGGGTTCGGAGATGAATGGTGATAGGCGAACTTTCTGTGTTCTTCCGGTGAGGAAGGAGGTGATCCACTTAAGCGCAGTTCCTTGAATGCTGATGCTGTTCAGCCTTGGGACTGAGCGTGTGGTGGGAGACTGTGTCGAAGTCAGCCGATAGGTCAAGAAGGAACAGTGCCGCTGATTCACCAAAGTTGAGGAGGTTTTGGAGGATGTCAGTGGCTGCGATCAGGCCTGTCTCTGTGCTGTAGTTGGTGCGGGAGCCAGACTGAGAGTTGTTGAGAAGATGGTTCTATTCTAGGTCCTTGGTGAGTTGTTGGTTGATGGCCTTCTTTTGAACCTTGGCTGGAAAAGAGAGCAGCAAGATGGACCTGTAGTTGCTGAGTTTGCTGGGGTCTGCTGAAGGTTTCTGTTGTAGAGCGTTGACTTCAGCATGTTTCCAGTCCTTGGGGAAGGTGCTCTTGGCTATAGTTGCGTTTAAGAGGGAGGTGAGTTTGTGGCTGATCTTGGTGCCTCCTAATTTGTAGATGTTATGTGGGAAAGGGAGCGGTAGGGGCTCCTAAGTCGAAAGGGTTCATGATGGAGCTGGTTTCCTGGGGGGTGAGCTGATTCCATGTGATCAGTAGGTTGCTTGCATTAGTAGCGGGGTGGTTGAGTTAGTTGAAGAAGTCAGTGGGTTTAGTCTGGGCTTTGAAGGTCTTGTGGATCTTGACGATCTTGTGGAAGAAATTACGTGGCTGATGCTCTTTTCTTGGTCTCTTGTAGCTGCCTGTGGTAGATGTTGAGGGCTGCTTTAAAGAAGGTCCTGTCTGTGCGCCATCTCCTTTCTAGTTGCAGCAGCGTTTGGTGGTGCTGAGGTATTCAGTGTACCAGCTTGCTTGCTTGGGGCTCTTTTGTGGCTGTTGTTGCCAATGTGGACGAAGATGTTTGAGAATCAGTTGTTGAAGTGTGTCATTTTGGTCTAGGTTTTTGGAGGAGTCGTGATTGGTAGTGTTTAGGGCGTTGGTCCATGTGGTCCCCCAGATTTTGCTTCATCTGCGATGTGGGGCACTGGGCAGTGTCTGGCAGTAGTCCAGGCGCTGGTGACGTTGAAGTAGGCAATGTAGTGGTTGGACCAGGACAGTTCAGTGTTATTGCTTTATTTGATGCGATCGCTGGAGGTGAAGTTCGGGTCCAGTGTGTGGCCTGCAGTGTACATTGGGTTGCGGATGAGTTGGCAGAGGTTGATGTTGTTCATAGTCTCAAGGAGGATGGAGGTGTTGCTGTCATTGAGGTAATTGAGATAAAAGTTGAGGTCCCCCGAGGAGCATGTAGTCCTTGAGTCTATGGCCACGGGGCAATTAAATCTATGATAAAGTTGCAGAAGCTTGATCTCGGTCCTGGTGGTTGGTAAGCGAGAGTGCTCCAGATGGCAGATTCGCTGTCTATTTGGATTTTGAACCTAAGGCATTCCATAACTGATGTGGAGTTGTCCATTATGGCGGTGCATTGGATGGTTTCTGTATGAATGATGGAGATCCCTTCATGGGGTCTGTTGGGACTGTTGCAGTCTATGACCTTGTATCCATTGGGTACAGCGGAGGCAATGTCAGGGGCCGAAGCTGGGTTGAACCATGTCTCTGTTAGGAAGACAATATCTGAGTTGAGGCTGACAATGAGGTCTCGGAGCTCAGCGGCCTGTTTACATAGTGAGCAGGTGTTGAGTAGGATCCATGCGAGTGGGTGTTGTTGCTCTGTAGCGGGTTGCTAAGATGTCTGAGTGGGTGGGTTGGCATGCTGGCATGAGTGTTGTAGGAGGTGAAGCAGCAGTGTGTGCAGGGGTCTTTTGTGGTGTGAGGGTTGGTGCAGCAGCAGTGTTTGTTGTTGTGTCCAGAGTCGCAGATATGGTGTTCGGTGGCCGTGAAGCTGCAGGGGTTGAGGGGGCAGGGTTGCTGGTGCTGGGTGCGGTCCAGGCATGGACAAGCACAGACAGGCTTGAGTATGGCACACCTTTGGTGCGCCAGCCGTGCAGGTGTGCTGAGGCTTCCATTAACTAGGTCCCGAAAGATGAGATGGGTGTGAGGGGCGGGCGCAGGAGGGTGGCTGGAGTGGGAAAAAGGTAAGGCAGCCCTGGGGCGAAGCAAGGTGCTGAGAATGACGAGCAGAGAGGGGCAAAGAATGGGAAAAGAGGCACAAAATGAGAAGTCACAAAAGAGGCAGAAGATGAAAAGTCACAAAAGAGGCACAAAATCGATAAGTCACAAAAGAGGAAAGAGGCACTGTGAAGGTCACCAAGAGGCACAAGCTTGGCACAGGAACGGGAAAGACACGTCTTATGATGGGCACATAAACAGGTAAAGAGGTGTGGAACGTTACGTGAGGATAAAGCAGGTAATGAGCACCTGCTCAATGGGGTCGTGCTGCGGCCAATATGGTTTAACTTTTCAGGAGTAACCCTACCTACTTTAGCAGCTTATCCTCTGCGTGCCCTGGAGCAAACAATACTACAGTGCCCCTATATGCCTAAATCAAAAATGGTGAAACCCTTTTCCCCTTATGCAGAGCCTGTGTGCACACCCAAGAGGTAAGGCCAGGGAAAGAGCAACCCCTTCTCTTCACTAACTAGTTCTGGAGGCAGCTCCTCTCTCCCTGGGATTGGTGCTTGCCCAACTGGGGGAACAAAGGAAGCGCCTGCCCAGGTGTTAGCTAACATTTGCCTGTGATAGATATGTATATTTAAAGTGAATCGAGTCCTGGGCCCAGCCCCTTGTTCATCCTGTCAAGGTAAAAACAACACCTCCACACACCCAAGGCCTTTGTATCTGCTCTAGACACAGTTTTCACACCTAATTCAGTTGTTGGGTAAAAAGCTGGGCTCCAGAGGCTTTAGGCAGGAAAAAAGTAACACTTTGAACGTTTCCCTAATAGATATTATAAATTAGATTTTTGCCATTAGGTTGGGTTTTTTGTAACTATTAAAAAGAGTCTTTGAATTCGATTTCTAGCTGCTTATTAACCAACATTAGCATTATTGAATGTAGTAATGTCACACAATGTTTTCTAATGGAACATTCTTACTACAATTAAAATTGTTTATGGGACTTTTTCTCTGTACGGACATGTGCAACATTACATTTCTACATTTCCTACTTTAAATACCACGCAACCTTCCTTATGGGAAATACAGCCTACATTGGGGTAACTTATTAATATTCAAAAGAAAGGTTTTGACGTGACAAAAGGGGTTATTTTGATAGGTCGAATTGCAGCATTTAAACTGCCAGAGTCAGGCTACAATGGTAGGCTTGAAGACATGTTTTAGATTGTCAATGTAGTGGATGGCCAATATGTGCTGCATTCCACTAGTGAAATTTAATGTACAGGCCCTGGTGTACCTTGTACCATATACTAGTGACTTATAGTCACGTGTTCTTTTAAAACTTTGTATTTACCATTTTCCAATAATAACAGTTAGCCATAGTATATCATACACCAGTACATAACAGCATTACATAAGCAAGTAGTCAGAGTATCTCTCCCCATACTAGGTCAGGTAGTTCCTATATCTTTGAACATATGAGGGAATGACTTGCACATCTAATTTTCGATTTAAAACTACTCAATCCCTCATATGGATCTTTCCCACTAGCATCCAACCCTATCAGATATCATCTCAGATGACACCAAATATCCCTCAGGTGTGATGTTACAGAAAGAAGCATATTATAAGTCTTAGAGTGCACATTATTTTAGGTCAAATTCTTTAATACAGGCCTCTGCAGTAGGACCCGCCACACCATTCCAGGTGTTTGCCACTCGTTGCTTCTCCAACAGCAGTACTGCACTCCCAAATTTTTAAATTCTTTTGGGACTTTTTTATTGCATATCCTAAAAGTGTCAATAGCAGTTCAGCTGCCAGTGTCAGTTCGGTCATCTCATTAGCATTGAGAACAGTTGTTGTCAAAATCAAGCTATTTTCGGGCATCACCATACCAAATCTGGGAAATCGGCCTGCTGAGCAGGGCATCTTGCATAATTATCGCTGTCCCTCCCTGCCTATCAGCCCCATAATTTCTTCACTTTACAAGACAGTTCCTTTCATTGTTGAGAAATCTATTTTCTCTGCTACCTATAGCCTATCACTAGGAAGTGTCACTGCTGCCTCAGTCTTAAGTCTTCACTCCTGCAATGTTTCACAAAATGTCCAGCTTGGGTTGGCCGCCCATGGAAGGTAGGGCGCATGCCTTGCTAGAGGTAAGGCCCTGCGCACAACCCCACAGTACCATGTGTGGCGTTTAGGACCTGGCCTGGGGTTGAGTATCCATGGGAAATTTGGTATGTTTATCATATCTCACTTAACGTTGAAAAAAGTCTAGAACTTTGCTGGAAAAAAACAAAGCTTAAAGTGATGTTATACCCAATTGAAAATGTCAGTTAAAATGTAACATTTTAAATGTAAAAACACGGAAATCACTTCTTATAGTTTACCGAGCTAACTAGAACTTTTGCCCCCACCATGCTCTGCTTATGACCTCACAGATTGTATGACTCATGACATGTTCAATGACATCATTGATGACATCACTGGGCATAGTAGGAGCATTTTTTATTTTGGGGGAGAACCCTGGCGAACCACAGACTTTTGTTTTCTTTTCTACTCTTTACCTATCTTTCGGCCCTATTACGATAGCGGGCCGTCAGACCGCTGCCGGCTGTTGCGTCGGCAAGCCCAATTATGATGCAACCTTCAGGCTGGCGGTTGGGAAAGAGCTGTTTAACATGACGGCTTGTGCAATTGCCCTGGAAAAGAACCGCAACACAAGCTGCACTTTAAAAGAGCACTTTGTGCCCATTCATGCACTGTGTGCCATGCACCATGTGGTGCATGGCACATGATGCATGGATGTACGAGGGGGCACTACAAGTGCCCTCTGGGCCACTTTACAGGGGTCCCTTTCCGACAGCCTTCTCATGACGGTGGGACCTCCATGAAAAGGCTCTTGGTAAGGGACATCATAATCCTGACTGCTGTGTCTTCCTCGGCACCACCGTCATTAGGAATTGTGATTCCAAATGCCGTCCTTCGGGATCAGTCGATCCTGTCAGAGGCGGCGGTTTGTTCTCCGTCCAACAAGGGTATGACCGCCAGCATCATAATGCAGCAGTAAGATTGAAGGGCTGAGGGTCGGGCAGACCACCACAGTTTTACTGTCGGCAGCGGTCTGCCAGATATCGTAATTAGGCCCTTGATTTTAATATGATCAAAGCACTTTACTTGGTGATGAATAAATTATCACTGAAACCCTACGTCCACACATATCATTTGCGTGCACATAGTTTTATCAGTAAAACTGTATGTATGCAAATTTAGTGGCCATTTCATTAGAAAATGTGCTGTCTGTAAGTGTGCTACTACACAATCCTTTATTTACAATAAGAAATTGCCCACCTCCTGTCCACCAAAGGTAGGTGGGTCATGAAAGTTTGTTGTTCTAAAAATTGGGTCTTGATTTGGGAAGTACTGATCTGAAGACAGTGTACCATCATTTTCTGTTGGGGTTCAACTACTGTGAATAATTTCGTTTTAGTTTCTTCAGGTGTAGTGAGTAAGCTAGAGGATTTCAAAATAGACAGGTGTATTTTGGAGTGAGCACAATCCATTGATTACTATGTTTACGTCTCATTTTCGTAGGCGCAGATTAGGATTTTTAATTTCTAGGTAAGAGCACGTTGCCTCACAAAGAAGGTGATTAAAACATTAGATTTACTATTCCCACACCTGTCTCTGAAACAGTAGGGAAAGCTTTGGACTCCGGACTGTAAAATGTACTATTCCCAGTCCAGTCTTTGCAACAGTAGGGAAAGCGTTGGACTTCTGAGGGTTAAAATGTACTATTCCCAGCCCAGTCTTTGCAACAGTAAGGAAAGTGGGGACATCGGAGGGGTTACATTTACTATTCCCATTCCAGTCTGTGCAACAGTAGGAAAAGCATTGGACTACGGAGAGGTAAAATTTACTATTCCCATTCCAGTCGGTGCAATAGTATGGAAAGTAATTCACTTAAAAAAACATAACATATATGAAACATGGCCCTATTCATTTTTAACAAATATAAAACTCTTATTTATTAACTTTATTAACTAACAAAATACATATGTATATACAAATACTAAACAATAAAACAATTAATATGATTATTTAAAAAAGTAATAATTATCAATTACAAAAAAATTGGCCATTATTTATTGCTTAATACCTTTCTACAGTAAACCCTTACAAACCTAACAGCCCACACTTAAAGTATAACTAAAATAATTGTAACAGAATTAATATAATTGATAAGTCATTAAGTATGAATTAATTAATAATTAAGTATTGATTGATTAATTAACATACCACCCTATGGCCCCACAAACTCAGCAACCAGCACCTAATATACAACTTAAAATATATCATTATTACACAATTTACATAATTGATAATCAATTAAATAAGTATTATTAAATTGTTAATTAATAATTACTTAACTTCCCACCCTATACCCTTACAAACCCGAGAGCCTGCATATAATGTATAAGTTAAAAATATAATGGTTGTGCAATTAACATAACTAGTAATCAAATAAATAATTATTAATAAATTAACTATTAATTAATTGTACCTAAATAACTACACACCCTACACCCCTCAAACCTAGAAGCCTGCTCCAAAATTATAAAATGCTATTAGCAATAAAAATTAAAAATATTAAATCACTTAAAATTACAAACTATATTTAAAAATATTAACAATTATACAAACAATATTATCCCATAAAATTAGTATATAAACTAACACATAGAGAATTAAAACACAATGTTTTTTACAACTGTATTTTTGAAAACATATTAACAAGAACAATAGTCTTGAAAACAATATTACTTGCCTAAAAAATCAATATTCTTGAAAACAATATTTCTGCATACTGATATTTTTGTATCACAATATTTTGCTTCCGATATTTCTGCAACCGATATATAAAATTCAATATTTTATCCAAATATTCTGTATACTATTCATGTGGCTTATGTTTTAAGGGCTACTGTGTGAGACTCACCTAGTCCTGAAAATTAGCTGGGGTTGCTATATGCCAGTAATGCAATCCCTGTGTTCAGGACTACACATTCAGTCACTGATCACAAGATATATTTCAATAATTAATAATTTAAATGTAAATGCAGGTCTTTCCACTCCTATGTGATTCCCTTTGTGCCAGTGAAGGTAAAGATCAAGCCTATATTTGGTGAAGGTAGTTGTATAAATTTGATTATGATTTCAATAACTAATTTTTGCTACAGCTACTTATTACCTGAAAGGAAATCTTGTTTAGGGCTGATTTCTCAAAACTGAAGGGCTGAATGTAGTAAATATTTGTTTAACACACAGGTACCTGTAAAAGACGTGTCCTGGGCTTAAGGGCATGTTTGATGTAAAGCCTCTGAACCCAGCTTTGAATTATATGGGTGAATATGTGTGTTTTAGCTGCTTCCTAAAGTGATTATGATCTGAGTGAGCCCATAGGGGAAAGGGTATGAAATCCAACGCCCTATATATCAAATCTCTAAAGAACAGCATCCTCTTCCTTTTTTATTTTTTTTACATCTTGGTGTTTCAGTCATAAACTGGGAGTTTGAGCATAAAGAACATAGAGAAGAGTACCAAGCAATCAGGGTAGCCTGTATGGGCCAAGTTCCATCTTATAAAGTGCTCTGTGACAGAGGCATAGTGCTTTACATAAACTTCTATTTGTAGTAGGGAACCAGTGTCCTGAAATATGCAAACTTCTTTTTAGTCCCAGCCTCCTAGGATAGTTTGACCTGCTTTATTTCCTATATTAGATATTTTGGGAGGCCCATTAAAAAAGAGTTTACAATAATCACGTCTGGAAATGAACAGCTCTTGAATCAGATTTTTCTGGGAAGAGAAGTCAAGAAAAGGGAGGTTTTTCCTTGCAACCATCAATAGAAGGGATCAGATCAGAGGACTTTACCACTGCTAACTAGTGCTAAAGTGCTTGTGCACTCTCACTAAAACATGGTACAATGATAGACATATTTAATGTTCTTAAAAATGTTTAGTATATTGTACTACATGTACCCAGGGCCTGTAAATTACATGCTACTAGAGGGCCTGCAGCACTCATTGTGCGACCCACTAAAATAGCCTTTCAAAGCATGTCTCAGGCCTGCCACTGCAGTGAAGTTTTAAAACTGCCAATTCGACCTGGAAAAATAAACCCCTTTGCTAGGCCTAAACCTTCCTTCTTCCTTTTAGAAATTAATAAGACAACCCTAATGTAGGCCCAAAACTACCCACAGGGCAGAGTACATTGTACTTTAAGGGTTGGACACGTGTTTTAAGTTGTATATGTCCTTGTAGTGAAAGACTCCTAAATTTGTTTTCCACTACTGCAAGGTCTATCTCTTCCATTGGACAACATTACGTTACCTAATTTAATTTAATAAGTCTAACTTTTGATTGGGAATAGATAGGAATGTCAAGTTTGGACTCAAATGAATTGTGATTTAAAATCCTGTTTAGTGGTGAAATTGGATTTTAAGTCTTTTTTAAGTTATAATGCCACTTGTAGAAAGTTGATAGTTTTTTGTCCTAACAATTTGGGGCCTGCTGCCTGGGTCTTGTCTCACTGGACTGTGAATAGCTTTGAAGTGGCCTTTGTGTATTCCTCCAAGACAGTGACACAAAGGGATACTAGATGTTGGCAGGATCGGTTTGGCAGATCTGTTCCCTGTCTCATTTACATAACATAACATGTGTATTTGTAAAGCGCACGTTCACCCCAGGGTATCTTGGCACTGAATAACAGATGTTTATTGTTACCCAACTCAATTGTACTCATTTGATTGACTTCAGAAGGATGAAAGGCTGAGTGGACCCACTGGGATTTGGACCTGTGACCACGAGGACCCTACAGTGGACGCATTAGTCCACTAAGCCGCCAGTCCCTGCCACATTTCAAAGGGCGCCTGCAGCACACTCACAGATGAACTTTATACCAGTCTTTTGTCACCCTAGACTATTAGGAGTCTTGGCAGGAGAAGGGAAAACATTTCCATAACCTGGTCTGTGGGTAGCCAGGATATCATACCCACATTAAAGGGTGGCACCAGGTATAAATATTGGACTTACTGAACCACTTTTCAGTACACTTCTGGACCTGTGAAAGACTCCAGAAGGACAGTCTTGTTCCCCAGATGACTGACCTGCTGCTAGAGGTTTGACTGAACCCCCGGAGGACTGCCCTATTGCTAGAGGGGCTCTTGAAAATTAAAACTTTTTAAATCGCTGTTGGAGGCTATTTTACCTTGTTGCTGACCTAGGGGCTTTGAAAACCAGCAGCAAGTCTCCCCTGCCGCCGCAACAAACAACACGCGGCTGCCGATGGGGGGGACTACAGCCCCAGGTCTCCCTGCTCACTCCACCCCGCCCACTTCCGCGCCCGGAGGCGCTTATAGGCGAGGCATTTCTCCCGCATCACGAGATGCGTGCGGGACCAGCCGGGCTGAGCCCAGGCAGAGGGCGGGCTGTCTGTGGCCGTCCGGGGCAGGAGGAGGCAGGGCAGGGCCAAATCCCTTACATTTTCTTTTCCACATACGGCTGGTGAGCGTCTTCATATTTACATTATCTCCCGGTGCTGACCTGTAATATAAAATGGGAAAGAACGGCGCCATAGCCACCGGGACTAACTTAAATGCCATCGACACTGCACTGGAGCATGCAATGACCCTGGTGAGTAACGAAATACAGATGGCAAAGAAAAGACTGTCCGTGGGCTCCATCAAACCACCAGGTACAAACCTTCTTGATACCCTAGACAATAGCACAGCTCGATCCTCATCGCATATGGCAACTGTACATTCCCCTCAAATTGTAACAGGAGACACCTCTCTGGAATTGATAGGCCCAGAATTGATTAGCCAGGTTGTCAATGTTGAAGCTGACTCTAGCCAAATTGACGATTCACTTACGGTGAATGTACCCACTACGCCTGACCCGGAAATATGTGGTACTAAAAAGAAGAGGAAGGCATCCAAGCAACCCTGCCCTAACCCTAAAAGAATACAGCCACCTCGTCTGAAACCCCAACGAGCAACTTTAAATAGATGGTTTAAGGGCAATACCACTTCCACCGATCCTACCATCAATCTTGAACCCTCCACGGACCGAACCCTCCACGGACCAAATTCCAACTGGCAATGGATGCAGTGATATCACTGCTCCAACTGCTCCAACTATTGTAACAGGGGAGAGTTCACAATGTAACTCTAAAGAAACACATTCCACACAAACTGGATTTTCTGACTTTATATTGGGGGACACAGCTATCGACAATATTGTCGATACAGTCTGTAACCGCATCAAAGGATTAATAGACTCAAGTTTTGATAGGTTGTGGAAACGATTAGACCGTCTGGAAAGTCTAATTTCGAAACCTACCCTGCCTAATAAGGAAGCTAACCAACTTACCAACTCTGTTAACCCCCGGAAAAACCACATGCCAGGGAATCAACTGACTCTCCCTCCACCCTTAGCATCCAAAATTGTAGTACCGGCTGCTTAATCCGCCTGTTTCAGCATAGCCCCTGGGGGTGTGATCGCTCCGAGGGGCCCCCACTCATCGAGGTCCTTGCTGGTGCCCCTTCTAGACTGAGAGGCGCGACCGAGAAAGCCCCCGCAGCCACACCGCCAGCCGGCGGGACCTGCACCAACGGTCGCTGACCGCCATCTTGCCTTGGGGCTGCTGCTGTGGTGCCGGGACGAGCCCCTGGGGAGGGGTCCAACACTGCGGCCCGGAGGGGACACCGGAACACTCCTGGCCTCCCCTGTGGCCGTGCGGGAGCAGCTGACTCAGCCTGTCGCCGGCGGGACCGCGCCGGGGCTGTTGGAGCCGGACTGCCGGGCTGACCCCAGCGAGAGGCGCGGCGGCGGCCCGGACGCCGCTCCTGCCTGAGCCCCCGGTCTCGGCGGGAAAACTAGGCCCGGACCAGTTGAAGCGTCGGTGGCCCCCGAGTCCTGGTCGGGACTCCATCGCCCGTCCTGGGCCCAGACGGTGAGCTGCACGCGCTGCCCCCCCTGCCTGCTACCTCCCGAGGGGGCTCGCCGCTTGCTCTTCCCGCCACTCCCCACCCCTGACGGTGGGTCGATCCAGCCTGGCCCAGGATTGTGGAACTGCCGGTGGCCCCCGAATCCTGGTCGGAACTCCATCGCCCGTCCTGGGCCCAGGAGGTGAGCTGCACGCGCTGCCCCCCCTGCCTACCATCCCCCGAGGGGGCCCGACGCTTGCTCTCCCAGCCTCTCCCCACCTCTGACGGTGGGTCGACCCCCACGCGCCAGCGGACCCAGCCCGAGCGCCCCCAACCGCCCTGGACACGTGGACTGCGGCTGGCGCGCCGCTGCCCGTGGTGCATTAGCGACCCTTGAGCCCTGGTGGGCCCTAACCTCGCAGCAACCGACCCCTGGCCACCTTGCCGCCAAGACCCGGCCCTATCGCGCCTGGGGGGCCCCGGACTGGATGACCCTGCTACCGGCTGCGGTGGGCCCGGCTGGACACGACGCTGGGAGGAGACCCTGACCTGGGCGGCGCCGGGGTACAGTGCCACACCACGAGACTGCGAGAGACCGCCCGCCTACGGACGCCGGCCCGGCCTGCTGTGACCCTTCTGCAGCCCTCACCTCTCCGCTGCCTCTCCTGCCTCTGCGCTGCCCCGTCCTCCCGGGTGCGCTACCCATCCTAGCTCCGGCGGCCCCTTCACGGCCTGGACCTCCCTTATTTGAGTGCGGCCCACGTGGATCATGACCCGCGGCAAGGGGAATAAGCCAGACCCCACGCCCGCGACGACCAGGGGGGCGTCGGTGGCCTCTATGTGGGGTAAGGCGGGCTCACCATCACCCTCCGGTGGATTATCGGCATCGTCAGGGGGGAAGCCCCCACCGCCACCCGACTCCCCACCGGTGACGCAGGCCTTCATGACCTCCTTTATGGCCGATCTGAAGACTGAAATTGGGTCCCTCAGGACGGAGGTCCACACTTGCGTCAAAGAAATGCGCAAGGAAGTCACCGACCTTGGCGATCGCGTCGACGGCCTGGAAAGAACGGTCGACTCCCGCACGGAGGACCTAGAACAGATTTGGCGGCGAGTGGCGACCCTCGAGGAACAACATATCCAGCTCCAGATCAAGCAGGAAGATTTGGAAAACAGGGGACGCCGCAACAACCTCCGCATACGGGGTGTGCCACTCGGAGAAGAGGGGACTAATGTCATGGCCTATGTGGCTCTACTTTTGCAAGAAGTGTGGGGCGAAGAGGACGCCCCCCCACCACGCCTGGACCGCGCACACCGTGTCTTCGGAGCGGGGGGTAAAGCGGGCCTCCTGCCCGACATCGTCACCAGGCTCCACTACTTCACCGAGAAGGAGGCCATCTTGAAGGCGGCTAGAGATAACCCGGACCTGCGCTACGAGGGCCACAAGATTCAGATCTACCAGGACCTGGCCCCCACCACACTCCACAGACGGCGAGTCTTCCGCCCGATCACAGAGAAGCTCCGGGCCCTCAACATCTCCTACCAGTGGGGGCATCCCTTTGCACTCATCTTCAAGTGGGAAGGCAAGCGCAGGTCACTCAGATCCTACCGAGAGGCGGCACAGCTGCTGGGCATGCCGGAATCACCAGATCATAGCCCGACGCGTCCTTCCCCCTCGAAGAAGGCTCCTCCACGCTCTGAATGGTCCACTGTGCACAGACGACGGCGTTCCCCCCCGGTGGACGCACTCTCTACCTCGCAAACTAAGCAGGACATCATTGCCCACATCCGCTCCCTCGAAGGCGACCGCGAGGAGCGAGCCTCCCAGCCCCCTGCTTCAGGATCTGAGGGTGGGGATCGCCCCTCGACTCCAGATGCCCACTGAGCGTTGCCACTGTGACTCCAGCTATCCCGTACACACGCTCGCCTTCTAGACGCTTCAGCGTGCCCCCCTGCCTCATGGTGGCCTGTCCTCAATGTCCGTGGTGAAGGCGCCGCCCTTTGCCTCCCTCAGATCTTGGACTTCACCGCGGAGCCCCTGCGCCCCACTGGCGCCTTCACGGACCGAGTGGCCCTGCAGCCTGACACACCCCCGGACTACCTCTGAGCAGCGGGGTGGACGGGCTCCGAGACGATTTACTTTCACTCTACTTGCCCAGATCTCCGCTTCCTCCCCTTGTCCTATAGGAAGTGACATTCCTGGATTCATCCAAACCCTCGGGTAGAGGATGTTCGGTACCTGGGACATTGTATGCTGGCCCTGTTGGCCTGGTTTGGTTCGATCTCTTTTTTGTGCCTTTCTTCCTTTTTCTGACCTTTCTTTTTCTACTTCACTTTTACACTTCCCCTTTCGCGCCTGCGGTGGGATGGAGGGGTGGGTTCTGTGGGGGCTATCGCGCTGGGGGCGAGAAGTGACTGCCGCTGTATTGTCTACGGGAGGGTCCGCTACACTGGGTTATGCGCGACTTCACTCCCCCTTAATGCTATGACAGCGAACATCCCTACACCCTTGAAAGTCCTATCTCTCAACGTCAAAGGGCTCAATTCCCCCAACAAGCGGCAGCAGGTATGGCGCTACCTCCTACGTCACGCCCCTGACATTATCCTCCTTCAGGAGACGCACCTTCTCAGGGGAGACACCAAACGCATGGCCCACCCTAGGTACCCTACACAGTTCTGGGCATCCTCTGACACCAAGACAGCGGGGGTGGCAATCCTATGCAGGGCTGGCATTAGGCGGGGATCCGTGAAACCCTTCAAAAGTGCTGACGGGCGCTTCCTCCGAGCCACGGTGCAGCTGGGCCGTGCGCAGTTCACGCTTGGGTGTGTCTATGCCCCTAACCAGTCGCAGGACAAATACCTCCAGACACTCCTGCGGGAGCAGTTCCCTTCGGGCGATAGTAATGTGATCCTGGGCGGCGATTTCAATCTTGTTTGGGACCCCGAGCTAGATCGGGCGGGAGCCCCCTTTAATGGAGCGGGAGCAATGTCTTCCACTCTTAAAACACAGCTCAGGGACCTGGGACTTGTGGACGTGTGGCGCTACCACAACCCGGGGACCCGGGACTACTCCTTCTACTCGCACTCCCATAGGACGTACTCCCGAATCGACTATCTCTTCGCCTCCCTTGAGGTGGCCCGTGACTCCTTGGCTTCTGCTATCTCCGACATCTCCCTGTCAGATCACGCTCATGTGGAGCTCCTACTGCAGGACCCCTTGTCCCAAGCCGTTCGTGAACGCCGTTGGACGCTCCCCCCGAGGATCCTTCGGGACCCTGACGACGTCGCCAGCATCCGTGACGCCATAGACTCGTATTTCGCTGTTAACGACACCCCCGAACTGCCGTTTCAGACGGTCTGGGACGCCTTCAAGGCCACCATTCGGGGTCACATCACCTCCCTGGCGGCGGCGCGGAGGAGGGCTGAGTCCAAGATGGAAACCGACCTGGCTAGCGAAATCAAGCTTGCGGAGGCCCGGGACCGGACTTCCCCCTCGCGGGCGTCGAAGAGAGCTCTAGCTAACCTGCGGGGGCAGCTCCGCACCCTACGCACCAACAAGGCAGAACACTCCCTGCTAGCACTCAAGCAACGGTACTACGAGGGTGGGGACAAGGTTGGCCGACTACTGGCCGGCAGGCTGCGGGCACGCACCGCTAGAACCCACATAGCTAACGTCAAGCAGCAGGACGGCACTTGCGCCACCTCCGAGAGGGCCAAACAGGCCGCCTTTGTTGCTTACTACTCCTCCCTATATGCCGAGGAGCCCACCTCCCCGGAGGCCCGTGAGGCCGTCCTCGCAGACTATGGGGGGTCTACCCTGTCCCCAGCACATGCGGCCTCGCTGGAGAGCCCCTTACAGGAGGAGGAAATTACGGAGGCTGTCAAGGATCTCCCCGTGGGGAAAACCCCGGGGCCAGACGGCCTGCCATTGGCCTTCTATCGGCTGTTCTTGACCCAACTCCGCCCGCATCTGCTGCGACTATACGGCTCCTTTTCTGACACCGTCGGCCCCTCACCTGACATGGGTCTGGCAGAAATTGCCCTGATCCCCAAACCTGGGAAAGACCCGGACCTGTGCGCCTCCTACCGCCCCATCGCCCTCCTTAACACTGATCTTAAGATTTATACCAAGGTTTTGGCCAAACGTCTCGACCCACACATGCCGGGCCTGGTGAACCCGGACCAGGTGGGATTTATTCGAGACCGCCAGGGAGCTGACAACGTCCGCAGGCTGGCACACTTGGTGGGAAAGGTGCACCATTGGAAAATACCGGCCTGTCTCCTCTCGTTGGACGCAGAAAAAGCCTTCGACCGGATCGATTGGACCTTCCTCCGGGCGGTCCTCAAGAGGCTAGGTCTTGGCCCTATCATGATCTCCAGGTGTATGGCCCCCTATCTAGGACCTCATGCCCGGATTCGGGTCAATGGCCAACTGACATCGCCACTTTCGGTCCACAGGGGTACGAGACAGGGGTGCCCACTGTCGCCGCTCTTGTTCGCCCTCGCTGTGGAGCCACTGGCGGAGCTAATTAGGCGTACCCCCGATATTCATGGTGTCCCCCATGGAGGGCGCATGAATAAGGTAGCGCTCTTCGCCGACGACCTGATTCTTACTCTTACGAACCCTCGGATCTCCTTCCCAGCGGTGCACGAAGCCCTCTCCCTATTTGAGCAAGCGTCCGGTCTTAAAATCAATCATGCCAAGTCTTGGGCGCTCAACCTTACCGTCCCTGACGAGGAGATCTCTTTCCTACAGGGGGTCACGCCCTATCGCTGGGCGGACAGCCATATTCAATACCTGGGCCTGGATCTCGCGCCCCACCTTGACTCGTGGTCCTCGAGGAATTGGGCCTCTTGCCGCAAGGAAGTCCTGGCTGACCTGCGGAAATGGAAACCCTTGATGGTCTCCTGGCTAGGGCGGCTCAACGCTGTCAAGATGTCCGTCCTTCCCCGCATTCTGTATGTTTTCCAGTGCCTTCCCACCCCGATTCCGATCCACTGCATCAGACACCTTCAACGCGACCTCACGTCCTTCATATGGGGGGGCAAAAAACCCCGGTTCTCGCAGAAGGTCCTGATGGAACCGAGAGACAGGGGCGGTCTTGCCTGCCCGAATCTCCTCCACTACTATTGGGCGTCACACCTCCGGTATGTGATCGAATGGGGTGCACGCGAAAGCGACAAGCACTGGTTCCACATGGACCGATCGGTCACGGGGCGCACCATATGGGACCTGCCTTGGCTACCGAGAGTGGCGCGCTCCAGAAGTGCATATCTTGCGGTCCCCACGAGGACGGTCCTTGAGGTGTGGGACAGGGTGGCAGTGGCCAAGGGTCTCACTACGTTTCCCTCCCCGCATACTCCCATTGCGGATAACCCACACTTCCCCCCAGCCGCCCGGACCCGAGCTTTTGAGAGCTGGACGCGAGGTGACTGCAGAGTTGCGGGAGACCTTTTTCTTGGCGGATCGCCTAAAACATGGCTAGACTGCAGAGAGGAGTTTGGGCTCCCCCCCACCGCCCACTTACAATACACACAGCTGCGTCACTGGACCTCGGGGGAGGACATGTACCAAGCTGCTACTAGGCCATATACCCCCTTTGAGAAACTGGCACGATCCCTCGGGGGGCTGAAACGGCTCATCTCCCAGATATACAACATCTTGCAACACCCCACCGCCCCACCTGCGCACCCCTATCAGAAACAGTGGCAATCGGCGACGGGCGCTGACATCACGCCCTCTCAATGGACTCGGCTCTGGAACGACATCCCCAAAACCTACCGCAGCATCCCGCAAAGGGAAAACGCATACAAAATGCTGACGCAATGGTACTACACCCCCCTGCGACTCAGCAAAATGTTCCCCGCTTCCTCGCCGTTGTGCTGGAGGTGTGGCACTGCGACTGGCGACTTCATACACATCTGGTGGTCCTGCCCTGCCCTAGCTGTCTTTTGGAAGGAGGTCCTCAGTCACATCAAGAAGGTGTTGGGTTTCCCCCTCCCTGAAGAGATTTGCACACTCCTACTGGGCATCCGACCCCCCACACTTAGGGCCCTCACGCGCAGCGACTGGATCCTCACCCTTCACATGTTAGGTGCTGCCAAACAGCTCATTGCCCTGTACTGGAAGCGAGCAGAGGCGCCGCCGATAGCATCCTGGTTCGTGCGCCTCTGGCAGGTCCTGACTATGGAACTACTCACAGCGCGGATACAATTCAGGGGGGTGCGCTTCAAGGCAGTGTGGGAACCCCTAGTGCGCCTCTTGTGCTCGGTTAGCTATGCCCGCCACATGCCTCCCAGACTCCGAGCTCTGCAACTATTCGAGGACGCCCTCATCCCTGCCGACCCCAGCAGACTAGACTTTTGACCGCTAACCCCAGCGCCCCTTTGTGCTTTGCACTCCTTGTATATGGTCACTGGTGCGCCCCTTTACCTCCTCTTCATCTTGTCACTGCTAGCTCCTTTCCTGACTTTACTTCCTTCCTACTTGCCACTCTGGCTTCCACCCCTCTCTGGGGCAGTTAGGTCCCTGTTGGGCCTGTTGAAAATGTGACACCATTGCTGTTCCTCACATACGAGCCTACCCCACACAACGACGAATTGCCAGCTTATGTCCACCTCTTGCTATGCTTTCCTCTAAGCCACGCGGCCGGCCCCCCCCCCCCGGGGGTTGTAGGCAGGGCGCTGTGTTAACGACTCCATCTCCCCTGTCTGGTGCTACCTACTGGCTCTTCTATGCGCGGCCGGCTCCGGAAAGGGGTTGTAGGCTTATCGCTGTGTTCACAATAAAAACAGATTTGAACAAAATTGTAGTACCTAAGCCTTCAGGGACCTCATTGTCTGCACCAGCACCTCCACCAACTCAAATCACTAAATCTGTGTCAGTCACCAATGATTGTAATACACCTATATGCCCCGGCTCATCACACGACACCAATGTAAACCCTGCTCATAGCAGGACGATAGATAATGCCAACATAGCTGTGCCCATGGACAAAGTGTCTGACGAACCCAATAAAGATATTCTGAACCTGCCACCTCCATCTTGCCCATACGTCATAGTCCTGGCAGGGGTTCCTCCCCTTCAGAGAAATAAATTTGAGTCTTGGGTCCAGCTTAGAAACAAATGTATGGGTTGGTTGGCTAAACATAAAAGGTTCAAAAGGCCTGACATGAGTGAAATTTTAATGGTCCGTAGGGTGGGCTGGGTAGGCCACGCACCAAAAACAATCCAAGGGGACTGCATTGTTATTAATTTTTCACACCCACGGATCTCTGGATCCATACTTGAAGTTAAGGAAATCAGTGACTCCAGCCAAACTAACATCTGCGCCTTGCCCCTGAGGTTGTTTTATAAACGCCCACAGTTACACCATCCAGTCCCTAGCTTCCCCAGCTTACAAATCAATACCTGGCCCTTTCTGATCTGGATACACTTGACTGACCATCTGAGTCACCCATCTTTAACAACTCGCTGGTATGTGTGAGCGCGGACATGTTTGTCCCTGTAAGCCGTGAAGCAACAATCCATTGTAAAGCTGAGACATCCGAATCCATATTGAAGGTCTTGAGATGGAACGTGGCAGGACTAGCCTCAAAGTTACAATTATCAGAATGGGTGGACGTGATTAGGGAATATGATGTCCTCTTTTTCCAAGAGACTTGGGCTCCTAAAAAGATATACCTTGAGGGATATGAATGCTTTAATACCATCCCCGCCACCCCCAGCCACGGTAGACCGATAGGGGGACTATCAATATGGATTAGAATTGCTTTAGGAGGTAGAATAAAATTAATCCCAACAGGTCACACCAATTTCCAAGCTCTAATTTACACAAGAGGTCCCTCTATTTGCTTTATTAATTTTTACAATAATGACTTTTTAACAATCCCGAATCCAATCCCAATTTTATCCAACTTTTTAATTTTATTATGGATCAAGATAACCTACTAGAGAAATATAATTTGGCTGGCATTTTCTTGGGGGGCGACTTTAACGCTAGGATTGGAAGAGACCCCGTTGGATTCCCCTGTGATCCAAATACCCATAACCCATGTAAAAGGGGACATGAGCTGATTGATCATTTAGTTAACTCAAGCCTCCTAAATGTTATGGATATCGCCCCAACTAATAATAATAATGAGAATCCAACGGCCACCTATAGAGGACTAGGATGAGGGTCAGTTATTGACTATGTTTTTCTATCACCCTCGTTACAAAGCTATCTCCTCGGGGCAGAGGTAAAGCGGTCCTCTTACGGAGACCATAATCCCATAATTGTTTTATTAAAGGTAGCACATGGTGAAAAATTTAGGAGGGAACCAGGAGCGCGTGACTTACTCCTCTCCACTGACACATTGAGAGTCAAATGGAGAGGATTAGATTACAAAGAACTCTTTGTCAAGATTATAAAAACATATCCCACTCTATGGAAAACGTGCCTGGCCTTATCAGACCCCAATCCCTCAGTAGTTATTACTTTTACAGAACTATGTGAAGGCATAAAAAATCTGATCTCTAGACCAGTGGGTACCCGTAACCCTGACCCAAAATGGTTTGATAACATCTGCTCCAGAGCCAATCTGTCAGCAGATACCAGAGATCCGATGCTTATTCGCATCCTAAGGACAAATTATAAGAGGGCCTTAAGAACCAGGCGCAACACTGTCTTAAAAGAACAGTGGGATAAGTTGGCTTGCGCCGCCAATACCAAAAGCACAACTATCTTTTGGTCCGTTACTAAATCCTTAAGAACTTTTGGGAATCCCTCCAGACCCCTAGACTGTAACATTTCTAATGAAGCATGGGTTAACCACTCCTCCAGAATATATGCTGCCCCATTATACTGCGATGAATCCTTGTCTGTTATGTGTCCTACTAAAATTTTAATAACTATAGACGAGGTCGAGGAGGCAATATCCCAGAGTATGGGTAATAAAGCCCCAGGCCCCGATGGCCTACCGATATACCTGATAAAAGTAGAACAGGAATTCTGGGCCCCCTTATTATTAAATGTTTTTAATAACTTAACTGTTTCAAATTAGAGAGAGACCCCCTACAAACCAGGGGAATAGGGTACTTTAACAGAAAAAAATGTTTTTCCCTTGGCAAGTTGTTTTTACATGGGACAACCCTAAATGTTTGTCTCGAACTACCCAATAGATCCCTTTTGGGACCCTTCCTGTCTCATACACTTATGCAACAAAAAATGTAGTTCATTACTTTATTTTTAAAAAAGTTCATACAAATACAATCTAATGTTAAAAACAAATCATTGCACACATACCGTATTTTCCGGCGTATAAGACGACCTTTTAACCCCTTAAAATTTTCTGGGAAGTCGGGGGTCGTCTTATACGCCGGATACAAAAATTGGCGGTTTATTTCACATAACGCGGACTTCACCCGAAGGTGTCAGACCGCTTCTCAGTTGAAAATGGTGGCGCTTAGGGAACTCCAGCACAACAACAAAGAACGTAGGCGATGGTGGCACTGTGCAACAACACAATATCAGCCCGTCGCCAGGCACTGAAAGCGGTCTTGAAAATAAATTACTTGTACAGTTACAGCCCGTCGCCAGCCAGAGGCAACTCAAACGCTGCGCAAGGTTTAAACTAAAACAAATGGCACCGTGAGCCCTACCTAGACTGCAGCTGCACATCCCCCAGGCAGACGAGGCGCTCCTCCACGTGTGCTGATCTCTCTCTCTCTCCTTCCGTAATTCTTACGCTCATCGGAAGGAGAGGAGCGTCAGTACCACATGATCTCCTCAGTCCATGGAGATAGAAAGGGGACTGTAGGACGTTAGGAAGTGGGGGTCGTCTTATACGGCGAATATAGCATGAAACCTACAGTTTGTCAATGAAAGTAGGGGGTCGTCTTATACGCCGGGTCGTCTTATACGCCGGAAAATACGGTATATTAAAATGTCATGAACACATTCATGGAATACACTTTCTATGCACAAAAGAATTAAAAGCACTATATAAAAAACAACAATTAATTCACATTATGTCAGGAAATTTCTACGCAAACTGACTATTGACCACCTGCCATTGCTCCAGCGGGACTCCAGAAATAAACTCTAATTTGCCATGGCCATTTCTCTAAAACCTCAGAAACACACATAACATTCAACAGTGGGGCCCATTACACTGCATACTTACGTTGTTCATATAATTCAGCTTCAAAGATCTGGCCAACAACCCAGGAGTCCTACTATAGCATTGGCCGAGTGTCTAAACCTATTAAACTGTTTTATTTATACCTGCAATATAAAGCATTTTACCATGGTTTCATTTTAAACACTATTTATTCAGACACACCACCATAATGGCAATGGATCTGCTAGAACGAAAATTAGGCGTAGGAAGAATCAAAGACCAGCTTTTATATTCTTCATTTATCTAATTTTTATTCAAGGCAAACCTTAGTATGTCAGACATTTAGCATTTATTTATTTCTTTATTCAAAAAGAATTATTTAACTATGTTTTCAAAAATGATCATTTATTTTAAAGCTCAGAAAATAGACATTTATTTAAGAGTTTAGCATGAGTTTAGCAAAGAACAGATAGTTCCAAGTTCATTCCCTCCTATTATCCCTAGCTAACACCCTCATCTTATCCTAACAGACCTGCAGGGGAATACAAACTGTCAAAAGTTAAAGTCCTTACATTCCAAGCAAATCGATATTCAGTCCAGCAGCATCTCCAGAGGAAATCGAAAAAGCGACCCCTTCTAGCTAAAATCAGGGGTTTTTATACACTAAATCCCTAACTTAATCTATCTAAAAAGTAACTAACATCTCCAATCTGAACTCCAATTGGACACATTTGGGGTAGATGAGCACTTCCTCAACATTACTGCATTTGTTTGTCACATGACTCAGCGGAAATATAAAAGTCTTTTGTCTAAGACAGTTCATGGCCTAGGCGCATCACACTTTAGCAACATTGCTCTTCTTTCCCATGGTTTGGGCATCCTATCGTTCATGCTTGGCACCCATCCTAGGTTCCGGGTAAGGTAGCCTTGAACTCTCCCTCAAACATAGTCAGCTCACTCGCGCTGGCAGAAATCTTTGACGTGCCTGCGCAAACCAGTACCCACTCGCAGTAGCTCAGAGCTGCCATTTTCTCACTAGGCCTCACAGGCCACATTTGGAACTATCATAAAAACAAACAGAAATCCATGTTAATTATAGTAATGAAACCCATTCTGTTTACCTCCCACCATTCTAATATTTCCAATTAGTCGTTACCTAGCAATTAAGCCACATAAATGCATTTTATACTTACATAATCGACCCTTTTAGCACAAAACGTTTACAATATGCACATTTAAATTGTGTTTTACTTATACTAAAGCTGCGCATTATTTCACATCACAATGACAACATATATTAATTAATTATTTCACTCCATGCAAGCAAGATTAGTACTCCCCATATGTTTTTGAATGCATTTTACTCCAAAGTTGATTAATCAAACACATCACACTATTAGTAAATGTTATATTATGGGACATTCATTTCATAAGGGGTACACAACATTTTGTGTTTTTCTCCCTCGCTCCATCAATTCCCTCATCTGGTGTTCCTATCACCAAATATTCTCTCAAAATATTGGAAAATTTTGCAGAACATGTTTCAAGTTCTTCATATTAGTACAGCCTATACTCTAGTATCCTTTTCCTTTATTTATTTAAAAATATTCTCCCTGACTTATTCCATTTCTATTTCATTCTTTTCTCTTTCTTTAGCTTTTCTTTCTTGAATTGTCTTCTTTATTGACTTTCTAAAGTCTCGTCTACTTTTACATATATAACATAGCCTTATCAGGAAAATCACTACTACTATTATGGTTATTGGTTTTAGTATTTTACCTACTATAGAACCACCGATTTCTTGAAACCAGTGTGTAATTGCTGTAAGACTTCTACCTAATTTCTCAAGGACACCTTCAACCTCCAGTGATTCAATCTCTTTATGTAAATTTGTAATATTTGTAATATACCTTTCTAAATTTTGACTTTTATCTGGGATATAAGTACAACAATGTTGCACTTTCAATATCCCACAGACTCCTCCCTCTTTTCCTAAAGGTATATCAAGGGCAAGTCGATTTTGCATTACCATTGCTCTCATGGCAACCATTTCAGTATTAACCATCAGGGAACCTCCTGCAGTATCTGTTGACAATCGATCAACTATTGTAGACAATTTTCGAATTCTATTTGCATTGAATGAAATTCCCACTGCTGGTATCAGTGCTCCAAAAACATCACATATTATTTCTAATACACTCTCTATTTTCTTTCTACTCAGAACCTTACCTATCTCATGTTTATTATTAGTACCTCTATCTACATGGAAAATTTTAGGAAAGACCAAACCCACATAACAAGTCCCATACCAGTGGTCAGGCAGCTTATAGTAAGCTCTATTCCCACAAATAAAATAAACACCCGGGAAAACAGGATCTTTTCCTCCTTTAAATCCCCAACCCCCTATAATTCTATAGGTGTCTTTGCATTGACTTGCACCCACAAAATAATTGTCATACACAGTATTGTCTCTCCTTATACAAAATTTTCCTAACATTGGTGTATCTATATTTATGGCTACATTCCCATTTTTATCATCCAGGTTTTCATCATTAAATGTCCAATATTTTGATTTTTCATGTTTAACTTTTTCACTTCTCTTATAAGCCATTCTCCTCTCTTCAACCATATCTAGGAAAGTATTTTCCTCTACTCTTAATCTACATGTCAAATTATTTTTTAAAAGCACACTCATGTGATAAATCTTCCATCTGCAAAAAATATTCTCCCATAACTTTTCCAGGTCTCTTTTTGTTCAATGTATTATCAATCTTTAACTTAGCAAAAATCTCATCTGTGTTGGAATAATGATATTCCAATCTTCCAAGCTGATAAAACAAGCTTGCTCTACATACACTACTAAATTACACTACAAGTTACTCCATATGTAAGAGGAAGGTGATGATACGTCACACCTTCTGACACTGATGCAGGCAATTTTACACAAACATAACAGTCATCAATATTTATAGTGTGAATATATTCAAGCAATAACCTTGAAAATGTATTTTGCGAATAGTCACTAATAGACCTATCTTGATGCAACTCTGGTTTATATACATGGGTCTCATGAACCTCTACTTTCTCACTTGGCCTATTCAAACTTGCATTTGGTTTTAATTTTGTTAAATTATCTTGAAAATGAATCACAGTAGCTAAAATTATAAATATTATTATCAATAATCCCATACAAATTGAACAACATCTACACCATTTTCTAAAAATAGAACACTTTGTCTTATGATTATTTGTCGGCATTTTCTCTAACAGTGTTTCTTCGACCTTGTATCACCTATAATTTTACAATATTAGTTCACTCACAGTGTTTCTTCGACCTTGTGTCACCTATTCTAATCTATATTATAAGTTATTTCTCTAACAAGTTTTCTTCAACCTTGTGTCAACTCCGACCTCTTCTATATTTACAATATTCGTCTCACAGGACTACAGGTTTTTACTTAATATCATATACTTTGAATACCAATCAATTTTCTCCTATGCTGACCTTTTTACTCACTTTTCTCAATTGCTTTTGGGCAGTACAAATCTTCTTGACTACTATTAACCTCAGCAATGGGTGGTAGAACTATATAAGTCCACTCAGGCGATTTGTATTTTTGATTTGGTCGCCTTACTCTCTTTGGCCTTTGAACAACCTCTATTTTCTTTCCCAATGTTTTTTTCTGGCTGGTAATCTCATTCACCTGCTCTTTTATCTCTTTTGCTTTGTTTACAAGCTTAAATCTCAATCCACCGGTTTCTTTAGGCCAATTATCTTCCCTGCGGATTCTCTTGGTCTTTGGCTCTATTGTGTTATGCTCCACTCTCCAAGCTCTTTTCCTTGGACTCTTTCTTAACACAATTTCATCTGAACTGTCATCAGTTTCACTTTCTCTATCTTCAGTTGTGTCATTGATTATGATTTTCACAATGTCTTTGTCTTCATATGATTCAGCTTTCTTTTCTGTTACTCTGTTAGGAACACCTTCATAACTGGTACTCGGAATCTCATCCTTCTCGTGAGTCACTTCCTCTTCCCCAGTTTCAGGATTCCCGTTCCTGCCTTCAGAGTGTTCAGATTTCTCTGCAGCTTTTTCCTCTTCAATGACTTTATCTCTGCTTGCTCTTGCATCTTTACTCGTGTCTGTCTCTACCGATTCTCGACCTTCAAGCTGATCTTCAGAATCTGGTATCTCCACAATCTCCCTTTCACCTTCACCTTCAGACGCAGAACTGGCCTCTGATACTTCGAGATGTCGACGTTCCTGTCGATCTTCAGTATCTGGATTCTCTTCTGATTCAGCTTCAGAATCAGAGTCAGTTGTACTTTCACCGTCGTATGGGTATTCAGGTGCAGGCACACGGATGGAGTGGCTAGCATGTACCCACCTCTTTAATCCAGCACACTTCACTGCAGTAGTACTGACCAGGATTACCTATCGTGGCTTTTGCCACCAAGGTACCAAACAGTTTCTTCTGCGATGTACTTTCACTCGAACCCAGTCTCCAGGGACTAGATCATGAGCTGGATTTTTCGCTTTAGAGTTTGATTCAGTTCCCACCTGGTGGAGCACAGAAGATACTACATCAGACAGATTTGTGCAGTAGTCCAATATGATATCATCATTTATTGTTAGCAATTTGTTAACAGGTACATAAACTTGTCTCATAACCCTGCCCATCAAAATTTCATGCGGACTTCATCCAGTTTTTCTGTCAGGAATACTTATCAGTGTCATCAAAACAAGTGGCAAGGCATCTGGCCACTTGAGTCCTGTTGCCAAACACATATTTGCAATTCTGTTTTTAATGGTTCCATTTACCTGCTCTACTACCCCTGAAGCCTCAGGTCGGTAAGCACAATGCAGTTTCTGGCGAATATCCAGAGCCTCACAAATCATCTGCATCAACTCATTTTGCAAATGTGGTCCACGGTCCGATTCAATGGTTACCCGGAAACCAAATTGCGGTATAATTTCTCGTAAAAACAGTTTGGCTACAGTTATTCCATCATTCCTTCTGGTGGGAAAAGCTTCAACCCACCGTGAGAACAAACAGATTATCACAAGCACATATCTAAGCCTATTGCATGGGGGCAATTCTACAAAATCCATCAGTACTCTTGTAAATAGACCACCCTCCCGTCCTATGGTTTCCAAACTCACAACAGTCCTTCTATTTGGATTGAATTGTTGTCACACTAGGCATCTTTGGCACAAACTTTCAGCAATCATTCGGAATTTAGGATTATACCAAGTTCGTCTAAAAAGAGGAATCATGGCATCTCTTTCAATATGGGCTTGACCATGGTACATTCGTGCCATGTCTGAGATCATGCAATCAGGCATTACTGGTCTTTCATCTTTGTAAACCCAAATTTCATCTTCTTCTTGCTGTCTACATCCTGCCTTTAGCCAAATATCTTTTTCTTCTAGTCCTGCCTCTTCTTGTATCTGCTTCACTTCCTGCCATGTCTCAACTACAGTGGTTAGCATTAAAGGACTCAGAACATGTTCTTTTGTTTTGTCTCGATTGATTGAAATTAGATTTTTCGCACAATGCTTAGCCATGGCATCCGCAGAATTATTTCCTTTTGAAATGTAATCCTCATTTTTTTTATGTGCTGCACACTTTACCACAACTATTTTTGCAGGTAACTGAATTACATCAATCAGTGTTTTCACAAATTCTGCATTTCGAATGGGAAAGGCGCAAGATTTTGACGCAACGGTGTCCTAAAAGTGACGCAGTGAAATCTCATTGATTTCACTGCGTCACTTCTACGACCCTTTCTTGCGTCAATACGCCCCCCTTGAATACATTATACCTGACGCAGGTATAATGTGGCGCAGGGGTTTACAAAGTGACGCATCTACATAGATGCGTCACTTTGTAAATATGGCCAAGAAGGCGCATTTTTTACGCCACTGGTGCGTCACAAAAAGTGGCGCACCGGCAGCGTAAAAGTGACGCACGGCCTCATAAATGGGGCCCCAGGTGTTTGCACTCGTTGCTTCTCCAACAGCAGTAGTGCACTCACAAATTTTGAAATTCTTTTTGGGACTTTTTTATTGCATATCCTAAAAGTGTCAATAGCAGTTCACCTGCCAGTGTCAGTTCGGTTATCTCATTAGTATTGAGAACAGTTGTTGTCAAAATCAAGCTATTTTCGGGCAGCACCATACCAAAACTGGGAAATTGGCCTGCTGAGCAGGGCATCTTGCATAATTATCGCTATCCCTCTCTGCCTATAAGCCCCATCATGTCTTCAGTTTACAAGACAGTTCCTTTCATTGTTGAGAAATCTATTTTCTCTGCTACCTATAGCCTATCACTAGGAAGTGTCACTGCTGCCTCAGTCTTAGGTCTTCACTCCTGCAATGTTTCACAAAATGTCCAGCTTGGCGTTGGACGCCCATGGAAGGTAGGACGCATGCCTTGCTAGAGGTAAGGCCCTGTGCACAACCCCACACTACCATGTGTGGCGTTTAAGACCTGGCCTGGGGTTGAGTATCCATGGGGAGTTTGGTATGTTCATCATATCTCACTTAACGTTGAAAAAAGTCCAGAACTTTGTTGGAAAAAACCAAAGCTTAAAGTGATGTTATACCCAATTGAAAATGTCAGTTAAAATGTAACATTTTAAATGAAGAAACACAGAAATTACTTGTTATAGTTTACTGAGCTAACTAGAACTTGTGTCCCCACCATGCTCTGCTTATGACCTCACAGATTGCATGACTCATGACATTTTCAATGACATCATTTATGACATCACTGGGCATAGTAGGAGCATTTTTTATTTTGGGGGAGAACCCTGGCGAACCACAGACTTTTGTTTTCTTTTCTACTCTTTACCTATCTTTCGGCCCTATTACGATAGTGGGCCGTCGGACCGCTGCTGGCTGTTGCATCGGCAAGCCCAATTATGATGCAACCTTCAGGCTGGCGGTCGGGAAAGAGTTCTTTAACATGGCGGCTTGTGCAATGGCCCTGGTAAAAGAACCGCAACACAATCTGCACTTTAAAAGAGCACTTTGTGCTGATCCATGCACTGTGTCCAATGCACCATGTGGTGCATGGCACATGATGCATGGATGTACGAGGGGGCACTACAAGTGCCCCCTGGGCAACTTTACAGGGGGCCCTGTGTAGGGCCCCCAAAGTCCCTTTCCGACAGCCTTCTCATGACGGTGGGACCGCCATGAAAAGGCTGTCTTGGTAAGGGACATCATAATCCTGACTGCTGTGTCTTCCTCTGCACCCCCGTCATTAGGAATTGTGATTCCGACTGCCTTCCTTCGGGATCAGTCGATCCTGTCAGAGGCGGCAGTCTGTCCTCCGTCCAACAAGGGTATGACCGCCAGCATCATAATGCTGCAGTAGGATTGAAGGGCTGAGGGTCGGGCAGACCACCACAGTTTTACTGTCGGCAGCGGTCCGCCAGATATCGTAATTAGGCCCTTGATTTTAATATGATCAAAGCAAATCAAGACACTTTACTTGGTGATGAATAAATTATCACTGAAACCCTACTTCCACTCATATCATTTGTGTGCACATAGTTTTATCAGTAAAACTGTATGTCTGCAAATTCAGTGGCCATTTCAATAGAAAATGTACTGTCTGTAAGTGTGCTACAACATAATCCTTTATTTACAATAAGAAATTTCCCACCTCCTGTCCACCAAAGGTAGGTGGGTCATGAAAGTTTGTTGTTGCTCCTGTATTGGAACTTTCATAGATTCCCATGCTTTTGTATCATTCCCTGTCGTCGGAAATACCATAGCAGTAGGTACAAAAGAGAAAGAATAAGGCTTAGGCCTCATTCCCTTTTGTAGCATATCACCCTCTTTTTGTAAAAGAGACCAAACTTAGGCATCAGCAAATCAGAAGTGCCTCACCCCTTAGAACCCTCCTGAAGGAACTTCAGAGCCTCAGTTTTTTTTTTTGTACTGCACGTTGTGCTTAGGGAGCACAAGGTGCTCTGCTCAACTTCTACTCTTCAAGGAGTTTCTTCAAGATTTTTTCTTCAGATTCTTTTCAGATTCACTTCAGAATTGTTAGCTGCCTTCCAGGGTTCTGACAAGGAGAAGAAGAAGGCCATTTTCAAGCCATGTTCCACCTGTAGCAAGAAAAGGCTTTTTGTGGAGGATAAGCATAAGGACTGCATCTATTGCCTCTATCCTGACCACAAGGCTGCGGACTGTAAAATCTGTCGCACCTTTTCGACCAAGACCTTCCGGGACCGTGAGGGTAGGCTTCTGACATGGCTCCAGAAGCTGAAGTCCAGGAAGGATACAGTCTCTAGTGACAGTGAGGATACAGCATCGGCATCGTCCTCAAGAAGGTCAGTGAAGAGGGGTAGGGGTTCCCCTTCTCCTTCTGTGGAGGGTCCTACTAAGGCCTCAAAAAAGACACCCAGTGAGTCTGAGAGCCAGGGTCCCAGCAAATCTCCTCACCAAGGTGAAAAGGAGAGGGTAGGACCAGCTTCACCTTCCAAGGGTGAGAAGACTGCCTAAGCCTTCAAGAAACCCTCTTCCCAGTCTTCTGAGCGGAGTTCTAAGTCCTCGACGACGAAGGCGTCGACGGCGGAGTTGCCGTCGACAAAGAAATTGAAGACAAAATTAAAATTGGTTTCGTCGACAAGCTCGTCGACAGGGGATTCGTCGACGAAGGGTTCGTCATCGAAGAAGGAAGCATCGACGGCAAGTTCATCAGCGTCGACAGGAGATTTGCTGACGACGGTGTTGACGACGAAGGCGTCGACGAGTACCACAGCATCGACGACGAGAGTTACAGCGTCGCCGACAATAATGATGACGACGATGTCGACAACGACGGCGTCGTCGACGAGAGCATCGACGACGATGACTTTAACAATGACGACAGCTGGATCGTCGACAGTTTCATCGTCGACGACATCGACGACACCAATCTTGTCGACGTGTGTGCAACCCTCGTCGATGGAACCGTCAACGGTATTGTCCTCTGAAAACAGAATTACAATTTCAGTAACAAGAACTACGCCGGAGATGACATCTCCTAGGAGAGTGACCCCCTTCCCACCAGCTTTGCTCTTTGAGGAAGGGGAGTCGGATGAGGATGACCAGGACTCGTACAGCTATGCCAATAGTCCCTCTCAACTTCGGGTCAAATGTCAAGAAACGGATTCTGAAGGGGGATATGACCAGGAGGATGGTGGACATCATCAGGCGGCTCAGTCACAACATTATTTTGGGCAGGATAAGGTTACAGTACCATCTTCTTTCCTTCAGGACCTGCATAAGATGCTGCAGGACTACAAATCTAAGGCGATTAGGCCAATTCTGGTTCCGGCAGCGCCTGCTATGCCTGCCTTGGTTTCTGCCTCAATGGCTATGCCTCGATTACCTGCTCAGATATCCCCTCAGCCTCAGACATCTTTTCCACAGGATCCTTCCGGGCTGGCAGATGCCCATGATGATTCCTCGGATGAGGATCAATATTCGGATCATGACTCTGTACACACAACTGAATTGGATGAATATTTTATTCCGGATCCCCCATCTCCAGTCCCGAATCCAGTTGATTCCCCGCCAGCGGACATTGGAGGTTACCATCAGCTGATGGAAAGAGCAGCTGGCAGGTTCAAATTGTCCATGCCTGCTGTGGCTACGGATTGTTTCTTGTATGACTTCAAGGAACCCTTCAGGAAGACAACAAGGTCCATTCCTATTGTAGATCATCTGTGGAAGGAGGGCCTGAAGGGTATGAAGAACCCAGCGACGGTGGTCCCTGTGCTACCGCGTCTGGATAAGAAATACAGAGCACCTGACAATGGACCGGCGGCCTTAACGGGCCATCCCAAACCAGACTCAGTTATTTCACCAGCAGCGCAGAGAAAATACCGTAACTCCTCTGCCCCTTAACAACTCCTCCGGATAAGTAAGGGCGAAGATTGGATAATGCGGAGAAAAGATTCTCGTTGATGGCGAGTCTTCTAGTGCGAGCTGCCAATGCCCTGGCGATCTTGGGTAGATACGGCCGCCAACTTTGGTGTGATGTTGCTCAGTTCCTAGACCAGCTACCTCCAGAGTCAACATCAGAGGCAAAAAAGATCTTGCAGGAGGGAGAAGCGACTTCAATGGAGATCATTGACTGTGCCATGGACATTACAACAACAGCGTTTCGTTGCTTGGCTGGGGCGGCAGTCCTCCGTCGCCAGGGGTGGCTGAAGGCTACTTGGTTTCCAAAAAACTACAAAGGGGTGGCTCTAATCAGTATGGCTGAGCCAATATCAGAAAGAACAGAAAGAAAATGCCAGTACTGATAACAAAGGATACTTAACATATGTTATAACACAGAACCTGAAAATATAATTCAAGACTGGGAGCTGATTAGTAGCTTTTATTATTTTGTTCAGTTTTGTCAAAGAGCAACTATTTTCATGGAAAACTTATTCAAAGAGATAGACAGATAATACATGCTAGGTACAAAAATAGGAAATCAGGGAATCTTTCACCATATCAAGCATGTCACAGGCATACAACATTCAACCATTCAGGGGCAAAAAGGGCTGCAAGGAAATAAGAGACTGCAACGTGTACAATATTTACAGTGAACAATATTTACAGTGAACAAACGAGCACAAGAATACTGGGGGAAGCCACAGTCTGCAAAGTATTTGAAAAGTGTCACTAGAAAATTATTCATACAAAAAGTACATTCCTTAAACAAATTTGAATATTCTCAATGTTTTTTTTAAAAAGAAATCAAAAGGTAATGTACAAGAGGTAGTGATAAGCAACAGAAAGATTTTTGATGAGCTTATCACCCATGCAGACTCAAGAGTGGCAGGGGCCTACGCGTTTCGAATCCTGCTGGTCTAGGAGGATTCTCTTCAGGGCCTTTAGTCTTATCTAGAAAGGAATAATAAAAAAATATTTAGAGGGAAGGTTTATAAAAGATGTGCATTCAATAGATCAACATCAGGTTCCTCACTCAGATCGCAACCTTTCCTCCACAGCTTACCAAATAGCGAAAGTGCAACCGGGTAATGAAATTCACAGCATCTTGGCTGGAGGGGGAGAACAGTACCTACAAATAGTCAAGACAGACATTGATTACGGTGGAGACCTAATCGGGGTGGCTGAGGAATAGGAAGTTGGAAGGGTTTTTTAATCTTACCTGCCTTAGTAATGGACGGGGATGCTATGCTTGAATCAAAGTCAGAACACTTGAAAGGACGAATGTTTTACCTGTAAATGAGTAAGCGAGTATATAGTCAGGGCGGGTTTCTTTCTAATGGGGAGGGAGAAGTTCTGAGATAACTACAGAAGTTCTTACCTACTATTCTTGGACCAGGGAAGCAGCGCTGGACGCTGTTCAGGCTTGTAAAAATTTGTTTCAGAATCTGGGACTCACTCTAAACAAAGAAGAGTCATCCCTGGTCCCGTCCAGAAAGGCTTGTTTCCTGGGAGCCATCCTGGATTCAAAGCTCTCGAAAGCCTTCCCTACTCTGGAAAGGAGGGAGAAACTACAGACCTTGGCTCGGGACTTACAAGAAAGAAGGTGTCTTTCAGTACGCCGCTACAAATCTCTGATGGGGGTAATTTCATCATGTATTCCCCTGATTCCTCACTGCAGACTAAGAATGCGTCCTCTACAGGAGCAGCTAGACAACCAATGGAAGCAGGTTCATGGATCATTCGAGGACCAGGTAGCAGTCACTCCAATGATGAGGGAAGCGGCCTTATGGTGGGCAGATCAAGACAACTTGTCCCAAGGTCTATCCTTCGTAAACGACCCGTCTCCTCAAGTAGTAACAATGGATGCGTCATTGGAGGGTTGGGGAGCAGTGATGCAAGACCTACATGTCAGCGGTCATTGGTCTTCTCAGGAACAACGACTCCACATCAACCTTTTGGAGCTAAGGGCAATAAGACTGGCTCTGCAAGCCTTTCTTCCCCGCTTGGGAGGTTCGCAAGTGCTTATCAGGATGGACAACACCACGGCCATGCACTACATGAACAAGGAAGGAGGAACCAGATCTAGTCCATTGTCGCAGGAAGCTCAACAGATCTGGGAATGGGCGATCTTTCAGGGAATATCGCTAAAGGCGGAACACTTGCCAGGAGTTCTAAACGAGAACACCGACAGACTGAGCAGGTCATCCTCAGTCAGCCATGAGTGGGAATTGAACCACCGAGTTCTGGAAGAGGTCTTCAGCCAGTGGGGCAGACCGGAGGTGGATCTCTTTGCCACACCGACCAACAAGAAATGCGGGTCTTATGCAAGCAGATTTCACCATCGAGGGTCACTGGGGAATGTGCTTTCGATAGCCTGGTCAAGGACATTTGTCTACGCCTTTCCCCCATCCCTCTGATCCCGCGGCTCATCAGGAAGATCAAGGTGGAGCCATGCAGGATGATCTTGATAGCCCCTGCTTGGCCGAGACAGTTCTGGTACGCGGAACTCCATCTGTTGTCGCTAGCTCCTCCTCTTCCTTTGAGGGTTATACCAGATTTCCTCACAATGTCAGAAGGACAAGTTTGGCACCCAGATCCACAGTCATTACACCTGACAGCATGGCTCCTGAGCAGTGAGAGTTTCTGAATCTCCCCATCTCAAGCGAAATTATGGAGGTCCTATCCCAGGCAAGGGCTCCTTCAACGAACAGGACTTACCGTCTTAAATGGAAGAGATTTTGTTTCTGGTGTAGGAGAGAAAAGATTGACCCCTTTGCTTCCAAGCCTCATCAGCTCCAACCTTATCTGCTGTCCCTGGCTAAGTCGGGACTAGCCCATTCATCGATTAACGTCCATATGGCGGCCATTTCGAGATACAGAAGGTCTGGGCCTTCCTTGTGGTCTTCCAGGATTGTCAAGCAGTTTCTTAAGGGCTTGTTTAGAGTCTATCCACCAGTGAGGCCTCCGCCTCCTATTTGGTATCTAAATCTAGTCCGTTCTCAGCTTATGAAAGGCCCATTCGAACCAATTCATCGTTCTGACATGAAGTTCCTTTCATGGAAATTGGCTCTCCTCCTCGCTTTCACATCGGCTAGACGTGTTGGGGAGTTGCAGGCCTTTACTATCCAGGAGCCTTTCCTACAATTTAAAAGGAACACTGTAATCTTAAGGACTAACCCTAGGTTTATGCCCAAGGTACCCTCGGACTTCCACTTGAACGAGCCAGTTATTCTGAAGGCGTTTTTTCCTCAACCGGCTACACCAGCCGAAAAAACACTGCATTCTTTGGATGTACAACAATGCTTGAAATTCTATTTGGAACGTACTAAGGGATTTCGGAAATCCTCTTAGTTGTTTGTTGCCTTTGGGGGTCCAAGCAAGGGCCTCCCGCTATCCAGAGTATTTCAAGATGGATCACAAGTGCCATTCTGCATTGCCACACTGCGGCAGGAAAACCTCTAACTGGCAGGATTCGGGCACATTCCACAAGATCTGTGGCATCTTCAATGGCCCTCTTTGCGGGGGTACAGATTAAAGACATTTGCAGAGCTGCTAACTGGAGCAGCGTTCACACCCTTACTAGGCATTACTGCTTGGAGTCCTTACAACAAGATGATGCGGCAGTGGGACAGGCTGTCCTGAGGAACCTCTTCCAATAATTGGTGAGCTTTCCTTTTTATCCCACCTTCCGTTGTTACACATTTTGTATCTCTATGTCATGTTGGCTATTGCAATAATTTTATGACACAAAATGTGTTTTTTTATTGCTAACTGCTTGCTACTCTGATACAAAAGCATGGGAATCTATGAAAGTTCCAATACTGCGGCAAGAAAACAAGTTACTTACCTGTAACTTATGTTCCCCAGTATTGGTAACTTTCATAGATTCCCATGCGCCCACCCACCTCCCCGAGGAAAGCTCAGCCTAAAACAGATATGGTGACTGGTACACAACAGCTACGAAAATCTGAGGCTCTGAGGTTCCTTCAGGAGAGTTCTAAGGGGTGAGGCACTTCTGATTGGCTGATGCCTAAGTTTGGTCTCTTTTACAAAAAGAGGGTGCTATGCTACAAATAGGGAATGAGGCCTAGGCCTTTTTCTTTCTATTTTGTACCTACTGCTATGGTATTTCTGTTACCGAGACTCATGGGAATCTATGAAAGTTACCAATACTGGGGAACCAAAGTTACGGGTAAGTAACTTGTTTTCTTCTAAAAATTGGGTCTTGATTTGGGAAGTACTGATCTGAATAATCTCGTTTTTAGTTTCTTCAGGTGTAGTGAGTAAGCTAGATGTTTTAAAAATAGACAGGTGTATTTTGGAGTGAGCACAATCCATTGATTACTATATTTACATCTCATTTTCGTAAGCGCAGATTAGGATTTTTAATTTCTAGGTAAGAACACGTTGCCTCACAAAGAAGGTGATTAAAACATTAGATTTACTATTCCCACTCGTGTCTGTGAAACAGTAGGGAAAGCTTTGCACTCCGGACTGTAGGGAAAAACGTTGGACTTCTGAGGGTTAAAATGTACTATTCCCAGCCCAGTCTTTGCAGCAGTAAGGAAAGTGTGGACATCATAGGGGTTACATTTACTATTCCCATTCCAGTCTGTGCAACAGTAGGAAAAGCATTGGACTACGGAGAGGTAAAATTTACTATTCCCATTCCAGTCTGTGCAATAGTAGGGAAAGTAATTCACTTAAAAAAACATAACATATATGAAACATGGCCCTATTAATTTTTAACAAATATAAAACTCTTATTTATTAACTTTATTAACTAACAAAATATATATGTATATACAAATACTAAACAATAAAACAATTAATATGATTATTTAGAAAAGTAATAATTATCAATTTAAAATTGACCATTATTTATTGCTTAATAACTTTCTACAGTATACCCTTACAAATCTAACAGCCCACACTTAAAGTATAACTAAAATAATTGTAACATAATTAATATAATTGATAAGTCATTAAGTATGAATTAATTAATAATTAAGTATTGATTGATTAATTAACATACCATCCTATGGCCCCACAAACTCAGAAACCAGCACCTAATATACAACTTAAAATATATAATTATTACACAATTTACATAATTGATAATCAATTAAATTGATAATCAATTAAATAAGTATTATTAAATTGTTAATTAATAATTACTTAACTTCCCACCCTATACCCTAACCCTATACCCTTACAAACCAGAGAGCCTGCATATAATGTATATGTTAAAAATATAATTGTTGTGCAATTAACATAACTAGTAATCAATTAAATAATAATAATAAATTAACTATTAATTAATTTTTCCTAAATAACTACACACCCTACACCCCTCAAACCTAGAAGCCCGCTCCAAAATTATAAAAATGCTATTAGCAATTAAAATAAAAATTATTAAATCACTTAAAATTACAAACTATATTTAAAAATACTAACAATTATACAAACAATATTAACCCATAAAATTAGTATATAAACTAACACATAGAGAATTAAAACACAATGCTTTTTACAGCTGTATTTTTGAAAACCATATTAACAAGAACAATAGTCTTGAAAACAATATTACTTGCCTAAAAAATCAGTATTCTTGAAAACAATATTTCTGCATACTGATATTTTTGTATCACAATATTTTATTTCCGATATTTCTGAAACCGATATATAAAATTCTATATTTTATCCAAATATTCTGTATACTATTTATGTGGCTTAAGTTTTAAGGGCTACTGTGTAAGACTCACCTAGTCCTGGAAATTAGCAAATCCTGGGGTTGCTATATGCCAGTAATGCAATCCCTGTGTTCAGGACTACACATTCAGTCTCTGATCACAAGATATATTTCAAGCATTAATAATTTAAATGTAAATGCGGGTCTTTCCACTCCTATGTGATTCCCTTTGTGCCAGTGAAGGTAAAGATAAAGCCTATATTTGGTGAAGGTAGTTGTCTAAATTTGATTATGATTTCAATAACTAATTTTTACTACAGCTACTTATTACCTGAAAGGAAATCTTGTTTAGGGCTGATTTCTCAAGACTGAAGGGCTGAATGTAGTATTTATTTGTTTAACACACAGGTACCTGTAAAAGACGTGTCCTGGGCTTAAGGGCATGTTTGATGTAAAGCCTCTGAACCCAGCTTTGAATTATATGGGTGAATATGTGTGTTTTAGCTGCTTTCTAAAGTGATTATGATCTGAGTGAGCCCATAAGGGAAAGGGTATGAAATCCAACGCCCTATATATCAAATCTCTAAAGAACAGCATCCTCTTCCTTTTTTATTTTTTTTACATCTTGGTGTTTCAGTCATAAACTGGGAGTTTGAGCATAAAGAACATAGAGAAGAGTACCAAGCAATCAGGGTAGCCTGTATGGGCCAAGTTCCATCTTATAAAGTGCTCTGTGACAGAGGCATAGTGCTTTACATAAACTTCTATTTGCAGAAGGGAACCAGTGTCCTGAAATATGCAAACTTCTTTTTAGTCCCAGCCTCCTAGGATAGTTTGACCTGCTTTATTTCCTATATTAGATATTTTGGGAAGCCCATTGAAAAAGAGTTTACAATAATCACGTCTGGAAATGAACAGAGCTTAAATCAGATTTTTCTGGGAAGAGAAGTCAAGAAAAGGGAGGATTTTCCTTGCAACCATTAATAGAAGGTATCAGGTTGGAGGACTTAACCACTGCTAACTAGTGCTAAAGTGCTTGTGCACTCTCCCTAAAACATGGTACAATGATAGACATATTTAATGTTCTTAAAAATGTTTAGTATATTGTACTACATGTACCCAGGGCCTGTAAATTACATGCTACTAGTGGGCCTGCAGCACTCATTGTGCCACCCACTAAAATAGCCTTTCAAAGCATGTCTTAGGCCTGCCACTGCAGCCCGTAGTGAAGTTTTAAAACTGCCAATTCGACCTGGCAAAATAAACCCCTTTGCTAGGCCTAAACCTTCCTTCTTCCTTTTAGAAATGAATAAGACAACCCTAATGTAGGCCCAAAACTACCCACAGGGCAGAGTACATTGTACTTAAAGGGTTTCGACATGTGTTTTAAGTTTTATATGTCCTTGTAGTGAAAGACTCCTAAATTTGTTTTCCACTACTGCAAGGTCTATCTCTTCCATTGGACAACATTACGTTACCTAATTTAATTTAATAGGTCTAACTTTTGATTGGGAATAGATAGGAATGTCAAGTTTGGACTCGAATGAATTGTGATTTAAAATCCTGTTTAGTGGTGAAATTGGATTTTAAGTTTTTTTTAAAGTTATAATGCCACTTGTAGAAAGTTGATAGTTTTTTGTCCTAACAATTTGGGGCCTGCTGCCTGGGTCTTTTCTCCCTGGACTGTGAATAGCTTTGAAGTGGCCTTTGTGTATTTCTCCCAGACAGTGACACAAAGGGATACTAGATGTTGGCAAGATGGGTTTGGCAGATCTTTTCCCTGTCTCATTTACATAACATAACATAACATAACATGTGTATTTGTAAAGCGCACGTTCACCCCAGGGTATCTTGGCACTGAATAACAGATGTTTATTGTTACCCAACTCAATTGTACTCATTTGATCGACTTGAGAAGGATGAAAGGCTGAGTGGACCCACTGGGATTTGGACCTGTGACCACGAGGACCCTACAGTGGACGCATTAGTCCACTAAGCCGCCAGTCCCTGCCACATTTCAAAGGGCTGCCTGCAGTACATTCACAGATGAACGTTATACCAGTCTTTTGTCACCCTAGACTATTAGGAGTCTTGGCAGGAGAAGGGAAAACATTTCCAGGACCTGGTCTGTGGGTAACCAGGATATCAGACCCACATTAAAGGGTGGCACCAGGTATAAATATTGGACTTACTGAACCACTTTTCAGTACACTTCTGGACCTGTGAAAGACTCCAGAAGGACAGTCTTGTTCCCCAGATGACTATCCTGCTGCTAGAGGTTTGACTGAACCCCCCCGAGGACTGCCCTATTGCTAGAGGGGCACTTGAAAATTAAAATGGGCTCGCTGTTGAAGGCTATTTTACCTTGTTGCTGACCTAGGGGCTTTGAAAACCAGCTGCAAGTCTCCCCCGCCGCCGCTACAAACAACACGCGGCCACCGAGGGGGGGGGACTACAGCCCCCAGGTCTCCCTGCTCACTCCACCCCGCCCACTTCCGCGCCCGGAGGCGCTTATAGGCGAGGCATTTCTCCCGCGTCGCGGGACGCACGCGGGACCAGCCGGGCTGAGCCAGGGCAGAGGGCGGGCCATCTGTGGCCGTCCGAGGCAGGAGGAGGCAGGGCAGGGCCAAATCCCTTACATTTTCTTTTCCACATACGGCTGGTGAGCATCTTCATATTTACATTATCTCCCAGTGCTGACCTGTAATATAAAATGGGAAAGAACAGCGCCATAGCTACCGGGACTAACTTAAATGCCATCGACACCGCACTGGAGCATGCAATGACCCTGGTGAGTAACGAAATACAGATGGCAAAGAAAAGACTGTCCCTGGGCTCCATCAAACCACCAGGTACAAACCTTCTTGATACCCTAGACAATAGACAGCTCGATCCTCATCGCATATGGCAACTGTACATTCCCCTCAAATTGTAACAGGAGACACCTCTCTGGAATTGATAAGTCCAGAATTGATTAGCCCGGTTGTCAATGTTGAAGCTGACTCTAGCCAAATTGACGATTCACTTACGGTGAATGTACCCACTACGCCTGACCCGGAAATATGTGGTACTAAAAAGAAGAGGAAGGCATCCAAACAACCCTGCCTTAACCCTAAAAGAATACAGCCACCTTGTCTGAAACCCCAACGAACAACTTTAAATAGATGGTTTAAGGGCAATACCACTACCACCGATCCTACCATCAATCCTGAACCCTCCACGGACCAAGTTCCATCTGGCAATGGATGCAGTGATATCACTGCTCCAACTATTGTAACAGGGAAGGGTTCACAATGTAACTCCAAAGAAACACATTCTACACAAACTGGATTTTCTGACTTTATATTGGGCGACTCAGCTATCGACATTATTGTCGATACAGTCTGTAACCGCATCAAAGGATTGACAGACTCAAGTTTTGATAGGTTGTGGAAACGATTAGACCGTCTGGAAAGTCTAATTTCGAAACCTACCCTGCCTAATAAGGAAGCTAACGAACTTACCAACTCTGTTAACTACCGGAAAAACCACATGCAGGGAATCAACTGACTCTCCCTCCACCCTTAGCATCCAAAATTGTAGTACCTAAGCCTTCAGGGACCTCATTGTCTGCACCAGCACCTACACCAACTCAAATCACTAAATCTGTGTCAGTCACCAATGATTGTAATACACCTATATGCCCCAGCTCATCACACGACACCAATGTAAACCCTGCTCATAGCAGGACGATAGATAATGCCAACATAGCTGTGCCCACGGACAAAGTGTCTGACGAACCCAATAAAGATATTCTGAACCTGCCACCTCCATCTTGCCCATACGTCACAGTCCTGTCAGGGGTTCCTCCCCTTCAGAGAAATAAATCTGAGTCTTGGGTCCAGCTTAGAAACAAATGTATGGGTTGGTTGGCTAAACATAAAAGGTTCAAAAGGCCTGACATGGATGAAATTTTAATGGTCCGTAGTGTGGGCTGGGTAGGCCACCCACCAAAAACAATCCAAGGGGACTGCATTGTTATTAATTTTTTCACACCCACGGATCGCTGGATCCATACTTGAAGCCAAACTAACATCTGCGCCTTGCCCCTGGGGTTCTTTTATAAACGCCCACAGTTACACCATCCAGTCCATTGCTTCCCCCAGCTTACAAATCAATACCTGGCCCTTTCTGATCTGGATACATTTGACTGACCATCTGAGTCACCCATCTTTAACAACTCGCTGGTATGTGTGAACGCGGACATGTCTGTCCCTGTAAGCCGTGAAGCAACAATCCATTGTAAAGCTGAGACATACGAATCCATATTGAAGGTCTTGAGCTGGAAAGTGGCAGGCCTAACCTCAAAGTTACAATTATCAGAGTGGGTGGACGTGATTAGGGAATATGATGTCCTCTTTTTCCAAGAGACTTGGGCTCCTAAAGAGCTATACCTCGAGGGATATGAATGCTTTAATACCTTCCCCGCCACCCCCAGCCACGGTAGACCGATAGGCGGACTATCAATATGGATTAGAATTGCTTTAGGAGGTAGAATAAAATTAATCCCAACAGGTCACGCCAATTTCCAAGCTCTAATTTACACAAGAGGTCCCTCTATTTGCTTTATTAATTTTTACAATAATGACTTTTTAACAATCCCGAATCCCAATTTTGTCCAACTTTTTAATTTTATTATGGATCAAGATAACCTACTAGAGAAATATAATTTGGCGGGCATTTTCTTGGGGGGCGACTTTAACGCTAGGATTGGAAGAGGCTCCGTTGGATTCCCCTGTGATCCAAATACCCATAACCCATGTAAAAGGGGACATGAGTTGATTGATCATTTAGTTAACTCAAGCCTCCTAAATGTTATGGATATCACCCCAACTAATAATAATAATGAGAATCCAACACCCACCTATAGAGGACTAGGACGAGGATCAGTTATTGAGTATGTTTTTATATCACCCTCGTTACAAAGCTATCTCCTCGGGGCAGAGGTAAAGCGGTCCTCTTACGGAGACCATAATCCCATAATTGTTTTATTAAAGGTAGCACGAGGGAACCAGGAGCGCGTGACTTACTCCTCCCCACTGACACATTGAGAGTCAAATGGAGAGGATTAGATTACTAAGAACTCTTTGTCAAGATGATAAAAACATATCCCACTCTATGGAAAACGTGCCTGGCCTTATCAGACCCCAATCCCTCAGTAGTTATTGCTTTTACAGAACTATGTGAAGGCATAAAAAATCTGATCTCTAGACCAGTGGGTACCCGTAACCCTGACCCAAAATGGTTTGATAACATCTGCTCCAGAGCCAATCAGGAGTTGAGAGCAGCTCTGTCAGCAGATACCAGAGATCCGATGCTTATTCGCATCCTAAGGACAAATTATAAGAGGGCCTTAAGAACCAGGCGCAACACTGTCTTAAAAGAGCAGTGGGATAAGTTGGCTTGCGACGCCAATACCAAAAGTGCAACTATATTTTGGTCCGCTACTAAATCCTTAAGAACTTTTGGGAATCCCTCCACACCCCCAGACTGTAACATTTCTAATGAAGCATGGGTTAACCACTTCTCCATAATATACGCTCCCCCATTATACTGCGATAACTCCTTGTCTGTTATGTGTCATACTAAAATTTTAATAACTATAGGCGAGGTCGAGGAGGCAATATCCCAGAGTATGGGTAATAAAGCCCCAGGCCCCGATAGCCTACCGATAGACCTGATAAAAGTAGAACAGGAATTCTGGGCCCCCTTATTATTAAATGTTTTTAATAACTTAACCACAACTGATATACCTAAGACATGGTCAACCTCTGTAATTGTACCTATTTTCAAAAAAGGATCAAGATCGGATCCTAGCTGTTATAGGCCAATCACTTTAATTGACAATATCCTCAAAATACTGGGAAGAGTTTTATTTAATAAAATCAGGGTATGGGCTGAAGAAGGAAATATTTTAAATAAATGCCAGTTATGTTTCCGGAGCCACCTGGGTACAGTGGAACAGTGCTTGAATTTGAACCTAATTATAGGGAAATATGCCATCGCCAGACACAGTCCACTGTACCTGGCTGTTATGGACCTTTCGTCTGCTTTCGACTTTGTTAACAGGTTGAAACTCTGGCAACGCTTAAATCCTCCGCCTGACTTAATATCTGTATCTCCTATCTTGTCTTACCTACAGTCTTGGGGGAATCTTAAAGGTGTGACTTCTGGTCTTTATAAAACTTATTTGCATCCTTTATTTTCACAGCCTCTCTCGCAAGCTCTCCAGTTAAAATGGCAATCTCGCCTATCGGTTGCATACTCCAATATTCAATGGGACCAAATCTTGGAAGGGTTGCATAAGGGAGTCCGTGAAGCCCGTCTTAAATTTAGCATTTTCAAAATTTTACATGAATGGCATTGGTCTCCAGTCAAATTGCATCATGCTAAATTGTTATCACATACTTTGTGTTGGAGGTGTTCAGCTTCTGGTTGTGATATTACGCATATCGTTTGTGAATGTCCTCGTACGACACCTTTTTGGCTTTTTGTACGGAAGACATTGAACAATGCCATGTCACTCCCTCTGCCCCTTACTCCTCTGAATATTATTTTGTATGATTTTCGTAGCCTTCCGAAGTTTTCTAGGCCGCAAACTTGTCTTCTCCACACGGCTCTGGCCACGGCAAAAATTTGTATACTGCGGCACTGGAAATCGCCTCTGCCTCCTTCGCAGGAAGAATGGTTGGTGGCAATGATGCAAACAGTACTACATGAACGTACAATTTATAACTTGCAGGATCAAACTTCCATTTTTCTCCAGGTGTGGTCTCCTTTTCTGGAAGCCACTGTGCATTGTGACTCTGTTTCCACTCCTCCTTCTCCTTTGACTGTTCCACCTTCTTAATTCTCTTCTTTTAGGTTATCTTTTTTCGTACTACTCAGCTTTGCATTTTTTCTCCTTTACCTCTTTTGTGCTTACTTATGTTGCTCTGGGATTCTTGCTTATTCTCCCTTTTTTTTTCCCTTTTCCTTTTATTCACTATTCTTCCTTTTTCCTCCTGTTTCCTTTTCTTTATTCTTCTTCTATAATGTACTTATTTTGCTATTTTCTCATTATTATTGTATTTATGATTATGGAATATACGATATTTTTATGTGCGTATCTGTACTTTTATCTGAAAATTTCTAATAAAAAATGTCAACACAAAAGAAACTCTGGCAACGCCTATTAGATAACGGCCTTGATAATAATCTGGTATATTTTCTGGCATACCTGCATAGAGACCTAAAAGCTAGAGTAAGAATAAGTGTGGATGGAGCAGTCTCAGGGGACATAACGGTTGGCAGAGGTGTCAGACAAGGGTGCATTATTGCCCCTCTTTTATTTATTTTATATATCAATGAACTTCATAACGCCCTGTCTATTTTAACTTCTGATGTCCCTATAATAAATGGCACCAAACTCCCTTCCCTACTCTATGCAGATGATGCAGTTTTAATGGGTCGTACACCGAATGCACTGAGGATTTTAGTGAGGGGATTTGTGGATTTTATGTATAATCTCGATCCTAATACTAATTTAAAAAAATCGTTTTTAATGTGTTGTGGCCCTAAAAAACGGCACATTAATAGGATTGTTTTAGATCAGGGATCACTGTTATGCACTCGCACTTTTCGCTATCTGGGTTTACAATTTTCTGATAATGGCTCATGGACACCCCATTTGGCGTACGGTCGGACCAAATTTATTAAGGCCATAAACTCTGTACTTTCTCTCCCCAAGCCTAAGAGATTTGAGGTGGTTCAGCCCCTGTTAAAGATCTATAAAACACAATGCGTCCCCGTTATGACATACGGGTCCGAAATCTGGGGATACTCAAACCTAAAAAACATCCAGGCAGAGGAGAATAGATTTTGCAGAAGGCTTTTGGGGTTACCAATTTCATCTTCCACCTTTATAAGCCACAATGAACTGAAATTGTTCTATTTGGAGGACTACATTAAGGCACGACCTGCACTGTTCTGAATTAAGGTTTGGAAAAACCCCGAAGCCTCACACTGACAAGAGAAATCCTGGCAGATTGCCTAAAATGTGATCACGGTAATAAAATTCCATGGCTTGCACAAGTTCAGGCAAGCCTGGTAGCAGTCAATCTTGGGCACATATTTAAGAATCCAGATGGGCTAGAAGGGACTAACGTGAAGATAATAAGGAATATCCTCTACAGGCATTATGCGGAGACTAGATACAATGCAGAATCAATGAAATCCTCTGTAAAGCGCTATACCCAAATAGAAGGTGACATTGTATCTACTTTACCCATACCAGCTAGCTACCTCCTCAAAGAAATTACATGCTGGGAGCGCAGCCTCTTATTTCGCCTGAGAGCAGGATCTATATTGTATTTATTGTGTTTTCCCTCGGGCTACCATTGTAATATTGAGAATCTGGCCTGCCCATGTCAGAATGCTGGAAAGCAAACACTACTGCATTTCTTGTTCTTTTGTTCCTATTATCAAAAATACAGTAAGCCCCTCCTGATACCATTTTTTAGAGCCAAAGGCATAAACGATTTTAATGTGGCATTTAAATCCGTTTTGCAGCTTAAAGATGATGGACTAATATTTTGTGTGTGTACATTTTTAAAAATGGCCGTACGATCCCGCATTTCTATGAATTAACTTTTATATGAACTATGGGGCATATTATCAAGGGGGTTTATCTCTGCTTTTTTGGCTTTAAAAGCCAAGAAAGCGGAGATAAAATTATCTCCCTATTACCTAGCTGTCTCTAACACCAGTTAACGACAGCTAATAGGAGATAGCGACCATCTTGGGCCCCACTTTGCATGTCAGTGATATTTATCACTAATGACATGCAAAGTGGGCGTGCCAAGATGTTAGCGACTGAAAACAGTCGCTAACATCGCTATCTCCTATTAGCAACTTTTGGAGATATTCGCGCTAAGCGTGAATATCTCCAAAAGCTAACACTTGCCCTGAGCAGTTCTTAGCCATGTTATCCAATGGGAGGTGGATAACATGGCTAAGAGCATTAGCTCGGTAATGCATGAATATCGCTGACTTTTCAGCGATATTCATGCATTTGCGGCGATTTTTATCGCATTTGCGATAAACCTTGGTAATACCAAGGTTTATTTGCGGTAAAAATAGCTGCAGCTCAGCGGTAAATTTTTGTCTCTAACCAAGCAATAGCGATAATTATCGCTATTGCTTGGTAATATGCCCCTATGTCTTCCTAACAGATTGGGAGGATGCTTCTTTGCACATTTGTACATTTGCACATTATAACCGATGTTGCTATCTGTAAATATATGAACCCCCTTTTTTCTTGCCAGTACTGTAGTAATACGGAGATATAGATAATAATTCATTTCTTGATCTCTGGCTGCTATTACACGATGCACTTTATTAAGATTGTCCACTAACTAGGATGTATGCTCTATGCACTTTAGAAAACTGGCGATTAACACAATGCTGCTAGATGTGTCCTATGTATATATTGCCATGTTATTTTAATAAGATTGGACGGAGGTTTTTTAGTACCTTTGCACATTGGCACTTTATGATCTCTGGATTTTCTGCACATCGACACTTTAAAACCTATGCTGTTATTTGTAAATATGTGTACTACTCTTCGCGTGTCAGTATCGTAGTAAAATATGGAGACTTAGATATTAATTTACCCTCTGATTCTTGGCTGTTATTACAGTGTGCTTTTTATCTAGACAGTTTAAAAACCAAGATGCATGCTCTATGCCTTTTAGAAAGTATGTGTTCGACATATGTTCTTAGATATATGTCCCATGTATATATTTTTGCTGGCTCAATGGTGATCCTTGTATTTGACCATGTATGTAATTATGTGTACACTTTTATTGATAATGTAATATCCGAATAAAGGTTATTTTGACTTGACTTTGCTAGAGGCCTGTCTGGACCTCCAGAGGGCTGTCTTTCTGCATGAGGCCTGCCTTGCTGAAGGAGATCTGAACCGTTGCCTTGTTCCCAGGAAAACCTGAGTGACAACAAGCGTCAGTTTTCTCACCTCCTCCTGTTCTGAGCACGTAACATGGCTTAATGCTGCGTTGTAAACATAGCACCCTTTCACGCTAGACTTTGCGTAAAAGGGGTGGGCGATGGGTGTTGCGGTGGGTGTTCTGCCTCAATACCCATTGATTTTGATGCTCCCCCCTATTTACAAGAGGGGCGTAAATTAAGACCAGGGAAAACCTGGTGTTAACATGGTGAAACGAGGAGAAATGTTTTATTTCTCCTAGTTTTTGCAGTTTCTATGTGTGCTGCATTGTGCAGCACATATAGAAACAGCAAAACACCATGAATTATTGTTTATGTGCAGGAAGGTGTCCCTTCCTGCACAGATAAAATCATTCAAAAAATGACGATGTGGAACTTCTATGTGTGATGCACAGAACAACACACATAGACGTTTCAAATTGCTATTTGTGATTGTTTATGTGCAAGAAGGGACACCTTCCTTCACATAAACAATCATTCCCTCAATGCAGGCACCCTAGCAGTATGGTGCAAGGGTGGATGCATTGGCGCTAGGCAGCTTAATTTAGTGCCAGTGCTACGGAAAGCGCAGGGGTGTGCTGTATCTTTGTGAATAAGGCTCATCCCTGCTTTTTGGGAATGGCAGAGCATGACGTTAGCATTTTGTGCTTAACACTACACTCTGCCATTCCCTTGTAAATATGCCCCAGAGTCTCCAAGCATTTAGATGAATGTGGATGGATGTTGCCTAAGTTGTTCAAAAGTCACACGAGATACAAGCAAAGGGACTTATTTGAAGAGAAAATGTATCCTGCAATTCATTTTCTGCTCAAGCCAGTCACTTTGCGTAGAAATTTCAGTGGCATGCCAAAATGTTTGTATAGGATTCCTGACTATTGACCACCTGCCATTGCTCCAGCGGGACTCCAGAAATAAACTCTAATTTGCCATGGCCATTTCTCTAAAACCTTAGAAACACACATAACATTCAACAGTGGGGCCCATTACACTGCATACTTACTCTGTTCATATAATTCAGCTTCAAAGATCTGGCCAACAACCCAGGAGTCCTACTATAGCATTGGCGGAGTGTCTAAACCTATTAAACTGTTTTGTTTACACCTGCAATATAAAGCATTTTACCATGGTTTCATTTTAAACACTATTTATTCAGACACACCACCATAATGGCAATGGATCTGCTAGAACGAAAATTAGGCGTAGGAAGAATCAAAGACCAGCTTTTATATTCTTCATTTATCTCATTTTTATTCAAGGCAAACCTTAGTATGTCAGACATTTAGCATTTATTTATTTCTTTATTCAAAAAGAATTCTTTAACTATGTTTTCAAAAAGGATCATTTATTTTAAAACTCAGAAAATAGACATTTATTTGAGAGTTTAGCATGAGTTTAGCAAAGAACAGATAGTTCCAAATTCATTCCCTCCTATAATCCCTAGCTAACACCCTCATCTTATCCTAACAGACCTGCACAGGAAAACAAACAGTCAAAAGTTAAAATCCTTACGTTCCAAGCAAATCGATATTCAGTCCAGCAGCATCTCCAGAGGAAATCAAAAAAGCGACGCCTTCTAGCTAAAATCGGGTTTTTTTATACACTAAATCCCTAACTTAATCTATCTAAAAAGTAACTAACATCTCCAATCTGAACTCCGATTGGACAAATTTGGGGTAGATGAGCACTTCCTCAACATTACTGCATTTGTTTTTCACATGACTCACCGGAAATATAAATGTCTTTTGTCTAAGACAGTTCGTGGCCTAGGCGCATCACACTTTAGCAACATTGCTCTTCTTTCCCATGGTTTGGGCATCCGATCGTTCATGCTTGGCACCCATCCTAGGTTCCGGGTAAGGTAACCCTGAACTCTCCCTCAAGCATAGTCAGCTCACTCGCGCTGGCAGAAATCTTTGACGCGCCTGCGCAAACCAGTACCCACTCGCAGTAGCTCAGAGCGGCCATTTTCTCAATAGGCTCCCCAAAGGCCACATTCGGAACTATCATAGAAACAAACAGAAATCCATGTTAATTATAGTAATGAAACCCGTTTTGTTTACCTCCCACCATTCTAATATTTCCCATTAGTTGTTACCTAGCAATTAAGCCACATAAATGCATTTTATACTTAAATAATCGACCCTTTTAGCACAAAACGTTTACAATATGCACATTTAAATTGCGTTTTACTTATACTTAAGCTGCGCATTAATTCACATCACAATGACAACATATATTAATTAATTATTTCACTCCATGCAAGCAAGATTAGTACTCCCCATATGTTTGTGAATGCATTTTACTCCAAAGTTGATTAATCAAACACATCACACTATTAGTAAATGTTATATTATGGGACATTAATTTCATAAGGGGTACACAAAATGTTGTGTTTTTCTCCCTCGCTCCATCAATTCCCTCATCTGGTGTTCCTATCACCAAATATTCTCTCAAAATTTTGGAAAATTTAGCAGAACATGTTTCAAGTTCTTCATATTAGTACAGCCTATACTCTAGTATCCTTTTCCTTTATTTCTTTAAAAAGGTTCTCTCTCACTTCTTCCATTTCAATTTCATTCTTTTCACTTTCTCTAGCTTTTCTTTCTTGAATGGTCTTCTTTATTGACTTTCTAAAGTCTCTTCTACTTTTACATATACAACATAGCCTTATCAGAAAAATCACTATTACTATTATGGTTATCGGTATTAGTATTTTACCTACTATAGAACTACCTATTTCTTGAAACCAGTGTGTAATTGCTCTAAGACTTCTACCTAATTTCTCAAGGACAACTTCAACCTCAAGTGGTTCAATCTCTTTATGTAAATTTGTAATATTTGTAATATACCTTTCTAAATTTTTACTTTTATCTGAGATATAAGTACAACAATGTTGCACTTTCAATATCCCACAGACTCCTCCCTCTTTTGCTAAAAGTATATCAAGGGCAAGTCGATTTTGCATTACCATTGCTCTCATGGCAACCATTTCAGTATCAACCATCAGGGACCCTCCTGCAGTATCTGTTGATAATCGATCAACTATTGTAGACAATTTTCGAATTCTATTTGTATTGAATGAAATTCCCACTGCTGGTATCAGTGCTCCAAAAACATCACCTATTATTTCTAATACACTCTCTCTTTTCTTTCTACTCAGAACCTTACCTATCTCATGTTTATTATTAGTACCTCTATCTACATGGAAAATTTTAGGAAAGACCAAACCCACATAACAAGTCCCATACCAGTGGTCAGGCAGCTTATAGTAAGCTCTATTCCCACAAATAAAATAAACACCCGGGAAAACAGGATCTTTTCCTCCTTTAAATCCCCAAACCCCTATAATTCTATAGGTGTCTTTGCATTGACTTGCACCCACAAAATAATTGTCATACACAGTATTGTCTCTCCTTATACAACATTTTCCTAACATTGGTGTATCTATATTTATGGCTACATTCACATTTTTATCAGCCAGGTTTTCATCATTAAATGTCCAATATTTTGATTTTTCATGTTTAACTTTTTTACTTCTCTTATAAGCCATTCTCCTCTCTTCAACCATATCTAGGAAAGTATTTTCCTCTACTCTTAATCTACATGTCAAATTATGTTTAAAAGCAAACTCATGTGATAATTCTTCCATCTGCAAAAAATATTCTCCCATAACTTTTCCAGGTCTCTTTTTGTTCAATGTACTATCAATCTTTAACTTAGCAAAAACCTCATCTGTGTTGGAATAATGATATTCCAATCTCCCAAGCTGATAAAACAAGCTTGCACTACATAACCTACTAAATTACACTACAAGTTACTCCATATGTAAGAGGAAGGTGATGATATGTCACACCTTCTGACACTGATGCAGGCAATTTTACACAAACATAACAGTCATCAACATTCATAGTGTGAATATATTCAAGCAATAACATTGAAAACGTATTTTGCGAATAGTCACTAATAGACCTATCTTGATGCAACTCTGGTTTATATACATGGGTCTCATGAACCTCTACTTTCTCACTTGGCTTATTCAAACTTGCATTTGGTTTTAATTTTGTTAAATTATCTTGAAAAGGAATCACAATAGCTAAAATTATCCATATTATTATCAATAATCCCATACAAATTGAACAACATCTACACCATTTTCTAAAAATAGAACACTTTGGGGCATATTACCAAGAACTAGCGATAATTTTTGTCTCTAAGTTGTTTAGAGACAAAAATTATCCCCGCACATCGGCGATTTTTATCGCAGATCAACCTTGCTATTAGCAAGGTTTATCGCAAATGCGATAAAAAACGGCCGCAATGCATGAATATCGCTGAAAAGTCAGCGTTATTCATGCATTATCGAGCAAATGCTCTTAGCCATGTTATCCACCTCCCATTGGATAACATGGCTAAGAACTGCTCAGGGCAGGTGTTAGCTTTTGGAGATATTCGCGCTTAACGCGAATATCTCCAAAAGTTGGTAATAGGAGATAGCGATGTTAGGGACTGTTTCCAGTCGCTAACATCTTGGCCTGCCCACTTTGCATGTCATTAGTGATAAATATCACTGACATGCAAAGCGGGGCCCAAGATGGTCACTATCTCCTATTAGCTGTCACTAACTGGTGTTAGCGACAGCTTGGTAATAGGGAGATAATTTTATCTCCGCTTTCTTGGCTTTTAAAGCCAAAAAAGCGGAGATAAACCCCCTTGATAATATGCCCCATTGTCTTATGATTATTTGTCGGCATTTTCTCTAACAGTGTTTCTTCGACCTTGTATCACCTATAATTTTACAATATTAGTTCACTAACAGTGTTTCTTCGACCTTGTGTCACCTATTCTAATCTATATTATAAGTTATTTCTCTAACAAGTTTTCTTCAACCTTGTGTCAACTCCGACCTCTTCTAAATTTACAATATTCGTCTCACAGGACTGCAGGTTTTTACTTAATATCATATACTTTGAATACCAATCAATTTTCTCCTATGCTGACCTTTTTACTCACTTTTCTCAATTGCTTTTGGGCAGGACAAATCTTCTTGACTACTATTAACCTCAGCAATGGGTGGTAGAACTATATAAGTCCACTCAGGCGATTTGTATTTTTGATTTGTTCGCCTTACTCTCTTTGGCCTTTGAACAACCTCTATTTTCTTTCCCAATGTTTCTTTCTGGCTGGTAATCTCATTCACCTACTCTTTTATCTCTTTTGCTTTGTTTACAAGCTTAAATCTCAATCCACCTGTTTCTTTAAGCCAATTATCTCCCCTGCGGATTCTCTTGGTCTTTGGCTCTATTGTGTTATGCTCCACTCTCCAAGCTCTTTTCCTTGGACTCTTTCTTAACACAATTTCATCTGAACTGTCATCAGTTTCACTTTCTGTATCTTCAGTTGTGTCATTGATTATGATGTTCACAATGTCTTTGACTTCATCTGATTCAGCTTTCTTTTCTGTTACTCTGTTAGGAACACCTTCAAAACTGGTACTCAGAATCTCATCCTTCTCGTGAGTCACTTCCTCTTCCCCAGTTTCAGGATTCCCGTTCCTGCCTTCAGAGTGTTCAGATTTCTCCTCAGCTTTTTCCTCTTCAATGACTTTATCTCTGCTTGCTCTTGCGTCTTTACTGGTGTCTGTCTCTACCGATTCTCGACCTTCAAGCTGATCTTCAGAATCTGGTATCTCCACAATCTCCCTTTCACCTTCACCTTCAGACGCAGAACTGGCCTCTGATACTTCCAGATATCGACGTTCCTGTCGATCTTCAGTATCTGGATTCTCTTCTGATTCAGCTTCAGAATCAGAGTCAGTTGTACTTTCACCGTCGTATAGGTATTCAGGTGCAGGCACACGGATGGTGTGGCTAGCATGTACCCACCTCTTTAATCCAGCACACTTCACTGCAGTAGTACTGACCAGGATTGCCTGTCATGGCTTTTGCCACCAAGGTACCAAACAGTTTCTTCTGCGATGTACTTTCACTCGAACCCAGTCTCGAGGGACTAGATCATGAGCTGGATTTTTCTCTTTAGAGTTTGATTCAGTTCCCACCTGGTGGAGCACAGAAGTTACTACATCAGACAGATTTTTGCAGTAGTCCAATATGATATCATCATTTATTGTTAGCAATTTGTTAACAGGTACAGAAGCTTGTCTCATAACTCTGCCCATCAAAATTTCATCTGGACTTCATCCAGTTTTTCTGTCAGGAATACTTTTCAGTGTCATCAAAACAAGTGGCAAGGCATCTGGCCACTTGAGTCCTGTTGCCAAACACATCTTTGCAATTCTGTTTTTAATGGTTCCATTTACCTGCTCTACTACCCCTGAAGCCTCAGGTCGGTAAGCACAATGCAGTTTCTGGTGAATATCCAGAGCCTCACAAATCATCTGCATCAACTCATTTTGCAAATGTGGTCCACGGTCCAATTCAATGGTTACCGGGAAACCAAATTGCAGTATAATTTCTCGTAAAAACAGTTTGGCTACAGTTATTCCATCATTCCTTCTGGTGGGAAAAGCTTCAACCCACCGTGAGAACAAACAGATTATCAGAAGTACATATCTAAGCCTATTGCATGGGGGCAATTCTACAAAATCCATCTGTACTCTTGTAAATGGACCACCCTCCCGTCCTATGGTTCCCATACTCACAACAGTTCTTCTATTTGGATTGAATTGTTGGCACATTAGGCATCTTTGGCACAAACATTCAGCAATCATTCGGAATTTAGGATTATACCAAGTTCGTCTAAAAAGACGAATCATGGCATCTCTTCCAATATGGGCTTGACCATGGTACATTCGTGCCATGTCTGAGGTCATGCTATCAGGCATTACTGGTCTTTCATCTTTGTAAACCCAAATTTCATCTTCTTCTTGCTGTCTACATCCTGCCTTTAGCCAAATATCTTTTTCTTCTAGTTCTGCCTCTTCTTGCATCTGCTTCACTTCCTGCCATGTCTCAACTACAGTGGTTAGCATTAAAGGACTCGGAACATGTTCTTTTGTTTTGTCTCGATTGATTGAAATTTGATTTTTCGCACAATGCTTAGCCATTGCATCCGCATAATTATTTCCTTTTGAAATGTAATCCTCATTTTTTTTATGTGCTGCACACTTTACCACAGCTATTTTTGCAGGTAACTGAATTACATCAATCAGTGTTTTCACAAATTCTGCATTTCGAATGGGTGTTCCCGCAGAGGTTAAATAACCTCTTTGAGACCAAAGCTGTCCATAGTCATGAACAACTCCATAACCATACTGACTTTCAGTCACTATGGTTACTTTCACCTCTTTTCCTAGTTCACATGCTCGTATCAAAGCAATCAACTCTGCTACTTGAGCAGAATGAATTCCTTTCAGACAAGATGCTTCCAATACTTCTGCTACTGTGCAAATGGCATAAGCGGCACTCAAAATACCGCTTTCTGTTCTCAGACACAATCCATCTACAAACATCACATAATCTGATTCAGGTAATGGTTCGACTCTAATGTCTGGTCTAGGTTTTGTGCAATACTCAAGAACATCCAAACATGTATGATCAAGTTCACCTTTCTCTTCTGCTTCAATAGTGTCAGGTAATAATGTAGAAGTATTAACATGCACGCATCTGGCAATTGTTACATTTTCAGCTCCCAAAATTACCTTTTCATAACGGGTCATTCTACTGTTGGTCATGTATTGGGTCTTTGCTCTTATGAGGAGAATCTCCACTGAATGAGGTACATAAACTCTCACAGGAAATCCCATCACAATTCCTTCACTCTGTTCCAGGCTTACACTGGTTGCTGCTACTGCTTTCAGACATCCTGGCAAAGCCTTTGCAACAGGGTCCAAAACAGCTGAGAAATACGCAATTGGTTTTCTCATTCTTCCATGTCTTTGAATCAATACTGACAGAGCACATCCTTCTTGCTCACTGCAGTACAGTTCAAACTCTTTTTCATAATCAGGCATTCCCAATGCTGGTGCTTCACACAATTTTGTTTTTAGTTGCTCAAACGCTTCCATTTCCATTTTGGTTAAAACTATTGGATCTCTGATGTCTGCTTTTGCCAGTCTCTGCAATGGTTTTGCAATCAATGAAAATCCACTAATCCACTGTCTACAATAACCTACCATTCCTAAGAACATTCTTACCTGTCTCTGAGTTCTAGGCAGTTGCATTCCATGTATCATTCTGATTCTTTCTGCCGTGACCTGTCTAATTCCTTTTGCAATTTAATGGCGTAAATATTGCACTTCTCTCTGACAAAACTGCAATTTTGATGGAGACACCTTATGTCCTTCTTCTGCCAAATGATTCAACAATGCTACTGTGTCACTTACACATGCATCTTTTGTTTAGGATGCAATTAAAAGATCATATATGTACTGTACTAACACAGACTCTCCAGGCATACTTAGACTCTCCAATGATTTCTTTAGCAACTGATTAAAAAGTGATGGACTCTCAGTATACCCTTGTGGAATTCTACACCATGCTAGGATACGATTTTGGAATCTGAACGCAAAAATTGGCTGACTTTCCACATGCAATAGAACAGTAAAGAACGCATTGCATAGGTCAATCACTGTGTACCATTCTGCATCATGAGGAATTTGGTACAAAATCACTGCTGGATTTGGAACAATCGGGCAACATGGGACAACAATTTTATTAACCTTTCTAAGGTCTTGAACAATTCTAAATGCTCCATTTGGCTTTTTCAATCCCATGATCGGTGAATTACAAGGACTGCTTTCTATCTCTCTAAGAATTCCTTGCTCAATTATTTTGTCAATCACAGGTGTAATTCCCTCAATTATTTCTACAGTCATCTTATACTGGGGTATATTTGGGTAACTTGCTCCTTCTTTCACTGTAACCTTTACAGGATCAACTCCTTTCATCAATCCTATATCTTTTCCAGTAAAAACCCATACTATTTCTTTCACTGCTTCTTTCAATTCAACAGGAATCTTCTCTCGGTCAAAAACAGGAAATAACTTATTCTGCTCTGCCTCAATCATAAGCATCCTCATTTTGTATAAACTATCTTCATCAGGGGTTTGTAACTCTATGCCATCTGGTGAACAATATATGGCACAGTTCATTTTACACAGTATATCCCTACCTAACAGATTAACAGGGCTACTGTCACACACTACAAATCGATGCATATCTTCTTAACTTCCAATTTCTACTTTAACTGGTTCTGTCAAAGGGGTTTGTATTTGTCTATTTGCTACACCTACAACCTGGATGGACTCTCCCGAGGGAGGAAGATTTTGAATTTCCACTGATCTTACAGTAGAACGGGTAGCACCAGTGTCCACTAGGAAAGTTATTTCCACATTATTCACCTTTCCGTTCACAAATGGACCAGACTGATCTACCACAAGAGTAGCTCCAAGCACACACTGTTCTCCCTCTCTCAGGCACCGTCATAAACTTTCATCCGACTCACTGACACCCTCTTTCTGTAACCAATACTGAGGACACGCATTCACTCTTTGCGGTCTTTTTACCTGTTCACCTCCACTGAATCCTGTCTCTGCACTGTATCTCTGCTGGTTTACACTGTCTGGCAGTGGCGGTTTTGGCACCTGACTTTGCTGATTTGCTATTTGTTGTTGTTGCTGTTGTGGATTTATCTCAAACTGCACCTGCGAATTCAATGAATTATTTTTACGCATTAACTCTTGGCGGACACTTACACTCGTTCTTCCAGTGCCCTAACTTGCCGCAATTAAAACAAGGATGCTTCTTTTTTTAAATCATCTATATTTCCCACCAATTTTGGTTTACCCTTACAATTCCCTTGATTCCCTGCATTCTTATTTTCCATTTGCGCTACTTGCTGCTCCGCTACTTTTACTTGTGCCCACATGGCTTTTTCTTTTAGCTTTTTCTGTTTAGCATCAATTTCTTCACTACAATATTTCGCTTTTCTCAAAACCTCATCCAAAGTACCTGACTGCCATCCTATCATGTTGTGACAAATCATGTCTCCAACTTCTGGTCTTAATCCATACACAAATCTGTATATGAAGTGACTCATATCTTTCTCATTTAATTCCTCATAACCACTATACTGTTTAAAGACTAACAACAATCTTTCATAGAATGAATGTACTGATTCTTTTGGTTCCTGTGTAGTTCTGTCTATTTTCACCCAATCAGTTTCTTTTGGTGGTATTTTATTTTTCAACCATACTATCACCTAATCATATTTTCGCATCACGTCAGGTGATGGAGCTCCTGTAGCTTTGTCTCTGGGAAATTCTTCTCTTGGCCAATCTATAGCTATTTTGCTTTCTGACCATAAATCTACTGGCACTACTATGTCAAACAATCCATCCAAATCAATCCACAGAACGTTTGACACTTTAAGAAATCTGTCTACTTGACGATACCATTCTACTGGTTTTTCTCTTAATCTTGGGAAATCATTAGTAAAGGACAATATATCCTGCCTACTCCAAGAAACATGTACATATCCTCCTCCAGGTATCTCTCTTATAGGAAACTCAGCTGCTACTGCCTCTTTTTCCCTAACTGGAAAAGCTAATGTGGATTTGTCACTGTTTTCTTCCTTCTTCTTTGCCCACTTATGTCTCCATTTACTTACATCTCCCCATCTTCGCAATAGTACAATTAGCTCTGTTAACTGCAAAAACCTCCCTGCAGTATTCATGTTTTCAATGTCTCTTTCTGCAAAATCCACTCTTTATGATTTCTGCAATGATTTAAATTTTGAAAATTCCACTCCTAGTTCATTTTTGCTAATTCCTCCAGTTGATCATTCACTGATTTAGCTCTCAATGTAATACTTTTGCACAAAAACATAAGTTCATTATCCTGATACGTTTTCAGTCTTTCTGTACCAATTGTTCCAATTATCAATTCTTCCATATCTACCTTTAACTTTGCTACATCCAATATTCTTGATTAATTCTCTTTTAATTTCAGGGTTTTAATCCACTCACTCAACTCTCTATCTGATGGTCCTACAGGAGTTTGTATTGAACTTATTTTATCCAGACTTTTCTCTGGTGTCGCGGAGTCAGATTCCACACCCATCGGGTATCTGAACAATGAACTTTGGTTAAAAGTTAACTCAGGTGGATTCACATTAACTATTCGCTTTATTTCTGACAAATCAGGATAAATATCCTCTCTTGCTTTTTGCAAGCTCTGTTGTAACGGTATTGTCAAACTTAGTTCTTTTATTTTCTGGTTTTCAAATACTGGTATTACTGGTCCTATCGTTACAGGAACAGTCACTGCTTCCATATTTTTAGTAAGGTTCTAAATCATTTCATGTGTAGAACGTTCATAATCAGAAATATTTGGTTGCACATTATTCCTATTTTCACTATTTTGCACACTTCTGTGTAGTTCATTTCTTGATACAGGAGTACCTGTAATTCTGGCTTCTGTAACTGGTGTATTAGGAGTATATCTAACCTCTACTCTGTCTGGCACATCCCTCAAACCTGAATACGGTCTTGAGGTTACATCATTACTTTCATTCATGTCTGGAGCATTCGGAGTAGTCCATAAAGAACTTGGCTGATATGGTGGCGGTCTCCTATTTAATATTTCTTCTAAAACAATATCTTCTGATTCACTGTCACCATAATTTTGATTCACTGTCTCCGTATTCTTTTTCTGTTCTGTACATTTCCGACACTCATATTCATCTACCAATCTAACTGGATACATACCATCACACATATCACTGTCTCTCCATCTACGCATTCTGCTTTCATGAGTCTCACCCCATAAATTTCGACCTCTACCTCTAGGTCTGATATGTCTGCATAGCCTCTCACTCTCTTGCTCGTGCATTTCATCTTCCCATTCAACCAAAGCCTCAAATTGAGTCGGTCTAGGTCTCGGCTCAAGCTTCATCATTTTGTCTCTCAAATTTCTCAAAACTGCTGTATCAAGTGATCCTTCCTCAGGAAAGGCTAACACCCCATCATCCTGAGTATATCTTGCCCAATTTTCCAACCAAACACAGGTATGGTAACCATATTTTGATAACATGTAAGAAGCTGGCATTTTCAGTGGAGGAAGTCATTTTCCCTCTCTAGTCACAATTTCTTTGTCTTTTGAAAAAGCATTCTTTAATTTCTTAAACCATGAAGGTTTCTTCTTCTCTTCTTCGTAATAATAAGACATCTCCCCGATAATTCTCTGTCTTACAAAAGATCGCGCACTTCCCGGTTTACTGTTCCGTACACCAACCTATAGCAGCGCGGTTCACACTAACGCACCAATTAGAACACGATACGTCTTTCTAAGTGCTTAACCAATCCCTTTGCTGCTTTTTCGCGATGAACCTATCAGCTCCTACTCTAACTTGGTCACGTGAACCAATCCCTGCGCGGCTCTTTTGACGTCACCAGCGCTCAGGCTTCTGCAGCCGACTGACCCCTCCTTTACAAGAACTTTTCAAGAAACCGTATTTACAAGATATTTTACAAAATCAGTTAGTAACTTACAGGAAACAATACCATTTGCCTGTTCACTAATAAAGGGATAGAATTTTCAATCACACAAGTATTCTGTAACCAGAGTAGACGACACTTATCTTCTCAGAATTTTTAGACTCGTTGATAAAGCAACACTACTGGCTTTACCCTTTTGTCAGGTAATAACAAACTCACTTCTCTAGGAAAGCACATACAGAGATCTTTTTCACCTCCTTAGAGACAATCCCAAAGTTTCGCTTGAACGCGTATTGCAATTACATTTACACACGTTCATACAGAAAACCCTATTCACATATACATGAAGTCTGTTTTACCAGTAGGCAGCGCATCCATCTAACCCACCACAGATTTCTTCTATTGTTAGAAAAAAGAGACGCCGCTCCTTTTACCCTTCAATCAAGCTCGGGTTAAGACCTACTAATTTCTTCAGCGATAAGTTTTAGTCAGGATACGCAATGATCCCTATGCTTGAAAGCCAAGATTTCATAGACTGCCTTTGCTATACATTTATTCTTTCACACCTAAGGTCCCTAAACAGTGATATACGACGATACCACCGCAGTATATGACAATACTACTTCCGTCCTTCTCAGAGACAGTGTCTGCGGCACAATCTGCGCGCAATTTGGGCGTCACTTTTGGGCCCAACCTGCAGCTGGATCTACATGTGAATAAGATCTCTTCAACATGTATGATGTTGATCCGCATGCTGCGTAAGGTCCTTCCTCTCCTCCCTGTGCAAGCCAGACCAGAAGTAGTGCGTTGTACCATCCTAAGTCGACTTGACTATTGTAACGCACTACTTCTGGAGGCCCCGGTAACACTCCTGGGCAAGTTGCAAAGGGTGCAAAATATTGCTGCTAAACTCGCCCTTTCTCGCCCCTACCACAGCTCTTCCACGGCAGCACTGCGAGAACTCCATTGGCTGCCAGTTCATCTACGAGTGCGCTACAAAGCAGCGTGTATTGTGTTTAGGGCTGTTCATGATCTGGGCCCCATTCCTTTGCGGCGAATGTTTGCCTGGTATTGTCCAGCTAGAGCTTTACGCTCCTCGTCATCCAGGCTACTGGTAGTCCCGCGATTCCAGAGAGTGAGGATGGGGGGCCGCTCCTTTAGAGTAGCGGCATCCAAACTCTGGAACTCTCTGCCTATATCCTTGAGAAGCCTTGGAGATTTCTTACCTTTCAGAAAGGCTCTAAAAACTTATCTTTTTCCCAGGATAGGCTGAGCTATTGCTTTCTCACTGAGTACGGGTCAAAGCGCCAGGATGCCCTTTGTGGTGACAGGTTGCGCTATACAAGTATGCCACAATACAATACAATACAATTGTAACAGACTAATGCACTGTGCGACTTTACCTGCCACACTTCCTCTGCCTGCATACAGAGGCACTGGCTTCACACAACACTTGGAAGCCTTTTTAAAACTACATATAACGTAATACAAACTCAACAGATATTAGTTCATAATCTATATATCAAACTCTATATAGTACTTTATACATAACCCTAGCTAATTTGCTTAGCAACCACTACTCTGCTACCAAGATATAACTGCTCCAGCGGGACTCCAGAAATAAACTCTAATTTGCCATGGCCATTTCTCTAAAACATCAGAAACACACATAACATTCAACAGTGGGGCCCATTACACTGCATACTTACTCTGTTCATATAATTCAGCTTCAAAGATCTGGCCAACAACCCAGGAGTCCTACTATAGCATTGGCGGAGTGTCTAAACCTATTAAACTGTTTTGTTTACACCTGCAATATAAAGCATTTTACCATGGTTTCATTTTAAACACTATTTATTCAGACACACCACCATAATGGCAATGGATCTGCTAGAACGAAAATTAGGTGTAGGAAGAATCAAAGACCAGCTTTTATATTCTTCATTTATCTGATTTTTATTCAAGGCAAACCTTAGTATGTCAGACATTTAGCATTTATTTATTTCTTTATTCAAAAATAATTCTTTAACTATGTTTTCAAAAATGATCATTTATTTTAAAGCTCAGAACAGATAGTTCCAAGTTCATTCCCTCCTATCATCCCTAGCTAACACCCTCCTCTTATCCTAACAGACCTGCAGAGGAAAACAAAACAAACAAAAGTTAAAGTCCTTACGTTCCAAGCAAATCAATATTCAGTCCAGCAGCATCTCCAGAGAAAATAGAAAAAGCGACCCCTTCTAGCTAAAATCGGGGGGTTTTATACACTAAATCTCTAACTTAATCTATCTAAAAAGTAACTAACATCTCCAATCTGAACTCCGATTGGACAAATTTGGGGTAGATGAGCACTTCCTCAACATTACTGCATTTGTTTTTCACATGACTCAGCGGAAATATAAAAGTCTTTTGTCTAAGACAGTTCGTGGCCTAGGCGCATCACACTTTAGCAACATTGCTCTTCTTTCCCATGGTTTGGGCATCCGATCGTTCATGCTTGGCACCCATCCTAGGTTCCGGGTAAGGTAACCTTGAACTCTCCCTCAAGCATAGTCAGCTCACTCGCGCTGGCAGAAATCTTTGACGCGCCTGCACAAACCAGTACCCACTCGCAGTAGCTCAGAGCGGCCATTTTCTCACTAGGCCTCACAGGCCACATTTGGAACTATCATAGAAACAAACAGAAATCCATGTTAATTATAGTAATGAAACCCATTCTGTTTACCTCCCACCATTCTAATATTTCCCATTAGTCGTTACCTAGCAATTAAGCTACATAAATGCATTTTATACTTACATAATCGACCCTTTTAGCACAAAAAGTTTACAATATGCACATTTAAATTGCGTTTTACTTATACTTAAGCTGTGCATTAATTCACATCACAATGACAACATATATTAATTAATTATTTCACTCCATGCAAGCAAGATTAGTACTCCCCATATGTTTGTGAATGCATTTTACTCCAAAGTTGATTAATCAAACACATCACACTTAGTAAATGTTATATTATGGGACAATAATTTCATGAGGGGTACACAAAATGTTGTGTTTTTCTCCCTCGCTTCATCACCATCACTGGCACATAGTGATAAAGGATAATGTTACTTTGTGTGTTGCAGAATTTGCAGGACACTGGTGAAATGCAGGGACCGGGTGTGGAGGTTGTGAAATCCACTGATCTCGAAATCCCCTTCTTTTGGCGAGGGTTGGGGTTGGAGTTTTATATAGCGCAAACTCGACCCGCTGGTATTGGAGCACTTTACATGAACACCAGACGCGTTACAGCCAGACACATTCATTGTGGTAGGAACGGGGAGACTAAGTGATTTGTCCAGAATCACAGGATGTTGAGCATCCCTGCCGAGACTGAAACCAGGTTCCCAAGCTTTAGGGTGGGCCGCTCTAGTCGTTAAGCCACATGCTCTCCTTTGTCAAGAGGTACGCTGACCAACCGTTAGCAAATTTCATGGACTGCCCGTTACTTGGGCCTCTTGCGCGTTGTCCGTGCATCATTCTTTCACAGATGCCTTTTGTCCATAATTTCGGACATTAGAGCAAGAGGTCCCCCTGCAAGCAGCCTGAGAGTTCTGTAACTCTCAATGCAGGGGCAGCTCGTGCTCCTGCTGTGATTTCAAGGGCCAGCAGCAGCCCCGCCCTGACCTGGCACAGGCTACTATCGGCCCATTATCATTCTGTATGTTGGTCTAATTATCACATGCAGAATGATAATGGGCCTCCCTGGCAGTGACAGCATTTGCTGAGCCTCCTCCTGCCAGAGCCCAGGAAATGGCATACTACTTTTATTTATGGGCTTCTGTCACCTCACCAGGGGCCAAGCTTTGGGGAGGTGGAGGTTTCATTTTGAGGCATGTTACCCAAGTACATCAACTGTTAGCCTCTTAAACTGTCACACAAGCAGTGATAATGGTACAAATACAATTGTCCTTTATTATTTATTTATTTTGCTCCAATAGTGCAAAGTTTCAGCATTTGTGCTGTTATTTTCATACTTACCCTGCCCCCTTAGTTTTACACATCACATCCCCTTGGGATGATTGAGCGGATCAGGTGTTTTTTTTTCAATTAGAGAGAGAGTATGTAAGATCTGAGAAGCCTTCAGCATTTTATTTTTGTTTTTTGTTAAAGTTTCACTCGCTCACCCAACAGATGCAGTGTAAGGTTGTCTCAACCTACTATAATCTTATTTTGACTTGTACTTGTGTCCGTTGTTTATTTGCTTATGTGATATTGTGCGACCTTCTCTAATTTGTCTGTAAAACTTACCTTTTGTTCCGAATTTTTTTCTGGAATTATGATCATTTGTTCTGAATTTTTACACTCGCTGTCATGAATTTACATCCATGACAGTTGGTCACCCTATCGAGAGGTGATAGGTATGCTGAAATGTGCTGCTTCAAGAGACCTCCGCTTCAGGGGCCCATTTTCTTTAAATCAGCAATGATGTGGTCGATGTGCTAACAGTGAGCTTCTTCTTGAGCCTCACATCTTTTGAAGAAGTGTCTGTCACGTTCTCCTGTCATAAAAGCTGGTGGTACCAGAGCACCCTATCAAGACTTTATGGGGCATATTATCAACAAAAGGGCAAAGAGAGGCGTTAGCTATCTTGGCTTAACGCCTCTCTTCGCCACTTCGGAAACGCTAGGCTGCACCATATTATCAAGGATTTGGTGCAGCCTAGCGTTTCCCCCTGCGATGGCGTTAGGTTTTACAACTTAGCGCCATTGCAGGCACCCTTGCACCAGAGTGCAAGGGTGTCTGCGAGCAGGGAGGTTTGTTTATGTTCAGGAAGGAGTTCCTTCCTGCACATAAACAAACTGTAAATGCAGCACACATGTAAGTTACAAATTGGCATTTTTAAAAAGAGGTTTGTTTATGTACAGGAAGGGACACCTTCCTGTACATAAAGAAACCATGACGTTTTGCTTTTTCTTGTGCAGCACACATGAAAAAAGCAAAAACAAGGAGACATGAAGCATTTCTCCTCGTTTCACCACCTTAACACCAGGATTTTTCAGGTGTTAAATTTGGCGCTGCCACCTATTATCGCCAAGCTTGATAATAGGTGGCAGCGTCAAAGTGAATGGGTGTTGTGGTGGAACGCCCACACAACACCCACTGCACGCCCCCTTTCACGATGAGTTTATCGTGAAAGGGGCCCTATTACCAAGGCAGCGTTAAGTCAATTAACGTGGCTTTAAGCCACATTAATTGACTTAACGCTGCCTTGATAATAGGGCGATGCAAATATCGCCGCTTTTTTTGGCAGAAAAGTGCCGATAATGTGGCAATAAGGGGCTTGATAATATGCCCCTATATTCCTTCTATCCCCGTGGGCCCCAAAAGAACACTCAAAATCTTATCTTTTGAGGGTCTATGTATGAATGCTTGGTCTCTTCGCTCCTGTGGTATGGAAACTTTTACGTTTTCAGAATCTTCATAACCTCTCTAAAGTTCCTAAATTACTTGGCCAGCCTACCTGTTTTCCACCAATTAATGTGTTGCAGGTACTCAGTCTCATTTTCAATTTCCATACCGATTCTGGGGGCATATTACCAAGCAATAGCGATAATTATCGCTATTGCTTGGTTAGAAACAAAAATGTACCGCTGAGCTGCGGCGATTTTTATCGCAGATAAACTTTGGTATTACCAAGGTTTATCGCAAATGCGATAAAAATCGGCCGCAATGCATGAATATCGCTGAAAAGTCAGCGATATTCAGGCATTACCGAGCTAATGGTCTTAGCCATGTTATCCACCTCCCATTGGATAACATGGCTAAGAACTGCTCAGGGCAGGTGTTAGCTTTTGGAGATATTCGTGCTTAGCGCGAATATCTCCAAAAGTTGGTAATAGGAGATAGAGATGTTAGCGACTGTTTCCAGTCGCTAACATCTTGGCACACCCACTTTGCATGTCATTAGTGATAAATATCACTGACATGCAAAGTGGGGCCCAAGATGGTCGCTATCTCCTACTATCGACAGATAAAATTATCTCCCTATTAACTAGCTGTCGCTAACACCAGTTAGCGACAGCTAGTAGGAGATAGCGACCATCTTGGGCCCCGCTTTGCATGTCAGTGATATTTATCACTAATGACATGCAAAGTGGGCGTGCCAAGATGTTAGCTAACATCGCTATCTCCTATTACCAACTTTTGGAGATATTCGCGCTAAGCGCGAATATCTCCAAAAGCTAACACCTGCCCCTGAGCAGTTCTTAGCCATGTTATCCAATGGTAGGTGGATAACACGGCTAAGAGCATTAGCTCGGCACTGCATGAATATCGCTGACTTTTCAGCGTTATTCATGCATTTCGGCCGATTTTTAACGCTTAGGAGATATACCTTGATAATAGCAAGGTTCCTAAGTGATAAAAATTGCCGCAGCTCGGCGATAAAAATATCGCCGCTAAACCAACATAGCGATAATTATCGCTAGTTGTTGGTAATATGCCCCATTATACCTGGCGCAGGTATAATGTGGCGCATGGGTTTACAAAGTGACGCATCTACCTAGATGCGTCACTTTGTAAATATGGCGCAACAAGGCGCATTTTTTACGCCACTGGTGCGTCACAAAAAGTGACGCACCAGTGGCGTAAAAGTGACACACAGCCTCATAAAGGAGGCCCCAAGGAGAAATAAAGGTGAAGGTGCAAGGGTGCCTGTGTCGGTGCTAGGCTGTCAAATGGCACCAGCTCATGGGAAAAAGACAGGAATGCGCCATATTGGAAAAATACAGCACATTCCTGCCCTTTATCTAAAACAGGGCAGTGCAGCACTTGGTGACTTGCCTACTTTCGTATGTTTTTGCATTTTTTTTATTGCACGAATCTGTCCAACAGAACTAAGTTACATTATAATTGTTTTTCTTTTTAATCACAGGCATATTAAGTAATTTGCCGAGGATGCTGAGCCGAAGTTGGGATTACATATTCCAAAGTAGGTAGATTTAGCTAGTAGGCCATATTTCCACCTTTAGTAGAGTTTTGTCTAGTGTCAAACACCTTCATCGTTTTACCCTATGTAACCTAGAGCCATGTAAGCTAGTTTCAATGTAAACCATTCTAAATAAACGTGTTCAAACGCTTTCAATTGTATCTAGTATAAACCTTGCAAATACTTCTTTGGTCGCAGGATAGCCAGTAAACGGTTCAATAATTTCTATACAGTTTGATCATCTTTAGTATTTCTTTCTTCAAATTAAAAGTAAGATTTCACAATAAAATGCCTTATTTGGTATGTAATAACCTTTAGTTTAACTTCACAAGTAGAACTTCGAAGTCCCTTAACGACTGTGCGAGTGACCTGGACAAGTAGTAACGCTACAAACCTATTCCAGCAGAGGGCAGCAAAGCTTCTTCCTGAGAGGAATCTTTGGAAGCAAGCTTCTTCGCTGCTGTTCTGTGTGGCTGTGAGATCTATTCTTAATTAACTATATCCTGCCTGCACTGCCACACAAGCAGGCTGTGAGGGAAAGAGATGTGCTCAGATTGCTAAGAACGTGGGGCATATTATCTAGATGTGCGTTATATAACGCACATCGCACATTTCCATATCACCGGCTATCGCCGGATTTTTTCGCCGTGTTAGCGCATAATTATCAATGCGCAAGACGTAGGCGAAATTAAATCGGGCGATAGTCGGCGATATGGAACATTAGCGCATGAAAACAAACGTTGTTTTCACGCGCAAATGTGTGCCTTGATAATATGGGGGGGGGTGGATTCAGCGTTATGATCTACACCCCCATGTTATCAATGCCTTAACATCTGGTCAGAGCAGGCGTTGGGAAACCTGCGATAAACGAGTTTATCGCAGGTCTTATTCTCCCAACGCCTGCCTTGTTAATAGGGTGTTCCCACCTCCAACCACATTTTACATGTGGTTGGAAGTGAGAACGCCCACTTTGCATGTCATTAGCGATGTTTCCCGCTGACATGCAAAGTAGGCTTGAGGCAGGCGTTAGCATGCCCTTGTTAATAGGGCGCTGGAAGTATCGCCGCTTTCTCGGCACAATTCGCAGAAAAAGCGGCGATACTTCAGCTTGCTAATATGCCCCTTGGGAACTCCAAGGCCTGGAATCTGCCAAGTTATGACCAACTATGTTATTCCATTTTGGGCACATTTTGTCGGCTCCTCTATCCTCAAATGATTTAGGGGCATATTATCAAGAACGGAGTTAAAAATGATCGCAGCTTTAGCGGCAGAAAACTGCAGCTAAAGCGGCGATAATGGGCTTGATAATATGCCCTTGAGAATTCCAATAGAAGTCCATTTTCTAGTGAAAACATGGGCCTCTATTGGAATTCTCCAGGGCAGATTATCAAACCCATTATCACCGCTTTAGCAGCAGTTTTCTGCCACTAAAGCGGCGATAAATGGATCGCTGTTCTTGATAATATGCCCCTTAGTTTGCCACCTCATGTTCGCACCACACCTGATTCCGATCCGTAATGAGAACCATCATGGTGACCACCAAATTCAAATGTCAAGATCACGTGCTCTGCCACAAGCTGTTGGCATAGTCCACAATTTTTTTCTCTGCAGTGCCGGAAGCATTCGACATAGGGGTGGAATTCAATGTCAGGCAGCCCAACCACACTATGGGGCACATTTATTATGTTTTCACACAGCATAACGCAGCAAGACACCTTGTTGCGTTGCTTGAAAGGGAAAGGACATGAATGCATTGTATTTAACATTTTACTACACATTTATAGCCTTTCCTTGTGCTGGCGCACAATGTACTGCCAGCATAGGCACCCTTGCGCCGTGGTGCAAGGGTGCCTGCGTTGTAGACTGGATTGTTTTTTTGTGCAGGAAGGTACACCTTTATGTACAAAAACAATCTTCAGAGGCATTTTCCTCTTTCTGTATGTGCTGCAAAATGCAGCACACTTATAGAGAGAAACAAACGAGGAGAATTACAAATATTTTTCCTCGATATGCCTCACTAGGCTAGGCGTAGCATTTTTACACATTCCCATGTCTGCCAGTAATGGTACATCCGGAAATCTGCCAATATTCATGGGTGGATTTGTGGGACTATCCATGCACCACCCATGGAACGCCCCCCTGGGGTAGAGTAACGCAACGCAGCAATTTATGCTGCGTTGCTCTAGATTTATGAAGCCATGCAGGGCCGCCCAAGGCCTCATAAATTTGACTTAATAGTTGTGTTGCCATTGCGCCCTCTTGCGTGTGGCAAGGTCGATGCAACACAATGATAAATCTGCCCATATATGTACTTCAACAATGAAAAGACTTCATGTTCCATGAGTCTCAAAACTTGGTTCAAACAAACAGCCATTAATGTTTTTCACTGTCCTTCAAAGCAATCCACAGAGCAAAAACACTTAGGGGCATGTTTATCAAACTTTCATGCAGCGCAGCAAGCCACCTTTCTGCACTGCGTGAAAGGGGATGTGCACGAATGCGACGTATTAAACATTATATGGCACATTCTTGTCCTTTTCTTGTGCTGGCACTCTTTTGGCAATGCAGGTACCCTGGCACTATTGTGCAAGGGTGCCTGCATTGTAGGTAGGATTGTTTTTGTGCAGGAAAGGGCATCTTCTTGCACAAAAACAATCCTCAGATTATTATCCTCTTTCTAAGTGTGCTGCACAATATAAAACACTTAGAAAGAGGAAACTATGAGAAATCAAGATATTTCTCCTTGTTGCGCCTCTCCTGGGGAGGCGTAGCATTTTGATGCATTCCCAGTAGAGGTGTGTGAACCTTCCGATTCGGGCAGTGACCACGAAACTGCACTTCTACGGAGTTCGCCTTGTCTCCACCCTGACACCTTGTATATTTGGCATAAATCCTAGTGATTACTACATCATGCCCATAGTATTGGACAACTATCCCTTTGGAAATAGGGCCATGTTTGTAGTACACTTAATTTTGCGGTACTACGGAGTAAACGAGAACACGACTTGCAGATGAGTGGTTCCTCGATCCCTGGCAGCTACCAGTATGTATTTCACAACATCCTTGCACTAGAGGGTGGGTTTTCTTGAATTCTTCCACTACTAACTGGGGTTTAAGTACGTAAGAAGGAGTATTCGTAATACTAATGCCCTGATGGGCTAGAGGTTCTTTCTTGACCCTAGCCGATTGGACAAACAGGCAATTTAGTTATCTGCCATGTCCTTCAAAAGATAGCCCCCGCCTCTCAATCGTTGCCTCCTCCAACCTTAGGAACCGCCTGAGGCAACGACGGAGAGGTAAGGAGGAGCTGGTCCTGGCTATTAGTTTTACTAACCTGTAGTTTAAAGGTAGATACAGAAGTGAGATAATGAGCTATTTGTTAAGTCAGAGCGTTGTGGGTGAGCCTAGTGATGAGCTGATGGTTTTAAAGGGCTCCGAGGATAGGATATTAGAGAGGTACCCTTTTATTGTGGAGAGGAGTAGTGTCACCCCTTTTCCCTCAAAGTGAGCATCCTTTTCCCTTACCCTTGTAGAGCATGGCCTCCTTCATCCTGAGTTTGGCCCAGACGAGGTGAGGTAATATCCCCTGCCACTATGGGTGAGTAAGGAATTTGTTTCTTACTGTTAATTTTCTAAAATGTTTATAAGTTGTGTGACCCTATGCATTTACACCATTTTTGCAATTTTTTGTAGGTGAATGATACACCATATGGCATGGAGGAATAGAAACACATATCCTTTATGTTTTGCTTTAGTCACAGTTTATATGGTTAGTTATATTTGTAGTACGCACCAGCAGTAGCATAAACCTTTATGAGAACAGAGGCCCTGAAGAAAGCCTTGGGAGGTTGCCCCCCGTTTTGGCAGAAACATGTCGGCCCCACAAGCAGTTATTTGTTGACACTGCTTTTTTTGCGCTGTTCTGTGTTTTTAATCAGAAAGAGGCTTACAGCTATTAAAGCTTTTTCGCTGTTTGTTCTTTATTCTACTTTTAATTATTACATTACACTCACTTCCTTTGTTTGCACTGCACCTGGTCCCATTTTGTGATCATACGCATGGTCTACAGGCAATCGTGGGCTTTGATCCCAGTCTTACACGGTGGGTCTAGAAGCAGTCTCAGTGATCAAGAGACACACTAGCCCAACCACTGGATGACCAGATGATAACATTTGATCACTTACAAGACGTTGATGGAAATCCATCTCTGGACCTTGGGTCTCACCTACTGTTGCTAGTGATCTGATGCGTTGGGTTACCTACTTGGTATAAGACTGTACGGTTGTGTACCTTGCACACTTTTGTGGCTCCCAGTTTCATTAGCTTAGAGTACTTGGTTGACTCCTGCTTTAGACCCCCAGGTTTCTGTGTGTTGTATAAATTAGGGAATGCGCCAAAATTTATGGATAGTTGTGTTGGAACACCCATGCTTCACCCATGGACTGCCTCCCTGGGGTAGAGTAATGTAACATAGGGATGTGCACTGCGTTGCGTTACACCAGATTTGCAGTCTGGCCTGCAGGGCCAGACTGCCCTACCTGGTGTAGTGGTCCATGCTCCTGTGTTTCTGGCTCTCTGCTGGAAACCCACCTGCAAGTCATCCGCAGGCCAGGCACGGCCTGCGGGGTAAAATAAATGGGATGCGCTCGCTCGGGGGCAGTACTTCTGTCACGGAAACCGAGAGTGTGGCGTGCATTATTTCTCCCTGTGTCTGTGCCTCTAGCCCACGACAGGCCTTGCCCCACGAGTGCACCAGACACCAACCACATTGGCGATGAGGAGGGCCGTGACTCTCGCTAACGCTGACCGCCCTGCTTCACCCTCCGTGGCCGAGCACTTCTGTGGTCCTTGCCGGGAACCGCAACTCTATGAGTCGCCTGGAGCTGCACTTGTGCGCTGATGCCGTCACACGGGTGAGTGAGTCCCAGCAGCACTGCTGTGTGCCAGCTATCAGCAGGAGCATCGCGCTACCATGTGCCGCTCAGCCCACAGCAAGTCCTCACTCGCACACAGAGTGCAGAGGCCACGGCCTGCCAAGACGGCCTGTGATTGCTGCGCAGGAGCAGCGTGTGCCTCGCCAACAACGGGGGGTGGTGCGAAGGCCCAGACTACCTTACTGGTGAGAGCACTATGACGACGACGCGGAGCACAGCACCGCCGCCAAGCGAATCAATCAATCAATAAATCAATCAAAGCATTTGTATAGCGCGCTACTCACCCGGAGGGTCTCAAGGCGCTTAGGGGAGGGGGGTCCGCTACTGCTCGAACAGCCAGGTCTTGAGTTGCTTCCTGAAGGAGAGGTGGTCTTGGGTCAGGCGGAGGTGGATGGGGAGGGAGTTCCACGTCTTGGCAGCCAGGTAGGAGAAGGATCTTCCTCCCATGGTGGCTCTTCGGATGTGGGGAACGGCGGCGAGGGTGTGGCTGGTAGAGCGTAGCTGGCGGGTGGGAGTGTAGAAGGTCAGGAGGTCGTTGAGGTATCTGGGGCCTTGGTTGTGGAGAGCTTTGTGTGCGTGGGTGAGGAGTCGGAACGTGATTCTCTTGTTGACGGGGAGCCAGTGCAGGTCTCTCAGGTGTCCGGAGATGTGGCTGTGTCGGGGGATGTCCAGGATGAGTCGTGCTGAGGCGTTCTGAATGCACTGGAGCCTTTTCTGAAGTTTGTTTGTGGTTGCGGCGTAGAGGGTGTTTCTGTAGTCCAAACGGCTGGTGACTAGAGCCTGGGCGACCGTCTTCCTGGTTTCTGTGGGGAGCCACCGGAAGATTTTGCGTAGCATGCGTAGGATGTTGAAGCATGACGAGGAGACGGCGTTGACTTGTCTGGTCATCGAGAGGGAGGAGTCTAGGATGAAGCCCAGATTGCGTGCGTGGTCCGTCGGTTTGGGTGCGCAGCCCAGGGCAGGGGGCCACCAGGAGTCGTCCCAGGCGGAGGGTGAGGATCCCAGGATGAGGACTTCCGTCTTATCTGAGTTCAGTTTCAGGCGGCTGTTCGTCATCCACTTGGCTACGTCTTTCATCCCTTCGTGTAGGTTGGTTCTGGCGGTGGCGGGGTCGTTGGTGAGGGAGAGGATCAGCTGAGTGCCGTCGGCGTAGGAGATGATGTTGAGGTTGTGTTGGCGTGCGATGGCCGCGAGGGGGCTCATGTAGACGTTGAAGAGGGTGGGGCTGAGCGATAATCCTTGTAGTACGCCGCAGATGATTTCGGTGGCCTCGGATCTGAACAGGGGGAGGCGGACTCTCTGTGTTCTTCCGGCGAGGAAGGAGATGATCCATTCCAGTGCCTTCTCCTGGATTCCGATGTCGATGAGGCGCTGCACTAGGGTGCGGTGGCAGACAGTGTCGAACGCTGCGGAGAGGTCCAGGAGGATGAGTGCCGCTGTTTCCCAGTTGTCAAGCAGGGCTCGGATGTCGTCAGTGGCTGCAATGAGGGCGGTCTCGGTGCTGTGGTTGGCTCTGAAACGGGACTGTGAGTGGTCGAGGGATCCATTCGTCTCGAGGAAGGTGGCCAGCTGTCTGTTGATGGTTTTCTCGATGACTTTGGCAGGGAAAGGAAGGAGTGAGATGGGACGGTAGTTTTTGAGGTCGGTGGGGTCCGCTGATGGTTTCTTCAGTAGGGCGCTGAGTTCGGCGTGCTTCCAGCTCTCTGGGAAGGTGGCGGTGTCGAAGGAGGTGTTAATGATGTCTCGGAGGTGGGGTGTGATGATGGAGTCGGCCTTGTTGAAGACGTGGTGAGGGCAGGGGTTGGTTGGTGATCCGGAGTGGATGGTGTTCATCGTGCGGATGGTGTCTTCGGTGCTGACCGGGTCCAGGCGCGGATGGTGGTGGTGGTTGGGGACGTTGGTGTGGTCGTAGGGTGCGTCGGCTGTGTGCTGAAACTGTTGTGTATGTCTGCGATCTTGCTGTGGAAGAACGAGGCGAGCGAGTTGCAGAGTTCTTGTGATGGGGTGATGTCGTTGTTTCCGGCGCTAGGGTTCGAGAGCTCTTTGACGATGTTGAAGAGTTCCTTGCTGTTGTGGGCGTTGTTGTCTAGTCGTTCCTTGAATGCGGTTTTCTTGGTGGTGTGGATCAGCTGGTGGTGTTTTCGAGTGGCGAGCTTGAGGGTGGTCATGTTGTCTGGTGTCGGGTCTCTGCGCCAGGTTTTCTCGAGGGCTCGGCAGTTCTTCTTAGAGCTCTTGAGTTAGTCGGTGAACCAGGGTGCTCTCTTGTTGCCGGTTCTGACGGGGGGGGGTCTTCAGTAGAGCGAGGTCGTCTGCGCAGTTGCTGATCCACCTTGTGAGGTTGTTGGCGGCTTGGTTGGGGTTCGCTGAGCTGGCGGGAGGGTGCTGGCTCAGGCATGTGGCGAGCTGTTCGGCTGTGATCTTGTTCCAGCATCTGCGGGGAACCTGTTGCGGGTGGTGGTGGGTCGTGGTCCTTCTGAAGCTGAAGTGGACGTAGCTGTGGTCTGTCCAGTGGAGTCCGGTGGCGTGGCTGAAGGAGATGTCTTTGCTGGAGGAGAAGACGGGGTCAAGCGTGTGGCCGGCATAGTGGGTGGGGGTGGTCACCAGTTGCTTGAGTCCAAGGTTGGCGAGGTTGTCCAGCAGGGTGGTGGTGTTGCGGTCGTTGTTGTTCTACAGGTGGAAGTTGAGGTCCCCTAGGAGGATGTAGTCAGCTGAGGGGAGGGCGTGCGGGCTGATGAAGTCGGCGATGTCTCCGCTGAATTGTGTGCGTGGTCCCGGGGGTCTGTAGATGAGGGTGCCTCTGAGGGTGGTCTTGGGGTTGGTGTGTATCTGGAAGTGCAGGTGTTCGGCGGCTGTGAGGGTGTAGTCGGAGTTGGTTGTGATGCGGATGGTGTTCTTGTGGACGATGGCGATGCCTCCTCCTGTCTGGTTGACGCGGTCCCTCCGGGTGATCTTGTATCCGTCCGGGATGGCGATGGCGATGTCGGGCGCTGAGGAGGCGTTCATCCATGTTTCCGTGAGGAAGGCGACGTCTGGAGATGTGGAGTCGAGGAGGTTCCAGAGTTCGACGGCATGTCTGTGGACGGAGCGGGTGTTGAGCAGGATGCACTTCAGGTGGTTGCTGCTGGTGCTCGTCTTTGCGGGTTCGATGCAGGTCCGGATGCAGGAGAACTTGCAGGAATGGCAGGTGAAGGGTCCATGGGTGCGTCCTGGGGTGGCCGTGTGGCAGCCGGGAGTCCGGTCGGTGTTGAGTGCGTTGAGGGTGGCGGCGTCGTAAGTCCGGCGGGTGGGCTGGCATCTTCGGGGGCCAGGGGTTCTGGTGCTGGGCGTGGTCCCGGCGCGGATGGGCGCAAATGGGCTTGCCTTTGGCGCGCCTTCGGCGCACAATCGGCGCACCCACTGCGCGTCAACGCTGCGCGTACGCATGCACTCTGCCATATATGGAGAGTGGGGGGGCGGGGCGAGGGAGGGGCAGCTTGGAGGCGGGAGCGGGGTAGCGAGTGGGGGGGGAGCGGTGAGGTGATGCGGAGGGAGCGTGAATGGGGCCGGGGTGGAGCAGCGGCAGGGAGCGGGGTGGGGCAGGGGAACAAGCTGGCAAAATACGGCACAAATGCTAAGATGAGAGACACGGCGAAGCCCACCTAACGCTGAGGGTGGACAGACTCTAGCCACAGCAACGCAATAGCCTAGGAACTGCACCACGCCTGCCCACCAGCAAGATGGGGGACAATGACCCGGCACCGGCCCATATGTCATTCCAGCATGCGGCCTCAGGAGTACTTCCGCCCTTCAGTGAGCTGGAGGACCCAGTTACGATGTCATCCAGATGGAAGATCTGGATTGAACACCTAAACAATTACTTCGTCACGACCAGAGAGACCGACGAGGCGGTAAAAAGGTCACTGCTCCTCCACTATGCCGGGGACAAGATCTTCAAACTATTCAAGCACCTGCCCAACACGGGGGTGGCAATGGATTATGGCGCAGCAGTCACCTCTCTGAATGCTCATTTCGACCTCCCAACTTAACCCAGACTTTGAACGTTTCAAACTGCGTCAGGCCCGCCAGAAGAAAGGAGAGTCGATGGACGCATTTTACGCCTGCTTGCGTGAACTCGCCAGCACATGTACGGCAGATGATCAGCCGAAAGAGATCGGAGCACAGCTCATTCAAGGTTGCAGAGACAAGACAATAAGAGGCCTCATCCTACGCCAACCGAAGATCGCACTGGAGGACATCCTTATATTGGCAAGGTCCCACGACCTGTCAGCAGCCACGGCAAACAAAATGGACCAGGCCCTCACCAAACACCAAGGGCAGCTGAAGACAATTAAAATGGAGCTGGCGGATGCCCTCAGAACGAGGCCTCAAAATGACACAACCCAGAAAGCAATGCCCGAAGCATTCAGACCGCGAGAGTTTGCCATGTTTGGTTTTCCCCATGAAATCCGAAGTGACAACAGGCTGCCATTTCAAGGTTCGGAGTTCACCACTTTTCTGAGGCAGCGAGGGATACGCCACCGCCGTGTCATGCCTCAATGGCCACAGGCAAACGGCGACGTAGAAAGGTTCATGCAAACTTTGAACAAAATGTTCCTTATTGCCGCGCTGTAGCAAGCTGATGCAGAGAAATTACTTCATGAATTCCTGAGAGAGTATAGGAGCACCCCACACTGCACCACGCAGCAAAGCCCCTGGTCATTAATGCTACAAGGCCGAAGGAGAGACCTGATCCCTACCTGTCCAGGGTGGACGTCCTCACCTCTGAAGGCTCAAGCAGCACAACACCGGCGGGAATGACAGAACATGCGAGTCAGTGCTCGATGCCTTGCAGCACCACGGACACTCCGGCCGGGCGCAAACTTCATCCTCAGAGATCGCCAGCCAGGAGGGAAATTCAGGACGAACTATGAAGCTGGCACCTGAACGGTAGTTGCCAGCAATGGGACCATGGTAACCGCGAGAAAAGGAGGCAAAGAAATTTCCAGAACTGTCTCCTGGTTCAAAGAAGTCCCCATGGAATCCTTGAATGAGCCAGTCAAAATTCCCCCAGGCATCCCAGCAAGCCCAGCTCAAGGGGTTTCAGGCGGAGAACCAGAGAATGGAAGCAACACAGCAGAGCCGAAGTCAACACCTCGCCGCTCCTCAGTGTGCCTCCAAGCAAAACGTCACTCGAGGACACAAACCAAAGATGCCATTCTCAGAGGTACAACATGCGGCCCAATCCTCGCTCGAGCCAGTGGCTCCGAGACTTCGCCTGCTGATGTCGCAGAGGCTGACACTATCAGACTATGTACAGGTACCCCAAACTGTATACGTGTCTCCAAGACTGTTTACATTGTGTTTTCAAGAACTGAGTTTGGAATGGATGTAGTGGTCAGCGCTCCTGTGTTTCTGGCTCTCTGCCGGAAACCCACTCGCACGTCATCCACAGACCAGGAATGGCCTACGGGGGCAGTACTTCCGACACGGAGACCAAGAGTGTGACATGCATTATTTCTCCCTGTGTCTGTGCCTCTAGCACACGATGGGCCTTGCCCCACGAGTGCGCCAGACACCACACCGGGCATCAGGCATTTCCTCAGGAGGCTGAAGGGTGGGGGGTGATTTTGTAGTCCTGGGAGCCTGTTTTGTTACTGGGGGCCAGTTTGAAAGAGTTTCCAGCATCAGGGCTGGTCTGAGAAATTGCCAGGCCTGCTTAGGTTAACCAGTCTGGCCGTGCTTGCGTGACTTGATATATCTTACTTTAGTGTTGCGTCGCCCTTGTAGCCCCCTGCATGGCGCAAGGGCAATGCAACAGATTGATAAATATGCCCTTACTCTTTCTTCACTGCTCAGCAGTCAGATAACTGCTTTTTTATTGCTAATATCTTGTATGCTAAGGTCATCCTGAGTTGGCGTAATATTTGGTGGCAAAGTCTTGATTACTATGTAATGAGGCTTGTTTATTCCCTGTTTGCTGGCCATTGTATTGTGCTGGTAGTGCTGCACGCCATCTGCTTGTCCGTTAGAGAGGCTTTTGCTCTCCTCATACTCGTGCCTTGGGGGCTACAGCTGTGCGATGCAATGTAACAAATTCTTCTCAAGTACAAGAGAAAATGTGCCTTGCTTGCTATTTGGCCCTGCAGGGAAGAGAGTGGAAAGAAGGAACTGCATTGCATATCTATGACTGACATGGTGACCCTAGAGAGCTATACAGCGCACACCATATCCTGTGCGCGTATCGCTCGTCTCCACTTCCGCAGGGAAGGGAGACGGAGCGAATACCAGCGCACATCAACGGTCCAACATTCCGATTAAGCTCCAGTGGCAGCGGCTCTTAACACCTGCAGAGCTCTTTTTGATTAAGAAACCTTGCCTGTGGAGGTTGAAGGGCACGTGGAGAGCAAACAAGTATTGGTATCTACCCACCCTACATTCTATACTCATAATTGGCCAAAAACCTTGGTACTTACAAGCAACGGGTGCTACCACAGTTAGGAACTTTCAGGCACCTCGCACATATATGATGTGTGAGGTGCCTGAAAGTTCCTAACTGCTGTGGCAGGTGCCGACAAAAGGGACATGGTGGAGGCAATGGAGTGGGAACTGTAATACCTCCCCAATGGTATTGGCATGGTGGATGCCATATATGCATCACTATAGAAGGCAATACTATGCATCACTATAGAAGGCATGATCATCTACTGTGGAGCCCTGGAGTAGGCTGATTATCATGCAGACAATAAACTGCAGCATCCCACACCTTGCTGGGGAATAGTGGGTTTCCCACAGGCATGTAGATATGTGGGGGTCAGGGATCCAATAGAACAAAGCAAAGGCCATGGCACTCATTAGCTTCTCCCCTTCTGACCCTTTTGAAAGGCTTCAACAAGCCTTCCTGAAAACGTGGAATGTCCTGGGAATGACTATCAACCTTGGGATACCCCAGAGGTAGAGATGTATTCCCCGCAATGAGATGATCCAGATATCAGGGAAGAGTCCAACAACCAGGACAAAGACTATGGTGAAAAACCAGGGCCAAGCAGACTGTGATGGCCGGAGAGTGGCCGAAAAACGCCTGAGGGTGGAAGAACCTGATATGGATACGCCAACAGGGGTCAACAAGGCTCTGGGCATGATTGGTCCTGATGATATTTATCAGCTGTGTTCCGTGAATTGGATCCCTGCAGCAAAAGTAGCCTAAAACGGGAATAGATGTATTCGAAAGCCAGTGGACAAAGAGGTTCATACAAGATTAAACCCAGAAGGCCTGAGTCTGTTCTTACCAGGAGATGTGGCCTGGACCCCTCAAATAGATGGTAAGATGGTCACATTCATTGCAAAATTTGTAAAGTACCAAAAATGAAAATAGATAAGGGGATTACACTCCTTAATAACCCCTGCTCACCCCCTTGGTAGTTTGGCACGAGCAGACAGGCTTATCTCAGAGGCAGTGTGTTAAGCATTTGTGAATATACCCAGTAAGACAGTGAAAACATTACAGATGGACAGAACACAAGTTTTATAACAATAAGTATTGTTTATATAGACTTAAACACAAGACCACAAATAACAAAAATCCACAATACTACACTTAAGATTGCTTTAGAGTTGATCAAAGGTATTTAGTACAAGTTGATGATAGATGCAACAAAGTTCTCAACAAAGTACCTGGATGCGTAACGCAAAGTAAACAAAAGGCTTGCAAAAGGGGAGATGCGTCGGTTCCGTGATCTGGAAGAGATGATGCGTCGTGCCTCAATGCTTGCGCAGAGTAGGGGACGCGTCGTAATCCTTACGGGTGCGGAAGTGATGCGTAGATTCTCGGCCTGCGGGCCCGTTGTGTTGCGCAAGATAGAGCCTTGATGCGATGCGAAGATCCGGTTGCTATGCGAGAAGATGGCACCCTTGATGCGGCGATGCGATGATGATACGTAGACACCCTGGCAGCCTTGCGATAACTCTGTACTTTGGAGCCGCGACAGGCCTTGCGACATGCTTCTCCGGTGATGCGATGGCGACTCTCTCGATGGTGTCACACTTCTCCGGTGATGCGACAGGCAGCTTTGATGAACACACGTTTCCAGGGAGATGCAGCGAAGGCTCACTTCTCCGGCGATGCGACAATTTCACCTGCGGCGGCGGCACGCTTCTTCTCGATGCGTCGCGCTTCCAGCTCCCAGCGACACTCAAATGTCTGGAGTTGAGAATTCCCAGCAAGGAAATTCAGAGGGGAGGTGGAGGTGAAGTCTTTTGTCGCTGAGACTTCAGCAGGAGGCAAGCACAGTTCAAGCCCTTGGAGAATATTCTGTAAATGATGAAAGTCCTTAAAAAGTTCCTCCTCCTTACCTTTGCAATGAATCAACCACTGCAGGCCAACCCAGCCAACAGCACACTGGCAGAGGGGCAGTAAAACTCCTGCAGATTCCTTGGTTCTTCTCCTTGGCAAAAGGTTTCTTGTTCCAGAGGTGATCTAAATTCTTGGGATCAGGGTCCCAATATTTATACCCAAAAATCCTTGGTTCTCTGAAGGCAGAGAGGCCTCTGCCTAGTCCAAACCAGTTCCTGAGCACTTTGTTTATATGACTCGCTTCTTCCTTTCACTGTGCAGGGTAGAGACATCAGCTGCCCCACAAGAGGTGGAACCAGCACAGGGGAGGGAAGATACAGCTCTGGAGCACTTTGTTGACATGATTCCTCCTCTCCTTTCACAGTGCAGGGCAGATACATCAGACAAGCCACAGGAGGTGGAGCCAGCATTGTAGATGGAAGGCCCAGCCCTATTCAGGTCCCAGGTGCAACTCCTCCCTCCCATCTAGATGCAGATCTCTCTATTCACCACCGGGCTGCCCCAGCCTGTCTCCTGCAATCCCCAGCCCTGTCACTCACAAGCCCAGACAAGGAATACACAACCTAGCAGAGGCAGGCTTTCACAGTTAGGCAATAAAAAACCTACTTTCTAAAAGTGGTATTTTCAAACACAGAATGTTAAAACCAACTTTACTAAAAGATGTATTTTATCATTCTGAGTTCAGGCATACTAGTTAGTGTGAGGGGGCGGTTGTATGAAGAATGTGGGAATTACTTGTGCTTAGACTCTAAGCACAAGTGATTCCCCACATTCTTCATACAACCGCCCCCTCACACTCGTTTTTCTGCCTTCCTCCACAGCACTCCGTGACCAAGGGCATTCTTGCCCGAAATGCTTTGGAGAAAGAGTTCATAAGTTAACTTCCATGGATGCACGCTGTTTTCTGATATGTTGCTAATATCAGTTTAAAAAATTGCCAAAAAAAACTGAAGAAACGTATGAAAAATAAACATACCATACCTCTAATCGAGTACTGAATCATATTTGTGATCACCCCCGGAGTGCCTCATTAGGGGATGTATTAGCAGTTCTCTGCATACACAACTTAAGTGATTAAGACCAATGTACACACCAAAACAACCGATCGTAATAATGGTTTGCATTATTAAAGTTTTCACCATGAATCATTCAAAAGACCTCTTCCATTCTCACAATTTATCAGACTAAAGAGAATAACAAGTAATCCTCAAGAAGCTGAAGAAACCATCAAAAATACGCTACAAGCTATTTGAAAAGAGGATACCCTAAGAGTCTGATTGAGGAATCCATGAACCGAGGTAACACCATTGACAGACAGACATTGTTGTCACCGAATAAATGCAGCATTGTGATTGGCTCTGGGGTGCTTCCTGTTCTAGGCCCAGGGGAGCAATGATGACTGAGACATAGAGGAGAGACTCGGCATCAGGTAAGTGATTTTGTTCATTTTTAAACCCCCTTGCCTTTCCCCCGATCTGTGTCAGCCACCACTGAACTGAATGCCAGCTGGCTTCTGGAACATGCCTATATTCTTCAATCTTTGCAGTCTGATCTGCTTGTGACCAACTTCTTATTAACACATGATAATTCTATGAACTTGGTCATATGAATTGTACCAGGGACAGTAGGTTTAACTTACTTGACATTCAATGAAGGTGACACAGTACTAATAGCATACAAAGTGCATTTGTACACTTCGGCCGAGATGCAATTCTACTGTTGAAAAAATATTAACTGCGGTCCAGATGGCAATCCTGAAGGAGCGATCTCTGGCGCAGAAAAAATGCATTCTTAAGGTTTCGCCTATACCTGCTTCAGAAGCAGTGACAAAGGCGTGTGTACCGAATTCTAAAGCTTTGCATCCCCGTTGGATATAATGGGCTACTTCTTTGACATTGGCGGCTATCACATTTATTTTTGAGCTCTCATTACAGACACAGGAGTTACAATATGAACATGTTCATCCTCCTCCACTGTTGTTGCTTCCCTTGGATCAGTAAAATGTATCATTTATACCGACGGCTCAGCACAACCGGCCATCGGGTCAAAACATGCTTATTCAGCAGCTTGCGCTATTGTGGCTGCCTCAATGGTAAGTGGCGAGTTTAAGATTTCCATAGCGCACACGCAGGCACTTGGAGACTGTACGGCACAATTGGTGGAGCTGAGCGCACTTATTTTAGCTCTAGAAATCTCAGATCCTAAGGTGAACACTCTTGTCATGTGCGATTTCTACTCCTGTGTGTAGGCTTTCAATGATAATGTATTCTTTTGGTCTCAGAATGATTATTGAGACTCTAAACGTAGCACAATAAAGCATAAAATGCTTTGGGTCTGAGTGGCAGAACTTAAAGAATGTTTGCCGCTCACACAGGTTATACATACTCTTGGCCATCAGCATGTGGGAACACATGCTGTTGGCAATTCTTTGGCTGATGAGGCAGCCTAATCTGCAGTAGCCACATGTTCAGTTGCAGCAGTTACTAGGTCCATGACTAAGATTGAGAATGATATTCTTGCAGCGATAGCTGCTGCAAAGGATGGAGCAGTTTTCCCACAAGGTTTCCCATTATAGTATTCTTATCATTTGTCACCCGTGCAAGTCGCTTTTGCTACGATACCGTCCGTTGGGGGTAGGCTTATTCCCAACATGGAACGCAGACTTCCTTTGATCATAGCAGCTCATGAAGGTATGACATCTGCACATGCCGGAGTTTCTGCGACTGTTTACATCTTACAGCAACATTATTGGTGGCGGGGTTTATATAGACAAACCTGTAATTACGGACTATCTTGTGACATTTGTCAGCAGAGTAAACCATCTACGGTTACACGTCCACCACAAACACAGCTGTATATTTCAAATCAATCTTTTGGCTGTATTTATCTTGATCACTGTGGTCCGTTGACATCATATACTGCATATAAACATATTTTAGTTGCAGTTGATCCGTGCACTAGATTTCTTTGGGTTTGGCCACAACGTAGTGCTAACGTTCAAAATGTCATTAGAGATTTGCGTGTTTTTATCCGGACTTTTGGCTGTGGCACCTTCCATTCTGACCAAGGTCCGCCTATTGCTTCTAAGGCGTACAAGGACGCAATGAGGTCTCTGGGGGTGCTGGTGCCGTTTTTGTCTCCATACTGGCCTGAGGGCAATTCTATAGTGGAGTGAATGAACCGTGAGCTAAAGCAATCTTTGACAGCTAGAGTCTTAGGTACTGGCAGGGACTGGCTGACTCATTTGTATGGGGTTCAACGTGCACTTAATAATCTCCTGAAAAAGATCTCTGAATGGGTGGACCCCATACGAAATGCTCTTTGGCATTAAAATGTTTGTGCCAGACCTTGACGGTGTAGATGTTGTGGCTGCAGCCGCAACCTTTGATGTAGATAACCACTCTATTATGTTGCAGTAACTACAAGAGACCCATGGCACACTGACTAGAGATCATTCACTCTCTTCCACTGAGACGGCAATGCTGATTCCTGTTGCCGGCTGACTTCCTAAAGTTGGAGATCTGGTACGAGAAAAGCTGGAGAACAAAAAAGGAATTTGGTCACTTTATCATGCACCGGTCCCAGTTCTTGGATTAAAGGGTTCTCGTACAGTAATTTTACCTCCTTTGTCTGGTCACAGGACAACAGATTTATTTCAATTGACAATGTCAAGCTACACCAAATGGCCAATACGAATAGTGTAACTTCCAGTATTCCACGACTAGATGTTTCTCTAAACCCAATGGCTCCAGCTTTTTTGACTAGTGCCCGCATCTTGGACGGGGAATTGGAAACTTCTATTGACTTCTTGCTTATTGTGCCTTCATCTTCCTCCAATGCAAACGTTGAGTATGATTCTCCTCCTTGAGAGGTCAAAATTAACATTTCCTACTGACATTTCTATACATCATTCGTCTGATGCTGCACAGTCACCATTGTTGTGCTTGGGAACAAGAGGTTACTACATGGATTGTACAAGTTTCTCATATGATTCATCTTATCATCCGTATATGTCGGCTCCCCCAACAAGTACATGTCTTTTCATCCCCTGGTTCACAAAGACTTACCTGGTCCCACTCTGGACATACATCTGGCTGGTGTTCATACTTGTCTTGCTTTTCATGTAGATTGGATTTGTGCAAGTGTTCTTCCTGCTGATTAATAGTCATTATTTGCCGGAACGCTCTGCTGTAAAGTTGATGGATGGAATTCTGGCTCCCCATACATCATCCAATATAATGAAACGTGATCAAGCCCTCATGAACATTTTGTCCTTTCCTGTTCTTGACAGGCTCATTTGGATAAAATTGCATTCGATGTCCATGGCCCGATGGAGATCCTGAATATTCCATACGTGTTTCACGTTTCATCTTTTAGCGCCAGGACAGCCGTAGGGTAACAGTGCGCTTTACAAATAGCAGTAACATTAACATTAACATTAACTAGGAGATGTGGTAACACAGGACATACACTCAGGCAACTGGAATGTTTAGACAGTACATTAATTGTTTTCTGATTGGAGATATTATGCTGCATTTGATGCTGAAAATTTGTATTATAATTTGGCCAATTATACTGATTTATTCTTTTAACAACACTGTGGCCATCATTTCTTGCACTTTGAAACCTGTTTTTAATTTTACCCAATGGGAATATTTTCACGCTCCCTTAAAGTGGAGTTCTAAAACTGACATGTGGCGTATACACACCAATCATACCCTCAATGTCCTGTAGGCCCTATTTATAAATGGCAGTATAACTGTCTCTGGCGTAGACCCCTTAGGGTGGTTCTTGAGGCCCACCAATTCCAAGGCATGTCAACTGCGTTTTTAAAAATGTAATGACTGGTTTCACACAGACTAGACCTGATCCACATTTCCCGCATTCTTATTCAGTCCACACATATTCGGTGGGGAAATTGTGTCAGCAATGGTTAGGCCACTCAACACTATTGTCAGTAAAACAACACCTGTACATCTTGTCAAGTGACATCAATTTGGCTGATTTTATTTTATTTTAGCTCCTAAATCACCCAGATCTAAAAGATTTTTCTATGAAGGCATATAATGAATTATGGAAACTTTCACAGATGGAAGCTGCAGTGCGTCCGCGCCAAATTGACCAGCTAATTTGGAAAAGGTTCTTACAGTAGTCGACAATAGCATTGATATATTGTCTTCCTGTATTTACACCTTGGATAATATTGTTTCTTCTGTTATTGATATTGTTCAAAATGATGTATCTGTGTTGTACCATACTCATAGTCAATTGAGTTCTGTAATGCAATTTGCATGGATGTTGCAGACACTCAAAATGGGAAAAGTTCCATGGGATTATTTGAATGCTTCTGCATTGTTTTTGCTGTTTAATTTGACTGATAAACAGATGTTTATCTCTATGAAAGACGCAACTTACACGCTGTTGCATAAAGAATAATTTGAACAGTTAGCTTTTTCAGTAGCAGAAACTGATTCAGCTGTATGGTTAATACACAGCGTTAATTCTCTACCATTCCTGCTTTTTCAGTTTGCATCTTGCATGAAACACTTCCCAGTTGGCCGCTTTGAGCCCCTCAGTAGTGCTTTTATTCATGAATTGTGGTTTTGCATTTTACCTACAGAAATCAGTTTGCGGATAAGGAGGGTTTCCCAACAGGGGAGGAATGTGATTCCACGGTGGGACATTCCCCAGAATGCAAACTAGTTAAGTTGCACGGCCCTTGCAACATTTTAGCCCCTAATCTGGCTTTTTTTTAAAAGGTACGCCCGTCCTGGAAATTATTCCCGCGCTCATGTTGCTTTCAAATGAAAGTTATGTTACTTTGCATAACCAAGACTGATGTGGCTTAAGGAGCAGGCATCGCGTATATAGTAACAGTTTCGCAACATGTTACTTGTTGCAGCAATGTCCCCACCATAGTTCGCTATGGCCTTCCACTCCAACTTTGAAAACAGATTTCAATAAACTGAGCAGACTCAAAGCGCTATTTTTTCACCAAGAAGTGGCTCTCACATCAGCGCGAGAGACCTTCGAATTGCAAGTGGTGAGACCCGCAAGTGAAATACACTCACTACTGAATAACAATCTCACGTTTCATTTTGGAGAATTAATACACTAAATATTTAATGCATCTGACACCGAAGGCCTTGCTAATTTTTTTTAACTTGTGGGATCTGGCCTTATGTCCTCTTTTCAGACAATTTTTGGAGTAATACCGGCCTCTATCCATTCTATTTTTTCTAGCGCGTTTGGAGGTTTTCCAATGATCTTCATGTTGGCGGGTGGCGTGCTGGTCTTCCGCTCCGGCTGCCCAACTTCTGGTACTACACAGACCTGGCCACTTGCAACTGTACCATGATCGAATTCAACAACTTTTTGGATGCTTGCCATTGGCGATGCTTGACATAAGTTATGGATTTACTTTTCGGCTTGCATACTTCACTTGCGTGCAACCTGTGTTCTATTGCCGACTGTGCCCTTTCCATTGGGTCTTTGATGTATGCCTCTCCAATGTGTCCGGCGCTGACCTAGATTATGAACTGTTGGTGGGCCCATTACTGGCCCATGACCAGGCCTGTTCTGAGGATGGCCGTTTCATGCGGGCCGCTGCTCTTGGAGTGTTGGCTGAGTGGAATACCTGTGAGTTTGCACAGCAGCTTTTGCAACGAAGTTTCATTGACTATCACGCAAGTTGCCCGGATGGGCTATTGGAAGCATCAGGGCATGAGGAGCACGTCTGTTCCTTTGATCTCCCCAACTGGATGGCATCCCTTTTTGCTACGAATGATAGGGATGACCTTTCAGAACAAATTGAATTCTTGGGTTCACGTACTTTGGTGAGTTTTTTGGACTCACCTTAATATCATTTTAAAATAGGCTTTTGGTCTCATACCCGAATTGTGTTTTTTGCAATTGTGTTTTGAATCCGCTTATCTTTGTACTTTGTTTGGATTTTTTCGATTTGCTATGATCTGGCGAAGGGGAGGGTGTAGTATGGCTGATAGGAACATTGTCGACATCGCTAAGTTAGCATGAGCCTTACTGCCATGATGCTGCTTTTGCGCACGTTACTACATGACTTTATTTTTGCACAAGTCTGTTTATGCCTTTCACATGAGAACCGTCTTCTTGGTGGGTTCTCTGCTGGTTTCTGGAGTTTAGTCTGAACACTGTGAGCAAGGTCGATAAACAATGCCCCTAGTTATTCTGTTCTGGTCAGTCCCTAGCACCTAGATAAAACATGCACACACAGGTGCTGCTGCTGGAAACGCGTGCTTTGATATTATGGGGATGCATGTTTGGTTAACACATACTTGGAGAGGGATCTTTCCAGGGAGAAGAGCCATGTGGTTCCTATGATGTAGATATACCATCTAGGCACTAAGGTATGGGGTTTGCTGACAATGCCCAGAGATCTTCTATTATATAATAATACTATTTCTTGCCAAGGGGAGGGTGGTTAGGCCGTATAGTCCTTTATCCACTGTCTTCATAAAATTACATTTCTCTTTATGATATATTGTCTTGCTAACTGTGTTAGGTGTGTGCATTTTGCCTCTGGTTGTGGCTCGTATACTGAGTTTTAGAGCACGATAGTTAAAATAAACATTTTAAACTATATTTGTGTTTCATTCAATTCTTATTGTGGACAAGTACGAGTGAGTGAGTGAAAAGGTGTGTCTTGTTACCCCGATTCCTGAGAGATCCAGGAGTGTTGTGTTCTGGGGTGTCTACTCATTTGCATCTTCATGATTGTTTAGGAGAGCGAGTGAGACACTATAGCTAGTCGGTCCTGGGATTGTGGGTACTGAGGCGGTAGGAAGGCATAGCCCCTATACACTAAAGTCCCGTATTCCTGCGCATAGTTCTGTGTATGTGCAGAATTCCTGCAGCAACAAGTCCTTGTAAATCTGGGTGTTAGAAACGGAGGTCTCTAGTTGGCAATGGTTTAAACCTTTGTCCAAATAAGGACCTTTGCTTCTAGTCGGGAAAGGGGGATACACTCCTAAAATAACCCCTGCTCACCTCCTTGGTAGTTTGGCATGAGCAGACAGGCTTATCTCAGAGGCAGTGTGTAAAGCATTTGTGAACACATACAGTATCACAGTGAAACACTACAAATGGACACCACACCAGTTTAGAAAAATAAGTAATCTTTACTAGACTTAACACAAGACCAACCAACAAAAATACACACTACACTATCAAGGACATGATTTTAAAATGGTAGAAATAGCTCAGTTCAATGTAGAGGGTAGGGGCAGGGAGAAACAAAATTCCTCCCTGCAATGCACTGGATAGCTGGACTCTGGGCTCAAATAAAGGTAGCCTCTAACCATGCTAGTCAAGCTACCTCGTTGTCTTTTCAACTTAAGGCAGCAGCACCAAACCTTTGTCCTCAATCCTGAGTATATTCCTTAGTCCTTAAGAGAGCTTGCTAGCAAAAGTATCCCACCAGTGGTGTTTGTCTTTGGGTGCAAGGTCGACAGAGCTCTTCGTAATGTAAAGGCGAACGCTCAATAAGCCAAAGAAGTCCACTTATATTTGAAATTGTGGAGATCGCTTTTAGGTTGTCTAACCACAACTCATATTTAAAATGTTCCCCCTGATTTTGAAGAACACCACTTCACTTCAACGGACATTGTCCTGTAGGGAATGGGTGACCTCTGGATGACCACCACTAAACCTCATAGAGGGACCTACAACCGTGGAGGAGGTAAAACTGGACATACCCCACGCCTCAAGTCCTCCAATAATGCTCACAATATCTCCTACACTCAGGAGCAATCAAAGGGCTCAGTCATGGCAAACTACTCAGATTTAAACTGTTAGAGCCAAGAGGCAGTATCGCCAAGGGTGCAGGTAAAAAGTTCCTTCACCTCAAAAGAAGCGGTCAGGTGCCTCCAACCACTAGTCATTTTGTGGTCTAGCAAAAGGAAACGTGGTCACCCAGTATTAAAGTAGTACCAGTTCTGGTGTTCCTCTGACTCCCAGCAGAGAGTACCACACTGTTGGTGAGCAGAATCCAAAACATTTAAATAACATTTCAATGCTCTCCTTAGACGAGCCTTCTTCAAGTATAAATATACCAAGTCGATCGGAAATAGAAAATGAAGAAAGGAATGGCACTTGTCTGCCGTGCCAGAGGCTTTTGTGCCTGCATATCTCATTAAACTAAGCATACAAAACAAGGAACAAAAAAATGTATAACTCAAAATCTAGGAGGCCTATGCCCTGAACCGCCGTGCATAGCAAGTACAGTGGGCGTGGGTTCATTCTTTTACTATCAGGCCACTGCTAACCTAGTCTAGGCTGCCATCAGATTAAAAAAGGCACATTTGAAATGGTCCTCCAAGCCATTGATGTCAAAAATGAAACAGCAGAGAGCCGCGCACTTGCTGTTTTTTTGTTGTATGCTTGTGGTTAGTAGCTCTATGTTCTTCTCTCCTACCCACCTCCCTGTGGCTCTAAAGCTTGTGCATGCCATGCATGACAAGGGAATATGGGGCATATTATCAAGCCTGTGCGCTAAAATTATCGCCGCTTTATCGGCCGAAAACGGCCGATAAAGCGGCGATAATGGGCTTGATAATATGCTCTATGGAATTCCAATCGAAGCCCATGTTAGATGTGAGGACATCTAACATGGGCTTCGATTGGAATTCCACAGAGCATATTATCAAGCCCATTATCGCCGCTTTATCGGCCGTTTTCGGCCGATAAAGCGGCGATAATTTTAGCGCACAGGCTTGATAATATGCCCCTATGTTCTTTTCTCCGCGGTATGAATGACAGTATGAGTTTATTTATGACAGGCTACTCCTTCTTCTCCCACTGCCTGGTCACCGCAACAGCTCACTGCTACTTGCTTCTTTGGAAACTAATGCATTTAGTTTGGATAACTCTTGTGCCCACCACCTGTCTCCAAGCACACATTAGTTCAACTCAAGACAAGCAACTCCAATTTCTACCTTAAGCATCCCCAGCATGATTGCACTCAAAGCTGTCATCTTTGGCTCCCAACTCCTATCTTCCTCCTTTAATTAGCACATTTGGATACATGGGGCCTCATTTATGAGGCCGTACGTCACTTTTACGCCGCCGGTGCGTCACTTTTTGTGACGCACCAGTGGCGTAAAAAATGCGCCTTGTTGCGCCATATTTACAAAGTTACGCATCTAGGTAGATGCGTCACTTTGTAAACCCCTGCGCCACATTATACCTGTGCCAGGTATAATGTATGCAAGGGGGGCGTATTGACACAAGAAAGGGTCCTTGAAGTGACGCAGTTAAATCTATGAGATTTCACTGCGCCACTTCTAGGACTCAAATGCGTCAATATCTTATGCCTGCCTCATGGCAGGCGTAAGACTGTCACAGGCCCTTTCACATGGGGCTTGCCCCATGTGAAAGGACACATTGCTGGAGTTGCATCACATTTGTGATACACTCCAGCAATGCGTCACTTTTACGCTTCCAGATACGTCAGAAATACTGACGTATCTGTAACTCCTTGCGTCATGATGCGTCATATTATAAATATGACGCATCAATCATGTCGCAAGGAGTGCGCACTGAGAAGTGACACATCGCTGCTTTCACTCAGCGATGCGTCATTTCTCATAAATGAGGCCCCAAGGGGCAGATTTACAATTACTGGTGTATCCCTGCAAATTAGCAGGGATGCGCCAGTAATTGTGCGCCGCAGCTCCACCACCCATGATGCGCTGTATTTACAATGCGGCGCACCATGGGGCCAAAACGGCACAGATGCGTCACACATCTGTGCCGTAAAAGCGGCGCATTGCTGGAGTTGCGTCGCAAGCGCGACGCAGCTCCAGCAAAGCTCTGGGAGGGCCTATTCTTTCAATGCTGCCTCAAGCCTTACGCCTGCTTCAAGCAGGCACAGGGTTTTGACGCAGCATTGGCCTAAAAGTGACTGAGGGAAATCTTGTAGATTTCACTCAGCCACTTTTAGGAGGCGTTACTGCGCAGGAACGCCCCCCCCCCCCCTACGCAGGAACGCCTCCTTATGGCGCAGGGCTTTACAACGTGACGCATCTCCCAGATGCGTCACATTGTTATTACCCCGCACCATGGCGTATTTTTGCGCCGCCGCTGCGTCACAAAAGTGACGCAACAGCGGCACAAAAGAGGTGCAAGGTGCTTGTAAATCTGCCCCTAAGGGGCAGATTTATGTTAACTGGCGCATCCCGAGGGATGCGCCAGTTAACATGCGCCACCATGGGGCAAAAACGGCACAGATGCGTCACGCATCTGTGCCGTAAAAGTGACGCATTGCTGGAGTTGCGTCGCAAGCGCGACGCAGCTCCAGCAATGCTCTGGGGGGGCCTATTCTTTCAATACTGCCTCAAGCCTTACGCCTGCTTCAAGCAGGCGCAGGGTTTTGACGCAGCATTGCCCTGAAAGTGACTGAGTGAAATCTCATAGATTTCACTCAGCCACTTTCAGGAGGCATTCCTGCTCAGGAACGCCCCCCCCTGCGCAGGAACGCTTCCTCATGGCGCAGTGCTGTACAACGTGACGCATCTCCTAGATGCGTCACATTGTAAATAGGGCGCAGGGATGCGCCACGTTTCCGCGCCGTTGCGTCACGCAACGGTGGCGTAAACGTGGCGCAAGCCCTTCATAAATCAGCCCCATAGGGGCAGATTTATGATAACTGGCGCATCCCCAGGGATGCGCCAGTTATTTTGCGCCGCTGCTCCGCCACCCATGGTGCGCCGCATTTACAATGCGGCGCACCATGGGGCAAAAACGGCACAGATGCGTGACGCATCTGTGCCGTAAAAGTGACGCAATGCTGGAGTTGCGTCGCAAGCGCGACGCAGCTCCAGCAAGGCTCGGGGGTGCCCCATCTTGACAATGCTGCGTCAAGACCTACGCCTGCTTCAAGCAGGCGCAGGGTTTTGACGCAGCATTGGCCTGAAAGTGACTGAGTGAAATCTTATAGATTTCACTCAGCCACTTTTGCGAGGCGCACCTGCCCCGGAACGCCCACCCTGCGCCGGAACGCCCACAAGCGGCGCATGGCTTTACAACGTGACGCATCTGCCTAGATGCGTCACGTTGTAAATCGGTCGTAGGAATGCGCCACGTTTACGCCGCAGTTGCGTGACGCAAACGTGGCGCATTCCCAACATAAATCTGCCCCCAAGTCTTTAAGGATAAATGCAACATAAAGTTACATAGAAATTGTTCATTTGAAATACATTGCAAGGAAACAATTAATATGATTTTTATATAAAGAAAAAATATAGTAGTAGAAGATATCCATCTGTGCTTTCTAAGCTTTTAATTCACGCCTGTTGTTTCACTTCTTTGAGATAGGGATGTAGACTTCCTTTTAGGTACATATTTGTCTTTCTGGAATCGTATCTTTTTATTTATATTGAAATCTTTTGGCATGCGCCCACCGTCTGAATCAGATGTTGTTGTGTTTCTATTGCATCAGTGAGTGAATTTTCATAATCATTGTTAACATTCTAGCGGTAGTAGGGAAAAGGAAAACCCACATTTTCATCCAAGATTGAAGCGAGTCATAGGTTGCTTTCCCTGGGTTCTGGAATTCTAAGTGAAAACCTTTCACAGACACCTTTGATCTTTCTGTAGGTGGCAAGAATGGGTGATAGGGTGCTACGTTGTTTACAACGAAAACTGCTTCCTGTGTGGCTTAGTACGAGACAAAGTGAGTTTGTATGTAGGAGTAATTAATTTTGAAGAGAAAAAAGCATTGACTTTTGTCGAAGTTGCCATAGATCAGGCACATTTGCTTTTTAGTTTTTAGCATGGCTCTACATATATTCGGGCAAGGGAATTGTTCAGCTCTGTTCTCCCCGTATGTTTTATCCTGCATTAAAAATATACTTTAAAGAGAATAATGTATGTTTTTTACAATAACATAGGATCAAGTGGTTCGTTGGGATCGACAAATAAAGCCTTTGCTTTCATTTTGTAGTTCATGATTTCTATCTTCGTATTATTTTCTTTTCTTTTAGTTGTCTGCTACGGTATTCGACCTCGCAAACGCAGTATCTTGCGTGGTCAGCCACAAGGCGGCTAAAACGCATGCTGGCCTTTAGACCACCTCCCACAAACTATATAGGGGCAGATTTATGTTAACTGGCGCATCCCCAGGGATGCGCCAGTTAACATGCGCCACAGTGCGCCACAGCTCCGCCAGCCATGGTGCGCCGCATTTATAATGCGGCGCACCATGGTGCAAAAACGGCACAGATGCGTGACGCATCTGTGCCGGAATTGTGTCGCATTGCTGGAGTTGCCTCGCAAGCGCGACGCAGCTCCAGCAAGGCTCGGGGGTGCCCCATTTTAACAATGCTGCGTCAAGACCTACGCCTGCTTCAAGCAGGCGCAGGCTTTTGACGCAGCATTGGCTTAAAAGTGACTGAGTGAAATCTCATAGATTTCACTCAGCCACTTTTGCAAGGCGCACCTGCCCCGGAACGCCCACCCTGCGCCGGAACTCCCACAAGCGGCTCAGGGCTTTACAACGTGACGCATCTGCCTAGATGCGTCACGTTGTAAATCGTTCGCAGGGATGCGCCACGTTTACGCCGCCTTGCGTGACGCAACAGCGGCGTAAACGTGGCGCACGGGCCTCATAAATCTGCCCCATAGTCTTCTCGGAGCTATCTGTCTAGCAAGTTATTCACACCAGCAGCATTCACACCCTGGCCCGCTTTAACGGGCAGTCTAATGATTTCTATTGTGCTGACACCACTAATCTCCTTTACATATGTCGCTCTATGGGCTTGGCCCAAAGCATACTCGGACCTACCCAAAAAGGAGGCAAGACGCTAACTAACATTTATCTTTACCAGAATGAATGACCTCAGCGTGGATTGAGCCTCTCCTCTTCCATAGACTGGCCATTACGCAAGCCCTTCTAAAATCTGTGCTCAAGCCAATATTTTTGGATTGCTGAAATCTCCATTTAATTTGGGCTGAAGTCACTAATAATACTCCCCCCCCCCCCAAACTGCGGTCAAATCCACCGTGCTCCAGACCTCCTACTATATTTCACATCACATGGTATGGAGACAGTCAATCACGTATATATTTGAGGGGTCCTCATGCCGAGGTGTGTACACCAATGGTGGTGGAAGTCAGCCAAGAATCATATAATTTACTATTTCCCCAGGTGTCCTCAGTACATTGTCAGTAGAGAAAATACCCTTGCCTTGGTCTTCCTTCACATTTAGTTGACATTGACAACAAGACCAACCTATGCAGGAAATAGTTTCACATCATCCATGTTCAGGCAACATGCCCGCCCAGAGCGTCCCCGGTGTCTCAACTAGTCTGTCCATCCAGATAGATTCTCAATGGAGTCCTCATGTTTCTGAACCTATTGTGTGTAGGTTGAAGCATTGCAAAATATTCAGCTGATTGGTTACACTGCACTGTGCACTTGATCCACGCTTTAACCTTTGTCAGAGTGCCCTTCATTAATGCCAGGACCACTCTACGGTTAACAAGAAATGCTTAAAGCCCAGAGTTCCCTGATAGGAGAACATCCACTATGTGGCCTAAGACAGAAAGCTCCCGGCTGAGCATCAGTGGACAGTCAATAATATACTCCAACGTTACATTTGGCTTTGCCCAGAGCACAGCACTGACGGGCCCGCTCCAAGTCAGTTCCAGGAATCCCACATTTGGTGCTATACTCCTTTGGCACTCTAAATGAATGGAACCATCAGCTTTATGTATTTGGCCAGCGGTATAGTACACCCCATTCAAGAATACTAAATACATAAACTTGTGTCTGTTGTTCATCGAGATCACTTTTACCTGTGCACCACAGTAGTAGCAGGTCTAATCCTCAATGTTAACCGCAGTTCCAGTCTACAAAGCCGCTTCACCAGCAGGAGCATATTCGTAATGTTGTCTGAACACTATTTGTAGAGATTAGAGACTAATGTATTGTGTCCAACTGCAGCAACGATTGGGTCAGGGGCAGAAACTCTGGCATAGCATGTGTGAATATAGAAAATGCCACCCTAACCTCCCCCCTTATTCGAAAGTAAGAAAATATATCTAAGGTGTTGGCTTCAGATTTCGTTTTAAAATCAGTTGAAGAAATACAGTTTTTGAGAGTGTGTGGTGATATAGTGAGGTAGTGAGAGTGAGATCGAAATAGATAGAGTGATGTAGTGATAGAGAGGTAGTGAGATAGAGAGAGAGTGAATTTTGAGTAGTGTGTTAAAATGCGAGGTAGTTACTGTTGTAGTGATATTGTGTTGCTGTGAGAAAGAGAGAGTTGAGTAGTGAGTTAGAGAGTTAGTGAGAGAGTGTAGTATAGTGAGAGATAGTGAGGTAGTGAGAGATAGTGAGGTAGTGAGAGATAGAGATGTAGTGAGAGTGTTAGTGAGAGAGTTAGGGAGAGAGAGAGTGACGTAGTGAGAGGTGTGGGGGAAGAGAGTGGTGTGGGGAAGAAAGTGGTGTGGGGGAAGAGAGTGGTTTGGGGGAAGAGAGTGGTGTGGGGGAAGAGAGTAGTTTGGGGGAAAAGAGTGGTTGGTGGAAGAGAGTGGTGTGGGGGAAGAGAGTGGTATGGGGGAAGAGAGTGGTTGGGGGAAGAGAGTGGTGTGGGGGAAGAGAGTGGTGTGGGGGAAGAGAGTAGTGTGGGGAAGAGAGTGGTGTGGGGAAGAGAGTGTTGTGGGGAAGGGAGAAAGCAACACAGAAAGCAAACACAAAAAGAGAGAATCTAAGCAAAAAATACAAAATGGCTTACCTGCCGGTCCTTGCATCACGGAGAAAGCGGGACGGCCACTACTGCAAACAGAGCTCACAGGACATGGGCACACCGGGAAAAGGGGGCCATACACGACGGGATGGTGACGCTGTCAAATCGGACGGGACAAACAGCACACAGGACACATCGGACGGGACAAACAGCTCACAGGACACAGGGAAACATAGAAAGCAAACACAAAAAGAGAAAATGTAATAAAAAAATACAAAATGACTTACCTGCCGGTCCTTGCATCACGGAGAAAGTGGGACGGCCACTACTGCAAACGGAGCTCACGGGCACACCGGGAAAAGGGGGCCATACACGACGGGATGGAGACGCTGACAAATCGGACGGGACAAACAGGACACATCGGACGGGACAAACAGCTCACAGGACACGGGGAAACACAGAAAGCAAACACAAAAAAATCGGATGGGACAAACAGGACACATCGGACGGGACAAACAGCTCACAGGACACAGGGAAACACAGAAAACAAACACAAAAAAAGAGAGAATGTAAGTCAAAAAAACAATATGGCTTACCTGCCGGTCCTTGCATCACGGAGAAAGCGAGACGATCCTCATGGGAAGACAAAACAAATAATGGCGGACACAACATTCCAAATCTTTCGGATTGGGGGCGTGTTCGGTGTTCTCAGAATGGGCCTGGCCTAAAAGTGGAAAGAAGAACACCGAACACACCTCCAAATCCGAAAAGGACGGAGCCTATTCGGAGGGACAGCTCTCTCCTCCAATGGCTGGCCTCCGTTTAGGAAGCCAGCCAATGGGAGAGAGGCAAAAACAGAGGCGGGACAAATAGTCCACACTAAGAAACATTAAATCTCGGTACTCTCGGTTCTGCCTTTGGCAGACCGGATATTTCCTCGACCTAAAAATTGCGCACAAGGGAGCAAACAGCACTTTTGTGTGGTGATGTATTCATTCATATAGCGCTTTCCTTACTTCTCGTGCGGCCTAACGCACTTTCTTGGTGGTTCATATCTGTTTCTGTAGCGCTTCAAACCACACTGTGGTTTTCAAGCGCTCTGGATTCTAACAGGTTCCCGGACCCCCTGTGCACTGCACAATTGGTTGGCTGCTGTTTGTGGTTCGGGTTATATTTTGGACTTGCATTTATTTACATTTGTTGTGTACTTCCCGTGTGACCCCCATTCCACTGAAAGGCCCTGGAGCTCAGGGAGTCAGCCATTGGTTTCCTAGTGAATGTCCCCAGAATCCCTTGCGGTGTATGCTGAGTAGTCTGCCTGCCTGTGCCTGCTGCTGTTTCACACAGGGATGCCTTCAGCATGGCTAAGTGTAGCATGCGCCGGCACCAGTGTACATGGATGCATTGGATGCATGACTTCAGCATGGCCCGCTGAAGCATGCGCGCGCACCAGTGCACATGGATGCATTGGATGCATGACTTCAGCATGGCCCCGAGGCGTGTGCGCGCACCAGTGTTTGCTGCCGGCCCGTGGATGGATTTCTGTCCCATCCAAAACCTGTGTTTGGCCAATAGCAGCTCAGAGTCTGTAAATATACTTCCATGCTCTCTCTTAGCAGAGTGTGCTCATCTTTACACCATACAAGCGTGGTTGTATTGGGATACCAGATAGCCCGGGCACCCTTAATAAAATTGGCCCCCACTTGCGCACTGCGCCTTTATGCAAAACACGGCTTCGATGTTTGAAGTATTATGAAAAGAATAGAAGGGGGGGGTGTCTAAGCGAGGCAAGATTTCTTGACTTTCCTGAGTTTGAGGCCCCCTGCCCACGCTGCATCCATTAATGGGCGGTCCAGGGAGAGACTGAGAATGACCCCCCTCCCCGTGGTAAAAGAAGGCAATAGAGGCCGCTCGAGCCCCCACTGGGCCGCCAGCGGCGCCAGAGCGGCACAGACACAATCCACATCGGCCCCTCTCCTACCAAAGAAGGGCCCATCGCAAGGGCTGCCCTCACCCCCCTCCCCCTCCCCCCCCCCAGACCCTGCACAGTGCCCCTGTCTGCACGGCTGGCATCGGTGATGACGCTACCATTGTTACCCAGACCCCTGCAGTGCTGGGCAGTTACCCCCTGCGGGCATAGCTGGCATCCTCTGGGGGGCATCGGGCACCGTCCGTTGGTCGTGCCACAGAGCTCACTCAGTCTGGTGGCGCGAGGTGAGTTTGGGGCCGTGATTTGGGCCAGTTGCCTTTGGAGTCTGATGTCCCCCCCAACCCTCAAACCATGCCTCTTTCAGATGGGTCTCAGGGTTTAGGGGATACAATATCAAATGTACTTCCATGCTCTCTCTTAGCAGAGTGTGCTCATCTTTACACCATACAAGCTTGGATGTATTGGGATACCAGAAAGCCCGGGCACCCTTAATAAAAGTGGCCCCCACTTGCGTACTGCGCCTTTACGCAAAACACGGCTTCGGTGTTTGAAGTATTATGAAAAGAAGAGAAGGGGGGTGTTAGACCTGGCACCTTGGCGTGAGTTTCCCTTCCACTTTTTGCTGGTGTGCCTCCGATGTTTTGCTGGTTTTCCGCTACTCAGGGCACTGCGCCACGGCCAACCCGTGCCGCAGTGCAAGTGCTCCCTACTGTAAATTGTACATGTGATTGACGTCCATGATTGGTTCATTGGATTTACTGTTAGTCCCTAGTAAAGTGCACTAGGAGTGCCAGGGCTTGTGAATGCCAATACTGCTAGTGGGCCTGCAGCGCTGGTTGCGCCACCCACAGAAGCAGCCTTAAGATGTGTCTGGGGTCTGCCATTGCAGAACCCGCGTGCAGTCTCGTACTGTCATGCTGGCTGGGCAAGTGCACCCACTTGCCAGCCTCTAAACCTTCCCTTAACTTCATATCAGTCACCCCTATGGTAGGCCTGAGGGCAGGGTGCATTGTAAGTGTAAGGTAGGACAAGCCCTGATGTGTGTGGCATGTCCTAGTAGTGAATTACAACTAAATTCGTATTTCACTATTGTAAGGCTACCTGCTTCCTTTAGGCCAGAATGGGCTGCTGGAATTATTACACTCTATAATTCCAGCAGGCTCAGGGAGCATGGTAGAGAGTCATGTTTAGTATGCCTGAACTCAGAATAATAAAATATTTCTTTTAGTAAAGTTTATTTTAATATCCTGTGTTTGAAAATGCTACTTTTAGAAAGTTAGCATTTGCTTGCCTAACCATTTCAGCCCGCCTCTGCTGGTATGTGTATCTGACTGTCTGGGATGTGTGAGTGACAGGGCTGGGGGATGACAGGTGGTCAATGCAAAGATTACACCTTAGTGGGAGGTAGGAGTGCCCCTTGACTCTAAATCTAGCTGTGCTCTGCCACCACAATGCTGGCTCCACCCTCCTGGGGAGCGACTGATGACTCAGCCGGCACCTGGCCCAGGAAGGGCGATGCCCCATCAACAAGGTACTTCTGGCTACCCCTGTCCACACAATGCTGGCTCCACCCCCTGTGGAGCGTCTGATGTGCCTGCCCCTCACACTGAAAGCAGAAGCCGGATTGCACCCAACAAAGTACTCAGAGACTGAAAGTGGCTATGCAAAGGCCCCCCTGGCCTGCAAGAACAAAAGAAACTGGGTATAAAAGAAGGAGCCTTGCTCCTTGTAAATTAGATCCTGTTTGTGCTACAGAAGAAACTCTGCCCGAAGAGAAGGACCTGGAAGGACAAGGAGGAGTGCTGTCTCTTGCCTGTGTCTGGTGCCTTGCTGCAGAAGGAGAGGGAAAGAAAAGACTACAAGAGGACTTTTGCTTTGTAAAACTTTGTGCCAAACTTTGCTGAGAGATCTCCAAGGGCTTGCCTGTGAACTTGCCCCCTGACCAGCGCCCCAGGACCAGTGGGCGCTACCCCCTGACAGAGGAACCACTGCGAGACACTGTCTCCCCTCTGCAAGCCTCCCCAGGAAAAGCGGAGCGCGCTGTGACCATCGCGCTCTTCAGCAACGCTCTGGGAGCTGCCCTCCCTCTAAACAAAGTGACTGCCGCCTGCCTGGCCCAGAAGCATCGTAAAGATCAGCCCAGCTGATCCGAGCACAGTGACTGACCCCGAGCTGCAGCTCGCAACGTGAAGAGAGGTGGCGCCCGGTGCCTGCTTGCCCCCTTCGTGTCTTGTGCCCCTGAACGCGCCGCCGCTGTCCGAGAAACAGCTGTTGCGTGGGGTGCCGGAACGTCGCCTGGATTGATAGAGGCCTGCGCCGAGGAGCGCTGTCCCCTAAGTGTGCCCTCCCGATCAGGAGACCCCGAGGCGCTGGCCCCGTGCAACCCGGCCCGCACAGCAACATCAACCCACGAGCCAGAGCCGAGCCGCCGCTCGCTCCAAGCACCGGACGGAAGACAACGCGACGCGGACTGCTGCATTGACCTGCGCCCCACCAACTCTCCCGCAAGGTACTGTTTCCTTCCCGCTGCCTCGCCCAGCCCTCGGAGCTGCGTGCGGAGCGCTCCCAGGGCCCCCGCTCTCTCTCCCCATCAACCGCGCCCCGCCGCGCAGAGAGACCAGCGGACCGCTGGGGGAATCCTGGTTGTTCATCAGGACAGAGAAAAGTACCGTGAGAAGCCGGAGACCCCCGTTTTTGGGGAAACAAGCTGAATAAGAACTGTTAGTAAAACGCTGATTATTGCTAAAGTATGAACTGTGGCAACCTAATTGAAAGTACACTGGAACCGTTTTCGCATTGAACCAAGACTGTATTTATAAGCCTGCTTGAAACTTATATAAAGATATATATTTTTACAAATACAGTTTGGTGTCCTTGTGTGGTGGGTTGGTTGTGATGGTGTAATATTGCAAATGTTTAACCCTATGTGCCCCAGAGATTAGCCCAAGACTGCTTAAGCCACACTACCTAGAGGGTAAGCAGAGGTTGTCTTGAAGGTAACCCTCAGCCCTGACGAGGAAGAGAGAGTCCCTGCTTGTCGCTAGTGCTGCACTGCGCCAACTAGAGACTCCCCCTTCCTACAGGGGGTTTCTAAGCGAGGCAAGATTTCTTGACTTTCCTGAGTTTGAGGCCCCCTGCCCACGCTGCATCAATTAATGTGCGGTCCAGGGAGAGACCGAGAATGACCCCCCCTCCCCCGTGGTAAAAAGGAGGCAATAGAGGCCGCTCGAGCCCCCACTGGGCCGCCGGCGGCACCAGAGCGGCACAGACACAATCCACATTGGCCCCTCCCCTACCAAAGAAGGGCCCATCGAAAGGGCTGCCCTCACCCCCCTCCCCACCTCCCCACCCCCAGACCCTGCACAGTGCCCCTGTCTGCACGGCTGGCATCGCTGATGATGCTACCATTGTTACCCAGACCCCTGCAGTGCTGGGCAGTTACCCCCTGCGGGCATAGCTGGCATCCTCTGGGGGGCATCGGGCACCATCCGTTGGTCGTGCCACAGAGTTCACGCAGTCTGGCGGCGCGAGGTGAGTTTGGGGACGTGATTTGGGCCAGTTGCCTTTGGAGTCTGATGTCCCCCCCAGCCCTCAAGCCTTGCCTCTTTCAGATGGGTCTCAGGGTTTAGGGGATACAATATCATATCATTTGCGGGCAGGGTACATTGATGGTCAATTTCTGCCCTCGAGGCCTCTGGGACATCATAGAGTCTAAACCAGTTTGGATGAGTCTATGGCGCGCGCAAAGAGGGGGGCGAGACTGGACCCCCCTTAGAGTTTTCCAGTGAGTGAAGCAGCTGCCCGGAGCCCCACGTTGACACATCGGTCGGGACAAACAGCTCACAGGACACAGGGAAACACAGAAAGCAAACGCAAAAAAATCGGACGGGACAAACAGGACACATCGGACGGGACAAACAGCTCACAGGACACAGGGAAACACAGAAAGCAAACACAAAAAAAGAGAGAATGTAAGCCAAAAAAACCAATATGGCTTACCTGTCGCTCCTTGCATCACGGAGAAAGCGAGACGATCCTCAAGGGAAGACAAAACAAATAATGGCGGACACAACGTTCCAATTTTTCGGATTGGGGGCGTGTTCGGTGTTCTCAGAATGGGCGTGGCCTAAAAGTGCAAAGAAGAACACCGAACACACCTCCAAATCCGAAAAGGACGGAGCCTATTCGGAGGGACAGCTCTTTCCTCCAATGGCTGGCCTCCGTTTAGGAAGCCAGCCAATGAGAGAGAGGCAAAAACAGAGGCGGACAAATAGTCCACACTAAGAAACATTAAATCTCGGTATTTCCGGTTCTGCCTTTGGCAGACCGGATATTACCTCGACCTAAAAAAGGGATAAATGACATCTCTGCCTCATACTCCTGAGGATAGTAAACTGCATTGACAGAGTGTTGTTCACACGTATCCTCCCCCTAGAATCTGAGTACAGGAGCTGCACAAACCTGCATATGAACCCTCTCGGTCCCATCCTCTCCAGGACAGTCTGAAGAGAGGGCCATTCCAGGGTCTCAAAGGCCTTCTCGGTATCCAAGAAATCCGCAACACCATCAAAATCTGGGTGTATTTGATGTATTACTGCAAAGAGCTTTCTTCATCAGAAGAGCTTAAGTGGCAGGAGGGGGAATGTTGAGAAGTGATTGTAAGAGGCCAGGACCACAAAGAGTAGGTAAGAGGCAGAGAGAGAGAGAGAGAGAGTGGGGCAAGGGAGAAGTAGATTTTAGAGTGGTAGAACAAGCAAGAAACATAGGCTGGGGAGATAGGAGTGGTGATGTGTACAGCAGGCTGGTGAAAGGTGGTTGTAATAGAGACAGAATCAGTGAGACAGGTAGAAGACCAGGTGAGAAGTGAGGTGTAGTTCAGAACATGGAAGGGAGAGGTGGGTGTAAAAAAGCAGAAACATTGAGACAAGAGACTGGAGATGCAAAGGTGGAGAGGTTGAAGTTAAAGGGTACAGACGAGCACACAAAAGTAAGGAGAATGGAGGAAGAGATGAGAAGTGAAGGACAGTACATGTATGGGAGATGTAGACGGAGGGGCAGAATCATGAAGAGAACGTAAGCAGAGAGGACAGAGAGAGACAATGGTGAGAGGTGGATGCCGAAGGACAATCAATGAGAAAGGTAAGACGCAAGGGGAGAGATGAGATGAAGCATAGAGCATGGAGGAGTGGTCAATATAAGAGAGACAGAATCACAAAGATAAGGGACAAAGTTAGGAGGGAGAGAGATGGGTGTTAAAGGGGCATTATCTGCAAGATAAACTTAGAGACTGGGAAGAGACGAAAAGAAGAGTAGAGTTAGAAGGAGAGAGATGAGTGTAAGAGGGGCAGAATTTGAAAAAAGAACAAGAGAAAAAGTTAGGCTTGGGAGAAGATGAAAGGTAACGACAGTGCGTGGATAAAAGCTATGGAGATAAGAGGCAGAACCAGCAGAATATATAGGCAGAGTGGTGAGTGAGTCAGTGGTGAAATGGAAAGGGTAGACCTATCAACACATGCTAAGAAGTTAGTGGGGAGGGAGGAGGGGTGAGGTAGATCTTGAATGGGCAGAAAAATTAAGAGACAGTTACGACTTGGTAAAGAATGAAGAGTAGATTAGGCAAGTAGTGGTTGATGTAAGAGGAGTAGAATCAGCAAGATAAGGTAAGAGGAGAGAAGGAAGGAGGAACTGGGGAAGTTTATGTAATGGGAAGAACCACCGAGAGAAGATAAAAGGAAAGGGGAGAAGGAAAAGGTATAGGTGGATTTAGAATGGAAAAACTAGCAGAGAAGATAAAAAGCTGGGTGGATAGTTGAGAGGCAAAACGTAGGACAGAGAAGGGAGCAAGGGATTCCACATGCGCAGGGCCAGCAAGAAAAGGTGAGAGGATGAGTGGAAAGATAAGAGGTAAAGATTAGATGGAAAAGATTAATGCAAGAGTAGCAGAATCAGTGAGAGTAGGTAAGATGCTTATGAAGAGAGGAGCGGTGAAGAGGAGACAATGCAGGGATGACGTGGATAGCAGAGAGGCTGAATCAGCAAGAGTAGGTAGTAGGCAGGGCAATAGATGAGGTGGATGTAAGTGAACCGAATCAGCGAACAAAGTAAGAGACTGGAGAAGAGATAAAAAATTATCTTTGAACCAGTATGTACTGCTAAGTCCATTGAGCCTTCAGCTGAAGTTTGCGATTCCCTATCGCATTATTTTCCATGTAAAACAAATCAGAAAATGGTCTTAGTTTTGAGACGTGTGTGTCATTCTTCACAAAGGGTTGTGATCTTGAACCATCCTAAATGTGTCTGCGGAATTTCAACCTATTCTCTGTGAACCCCTTTACTCCTTTCCATAAAAGTTTGCTCCCAGTGGTACCATTTCCTGCCGATGATCTGACAAGGGATCTAGGGGCATATTATCAAGGGGGTTTATCTCCGCTTTTTTGGCTTTAAAAGCCAAGAAAGCGGAGATAAAATTATCTCCCTATTACCTAGCTGCCGCTAACACCAGTTAGCGACAGCTAGTAGGAGATAGCAACCATCTTGGGCCCCACTTTGCATGTCAGTGATATTTATCACTAATGAGATGCAAAGTGGGAGTGCCAAGATGTTAGTGACTGAAAACAGTCGCTAACATCGCTATCTCCTATTACCAACTTTTGGAGATATTCGCGCTAAGCGGGAATATCTCCAAAAGCTAACACCTGCCCTGAGCAGTTCTTAGCCATGTTATCCAATGGGAGGTGGATAACATGGCTAAGAGCATTAGCTCGCTAATGCATGAATATCGCTGACTTTTCAGCGATATTCATGCTTTGCGGCGATTTTTACCGCATTTGCGTTAAACTTTGGTAATACCAAGGTTTATTTGCGGTAAAAATCGCCGCAGCGATGCGGTAAATTTTTGTCTCTAACCAAGCAATAGCGATAATTATCGCTATTGCTTGGTAATATGCCCCCTAGAGATCAGAGCCCCTGCCTTGATTTCACTTTGCAATATTGTGCTTTCCTTGTCACCAGTTCCTACCAATGTAAAAGACTAAAACAACTGGTCATTTTTCTGCTCAAAACATTCAGCTCTTTTCCCGCCGCTCGTGCCGCTGCAGCCCCGCACCACCAAACGCCCATTCGCGAGCCCCTGCCTCCCACCTCCCGCCTCCCAGCTGCTCCTGCCTCCCAGATCCCCCTAAGAGGGCGGCAGCTGCGCGGTGAGGAGAGCGACTCTTGACCTTGCCAGGTAGGTCGCTCCCCCCTCTTCAGCTCCACCACCGCTTCTGCCTTGCACCCTTGGTTGGTTCCTGCCTATCCCTAGGCGCTGTTCTCCTTTCCCCCATGCCCTCTGCACTCTTTTCCCGCCGCTGCTGCCCCTGCGGCCCCACCCCCCCACGCCCATTCACGAGCCCCTACCTCCCGCCTTCCACCTCCCAGCTGCTCCTCCCTCCCAGCTCCCCTTAAAATGGCGGCAGTTGCGCGGCCCCGCGCAGCGGACGCGCGCAGCGGGCGGGTCACTGGCGCACCGAAGGTGCGCCTAAGGCAAGCCCGCCTGCGCACGTCCGCGCCTGGATCGTGCCCAGCGTCAGAACCCCTGGACCACGCGAACGCCGCAACACCAGACTCCACTACGATGCCAGCAGTCTCCACGCACTCAACGCCGGCCGAAACCACACCTGCTTCTAGGCCACCCCGAAACGGACCCACAGACCCTTCTCTTGCCGCACCTGCAGCTTCACCTGCGACAGAACCGCCAAACCTCCAAGGACTGGACCCAACCACCTCCTCTTCATACTCCTCAACACCCGCTCTGCACGCCAACATGCCGTCGAGCTCTGGGATGTGCTCGACACCTCCGCCCCAGACGTGGCCTTCCTGACCGAGACCTGGTGAAACGACTCCTCGGCGCCCGACATCGCCATAGCCATCCCGGACAGCTACAAGATCACCCGCAGGGATTGCGCCAATGGAACCGGAGGAGGACTAGCCATCGTCCACAAGTCCACCCTCAAGGTCGCCACCCACGCAGACGACACCCTCAACACCGCGAACACCTGCACTTCCGGATCCACACCGACCCCAACACCACCCTCAGAGGAACACTCATCTACAGACCCCCCGGACCACGGGCTCAGATCAGCGACCCCATCGCTGACCTCGCCAGCACCCACGCACTCGCCTCCACAGACTACATCCTCCACGGGGACCTGACCTTCCATTTTGAGAACAACAATGACGCCAGCTCCGACACCCTGATCACCAACCCCGCCAACCTCAGCCTCAGACAACTCGTCACCGCACCCACCCTTGCCACCGGCCACACGCTGGACCCTGTCTTCTCCACAGGCACCCATATCGCCTTCAACCACACCACCGAACTCCACTGGACCAACCACCGCTGCATTCATTTCACCTTCAAGAAACCAACCATGCACCACCGCACCCAACAGCTGCCTCGCCGCTGCAGGAGCAAAGTCACCGAAAAATGGCTGATCACTACCCTCGCCCAGAACCCACCCACCGACCCCACCAACCCAGACGACGCAGCCCGCAACTTCAGACAGTAGATCGACGACTGCACCAACACCCTCGCCCCGCTCAAGAAACCCTCCAACAGCCATGCCAGCAAGAGAGCTACCTGGTTCACCGACGAGCTCCAAACGCGCTTGCCAGAAACTGAGAAAATTTATCTCCACGAACGCACACCGGACAACCACACAGCCCACAAGGACACCACCCGCAGACATCACCACCTCATCAGATTAGCCAGGAGATCCTCCTTCAAAGACCGCTTGGACAACAACGCACACGACAACAAAGAGCTCTTCAGCATCGTAAAGGAATTCTCCAACCCCAGCCCCAGCGCCAACGCCAACGACATCCCGCCCTCACAACAACTGTGCGACTCACTAGCCATCTTCTTCCACCACAAGATCGCTGACATCCACGACAGCTTCAACACCACGACTACGCCAGACTCCACCACCCCTGTGAACACCACCAGCGCCATCCACCTGACCTCCTGGTCCAATGTCAACAATGAAGAGACACGCGAGATCATGAACTCCATCCACTCAGGATCTCGGTCAGACCTGTGCAAACACCACGTATTCAACAAAGCAGACGCAGCCATCGCACCCCAACTACGGAAGGTCATCAACATCTCCTTCGAAACAGCGACATTCGGCTGGGAGCACGCCGAAATCAACGCCCTCCTCAAGAAGCCCAAGGCAGACCCTAAGGACCTCAAGAACTTCCGGCCTATCTCCCTGCTCCCGTTCGCAGCAAAGGTTATTGAGGTGTTGTAAATGAATCTCGGACCCTAGTGTAATTTTCACAATTCATCCCCTTATATAGGTATACTCTATCATATCCTTATATAGGCATAGAAATCACTACCCTATTTGGCCTAAGCCATACAGCCCAAATACGGCATGGCTACTTCCACTAAGTTCCGAGAATTAACAACAATTTCTTGGAAAAACCCGCCTTCAGCAGCTAGGGACTTCCCCCTGCTTGAATATTAAGTTCTCCAAGAACTCCTGGCGTTTTCCAAGAATTTAGTCTTTGAGTGACGATATTAAGTCCAAACATGCATCAAATTCGGCACCTTCATAGTATAAATATGCCTAGGTTTGCCCAGACAAACACACAGTGGTTTGGAGCAGATCGACTATCTACTTGCCCGACGCCCTGCAGCAGCAAGTACCGAAGGAAGCCGACCCTCCAGCTGATGTACTGAGAGACGCTGTCTTTTCTCTTGCCCTGAAATCCAGCTCCAGTGTTTCCAGCTTACTCTTTGCGGGTATCTGGGAAATCGAGTCCTGAGAGAGAGATTCAAGACCTCCTTCATTCTAAAACCAAGGTACGGAGCTGATTAGACCTCTTAGAGAATTCTTGGAATAGATTCCTGGCAGAGAACTACTAAACTTAGGCTACTCCTCACTTACTTCTTCCCTCGTACTAGACTTAGGTTAGGTACACCGGGGTAGGCGTATTTTAGAAGCACCAGTTGAGTACTTTTAGTCATTATTTATTACTGTATGTATTTTATTCATTTTATGCACTTTATGGCTTAGAAACCATATCATGTTTTTACAGTACTACTTTATAATACTGTTCGTATTATATGCATTGTACTTTATAACCAGTATTACGATTGTAGCAGTTCATTTCCAATGCTTGAGAAAGAAGACTGTTCAATAAATACTTTTTATTGAAAACGCCTGTCTCTCTATTTTCTCTGCATCTCTGGTGAAACGAAGCATGCGCGATTGACTGAATAAAAAGGTTATCTATTGTTTCTGCGACTCTAGAGATTTGATTTCTTATTCTTGGGAAACAAAGTTGTCATGTTTCTAGTGACCTCTGAGCTAGCTGGCACTCACTATTAAGTTTAATATATTCGGTAGAGACCTAGTAGACCTCAGTCCTACATCTAAACTACAGTATATATTATTCCAATGCGCGGAGCCTATTGGGAATATAGGAACTGCACTACAGAGGAATCGTCAACAGGCAAATGGCCCGCCACATGGAAGACAACAACATCTTGGACCCGTCCCACTCCAGATTCAGACGAAACCACAGCACCGAGACAGCCCACATCGCCACCTCAGCCCTCATCCTCCTGGACCTGTCAGCCGCCTTTGACACGGTCTGTCATCGCACTCTAAAGACACGCCTCCTAGAAGCCGAAATCCAAGAGAGGGCCCTTGACTGGACCACGTCCATCCTCTCCGGCAGAACCCAGAGCGTCCGCCTCCCACCCTTCTTATCCGAAGCCACCGACATCATCGGCGGCGTCCCCGAGGGCTCATCCCTCAGCCTGACGCTGTTCAACATCTACATGGCCCCCCTCGCACAAGTAGCCCGCCATTACGACCTCAACATCATCTCCTACGCCGACGACACCCAGCTCATCCTCTTCCTCACCAAGGACCCACACAGCGCCAAAACCAAACTCCACGAGGGAATAAAGGCCGTCACCGACTGGATGAGGAGCAACCGTCTGAAGCTGAACTCGGACAAGACGGAGGTACTCATCCTCGGACCCACCCCCTCAGCCTAGGACGACTCCTGGTGGCTGACCACACTGGGAACAGCACCAACACCCACCGACCATGCACGCAACCTAGGATTCATCCTCGACTGCTCCCTCTCCATGGCTAAGCAGGTCAGCGCCGACTCCTCCTGCTACAACACCCTCCGCATGCTCCGCAGGATCTACAAGTGGATTCCGACCGAAACAAGAAGAACAGTGACACAGGCCCTCGTTTGCAGCAGATTGGACTACGTCAACGCACTCTACGCAGGAATCCCAGCCAAACACCTACGACAACTACAACGCATCCAAAACGCCTCCGCCCGACTGATCGTCAATGTCCCCCGCCGCAGCCACATCACCTCACACCTGAGAGATCACCTTCAAGCTTCTCAGCCACGCACACAAAGCTCTCCACAACGCCGGACCAGCCTACCTTAACAGCAGACTCAGCTTCTACACCCCCACCCGCCAGCTTCGCTCCGCCAGCCTCACCCTCGCCGCAGTTCCCCAGATCCAACGAACGACCTCCAGCGGCAGATCCTTCTCCTACCTCGCCGCCAAGACCTGGAACACCCTCCCTACCCACATACGGCAGACCCAAGACCTACTCGCCTTCAGAAGACTCCTCAAGACCTGGCTCTTCAAGCAGTAGCAGCACCCTCCCCCCCCTCTCCCCTCAGCGCCTTGAGACCCTCACGGGTAAGTAGCACGCTCTACAAGTACTCTGATTGATTGATTGATTGATTGATTGAAGCGCTGGACAAGCCTTTGAGAGTCCAGTCCATTGTGAAAAGGATTTCCTCAAACCCTCCTCTGGTTTCTGAAGACAGGGTACCCAAGCCCCTCGAGAGATTTGAATCACAGCCTTTTCAAGCCCTATTACTCTATTTGCCTTCAGAAATACGTAGTTGGAGCCAGTAGTGAGTATGCTTATAGTCACATCATCAGGGATGTGACCAACTTAGATAAGGGGATTCCACTGAAAAAACAGGTTCATTGAACAGTAGTTGTGAATGACGCGTTACTGCATTGGAACATTTTGATAAAAGAAAGCACGTAACTAATGCCCAAACAAAAGTTTGTAGAGCAAAATTTCAACAAGTGGGTAGAAACCAAGCCAATCTCTCGGTGCTGCTTCTTAAAGCTTTTTTCTGGTGATCACCTAAGGTCTAATGACAGCAAAAAAAAGTTTATTTGACCGAGTATAAAGCACTTTTGAACATTTTGGAACAACTTGTTTTGCACTGCAACTGAAAATTGCAATCTTTGTTTGTTCCATTTTGTGACATAGAAGAAACTTTGTAGCCTGTTTACCCACTTGCATCTCTTCTGTCATCACCACAGATATTTCAGTGGGTATTTTGTACGTAAGAATCTCGAGGGAAAAAAGATTTATACCAAAGTGTTGTAGTCTAAATATCGACCACAAACTACTTTAAAGGTAAGTATGTATAGATACATATAGGTTTAGTGTACTTGTAAGAGTACCATAGTGTAGGTTTACTATACTCAGCTATACATATTAGCTTGTATCGATGTTTAGGATATACAAGTTTTGTATCAGAATATTTTTTCCTGTCTATCTGGGGGATTTATAAAGCACAACAGCTAAGTATTGCGTGTTCCTGGCGCTGGCTGTAAGACTGATGCAGATTGTCTTTGATATTAGAAAGCGAGCCCACAGAGACAAGTTTTAATAAGACGCTTGAAGGCCCTCGAAATTTAACTTCACACATGTACTTTGAAGACATGTCATCAATGTACATACATGTTTTGTAAAGTACGCCTGGACTTAGCTGTATGTGCTAAACTGCACAGAATTTTTAACTCGATCTTTATGTCACATGATTTTGTATAACAATATATTACCCAGGATATTATGGTAGAAAACTTGCTTAGGGTTATTTCTGATCTTAACCCCAAAAACATAAAGTGGGTGGAAGAGGAGGGATTCAAGGCTAAATATTGAAATAATTCTCGTTTGTTATCAGTTAAGAACAAATCTGACTTTTCACACCCGAAGCCTTTATATTTTTCTGCCTGTAAACAATGTCTGGCCTGCCGTGTCATAGTTCCCTTTTACATGAAGGCTAAATGTAGGATCACGAGAGTCCTATTTTACTCAACCATACACCATTTTGTGATGTGAAGAGCAGGTAGGCGTGTCGGCTAAATGTTTTTACGGGAGTCTTCATCTTGAAAACGAGTAGGTCACGGTTAAGAGGTTTTACTTACCGCCCCTGTTACTCATTATTTAACCTCCCAGTGAGCGAAATGACATTAAGGCCCTCAGAGTGCAACCCAGCCGTGAGAATTTGTGCCAGTGACGTCGATTTATCACTCGATTCCTTGTGGAAAACATCCCTGAGAAATCCCTACTGTCAGATGCGAAGAAAAATGTCAGTACAGGATCTAACGTTGGGGAGTATACTGGACAAATCTGTAGCAGTATGCATTCTTTGAAAATTCATTTCAAGTTTAGCTGTTCTTGCACCACAATTAATAGAATGCTATTCACCTAAAATCTAACTATTATGCATTGAATTATTGGTTCTGCATACTTCTCCCTGTTCACCCTTCATAGCAAGTTGCAAATGAGGCAGAGGGGAGATACAAGCTATATGAGGTTTAAATTATATAAGTAATGTTCACTGCTGACATTCATTGTAAATTCCAGGTGTTCTGTGTTTCTTACATACGAATTCAGATTAACTTAGTAAGAATGCTAGAGAAACACCAACTGTTTTGTAGCTGGTCACAGTGCCGTGGTATTTGATAATGGCAAACGAGCACTGTCAAAGCCAATAGGTTTGATATTGTCTGCTATGCGGCTTATCATACAAACGTCAAACCCATTGTACTGAAGTCTGTCTGTGAATATCTGAAAAGCGGATGTTTTAGCATTTTTTTTTGCAGCATTCGTTTAACGAGCTATTGTCAGTGCTCACTTCCAAGTGCTGCGTGGCTGCACTCTGGCTGATTTTAGATGTAAAACAGTCAATTAGGCTTTCCAATGGAGGAGGAAGGATGCACTCAAAAAGTACTAAGGGGCAGATTTATGTTAACTGGCCCATCCCCAGAAAGCCAAGAAAGCGGAGATAGAATTATCTCCCTATTACCTAGCTGCCGCTAACACCAGTTAGCGACAGCTAGTAGGAGATAGCGACCATCTTGGGCCCCACTTTACATGTCAGTGATATTTATCACTAATGAGATGCAAAGTGGGCGTGCCAAGATGTTAGAGACTGAAAACAGTCGCTAACATCGCTATCTCCTATTACCAACTTTTGGAGATATTCGCGCTAAGCGGGAATATCTCCAAAAGCTAACACCTGCCCTGAGCAGTTCTTAGCCATGTTATCCAATGGGAGGTGGATAACATGGCTAAGAGCATTAGCTCGCTAATGCATGAATATCGCTGACTTTTCAGCGATATTCATGCTTTGCGGCGATTTTTACCGCATTTGCGTTAAACCTTGATAATACCAAGGTTTATTTGCGGTAAAAATCGCTGCAGCGCTGCGGTAAATTTTTGTCTCTAACCAAGCAATAGCGATAATTATTGCTATTGCTTGGTAATATGCCCCTATGTTATTCATTTCGTATCCATCTGCTGGGTATCTCCTTTATTTCTGAAAATGGATAGAAAATTAAAGATTTGTACGCTTAATATCTGTGGGCTCAATGACTCTAAGAAAAGGGATGTATTAGCTAAAATTGTTCAGCTATGATGTATCGATATATTATGTCTGCAAGAAACTCATATTGCATGGGCTAAGAAGGGATGTTTGAAAAATTTAGGGTTAGAATTGGTTGCTTGCTCTAAACAAACAGGGGTTAAGAGAGGGGTAGCTATTCTCATGAAACGGGCCTTGGTTTATGCATAAAGCTTTTGGAAGACAAATGGGGTCGGTGGGCAATTAGCAAATTTAAGATTGGTCAGTATAGATTCACGTTGTGTACGTATATGGTCCAAATCTGGATGATTCTGAGCTCATGACATTTTTAAACATTAAACTGGCCCAATGGCCCCAACCAGTGGTTATGTGCGGCGATTTGAATATTCATCTGGAGGCTAATTTGGATATAAGAAAAAACATGTTGTATACTGGTAGAAAGCAGCAGATATTTACAGCTTTACGGGAGCTAATTTTAGATCATGGGCTCTATGATGTTTGGAACTCAATACATGCAGATGAGCCAAGTTTTACTTTTTTTTCGGCCCGCATAGTAAATTTGTTCGTTTCGATTATTTTTTTATTTTGTCGCAGTTTATAGGAAAGGTTAATTTAGAGTTCTTGCCCAAACTCATATCTGACCATAACCCCTTAATACTTGATCTTATGCTGGGCTCACAGATAGATGAGGGAAACCGGGCATGGTCTTTTGAAAGAAATGTATTACTGGATGAAGATTACTGTCAATTTATGGTCAAGGTGATACAGGAGTTTTTTTAATTTAATAAAGGAACCACTTCGAATAAGATAGTTTGGGATGCCTTTAAATCAATAGTTAGGGGAGCAACCCTTAGTTTTTCGAATGCACGACGTAAAAAAAATATGGGCTAAACACAGAAACAACCTCAAAATAGTTACATTTGCGGAGCGTAAATTAGCCGACGTGATTAGACTTGGCCAAGATGCAGCTGCGGCTCAAAGAGACCTTACCATTAAAATGGCTACAGCGTATTCTAATATCGCTAATCAAATTAAGTTAAAATACATACAACATAAGGAAGAATCGTATGAATTTAGTGAAAAAAACAGTAGAATCTTGGCTAAAAGATTAAGGCAGAAAGCAGTTTTTAATAAGATCTCCAAGATTTCTGATACAAATGGTGTGCTGCAGGAAACTAAAGAGGGCGTTCTAGAAGCCTTTCAAAGGTTTTATCAATTCCTATATAGTACAACGGCGGATGAGGCATTAGGCTATGGAGAAGGGGAATACTTGAAAGATTTAGAGACCCTGGAGCTCACGGATATACAAAAAACACTGTTGTCCGCACCTATAGCCTGGGAAGAACTAGAGGCTGCTTTATTAGACTTAGCCCTCAGTAAGGCTTTGGGGCCCGATAGCATCCCACTTGAATTTTATTGCACTTTCAGAAAGATACTTAAAAAAGAGCTTATAGAAGTTTGTCAACAATCTTTTTCAGGCAATCCCCCAGACTCATGGTCAGAAGCAATCATAGTAATTTTTAAGAAAAAAGGCAAGAAGGATACCGACATGGGGTCTTATAGACCGATTTCTTTTCTCAACGCAGATAGTAAGATCTACTCAAAGATAATAGCCAATAGGTTAAATGATCTCATGCCCAGCTTAGTTTTTAAAAGACAGCATGGGTTTATTAAGAACCGAGACACAACAGATCATGTCAAAAGAATTATTTCCATGCTGGACTGGTCACAAGCTACTAATTCCCCTGTTGCGGTAGCCCTGTTAGATGCGAAAAAAAACATTTGACAGGGTTTCCTGGAGGTTCTTATGGTCAGTCCTAGCTTGGAAGGGATTCCCCGTGGAATTTATTAAGGCAATACAGGCATTGTATATTCAACCAAAAGCCTCAATCCGCATCTCGGGTAAACTTTCGGGAAACATAGCAATAACAAGGGGGACGAGACAAGGCTGTCCTTGCTCCTCCTTGTTATTTGCTTTGTACATTGAGCCCTTTTTAAATAGCCTAGAAAATAATGTCGGAATTGAACCGGTTTTGATACATAACATAGCGTACAAGGTATTTGCATATGCAGATGACATTGCAATTGCAACGTCAGACATTAAGACTGCCCTTCCTAAGATCGTAGATGCAGCTGATAAATTTGGGGGGCATTCAGGTTATAAATTAAATGTCACTAAGACACAGTTACCTCATTCAGAAGCAGGCCGCCCAAATGATATGAATTTTGAGTTGGAAGTCATATATCTGGGCATTAAAATGTCAGCGAAAGTAGAAGATATTGTTCGGCTAAATCTCGATCCAATTATAGTTTCAGTAAACAAGACGTTAGAAAGGCTGAACAATCTTCATCTATCTTTATATGGGCGCAGTAATGTTTTAAAAATGCTTATTTTTCCTACATTTCTGTATTTATATCGTACGATTCCCTTACTCTTTCCAACATCTTTTTTTCCCCCAATCGATAGAATGTGCTCTAGGGGCCTCATTTATGGGGCAGTGAGTCACTTTTACGCCACCGGTGCGTCACTTTTTGTGGCGCACCAGCAGCGTAAAAAATGTGCCTTGTTGCACCATATTTACAAAGAGACGCATCTAGGAAATGCGTCACTTTGTAAACCCCTGCGCCTCATTATACCTGCGCCAGGTATAATGTATACAAGGGGGGCCGTTTTGACTAAGAAATGGTCATGGAAGTGATGCAGTGAAATCTATAAGATTTCACTGCGCCACTTCTAGGACACAAATTCATCAATTTCTTACGCCTGCCTCACAGCAGACGTAAGATTGACGCAGGCCCTTTCACATGTGGCTTGTCCCATGTGAAAGGACACGTTGCTGGAGTTGCGTCACTTTTGTGACACACTCCAGCAATGTGTCACTTTTGCGCCATACAGATAAGTCTGAAATACTGACGTATCTGTAACTCCTTGCGCAATGATGCGTCATTCTGTAAATATGACGCATCATTGGTGTCGCAAGGAGGGCGCAATGAAAAGTGACGCATCGCTGTTCTCACGCAGCGATGCGTCACTTTTCATAAATGAGGTCCTAGGTTTCTTTGGAGTTACCGTAGTTCTGGGAGAGCCATGAAATGGAGTACATTACCTAGAGCCAGAGGAGGGTGGGGGATACCTAATTTTCATTTATATTATTGGACAGCTCTCTTGCAACATATGGGCGTTTTGCTTCTACAGGACAATATAACTGAAGAATGAGTTAGCCCATTAATATACAAGATGGTACTGGGCGAAGAGGCCAGACAATGTCTAGTGCGTATAATTGAGCCGAGTTACTATAAAAAGACAAAATGTAAAATCATTTTGACTGTTTTTGAAATTTGGAGAAAAATAAAAAAGAGAATTGGCCTGCATTCAAACTTAAATTTCTATACTCCGGTAAACAATTGTCTTCTATTACCAGAAGTCTTCAGAGATCAGGTGATGGTCATATGGCACTGAGCAGGTATACGCCAATTGGGAGAGTTATTTCAAGGGAATCAGATAGCCTTGTTTCTTTTTCTGCAACAGAAGTATAATTTAGCTCGAAGAGAATTCTTTAAATATCTTCAGTTACGCAGCTTCATGGAGCAGAAAATAACTCAAAATCAAATCACATTTAACAGGGTCAAGGTCCTAGAAGCAATTTGACTAAGACTGAGAATCTACCAATTAATGGTTATGGAGAAGTGTGGCTCAGGGGTTAGAGGCGGCAGACCCGGAAGCTGAGATTGGCCCTGGACCAGGGTTCAATTCCCTGCCTCGGCGGGTCTTGGGCTAAAAAATTCCAGGGTCTCGATAATTCTCGCTCCGGTGCCTTCTCGACTCACGGGTTCACACTCTGCGACTCTGGGAAATAGCTTGCTTAATCTCCACAACGGCCCCTCGCGGTGGGATGCCTGGCTTTCACCTTGTGGATACCCTGCTGGGGTTATCTCACAGGGGAATACCAGGACGGGTTCCCTAAGCAAGCGCTTAGATACCGACCTTGGTCAGTGATTTGCGCTATATAAATACATGTACATTTACATTTAAAAATCTAGGGGATGATCTGTCGGCCTGGGAGGACAAATGGCAAAGTAAATTGGGGGTGGACAAAATAGATATGGATAGAATAATTGAATTATCCACAAAAGTTTTATTTAGTGGCCCGTTAAGGAGCCAACATTACATGTCCATATTTGATTTATATTATACCCCCGCAAAATGAGCAAAGTGGAATTCTATAAGAGGGAATAAATGCAATCGGTGTGGGTGCTGCTCATATGTTTTTTTAGTGTCCTAAACTCAATCAATTTATCAAGGATGTTGAATATTTTTTTAATTTCAGTTTAGGTATCCGGTTGCAACTGTCTGCAGAACTGGTTATCCTGGGTCAACAAGAAAATATAGACAGACCTCGGTCCGAAGCTGAGGAAGGGTTTATATTTATTTGTATGTCAATTTTTCGATTATGTATTACAACTCAATGGCTTGATATAGATCCACCTGTTTTTAACAATTGGCAATCTAGTTTACTATCTATATATCATTTGGAGACTGCGGTATATAAATCAAAAGGCAGAACAAGAAAGCTAATGGGTCAGCAACTGTGGTCTCCTTTGTCAAAATGGATATGAATTCATGAATTTATGATTTATTGTATTTAAATGGCATTACGTTGTAATAAGAGATTTGGTAATGGGATATAATTTGACTCCAATATGATGGATTGATTTTTTGGCTGTCTGCTGACATAAATATAAATAAAGAAATAAAATTAAAAAAACATTTTAAAAAGCTTATATCGTGATGAGAGAAAGCACAGAAATTTCACACAAGGGTCAAAATAGGTATAGTACAGATGAAACCATGTGAAATTCAAAGAAACAGTGATTCCAGCTTTGAACAAGTCTTGAATGCAAGGGCCAGGCAACAGAGAAGATGTCAGTGACCCCTAGATAGAAAACGGCCAGAAAAGTAACATAATAGAAAGTGCGAGAGTACAGAAGCACCAACCAAGATGTGCACCTATAAACCGTGTGTAGAAACCGCATATTATATGTGTATGAAATATTGTACATCCAACCTAAATAGGTGGTACTGTAGTCGGTCTAGTCCAGTTTCCTCTAACAGTCCCTCATGATAATATGCTCAGAGACATCCAAAGTTCCAAATTAATCTTTCATCATGAGAAACTGGGAACCTCAAATATCTGGAGTATTACAATAAACAATAGTAATAATGAGGATAGAGAAAAACAATACTGATCTTGGAAAATGAGACAAATTGAAAGAGTAATATAGTTCTCACTATCAGTAACACAAGAGCAGCATCCACTGATCACTGAAGAAAGTATACAAATGAAGTCCCTCTAGCAGTAAACCAATTTGGAATAGAATTAAAAATGTATTTCCAAACCGCACTATCACTGCTGTAATGGTAGAGTCTGTATTTAAGTTACTATAGTCTAGAACTCTGTAAAAATTGCTAATCCCCCAATGTAAACAACCAATAGATCAGAAAGCAAAAGAGGCAAGTGAAAAGAAATAATAACTAACAAATAAAAAACATGTGAAATACCATCTCAAGAGCATGCCAATAGATAAAACATAAGAACAAGCATGCCAAAGGTCAGTGGTGTCAACAAAATATTTAGCAGCCGCATACCCAGACTAGTTAAACGCACAAGATGGAGTCCATGATAAGCTCCTGCACTGAAACAGTAAAAGACATGTGATAAGGATATCAGTAAAATTTGGATGTAACTTGTGACCAAGTAATCCCTTAATAAGACCCCTAGAGAAAGGGTGTCTGCTAGATCCTCTTATATGGTGTCCTTGTTATTGGCAATAAGAGCTCAAATCTTCTGAATACTTAAATACTGAGCCCCTGTAATGATCGCTAAAATGTCTGACCGTACTGGTCGCTAAAGTATCTAACGAGTTGCTTAATGGAGATATCCTAAAGCGGCATAACTAACAACAATGAGAGCTCAAATGTTTAAAGGCTAAGCCCCCGTACCGGTCACTTAGGTATCTGATGAGATGTTTAGCAGTATCATGAGAAAATATAAGCGCTCATGTTATTCAAGGTGAATGCACACTAAAAGCCCCCATTACCAGGTCGCTTAAGAGTCTGCGAGACGCCTGCGTCAAGAGATTCTATGTTGCATCAAAACGTCTACAAATAAAAATCGCAAAACACCCACTTCTAGAAAGAAGACCCCAACCAACGTGCCACGTCCTGAAATTCCAAAAGTGTGTGAGTTTGTCCAGCGAAAAGAGAGGTCCACTGTAACAGTCTTAATAGAAGGTGGTCATGTGTGGAGAGTGAAGAGGGTGAAACCTGGCTGTGAGTGTTAGTGTTAGATAAATACACGGGCACCATTTTGAAATGTTTCCTTATCCTATCTTGCTAGGCACAAAAGCCATAGAAAATTGAAATTATATTTAAGAGGATGAAACTAAGTGAATGATGCACTGAAGAAAGTGAATAGAAAGGAAAATGTACCTAAAGTCACAAATACAAAATTCAACTTGCTGTCATGATTATCACAAATAGGGACATATTGTTATCCATATGCATAGATGATGTAAGCTTACAAACAGTAATTGCCTCATGGTACATGTTATCAAAATAGAAATAGTATGCACAATAGTTCAGCATGTAGATGTTACAGATCATGGCCGTAGTTACAGATGTGCATTACAATGCGAGCAATCAAAAGTAATTACATCACGGTACATGTTGTCAGATTAATGTACTGTAAGTACAGATGTATATGCATGTTAATGTTCTCACTCCACAACCCTTATTCGGAGCTTAGTATACGTGCTCCTTAATCATTTTCAAATGTATTACATCATGGTACATGTTGGCAGCTGCAAATGGTATGCGCCTAAGTTACGCATAATTTACATTTTCTCGCTCCACCATCTTATATAAGGAGCCCTGTATATGCGCTTCAAATACTGTCAACTATGTTATTAACACAAATACATACTGTTGTTATCTGTGTGTATTATACTGTGAGTTCACAGACAGTAATTACAAAACAGTACACGTTAGTCAGTTGGAAATTATATTTACATTGGTATGGCTTATTATTTTTGTCATTACACGACCCTTCTGAGGAGCCTTGTGTACCTTGTGTATACAGTCAGATGTTAACCTTAGTAGCTAGTGGCATGTTTCTAGCTTGCCTTAAAGACTCAGACCGTAACATACTAAGACCTAGACACATCACAACACCATCAACACATTTGACAGTTTGCCAAATCAGAGTCATGTCAAAGATTAACAATCGTTGATTTATTCAGTCAGTTAGAAAAACGTGTAGCTCCATGTCAGTATTGAGGCCCATATCCAAAGTCCTCAATTTAGGCAGCCATTTTGTTTCTACTTTTCTCAAAGCCAATGTCCTGTTACCCCCCCTCTGGGATTCTCCTTAGCTAGCTTAATGCCATGACATTTTAGACGGATCAACTCTGATTTAAAATGTACAGAATTGAAATGTACCACAATAATATAGTTCGGATTCCCATTTCTGATTGCCCTAATGTGTTCTTGTATTCGCTCTTTCAGTGGTCTAATCGTGCTGCCCACGTAAAATAGGCCACAATGCCAGATGATGCAGTGGACCACAAATTTGGTGTTGCAGTTGATGAAGTGTTGCATATGATGAACCTGTGTAGTGTTATATCGGAAGGTTATGGTTTTGTCAGCAGCATATTGGCATACATTGCAAAAAGTACATCTGAAAAATCCTCTCAGTCTTTTTAGGAGCCAAGTCGTGCCTTCAAATGATGTAACAGGTGAGTTGTAGCTTGGACATAAAAAGGTTTTTGAGAGTTATTCCACTGCTGTAAGTGATGTTGGGTTTCCCTGTAATGCATTTAGATAGACCCCGATCCAGAGTTAGGTGGTGCCAGTGTCTCCACAGTATCTTGTAAAGATCCTCACTGGGTGTTTAAGTCCAATATCAGTGCCAGTGATTGGCATGATTTATTGGAAGTCAAATGTTTGGCCAGGTCTAAGACCTCTTTCTCGTAGCCCCTAGTTGTAAAGCGGGCTCTCAGATGTTGTAATTCCTTCATAAAGATAGTATCATTACTATAATTATGTCTTAGACATGTCAGGGATGGGCGCTACTCGCCTGTAAAATGGAGTTGCATGCAGTCGGTTTGCGATATAGCCATGAGACAATCCTGTTGTCCTCTAAGTAGAGGGTCACATCCAAAAAGTCAATGTCAGTGACACTCAATTGATGTGAGAATCTCAGATTATACAAGTTATTGTTAAGATGAGTCAGACACTTCTCAAGTGTTTGTGTACCTCCATTCCAAATCATGAATATATTGTTAATGTATCTTCCCCAATATATGATATGTTCTGTGATGTTGGGCGGGCAAGTAGCCCAAATGTGTTGTTGTTCAAAGTAGCCCATGTAGATGTTCGCATAAGAAGGCGACAATGTAGAACGCATTGCAACCCCGGATGCCGGTCTAAACCAGGTGCCACTATGTAGAAAGAAATTGTTTTCCAGGTTTAGATGTGTCAAATCTAGGATCGTTTGAGTATGTTGGCAAAAACTTCTACGGTAGTAATGTAAATGGGAGCGCACCTCAAATCAGTTTACAAGCAGATCGATCATCAAATGGCATTCTTGATGTAAGAAATAGTTAACAGATCACAAAACAACAAATTCAATGTGGTGCCACTAGGGATATATTGCACCCTACTACCTGGATGCTGAAATATACAGATTCTGCAAAGCATTCACTGTGATAGACAATTTAGTTATACTAATATCCCGGCACTCAGAAGTGTCATCTCCTATTCATGGTCAGTCATAAACAATTGCACCATTTATGCTAATAATATCACCGGCCACAAACAGATTTGAGTTAAAAAAAACAGTGAGTATTTAATTCAAACAATCATGTAGAGCATCAAAGTTTATAATATGGGATCAGATGAGGAAAATTTTTTCTTAAAATTGTATGACATTCAAAAGAGTTTGATTGGTGATTATGCCCTCATTATCTTGATCCTGAGTACACAACAGCCGACACGTGTTTCGTCACACCAAGTGACTTCCTCAAGGCTTTTTCCCAAGTTGAAGGGCACAAGAAGCTACACAGTAATATGATTCCTGAAGTCTTCCACTGTGGACGGTATCGACCAGGGAATTAATCAAAGAACAAAGTACATCTATTTCTTGTTGCAAGTAATCAAGCAAAAGAGCCGCCTGAGCAAATAATTCTGCTCGATGTGTAATGCGACCAAAGTCTGTAATGTTACAATAGGTGTCTACGAATAGGTCATATGAAGTCAGTATCTAGTCCACAATGTCCTCATCAGTACCATACTACTGATGGTTTTCTAAGGCTTCAAAATAATTATCCTGCTATTTTATTGCCATTAAAACAGTCTGTATGCATCAGGTTGGCTGTGATAGACCCCTCGAGTAATCTCTGTCTTCGAGCCGACAACTCCAACTCGGCTCTGTGCGTCCGTTGTAGGATTCACGTATGTTGGGATACTCTGGTGAAAATGAAAGCAGTCAAAGCTTGCATGCCTTTGTCAAGAGGGATACTTGTGTAAAGTGCATTCACATCTAAGGTAACAAATGTGAAATCATCTGATCACTCCAGATCATCTAGTTTATTAGGAAGATCTTTCATGTGTGTAATGTATGACGACACGTTTTGCACTATGGGTTGTAAAAAGATGTTGATATATTCAGAAATATGTTCAGTAGGCAATCCGATACCTGAAATGATAGGTCTGCCCCGAGGGAAGGCACTTTTCTTATATATCTTGGGTAAAATGTACATACATGGAGCTCTAGGTAAAGGATTGAACATGTACCTGTTGTCAACATCCCTCAATAGGCAAATGTCCCCCAAGTGACCAAGTCTTTGACCAATAAATATAGACACTTCCTTTAAGGGATTGTGCTGCAGCTTAATGTAGGCGCTGCTATCTGATAGTTGACTGTCAATTTCTTTGATGTAATCACCATTATCCATCAGTACTATGTTGCCCCCCTTGTCTGCTTCTTTGATTGTGATGTTGGGAATGTTAGATAATTTGTGTAAAGCTGTATCTTCACTCTTGGTGACATTGTCCCTAATAATTCCTCATCTTTTTGATAACCTGTCTTCAAACCAATATAGGTCATGGGTGACTGCTTTGTAAAAATGAGTCTATCAGATTGTCTGGTGGTAGTGTAGGGACAAATGTGGATCTGGGCTCAGTCCACTGTCAATGTTTAAATTAGAAGCTATCTCCAAGTCCTCTTGTAACAATAGTAGGGGCAGGTCCAGCACTTTCATCTAATGTTTATAGGGCCCGAATCACAGAACTAACTTAGGACAAAATCGTAAACGTACTACTTTTGGTTTTCACAGAAGGCATCTAGTAGTCTTAAGTTAGGATTTTGTCTTAAATTATGATTTTGTCCTAAATTAGGATTTTAACTTAAATTATGATTTTGTATTAAATTAGGATTTTGTCCTAAAGTAAGATTTTGTCTTAAATTATGATTTTGACTTAAGTTAGGATTTTGTTTTAAATTAGGATTTTGTCTTAATTTAAAGTTACGTTTAACTTAAGTTTGTCTTCAGTTTAATTTAAGACGAAATCCTAACTTAAGACAAAATCCTAAATCAGGACAAAATCCTAATTTAAGACAAAATCCTACTTTAAGTAAAAATCCTAATTTAAGACAAAATCCTAACTTAGGACAAAATCCTAATTTAAGACAACATCCTAATTTAAGACAAAATCCTAATTTAAGACTACTAAAGGCCTTCTGTGAATACCAAAAGTAGTAAGTTTAGGATTTTGTCGTAAGTTAGTTCTGTGAATCGGCCCCAATAAGACTTGCAGATCTTGTATATCTTTAATGGTTTTGTTACATGCAGATACAGAGAAAACTGGAATCAGATTATGCTTTTGTTTGTCTTCAAAAAATGTCTTAAGTTTTAAACAGCGTAGAAATTTAAACAGGTTAATATGAATCAGGGTGAAATTGGGTTTTGATGTAGGACAAAAACTAAAAAGCTTTCCGTAATACATTGGTTTCCACTGTGGACAGCTTGTACTGAGACAAGTTAACAATGGAGACATCCTTAGACACAGTGTCATCATTAGGGTGGGGGATATAAATCACATTTGATGGCTTAGTTGGGCCCACTCTTAGTTCTTTTGGTTGCGTGAAGCTGATCTTGTTGTCGCTCCCTCCCATTGGTTGGTATTTGTTCTTATGTCTGCCCGTTCTAGTTTTTTTTATATTTGAATTGGGTTTGTTGAAATATGACCTGGTCTCCTTCCTGTTCCACTAAAAAAGAGGATGCCATTGTGTTGGTGGTGGTACCTGTTGCAAGAGAAGCTGTTTATTTTATCTCACTCAGGTCACTAGCCACACATGATACATTAGGCTCACTAGCTGAGGTGGAGGTGGTAGGGGTCTTGTCACTTATAGTAACCTGAATTTGCAGTGGTTTGAAGCAATTGAATTTCTTGGCAAATGTAAAGATCCTGCCACTTCGTAGTCATTTTTATCCTCCTTAAGTTGTCTAATTTTTTTGTCTCTTATATAGGTTTGATGTGCACTAAGTACCTCTTTCTAGATTTTATAATTCTTGTCTGTGGTCTCTGTCAAATTAAGGGATGTAATTTCTTCCTCTCACTGCCTTAATTAGGTTGGCTATCTGGTCCATTACAAGGCTGCTAAATATTTCATTGATACCACTGACTTTTGGTATGCTCGTTCTCATGTTTTATCTGTTGGCATGCTCTTGAGATGGTATTTCATGGGTGTATTTATTAGTTATTAATTCTTTTCACGGGCCTCTTTTGCTTTCTGATCTATTGGTTATTTGAATTGGGGCAATAGCAACTTTTACTGAGTCCTAGACTATAGTAACTTAAATACAGACTCTACCATTACAGCACTGATAGTGCGGTTTGGAAATAGATTTTTCATTCTATTCCAGATTGGTTTACTGCTAGAGGGACTTCCTTTGTATACTTTCTTCAGTGATAAGTGAATGCTGCTCTTGTGTTACTGATAGTGAGTACTATGTCACTCTTTCAATTGGTCTGAAGGAATATAAAACCGATATTGTGTAATGTTGACCTAATGTATCCAATATATTAACACGCTACTTTAGGGGGACCCCTTGTAAATACACTCGAATCATGTATACATTAAGAATCGGGCCTTGACCGAATAAACGCCATCTTGGTTTCGTTTCTCGGTCTCTGCCTTGCTAGTTAGGAAAATACGTGACCTGCTACTGTGTAAAAAGTCTAAGGGGTTGGTCTGTGCTATGAATGGACCCTTGTTTCTAAACTAAGAAATCCAAGGTCACATCTGTCTTTCTTCTCAGATGAGCACATTCTTGCAGGCGCTGTGCCTGTACTCCCGTGCTCCTGAACGAAAGGGAGGCACCTTCACTGACCTACCCCCGGAATAGTTTGAGCTGAGTTTTGAAGCAATAAGTAGTGCCTTATATGGGTTTTCCTGTTGGTTGCACAAGAAGTGGTACTTTTCCGTGTACGGGGTTTTCATGAGGTATGCCGAAAGTATATATGCACTGTTTAGAATGTAATCCAGCAGTCTCCTCGACGCACCTGTGAGGATGAGGACGAGAGAGAGGCTCCCCTATATAGGGCACTTTTGCAAAATAAATGATTGAATCTTCTCCATTGCCGATTGACTTATTATTGGTAAATAAGGTAAATGGGCTATTGGTAAGCATAGCTCTATGGTATATATTTTGAGTAGTTCAGTTGGCGACTCCGCCGGGACTCCACGATAGGGCCGTCCTCTCCTGTAAACAGGAGTAGAGGGACAGGGAGGGGTTCTGGTCGAGTGGGTGGATTGAAAAAGGATCCTAATTAAGAAACCAGTTTGTGGTAAGAAAAAGAAATTCCACTCTCGAGCCCAGTGACCTTCCCAGCTGCTAAATGACCCTTCGCCGGAGTCCTTCGGGCTTAACCCGGAACAACTGACCGTGTTGGTCTATAAAGGAGTCGGCAGTGGAGAACTCGCAATCAGACCTGAGTGCACCAGGCGAGTGAATCATATTGAATTACTTTTGACGTCTTTGGAATAAGCACTCTAGAGGAGTGGCTTTTGAAAACAGTGAACTGTATTTGGAATTTGGTGGTTAGTGAACCACCGGGAATCTGGGGGTCTGACGTGGCAGTGGAGTGACTGCACGGGCAGATGCCCCACGGACTTGTTTGGTGATTATTTGACATTCATATACTAGGAGTACAGAGGGATTTACAGGACTAGGTCGCCCTCCACTCAAGCAATCAAAAAAACACCGTGACCTAGTCCGCAAGGCAATCGTTTTATGTATATCTGTGGGTATACGTGGATATGTCTAAAGATCATTCCAACACACCTTTGAGTTTAACAATAGGTGTCTTACTCCAGATACTTGCCAATAAGTCATAAAAGTAGCCAATCTCTGATACATCTAACTTTAGACAACACAGGACATACATTCACAAGAGAGACGACACATGAAAAAATGTGTGAGTAGCTAGAAGACACCTCACGGGCGCACCACCATTGGGGCCCCTGGTTGGTACTCACCAGGGTGGCCCTGTTCTCATCATTGGTATCAACTAGCTTAACGTAAACGTGACCGACTCCCAAAAGAAAAAGACAGTGAATGGTGCAGTGTACACAAACTTATATGTGACAAGGACTAACAACGTTCAACATATAACAAAACAAATACTAAGCGCACAAGAATAAGGACCTCTTTATTTGTATTCTCCTGTCCGCTAACAGTAAACACATATATAAAACAAAGAGAGAAGCGAATACTCCCTATCGATTCGCTTACAACTCGCTGCCGACATGTTTCATTGCCATGGTCAATATTCAGGCAATTTCTTCAGGGCAAAGATGTTTTTTTAAAAAAAGCCACTGCCAGCAAAGTACTGCGTTTGGGGTGCTGTAAATCAAAGAAAGAAAGCGCGTCTGAGGAGCTATCTGTGCTTGCACTGTGTGCTGTATATCATTGCCAACCAGCCACACTGCGGAAATGTAAATTACCTGGCTTACAGCTTCGACTTTCATACCATTACATTCATCTATTTTGAGAAGTCAGGGACCCACTCCCACTCGGTAAGTGCAGTCTATCCTCCCGTGAAAATTTTATCTATTCAAGACAAAAGGAAACAGCCCCGCGCAGGCGGACATTAGGAAAAGCTAATCTAGTCTCACCGGGAGCTCCGTTTCCAAACGCTTCGTGTGCTGCAAAAGTAAAGTAAATACCACTGGAGAAGGATTCATCGGCGTCTCCTCAGCACCGGATCGCCGAGTGTTTGGGGCGTGTGATATTTATTTTCAGTTTCACGTTTCTCATTGGCTCTCAGTGTCACGTGTAATGACTCTCACCCGGCTAAATCTAGAACGCCCCCCTTGATTGGTTATGGAGCTCGCTTGCCGTGGTATCTCGATTCCGATTGGCACTGGCCGTTAAAGGGTTCGAAAGGCAGTACTGCGTGGGGATTCATTTGTAAAAGTAAATACGAACGTGATATTGTTTTTAAATAATGTGATTTAAAGGGGGGCGCGCCGGTGTTGTAGGGCAAGTGCTCAGTGGAGCTGCTAAATTCGAATTATTATATCTCATGTAATACAAAGACATATATGCAATTAATGGAAATTAATAAAGGCCAGTGGTCATAGCCCTAGTAGGGCAAGTGCTCAGTGGAGCTGCTCAATTCAAATTATTATATCTCATGTAATGCAAAGACATATATGCAAATAATGAAAATTAATAAAGACCAATGGTCATAGCCCTTAGTAAGATGATACATATATTTCTCTTATTCATATTTTCGTGGTGGGTGACAGATACTATCAACAGAGAAGAGATTTTGTTTACAACAGCTCAACCCCCATGCAAGGAGATTAGTGTATCTAACTTACAAGGTAATTTCATTCTGTCCAAATGTTTGACCATAGAGTACTGTGCCAAGGAACAACTATATCTGTGTATCAGGGGTCCAGCTCAACGCAGTTTGTTCCATTCCAACAATTCATTTAACCCCTGCTGTTCACTCCGCTCTTGATATATCCAGCGTGCCTCTTTTGTCAACAGGCGTCTTTCCATGGTTTGCGCTTCACCTACCACTCTTTCCAAAACCACCCAGGAAAAAGCATGTTTATTACGATGGCAATGCTGCACTAGTTTGGTAGTCAATTTTCCTTGTCGTATGGTGCTTAGATGTTCCTGAATACGGAGCTTGATCTTGCGTGTTGTTAGTCCAATGTATTCCAGGCCGCATTCACAGCTCAATCTGTACACAACATTTACAGTGTTACAGTTACTAAAATGGTTTAATGACCATATCTTCCCAGATTTTAGTGTAACTGTGGTGCATTTTTCGGTAAGATGGCAAACAGAGCAACCCCCACAAGGGTAGTGGCCATTCGGTACAGTGGTTCTTTCAGTTGGTGTTCTCTCTACCATTCTTGTATGGACTAATTTGTCCTTGAGATTCTGTGCTCTACGGAACGCAAACTGAGGTGGTGGCATTTTATGCTCTTGTGTGGACAGAATATGCCAGTGTTTTCTAATGGCTTGCCGAATTTTGGAGGCCAACGGGTCAAAGGTCATGACCACGGGTAGACATTCTGATTTTTCTTTTGTTTGTGATTCCAAAAGGGCTGTACGTGGTGTGTTCAGGGCCCTCTTATTTGCTTGTTGGATAACTTTGTTTGGATAATTTCGTGCTTTTAGTCTACTGCTTAGGTCTTTGGCTTGTTCTTTGTATACGTCCGTGGATGAACAGTTTCTTCTGTATCGCATAAACTGGCCCACTGGAAGGTTGTCCCTCAAGGCCCTTGGATGGTATGAATGGTAGGCTAGTAGCGAATTCCTGTCGGTGGGTTTGTGATGTACGCTGGTGGTAAATTTTCCATCTTTGGCTTCAATGTCTAGATCGAGATAGACTGCACTTGTAAGATGGTACTTCCATGTAAACCTGAGGCTCCTATCCTGAGTGTTCAGCCAATTGAGAAACTCGACAAGTGAGTCTTCTTCACCAGACCAGATGAGGAGCACGTCATCAATATAACGTTTCCATAAACGTAGATGGTCTTTGAAAGGGTTGTTATCTGATTCAATGACGTGCTCCTCAAACTGACCCACGTAGATACACGCTACACTGGGTGCCATCGTCGCGCCCATAGATGTTCCCGTCACTTGCAGAAAGAGATCGTTTTTATAACAGAAGTAGTTCCGTGTGAGAGCCAGCTCGACGCATTGCAAAACGAAGCTCTGTGGCGCATCGTAGAACCATTCTTGTTTGTTCAATGCTTTCGCTACTGCCACCAGGGCTGCTTCTTGAGGGATGCATGAGTATAAAGACTCAATGTCTATGGTCACGATGTATTCAGTGGTTGGATTGAATGACATGGGGTCCAGGGTATTCAAGACGTCGGTTGTGTCCTTTACATATGAATTTTGAGTTATGACTGATTCACGGAGGTAATAGTCTGCAAATTGGGACAAAGGTTCCAATATGGATTGGATGCCTGACACAATAGGCCTGCCAGGAGGAGGCCTGGCAGGCTTATGTATCTTGGGGAGAATGTAAAAAGCAGGGGTCCTTGGGTTGGTGTTAATGAGAAACTCAGCCTCTTTAGCGCTTATCCATTTCTTTTCCTTCACGTTGGCGACTAGTTGAGTGATGGTATCTCTTAATTCGGGTGTTGGATCTCTGGCAAGAGGTTGGTAGTTAGCTCTCACATCCAACAGTCTTCGTACTTCGGCTTCATAATCATCCGTATTTAGGATTACAATCGCGCCGCCCTTGTCGGCGCTTTTAATGATTATTTTCTCGTTGTTCTGAAGGGACTTGATGGATTCCCAGTCTTCTCTCGTCATGTTTTTGAAGCCCATAGACTTGTTGTTATCCTCTATGGCTGTGATCTCTTCCAGAACTTTTGCTTCAAATACTGCTGTTTCAGGGCCAATAGATGCAGTTGGAGGGCAAAATGATGAGGGTTTTCTTAAGTTTGAATTGTAACCCTTACTTTCTTCTGATATTTGTTTCACAAAAAACTTTTTGAGTTTTATTTTGCGCATTGTTTCATGGAACTCAGTTCGACATCTGAAAGCATCATGGTTTGGTGTAGGCACAAAGCCAAGGCCTTTATTTAACACCTTCTCTTCTTCAGCAGTCAGTTGATGGTTGGAAAGATTTATTACAATGCTATTTACACCGGTTTCTTCCCCTTGCTCCGCGTCAGTCGTGGTGACGAGGTTTGCCATTGTGGTTGTTGGCGGTTCCCGCGCCCTCTCCCTCTTCCTTGTTGTTGTGGGAAGCCCGGGCCTTTGTTGGATGCTTGGCCCTGTTCTAAAAAATTCCTCAATAAGGTGCTTAAGTCAGTGTTAGTTGGTTCAGGTTGATTGAATCTGACTCTACTGGTGCTAGGGCCTGGTTCCGGGTCCTCTTCGCTTGACGTATTAGCAAATGACCAGTTGGCAGGTGTTCTTTTGCGTTGCTGAAAACGGGCTGTCTTACCGCTTCTGTTACCACTAATCTGTGGCTGTTGTTCTTGATTGGATTGATAGTATGTATCGTTGGTATAGGGGAATGCCCACTCGTGTGTGTAACGTTGGAGGTTACGTTGTAAACCTCTTATTTTCTGCGTCACCATGTATTCCTTATACTCATCCAACTCTGTGTTGATCTTCTCTAGATGTTCCTTGGCATCAGTAAAACTATTGTCCCGATTAATGGTTTCCTCTAGTTCAGCAATTTCTTTTAATACCTCCTCACTTAGTCGCTGAGCTGTACTAATTATGAGGATTAACCAATCCCTTGTACACTTGTTGGCGATGTAACTCCAATCACAACGGAATTTTTTATCATCCAAAAAGATGCGAGGCTCAATTCTGACAATTCTGACTATTAGGCTAGCGGGGGAAGCACCTGCCTGGTAGTACACTAGTTGATACACTAGTTGATACCAATGATGAGAACAGGGCCACCCTGGTGAGTACCAACCAGGGGCCCCAATGGTGGTGCGCCCGTGAGGTGTCTTCTAGCTACTCACACATTTTTTCATGTGTCGTCTCTCTTGTGAATGTATGTCCTGTGTTGTCTAAAGTTAGATGTATCAGAGATTGGCTACTTTTATGACTTATTGGCAAGTATCTGGAGTAAGACACCTATTGTTAAACTCAAAGGTGTGTTGGAATGATCTTTAGACATATCCACGTATACCCACAGATATACATAAAACGATTGCCTTGCGGACTAGGTCACGGTGTTTTTTTGTTTTTTTGGTGATTATTTGAGACAACATCGGACACCTTAGTGTTGCACGGGGGTGCTCACTCATCCGGATCCTCTTCAGAAAAGCCCTAGGGGCAACTGGGTAAGCTTGGGTTCTGGAGCTACGCGCCAAGACGCCCGGCCCAACCAGCACAGGACTATGGGATCGTCTGTAAGAGGGTTTGTGGTTCGCCTGTCTGATGATCTCAGGGCAGTCTTTGGACTGTCTCTTTTATGAGTCTGTGTGGCTCGGAATGCAGCGTGATCGATTCCCTGAACAGGAGTCGATGGGCTCTGTTCAATTTGGAAGACATGTCATTTTGTATTTTGGAACTGTGACTGAATTACCTCTATCGATCGAAATTTATGCACTTTACGTATGAATGGCTAGTGAGATTGTATGATTTAGGAGCGAAAGGGTATGTAATGAATGGACGTGTCCATGAGAATAAATCTAGTTGAAACGGTATGAGTTATTGAATTTATAAACATGTCATGTTTTAGTAAATTGTGTTTTGGATGTTGCTGTCAAGATCAACCCGTTCGGGACGCTGTCCGCGCAATGCGTGGGGTCCTGAAGACTGCTATGCTAAAACTACAATCCCCATGGTGCAATGGGTGAAGTAGCGCGAGACGGGAATACACGAACCCGGAAATATAAGGCAAACGCAAGGGACACTCGGAGCCGATAATTCTGGTATGCTGGCGTTTGTCTTGAGCTGTGTTATATTTTCGGAAGAAAACTGTGAGTAGTCCCGCTAGGGTGTTTCCGGCTGGAAGCATTCTACGCTGTTGATGCAAAACGGCTGTTTTGATCCTTGTGGTGTTGTTTCAGGAGAGACGGACACGGCTGTGTACGTCGCGTTCTCCTTTCGGTAAGACTGTTCCGGAGGAGAAGAGTTAGTCCTCCAAGTTGTGGGAAAAGACGCGGCGGCGTTTTTTCTCCCGGATGTTTCTTTGTCGGATATATGACAGGAATCACCTTCAGGAGGATAAAAGTTATGGGCTGAACTAAGTTTCGTAAAGAGTCCCTGTGGGGGCGTAAGACTGTGTGGAAACAGAAGAATCGTTTAGCAGGTTACCTGCATTGCCTTAAATGACAGTTTTGTGTGCGTTAAACAGAAATACATTTCCTGGAAAAGAAAGGTGCAAATAACCTTCAACTCAAGATCAGAGTACTTTTTATGTTTGTTTTCGACAACTTGTTTGTGTTTTCTCTTGATCTGCAGGAGAGGAAAACAAGAGGGTGCCTAGTAAGAAAGAGTGGAACAAGATACCTTATAATCAAGCATTGGTATGTGGGGTGAAAGAAACTATCTAGAGTATATGGTATGATGGTGTTATAGTACATATACATTTGTGTTTCTTTCTTTGCCAGATTATAACCACTGCTAGGACCCTTCATCTCTCTCTCCTGCATATAAAGCCTTAGAATTTTCCTTTACAGGTAGGCTAACGGTTGGTGGGGGGAATTCACTCATAGAGCGCTCTGGTTGTAGTGGAAGAATTAGGGAGGGGTGTGAAACTAAAGTTCCTTGTTCTTTGTCATTACAGATCTCCCTCCCCGCTGTCCCCTTCCTTTCCCGCGGTTTCGGAACCCTCCTGTTGGTCTGTGATCAGTACTGGGTCACGGGTGGGTTGCGTGATCGCGTGTTTGGGACTTTCAGCGCAGCCCCGAGGAGAGTTGTGCCGGACCTTGACAGAATTATCGGCCCAAGGAAACGGTCCTCCTCTTGGCTGTGTTGAAAGAAAATGGCCACTATGGATGATGTATTGGCTGCCCTTGCATTAGTCCAAACGGAACTGGCTGCCTCCAATCGAGAGGTCGCTGCTTCCCGGGCTGAAAACGTCCAGATCAAAACCCGTTTAGATAGCTTACAGGCAAACCCTTTCAGTGCAGGGGCTAGTACTACTAGTCCTTTGTCCGTAGTGGTAGAAATTCCCACGCAGATTCCGCTAGCTCCCCCCGAGAGGTTTTTTGGGGATAACAAAAAGGTCCAGGTGTTTATGACTCAAGTACGCCTACACTTTATGTGCAAACCAAAGATGTTTACCACCAATCAAGCTCGAGTGGCCTTTTTAATTTCCTATTTGGGTGGGGAAGCAGCTCAGTGGGCAGTCCCCATAGTCAGAAGAGATGATCCCCTCTTACATGATTGGGAGGAATTCAGACAGGAGTTCGAGAAGACCTTTGACCGCAGGGCGGAAACATTTTCCGCAGACCGTGAACTATTGGTGTTGAAGCAAGGCACATCTGATCTAGTCACTTATTTGAACAACTTCCGTCGCCTGGTTGCTGAAACCGATTGGCCCGAGGCTAAACAATCCGCTTTATTTTATCAAGGACTGAATGATGAAATGAAGGATGTGTTGGCACACATTGATCCCCAACCCCGTACCTGTACTGCTCTCATTGAACTCGCACTTCGCTTGGACCACCGTATCAGAGAACGTAAAGGTGAACTACGGAAGAAAGAGCCAGTGGTGATGGTACATGAGCGAGGAGGGGGCAGCGGTGAAAAATCCCCATCCGCTCAAGAGGCAATGGAAATAGGAGCAGTTAGAGCGGCTTTGTCTTTCGGAGAAAAAGAATATCGTAGGAAGAATGGGTTGTGTTTATATTGCGGAAAAAAGGGGCACTACTTAAGGGAGTGTCCTGTGAAGCCGAAACCCGGAAGGTTCAGGACAAACCAGACTGCAGCAAGCACGGTGGAAGAGAAGTCGGGAAACTCCAAAGCTTGAGGATACTCGAAGGGGAATCTTCAAGCCAAACTATCATCCCTTCAATCACGGCTTGTTGTGAACAAGACAAAAACCATGTATATCTGTCTATGCACCTGGTAATGGACAATGGAGAACAAGAAGTAAAAGCGATGGTGGATTCCGGCGCTACGGGGTGTTTTATGGATTATGCTGAAGCAGATAGGTTGGGCATCCCGCTCATTGAGAAGAAACACCCGGAACCCGTATATGCTGTGGATGGCAGTGAGTTGATTGCAGGACCCATAAAATATCACACTCCGGAATATCGGTGCATAAGCAACGATTTACACCAGGAGAACATCTCCTTTAATATCATTCAGGCACCCCAGTATGGGATTATTCTAGGCCTTCCTTGGCTTCAAACACATGAACCATCCATTCATTGGACCTCGAAAACCATCGAATTTAGCTCTGAGTATTGTAAGGATCACTGTTTGATCTCCATGACTAGTCCTTCTCAAACCTTGGCAAGGGTTTTTAACATCGCCACCGCTGCTGAGAAAGAGGTGCAGCTTCCATCGTGCTATGCTGAATACGCTGAGGTGTTCAGCGAAGAACGGGCAGAGACCCTTCCCCCTCACAGAACCTTTGATTGCCGCATTGACCTTGTTCCTGGAGCGGTGATTCCTAACGGCAGGTTATACGCGCTTACCGTTCCAGAAAATGAATACCTGAGGAAGTACCTTGACAAATACTTGGCTTTGGGGTATATACGCCCCTCTCGGTCGCCGGCATCTTCGCCTTTATTCTTCATCCCAAAAGCCAATGGAGACAAGAGGTGTTGCATTGACTATCGCGCATTAAACACCATCACGGTAAAAAACCAGTACCCTCTACCACTAATCCCGGTCTTACTTGAGCAGGTCAGAACAGCCAATATCTATACAAAGCTGGATCTGCGAGGAGCCTACCATCTGGTTCGCATAAGGAAAGGCGATGAATGGAAGACAGCATTCAAGACGCGGTATGGGCTGTTTGAGTATCTCGTGATGCCTTTCGGATTGTGTAACGCCCCTGCCGCGTTTCAATACTTTCTAAACGAAGTTTTGAGAGAATACCTGGATCTCTTTGTGGTCGTTTACATTGACGATATCCTCGTCTATTCCACCAGGACGAGTGAACACCAGTCCCATGTGAAACAAGTACTGGGCGCCCTGATGAAACACCATCTCTACTGCAAGATTACAAAATGTGAATTCCACGTTACTACCGTCGAGTTTCTGGGAGTGATGCTTACTCCATCCGGACAGGTCATGGCGGAAAGAAAAGTTCAAGCGATCAAAGAATGGCCGTGCCCGCGGAATGTAAAGGACATCCAATGTTTATTGGGGTTCGCAAACTTCTATAGGAGGTAGTACCGTTTCTTTGGAATTCAGATGCACAAAAAGCGTTTGATGGGTTGAAAGAGGCTTTCATCAGAGCTCCAGTTCTAAGACATGCCAACCCCTCTTTGCCCTTTATCGTTGAAGCGGATGCATCTGAGGTCGCTTTGGGAGCCATTCTGTCACAAAGACAGGAAGAGTCAGGCATGTTACATCCGATTGCCTATATGTCAAGGAAACTCAACCCTGCGGAAATTAACTATACGATAGCCGAAAAAGAGCTACTGGCAATAAAGGACGCATTTGTGGAATGGAGACATTGGCTATTAGGGGCAGTTCATCAAGTGACTGTCTACACTGATCATCGCAACCTGCAATTCATGAGATCGGCTCATCACCTAACACCCCGGCAGTTGCGCTGGATGCTCTTTTTTGAAGAATATCGTTTCATCGTCACCTTCAGACCAGGAAGCATGAATAAAAAAGCAGATGCTCTAACCAGGCAAGAACATCCAGTGTTACACTTGCAGACTCAGAAAAGATCCATTCTAGATCCATCCAATGTGGTGTGTGTGACTCAGTCCAGTGATTTTGTGCAGTCCTTGCGTTCAGGGATCCAATCATGTAAATGGAGAACCTGGCTTCGACATCACCCAGAATGGAGGTTGAGACAAGGTGTGGCGATGAAAGGGACACAAGTGCTGGTGCCCACAAAGGCATTGCAACTCCAAGTGTTTAAATGGTGCCATGACATTCCAAGCGCAGGACACATGGGTTATGTAAAGACCTTGGAAAAGGCGTTGAGACAATTCTGGTGGCCCTCCATTCGGATGGACTTGAAGCGATGGGGTGAACAATGTGTGAATTGTGCCCGAATGAAATCGGATAGACAACAACCTCAAGGTCTCTTAATGCCCTTGCCAACCCCTGAAACGCCTTGGGAAAGCATTTCTGTGGACTTCATTGTGGGCTTACCGAAGGATCAAGGAAAGACTGCCATCATTGTTGTAGTGGACTTCCTTACTAAGATGGGCCATTTCATTGCTTGCGACAAGGTACCCACTGCAGGTCAACTAGCTCATCTCCTGTTAACCCACATAGTTAGGCTGCATGGGCTTCCTACAGTAATAGTGTCTGACAGGGGGGCCCAATTCACTGCGGGGTTTTGGAAAGTGTGGTGTGAGGAGTTGAGGATTTCCTCCTCTTTATCTACCAGTTTCCATCCACAGTCAGATGGCCAAACGGAGAGACTGAACCAGTCCCTTAAGCAGTATCTTCGTTGTTATGTTCTTGCTGACACGGACTCCTGGGTGGATTGGTTGTGGGTGGCAGAAGTGGTCTATAATAGCACCTTGCACTCCTCAACAGGTCATTCCCCTTTCTTCAGTAATTATGGGCACCATCCTAGGGTTACTCCTTTGATCCTCCCTAGACCCACCGTTCGACTTCCAGAGGTCAAGGCTCGATTGTTGCGCATTCGCCGTGTTCTTTTGGCAACGCGTAAGAATCTGATCCAGGCCAAGGGGAAGTACAAGGTTCAGGCTGATAAGCACCGTAGGCCGAGCCCTGTATACAAGCGTGGGGATAGAGTGTGGTTATCCACTAAGCACATCAAGTTCCGTAGGTTTAGTGTGTTTAACCCTAAGTTCATCGGGCCATATAAGGTGGTGAGAATGGTGAATCCTGTGGCGGTGAGATTGCGGTTGCCTGCCCATTTGCACATTCACCCTGTGTTTCATGTGTCCCTGTTGAAGCCTTCTCGTAGTCCTGTTCATCGCCCTCCGGTGCCTGTGTGGGTGCAGAATGACTCTGAGTATGAGGTGTCTCGTGTGTTGGACTCCAGGTGGGTGCGGGGGAGGCTTCAATACTTACTGTCCTGGAAGGGCTACGGGCCTGAGGAAAATTCCTGGGAGCCTGCGAGGGCGGTACATGCTCCGAGGTTGGTGTCTTGTTTTCACCGCCGTCATCCGGATAAGCCTGCCCCGGGCCAGCGTCCCTCATAAAAGGGGGGTGTACTGTCAAGATCAACCCGTTCGGGACGCTGTCCGCGCAATGCGTGGGGTCCTGAAGACTGCTATGCTAAAACTACAATCCCCATGGTGCAATGGGTGAAGTAGCGCGAGACGGGAATACACAAACCCGGAAATATAAGGCAAACGCAAGGGACACTCGGAGCCGATAATTCTGGTATGCTGGCGTTTGTCTTGAGCTGTGTTATATTTTCGGAAGAAAACTGTGAGTAGTCCCGCTAGGGTGTTTCCGGCTGGAAGCATTCTACGCTGTTGATGCAAAACGGCTGTTTTGATCCTTGTGGTGTTGTTTCAGGAGAGACGGACACGGCTGTGTACGTCGCGTTCTCCTTTCGGTAAGACTGTTCCGGAGGAGAAGAGTTAGTCCTCCAAGTTGTGGGAAAAGACGCGGCGGCGTTTTTTCTCCCGGATGTTTCTTTGTCGGATATATGACAGGAATCACCTTCAGGAGGATAAAAGTTACGGGCTGAACTAAGTTTCGTAAAGAGTCCCTGTGGGGGCGTAAGACTGTGTGGAAACAGAAGAATCGTTTAGCAGGTTACCTGCATTGCCTTAAATGACAGTTTTGTGTGCGTTAAACAGAAATACATTTCCTGGAAAAGAAAGGTGCAAATAACCTTCAACTCAAGATCAGAGTACTTTTTATGTTTGTTTTCGACAACTTTTTTGTGTTTTCTCTTGATCTGCAGGAGAGGAAAACAAGAGGGTGCCTAGTAAGAAAGAGTGGAACAAGATACCTTATAATCAAGCATTGGTATGTGGGGTGAAAGAAACTATCTAGAGTATATGGTATGATGGTGTTATAGTACATATACATTTGTGTTTCTTTCTTTGCCAGATTATAACCACTGCTAGGACCCTTCATCTCTCTCTCCTGCATATAAAGCCTTAGAATTTTCCTTTACAGGTAGGCTAACGGTTGGTGGGGGGAATTCACTCATAGAGCGCTCTGGTTGTAGTGGAAGAATTAGGGAGGGGTGTGAAACTAAAGTTCCTTGTTCTTTGTCATTACAGATCTCCCTCCCCGCTGTCCCCTTCCTTTCCCGCGGTTTCGGAACCCTCCTGTTGGTCTGTGATCAGTACTGGGTCACGGGTGGGTTGCGTGATCGCGTGTTTGGGACTTTCAGCGCAGCCCCGAGGAGAGTTGTGCCGGACCTTGACAGTTGCTGTCGTCGGGGTGGACGGCTGGAAGAATGACAGCCTGCTCCTCCGGAAGGTAGTCCCAGTTTTGATATGTACGTAAAACATGTTATTTCTCCCATTCTGTTTAATACACTGGAACAAGTATACTAAAGATAATTCGGAACTACAATGGCCTTTAACGGGGTCTTTCGATGAAAGAAAAATTAATTATGTGCAAAACAAATTGTTTATGAAAAGGAGCCGTCAAACTATGTTCGACTCCTTGAACCTATGGTTAAAGGAGCCAAAGCAACGGAGAATAAGAGAAGAAAAATTGGGAAAAATTAAAGCTGGGCAGACTGTTACCCAAAAAGCAGTAGCATATGAAAAGGAAAAGGTAGAGAAAAATATTGAACAAATGGATAGACAATTTCGATTACAGACAGATAAGAGTTATATGACACGGATGGAGGTAGAAGATGAGATAGAGGAATTATTAGAAGCCCGTCCGCCACCTCCATATGCCCCTCAAGGTTTATATCCTGCAGTACCAGTAGCTAGAACGGGGATGGCTGGAGCTCCATCTTCCACAGCGGCGCCCTCAGTCGCTACCGCACCGGTAGCTGTGCCCCCTCCGGCTCCGCTGTTTCCTCCCCCTACCCTTCATCCACCTACCTCAGAATTTATTTCTTTGCTACCTGGGCCGATTGTTGCTTCCCCCTTGCCCCAAGTAGTTTTAACACCCCGACTGCAGGACCGGCAGACACTCCTATGGGAATAACTCCTGCCTCTTTAGATGTTACGCCACGACGCCCTGTGGGGGGTTTGGAAGGCGGATGAGCCTTTACTCGATCGTCCTTAGGGTCTGAAGAAAGACGGGCTATTGTGATTCAGGCATCCCAATGAATGCGGAATCCGATTTATACTTATATAGATATTTGGAGTACTATTTTGAACCAGTTACGCAACAATTGGCACAAGAGCATATGGCAATTCGATTCATTTCTTTATGGGAACAATGTTTTGAAGAAGGGCTGGCTTCTCAGATATTATGTGATATCAGGCATCGAGCTTTTAAGTTCGAAATGCAAGCCGAAGAAGTATTTCAGAATGTCAATACCCTGATACATTACCAGGAACGAATGCATAGGAAATGTCCAGATTGGGGGGCACAACATCCTTTGAGAGAAGTGCACCCCCTTTTCCACCCTGAGATTCCCGAGGTAAGAGATGGAGGTGGAACAGTGACCAGAAATTGTGTAGAGGCACGTTTCCAAGAGCAGTGGGTTTATACCCCTTGGAAGCGAAGTAAGGAGTTAAAAACCCAACTTCCTGACCCCCGTAAAAATCCTACAGCCTATTATAAAGAATTAACTGAAGCTGCAAACTCGGCCGTCATGACTTTAGTTGATATTGAGCTATTTTTCGGCCTTTTGAACCCAGTAGATATATGGAGACAGGTACATGATTCAGATCATGCTGCAGAACTTGGAGGGACTTGGGATCAGATTAAAGTTTGGGATAAGGATCGGAAGCCGGGTGATAAACCGAAAGATGAGATCTTAGCTATACCCACACGTATTATAACATACTTGCAAACTCTTATTCCTCCACGGAAAGTGGATTGGGATAAATTAACGGCTTGTAAACAGAAAAAGGATGATAGTGTGTCCGATTTCTTTACCCGGTTTGAGAAGGTATTTATTGATTTTAGCAGACAGGACTTGTCCACGGAGGGTGGCATACGATTATTTGTGAACAGATTTGTTGCAAATTTGTTGCCTGAAATAATGACACAGTTACAGGCTGCTGAAAGCACATGGACCACCTCGACCCCTTCAGTTATTCTTAACATGGCTCAATATTATGAACATCGGGAGAATGAGAGCAAGGATAAGACTGATAAAAAGGTTAAAGAGTTAAAAACCCGAGTGCTCCTACAACAGGTTAGTAGAGGACAAATTACTGGAAGGGGAGGAAGAGGTTCATTCCCAAGAAGGGCAATGAGTGGAAGAGGAGGGGGAGCGGGTCCGGCCCCTGATATAGGGATAAATCAATGTTCCAATTGTAGACAGGAGGGACACTGGCGATCTCAGTGTCCCTTGCTATATGCTCGAGGCTGTTTTAACAGAGGAAGAGGAAGAGGGCGAGGCGGTACTGATCGGAATAGCATGAGGCGCAGGGACATGTCCGGTGGTGAGTCCGGAAGAAATTATTTTGACGATCCTCAAGGGAGGCAATGTTATAATGAGGATTATCGGGAGGATAGATTTGATGGAAATAGTTATGCATGAGACAGCCACGGACAGAGCAGGGTATATCAGTACCAGTTGACCAACAGGGGCCTTATGTAAATGGGCAATTGATGGGGACATCTGAGAAGTTTCTGATGGATACTGGAGCAATGAATAGTTCTTTTGCACATTCACTGGTCCCAGGGGATGCTCTGTCTGGGCAAAATAACGTATCAGTGGGTTTTTCGGGAACCCCAGTAGTAAGCCCCATTTCTAAGCCTCTTCCATTTACTATCGGCCCATTTACTGTAGACTCTCCAGTTTTGCTTACTTCCAGTTGTGGCGAGAATCTGTTGGGATTGGGTATACTGAAGAAATTGCATGCTCGCATTTATTGTTCTCCTGACGGTGTTTATTTAACAATGCAGCCTCCTACTAAAAACATGTCTCAATGTTTTGCCAAAAATGAGCATCTTCCCCCTGAATTTTCAAAGATCCCCCAGACCTTCTGGGCGACGGGGGACACGGATGTGGGATTATTTAAAATACCTCCTTTATCAATTACTTTAAAGCCAAATGCACATTTGCCACGTATCCCACAATATCGTATTTCGCCAGAAGGCGAGCAGGCCTTATTACAGATCATTTGTGACTTGATTAAGAGAGGAGTGGGTAGAAGAAACGGCTGCTAATGTTTGTAATAGCCCTATTTTACCGATTTTAAAAAAGGCCCCTCTTAATGGTGACCCTGATTATAAGAATACATATCGATTTGTGATTGATTTGAGGGGTTAATAAAATAGTGATTCCCCAATATCCTGTGGCTCCAGACATCACTGCAATTATTACTATAATTCCCCCTACTGCCCAGTATTTCTCAGTGATAGAATTGAAAAATGCTTTCTTAAGCATTCCAATCCACCCCGACAGCCGTCATATTTTTGGATTCTCGTTATCTGGCCGCAGCTTTGGATTTTGTCGTGCTCCTCAAGGCTATACTGAAAGTCCTAGTATTTATAGCCAAGCATTGAAAGCAGTACTAGATGAATTAGTCCTACCCCCTGGTAATGTTCTCATCCAGTATGTGGATGACATACTAATGGCATCAGATACGGCAGAAGGTTGCAAGGAAGCCATTGCCAAATTGTTGACTCATTTAGCGGCAAATGGTAATAAAGTATCCTTATCCAAATTTTTGTATTGTCGATAGGAAGTGACCTATCTTGGTCATTTACTGTCGAAAGCGGGGAGAAGACTAACTGCTGAACGAATAGCTGTTATTTCTCACATTTCTGTGCCCCGTACTCAACGTGATGTTCATGCTTTTCTTGGCATAACCTCTTACTGTCGCCGATGGATTCCTAAACTTTCTCTTTTCGCTAAACCCTTGTTGCATTTGACTACCAAAGATGTGCATGAACCCTTGCCCTGGACGGATGAATGTCAGGATGCGTTTTGATTTTTTGAAGCCTGCTGTTTGCTCTGCACCCGTCTTGGGTACTCCGGATTACCGAAAGCCTTTTGTACTCTACATACATGAGGTGGACGGTTGTTCACTTTCAGTGCTGACACAGGGTTTTGACGGAAAGCAACAGCCTTGTGCATATTTTTTGGCAGTATTGGATAATGTTGCCAGAGCCCTTCCTAGCTGTCTAAGGGCTACTGCTGCTCTGGCAGTGGCCATTCGACAGTCCGAGGGGATTTTTTTAAATACTGACCTCACAGTCATGGTACCGCATGCTGTGGATATATTATTAAATCGAACGAAAACCGAGCACCTTACGAGTGCGCGATTGACCGGCTATGAGTTAACCTTATTTGCACCTCACATTACTATTAAACTATGTGCCACTCTGAACCCAGCCACGTTACTACCCCTCCCTTCGAGTGATCAAAAGTACGATGTCCATGATTGTATATTTCGAACTGAAGAAGAAACGAAGGGACGAGTAGACCTCACTGACACCCCTTTATCTGAACCCCAAGGGGAGTTGTATGTGGATGGCTCCTGTTTTAAATTACCAGATGGCACGACAACAGCTGCATATGCTATAACGACCCTTAGAACTATAGTGGAGACCGCTCGGGTTTCCTATCATTCAGCGCAAGCAGCTGAACTAATAGCGTTGTTAAGAGCATGTGAACTGATTAAAGGTTTGAGAGTAAATATTTTTACAGACAGCCAGTACGCCTTTGGCGTAGCCCATAGTTTTGGGCGGCTGTGGAAAGAACGAAGATTTCTTACCTCCCAAGGTCAGAGGATACAACATGGCCCTTTGATTGAAAGATTGTTGAACGCCTTAACCTTACCAGAGAAGGTGGCTATTTTCAAGTGTGGCGCCCACAAGAAGGTTATTGATACCACAGGGGAGGGAAATGCCTTTGCCGATCAGGTAGCAAAAGACACAGCACAAACCACAATGTCTAGTATGTTCCCTAGTGTATCAGCAAGATGGGTGGCGGAGACAACAGTGTTTGATAATACGATTGAAAGTGTTAAAGAATTACAGAAACAATCTACTCCTGATGAAATGAAACAATGGGAACAGGAAATAGGGAAGTTGGATAAGAATAACTGTTGGATCGATTTGACTGAAAAACAGCGATGGCTACTGCCTAATGCACTGGTAATGCAGTAGTTGTGATGGCCCATGGTCCCGCTCACATTGGTGCAAAAGGCATTTGTACATTACTAGATCCTGTGTGGAATAACCCAAATTTTTCAAAAACTGCTGCTCATGTGGTCAAATACTGCATGATTTGTTTACAGTATAATCCTGGAGGGAGGGAGACAGTCCTTAGTGGAAATTTTGCGCCTCCTACTTTACCGTTTGAAGTAATACAAATGGACTATATTCAACTCGAAAGGGTGAATAACCTCAAATACGTACTGGTGGTGGTATGTACTTTTAACAAATGGGTTGAAGCATACCCTACCAAAGATAACACTGCTATGGCCACTGCAAAAGCCCTAATCAAAGAGTTTTGCGCCGGTTCGGTTTGCCGCGAGTCATTTGGACGGACAATGGGGTACACTTCAATGCAGACCTTGTCAAATATATTTGTAAAGGTTTACAGATAAAACAGAAGTTTCATGCAGCTCGACATCCGCAGTCTGCAGGGCTGGTTGAGAAATATAATAGTATATTGAAGTTAAAAATTGCAAAAATCCAAGAAAGTACAGGTTTGAGCTGGCCTGATGCTTTGCCTCTAGTATTAATGTCATTAAGAGTAACACCCCATTCACGAACAGGACTGTCACCTTATGGGGTCGTTTTTGGTCGACCAGCTAATGTGTGGGGTGTTCCGAGACCTAGGTTCTTTCGTGATATTGATTACCCTATGATGACAGATTATCTGTACGCTCTAACTAAAGATTTACGTTCCATTCATCAACAGGTGTCAGCTGTACTGCAGCCGCTGCCGGAGGGTCCCAGCCAGGACAGTGGGTCCTAGTACGAAATTACCAGCGGAAATCGAGTTTGGAACCAAGGTGGAGCCGTCCCTATCAGATCCTCTTGGACAGCAACCCTCAAAGACTTTTCCCATGCTTCTAAAATAATATATGCTCTCTACTGACGATGGGCTAAACCCTGAAACACTAGTGTCTAGAGATATCTGCACTGCCAGAACCAACAATGGCTAAAAACTACAGCGACTTGAATGTGCAAACTTACTGCGTTTACCAAGATGCAATGGGGTCTAACAGCGCTGAGATGACAAGCAGGGTGCTCCCGCCCCCATTTCCTGTTTTCTTCGGCTTCGTGCTGACGAGCTGACGAGCTCTTCGGTGTAGCACCTGTGTGCCTTGGATAGGTACTGTGACCTGGACGACCTGGGCTCCTTCTCAGCAACCTCCAAAGACTTTTTCCATGCCTCTAAAATAATATATGCTCTCTACTGACGATGGGCTAAACCCTGAAACACTAGTGTCTAGAGATATCTGCACTGCCAGAACCAACAATGGTTAAAAACTACAGCGAACTTACTGCGTTTACCAAGATGCAATGGGGTCTAACAGCGCTGAGATGACAAGCAGGGTGCTCCCGCCCCCATTTCCTGGTAACACGAACAGCAGTGAAAGTGGATGGAAAGAATTTCTTAGAATTTCACATGGTATAATCTGTCCTATACCTATTTTGGTACTTATTGGATATTTCTGCACTTTCTCTCATCACAATATAAGCTTTTTGCTTATGAGCAATATGCTTATGCAACAAAAAGAACATCAATTTTGTAAAGGTCTTTACAGCCTTGAAAAAGTATAAAGTTGACAAAACACGTGTTGGTTCTGTTCCTTCTTGACTTATCAATTCGAACAAAGATTGTAAACTATATCATCTTCTGTGGACAACAACCCCTGTGTTTTGAACTGTATTGACATATTATCATGACTATGTTGAATATTAAACAGAACCATATCTTATGAATAAGAGTCCATACTGCCTGGCCATTACAATTCTTGGAGAGTGCTTTGGTTCCCTATAGTGGACATTATAGTTCTGGTCAGAACTATAATTACTCGTACGAAACCAGAGAAATTCAGCTGTTATAGTTACCTGAGGTAATTATAACTCTCGCCCCTGCAATGCACTGCTTATGACCTCACATATTACATCACTCATGACATGGTCAGTGGCATCACTCATGACATCTCAAATGACATCACTGTTTGTTTTTTGGACTACTTTAAGAGAGGAGAGCATCTCAGCAGGCAGGGCCTCACTTCTTGTAATCGTGACAGACTTCCCAGAGTCCTTAAAGTGTTAAGAATAGGCCTTGAAATTGCAAACCTACTTCACAAAGGCAGTATCATAGAATTCTTACATCACTGCCGCTATTCAAAGACATATCCTAATTTAAAGTTGGTAAATACATATTTTTTCATCAGTAATTATCACTGTACATTCTATCATCCTTTGAAGTCCTATGAACCATAATAATATGTAGATCAAACCAAATAAATTGAATTATTGTGCCCCTGACACCTTCTGTTTAGGTCTGGTTATATTCGGATATACTCAGGGGCATATTTATGAGAGGCTTGCGTCACTTTTAAACCACGCAAAGTGGTACATACGTGAGGCAAGTCCCTTAAATCAGAATTATGAAGCCATGCAAAGCCACTTTGCGTGACTTTGAATGGCTTCATAAAACTGGAGTAAGTCAACGCAGTGCAAATCACTGCATTGCCTTAATCTGTGCGAGGGAGGTATTTCATGGGTGTTGCGGTGAGTGTTCCTCCGCAACTCGGATGATTTGACGCATACCCAGATTTACAAAGATTTGCAAACCTGGAAAGTGTAATGAGGAGAAACATCTTTCTGCCCCTTCCTGCACAAAAACAATCCTGCATTCAGCGGAGAGACCCTTGCACCATGGTGCAAGGGTGTCTGTGTTAGTGCTATGCTGCCAAAATGGCGTAAGGGGAAAGGACAGGAATGCACCGTATTGAATAAATTCAGCGCATTTCTGCCCTTTCCCTGTGACGCAGCGCTGCAAGGTGACTTGCTGCACAGCCATGCGCCACTATTGCATAAATATGCCCCTCAATTCCGCCAATATTGGCATGTGAAATGTGAGATACATGTATCCTCTGCTCCTTGCGTTCTAATGTAGCAATCACGAAAGAGAAGTGCTTTTTGATTAGCTGCAAAATTCAATTTAATGAACATTATAGATTTCTCCTGGTGACCAGGGTATACTTGTGGATGTGTGAATACATCTCTGCACGACTCACTATTTATGATGCAGGATCGTCTTTTCCGGTCGGGATTTTTTTGGGCTCCATACGATGGAAAAAAAAGGCTCCCTTTCACGAGCAAGGCAGCATTTTAATTCTTCTTACTTAGGAAACGTTACTTTTTAGCTCTGTGTTGGAATGAACGTGTCTGGGTCAGAGACATCCATCAAATGAACCGCAGGTGAAAGTTCCCCTGATGTCTCATCACTTCACTTGCTTTTAATTGCTTACACTGTCATTTGAGCCAGATTTAACAACGGGAACTGCTGCTGGGTTCAATGAGGCGTCTCGTTTATCAACCGAATACTAGTTTACGGGCGGATTGTACCATTCTAGGGGTTTGGAGCTCATTACACATAGTGGGCACGAGTCGCAAAAAATAGAATTCCAGATGTAAAATGCTCTAAATGCTAGTCTCAAAGTGCACGAGTGGGAAGTGATTTATAAATATTTCCATTTTCACTATGGCTTTGCATGACACAAAATGCGCGTGGCATCGTTTGTGAATCACATAACAGATTAACACTTTGCCCACAGTCGTGGCCGTTAGCTCTGCTTAGTGCCCGGTTACCATTACCTAATTTGGACATTATCACTGCAATTACAAAAGTGCAAAATCACAGAGAAGGCAGTGTTCCCCTACAGGACGTAATAAAGGGTATTTTCTTTGTGCCTCAATACAGTTTCTAGTTTACACCAAAATGGAGCTGAGCTGGGTAACTTTGAATTGTGGTAAGGTTGCAGATGATTTAGTCTGTCTTAAATGCACAGTTGTGTTTATGAGTCTCCCTTGTATGTTCATTGTTTTAATCTGCTATCACTGTCCAATGTATTTTCAGTTTTTTTTCTACACAACGATTGGATCTGGCCCTTTCTGCAGGGTTACTCCCAAACATTTTGCCTTAGTTCTCCCCTTTTTGCCGAATTCATTTTTCTTGGCTTTAGGACTCTGGGCACTTCTAACCTTTTCTAAAGTTCTTGTGCTCTCTTCCTAAAACATGCTGATCTTGGTTTATCCACAATTGACATATTTTATTTACTTGTAAGTCCCTAGTAAATTACACAATGGGCCAGATGTATGACGTTTTTTACATGCGCAAATGGGTTTTAGACCCGTTTGTGCACACAAAATACCTGTGGCCCATGTACTACTAACCCTATCTTGCTATTAGGAAGGCGTCCCTTCCTAATAGCAAGTCCAACACCTATGTAAGAATGTTTTGCAACAGCAATTGCGGTTGCAAAACACTCACATTTTACCACCCCCAGCTTCAAGTGGGTGGTAAACCTTTCTCAAACAGGAAGGGGTCCCCAGGGGACCCCTTCCCTTTTGCAAATGGTGCGTATACATTTTTTCAGAACAAGCAGTGGTCCGAGGGACAACTACCTGCCCTTAAAAATTGAAACAAAAACGTTAATTTTTTTTAAAAATGCATCTCGTTTTCCTTTTAAGAAAATGGGCAACATTAAAAAAACTGCTTAATTTAAAAGCAGTCTCATACATATAGGTCTGCTGACCCCAGCAGGCCACCATCCCTGGGAGTGCAAGCCATTCCCAATGGGGTCGCAAATTGTGACAGTCTCATTAATATGCATGAGGCATACAATTTGCGACCCCATTGGGAATCGCAAACAGTGTCCCAGACACTGTTGTACATTGGAAATTGTGACTCGCAAATTGCGACTCGCAATTTGGCGCAATTTGGGAATCAAAATTTCCAATGGTCATACAGCTGGCCCCATATGTGTTTATGGCCTATAAATGAAATTCTACTTGAGAGACTGCAGAACTGATTGTGCCACCCACTTCAGTAGCCCTTTAAATATGCCTCAGGCCTTCCATTGCAGAGCCTGTGCAGGCAGTTTTAATCTGCTATGTGGACCTGGTAAGTTAACCCTCTTGGCTTGGCCAAACCTTCCCTTTTAATGCATATAAGTCACCCATAAGGGAGGCCATAGGCAGCACTAAGGGCAGGGTGCAGTGTATTTAAAAAATAGGACATGTACTTTTAAGTTTTAAATGTCCTGGTAGTGAAAAACAATTACATTATGTTTCACTAGTGGATGGCCTAGTTCTCTCATAGGTTAACATAGTGATTACCTTTTTCTATTTTATACATGCCATCTCCAATTGGGAAAAACTAGACATTTCAAGTTTGGTGTCTCTGGACTCACAATTTAAAATCACAACTTATGGTTAAGTTGGATTTTAATTTGCACGTCTGAAAATGCCACTTTTGGAAAGTTACCATTTTCTTACTTTAACCATTCTGTGCTTTCTGCCTGTCTCTGAAGACACAGAATGGTTAAGGTAAGAAAATTCCTCCTTTCTAAAAGTCGTATTTTCAGACTTAAAAGTTAAAATCTGACTTTACCATAAGTTCTGAAAAGTTTGAGTCCAGAGATACCGAACTCGAAATTTCTATTTTGTCCCAATTGGAAATTACACTTACAAAATGGATATAAGGTAATCCCAATGATAATCTATGGGGAAGATAAGCGTAGTAGTAGTGAAAAACAAATTTTTCACTACTTGACATGTAAAACTTAAACGTACATACCCAATTTTTTAAATACACTGCACACTACCCTTGGGTATGTATAGGGCCACTTAAGAGGTAGCTTTGTTAACAAGCATTCGCAATGCAATAGGTCTCAAATTTGTGCAAGTTAGAGCTGTTGGTGTTGATTATTGTACTGTTATTTGGTGTGGAGTGATATAGCGCTATTGGCATTTGTATGACCTTGCGGCGCTGGAGAACCAGAAAATGGGAAATAGGTTATGAGGGAGGAGAAACAAGAATAATATGGTGGCTGGAAAAATAGTCAGAACAATGTGGAAAAAGTAAACACATAAAAAATGCAGGATTAATCAAAGCATATAAAATGTATGCATGAGCAATATGGTTACTTTAACATTTCTATATTTATTTAGAAATATAGGAGAGATGATGTGATGGGTTGGATTTATTGCGAGCAGACTATGAGCCCAGGCGCAAACCTAATGCTGTAAGCTGTGTGAGGAAGACTGTGGTATTTTTTTGCCTCCATATGCACACAATGTAGGTGCCATTACGTAATAAGAAGGCCCTGATTTATGTTGTATGCTAATAAAAGGATCTCCGCTGTTATGTTTACATACATTGCTTATATTAGAGCTGGTGTATAACCGCTGGATGAAAAGACTGCATAATAGTTTACAGCTTGAAGCAAATAATATGATACATCAATATCTAGTGCATGTAAGATGTATGATTCCGGCTTTAGCAGTATAATTTTGTTAATTTTGCTAATAAAGCACAACTGAATTGTACTGTTATTGAAGTGTGTGGACCTTACAGGATTTTACCAGTAGGTGGTGTGCTGAGATCGCGCTAAAGGGCACAGCAACGTGAACTGTCACAGGAAGGAAGCAAGGGTCGGCACTTGGCGGTTAAGAAATAAGTAAATATTTCACTTACAGCATGTGAGGATTTTTTTTTCTTTCTTATGTAGTGGGCATTGAGCAAGCATATTTCTCTTACTGTCGGCTAGCTGGAAAGAGTAGGGTTGCCATTTAGAAGCTGGAAAATAGAAACAACGAGTGTTAGATGCTTAAGTTGGAAGGTCAGACCAAGAAGGGGGGGGGGGGGGCTGAAGAACCCAGGTAAGGAGGAGCTGAAGGTCTAGGGCAGCGGGTGGGGCAGGTTCTTTGATGAATGTGGGGCATCTAGGTTGCCTGAGACGTGCTGTTACTTAATCCAGTACTCCCACTCCAAGCAAAACATATCTGGTAGCCTACGTTCTTTGCAAAAATCTTGTAAACTAACTGTGTATTTGCTCTGGGCACCCCAGAACATTTCTTTTTATCACGTGCCAAAATGCCTATTTGTAGCAAAAGCGTGTTTTCCTCACTGCACAACAGCAGCTCCTTAGTTTGGAAGCATTGCCCTTGTTTTCCTTTTTGAAGTACCTAGCACTGGGTGTCTCCCGTGCACGTTTTGCTCACAACGCAGTAGAGCTCTTGGCACGTACACATTGACGGTGGCCTTCACGGCACACTAAGTTATAGCAGTGCACAAAAGCAAGGTGCATGCTGCCTTTTTAAAAGTGAAAGATTTTATCACGCCAACCTTTTAAATGTGAAAGAGTTCATCATACACGAAGAGTGAGAAAGTGAGGCAGCTTGCATCTTCCAGCACTATGGGGCAGATTTACAAGCCACTTGCGCCACTTTTGCGTCACTTTTAACATGGGAAAAGTGACGCAAAAGTGGCGCACGGGGCTTGTAAATCTGCCCCTATGTTTTTAAAAGTGAAAGCGTTCATGGCGCCTCCTTTTTAATAGTGAAAGCATTCATTTCACGCGAAGAGCGAGAAAGCGACACAGCTGCAGCTTCCAGCGCTACGTTTGTAGGCTTGAAGTAGTCCCCAAAGGAACAAATAAACAGCTCCAGCTTAACCCCTTGTATGCTGATGACGGAGCGGTTCCGTCATCAGCTACGGGTGAGCTGTGCTGATGACGGAACCGTTCCGTCATGACTCCGCCCGCGCAAGGCGGAGTCAGCATGGGCGGGGAATTCCCGCCGCACGCAAGGGGTTAAGGGAACCGGAGTTGGCCGGTGCTCCTCAGTAGAAAACGTAAATGAAGCATTGGAGTGCCAACAATTAAGGGTGCACCAAAGAAGACCGATGCAAGCTTGAACAAATGGTAAGGCAGGCGGGATTTTCCTCTTTAGATTGATTACAGCAGGTCTGTCAGGCAGCGCATGCACGCTGCCAAGGCTCGACCTAAAAAGGAAAGTTTGGCCCTGGCAAGGCAAGTAGGTTAACTTTCCTGATCAAAATTGCAGTTCAATCTGCACACACAGGCTGTGTAATGGCAGGCATGAGACATGTTTTAAGGGGACACTAAAGTGGATGGCACAATCCGTGCCGCAGGCCCACTGGTAGCATTTAATTTACAGGCCCAAGTACATATACTGCACTTTACTAGGGACTTGTAAGTAAATTATATATGCCAGTTGTTTATATGCCAATGTAACCATGTTTAATGGAAAGAGAATCTGCACTTTAGCACTCGTCAGCAGTCGTCAAGTGCCCAGAAACCTAAAGCCAGCAAAAATGAAGTCAGCAAAGCAAGAGCTGAGAGGGCAAAAACTCAGGGGGAAACCACGCCAAGGATGCCAGGTCTAACAATCTCGTAAATAGGCCAGCTAATTTCCAACAACAACGTAAAGACGTGAGCACAGATAGGTTTTCTTAAAAATGCAACAATCATTTTGCCCTTTGTCAAAAGTACCCACTAAATTCTATGGTGCTGTTGATGCACTTTACATTTATCACTTACTACACCAAGCTTCATATTTTGACTTAACTACTTATACCACTCACCATTACCACCGTTTATTATTACACCACCATTACCATCACCACTATAACCACCACTGCTACGACCATCACTATTCCCACTATCACCAGTACCACTATTGCTATGACCATTCCCATCATCTGAGATCTCCATTACTAAAACCATTACCACCAACACAATTGTCACCACAATTTCCGGAGTTACCACCACCATTACCATCATTGTGGCTACCACTAGTACCATCATCACTTACCACCATTACTCCCACCATCTATCAACACCACTCCTGCTACCAGTATCACCACCATCACTGTCATAACCACCAACTTCAGCAACAACACAACCATTATAACCTTTACTACCACTATCACCATCAACATCAGTGTCATATCATTGCCACCGCCTTACCATTAACGACCATTCTCACCACTAGTGCTGCTATTACAACCACACTGCAACTTTTACCACCACTATCATCATCACACAACACTCACTATTGCCAACATCACCACTAACGCTGCCATCTCCACCACCAATATTACCACCACTGTCACTACTACCATATCAATAAGACTATCACAATAAACACTGCTACTGCTATCCCTACTATTGCCACCATCATCATAACTACCAGCACTACCACCACTGCAATATTCTTGTATGAGTAACAGTGCTGTGTGTTTGACATTGCTATGTAAGTGCAACAGAAAGGGTTTGGCTGGAGTGGGGTTGTGAGAGACAGTGTGTGTTTCCTGTCATAAATGCAAACTAGATGTGTTTGCTTTACCAGGACTCATTTTTCAGGTCTCGCTTGACCACTTTATCTGTCTGGAAGAATTCTTGCCATCACACAACAATCAATGTCTGTAGCTTTGTGTCTTTCACGTTCTGGAATCATCCCCTGTCTTCGGCTGGGAATTCCCAGTAACTTTAAATAGCAGTAAACAATATTAAAATGGTTGTAGGCCTCAAAAACAGTGTTTGTTTAGTAGCGCATCCCCTTCATTTTAAATAATCCAAAATTCAACCAATGAAGTGGAAGTGCTGAGCTCCCCCACTCCGTTAGAGGACCCCGTAGCCCACATTTCTACCTCGCCTCGTGTGTGAGAGATTCCTTGAGAAGAGCTATGCTCTAAACTGTTTTAGACCTTTGATTGGTTACTCTTTTAGACATGACTTTGTCTTTCTTGGGCTTCAGCCTTCCCTTACCTCTCAGCAGACCGAGTTATTTTTAGAGGATTTTCACCTCAGTCCTGGCCGAGGGGGACTGGCAACTGTCACCAACTGCCAATATGACTGACAAAGAAAATAGATTTATTATTAAGTCCTGCGTGGACTATGGATATTTATTGCCTTTATCCCAAAGATAATTGCAATATCTGTAAGACCTTCTCTTCAAAGACAGGGAAAAGAGGTTGGCTCTTTATGTGTATAGAGGAACAGGAGAACCCCCTCCTCTGGGTAAGATTCTGTGAAAAGTGCTCCACCAAGCATTTCCACGAGGGCAGCCCAAAAAAGGCAGCACACGGGGCTTCAATAACATAAGAAAGGTACCCACTACAAGTACTTTGAAGTCTGGGGAAAAATGGGAAAAAACCATGAAAACTAGAAAAACTCCCACACAACCTGTATTACTTTTATATAGGCCTGCTAAGGTGCCATGGTCAAATCGAATCTAACAAAATTAAAACATAAATGTGTGCACACTGTTGTTTATCTTTTTTTAATTATTAAGACAAGATAATAGGCTGTTGCAAAGGTAATTTCTTTTTCCATTTACTAGAATACCTTGTATTAATAACATTTTCTGAAATCAATTATACACCAAAAGATGCTAAACAAATTATCCACAAAGTGGCAAAATAAATTATACAAATAAAACACATTGACAACACCTCTGTTGCCACCCTGTCCGCAAATGGAAAGACCGCTCTTCCAAGCCCTTCCTGCTCCCGATGCCAAATCCAGTGCCATGCCCAGTACCACCAACTCCTAGAAACACGGGGAAACAGAACACATCTGACCGTGACAGTATGTCAGATATTGAAGCTTTTTAGGAAACGGCATGATAATGATGATGATGGACATGGTGATTCCTAAGGATGGCAGCAAATCGCCTACTCATTTCGACTTGGCTCCAGATGACATCACACACTTTCATCTCCTGATGCAAAGGGTAGTGACACATTTTTATCTCACAGCTTCCGTGGAGCACCAGTGTTTTCTGTGTGACTTCATGGAACAACCTAGGAAAAACACAAAATTCCTTCTTATCCTGGATTTCTTTTGCCCAGAGGGTCTCAAACGTATGCATATGCCAGCTACAGTCCAGGCAATCATACCCTGCTTGACAACGAAGTAAAGACACCAGAATCTGTGCCATCAGACTTCACTGGCTACCAGCAGCCTGACTCCATCATTGTAGCAGTGGCCCAGAAAAGATAAAAATGCCATTTCACCCCGACTTCTGCACCCTCAGATAGAGCGTGGCAGACACATAGACAATTTAGACGGCAGAGCCATCTCCATTGTGGCAACATGCATAAAGGCTGGTAATGCCTTGACCATCCTGGGACAATATAATAATGATTTGGCACAAAATTGCACTTTTGATCAACTTTATCCCCGAGGACAGAAGGGAAGCAGCAAGGACCATTTTCAAGTAGGGTGCAAATGCATCAACCACCATCATTAATGGTGTAATGAATGTTTACAATGCAGGTTTTCGACAACAAGTAGTGGAAGTTATCCTGTGCAAGTAGGGATGGCTTTGGTCTGAGCGGTCCTAACTGGATGGCCATGAAAAAATATTGCCCATGTCTTTTGATGACTAAACTTTAGAAATACCGTAAATTATGCTCTTTTGAACATCAGGATCGATGCAGGCATGGTATGCTCCCTAGAAGAGCAAGAGATGCTTCTCATTTTAAAAGCAACCCTAGAAACGATACAAAAGAAATCACGGATTCTACTCCAGATTATTTCTGGTCAAAACAAAATTAGACCTGTGGAAGTCCATATTGGATCTGTGAAAATTAAACAAATTCCTAATTTAAACAATCATTTTGTAAGGTAACCTTCTAAGAAACACTTCTGATGCTTCAAGAAGGAGAGTAGTTCACCCTTGGTCTTCGGGATACATATTTTCATGTCTCGATACTTCTGAATCACAAACAGTACCTGAGACTTTCAGTGGCGGGCAGAATTATCAATTCAAGGTGCTTCCATTTGGACTGAAGTCTGCGCCTCGGATCTCTATAGAGTGCCTGTGCTGGAGGCTGGCTTCTTTCAAATACAAGGTCACCAAGTAAATCTATACTTGGACAACTGGCATATCAAAGCGCATCAAAGGCTTCACAGCCACCTGCATCAGCCTATTCCAAGAACTAGGACTGACCTTCAATACCAAGCAATCTTCCATCTACCCTATGACAAGTTACAATTCCTCCAATCATTCTTTGGGTAATTATCAAAACAAGCTGTGCTGTTCTGGCTGGACAACACAACCTCAATATACAACATCATGAAGCAAGAAGGAATTAGGTCCTGTTCTCTGTGTGAAGAGGCGCAGATGCTCTTGGACTGGCCCATTATCATCTAGGTGGACATTACAGTCAGCTGGAATGCCAGAATGGCCAGGCAGATGCCTAGTCACACTTTGTCAGATAGCCGTCAAAAGTAACTACACGAAGGCTGTGCAGCATACATCTTTCAAAAGTAGGATAAGCCAACCATAGACCTGTTTACCACCCTGGACAACAAGAAATATTGGTGCTACGCCTGCAGATTGCATCAACCAGGGTCCACAAACAACACCGTTACACTTTTTCTCACTTTGCCCTCATAACCAGAATACTGAGGAAGGGGAAAGCAGTTTCCTGATGCTAATTGTCCCAGCATAAATTTGTCAGTTTTGATACAGTGATCTGCTTAGGCTCTCCACATTAAAATTGATCCAGTTGAAGAATCATCCCAAGACCCTCTGCAGACACAACGGAAAGTCTCTTTCCCAACCTCAAGTTGCTGATTTGACTTCATGGTTCTTGATCACTTAACAGTATGGCTACCTGAACATTGCTTCAGACTGCAGAGACATCTTAGCACAGGCATGTGTGTAATTCACAACAAAGACTTACGAGGCTAAGTGGAATATATTCTGCACATGTTGCAAAGATAAGAGATGAAACCAACTGTATTTGCAGCACCATCAATTGCTACTATACTTGTTAGAGCCAGCTAGGTGTGGTCTCAAATAATTATTGGTCAAGGTTCACTTGGCAGCAATGTCCAAATTCTCAAGGGTTGAAGGTTCTGCCTCATCTTTATTGTCACAGAGAACAATTAATGTGAGACTTTTAGAGCATTTGAAAGGAGAACCAACCCAAAGCATTTCTGAAAGAAATTGCAGATCGAAAAAACACATCTCCTGTATGCTATGCCTATAGAAAAGTTGGAACTGTTGACCCACGGGTTGTTTTGGTTCCAAGTTCTCTCTGACCAAGCAGGGGGTGCTCCACATAGTATCCTGAGGACTACTGTGCAACCAGATCTGATGTCTGCAACCAGATCTGATGTCTGCCTGACTGCAAGTTTCCCAAAGGAGAGGGGACATCACCTGGAGTCTGATTTGAAGGAAGAACTGTTTCCTTGTTTTGGAATGCCTGGATGTGACCTATTTGCAAAAAGAGGGCAGGAGGAGCCGATTGCCAACCAGAGCAAGAGTTGTTGACCCTGGAGCTGAGCATCCATTCAGCAGAGCTTCTTAAGAGAATGACCGGTGTGCTCCTGGTTTAGAGCCTGTCACTCTAGCTTAAGGTGAGGATCTATGGCATTGCCAAAGTGGGCTGAGCAGACAGCCTCAACAATGCCTGCTCCCTGTTAGTCTGTGGCCCTTAACCAACATGGACCCGAGTGGCTTCCAACAGTGAATGATTAAGTGTTGCCAGATTGTTGAATGGGTGAAGGGGTTAGCCCTTGGCATTTGCCCAATGTGTGCACAAGCAAACTAAGCCCCTGTAATTGAAGCTGCTGCATCGAGGCATTTGCCCACTTTGTGTCCGAGAAACGTTGTAGCTGCCCAAGGCGCTGTCCGATCGGAACAGCTAGAACTGAAGCAGCCAAGTTGCTGCCATATGGACTCATGGATGGACGAGGACAGCATTGGAACCTCAATCCAATGGTCACCCCACCCCCCTCAGGTGTAGGTCTGCCTAGCTGAGTTGCCAACTTGACAACCAGCCAGAGGGAGGAGCACCTCCTCATGACCCACAGGTCCCAATCTCCAGTTGATTCACTGTGTGTCCAGAAGAGGGCCACCATACCGAAGACAGCTGCAGTCCTACATCAGCTTCAGAGATCAGAACAGAGGACCGGCACACCTTCCCTGCACAGGGAGGAGGGCACTGGCTGCAGTTCATAAAGGCCTGCCTGAGGCCTACTTCGGAGGCTCATATTTGGTGAAAAACATAAGATTGAGAACACAACTCTGCCTGAGATGGGGCACTAGATTTTTCTAACGCTGAGAGAGAGTGAGGGGTGGTTCAACAGAGGGGCTATGCTTGCCCATAGGACATTGGCCCTAAAACAGAGATTCTAAATAGCATAGCTTTTTTGTGGTTTTGCAGTTTTATATAGCACAAACATAGTCTAAGGACATTAGAGCACTTTACATGCACACGAGATTACATTACAGAATGTCAGATGCATTTTTATTCTTTTTTTAGGCACAGGGAATTTAGGTAAATTTCCCAGAACCACTAGAGGTTGACTTGAGGTTCCTTCATTGAATCATCATTAAATAGCGATTTTTGGAAGGTCCCAGCTGAGGAGAGCCAGCTCGTCCCCCCCTATTTGAAGAGATTTAGGTTGAAAGCTTGACTGTACTTAGCCATCTCATCCTCTTTTCATTACTGCAACATGTAGAAGAAAGTAACAAGGCTGTGATTAGCCAGCTTGGTTTTGTCTTGCTTCATAAAATGCTCTTATACCTCCCAAATCTCATGTGATTGCGGCCTAATCAGATTTGATGTACTTAAAGGTGAGTTCGCTGCTTGAGAGTATGGAGGAGCAAGAGCAAAAATTGGTCTCTGAAAAGAGACATAACAATGAAGATCCTGAAGTGGAGAATGTGGGGAAAGGAGATGCTGTAGCTCTCCCTTACCCTTCGCCACTTAATCTTCTGATTTAGAGGCTGTCCATTGCTTTTCATTGGATGGCTTCATTATCACTCTCATTTGCATGCTTTTCATAAGATGGCATATGCAGCAATCACTCCCACTTCTTGTGTGTGTTTATCTCTCCTCTGGAGCGTGGCCCAAGTACTTCCACTGCCCCCTTGCTCGACCCTACTTTGTAGGTCTTCCCTAGTGTCGTAGCACATGCGCTGCTCGCTCCTTGAGATCTATTGTCGTTGAGTTGATTTCGGAAGTGGAGTGGAAGCCCCACCCATGCTTTTGATTGGCGTGCGTCATGCTTTATGGTAAACGTTGGCCTCCGATTGAAATTGAGGCTTTTTTGTGTCCGCCCTGTCTCCTTTTGGCTCCGCCCATCCAGACTTGCACAGTCTCCTTTAACTAGTCTGTAAGCACTACGGGCAGATTTATGATAACTGGCGCATCCCCAGGGATGCGCCAGTTATTTTGCGCTGCTGCTCCACCACCCATGTGCACCGCATTTACAATGCGGCGCACCATGGGGCAAAAACGGCACAGATGCGTGACGCATCTGTGCCGTAAAGGTGCCGCATTGCTGGAGTTGCGTCGCAAGCGCGACGCAGCTCCAGCAAGGCTCAGGGGTGCCCCATCTTTACAATGCTGCGTCAAGACCTACGCCTGCTTCGAGCAGGCGCAGGGTTTTGACGCAGCATTGGCCTGAAAGTGACTTAGTGAAATCTTATAGATTTCACTCAGCCACTTTTGCGAGGCGCACCTGCCCCGGAACGCCCACCCTACGCGGGAACGCCCACAAGTGGCGCAGGGCTTTACAACGTGACGCATCTGCCTAGATGTGTCACGTTGTAAATGGGTCGTAGGGATGCGCCACGTTTACGCCACAGTTGCGTGACGCAAAGGTGGCGCATTCCCAACATAAATCTGCCCCTACATATTTTTTTCTCATTCTGCATTGCGATTTCAGTATAAGTGAGAATTCCATCCGCATCTCAACCAGCTCAGACGCCAACCTCACTAGCGCCGAACACCTTCACTTCCAGATCCACACTGACCCCAAGACCACTCTCAGAGGTACCCTCCTCTACAGGCCACCAGGACCCCGTGCACAATTCAGTGAAGACATCACCGACTTTATCACTCCTCAGGCCCTCCCCTCCGAGGACTACATTCTACTGGGAGACCTCAATTTTCATCTGGAAAAGAGCAACGACAGCAACGCCGCCACCTTACTGGACAACCTCGCCAACCTTGGACTCAAACAACTTGTTAACACCCCCACTCATCACGCAGGCCACACACTCGACCCCATCTTCACCTCCAGCAAACATATCTCCTTCAGTCACACCACAGTTCTCCAATGGACGGACCACAGCTGCGTTCACTTTGTCTTCAAAAAGACCACAACCCACAACCATCCTCAACCCACTCTACGAAGAAACTGGAACAAAATCACCATCGACCAGATCTCCTCCTCGCTTCTTCAAACCCCCCCTGCCCACTCTTCGAACCCCAACCAAGCAGCCATGAACTTCACTCAATGGCTAACCAACAGCGCCGACAACTTAGCACCTCTGAAAAAACGTCAAAACAAACTAGACCGCAAAAACGCTCCCTGGTTCAACGATGATCTTAAGAAATCCAAGAAACTCTGTCGCTCCCTCGAGCAGGCCTGGAAAAAAGACCCGAACACCAGCACCAAGGACGCCTTCAAAAACGCCACCCGCACACACCACCAACTGATCCGGACTGCCAAGAAAGCTGCACTTAAAGACCGACTAGACAACAACGCCCACAACAGCAAGGAATTATTCAACATCATCAAAGAATTTACCAACCCCTCTGCCAACTCCAACGACATCACTCCCTCTCAAACCCTTTGCGACTCCCTAGCCTCGTTCTTCCACGACAAAATCGCAGACATCCACAACAGCTTCGACAACCAACCCAGAGACCAACCCTCACAACCTTCTGCCGTACCCTCACCCCCCTCGAACATCCTCAACGACTGGAACCCTATCTCCACCGAGGACACCATCCGCCTGATGAACACCATTCACTCTGGCTCCCCTACAGACCCATGCCCTCACCACATCTTCAACAAAGCAGACTCCATCATAGCACCTCACCTCCTGGACGTCATCAACTGCTCCTTCAACTCCGCCACCTTCCCGGAAAGCTGGAAACACGCCGAACTCAGCGCCCTCCTGAAAAAACCCACAGCCGACACCACCGAACTCAAAAACTACTGCCCCATCTCGCTCCTACCTTTCCCGGCCAAAGTCATCGAGAAAGCTGTCAACAACCAGCTCGCCGCCTTCCTCGAAACCAACAAATCCCTCGACTCCTCACAGTCCGGCTTCCGAGCCAAACACAGCACTGAGACCGCCCTCATCGCAGCAACAGACGACATTCGTACTCTACTGGACAATGGAGACACAGTCGCCCTCATCCTCCTTGACCTCACCGCAGCCTTCGACACAGTCTGTCATAGCACCCTCCTACAACGCCTCAGAAACATCGGAATCCAAGGAAAAGCACTGGAATGGATCTCCTCGTTTCTTGCCGGAAGAACTCAAAGAGTCCGCCTCCCACCATTCAAGTCAGAGGCCACTGAAGTCACTTGCGGAGTTCCACAAGGATCCTCACTCAGCCCCACCCATGTTCAACGTATACATGAGCCCCCTCGCGACCATCGCACGCCAACACAACCTCAACATCATCTCCTACGCTGATGACACTCAACTGATCCTCTCACTCACCAAAAACCCGACCACCGCCAAAACCAACCTACATGAAGGAATGAAAGAAGTTGCCGAGTGGATGAAGCACAGCCGTCTGAAACTGAACTCAGACAAAACAGAAGTCCTTATCCTAGGTACCTCTCCCTCCGCCTGGGACGACTCTTGGTGGCCAGAGGCCCTTGGAAAAGCACCCATCCCGACGGACCACGCACGGAACCTAGGCGTCATCCTGGACTCCTCTCTCTCGATGAACAGACAAGTCAACGCCGTTTCATCATCTTGCTTCAACATTCTTCGCATGCTCAAAAAAACATTTCGCTGGATCCCCACCGAAACCAGAAAAACGGTCACCCACGCACTGGTCACGAGTCGCCTAGACTACGGGAACACCCTGTACGCCGGCACCACCGCAAAACTTCAGAAAAAACTCCAACGCATCCAGAACGCATCAGCCAGACTCATACTAGACATCCCGCGTAACAACCACATATCTGGTCACCTGAAAGACCTCCACTGGCTCCCCGTCAATAAGAGGATAACATTCCGCCTCCTAACCCACTCACACAAAGCACTTTACGAACTTGGACCCGAATGCCTCAACACTCGACTTTCCTTCTACACCTCCCCTGCCAGCTACGCTCCTCCAACCAAGCCCTTGCCACTGTACCTCGCATCAACAAGACTAATATGGGAGGAAGATCCTTCTCCTACCTGGCAGCTAAAACCTGGAACTCACTTCCCACTCACCTTCGCCTCACTCAGAACCATCTAGCATTCAGAAAGCAACTGAAAACCTGGATATTCGACAAGTAATTCCCCACCCCATCAAGCGCCTTGAGACCCTCTGGGTATGTAGTGCGCTATATAAATTATTTGACTTGACTTGACTTGACTTGCGTTGAAACATCATGGGTTGCTGGCAGAGCCTCTAGTTTTCATTGAAAGAGACACATTGTAGGCCACCGCCCACAGCCTCTTCAGGCCCAGAAAATACTTGTCAGTATCTTCGTTGCTAGGAAAGTTCTATACACAACAAACAGCCGTTGAAGTTCAGAGAGAAATGTATCCTGACAGAAAGGCAGGTGAAGGCGGGCTTTTCACTCAGGCACAAACTAAACAAGCAGGTCCCTGAGCATCTTAACCCAACCCAGCAATGCCTAGAGGCTGGAGCTCTGTGTCACCCTCACTCTTTGGGCTGCTCACATTGTCGGACTGCAGGCTTCCCAGGGCATAGAGGCACTGGGAAAACTTCCAGTGTGTACACACATACACTCTATCAAGTTATTCTTCACAGGGAATAAGGGCACACTTAAAATGGCTTCTGTCCTCTCTTACCACACACATCAGACCCCTCCCACAGTCCATGTTGTTCAAATGCAGGGTTCCCAGAGCTTAGGTGGCACGTTGAAGGCTTCTAGTGTTATCTCCATGCCTACCACACAGGCAACCAGGCCAGACCCACAGCCTGCATTCTCCGGTGTTCACGGGGCCAAACCAGGCATCCACATCCGTATGCCTTACTGGTGCCTAGAGATTCCAAAAGACAGGTCACCAGCGCATTCAATTATTGCTGGCGTTGTTGTTAACCCCATGGTGTTACTAGCGCCATCGTGGAGGATCGCAAAGGAGGTCACTGGGGCACAGAAGTATACTCCCATTTTCTTATTTTGTACTTTAATCTAGGTTTGTGGCTTTGCTATCTTCCTTCCCGCCCATCCCCAAAAAACACCCAGTATCCACGCCAGCTGCCATTTTGTATTCTTTCCTGGTTGTTTCTGTGAGTAGTGTATGCCCTCTCCCTTCTCTTTACTGTGCTGGAGTCCATCTCTTGTTTCTTTTGCCGTGGCTTGTTTATTTATTCTTCCCCTTACAGCCCCTCCCTTCAATTGTGCTTAGCTTCTTTCTGCTCAGTCATTGTGACAAAGTAAACAAGCATTTGCAATGCAATAGGTCTCGCATTTACACGAGTTTAAGCTATCGGCATTGTAAATGACAAAGCCTTTTATTTATGTTTTAAAAACCAGAACAAAAATAAAAGGCCTTCTCATTTACAATGCCAATAGCTAAAATTTGCGTAGCTGCAAGATCTATTGCATTGCAAATGCTTGTTTCTTTCTGTTTAAGCCCCTAACTAGAGTGCATGTCTTTTTGCAGCAGTCTCTCTCTTGTATTGCGTCCTCCATGTTGCTTGCCCTCTGTGCCCCGGCCAGCTGTCAGTGTTATTTCTTGCCCCCTCCCACTGCCTGTGTTGTTGCTCTCTCTCCCACACCCTCCCACCTGCTGTCCGGTTTGTTACTGTTCCCTTCCACCTGATGGAGCAAGGATTCGTGAACAAGAGACTTGCTCAGATGTAATCTTCTCATATAATACTGTAAAGAAATATTAAAAGAGTTTGTAATACTAATTTTACACGGAATTTCATATTTTCTAGAAAAGGGGGAAGCTTGCCGATGTGTTTTACTAACAAGTTACCCGAGTGCAAATAAAGATGCCTGCTAACACGGGAAAATGAACTGCCCATGCGTCAGCTGCATGACATCCTAACGCTTGGAGGGAAAACTCTGCTTCTGCACAATAGCATCTAAAAATGGCCACTTAATAACTCACATGCTAAGCATCTGCTTTGCTGAAACTAAATCGTATTATATATTAATTGCTAATGCATAAATAGACTTTATAAGTAAATGGGTTTAGAGTAGAGATAGGTGGTATACAGTGAAATCATTTTATTTGAATGTAATACTTTGTCTTTTTGACCTGTCTACTAGTATGTATTTGGGTCTTCTAGAGACACTAAGGTCTGACACCCATATGAGGTTGGTGCTTGTGCGAGTGAGAGAACTCCTGAGCAATGAGCTCAAGTCTTGGGGCTTGTCCAAAGACATTTCCTGAACGTACCCTGGGAACCAGTTGAACATCCTGAAGATTCAATGGACAACTGTGAAAATGTTATACATTGTTATTGATAATGATTGCAATATGGGATGGAAATAAAGCTTGGGAGAACAAATTAATGGGCGGTAACTTAAAACAATAAGTCTTAAGAAAAGTATTAAACTTAGCATGGTGTGATGATCATCCCTTCAGCTTGTCCAATCAAAATTAGAAGTTTCATAAGGTTGAAACTTTTAGGGGTGGTACTTTTCATTAGAAGGTAACATTGGGGTAGTTAGTTAGATTAGTTAGAGCAGTCACTGCCAGAACGCTGAAAGACAGAGATGCAGTCCGAATGCTGATCGAATACCTGAAGAAGCAGACTTAGAATTTTCAAGCAAAATAGAATTAGGAGAAGATCACAGAAGAATCAAGGAGGTAATAGAATTAGAAGAAGATTGCGGAAGAATCAAGGAGATAATAGAATTAGAAGAAGATCGCAGAAGTACAGAGGAGGAAGTTAGTATCAGAGTGGGGTGAGACGCAGGTGTCAAATCCAGAAGAGGTCATTTTTCCTGTCCTGAAGTCCTTATTTTTTTTTTTAAACCGTTTTTATTGCAGGGAACATAGTGCACTTCACATATTTACAACATTTCCTCTCCACAGGCGCCAGCGCGCTCCCCTCCCTTTACTCGTGGAATGTACACAGCCAATAATCCCACAACCCGGAGGTCGGGCGGCGTCAGTCAGTGGATCATCCTGCCTGCCATCCTGCACATATGGCTTTCGGTAGACTCGGAGTATCACATCCTGCTTTTAATATTTTCACCCCGCTCCCCTCTAACAGCCCTTACCCTCAACCCCTCCCTTCGACCCAACTCCTCTATCCTCCCCAACCTTCCCACCCCCCGAGTGCTCTTCCCTACGCCTAAGCTCTACCGTGGTATACAGGTGTGTGTGCTATCAGGAGTGGTAATGTCTTTTTAGGAATGTGCTCCTGGTAAGTGTTGGGGTTCTACTTCGCTCGACTCAGAGAGGCTCCATCGTGCTATCTCGCAAGGCTTGCACTAGCATCTCCCATTCCATGGCCGCTTCCTGCGGCGGGCTAACTGGTATCTGAGCGTGCTTTCACTCACTGCCCACTTAAGCATCTTGTTGGTCCACCTTCTAAGCGTTGGGCATTGTTTTGATTTCCAGTTCCTAGTCAATTCTCTCTTAGCTAAGATCAGGCCCATATCCACAAATTTACTCGAGATCCTGTTTTTGGGTGTATACGGGAACCAATGTAACACGCCCACCGCCTTGGTGACTTGTAACTCCCTTTCGGTCACAGTGTTTAACGTCTCAATAACCTCCCTCCAATAGTCCCGCAGATGTGTGCAGTCCCAGAGCATATGTCCCAGGTCTGCTCCCACCGTGTTGCATCTGGGGCATGCCGCATCTGCCACTCCGAAATACCTCCCAATCTTCCTCGGTGTAAGATAAGCCCTATGCATTATGTAGAAATGTATTAACTGAAAACGAGCGTTTCTTGTGCTCTTCCTTGTCCCCCTCACTATCTGTGCCTATGTGGTATCCTGGATCTCGGTCTCCAGCTCGAGCTCCCAAGCCTCTTTCAGCGTGACCAGGCGTTGCAGCGTCTCGCGTATCATTCGTGAGTAGAGGCACGTCACTGCTTTATACATGCCGGCCGCCATCATTGTGTATTGGCAAGCCATTGACGTCGGGGGCTCTTGGATCCCCTCCCCCCAGTGTACCTGCATCGCTCGTGTTATAGCCGCATGCATTAGAAAATCCCCCCTCGGGAGGTCAAAGCGGTCTTGCAGCGTTTGGTAGGGGATCAGTTCACCATTCTCATATAGGTCCCCCAGTATCTGCAGTCCCGCATCCTCCCACCCCTGCAGCCTCAACCAGTCACCCCTGTGCGGAAGTGCCGTTACCATGCCCAGGGGTATCTCAGGCGCGTACATGTGTCGCACCCCAGCCCGCTTCTGCGCTCGGTTCCAGCAGACTCTGTACGTCTGCTCTTCCAGCGACAGGTCCCTGAGAGTCAGCTTCTGCTGCAAAGTTATGAATGCCAGCACATGTCGGGGTGTACCCCTCTCTCTCTCCTGCTCCGGCCCTCTGTACACTCGCGCCACCACCTGCGTGAAAATCTGCAGTTGCGCTGCCAAATAATATAACTCAAAATCAGGGACCGCTAGGCCTCCCTCATCCTTCCGCCGGAGCAGCATGGATAAAGCTATTCTACAGAAAATAGACGTAGGGAGGGTCAACTAGGGCTATATTTAACGACCAGAACCACTCATGCCCCAAGAGAAGCTATCAACAAACAAAAGAGGGGCCTGGTCAGAAACCTGTTCGTGTGCCGCAACTGAACTAGTTGCCCGAAACCATTAGAAGCACTAGAAGTGATAGCCCAGGCATGTTAAAAAATTCCCATCAGCCCACCCATGTGGCGGAATGTCGTCATGTGGGAGATGTCACCAATCCAATTCTCAAACAGTGCACCTAGTCATGGTGCAGAGATGGATGGATTAACCATGGTGTAAATACAGACCAATGGGCTTCACTGGTGATGCTAATGGGGTGCAGTGCAAAAAAATGAAAGTGATAAACGTGAAGATAAAATTGACTCCGAGGGCCAAAATTAATTTAATCAGTATGGCGCTTGGGTCAAGATTAAAATTCTGCCAAAATAGTTTGAAATTATAACTATGTGTGGGCAGAGTAAGTGAAGGTCGACATGTTTCAGCTGTACTGACTATTGGTCTAAGCTTTCTTCAGGACCATTAAAGAAACTGCGACTGCAAAATAGAAATTAAAGGATCAGTGATGCACGCTAATGTACATTGGATAAGTCCTACCAGTTCCTCTGAGCCCAGATGGATGCTGTAGGAAGTCCAGAACTGTATGTATCTCCTGAAGAAGAGACATAAGCGTGAATCAAAAACCATGTAGTGCACAACAGGTCTCGGGAGAACAAGCACAATATACTAGGCACACAGACAGGGCGGTGGAGACTGTCTCTCCCCGCTCAATATATTGCTATGTTGTAAACAGTGTCAAAAATCACTTAAATTAGAATGAGCATAGTGACTTACCCAGCATTATGTGGGAGTAAGCCTCACCTCACCCGGAACCCACTCGGGAAAAAGGGGAGGCCCCGCTCTAGTTAGGGAAGAAAATGGACAGAAAAAGTATCTTTGAAAAATAGCAAAGAGACTAACAACAATAATAGTTGCCATTTCCTTAGTTGTACCTAACAAAAACCTAGCTTTAGTCAAAAAAGAGACTCAACCAAATATAAGAAAATTAGACTATGCATAGAATCAATCAACCACGGTTGGAGGGAAAAAGTACTCATTGGAGGATGTCCTGCAACCATTAGTAAACTAGAATGGACTGTGTCTAGCAAAAAGGATTGCTACCAAAGTTCATCAATCAGCAAGTACTGGGCAGAAGAGTAAAGGCTAAAGGTTGGTAATGCCACTCTCCAAGGCAACCATCACTCGTGCTAGAAACAAATGAATGGGGCTCGCCCTATTAAAATGGTAAGGAAAAAGTCTGGTACCTTACCTATCCGTCGGTACCTCGCTGCTGGCGTCCGAGTAGGAACGGAGGTACCGACGCTAAGCACGTACGTGTATTTATACACCAGTTGATTGGCTGCAGCTGTTGTCAGTTGTTAAGGCGATCGCTTAGAAAATCGGGAGCCCGCGCTGTAATGCGCTTGTGCTTGGCGTCCCGATAGTGCGATTGTAAACGCGCATGCGCACAGCGCATAAGACGGAGAGCGCATGCGCGGGCCCTAAACCAAGTGTAGTCACCGGCGCCTGTATTAAGGTGTACTGCGCATGCGCTGGTGCGCAGACACATCGCCGGCGATCGCACTGCCGGTGTGTGACACCGTAGCGTAAACAAAGCTTAACCAATGACCCAATTTAAAAGGCACTAAGATATAATGTAATCCCTATTGCCAATGTGGGAGAAAATGAGTGTATGTGCCCTAATATCTGTATACATGATACATAGATTGAATCAAAATGAGGGCAACTAGATAATTTAAAGGCAAGGGAATCGTATACAATCATATGTAATCCCTATTGCCAATGTGGGAGCAAATGGGTGTATATGCCATAATATCTGTATACATGATACATTGATTGAATCATAATGAGGGCAACTAGGCATATCATACTAATGGCAACAAGTGTTGTCAATGTATACTTAAAATTAGTAATACGTATGTACCAAGTGGTGTTGATGCTGGACATATCCTACTAGTGACAACACGAATTGACAGTGTTCACTTAAAATAAGTAATATGTATGTGCCAAGTAGTGTATCAGGCTCAAATTGGCTGAATGTGGACTGGGATAGAGTCTTAAATGGCCACATGGATGCTAGCTGAATGGGGTAGCTTAAAAGACAGATCCACAGGACTCTGGACTAATAGATTCACAGCGATGTCCACGGTATGTCATCGTTCAGACCTTGCATATGACTTTTCAAAAGAAAAATCCATTTTTGCTCCTTCCTGAAAAGAAACTTGGCTATGTCACTGATATGTGACGGAATGAATGGCCTTTCTAAAATGACCCATTTCATTTCGTCAGCAGTGTGTCCTTGCTCCAGAAAGTGGTTTGTTAGTTTAGTGGCCTGCTTGCGACACCTAATGGTGCTTTTGTGCTCCCCTATTCTTAACTTAATCTTGCGGGTGGTATAGCCAACATACTTGAGGGAACAGGGACATGTTATCATATAGATAGCGTTGTCGGTGTTACAATTCGTATGCTTCTTGAGCAACCATGTCCTACCTGTCCCTATATCGACTGTAGTAGTTTTTTCAGTCTGAGGACAGACACTGCACGAACCACAGGGGTAGTGACCAGAGACTGGAGGAAGGTTCCATAAGGTAGTTAAGCCGTCAGTCTTGGTAGTCCTAGGTCTTGTATGGACAAGAGTGTCTCGAAGACTAGGTGCCCTTTTAAATGAGAACAATGATAATGGAAGGTTGGCCCCGGTGCTATTCAAAATCGTCCAGTGTTTACGAACCATTTTCTGGACAGGGTTAGACATTGTGCTGAATGTACTCACAAATGTCAGGCGCTCCATTGGTGGTTTGGGTGGGCGTTTTTCAATCAATGCCTCGCGGTTGTTGTTCGAGGCACGCTTCCAAGCTTTTTTCACAAGATGTTTGGGGTAATGGCGTTCCTCTAAGTGAGTGGCTAGTGTGGTTGCATGTTTGTTAAAGAGTTCCCTGGATGAACAATTCCTCCTGACCCGGAGGAACTGACCCACCGGAAGGTTCTCCCTAAGGGAGCGTGGGTGGTGGCTGTTAAATGACAAAAGTGAGTTTCTTGCCATCGGTTTGGTAAACAACTCACTCCGGAGACTGCCATCCTCAGGGAAGATGGATAGGTCAAGGAAGGGGAGTCTTGTGTGACTGTACTCCAGTGTGAACTTGAGATGCGGGTTGCATCCATTGAGCCAGGTGTGGAAAGCTTGTACTTCAAGGATAGATCCTCGCCACACTACCAGGACGTCATCTATATACCTCTTCCATAGCACCAGGTGTTTTGAAAATGGGTTGCTATGGTTGAGGATGTGAGTCTGTTCCATTTGGTGTACATAAAGGTTCGCCAGACTCGGGGCAAAGACACTCCCCATGGAGGTCCCGGAGATCTGTAAAAACAGCTGTTCTTCAAACTTGAAATAGTTTCGCTCCATTGCCAGTTCTGCAAGTGATAGAATAAAGTTGACTGGGGTTATGCTGTCCAGATCCTCCATTGACAGAAGGCCTCTGATTGTATCCAGCGTGTCCTGTTGTGGGATACAGGTGTAGAGTGATTCTACATCAAAACTGACCATAAGGTCAGTTTCCACGTTGTACTCAATAGTTGGTAATAATCTGAGGACATCGGCTGTATCCTCTAGATACGTGGGCATTTTCTTAACTAAAGGTCTCAGAAAATGGTCTACAAAGGTGGAGAGTGGTTCCAAAATGGAACCAATCCCGGAGATGATGGGACGGCCTGGTGGTGGTCTCGTGGCCTTGTGGATTTTGGGGAGACAGTAGAAACCTGGAATGGTAGGTTTCTCGGTTATAAGGAATCTAGCTTCCTGAGGTGTAATCCACCCCTCCATATTCCTTTCGTCCACCAAAGATTTGATTTCAGTAAGTAGACTTTGAGTGGGGTCTGAAGTGAGACGACGATAGAATTTATCATTGTCCAGCTGTCTGAGGCATTCCTGACGGTACTGTTCTAGGTCCATAACAACAGTGGCTCCCCCTTTGTCCGCCGGTTTTATAATGATGGACGGGTCTAGTGAAAGATTTTTCACCGCCAACTGTTCAGGTTTCGAGAAGTTGTGGAATGTACTCTGTTCGGTAGTTTGCAGCTGCGAGATATCGTGTCTGACCGCCTGTTCAAAGGTGGTAACGAGGGAAGGGACTTGATGATTCAAAGGGGTAAAAGTGGAAGGAGGACGTAGTCCTGTGTTCTTAACAGTCTCTTCACTTGACTGAGAGTCATCAGTCCTATCCTTAAAGAAGAAGTGAAGACGCACTTTGCGGAAAAACTTCTCAAGTTCTGTTCTTAGAAGAAATGGGTCTCCGACATTAGTTGGCACAAAGCCCAGACCTCTCTCCAAGACTGACTGCTCGACTGGAGTAAGAGTACGGGAGCTGAGATTCACAACTAGACTCCTGTCGTCTCTGAACTGTTGTTCTCTTGAGCTGCTCTCCTGCTCCGAGTGTTCGGAAACGTCTGTTCGGTTTCCCAGTGGACAGTTTGTGGTCCTTTTCTTCTTCCCCTGTTCTGGCCCCGGCCACGTCCTAAAAAAGGCTGGTTAGGGAAAAACTGGGGAAAAGGAGTGTATGGATTCATAGGTGGCGGATGTGGCTGGAAGCCCCATGGGCCTGGTGGCCACCAAGGACCCGGATTATGGTAATTACCTGGGTGTTGGTTAAACATAGCACCTCTCTGTCGACCACCCCTCTTGAATGGTCGTTGTTGAGACCCTATCCCTCTCTGGGGAGCTCCAGACGTGCTGGGTGTCTCTGAGTCACTAGAGTAAGTGTCAGACCCAGAAGATGAGTAACTGGATCCATACTGTTTGCCTCTGCTATTGAAGCTGGGAGCTACATAGTTGTCGCTAGTGTATGGATAAGTTTTCTCCATAGAAAAGCGATCTAAATCTTTCTTAAACTTATCCATCTTACTCATCAAGATGTTATCTTTATAATCTTTGTTTGCCTTATTTGTTTCATCTAGCTTTTTCTTGAACAGTGTACTGCACACGGCTTTAATCTGACCTTCAAGCACCTGAATTTCTATGAGAATGGCATCTGCTGCTCTCTTAGCTGTGCTGATTATTAATATCAGCCAGTCCCGTGTGCAGCGCCACGCAATGAGAGACCAGTCTCGTAGAAAGGCTTTGTCAGTCAGAAAAAGACGTGGTGTGTTGGTGACAATAAGGCCCGTAGGGGCACATTTGCCTCTCAGATATTGTGCCATAATGGTTCCATGGATAGAGGTGCGTGTGTGTGATTTTTTAAAATTCAACAGTGTAAGCCAGTCATCCTTTGCTATACTGGAAGTCTCAGGTAATGAGTCCAGAAGAGAAGGGTTGTCGTCCAAGATAGTTTTTAGCATCTCATCATCAAACGCTAGTCCTGCAAAGTCAGCCATCTTCTCAATAAGGGAGTCTCTTAAACAACCATAGGCTAGGTGAGCACCATCAAGGGATATACCCTGAATAATGAATTATGTATTAGAAAATGACCCGCAACGGAGGTTGCACTAAATACAGAAAATAGACGTAGGGAGGGTCAACTAGGGCTATATTTAACGACCAGAACCACTCATGCCCCAAGAGAAGCTATCAACAAACAAAAGAGGGGCCTGGTCAGAAACCTGTTCGTGTGCCGCAACTGAACTAGTTGCCCGAAACCATTAGAAGCACTAGAAGTGATAGCCCAGGCATGTTAAAAAATTCCCATCAGCCCACCCATGTGGTGGAATGTCGTCATGTGGGAGATGTCACCAATCCAATTCTCAAACAGTGCACCTAGTCATGGTGCAGAGATGGATGGATTAACCATGGTGTAAATACAGACCAATGGGCTTCACTGGTGATGCTAATGGGGTGCAGTGCAAAAAAATGAAAGTGATAAACGTGAAGATAAAATTGACTCCGAGGGCCAAAATTAATTTAATCAGTATGGCGCTTGGGTCAAGATTAAAATTCTGCCAAAATAGTTTGAAATTATAACTATGTGTGGGCAGAGTAAGTGAAGGTCGACATGTTTCAGCTGTACTGACTATTGGTCTAAGCTTTCTTCAGGACCATTAAAGAAACTGCGACTGCAAAATAGAAATTAAAGGATCAGTGATGCACGCTAATGTACATTGGATAAGTCCTACCAGTTCCTCTGAGCCCAGATGGATGCTGTAGGAAGTCCAGAACTGTATGTATCTCCTGAAGAAGAGACATAAGCGTGAATCAAAAACCATGTAGTGCACAACAGGTCTCGGGAGAACAAGCACAATATACTAGGCACACAGACAGGGCGGTGGAGACTGTCTCTCCCCGCTCAATATATTGCTATGTTGTAAACAGTGTCAAAAATCACTTAAATTAGAATGAGCATAGTGACTTACCCAGCATTATGTGGGAGTACGCCTCACCTCACCCGGAACCCACTCGGGAAAAAGGGGAGGCCCCGCTCTAGTTAGGGAAGAAAATGGACAGAAAAAGTATCTTTGAAAAATAGCAAAGAGACTAACAACAATAATAGTTGCCATTTCCTTAGTTGTACCTAACAAAAACCTAGCTTTAGTCAAAAAAGAGACTCAACCAAATATAAGAAAATTAGACTATGCATAGAATCAATCAACCACGGTTGGAGGGAAAAAGTACTCATTGGAGGATGTCCTGCAACCATTAGTAAACTAGAATGGACTGTGTCTAGCAAAAAGGATTGCTACCAAAGTTCATCAATCAGCAAGTACTGGGCAGAAGAGTGAAGGCTAAAGGTTGGTAATGCCACTCTCCAAGGCAACCATCACTCGTGCTAGAAACAAATGAATGGGGCTCGCCCTATTAAAATGGTAAGGAAAAAGTCTGGTACCTTACCTATCTGTCGGTACCTCGCTGCTGGCGTCCGAGTAGGAACGGAGGTACCGACGCTAAGCACGTACGTGTATTCATACACCAGTTGATTGGCTGCAGCTGTTGTCAGTTGTTAAGGCGATCGCTTAGAAAATCGGGAGCCCGCGCTGTAATGCGCATGTGCTTGGCGTCCCGATAGTGCGATTGTAAACGCGCATGCGCATTCCGCAGACGTGCTGGGTGTCTCTGAGTCACTAGAGTAAGTGTCAGACCCAGAAGATGAGTAACTGGATCCATACTGTTTGCCTCTGCTATTGAAGCTGGGAGCTACATAGTTGTCGCTAGTGTATGGATAAGTTTTCTCCATAGAAAAGCGATCTAAATCTTTCTTAAACTTATCCATCTTACTCATCAAGATGTTATCTTTATAATCTTTGTTTGCCTTATTTGTTTCATCTAGCTTTTTCTTGAACAGTGTACTGCACGCGGCTTTAATCTGACCTTCAAGCACCTGAATTTCTATGAGAATGGCATCTGCTGCTCTCCGGTGGGTCAGTTCCTCCGGGTCAGGAGGAATTGTTCATCCAGGGAACTCTTTAACAAACATGCAACCACACTAGCCACTCACTTAGAGGAACGCCATTACCCCAAACATCTTGTGAAAAAAGCTTGGAAGCGTGCCTCGAACAACAACCGCGAGGCATTGATTGAAAAACGCCCACCCAAACCACCAATGGAGCGCCTGACATTTGTGAGTACATTCAGCACAATGTCTAACCCTGTCCAGAAAATGGTTCGTAAACACTGGACGATTTTGAATAGCACCGGGGCCAACCTTCCATTACCATTGTTCTCATTTAAAAGGGCACCTAGTCTTCGAGACACTCTTGTCCATACAAGACCTAGGACTACCAAGACTGACGGCTTAACTACCTTATGGAACCTTCCTCCAGTCTCTGGTCACTACCCCTGTAGGTCGTGCAGTGTCTGTCCTCAGACTGAAAAAACTACTACAGTCGATATAGGGACAGGTAGGACATGGTTGCTCAAGAAGCATACGAATTGTAACACCGACAACGCTATCTATATGATAACATGTCCCTGTTCCCTCAAGTATGTTGGCTATACCACCCGCAAGATTAAGTTAAGAATAGGGGAGCACAAAAGCACCATTAGGTGTCGCAAGCAGGCCACTAAACTAACAAACCACTTTCTGGAGCAAGGACACACTGCTGACGAAATGAAATGGGTCATTTTAGAAAGGCCATTCATTCCGTCACATATCAGTGACATAGCCAAGTTTCTTTTCAGGAAGGAGCAAAAATGGATTTTTCTTTTGAAAAGTCATATGCAAGGTCTGAACGATGACATACCGTGGACATCGCTGTGAATCTATTAGTCCAGAGTCCTGTGCATCTGTCTTTTAAGCTACCCCATTCAGCTAGCATCCATGTGGCCATTTAAGACTCTATCCCAGTCCACATTCAGCCAATTTGAGCCTGATACACTACTTGGCACATACATATTACTTATTTTAAGTGAACACTGTCAATTCGTGTTGTCACTAGTAGGATATGTCCAGCATCAACACCACTTGGTACATACGTATTACTAATTTTAAGTATACATTGACAACACTTGTTGCCATTAGTATGATATGCCTAGTTGCCCTCATTATGATTCAATCAATGTATCATGTATACAGATATTATGGCATATACACCCATTTGCTCCCACATTGGCAATAGGGATTACATATGATTGTATACGATTCCCTTGCCTTTAAATTATCTAGTTGCCCTCATTTTGATTCAATCTATGTATCATGTATACAGATATTAGGGCACATACACTCATTTTCTCCCACATTGGCAATAGGGATTACATTATATCTTAGTGCCTTTTAAATTGGGTCATTGGTTAAGCTTTGTTTACGCTACGGTGTCACACACCGGCAGTGCGATCGCCGGCGATGTGTCTGCGCACCAGCGCATGCGCAGTACACCTTAATACAGGCGCCGGTGACTACACTTGGTTTAGGGCCCGCGCATGCGCTCTCCGTCTTATGCGCTGTGCGCATGCGCGTTTACAATCGCACTATCGGGACGCCAAGCACATGCGCATTACAGCGCGGGCTCCCGATTTTCTAAGCGATCGCCTTAACAACTGACAACAGCTGCAGCCAATCAACTGGTGTATAAATACACGTACGTGCTTAGCGTCGGTACCTCCGTTCCTACTCGGACGCCAGCAGCGAGGTACCGACGGATAGGTAAGGTACCAGACTTTTTCCTTACCATTTTAATAGGGCGAGCCCCATTCATTTGTTTCTAGCACGAGTGATGGTTGCCTTGGAGAGTGGCATTACCAACCTTTAGCCTTTACTCTTCTGCCCAGTACTTGCTGATTGATGAACTTTGGTAGCAATCCTTTTTGCTAGACACAGTCCATTCTAGTTTACTAATGGTTGCAGGACATCCTCCAATGAGTACTTTTTCCCTCCAACCGTGGTTGATTGATTCTATGCATAGTCTAATTTTCTTATATTTGGTTGAGTCTCTTTTTTGACTAAAGCTAGGTTTTTGTTAGGTACAACTAAGGAAATGGCAACTATTATTGTTGTTAGTCTCTTTGCTATTTTTCAAAGATACTTTTTCTGTCCATTCTCTTCCCTAACTAGAGCGGGGCCTCCCCTTTTTCCCGAGTGGGTTCCGGGTGAGGTGAGGCGTACTCCCACATAATGCTTGGTAAGTCACTATGCTCATTCTAATTTAAGTGATTTTTGACACTGTTTACAACATAGCAATATATTGAGCGGGGAGAGACAGTCTCCACCGCCCTGTCTGTGTGCCTAGTATATTGTGCTTGTTCTCCCGAGACCTGTTGTGCACTACATGGTTTTTGATTCACGCTTATGTCTCTTCTTCAGGAGATACATACAGTTCTGGACTTCCTACAGCATCCATCTGGGCTCAGAGAAACTGGTAGGACTTATCCAATGTACATTAGCGTGCATCACTGATCCTTTAATTTCTATTTTGCAGTCGCAGTTTCTTTAATGGTCCTGAAGAAAGCTTAGACCAATAGTCAGTACAGCTGAAACATGTCGACCTTCACTTACTCTGCCCACACATAGTTATAATTTCAAACTATTTTGGCAGAATTTTAATCTTGACCCAAGCGCCATACTGATTAAATTAATTTTGGCCCTCGGAGTCAATTTTATCTTCACGTTTATCACTTTCATTTTTTTGCACTGCACCCCATTAGCATCACCAGTGAAGCCCATTGGTCTGTATTTACTCCATCCATCTCTGCACCATGACTAGGTGCACTGTTTGAGAATTGGATTGGTGACATCTCCCACATGACGACATTCCGCCACATGGGTGGGCTGATGGGAATTTTTTAACATGCCTGGGCTATCACTTCTAGTGCTTCTAATGGTTTCGGGCAACTAGTTCAGTTGCGGCACACGAACAGGTTTCTGACCAGGCCCCTCTTTTGTTTGTTTAAAGCTATTCTACGCCTGCCCGTACCCCAGAGGAAGGAAATCAGCAAGGACCTCAACTGCCGGAATACCGATCTGGGTATCCAAATAGGCAACGTGCGGAAATAATAGAGGAGGCGCAGCAAGGCTATCATTTTTACCAGGGATATACGTCCCGTGACTGATAGCGGGAGAGTAGACCAGAAGGTCATATTACCCCACGGTGCTCGTATGCAGCGGCCTACATTACCCTCTAGCAGGTCTGCAGCCTTGTGATATATGTGCACTCCCAGATATTTCAGGCAGTCTAGCGCCCAGGCAAGCAGCGAGCGGGTAGCGGGTCTTGGTTCTCCCTGACGTAGGGGAAACAAGCATGATTTGGACCAATCAACCCGCAGCCCAGATAGTCTGCCAAAGGACACCAGGAGTCTCTCCGTCCCTCCAATGCCTCCTGCGCATTTTCTAGGTATAATAGGAGGTCGTCCGAGTACAATGAAATAAGTTGTGGGTTTCCCCGGTAGGTTAAGCCCCTGTAAAAATGTCCCTTCCTGACTTCCGCCGCAAAAGGTTCAATCGCCAGTGCAAACAACAGGGGGGATAGTGAGCATCCCTGCCTAGTGCCTCGACGCACCGGGTACTGGTGCGACACTAGGGGGCCCACCCGCACGCGTGCCACAGCTGAAGCACTCTTGTCCAGCGTATATAACAGTCTCCAAGACCGAAGTGCTGCATAACCTTATACAGGTATTCCCATTCCAAACTGTCGAATGCTTTTTCTATGTCAATTGACAGTACCACAGGCGTTTGCGTATCAGGCCATGGTTCTCCCAGAAGGTGAACCGGTCGGCGTATGTTAACTGTCGTGTTTCGGGCGGGGATAAAGCCAGATTGGTCACTATGGATCAATTCCGTCATGTGCTGCAGTAACCTGGTCGCCAGTATGGTGCTCAGAATTTTGTAGTCCACTGTCAGCATGGACAGCGGCCTGTAGGATGCCGGGTGTTTGCTCTCCCTGCCCTGTTTCAACAATGGAATCATGAGAGCTTCGCACATGGATTCAGGCAGCCTACCCCGAGTTTTAGCTTCGTTGTACACCACCTGGAGCCGCGGAGCCAATTGGTCTATGTATTTGCTATAAAATTCTATAGGGAGCCCGTCCAAGCCTGGAGTCTTGTTGCGGGCCATCTTCTTCACTGCGCTCCTAATCTCTCCCAGTTCTATATTCCTGCCCAGGGCCTCCGCCTGCTCTTGCTCTAATCGCGGCAACTGAAGCCCCTCCAGAAAAGCAGTTCTCAGTCTCCTGCCCCTCGAGCGCGCTCTCATAGAGTGTTTCGTAGTACGAGCGGAAGCAGTCCAGTATCTCCGTCTGGGTGTGGCGTGCAAGGCCATCTTCCCCGTCAATGGCTAAGATTGGGTGGCTACGTCTTGTGGGGTTGGACAGCCAGGCTAGCAGCGTCCCCGCATTGTCCCCCTCCGCATGCGCTCTTGTCAAATAGGACTTATGGTCAAAGCAGCTGAGCCGTTCCATTTCCACAGCCACCGCCTCCTTGGCAGCACTCACCGTCCCTTGTAACTCTGGATGATTAGGGCGCGCTTTCTCAGCATCGCGCAAAGATTTTTCCGCCTTCTCCAGATCGTCTAACAAGGATCTGCGCGCCCCAGTGTATTTCCCAATACAGTGGCCTCTAACAACTATCTTAAAGGCATCCTCTAGATGTCGCAGTGCCCTCGTTCTCCTCGAAGTAATATGTTATCCTATCCCCCAGCGCTTCTCTAAACAATAAGTCATCCAGCGTGTCCGGCCTCAATTGCCACGTCGAGACCCGCGATGTCTCGGTCATCCAATTAAGGGTTAGCAGTAAGGGATTATGATCAGAGATCGTGCGGGCTAGGTATTCCGAGTTGGACACCGCCGGTAGCACCTGTGAGGAGCACAAGAATGTGTCCAAGCGGACATGGAGGTCGTGCAATCCAGAGTAGAAGGAGTAATCTCTCGCCGCCGGGTGGTGTGCCCGCCAGGCGTCTTGTAGTTCCCAGCTCTCCTGCCATTCTAATCTGCGCTTTGCCAGATGGTGCATTGGAGACATCCCCAGAGGAGGATGAGGTCTGTCCAACTCCACGTCTGTCACTGAGTTAAAGTCCCCTCCCATGACAATGGGGCCCACTAAAAACCCTGCCAGTGCACCGGAAAGTTTGGTGAAGAAGGACGCTTGGTCGGTGTTAGGCGCATACACACTGCACAGCGCTATGTCCCTACCTTTTAGTTTCCCTTCCACTGCCACAAACCTGCCTTCCGGGTCTAATATGTGCCTGTTTACTTGGAAAGGAGTCCCCGCCCGTATCCAGATCAGCGCCCCCCTGGCAAATGCAGAATATGTGGTGTTAAACAGTTGACCCCTCCACCTCCTTTGCAGCGCTATGCCCTCCTGCTTCGTCAGATGCGATTCCTGCAGCAGCGTTCTCTGCACTCCTCTTCCAACTAAGTATGAATGTATTTTGTGCCTCCGTGCCATCTTGTGCAGACCATCACGTTCCAGGTTGCACATTTCACATTTCCAGTACTAGCCATAGTCCCATGTTGTACGGTAAAATCCAGTAACGGTACGCGGCCCGGCACACAGGGTCACACTCATCCCTCCCAACCCCAACGCAGCAAAATCCCCCTCCCCGACCACCCCACTTCGAGCTCCCCCAACTACTCTCAGCTCCCTCCCCCCCCAGAACAGGACCCAGCTTTGCGAGCACCGCTCCCATCCAAACCTAGTGAGGCCTCTGTATCCTCCCCCAACAACCCAACTATACCTCAGTCTACACTACGGTGGCCTTAGGGGCCTGAAAGGCATAGCTCGGTTCCGAAGGTGGTCAACTTAGTCCACTTCCCCCCATCCCGCAATCTCCCCATTCAAGTCCGAAGCTCCATCCTATTTTACAGTGTTCGTCACCATCTGCCAGCCACGGCCCTCTCCAGGCACCTTACCAATCCAGCATGGGGCATCTCCAGTATCATTCGTCCATTAGTCCTCCCGATGTCTGTGGTGTGGCTTCTGGGCCCTTAATACTATTTTAGTCTGATAGTTCCACTTCCGAGCCAGTAACCAGGCCCTCTGCTTCCGAACTCTCACATGATCTAGTCCTCAAAGTTCCCAACAGGTCTTTTACTGCTTGTAACGTGGCTTTCCTCTCGCCTTCAGTTTGCGATTCCGTCAGTTTTTGAGATCTTTGTCGGCGCTTCCAGATCCTTTGCGATTTCCGAGTCGGCTGCCGGGTTCGCTCCTCTTCCGCTCTGTATTTCGCTCCATCCGTATCGGCCTTGTACGTGTCCCACCACGCCAGGCGTCCGCCGAGTTATGAAAGAAGATCGTCTTGTCATCCACCACCACTCTGAGTTTGGCCGGTAACAGAAGTGAATATGTTATTCCTTCCGGCCGGAGTTCTTTTTTGAGCGACAAGAAAGAGGCACGCAGCTTCTGGGTCTCATATGTATAGTCAGGGAAGAGCGTTACTTTACTGTTATCCACCTGGAAAGGGCCCACGTCACTTGCCCTCTGTAGCAGCCAGTCCCGGTCCTTGTAGTGCAACAGTTTTATCACCACCGGGCGGGGCTGTTGACCCAGTCTAGGGGGTCGGGCCGGGACCCTGTGCGCTCGTTCTAGCGTAAAGAAGGGTGATAGACCTTCCGACACCACCTCCGTCTTCAGCCATTGTTCAAGGTACCCCACCATATCGTCCCCTTCCTTCTGTTCCGGAAGGCCCGCCAAGCGCACGTTGTTGCGCCTGCCACGATTTTCTGCATCTTCCGCTCTCCTCTCCAAGGCCTGTATGCGATCGAGCGCGTCCACGAGCCGCCCTTCCATAGATTTGTGCTCAGGCAGTATCTCTTTGAGGGTGTGTTCTGCATTTTTGACTCTATCTTTCAGTTTATCATGGTCGGCCCGCAACAGCCCCAGTTCCGTTGCCACCTGGGCGATATCCTGCTGCAGCGCTTCCTTTGTGGCTTGGATAGCTTCTAAGATGCAAGTTTGTAATTGCTGCAGGTCCGCCGGGGCCTGTGGCGGTCCGTCCGCCGCACCCGAGCCCGCAGCCTCCTCCACTCTTCCCTTAGGCTTTCCCATTTGATTTACTGGGAAGGGGGGGGGGGGAAACTTCCTCCCCATCGTTGGGCGGCTAGCACTGGGCCTCCAGGCACTTTCAATGTCCACTTGGTCGCGATTCACCAGTGTCCAGTATCCATGGCTAGCTCCACTATCCGCTCAATGTGGCTGCGTAGGCCGTTGTCCCGCCGCCAACAGGATCGAGCTAGCTCTGTCCCTAGGCCGCTCAGCACTTTTGGAGTTAGTTATACTCAGCTCACCAGTGCCACCTCCATTAACTCCTGCCAATGAGCAGTCTTTCCGGATTCACTCGATCTTTCGAGCTGTGGTTGTTCTCGCTAAGGCCGCCTCAGCGATCAGGCCCTCACTCCGGCTCTTCCCCAGTGCATTGTCGTGAGGTAGAGTTTCCTACTCCTCCGCCGTACGGTCTCGATTCGATCTCAGGATGCCTCCGGATGCCTGCCAATTGCGCCTCCGGTCCGTGCCACTGGCGCCTCCCTGCTCTACTACCAGGCGCCGAGCTCCCCGCGGCTGCCGGGTGCCAGGATAGCCGCCATCTTGATCTCTTCGGCCTTTGTTCGTATGAGATCCGGTCTACCTCAACTACAGGACCGATGAACTCCCCTGTTCACAGTATGAAGGAAGGCCCAGGCGAACTCAGGCGACGTCACCTCTGTCCCAGGTCGTCTCTAAGGGGGCGCTGTGTCAACTCGGTCAACTTTGTTCTCGATCCCGAGCTCCGGCCGCCATCTTGCCTCAGCGCGCGCTCGGCCCTTCTTTGTTCCTCTCTCGAGTCGATAAGCGCTGGGGACCCCTTAAGTCCCTCACCTGGGGGTCCGTTGCCGTTAAGGTGTTCTTCACTGATCGAATGATGCTCTTTATGATGGATTTTGTGTGGTTTTTCAGGATTAAAGCGGGCATCGGGAGCGGAGCTCCGGGCTCACGCTGCCTGTCCACTCGGCATCCAAGCCACGCCCCTGTCCTGAAGTCCTTATTACCTGAATTTTTCTAAGAAGCCCATAACTCTGGGCCAGAGGGGTCTGATTTTCCAACTATTCTAGGTAAGTAAATATAAATCTGTGTATTGTGTCAATGTACCTTTTCTCTCTATCCTCTTTTTTCTGAAGTACTTGTCATTGAAATTCTTAAATTATAATTGGGTAATGAATCTTACCTCTTCAGAATTATGGAGTTAACACTATAATTTGTTTTGCTCTGATGATTAATTTAGATAAAACATTTAACCTTACCCGAGTTTCTGATTTATTCAATAAAGAAATCAGGAAAATGACCTCAGGACACCCCTGCACCGCACGGCCACCAGCTGTAGCGTGTGCGTCCCCTTGCTACTGTCCTCAGCCTCGCTGAGCCCGCCCCGTCGACCCCGCCCCCCGCCGTCATATTTTGCGTGTGTTTTCTTTATTTTGTGCTGCCTGTATCGTTTTGCCTTTCTGTTCTGTGCCCTTTATTTTTCCTTTTTTGTGCCTTGCATTGTTTAGCGCCGCTCTCTGTGCCCCCCATCCGCTTCTCGCTCCTCGCTTCCCGCCGCCTGCGTGCGGCCACGCCCCCTTCCCTTCTGTGCCCTCCCCGCTCCCACCTCCCAGCTGCTCCACCCTCCCTCCCACTTCGCCATAAATGGCGACCGTGCATACGCGCAGCGGGCGCGCCGAAGGCGCGCCAAAGGTAAGCCAGTCCGCGCCTGGACCGCGCCCAGCACCAGGACCCCTGGCCCCCGCAGTCCCCTGTCCACCCGCCGGACGTACGACGCCGCCGCCCTCAACGCACTCAACGCCGGCCGAGTCCCGGGCTGCTACCGAGCCACCCCGAGACGCACCCACGGACCCTTCTGCTGCACCGCCTGCAAGTTCACCTGCATCCGGACCTGCACCACTCCAGCAGCGCCCAAGACCTCGACAAGCAACAGCAGCAGCCACCTGAGATGCATCCTGCTCAACACCCGCTCCGTCCACAGGCACGCCATCGAGATCTGGAAACTGCTCGACACCACAGCCCCAGACGTCGCCTTCTTCACGGAAACCTGGATGAACGCCTCCTCCGCACCTGACATCGCCATCGCCATCCCAGACGGCTACAAGATCATCCGAAGGGACCGCATCAACCACACCGGAGGAGGCATCGCCATCGTCCACAGGAACACCATCTGCATCACGACCAACACCGATGACACCCTCGCTAACGCCGAGCACCTGCACTTCCAAGTCCACATCAACCCCAAGACCACCCTCAGAGGCACCCTCATCTACAGACCCCCTGGACAACGCACACAATTCAGCGAAGACATCGCCGACTTCATCAGCCCACACGCCCTCTGCTCCGCTGACTACATCCTCCTCGGGGACCTCAACTTCCACATGGAGAACAACAACGACTGCAACACCACCACCCTGCTGGACAACCTCGCCAACCTGGGACTCAAGCAACTGGTGACCACCCCCACCCACTACGCCGGACACACACTCGACCCCGTCTTCTCATCCAGCAAGGACATCGCCTTCAGCCACGCCACCGGACTCCACTGGACGGACCACAGCTGCGTCCACTTCAGCTTCACAAGGACCACGATCCACCACCACCAGCAACAGGCTGACCAGCTCGCTTCCTCCCTGAGCACGAACCCCCCCACCAGCACAACGAACCCTAGCCAGGCGGCCACCAACCTCACGAAGTGGATCAGCGACTGCGCAGACGAGCTCACCCCCCTGAGGACCCCGCCCAGCAGACTTGGCAGCAAGAAAGCCCCATGGTTCACCGACGAACTCAAGAGCTCCAAGAAGAACTGCCGAGCCCACGAGAGAACCTGGTACAGAGACCCAACACCGGACAACATGACTGCCCTCAAGCTCGCCACCCGGAAACACCACCAACTCATCCGCGCCACCAAGAAAACTGCATTCAAGGAACGACTGGACAACAACGCACACAACAGCAAAGAACTCTTCAACATCGTCAAAGAGCTCTCCAACCCCAACGCCGGAAACAACAACATCACCTCTTCGCAAGACCTCTGCAACTCCCTCGCCTCCTACTTCCACAACAAGATCGCGGACATACACAACAGCTTCAGCACTCAACCGACGAGCACCACGACCGAACCACCGCCCCCCACCACCACCCTCCGCTCCTGGACTCCGATCAGCACCGAAGACACCGTCCGCATGATGAACTCCATCCACTCCGGATCTCCAACCGACCCCTGCCCTCACCACGTCTTCAACAAGGCCGACGCTATCATCGCACCCCACCTGCGGGACATCATCAACACCTCCTTCGACACCGCTACCTTCCCGGAGAGCTGGAAACACGCCGAACTCAGCGCTCTACTCAAGAAGCCATCGGCTGACCCCACCGACCTCAAGAACTACCGCCCCATCTCGCTGCTCCCGTTTCCTGCAAAAGTCATCGAGAAGACCGTCAACAAGCAGCTGGCCGCCTTCCTCGAGACGAACGGCTCTCTCTACCCCTCGCAGTCTGGCTTCCAGGCCAACCACAGCACCGAGACCGCCCTGATCGCAGTCACCGATGACATCAGAGCGCTGTTCGACAACGGAGAAACAGCGGCCCTCATCCTCCTCGACCTCTCCGCGCCCTTCGACACTGTCTGCCACCGCACCCTAGTACAACGCCTCAGCAACGTCGGAGTCCAGGAGAAGGCACTGGAGTGGATCATCTCCTTCCTCGCTGGAAGGACACAGAGAGTCCGCCTCCCCCCGTTCAGATCCGAAGCCACCGAAGTCATGTGCGGCGTCCCTCAAGGCTCCTCGCTCAGTCCAACCCTCTTCAACATCTACATGAGCCCCCTCGCAGACATCGCACGCCAGCACAACCTCAACATCATCTCCTACGCCGACGACACCCATCTGATCCTCTCCCTTACCAACCGGAACCACCGCCAAACTCCAGAAGAGACTCCAGCGGATCCAGAACGCCTCAGCACGACGCATCCTGGACATCCCCTGTCGCAGCCACATCTCCGGACACCTGAGAGATCTGCATTGGCTCCCGGTCAACAAGAGAATCACCTTCCGTCTCCTCACCCACGCACACAAAGCCCTACACAGCCAAGGCCCAGGATACCTCAACGGCCGCCTCAACTTCTACGCTCCCAAACGCCAGCTCCGTTCGACCAGCCACGTCCTCGCCGCCGTCCCCCGCATCCGCAGAGCCACCACAGGGGGACGGTCCTTCTCCTACCTCGCCGCCAAGACATGGATCTCCCTCCCCACCCACCTCCGCCTGACCCAGGACCACCTCGCCTTCAGGAGGCAACTCAAGACCTGGCTGTTCGAGCAGTAGCGGATCCCCCCCCAGCGCCTTGAGGCCCTCTGGGTAAGTAGTGCGCTATATAAATACGATGATTGATTGATTGATGAGACCAATGTCATGGTCACCAAATAAAATCAACTAAAATAGATCCCTGCGTCTAAGAAAGGGCTTCATATTATAAATAGATTTAAGAATTGATAAGCAAACAAATGCACAATAGTAGCCATAAAATTGATCCCCAGCGGTGTTCACTGATCAATATAAGTGAGTGTGTTTATGGGCCCAAATGAATATTTAGTGATAGGTGTCCGCAGTTGGTGGCCTGCTGGATCACCCCCAACCAGCTCTGTGTTGTTCTTCTCCCTTCCCTCTTCACTCCCTCGTGCCATGTTGTCTTCCGCCCTCACCCCACAATAAAAATTTTTTTTAAAGTTCGGTAATGCAGCCAACGCTGGCCGCAACATAGTGTTTCCCCCTCCACACCTTGGGCCCGATTCACAGAACTAACTTAAGACAAAATCCTAAACTTACTACCATTTCGTATTCACAGAAGGCACTTACTCATTTTGGTATTCACAGAAGACACATACTCATTTCGGTATTCACAGAAGTTAGGAGTCCTAACTTTAGGACTTCTAAATGCCTTCTGTGATTACCGAAAGTCTTAAAATTAGGATTTTTCTCAGTTTATTAGTAGTAAAGTTAGGACTCCTAACTTTAGGACTCCTAAATGCCTTCTGTGAATACAGAGGGCCCGATTCACAGAATGAACTTAAGACTCAATCCTAAACTTACTACTGTTTTGGTATTCACAGATTGCATTTACTACTTTTGGTATTCACAGAATGAACTTACTACTTTTGGCATTCACAGAATGCACTTACTACTTTTGGTATTCACAGAATAAACTTACTCATTTTGGTATTCACAGAAGTTAGGACTCCTAACTTTAGCACTCCTAAATGCCTTCTGTGAATACCGAAAGTCTTAAAATTAGGATTTTTCTCAATTTAGTAGTAGTAAAGTTAGGACTCCTAACTTTAGGACTCCTAAATGCCTTCTGTGAATACCGAAAGTCCTAAAATTACGATTTTTCTCAATTTAGTAGTAGTAAAGTTAGGACTACTAACTTTAGGACTCCTAAATGCCTTCTGTGAATACCGAAAGTCCTAAAATTACGATTTTTCTCAATTTAGTAGTAGTAAAGTTAGGACTACTAACTTTAGGACTCCTAAATGCCTTCTGTGAATACCGAAAGTCTTAAAATTAGGATTTTTCTCAATTCAGTAAGAGTAAAGTTAGGACTCCTAACTTTACTACTACTAAATTGAGAAAAATCCTAATTTTAAGACTTTTGGTATTCATAGAAGGCATTTAAGAGTCCTAAAGTTAGGAGTCCTAACTTTACTACTACTAAATTGAGAAAAATCCTAATTTTAAGACTTTCGGTATTCACAGAAGGCATTTAGGAGTCCTAAAGTTAGGAGTCCTAACCTCTGTGAATACCGAAATGAGTAAGTGCCTTCTGTGAATACCAAAATGGTAGTAAGTTTAGGATTTTGTCTTAAGTTAGTTCTGTGAATCGGGCCCCTTCTGTCCTGTTGATGGTGCATAAGCTCTTACTCACAGTTGCTGTCCGCTCCCCTGCCCCCGCACTTAAAAAAGTGCTATGATTTGGCCAAGGCTTGTTACACCATAGAGCTTTTAAAAAATAAATAAAAAATCAGCACACACAGAGTTGCCTTAAACTAAACATGCTGCCATACAGGTCTCTCTCTATTGTAACATTTATATAACACGTCATGCCTAATGCTTGTTAGGCGTAGAGTGCTGATGTACACTAGCTCTCTTTTTATCATTCTTCTCGGATATCAGAAGTGCAGAGTCACGGTGCAAGTAGCACGCAGTTCTCTTCAGCTGCGTTGCCTTTCGCTGAGCTCACGGCAGTGTTCAGAGCTGTGAGACCAGAGAGTGTTTGGAATCTTCCCCTCCTGGCTGAGCGCCTCTGCTGCTAGGCAGAAGACAGGCCAGATGTATGCTTCTTAGTTCAAAAATTCGAAGCAATATATAGTGCTCAGAAGAGAAGGACGGATGGCTATAGGGGAAGAAGGCTATTTCGAAGTTACTGGCTTTAGCTTTTTGGAAAGGCACTTTTCAGTGGATTTTTTTTCCTCTTATTTCCTGCAAGAGAAATGTGAGTGACACTCCCTTTTTAAAACTGGTGGAAGACTACGTCAACTCGCTATTGTTAAACACCTTGGGGCAGATTTACAATAACTGGTGCATCCCCAGGGATGCGCCAGTTATTGTGCGCCGCAGCTCCGCCACCCATGGTGCGCCGCATTTACAATGCGGCGCACCATGGTGCAAAAACGGCACAGATGCGTGACGCATCTGTGCCGTAAAGGTGACGCATTGCTGGAGTTGCGTCGCAAGCGCGAAGAAGCTCCAGCAAGGCTCGGGGGTGCCCTATCTGTCAAGACTCATGCCTGCTTCAAGCAGGCGCAGGGTTTTGACGCAGCATTGTCCTAAAAGTGACTGAGTGAAATCTTGTAGATTTCACTCAGCCACTTTTGCGAGGCGCACCTGCCCCGGAACGCCCACCCTGCGCCGAAACGCCCACATGTGGCACAGGGCTTTACAACGTGATGCATCTGCCTAGACGCGTCACGTTGTAAATAGGTCGCAGGGATGCGCCACGATTACGCCGCCGTTGCGTGACGCAAACATGGCGCAAGTCCAACATAAATCTGCTCCCTTTGTTTACCTATCAATAGAGGCAAAGGATAGGCGGGAAGGACGTGTCCTAGGACCGTGGAACGCATACCAAGAGCACATTTTCTGGACAGTGTATAAGGAAACAGTTGTATATGTTCAGTGCAACACTATTACCAGCAGCTTTGTCCATTAGTCTCATCTGTTACCTGCATTTCTTGTCTGCTGTAACATCTCTTATTCTCTTGCTGTCTTCTCCTTTGTATTGTAAATTTCATGACTATTAACATTATTCAAACATTCATGTATTGTTTTTGTTCTTCACAACCTTTTTAACAAGACGTTCTGCTAAAAATATTTACCTTCCATAATCATAGTGCAGCACGAACAAACTACCAAACACGTCTTGATGCTCAACACACAAAATGTTGATGATGAAACAAAGTCAGACCTAGCTTTGCTCTTTTTCCACAATGCAGTTAAAGTAGCCTGCTAGTTACGTGATTTATGTTAACATTTTTTAGTAAACCTGTCCCGAAGGTGTATTGGCACCGGGTGAAATCTGACAGTCAAGTGCCTCACAAACTGATAGGACGATGGTGCATGAACCTGTGGTGTAGCGCAAGTGCCATTGGCACTTATCCAAAGAAGAAAATTCTGTCCCCATTCACACGGTTAGGACTTGAAAAATACATATTATTCGGGTGCTTTGCGCTCCTCGTTCTGCTAAAGCCCTGATGCCACTGCACCAGCTGGACTAATATAGCATTATATTTCTTAGAACCAAAATAGAATCTCTCTGCTTTTGGCCTTTTCAGAGGTATTCCTAACGTGAAAGACTAACCAGCCTGATTCATGTACGGGCCGTTTTGCGTGTCCCTAATAGCGATTCATAGCGAATCGCAATTGAGGACACGCAAAACGGCATTCATGTATTTTCATGTGAAAAAATAGCGACTCGCACGCGGGCGCAAATTCCGTTAGCGACCAACCAAAAACGCAGAAAAATCGCTATTTCCGCCCACCAGCGATCGGGATTGCGACACGCAATCCCGATCACACGGGATAGCGACTCGCAATCCCGTGCGATCGGGATTGCGTGTCGCATTATCGCGGGATCCGGAAATACGGGATTACGCATTCCGAGCACCGTGATGACATCACAACCAGGAAGCTGCCAAATCGCACCTCCAAACACCACAGTGACGCAGTCATCCGACTCGAGACGACGGAAAGCAGCCGCCTAACCGCCGATAGCGAATCCCGACCCGGCAGAAATTGCGCCCGCCATGGCTGAAGAACCACTGCCCGGCCCCAGCAACAGCGCTAGCCGAAAGCGCAAGCTGAAATTCTCCGAGTCGGAGTTGGAGAGCCTGATTGAAGGGGTGGTGGCCCACCACGCCCAGCTGTTCGGTGCAAACTCGAGGAGGGTCCCCGAGCAGGAGAAGAGGAGGATCTGGGTGGGGATTGCCTCCAGCGTGAACGCAGTTGGCGTAGCGGCAAGGTCAATCGAAGAAATCAAGAAGCGCTGGTACGATCTCCGAGGGCGTGCAAAGGAGAAGGTGGCGGCGCGTCTCGGAGAGTCATCTGGCACCGGAGGTGGGGGACCGACTGTCCCACCCAACACCCCCCTGGAGGACCAGGTCGAGGACACTCTGGAAATGGAGGCGTGTGTCGGTGTGATCCCCCTGGACTCCTCCCGCCCAACCCACAACACCCAAGGTAAGTGGCATGCGACTGCAACCCTGTCCCTTATGACCGTCCCTGCCCAAATAGGCTCACTCATTGGCCCTTAATCATGCCTATGTTGTGCATCAGGAAATGCCCTGAGGCATAGTGGGAGACGTAGTATGTCCACAATGTAGTTGTACCACTATGCGGCCTGAAAGGTGCCTAAGCGCACATCTCCACAGCCATCCAGGGAATCTCACCCAGCATGCATGTAACATCTGCACGTCTGACAGTCACATGCACCTAATGAGTATCCACTTACCCTCACAGGTGCAGACGATAGCAGCGACAGTGAGAGGCTGGTGATCGTCGAGGAGGCCCAGGAGGATGTATCCCTACCCGCCACCCTGCCACCAGCCCCTGCCGCTGCGGCAACACCAGCAGCCAGGCCCACCACCTTACCTGCAGCTAAATCCGCAGGACCACCGCCAGCCAAGGTCAGGCCCCCCACCAATGTGCCTACAGTGCCTGCCGCACCTACAGTGCCTGCCGCACCTGTGACGCCAGCTGCCACTACACCTGCAGCGCGTCCTCCAAGATCTGGCCCAGCCACATCCGTAGCACAGCGGCAAAAGAGCAGGAGGGGCAAAGGGCATCTCCATGCCTGCATGTCCGTGGAGCGGCGAATGCTCCGCCTCCACCAGAGGCAGTCGCAGCAGCAAGGAGCCATCCAGCTCCAGCTGCAGAAGATTGGCCGCAATGTGGCAGGAGTGGGCCAGCGTGTGGACCGCATGACGGCGGCCATTGAGCGCATGGCAGTGGCTATGGAGGCCAACACAGCTGCGCTGGGGAAGCAGCGCAGTGCTGCTCGCAGGCGCCAACACCATCTGGTGAGCCAGATGGCAACCTACAGTCGCTCCAACTATGTGGCAGCAAATGCCACCTCCCAGCTCTCCCGACGCTCAATGACCCAGCAGCACCAGCTGGTGCAGTGCTGCGAAGAGGTCACCCGAGTGCTGGAGCACCTCACCACCGCCGTGGTCCCACTGCTCCAACCTGTGGTACCGGCTGTCGTTGGGGGAGACGATGGGAGTGAGGCTGCCTCCAGTGTGAGCAGCAATTCTGCCACGCAGGCCCCCCCACCTAGGCGCAGCACCAGGGCAACGCCTGGTCCATCTGGCCTGGATGAGGATGAGGAGCCGCAAAGGCGGCTGGGAAATGTGCGCAGGAAGCAGCATTGACATTGAGTCAGGGACACAGCCACAGGCTGAGGATAAGCCTGCCAAGCAAAATGACAAGCAGTATGCTGGAATACTGTTTTTTTTTTGTAAATAGTTCATTCCATGTCCCTTTTCTGTTGTGAATCAAACAATTACATTTATTTTGAAGCATACATTTGCCTTGTGTTATCATTATATTTAGCATGCATTTGTGATATGTGGGGTGGGGGAAGGGGGTGGGCTAGTAATAGTTGTCTGTGATTTGGTTGCGACGTCTGTGGCCTTCAGCTGGGTGCTCCCCGCATGCATGGTGCGCATTTGCTGGTGGCCGGTCGTCCCCCTCGGATTCACTGCCTGAGATGTCAACTGGTATCCGCCGCTTGGTAGCAATGTTATGAAGCATTGCACAGACAGCCACAATGCGGCAGCACGCTGCAGGACTGTAATACATGGCCCCACCTGTCTTGTGCAGTATACGGAACCTGCTCTTGAGCAGGCCAAATGTCCTTTCAATACAGTTCCTTGTCCGGATGTGCGCAACATTGTAGCGCCGTTGCTGAGGTGTGGCAGGGTTGAGGTAAGGGGTCAGGAGGTATTCCCGTAGGGCGTAGCCACTGTCACCTGAATGAGAGGAGCAGATGTTGATTGCCTGTGCAGCGCAGTTACTTCATAGCAATGTGACATTGTCGACAAAGTGTACTTACCAAGTAGGTGTCCTTCCCCAAACTCTCCCCTGATCAGTCGTGTGTGGAGTCCGCTGTGCCTGAAGATGAAGGAGTCATGGGTACTCCCTGGGTACTGGGCCACAATGTCAGTGATGATGCTCTTGGCATTGCAGACCATCTGTATGTTGAGGGAGTGGTAGCACTTTCTGTTGCGGTACATATACTCCGTGCCAGCTGGTGGGCAGATGGCGACGTGGGTACAGTCTATGCAGCCGAGGACATGGGGAAAATGGGCAACATTATAAAATTGTAGTTTAGTGAGGTCCAATTCCTGTTGGCTCGTGGGAAATGTGATGTACCGGTGGAGCTGGCTGAGCATGGCGTCAACAAAAGTGTGGAGGCAGCGTGACATGGTGGGCTGGGATATCCCCCCAGCAGCGGCTACTATGCCCTGGAAACTGCCGGAGGCCAGGAGGTGCAGGCTGCACAATACCTGCACATGTGTGGGCACAGAATTGTTTCGCCTTGTTGGGTGCTGCATGATGGGGTCGAGTTCTTGTATCAGCCAGGTGATCATTTCCCCATTCAGCCTGTATTTAGCATAAATCTGTTCTCTGGTTTGGCCCAGCAAGGTGACCCGCAGCCGGTAAATCCTTGCCTGCCTCATGCGTCTCCTCCATGCTGCTCGCTGTAGCCTTCGCCGCCTCACCACCATGTACATCCCTGGCATTGTGGAAAGCCTCATGCTGCTGCTGAATGTCCTTATGTGTGATTGGTCAGGCCTGGCCCTGTTGGTGATAGGTCAACAGTTTTTTGAATATTTTTTCTATGCCTTTCATGGTTACCACCTGCTTTGAGTTGTCCTTATTTTGCGCCGTGCAAATAGCGATTTTTTGGCTTTTTCGCACATTGCGATTGTTCTTGAATGCCGATGGCGATATTCTATTGCGAATTCGCTATTATTTTCGCAGATTCCGTGGTGTGTCGCTAATTCCGAATCGCTAATGCTCTGCACCAGGGATTCTGCGATTATTTTAGCGACTTCGCAAATATGTGTTAGCGAATTCGCTATTTTGTTGTTGAATGCCGATTACGGAAATTGCGCCAGCATTTGCGTTTTCGCAGCGATTGCGGGCGCAATTTCACTTCATGAATCAGGCTGTAAGTTCTATCCCTCCAGAGTTTTCAGAGGTTACTCTGAAGTGACCTGATGTGCCCCAGTCTTTCAGAGGTGACTTTGAAGTAATGCAATCTTCACCTCCCCCTACTGTTAGATGTCAAATGCTCCTAATTGTGTACACCTTGAAACAAACATATGGGATACGCTTTGAACTCTTATTTGAGTCCTTCAGAATAAGAATATCTGTGTGCAGCCTTCTCTATAACGGTACTCCTTAAAAATAATAAGGGTGCAGGTTCTGCTGGCTCCTGTTCGTGGTCAACATTTGGCAATAACACAGGTGATTTCAAGTTGGGGGCCACAGGTCATTGCATACCAGCACGCCGTGAGGGCAACGGCTTCTACCTACCTTTGCTGCCAACGCAGTGAGGGACATGGCACCTTCCCTGGTCACACTCAGCTTCGCGCCGTGAGGGCAACGGCTGCAGCGGGGAAAAACCACATCTCCCAGCTGCCCCAGGCTCAGGCGCTGCAGTAACGTCATCGATGCACCCGGAGGCGCCTTAAGTGAAGGGAGCGCCGAACGCTCTCGGGGGCCACAGGTCATTGCATACCAGCACGCCGTGAGGGCAACGGCTTCTACCTACCTTTGCTGCCAACGCCGTGAGGGACACAGCACCTTCCCTAGTCACCTCAGCTTCGCGCCGTGAGGGCAACGGCTGCAGCGGGGAAAAACTACATCTCCCAGCTGCCCCAGGCTCAGGCGCTGCAGTGACGCCATCGACGTGCTCGGAGGCGCCTTAAGTGAAGGGAACGCCTCTCATCCCGCGAGTGGCGCACGGGAGCGTGCGGGGAGAAGCCCTAGACAAGGGCGGGACCGTCTGTGACCGTCCGGGTCAGACCACCCCCCCAACTTCTACTCCATACCAAGGTACTGTTACGATCTATTCTCCTTACTGATCGATCATGCGGAAAAAGAGAACTGATGGCGGCAAACCTAATGGCGGGAGAGGAGCGACTTTGGACTCATACTTGTTAAAAGTAACAAGCATGTTAAATGAGGAAATTTAAAGAACAGAAAGAAGGCTCTTGTTGGATCCAGCCCGCACCATTACTGCCATGATACATGACACTCCTATAACACAGACTGAATCCCCAGGTTTACCTCGGGACTTATTAGACTTGGTCGATCCGCTCTCTATGTCAAAAAGTAGTCATGCCCAGTCTCTAAATATCTCTCCTGTAGATATTACTGAAGATGTGTCATCTTGTATCTCTCTGTCACCTTCACTTGTCGTGAGACGATGTACTAGGGCTGGTGGGTTGGTACCTCTCGGAAAGGTAAAACAGAAGGGGTAGGCATCCAAAAGTAAGACCAAAAACATCTAAACAACTATCCCCAACCCCACAACCTTAATTAGAGGATTTGTCTAACTCCATCTGGGCAACACTCAAAGGAAAATTAGATCTTACCTTAACCCCTATCATGTCCAGGTTGTCGATCATCGAAGATAGGATGACTGTTCTAGAGCAAAATGGGAGTTTGACAACTTCACCCAATGTCCCCATAGCAGGATTAGCACCACTCCAGGTGAGGGATGGCCAGCCAGTTACCATTAGGGGGCAGGTACATACATCCCTTGTAACTCAAGGTAATCCGGACATAGAGGGGGTAGTATCTAAAGATCAAGACTTTGTGACTATTGTCGCACAACACACCAGTGGACTAGCAACCCAGGAGAAAGAGATCACGTATGCTACTACTGTAGCCACTGGTGTAGGTGCCCCGTCAGATACACATACTTATCCCCCCTATGTGAGAGAGTCATTCCAATTCATCCCTGAGGCTCTACCCTTAGTACTTGTCTTGGCTAATGCACCCCCCCCTGGGACCCGGCCAAGTGGAATCAGCAGCCTATCTAGTGGACAAAGCCACGCATTGGCTGACTAATAACATGAGGATATCCCCTAGTGGCAAACAACAACTTGAAGGGGAAATCTTAATGGCTAGAAGGGTGCCATGGCTTGGCGATCGCAGGAAATAATTTAGGGGTGATTGCATAGCTATGAATTTTTCGAGTCCTCAGGTGCTGATTGATGTGGTGGCCAATCTACTTCCTCCACAATTAAGGAACTCATCAATTATCCCACGAACTTTAGAGTTCTTTTATGATAGGAGTTGGTGTGAAATGAATTTAAGTCGTTCTAGGTTAAGACGTTTCCATCAATCTAGGCCATTTGAAAGAACTATTCCTATTATGATGGGTGGAATCTGTTTGAAAAATCGGTTTGGGTTTTGTCTGACATGGAGGAATGCGTTTGACTGTATGGGGATTGTAATTATGTCCTGGGATAAAAATCACCACATAGTAGAATGTACGAACCTGGGGGTCAGGGTAAGGCAGTTACTAGTAAAGATTTGCAATTATTGTCAAATCCCCTGGAATCATCACAAGTGAATATTGAGTCTACTCAAGCTAGTGACCCCCTGCCCATGACAGGTCTGAACTCTACCAGGCAGTGTTATCCTTGTATTACAGGTAGTAATTCATCAGGGTTCATTCCCCTATGGCTCTTAGAGCAACCAACAGAGAAAGAGGGCGACACTCCAGGACAGGAGTATTCTCTTAATCTAACTACTATGCCTCAAAACAATGAAAGGTTGTCCCTGCTCACATGGAATATAACTGGAATTGGTAATAAGATATCATCTCCCGAATGGGGCAGGTTAATTGACCAGCATGATATCAACCTCTTCCAGGAGACTTGGTCAACTACTCCAGTGTTTCGCTCGGGGTTTCTTAACTTTTATGTTCCCGCTGTTAAAAAATCAAAAGGTCAGCCAGTTGGAGGGCTTATAATTTGGGTCTGCTAGAACCTAAGATGTAAGGCGCATCAAATGATATCCCCATTGCACGATATTATGACACTTATACTGGATTGGCCAAATGGTAATAGGGTGGCCCTTTTTAATGTATATGCCAGGGGGCTTGTAGGGGGACATAAATCTGAAGTAATAGACGCTCTTGACTCCCAGCTTGAGGCCCTCCCAGAGCAGTTAACGTCTATAGTGGGTGGTGATTTTAATACAACCTTTGAACCACTCGGTCAAGAGGATCAGTTACTCACTGCAGACGAGGATAACGGATGGGGAATTCCACAACTCGAAGTACCCACTGTAAAGAGATGGACAGCTGCAGCGACACAATTAAAGGCTATGTGCCTAGAAAGAGGGCTTAGAGCAGTTAATGGAAGAACCCCCTCTGATCGTCTGGGAGCAACCACCTTTGATAATGGAAGGCATAGTAGTCAAATAGACTACCTGCTGGTGGACTTAAGAGCATGGCACTACTTGGTAGATATGGTTGTGAAACCTAGACTGGAAAGTGATCACAATCCCCTTTGTTCAATATTTCAAATACATCAGAGGGTTAGAGACGATACCCCAAGGGGAGGGATGGACACATTAGACATAGTTTCCTCAAATAATATGCGACACATCAAGTGGGGTAAATTCATTGAGAACACCAAGAAATTAGAGGCCCTTAAAACCGAGGATGTCAGTGAATTAGCCCTTTTTATCTCACAAACCTGTAGCCTGAATTTTCCCAAAATAATGCTAGAGGCACACACAAATTTTTTCTCTAGACTTAAATCTTTTTTTAGCAAGGCCATAAATTCCGAAAAGGGAGGTAAAAAGCTGCATATGGCCAGATGGTACAATGAGGCTGTAAATTAGCCCGTGAAAATCTGAGCTTGGAACTAAGGTCAAAAAATCCCTGTAAAGTAAGAGAGGCAAGAGATTTATATAGACGCGCACAGAGAGCTGCTAAAAGACTGTGGGACGAGGATAGGTGGCGGGATTTGAAATCAGCCTGTACTGCAAAAGACTCAAGGCGTTTTTGGAATATCATAAAATGGGACAGGGGAGGCTTAGCAAAACCACCGCAAAATAATGTTGCTAAATCCCAGTGGTTGGATTTTTTCAACCCACAATATGCTTGTAGTTTGACAGAGTCAGAGTCCCCGCTACCACCCACCATCTTTTACCAAAGCCAGTTCTTTACCTTGAAGGATGTGAGCACAGCACTAGATTGTGTGGCTAACGGTAGAGCACCTGGTATGGATGGCATCCCTGCTGACATCTTTTTAAGTGATAGGCAGTCGTGGTGCGAGTATTTCTTACTTTTAGCTAATGCAGTGGCTATGGGTGCTCTGATCCCTTTCTCATGAAAAGGAGCTGAAATAATCCCGTTCACAAGAAGGGTGACAAATCCCTCCCAAGTAACTATAGACCTATTAGTCTTATAGACTCAGCTCAAAAACTCATTGGTCGATTAGTTCAAAACAAAATACAAACATGGGTAGAGGAATACAACATTTTATCCCCATTTCAAGCCGGTTTTCGTCCGTCTACATGAGAACAACTTCCCCAGAATCAGATGGATAGCACAGGGCGAGGTCACCGACGCATTCCCTGGCGAGCGAGGTGTTCGGCAGGGATTTGTCTTGGCACCCACACTGTTTTCACTATATATAAATGGTATAGTGGACTACCTACACAGTTCCCCCACAGATGCCCCTGTTCTGGTGGAAATCCGGGTACCTGTTCTCATCTTCGCGGACGATACGCTGATTATTTCGCGGACTCGGAGTGGGCTACAAAAGGCTGTCAATGCATTTGGGGAATTTTGTCAATTACGTGGGCTTGAGATTAACACCTCAAAAATCAAGTTCATGTCCCTGAACCAACTGAAAAGATTTAAAGGCAAAATGATCCTAAATGGTATCCACTTAGAGGAAGTAGAGGCCTTTACTTATCTAGGCATTTTACTTCAGAGCAACATGAGTCACTCGGACATGGTCACTCAGACATGGCTACTTTAAAATTCCATCAACTTGCTGGAGCCCTATCCTCCAAAAATAAATCTTCTCTTACAAAGCCTATTACACCTGCTTTGGAGATTTATCACACAAAAGTATTAAGTGCTGCTTTGTATGGTTCAGAACTCTGGGGATTTTCAAATTTTAGTCATCTGGCAACATCAGAGAGAAAATTTCTACGTAGTCTGGTTGGCGTTCCCCAAAGCACCCCCACTGTTCCGTTGTTTCTAGATTTAGGTAGGAAAAATGTGGTGGATATAGCGAGATTGCGGCCATTATTGTACTGGAGACGTATCTGTACGTATCTTGGCTCATTATGCCATAGCATTGAGGGATGTGATCAAGGCAGATAGTTTTTATGCTATTCAGTGGCTTAAGGAGCTAAGGTCACTCTTAAAAGATCTGGAACTCAACCAGTTATGGAAAGAATCTGACATGTCAATGTTTCCATCAAAAAAGCAACTGAAAGATAAATATTGGGAAATGGTCTGGGCAAAAGTTCATAGAGGTAGAACTAGTACCAACCTAACAGGCCATTTTCTAGATTATAAATCACGTCCCCTTTGTGAGGCATACTGGGACATTATAGTAAGCCCACAAGACCGTAAATTGTATTTTCAATTCAGGGTCGGGACACATTCTGTAAAAGCTTTTACCTCTAAATGGGCATTATCAAGAGATGACAAATGTCATAACTGTTCAAATGTGGTTGAGTCCATAACACACGTACTTTTTGTATGTCCCCTCTATGCTGCCCCTCGTCGCAAATGGTTAAAACCCATTTGCTCAAATCTGGGCACCCGGAGACATATAGAAGCCCTAAGAATAATAGAGTCAGACTGCTCTCCCTGTTTAGCGGTTGCAGTTGCGAAATTCTTAAAATGGGCCTGGATTATACGCACTCGCACTTTACAGCCACTTGATGTTAGCTAGCAAATTACCTGTTGTTCCTAAAAAAATGGTTTTATTGATGTAGTAATTTTTAAACGGAAACAAATGTTCTTTTTTAGAAAAATTGTATTATAAAACAACAGCATCAATGAATTTAATAACTTTTTAATATGTGTATAGTTATGTATTATTTATAGTGTATTTTATAGTGATGTATTGTATGTTGCTTTTATTTCAATCTGTCGAATAAAGCATATGGAATTGAATTGATTTCAAGTTGTACCAATATTGATTTAAATCCTTTCTACCACCTGCTGTTCTCTTGTCCACAACTAGTACACGGGGAAAGGTTCGTGCTGCGACCGTTTTTTTAGGTCCTGCCTCTAGAAAGTACATGTTGCAAGATGTATTGTTAGCTTACAGTGGGCTTGGAGCCCTCCAAGTGCTTACCATTAGTTGGCTTCATTGGCACCCATTTTCGTGCTTCTTATTTGTCGTTTGTGTCAGCTTTCCTTCTTCTCCTTGAGTTTATCCTTTCCCTGGAGCATGGTTGCATTACTGCCCTTTCAGTTTTTCAGGCACTACTTTTTTCTTTGTTTAAGCACTCTATGAGAGTGCATGTGGTTTCCAGCTCTCTTCCCCTGTACTGCGCTCTATGTTCATTTCTCACTCATCTGCTTCTCCCCCACACCCCCAACATTGCTTTTTCACTCGTGTTCTTTCTATCTTCTATCTCCACATTGTTGTTTTTCACCTGTAAGTTCGCCCCACCCGTGAGTCTGTTTCTTCTCCCTAACTTTTCCCCTATTTTGTTATTGCCCCCTCCTGTACCACTCATTTTATTTCCACTCCCATGTTGATTCCCCATTTGCTTCTCTCCACACGCTTAACAAAAAAACGCTTTTGCTATTCTTTTTTTCATTTTAGTGACTGATCCAACTTGGATCAGTAATTAAAGACAAATAGAACTACAGCGTCGGGGGCGGAGTTAGGCAGCAAGCGCAATGGACGCCTAAAGCCGGAGCTCCGCCGAGCACAGCAAATTTATCCTGCACGATCCTTTCAGAGCGACAACCTAGACTCCCCACCAGCTCCCCCAGACACATGAAGGTGAGGTCGACTGGCGACCCCCAGAACGACGGGAAGAAACTTATCCTGTACGGTGCCGTGGCTCGGCGAAGCCTCGGACCCGGTAGGCCGTGAAGCCGCGACCTCGCGTACGCCCAGAGACCGGGCGACGTGCGGCTGCCGGGGGGGGAGTGACCCAGAGCTCCGGCGCTTAAATTGACTGGAAGACGCGGAGTGCCACGGGTGAGGTGTGGAGGCTGGGATCGCCAATTAAGGCAACAACTTGGTGCGATCACTGTGGTGTGGGGCCTCCCCCCTCCCCCTTCGGCCTGCGTCGAGTGGTGTGCGCGCCTACAAGCCAAGGTGCCTCTGGTTTCCCGGTGAGACGCTACGGCTGCTGAGGCCTGGGAAGCTGCGTGGTTGGGCAACTTGCTGTTTGGGAGCCTGTAACGTGGAGATTGGCCAGTCATACTGACACCGGCAGTGTGGACGCTCAGACCCACCGGAAAAGCACAAGTAAGGCGTTGCGACACAGCTTTTTGAAAACAGCGTGAAAGTGGCCCACACACTAACAGTTGAAATACTAGCGCCTCCGCGCTGCCTTTGCTGAAACCTGGGGCTTGCCTAGTCCATAGTTGACCTCCTAAGCGCTTAATTACTGGGCCACCTGGAGTGAGGTCGTTTCCCTTCCCCCACTCTGATAAGCACTCGACAGAGGGTCGCCATTGGGAAAAACCTCTAGAGCGCTGGATACATGAAGCAGCACTGTGGTCGGCCTGATCCTCGATTGTCCTGAATAGGTGGAGAGCCTGGATCCTGCGACACAGCACTGGACACACGAGGGGTTGGAGAGGTTTGGCCGCGCTTCCCTACCGCACTACGTGAGACACTCTTCCAGGGGCAAGAAGAGCTGCGAGTGGAGCCGGGGAGAGGTGGACTGCAGCGACAAACTTGGCGCCCCTGAGGGCAGCGAGCAGAACCCGTGATCTCCCTACCGACGGGTGGGCTGCCAGCCGCAAGACGGGCAAAGGCGACAAAACCAAGAGCAAACTGCCCTTTTCACAAAGAAGACTACAACAGCATAGCCCATTGCCGGAGACTGGGACAGTTACACGACCGGAGGAAGACCTAGGGGCGAGCTCAGACATTAAAGCCATGCTTCTATCCATGGAGCAGAGTCTACAGTCTAATATATCAGCGCTGGGCACCAAAATGGACGCCATGTCGTATCGAATGGACCGTATGGCAGAACAGTTGGATAAACACGCAGAAAGACACAATATGGCTGAGAGGAGGATGACAGAAGTGGAAGAGGCGCAAACAGACCTAGATACCTTGCAGAAAAAGATGGAGAGGATGATGCAAGTCCTGCAGGACAAGACTGAGGATTTGGAGGCTCGTTCGTGGCGCTGTAACCTCCGCATCACGGGCCTTCCAGAGAGTACTCACACAGGCCCTATGGAACACTTTGTGGAAAAGTTACTTATAACACTCCTGGGAGAAGGAGTGTTTTCGAACATGTTCACGGTGGAGCGGGCACACAGGTCCCTAGCCCCGCGCCCCAAGCCCGGAGCGCCTCCTCGTCCTATAATAGCGAAGCTACGCAACTACCGGGACAGGGACACAGCTCTCAGATTGGCGAGGTCCAAACAACCACTGCAATATGAAGGGTCAGCCATATCTTTGTACCCAGACTTTACGGTGAAGGTCCAAGAAGAGTGCAAACAATTCATTCCGCACAAGAAACGTCTCAGAGAGATGGGACTGGACTACGCGCTGCTGTACCCGGCAAAGCTACGTGTTAACAGACGTGGACACTCCCATATATTTACAGATCCCAAGGAATTGCAGCAGTCCATGAAGCGTTGGTCGAAGGAACGAACTATGGACACTGTCGAGAACCCGGAGGAGGGTGAGAGCGGTAGCCGCTTGGATGACCAGGACTGAGTCTCTCTTTGGCACGCGCACTTGCTACACATCAGATTGGCGGCGGGTGGATGTGTCCCTGAATTGCACAACAAGTGAGACGCAAGAAAAGAGAGGGCGATCTAGTCATCGGGGAAAGAAGACAATCACAGATAAGTGGTTTGAGGCATGGATGCGGGAGGTGAAGTTTGTTAACCAGAACGCATGGTTCTTTTTTCCCACATTTATTTCCTCACAGGTTCTAGTTTTGGACACTCTGCAATGCTTAAATCTGCACGAAGGACATTTATGGTGCGGTAATTGCTGTGGAGGGGGGAGTAACTGGGGTATACATATTAAGAGATAGAGTATAAGGTGACACTGCTCTGATTACTCAAACTGTGCATGGCGGGGGCAGGTGGGAGGCTAAACAAGAGTTCTGAGATTTGGGCAGAGACTATGACTCAAGGCTACCTTAGCCCCTACGCGTTAAGCATGGTTGCACTGTTAGTATTCAGAGTTGGGGTTCTGACATTGGGATGGGGGGTAGGGGATAGACTTCTGATGGACCAGGTTGGGGAGGGTCTGCTGTGGGTGGGGAGGGGGGGTACCAGGTGGGGTAAGGGGAAGTTCAAAGTACTGATGTTGGTTCCGCATGCTAGTACGGTGAATATGTGTTGCAATGTGACGACTTGCTGTTGTTGCCCGTCTGAATGGCACAGATGACCAGTACTCCAGTGGTACCTGCTGGTGATGCCACTGAAACCCTTAGAGCTTTAACCTGGAATGTCAGAGGGTTGAACGATCACTAGAAACTAAGGAAGGTGTTGAATTATTTGCAGAGACACCACGTCAGCGGGTCCCTCACCAACACGGCGCCATTGCCGGCGTGCGATTAGGCCACGCCCCCTTGGAGGCCACGCCCCTTTTTCTCGAGCAGGTATTTAAGCGCTGAGTTAAAGCGTCACCTGCCAGAACCTTTGAACCTCCTGAGGCGAAAAGCCGGGAGATAGATAAGCACTGTTTTAACTCTTGTGTGTCACAAATAATTTTCTTTGCTGATTTTAATAGCATCTATCACCTGGCTTTACCGGACTCCTTCCTGCAAAACTTACCGCACAGCTGCCCAGCGCTGTCAGCGTGAGGAAAATTAAATTTTGGCCATGATGTGTTCCCTAGCGCGTACCCCACCGACTCCATGTACCAGCTTAAAGTGCATGTAACTTCCCTCCTGTGCCAGCTATGAAGACGCAAATACATTTGCGTCCACCGTCAACTTGTCCTCTTTCAGAAGCACCATGAATGGATTATATAGTCCGTTCCTAAGTATGCTATGCCAACGTCTTTTTGTAGTACACTTTTCACTTTTTCCTGCTCTAGCCAGAGTAGGCCCTGTATTCCTGCCATCTGAACCTCTTATGTGGCTCCTGGCTCTGCCCAAGCTACCTCTGTACTCGTGAACTCTGTCCTACATTCAGCGCGGCCCCTCGCGCTCAGCTCAAGCCTGCTTTCTGCCAAGACTGACTATAACCTTCGAGTTATCTGTTCCGCTCCCCGAGAATACATTCCTGCCTACTAGATCCTGTAAACATCCTCTCCAGCTGCAGAGCCAAAAGGGCCGACCTGTCTTAATGCAAGTAATTCATAGCCTCTGTTGCCATGCTTCCATGGAAGGCCCCGTGCCCCACGCTTCACATGTAGACACTTAGGCGCTTATACACGCATCCACAGTTAGCATAGAATAGCTTCTGCCCTAGAGACCTTTCCGCCCAGATAGTATAGTTCCTAAACACCAGATATCAGATATGATAGAAGTACAAGTTGATCTGACATGCCAGACTTCTGTCTCTTTCCGTCAGTGTAAATGTCAAGTCCCCTGCACCCCGTCAATCACACGTCATGCAGCTGCGCGCGCATCCAAGCTTCCGATTTCTGCTGACATTGCAACATTCTGTTAGCACCACCCCTTGGTGCCACCCACTTGCGTCACCTATCAGTGACGTTTCCAGCACACACCTCTAGTTCACGCCTAGTTTACGCCTCTTGATGATGTATTGGTACCACGTGTATACTGTTATCTTGTCTTCTCTCAGCTGTTACGCCTCTTACATTGAACCTTATGATGTAAATCAAGTATATAAGCTATGTATTGTCAATAAACGACAGCGCGCTCATCTATCCCTTCTGACACCCCTGTGGTGGTCAGAACATGATATCCTGATTCCTTTATGAGGAATAAAACCCTTAGAAACTCTAACACCACGGACTCTGTTTTCTTTCCTTCTGATTGAGTTATCATTGATTAAGTACTTACCTGCATAGAAATTAAGAGAGTAAATTAATTATTTACGTCATTTTGGCGCCCGAACAGGGACCCCTCCCCCACCTCACGCGCCGGAAGGTGCGTTGCAATCCGTGTCCCCTGCCATCAGTTAGACGGACTACACGTGTACTGGCAGGATTTCCTGCATCCCCCTCTGACCCACGGAGGTGACGAAGACTGCGATCAGTACCCAGACGAGGCGGTGAGGAGTGCGGAGGATCCCGACCAGAGCCCAGCCGAAAGAAGCAAGGTCCGAGGTGTGAAGAGGCCCACCAGTTTTCCGAAGTTTTCCGAAGTTTTCCGAAGTTCCCCGAAGTTTTCCAAAGTTCCGAGCCGAGTCCAGTCGAGTTTTCCGAGGCCTTCTGTTTCCGTGCTTCCCGGTGAGTACCATTGCTGGGTCGTATCTAGACGGGTTTGGGTACGCAAGTCCGGTCTGCACTGTTTTTAGGCAGTGTATCTGTACTGTTTAGCAGTATATCAAGTCTTCCGAATTTCTGCACTGTTACAGCAGTGTATCCGTACTGTTGAGCAGTACACTTAGTTAGCTATGTCTTTAATGTTTTCATGTGATTAATGTTGTGGTATGAATGTGACTGTTTTACTGTGTAATTATTGTATTTCTTGTATCAACTAGCAACTCGTATCAAGGAATAAAAGACCTAGCGTTCAGCAATAAGTAAGCAGGATGCCGTTCCTCAGCAAGTTAAAACAGATCGGAACTAGGAAAGGGTTACTAGAGGAAGAAATTCCTATCCCCCCTAGGGACACTCCAGGCAATTTTATGTATCAAAAACACGGCATAGATGCCATATTATATCTAGATTTATGGGCCGATTACACCAAGCACCTAGATGAGAGACACAGATGGCCTGTTACCGGAACGTGGGATGCTGAGTGCATCATGAGGGTAGAAGAAGTATTATGGAAAAAGAAAGCTAGGCAATCCCAGAAGGACGCCATAGAATTTTGGCGTAAGGAATCACGTAAGCGTGCTGACAAAGCACTTCGTAGAGAAGACAGACTTAAAGAATCAGATAAAGAACGAGAAAACGAATTAGTTACTGAAGGGATCCGAGTCAAAACAGAACAAATAGACCGTGCCCGAAATAATCTTGTAAACGGTATGTATCTCATAGCAGATGGGACATCCGAAACTGAATCAGAGATACCGAAAAACTTACCGACACCATTAGTTCCAACTAAAGTAATGCATAAAACTACTAAAGACATATTCCTGAATTCGTATCTAGAGGATGTAGCACCAGCTTACACCAATCTGCCTGTTCGTGCCCTGCCTACTGACAGGGATGGGGGTGGCACTGCGCCCCCAGATAATGTTCCGCCGGTACCGCGACAGACCTCCCCTGTTCCGCCACCTCCGCCACTTCCTCCACTCAAGACGGATCTAACGAAACCAGTACTACCTAATCTTACTAAACGACAGATTCAAGTCCAGATACAGACTCCGCGGAGAGATAATGCCCAAGCATCCGCCTCAGGAGGTGCGACAACGGGTCTACAGACCCCGCCACCGACACACAGATTGCATTTAAAGGACACACAGAATCCTTTCCAGTCTCCCTACTCACCCCGGCTTGAGGCATTCAAAGATAGGATGTCATTCTGCAGATATGATCCAGTACCCGGAAAGGACGATCTAATGGTATTAGCATCACTGCGCTTAAGATCTGCCACCGATAACTTGCTATGCTGTGTAGGAATGCAGGAAGCTCTCGACAGACTATACAAATTCATACAGACAGGGAAAGACCCCGACAGTGTTAAAGCTGCCATGTATAAACAGAAAGTTGACATTCAAAAACAGATATTACGATTCTTCATTAATTGTGTGATAAGAGAACGAGACAGGCCCGGGACAGATCAAAGTGAGTTAGACGCATTAAACAAGTGGGGCCAAAATATAGCAGACGCGAAACATGACAAGGGGACTTGCATAGCCACTATGTCCCAGAAAATTAGAAAGGCAGTATTAACTGCACATCAGGAAGGAAATGATGAAACTTCCGCCGAGGAGGAAGATGAAGATGAAACATCAGAAAAGTCTACAGATATAATAGCGTATGTAGGTAAGGGAAATTACCTTAGGAAAGGCATCCGTCCGGAGAGCAAGAGAGTTCTTTTCTCCGCTTTAACAAATCCGAATTCTTCAGAACATCAGTTTCAGGAAACTGATAAAAGGCTTCGAGATCGAGTAGGGTACCATATACTCAATTCTATGGATGAACAGGAACTAGCCCGGTCAGCCGTGTTGTGGGCCGAAAACCCAGACATATATAATGATGACACGTTAGTGCAGACATTCTTGAACCTTTCCCCGGAAGAACAGAAAATAGCAGGTGTATACATGATTCAGCACCTCCTCATCAAGTTCAGAAACCATCATTCTGATCCAAGTCCCTTACATGAAACATTAGAAGCACTACTCATGGATAGATGGAGAGGTTTTAGTACCAAATTAATACAAATAATTCTAGAACAACGACGTAAGTATAACGCCTTCCTGAGCTCTGAATATATTACCGCTCCGCCTCCAGAAAGAAAAATGTACCACATGCAATGCGGTGGTGGCATTGAAAGTCAGAATCCCTTGCGAGAAGTACATCCAGTTATGGGTGAGGATCATACTCTGAAACGTGTGTATGTTCACACACCACTGACTAAGTTAGAACTGTTAGAAATGAAGAAATTAGTTCCGTGCCATGATAAAGACCCTGCGGGTTTTCACAGAGAGCTTAAAGACATGTTACTGATGGGAGATTACACGTATGATGATATTATGAAAATGCTAAAGGTACTGTTGCCCACGGGCATTTACGAGAAATTAAAAGAGAAGGATTGGGAAGTGGGAGAGTCAAAGATAGCATGGGCGGAAATAGAAGACGAAGAAAAGAAACGAGTCCCAGGGTTAGGCCTTGGGGATCTGACTAAAGCATTACCAGGTTTAATAGTACAGGTTCTGCCAAGATTATTGACAACTCGAAAGGAAGATTGGGACGCAATCTCGTCCTGTAAACAGAAACAAGATGAAGATACTAGTGACTTTTATTCAAGATTCGAGAAATGTTTCATTATCAATAGTGGCCTAAAAACTAGTAGCGAGTCATATCCACATCTTTTTGTAACAAAATTAGTAGAGAACGCCCTACCACTAGTTAAAAATAGAGTGTACAAGGTTGAAAGTACTTGGCAGGCAAATACGCCATCACAGATGTTACAAATGTTACAATATCACCAGAATAGAATTAGGGAAGAACAGGACCAGGAACAGAAACGTATGAAAGACACGAAAATGAAAATGTTAGTAGCACAGACAATTCCAGCCGAGGGTCATAGAAAAGGTGGGGCCCAGACAAATCATTCTGCCGCTCCCGTTAAAGGGACATGTAATTATTGCAAGCAGCCAGGTCACTACGTCCATGAATGTCCAGTCCTGAAACATAACATCGAGACAGGTAAAACTAAAGAAAGACCGCGTCCGCCTAGACATGAACAGGGTCAACAACAGACCTCACAGAACGAACAGCCAATGCAGAATACACAGCCTATGCATGATCAGTCCCATACAGTACAGACAGTAGCAGTACCGCAGCCACAGCATGCTCAGACACAGCCCGCTGCCGCAACACGACAAGTATCACAACAGATGTACCAGTATGCCCAGTCAGCATATCCAGATTATCAGCGTTATACATGAAACAGCCTAGGGAGGGAAAGTGATTTGCCTCTTATTGAAATTCCTGTAGATCAAGAAGGTCCTTATGTACATAGTCACGTATTAGGAAAAGACAGAAAGTTTTTAATTGACACAGGGGCAAGTCGCACTACTATAAGTCAAAATGAAGTTCCAGGGGCACCCCTCTCAGGCTCACAGAATGTTTCCCTTGGTTTTTCAGGACAGCCTATTGTAAATGAAGTATCGGAACCAGTACCACTAGCTGTGGGTCCATTATCTCGAGTTACAGATTTGTTACTTACGAAATCATGTCCCGAAAATCTGTTAGGAATTAAAACACTGAAGGCTCTAGGAGCTATAATTTGCTGTTCCCCGGAGGGAGTCAGACTCTTTCTACGGGATTTCAAGGGTCATTATGTTCTACGTGACTTTGATGTCAGACTGAAAAATGTACCAGATCACTTATGGGCAAAAGGCCCAGCTGATGTAGGTTGTATGCATATCACACCATACCGTGTTACACTCAAGACCGGAGTTGTTCTACCCAGAATCAGACAATACAAGTTACCATCCGATGCTGTAGTGGCTTTACTGAAAATCATTGAAGAGCTTATTGCCCAAGGAGTGGTCGTAGAGACCGACTCCAATATCTGTAATTCGCCTATCATTCCAATTCTTAAACGTACAGACCGCAATGCACCGCCAGTATATCGGCTGGTGATTGATCTTCGAGAACTGAACAAATGCATTGTACCACAGTATCCTGTGGTCCCCGATATCTCCTCCCTGTTAACCGCCATCGATTCAGAAGCAACGTTCTTTACTGTAATCGATCTCAAGAACGCTTTCTTCAGTGTACCTATTGACCCGGAGAGCCAATATCTCTTCGGATTCAGTTTAAATGGACGAAGTTTCAAATTTTCCCGCGCACCTCAAGGATTTACAGAAAGCCCCAGCATCTATAGTCAAGCACTGAAAAGACAACTAGATTGTATCCAAATGCCAGTTAATACCGCTTTACTACAGTACGTCGATGATCTGCTGATCACCGCACGAAGTGAGCCCGAATGTGAACAAGCATCTCTGATAGTTTTGCATTTTCTGGCCGACAAGGGACACAAGGTGTCTCCTTCGAAGCTACAATTCTGTGTTCAGCAAGTTGTGTACTTGGGTCACTTGCTGTCCAAAGTGGGGAGACAGCTCACTCCCGATCGCATTCAGTTAATTGTAAACATGCCACGACCCCAGACACAAAAAGAAGTGCGGGCCTTCATAGGCCTCACCTCGTACTGCAGACAATGGATTCCTCAATATGCATTTCTGGCTAAACCACTCATCCAGTTAACGACACAGGAGGCAGCGACTTCGACTGTCCTCCCTTGGACTCAGGAACACACACAAGCCTTTGAGGAATTAAAGAAAGCTTTATGCCAAGCACCAGTTTTAGCGACACCATGTTACAATAAACCGTTTACACTTTTTGTTACAGAACGTGATGGTACAGCGTTGTCTGTCCTCACTCAAGATCAAGCAGGATCACATAAGCCTTGCGCTTATTTTTCAAGCACATTGGATACAGTAGCACAGGCACTCCCTGCATGCTTAAAGTCAGTAGCAGCAACAGCGTTAGCAATCAGACAAAGCGACTCAATTGTTTTAGGTCATCAGTTAACGGTACAAGTTCCACATTCTGTAGAGGTTCTGTTAAACAGAACTCAGACTCAACACTTAACTATAGCACGACTGACAGGTTACGAATTGACATTATTCCAGCCACACATAGAAATCAGACGCTGCAGTATCTTGAATCCAGCAACATTGTTACCTACAGTTATGACAGATCCAGCTCCACATGATTGTATAGAAATTATTAATGCAGTAACAAAGCCCAGACGAGATTTAACAGATGTTCCATTGACAAATCCAGACCTGACACTTTATGTGGATGGTTCATGCATGAGAACAAGTACAGGAGAGTTAGTGGCCGCGTATGCCGTGACCACTGAAACTGAAGTTAAAGAAACACATCGTATTAATACATTGTCTGCCCAAGCAGCAGAGCTCATCGCTCTGACCCAAGCCTGTATTCTAGCGAAGAACAGAAATGTTAACATATACACAGATTCCCGTTATGCGTTCGGAGTCGTACACGACTTTGGTATGCTCTGGCAGGAACGAGGTTTTCTGACCTCTCATGGTACAAAGATACAGCATGGTCCCCTCATTCAAGCACTGCTAGAAGCCATACATCTGCCTTCAGCCATATCAGTCATGAAGTGTAAAGCACATACTAAAGCCACAGATTCTGTTTCCCAGGGTAATGACCTGGCAGATCAAACTGCAAAACATACAGCACTGACTCACACTCAGACAACTGATACGATAAAGACAACAGATCCGACAAACTGCATGACAGTCAGAGATCCCACACTAGATGTTATTGACATTCAGACACATGCTACTGCAGACGAAATAAAGAAATGGACCGAACTAGGAGGGATCCAGACAGATCAAGGTTGGATGACGAAGGGAAAATCTACATGGTTTCTCCCTGACTCTATGGTTCAAGTCATGATAAATACAGCACATAGTCCTGCACATCTAGGAGAGAAAGCAATGCTAGACAGTTTGCAAAATCTCTGGAACAATAAACACTTACGAGCAGCAGCAAAACAGAAAGTGCGTACTTGCATGATCTGTTGTCAGTTCAATCCAGGTAAAAGCGTCCCTGTAGAGCAAGGTGGATTTCATCCTCCCGATCACCCTTTTGAAGTCCTCCAGATGGATTATATCCAGATGGACCGTTGTCGAGGATTTAAATATGTTCTCGTAGTTGTCTGTGCTCTGTCCCGCTGGACCGAAGCATACCCAGTCTCAGATTACACTGCTCCGACCACTGCCAAACAGCTGGTTCGTGAATTTTTCCCACGGTACGGCTTGCCTCGTGTCGTGTACTCAGATAACGGTCAGCCATTCTCGTCTGCCCTAATGAAAGAAGTTTCCTTGTTATTGGGATACCAGTGGAAGTTCCATTGTGTCCGACATCCAGAAGCCGCAGGCCTTGTTGAAAGGCATAATCAGACATTAAAGATTCGCCTTGCCAAAATATGTCAGGACAAAGGGGTCGACTGGATAGTCGCCCTGCCGGTGGCACTATTCTATATGAGAATGGTCGCCCATTCGAGATCAGGGCTATCTCCGTACGAAGTGGTCTTTGGCAGACCACCGAATATGTGGGGGACGCCCATTCCTAAAAAAATAACCGATGTTGATTCTAATATGTTGACAGATTACCTTGCCTCCTTGATGTCTGCACTCCAATCATGTCGTTCACAGGTTGCCGCAGCCTTCCCTGACAACACCGATGTGAAGGAGCATGACGTCCGCCCCGGAGATGTTGTGCTAGTCCGAAACTTCGACAGGAAAAGTCCGTTGGAGCCCCGCTGGAAGTCTCCGAAGACCGTTCTACTTACGACAAGGACCGCAGTCAAGTTGGAAGGCAGAAAGGGGTGGGTCCACCTAAGCCATATCAAAACATTCCCAGGACTGAAACCGGAACAAGACACACCCACCCCCACCAAAGACTGTGATCCCAAAGACTTTTCCGAACCCAAACGAGAAAAAACTCCTCAAGAACAATATCGTATGAAGTTACGATCTAGCCAGTCAGACAGTTTAATTGTTTAAGTCCTCCCCTAGGTGAATCGGTTAAATAGTTTCTGACATGTATCCCCTAGATCGAGTTAGAGAGAGAGAAGAAAAGAAAAGAACATATTGCCAATCACTTCGTAGTCACTGCATAGTGACACTAATAATTATGTTTATTCTAAGTATATTAATAATTGTCGCTAGCATCTTGTTACCTGTATACTATCCTATTTTCAAGCGTGAACAATCTGCTTACAATGTCTCTGCTGAACACACTTTTAGTGAGTTACCTCCTCATGAGCTTTCCTACAGACTTGCGCTGCGCAACAATACATTCATTAGTATGTTACATCATTCTCATCAAACTAACAATGCTACAAATTGCTGGATATGTGGCCGACTCCCTCCCTACCAGAATTACAAGGGAGCGTTGCCTCTCTTTCCGTATCCGTTCACTCACAATGGCTCCTGCGGAGCATGGTTTAAGATAATTAATTCTTTAGATCCCGACATTGCTGTTTTCGATGGGGGTTGGGTTTGGGGAAACCTGAACTTGGTCCTACTAGACGTCTGTTACCCGGATAAGGAGGGACTGCCCATTAGAATAGGAACTGATCTAGAAAATGAAGTATATGGATTAGGTAATTATACAATTAGCCTTATGATTCTTACTGTCGAATCCGAAGCCGCACCAGTTCTACCTATTATGTCAGTACTGCCAGTCACTGGTGAATTATGTATCAAGAAGAAAGGTTCAGTACACTTAGGTCATAGTAAATGCACTACTGTGGTCGAATTCAGTGATGACGGGAAATCATCTTTCAAAGCTATCAGTCATTCTTACTTTGTTTGTGGTCATACCGCATACATTCGTCTACCTCCAGATTGGGATGGTACCTGTTACATTGCATTCCTTCTGCCACCCGTTTTTCTAGCTCCTTCTGATTACCATAGAAATAGCAATCTAGTAAAGAATAGACCCAGAAGAGATGCCCCCCTTGTCGACTACACAGAAACGGCATGGGAACAGTACACTGATTTTAATAAAGGATTCTTTTTCTTCTTAGGCCCTGTCCAGAATAGTAAATTAATACGCAGATTAACTAGAACACTTGAAGCCGTAGTAAATGAAACTACCTCCGCCTTAGGTAACTTAACAGAAGAGCAGTCCGCTATGCGGGTTGTTGTCCTTCAGAATCGTCTTGTAATTGACGTCATCTTGGCAGATAGAGGTGGAGCCTGTAAGGTCATCGGGTCAAGCTGCTGTGTTTTCATTCCACAAAATGCACCATCTGTATATCAAGCTATCACCCGTCTTCATAAAATTGCAAATCAGATACATCAGACTCCAGGCACCTGGACTTGGTCCGGTTGGTTCTGGACAACGTTAACAGCTTGGGGATGGAAGATCCTATCTTTCCTAGGCATTGGCCTAGTCCTAGTATTCAGTTGCTGCCTATGCCTGCAGTGCGGGCCAGCGATTTGTGGACTGTGTGCCACCTCTTGTATTGAACATTCCAGTTTTCACTCAAAACGTAACCAAAAGAAAGAAGAACAAATGATGTTACAAGAACAGACTGATCGATTCATGAGGATCGATATTTCATGAAGGGTCCGTAGGGAACAAGGAGGGAATGAGGAAAATTAAATTTTGGCCATGATGTGTTCCCTAGCGCGTACCCCACCGACTCCATGTACCAGCTTAAAGTGCATGTAACTTCCCTCCTGTGCCAGCTATGAAGACGCAAATACATTTGCGTCCACCGTCAACTTGTCCTCTTTCAGAAGCACCATGAATGGATTATATAGTCCGTTCCTAAGTATGCTATGCCAACGTCTTTTTGTAGTACACTTTTCACTTTTTCCTGCTCTAGCCAGAGTAGGCCCTGTATTCCTGCCATCTGAACCTCTTATGTGGCTCCTGGCTCTGCCCAAGCTACCTCTGTACTCGTGAACTCTGTCCTACATTCAGCGCGGCCCCTCGCGCTCAGCTCAAGCCTGCTTTCTGCCAAGACTGACTATAACCTTCGAGTTATCTGTTCCGCTCCCCGAGAATACATTCCTGCCTACTAGATCCTGTAAACATCCTCTCCAGCTGCAGAGCCAAAAGGGCCGACCTGTCTTAATGCAAGTAATTCATAGCCTCTGTTGCCATGCTTCCATGGAAGGCCCCGTGCCCCACGCTTCACATGTAGACACTTAGGCGCTTATACACGCATCCACAGTTAGCATAGAATAGCTTCTGCCCTAGAGACCTTTCCGCCCAGATAGTATAGTTCCTAAACACCAGATATCAGATATGATAGAAGTACAAGTTGATCTGACATGCCAGACTTCTGTCTCTTTCCGTCAGTGTAAATGTCAAGTCCCCTGCACCCCGTCAATCACACGTCATGCAGCTGCGCGCGCATCCAAGCTTCCGATTTCTGCTGACATTGCAACATTCTGTTAGCACCACCCCTTGGTGCCACCCACTTGCGTCACCTATCAGTGACGTTTCCAGCACACACCTCTAGTTCACGCCTAGTTTACGCCTCTTGATGATGTATTGGTACCACGTGTATACTGTTATCTTGTCTTCTCTCAGCTGTTACGCCTCTTACATTGAACCTTATGATGTAAATCAAGTATATAAGCTATGTATTGTCAATAAACGACAGCGCGCTCATCTATCCCTTCTGACACCCCTGTGGTGGTCAGAACATGATATCCTGATTCCTTTATGAGGAATAAAACCCTTAGAAACTCTAACACCACGGACTCTGTTTTCTTTCCTTCTGATTGAGTTATCATTGATTAAGTACTTACCTGCATAGAAATTAAGAGAGTAAATTAATTATTTATGTCAAGCGGGTCCCTCACAAACACGGCGCCATTGCCGGCGTGCGATTAGGCCACGCCCCCTTGGAGGCCATGCCCCTCCCTTCCTCCTCATAAAAGTATGTGTCACTACCGTACGCGCAGCGGACGGGCGCGCGTTTGCGCGCCGAAGGCGCGCCTAAGGCAAGCCCGTCTTCGCCCGTCCTCTCCAAGTCATCGCCTCTCGCCAGACCCCCTGCTCAAAATACGCTAGTGACACACTGTTATGGGAAAAGTCAACTCTTGGCACTAAACCCGGGCCAACGATGTGACAAACTAGAAGGCTGCTTGGGACAGACCGCCCTCAATTGTAAGTCCTGTAACTTACTCATTGCAGAACAAAATCTCCCCAGACACAGGGTTACTAGTAGGAAGCTTTCCTCGCTGACAATATCTCACCTTAATGTCAGGTCCCTAGTTAAACATCATCCTGAGGTTCATACGCTCCTTATAGAGGACAACCCAGACATCTTGTTTTTAAGCGAAACATGGCTCAAAGATGAACTCACCAGCATCCCTAATCTCACGCTACCGGCTGGATTCTCGATGACCTCTATTAATAGAGACTCAAGAGGAGGAGGTATTGCTGCAATATATAGAACGTCATATAAATGTACCTTTGTGAAGGAAGACATTACGGGATGCGAGTGCGCTCGCTTTAAAATTACTACTAGCCCTCACTTCTCCCTAACTGGCCTTCTCATCTATAGACCCCCGGGACCCACCTCCAAATTTATAGAGGAACTCCTAGAGACAGCCCATGCCCTAATTGCCAGCTCACCTAACTTTACGATCTTGGGGGATTTAAACCTCCATTTTGATGCCCTCGAGGATCCGACCATTAGTAATCTCCTAACAGACCTCGCTGCACTTCAACTGACCCCGCGTATACTATCCCCCACTCACTTTGCTGGCCACCTACTCGACCCGGTCTTTACCAATATTCCGGAAGTGGAGGTAGACCCTCCCAAACCTATGGGATGGACAGACCACTCTGGTCACATTTGTGATCACGACCGCCACTCAACCCAAAAAAGCGCTGCCCGTCTTCCGTTTTAATCGGCCCTGGCATAAACTTCACAATACGGACTTCCCTGCCAGTTGAGATGAACCTAATCTGGATAGTGCGAGTGACATCAATATGGCATACGCTGCGTTTCAAGAGTGGATTACGAAAGGACTCGACACTACCATACCAGCTAAATGGACTAGAGGACGAAGTACCCCCTCTAATCCATGTTATGATGAGAATTTGAAAAATATCAGGAAAGAGTGTAAAAAGGCTGAACGCCAGTGGAGGAAAGATTATAGGGACGAGGAGAAAGCATGCTATCTGGCCAAACTCAAGCGATACCACAAAGCTATCCGCATGTCTCGGGCCTCTTTTTATGCTAAAGAAATTGAGTCCAGCCCCAACCCCACGAAAACCATTTTTAAATTGGTGCAAAAATTACAAAATGGTGGCAACCAAGCCTCATGCATCTCGTCCACTCAACAGTGCGATGAGCTGGCCACCTTTTTCACAGAAAAGGTGAGGAAGATCTACAACACCTTCTCTCATACTCCCTCTGTCGGAACCGCTGATCCCAATGAGGCCCTCCAAGGCTCTAAGCTCACCTTCCTACCGGCTATCTCTCTTGAAAACGTAGCTATTATCTGCAGAAAGGTGAAATCGGGTTCTCCCTCAGACCCCATGAGACCAGCCCACTTCTTAAAGGCATTGGATTTCTTCTTACCTTCATTGGCTAAACTCCTTAATCTTTCTTTCTCATCAGCTACTGTGCCCACATGTTGGAAACAGGCCTGGGTTACTCCCATTATTAAACAACCCACTCTAGACCCTGCTAAACCGGAAAACTACAGACCAGTTTCGCTGCTTCCGTGGGTATCTAAATTAGCTGAAGCCCATGCGAATGCCGTACTCACTGACCATTTGGCCAAAAACAACATCTTGGACCCCTCCCAACACGGGTTCAGGCCTGGGCACAGTACGGAATCCGCCCTTCTTGCCACCACAGAACACCTCCGGAGGATTATGGACACCGGTCAGAGTGCTGCGCTGATATTGCTCGACCTCAGCGCAGCATTCGACTCGGTCTCCCATAATATCCTACTGGGCCGCCTGGAGAGCATAGGGATCAGCGAACTGGCACTGGAATGGTTTCCGTCATTTCTCACGAGCAGATCTTTTCGCGTGTCAGCCCCCCCTTTTATTTCCCAACCCCATGCAATAGGCCAAGGAGTCCCCCAGGGCTCTGCCCTTAGCCCATCCCTTTTTAATGTGTACATGCAACCGTTTGCGGCTGTGGCCAAAGAATGGAACCTCACACTAGTTTCATACGCTGACGATACCCAGCTGGTAATCACCCTCACAGAAGCACCCTCGGCCACGTCCACTAAATTTAGGGATGGGCTGGCCGCAGTCGCCAACTGGATGACGGCAAATTGTCTGCAACTCAATGCAGGAAAAACAGAAGTGCTACTCCTGGGCAAGAACACTAGCAGTTGGAACGACCACTGGTGGCCTCCCCTGCTTGGTCCTACCCCCCCGCCAAAATCCTTGGTAAAAAACCTAGGAGTATGGCTGGACTCTGCACTGAATTACCAGTCGCACACAAAAAAAGTCGCAGCTACCTGTATTGGGTTGCTGAGAAGCCTGAGCCCCATCTTGGGCTTCTTTGAACCCAAGACAAGGCAGCTCATTGTCCAAGCCACCATCCTTGCCCGGCTGGACTATGCTAACGTCCTCCTCCTAGGCGCAAATAAAGCTGAGTTACCCAGATTCCAACGTATTCAGAACTCAGCAGCCAGGGCAATTGTAGGCCTGCCCAGAAGATGTTCGGCCAGAGCCACCATTCAGAGGCTCCATTGGCTGCCCATAGAAGCTCGCATCCAGTTCAAGGCTCTTATCATCGCCTTTAAAATCCTTAGAACGGATGGCCCTGAACTACTCCGATCGCTGCTTACTCCTTATAACCCCCAACGCAATCTTCGCTCCATGGGTCAACATCTGGTGGTGGTCCCTCGAACGAAGTTCTGCCGTATCGGAGATCGCTCCTTCAGAGTAAAGGGAGCTAAATTATGGAACTCCTTGCCCCTCCACATTCGTCACCTCACCAATCTGTCTGCTTTTCGCAAAGCAGTAAAAACGCACCTCTTTCCTCCTCTGTAGTCCCCTCCCCCTCCCCCCTTTTCCTTAGTTGGTTATGCTTTGGTTCTTAGCGCCGGGACGCCCCGTTGCTGGGGTAACTGTCGCGCTCAACAAAACTGATAACATAACATAACATAACATAGGCGTAGCTCTCATACAAGAAACTCACCTTCCACTAACAAGTAAAATGCTTCAATGCAGGGGCCTATTAGGGAACACCACAGTGGCGGGGTTCACTACGCATTCCAGAGGAGTCCTAACGTGGATAAACCCTAGAGCCAAGTTAGATCTGAGATTAGTGCAAGCAGACCCAGAGGGTAGGTACCTCATATCAAGATGCACGGGGAAGGGCCACGATCTAATTGTGGTCAACGTGTACGGCCCAAATTACGACTCCCCAGACTTTTACGAGAATTTGGCGAGGAGCTGCCGAGAATATTCCACAGCGCAGATGCTCTGGGGGGGGGGGGACTTCAACCTAGTGATAGACCCGGAATTAGATTGATCTTGAGGCCCTCAGCGTAGACCCTCGACGGCTGCAGTCACACTCCAAGCTGAGTTACTGACGTTGGACTTGGTTGATGTGTGGAGAGGGAGAAACACTGATAGAGGGGGTTACACGCATTACTCAGTGTTCCACGACATCCACACCAGGATTGACTACTGGCTGGCCTCCTTCTCAGTCTCTAGGCACATATTGTCATGTACAGTTCTATCACGCACACTCTCAGATCACTCACCGCTGCTCCTGGTGCTGGAGACAACGATAATTCGAATACCTCCCATTACATGGTGCTTCCCCCCGTACTCGTTGCTTGATGACGCCTTTCGAGGGGAACTGGCTGCGGAGATCGACACCTATTTTGACACAAATATTGGTTCAATAGAGAGCTTCCAAACAGTCTGGGAAGCGTTTAAGGTATTTATACGCAGTGTAGCAATGGCCAAACACCCGAGTGTCCTAAAAGCCATACGCCAGCGCTTGAAGTACTTAGAGTCACAGTTGGTAGACCTAGAGAAGCAACAATTGAACAACCCCGATCTCGCCATAGCAGACCAAATCAAAACCCTTATCACGGAATTCAACGAGGATGCAGATAGGGAAGTACGACATATGGGGAAATATGTGACAGCAAGAACATATGGGGAAAGTGAACGTCCAAGTTCTCTATTAGCTAAGCTGCTGCGTAACAGCAGGAGGCCCCCGAAATTGACTGATCTGGATACGGCATCAGGGGTAGCTGTCACGTCAGAGGAGGAGATTTTGAAGGAATTTAGGGACTTTTACTCCGATCTATACACGTCTAAAACCGAAAATCTGGAAACAGACATGGATGATTATCTAGAACACATACAATTGCGCTTCTTAGCACAATCTGATCGTGAGTACCTAATGTCCCCTATACAGGAAGATGAGATATCGGAAGCATTAGCTAGCATGCGAGTGCATAGCGCTCCTGGGGCGGATGGCTTAACAGTGGGGTTCTATAAGGCGTTCAAAGACAAACTCATTCCGCACCTGACCCCTCTATTAGGCGACATTTGCGTGGAGGGTAGTATGTCAATGAGAGAGGCATTAATAGTCACCATTCTAAAACCCGGCACGGCCCCCAACGTGTGCGGTTTGTATAGACCTCTATCTCTACTAAATGTAGATGCAAAACTATATGCCAAGGTACTTGCCACACGTCTGGCTCTAATAGCCCCGGACTTAGTGGCAGTGACAGGCAGGCTTTGAGCCAGGGAGGAACCTAACCTATAATATTTGCACAGTACTGGGGACCATACAGCATGTTAGGCAGGACACGAAAGCAGTCGCCATCTTCCTAGACATGGAGAAGGCTTTTGACTCCGTGGAGTGGCCATTCATGTTGCGAGTTCTGCGGAGGCTAGGACTAGGGGAACCTTTCTTACAAATGATCGGTGCATTGTACTGGAAACCAACAGCCAGACTGCGCATTGGTGATCGCGTATCTGATCCCTTTGAAATTAGCAGGGGTACTAGACAGGGCTGCCCGCTTTCACCATTATTATATGCACTGGTGGCAGAACCATTGGCCAGCTCGTTGCGGGAATACCACTGGCACCGGGGAGTTAGCTTCCCGACGTATAAGATTATAATCTCTACCTACGCAGACGACACACTGCTTTATGTTCGCAACCCGGAGGTGAACCTGGCCTCAGTATTGCGGGAAGTGGTCCGATTTGGCGCACTTTCCGGGCTAAAGATAAATTGGAATAAATCAGTGGTGTTTCCACTGACCCCGGTGACGAACCACTTTGATATGGAATACCCTCTACGTTGGTCAGCAGAGCCGATGCGCTATCTCGGAATTATGATCCACACGGACCCCGAGGTGCTGTTCCGCTGGAGAACTACGGGGTAGCATTTAGCAAATGTTAGGAGGACGTGGAGAAGTGGTACAGACTCCCGCTGTCACTGATGGGCCGTATAGCCATCATGAAAATGGTGGTACTGCCACGGTTCCTGTTTCTATTCAATAATTTGCCCATTATTCTATCAAAAACTTTCTTCAGGAATCTGACGACACTCATGGTTCGCTTGGCCTGGGGCGGAAAGCAGCCAAGAGTACAATGGACTACGCTCACGCTTCCGTACGAGAAGGGAGGACTAGGAGCTCCAGACATGGAACGATATTACAGAGTGTCACAGGCTGCCCACTTGCACACATGGATACACGGTGGAGCAAACATTCCCCACGTGCGGATGGAACGGTTATTCGCGGACCCACTCCCACTACCGGCCACGATATGCACTCCCATGGACCGCAGGACTGGAGTCCTGGACTCGATCACGTCCACGAAACACGCGTGGTACGCGCTGCTAAGGGCTAGAGAAGGAACATTGATGTACTCCCCTTTAATGGCGGTAGAATGGGCACTTTGGCTGCCGCCTATTGAGGAGAAGGGCGTAGTGCAGGCGATGCAAGCGCTGGGAATTGAGAAGGCTGACGAGCTTTTCGAGGATGGCAAGGTGAGAACTTGGGAAAATGTGGCCCAGGCATCGGAAGGTACTACGCTATTACAGCGGTTTCAATTTCACAGAGTCCGCAGTGCATTGAAGGACGTTTTAGGCCCAGATCTGGAAGAGCCCCCGGAGCTTCCGGAACTTTCTCATGTCATTAAAACGGCACAATCACGGAACATGATAGCTCATCTGTACAAAGCGATTGCAAAGCACAGAGCTCAGGAACCCTCGAAAGCCAGGCTCGCTTGGCAAAGGGACCTACAAATCACTATTGACCACCCAATGTGGAAGTACTGCTGTACTAGCACCAAGAGGTTGTCTCTAAATGGAGGACACCGGTTGATGCACTTTAAATTTTTGCAAAGAGTGTATTACACTCCGGAACGACTACACCGCTATGGGCTCAGGCAATCTCCCGAGTGTGAGAGATGCCATGCACCCAACGCCGACTTCTTACATTTGGCATGGGGATGTCGCAGAATACGCACATTTTGGGAGGAGGTGATAGCGGAGTTGGGAGAGATACTAGACATTGAACTACCCGAGGACCCAGCCCTAGCGCTGCTTGGCCACTCCAGGGGTTTGCCTGTGGCGGTTAGACGGATGACAGACATGAGCATGTTAATGGCGCGACGTGTAGTGGCACAATGCTGGATGAGAGGACCGCTCCCGACGAAGAGGAGGTGGCCCTGGGACATGCTATATTGCTGCACGCAATGGGAACACTATAGCGAGCTTCTCCCTCCCACTAGTCGCCCGAAGGACTTCTGGAGTCTATACCGTACCTTTAGAAGTGCGAGAGAGGTCACTGCTGACACACAGACCGACAGACAGGCAGAGGAACAATAGCGGTTAAATAGATTGTAATCCACTTTTGCCCCACACTCTGGGTAAATACCTAGACGACCATGGAGGAAGGCTGGCCAGAGACTTCGTAGGACACGGCAGGCAAGCAATACCTGAGGTGTAGCTCTCCTGGGTGGTTTGTGGCATATCCAGATTAGGTAGGTTAAGCTGGGGAGACACATTCATGACACCTGTAGGTGGGTAACTACATAGCGAGGTAACACATGGTTAGGCGACACACGTAGTGAGATAAATAGCTGACACATAAGCTAGGGAACCAGTTTACTAGTAGGGGGGAGTTCAGGGGTCTCATACTCTAGTGGAGGGGGGGTAGTTCTTAGGGGGTAGAGTACTAGTAGGGGAATTTCAGAAAATCAAACACACTGCTGCCGATTACATGCTAGGATATGACCTACACTGTACAGGCACTTATGTTACCAGGATGCCCGGCGGCCTGATATTACAGTGCAATACTGTTAAGCGGAATCATGATTTTGTTTCTGAATATGGTACGCCGCCGGACCCCAGGGTTGTCGGCAATTTTCTGTGTATTATCGAGCTGTTCAGAAGCAAGTCCATTAGGATATTTACGCTGCCGGCCCTGGAGGTTGTAGGCTACAAGCTGTGTATAACCCTCAGTACACAAATGAAGGTGTTTTAATAAAAAAAAAAAGAAAGAAAACTACAGCGTCCGTTTGTGTGCATGTGAGGTCCACAATTAAAGCTTTTTCTAAAACAATTCTTAAGCCATGCAACACAGCATCAGGGATGTTGTGATGCATTACTAAACCTATTGACAAATCCAATAAGTCCCAAAGGTGAGACATATTGGCTTTGCCAATGCGTGATGTAAATGTAGTTCTTCCTCACCAGCACAGGAAATCTGTTTGCATTCACCATGTAAAAGAAGTATGTAAAATAGAATCTATGTATCCGCTTGCACAGTCAGTGGACTGTTTAGCCCCTCCCATGCTCGTGATGGAACCATTCCGTCACGAGCCTCGGGTGGGCTGTGCTGGTGACGGAACGGTTCCGTCATGGCCCGCTCGCCGCGCCTGCGCGGCGTGAATTCTGCACCTGCGCGGCACGAATTCCGTGCCTGTGCTGATTTCTGAAGAGTTGGCGGGGCTGTGACGGACCGTTCCGTCACAAGCACAGCTCACCCGCGGGCCGTGATGGAGCGGTTCAGTCACGAGCACGGGAGCGCCGCGCGGCCCTGCCTCCCCCTTAGCGCTGCAGCAGAATAGACACCACAGCGAAGGGGTTAATGTAAAGTCTATTTGTGCATTTGAGTGGTGAAAGAGCGCAGTGCTTAGTTTGTAAAAGAATGAGTGCTGGTGCCCAAAGCTCTGCTGAGAATCCTGCGACCGTTGCAATTGAATATTGATGCACCCAATAGCAAGGCTGCAAAGTCTTGAATAAACCTCTTGCCACTTTAATTCACTGCCAGACACTCCTTGTCCCTTTATCTCACTCTTGTAGGTTCCTACTTGCTCATTTTATGGCAGTTTTCCCATCTTTCGCTTCCTCCATCTTTTCGCTATGTTTGATTTTCACTCTCTTCCTCTCTGTAAATGTCTGATGCAAAAGAATTCTTGCTGGTCTCCAAAAATGAGTGCCAATGACCTCCACCGGCTCAAATTAAGCACTGGGAAAAAGTGTTACATAAGGGCCTTTGGGCAATCAAGTATGTACGATGAACAGTCGTTGCTGTTTTTAGGTCTCTCCTACGCATAGGAGGAGACCTTTAGCCATCGGTCCCCTTTTTCACCCACAACCGTGCACGCGTTCCATTGCCTTCAATGGCAGCGCGTGCTAGTGTGGAGATTCACTTGCGGGAGCGAGCGCCACCATACGGTAGCAATTATCGCTCCCGCAAGTGAATCATGCTGGCCCCCCACCCTCCTCTTGCTGCCATGTGAGGCGCGCTCGCGCCTCCCCCTGCTGCCGCACAAGCTTGCCTTGTGCTTGTTTTGAATGGAGGGAAAATCCCAGCTTTTGCCTTTGCTTACGATCAAAAACTGGAGACAAAAGGAGCCAATGGTAATTCTAGTTTAAACTTACTGATAGGTTCTTGTGGCAACCCCGTAGGAGCTCGATAATTCTACCATCACCCCCAAAGAGGATATAATTGGTTAGAAAAATAGAAAGAACCTGCCTCGTAAAAGACAGCCCAGTCAACTCGGAAGTAATTGCATCCGCTATTCCGGAAACAGATATTCCAAATCTCCTGAGAACCAGTAGTTCAGTGATTCAATGCTGCATGTGTAGTAGAAGATTACCCATTACCGCCAGCCATTGACTATGTGAACTTCTGGAAATTTAGGGGCATATTATCAAGGGGGTTTATCTCCGCTTTTTTGGCTTTAAAAGCCAAGAAAGCGGAGATAAAATTATCTCCCTATTACCAAGCTGTCGCTAACACCAGTTAGTGACAGCTAATAGGAGATAGCGACCATCTTGGGCCCCGCTTTGCATGTCAGTGATATTTATCACTAATGACATGCAAAGTGGGCGTGCCAAGATGTTAGCTACTGGAAACAGTCCCTAACATCGCTATCTCCTATTACCAACTTTTGGAGATATTCGCGCTAAGCGCGAATATCTCTAAAAGCTAACACCTGCCCCAAGCAGTTCTTAGCCATGTTATCCAATGGGAGGTGGATAACATGGCTAAGAGCATTTGCTCGATAATGCATGAATATCGCTGACTTTTCAGCGATATTCATGCATTGCGGCCGTTTCTTATCGCATTTGCGATAAACCTTGCTAATAGCAAGGTTAATCTGCGATAAAAATCGCCGATGTGCGATTAGAGACAAAAATTATCGCTAGTTGTTGGTAATATGCCCCAATGTTTTTATTATGCATGATTAATTAAAACCGTTGCATACATTAAAACTTATTATAAAACATCTGTTCATATATATTTAAAAATACTGTTATAGTCCACATATTTAATTACAGTTACTCATTAAAAAAAGCGAAATAAAGAGGTGGAGGAGGGCGGATGCCACAGTTATTTGACCTCTTCCAATTTACCATTTAGCCTTTTTCCAGTGGGTCGCAGTGTTGTTGTAAAGAGGGCCGTGGCCAATGTAGGGAGACTCCTTAATGGCATTGCCTTAACTCTTGTTTTCCGTCGACAACTTGCAACCCTTTGTCAGGAGGAACCCCTCCAGAATGATTATAATGTAGATCACTGTGGAAAGCCTTTTTTACCACTTGTTACTATTTTAAGTGTAATGAAAATAGGAAGAGTTTTTAGGTCGTTGGCTCCGTTACTGACTCTTCTCCCACGTGTTCTATTTAATGGGTTTATCCGTTTGGCAAAGCTTCTGTTGTTGAATGTTCTATGGGCAACATACGTAAATTTTCCAGTCACTTAGCTGTTATGTCGAAAAACTTTGTTAGACGACAATTTAGCTGCACTCTCTCTGGGTTGAAAAACAGCAGAGCCGCTTGTCTACAGGTCCTAACTCGGTACTGGTTAAACATAGGTTTTAAAAGTCTTATTCTTATATCCCTTCGGTTATTGCAGGTGCAAATAACGTGTAATAAGCCCTCCACTCCGCAGCCACAGAGGCGACAAGGCTGATCACCGCCTTTTCTCTCTCAAGGGGGAATAAACTGATTAATTGCACCAATCCCCAAACGGAGTTTTAAGAATTTTTCCTTTGTAGTTGTTTTTATTCTGGTTTTCAAGAGAGATTGCGGTTTTAAAGCTTTGTGCGTATTCAGTGCTACCTAACAGTGAGATCGTTTGGATAACGTGTTTTTATCTTCTGTAACTGACAATTGTTGGGATACCTTTGTTACGGTTTTTTTAAATACAGAGTTTGACACTGGGATGCTCCAGAGGTCTGTCAGTCCTAACAGTTTGATTGAGTCCTGCAGGTACTCTCTAGCTGGTGATTTTGTAGGGCGGAGTAACTCTGTCCAAATTTGACTGTTCAGGGATCCTTCTGCCGTTTCTTTGATTTTATGACAGCATTTTACGTATGCTTCCCTTCCCTTGAGAGCCTTAGATTCACGGAGAGATTGCTGGAGTTTTTGATCTACCGGTGATTTACAAAATTGCCTTAAGGTGTTGTTTATAATCTGTTTCTTTTTTTTGAGACAGGGCTCATAGCCTTTTTTGTTAGGTTTACAGCCTTGCTGCTCTGTTTCTGATTGGTCCCAGTTGGAGTTTTGTCTCCAATGGACGTAATTAATTTATCCCATCTGTCCATTGGGTGTTCTTAGTTTTCCTTAGCACAGATTAGCATATTTTTTGCTGTGCTTGGTACTAACTCCATGTTAGTTGAGTGGCATCTTAGTTGCTTGAGATTTATTGCTTCAACTGAAACTATGGGGCATATTATCAAGGGGGTTTATCTCCGCTTTTTTGGCTTTAAAAGCCAAGAAAGCGGAGATAAAATTATCTCCCTATTACCAAGCTGTCGCTAACACCAGTTAGCGACAGCTAGTAGGAGATAGCGACCATCTTGGGCCCCACTTTGCATGTCAGTGATATTTATCACTAATGAGATGCAAAGTGGGCGTGCCAAGATGTTAGAGACTGAAAACAGTCGCTAACATCGCTATCTCCTATTACCAACTTTTGGAGATATTCGCGCTAAGCGGGAATATCTCCAAAAGCTAACACCTGCCCTGAGCAGTTCTTAGCCATGTTATCCAATGGGAGGTGGATAACATGGCTAAGAGCATTTGCTCGATAATGCATGAATATCGCTGACTTTTCAGCGATATTCATGCATTTCTGCCGTTTTTTATCGCATTTGCGATAAACCTTGTTAATAGCAAGGTTTATCTGCGATAAAAATCGCCGATGTGCGGCGATAATTTTTGTCTCTAAACAAGTTAGAGACAAAAATTATCGCTAGTTGTTGGTAATATGCCCCTCTGTTTTTATCAGCCTCCAGTAGTAGGTCTGTCTTTGTTTTTAGCGTCAACTCCTGTGGCATATGGTCACTCGATACATTGTTGCCTATTTTGAAAGTGTGTGTCTATTATTTTGAACAGAGATAAGGACATAAAAGTAAAATCCAGATGGGACAATGTTTTTGCTGAGTGATATGTGGGGGCTGGTGGATTGTCCTCCTTGAAGCGGCCGTTTACTGATCTTAAATTTAAGTGTTCCAGTTCCTGAATAGGAAATTTGGAGCACCGTGTTTGCTTCACTTTTTTACGGGGCCTTGGGCTGGAATTTCCCATGCGTCTGTAAGTTCCTAGGTCTTGTCGTCATCATAATCTCCCCCTAGGAGTTGCGTGTTAAAGTCACCGGCCAGGATCATATGTTCGGTGTCCTCTTCCTCCATTACTCTTTTTAGTTCTTTACTCAGTTCTTTAGCTGTTTTTAATTTGTGTTTTGGATGTACATAAATGTTTATCATTATTAACTTTTGTGCCATTTGATCCAGGAACAGTTTTACTATTGAAGCCTGAATGCAACTTGGAGGAGTCATACTGATCTTTATAGGAAGGGTTTCCTTTATTCTGGTTATTGGAAATAGGGACTGTAGACCCCCGGATCGACGTCCAAAGCCCTTCCTCTTCATTGCCGGAATAAAGCTAGGAGTATAATCTTGTAACTCGGGTGGTTTTTCTTCCCAGGTTTCCTGAATAAAGATGATATCGAAGCGTTTTAAGTAATTTAGGACTTCTTTGTCATTTAATTTGGATGCTAAACCATTTATGTTCCAAATACACATGGTAATCTCATTATTTGCTAGTCGTGGATTTTGAAAATTAGACTTCCCATGTCAATTTGGGTGAGCCGGTGTTATTGTTCGTTGGATGCTCTGCCAGTTGCTCTTAGGCAAAAAGCGGGTTAATGCCGATTGACCTGAAGTTGGAGAGCTCCTCCTTGCTCCTTTTAGAATTTAGGAAGACTTATTGTTTTCGTTGTTAGTAGCCGATCTTAAAAAGGGGCCTGGGTAAGGTGGTTTTGGCACTGGTTTCAGGACTATCCCCCAACCTTGGAAGGTATTTCGTTCCTGTATTATTCTCCTTGCTATCTCTGGCATTTTCCATCTGGTTTTTGTAACCTCTAGACTGGTCTGAGGGCTGTTTGACTGGAATTCAATGGACAGTAGGTCCAGGGTGTTAATATTCACGAGGTTGGGGATTGATTGCAGAAGTCTTAGTACTTTTCCTCTGTTTAAAATGTCTCCTCGACCCCTTGATTTATAATGGGGGGAAAAATGATGGTGTCTATTTCTTCTTCATTATAGAATTTGTACTTTGAATTCTGAGGGAGCTCCCCATTAGTTATAATGTGCTCTTCTGGCCTTTTTTTGTTGTTGCTGCATGTCCTACGGTCGGTGTTATGTTGCAGCGTAAACGCTGTCTCCTTAGGTTTCCCGGTGATATCCTGCACCATTGCGCCATGTTGGAAGATTGTGTTTAAAGAGTGTGGGGCTCTTTTGATACGTCCTGAGTGTGGCCTGCCGAGGGGGTCCGGTGCTCCACCTCCAGACATCGTGGAGTGCGTCCATGATTTCCAGCTCAAAGAAAGAATATTACGGAAGGCTAGAGGAATCGCCACTACACAATTTTGGGAACATCGGCCCCAGCTATACCAGGACCTAGCGGCCTCTACGCTCTGGAAGCGGCGGGAATTCTGCCCGGTGACAACCTTCCTCCATGAGTAGAATGTGCCCTCTCCTGGAGCCACCCATTTAGACTCTTCAGGTGGCAAAACAGGCTAGTCCAGGTCAGGTCCCAACAGGATGCCAAAGATCTCCTGGGCCTGGAGGACGCAGCTCCCTCCTCGAGAGAAGGGAGCCCCCGGTCGTGCCGGCGGCGGCGATCTTCATCTTGGCAGAGAGTGGGGGGACCGACGGCGACGGCAAGAGGGGATCCCACAACAGGCTCACAGGAACGTGGGGCAGCGGTGGCAGCGGTGGCATCAGCGACAGTGTCTCCCTCGCTGCACAGCCCTTCGGCGGCTGGAACCCGAGAGGGGCACTGACTTGGCGCCGGGGGGCCCCTCCCCCCCTTCAGGTACTGTGGGACACTATGTTCTCTGTGAGAGGACACCACAGGAAGGGGCCCTGGAGAAACGTTGCCTATGAACTTGACCCATGGGGTTTGGCAGCGACTGAGGTAACACGCTACCTGGGTCCTTTGACATTTTTTCTATTCCTGGTTGGGGTAGTTTGGTTTTTGTTGGTAGGGGGGTTGGGGAGGGGAGCCATGGGGGATGGGGAAGGGAGTGGTGGTAACCGGGGTTTGTGTGTTTGTGTACGACTCAACTTGGTGTCTGATGTGTGGTTGTGGCTGCCTGTGGTGTGGTCCCCTGGATGTATTGTGTGCCCCAGTGGAGTGACCCTCCTGCTGATATCAGGGGCTGTTTTGGGATGTGGGGTGGTTGAGAGAGGAGATAGGAGTAATGAGGGGCTCGCCTGGTTCCTCGGGGCTAGATGGGGAGGGCTATGGGTCGGGGCGTAGAGGGAGACTCGAGATCTGACGCATGGGCTTTTCCCAGCGGTCCCCTGTATGGGTCTAGAAAATGACAGACATGATCCGATTTGGGGGGATGTGCGGCTTGCCCACTCTGGGTTGAGCGGTCGTGTGCGGTCTGCTGTGGACCATCTGGAAGAGCAAGGGGGGATGATTGCTCTGTAATGCCATTGGTCATAGGCACGTGGAATGTTAAGGGCCTGAATTCCCCACAGAAACGCCAGAAGGTCTGGAAATACATAGTTGACCATCACTTAGATGTGGTGGGCCTCCAAGAGACACACCTTACCTGCAAAGATGAAACTAGGTTGAAGCACAAACAATTCCCCCTCATCTATCGGTCCTCAGCTGCTACAAAGCATAGAGGGGTTGCCTTGATGTTCCGCTCCTCCCTCCATTTCCAACCTGTGGGGGTCCGGAATGATAGAGAGGGACGTTGGCTAATGGTCAAAGGAGTGCTCCTCGGTAGACCGTGCACGTTCCTAGACCTCTACGCTCCGAATGTCAGCCAAAATGGGTTCCTGCAGGACCTTCTGCGAGAGGTGGAGGATTATGTAGAGGGAGAGCTCGTGATACTGGAGAACTTTAATTTGGTCTGGGACAGAGACTTGGATTGTTCCCATCACCTGAGGTCTGATGCTGGCACCTTTGCCACGGACACCCAGGACAAATTTGGGGCATTAGGCCTTATTGACGGGTGGTGTGCCCTCCACCCCCAAACTAGGGACTACACATTTTTTCCGCATGTCCACCACTCTTACTCTCGTTTAGATCATGTCTTTGTGAACCAATCCTTACGGGGTGATATCCGTGAAGGCAGCATATTCCCTTTATCGGTGTCGGACCACAGTCTACTGGCTCTTTGCCTGACATGGTCCCCCAAGACGTCGGCCTACCGCAAGTGGTACTTCCCACCGTCCTTAGTCCGGGATGACATATACTGCAAGGACTTGCGGAAGAGCATTTGCGAATTCTTTGACCTCAACCGGGTGGAAGATACCTCTATCTTCACAGTATGGGACGCCTTTAAGGCCGCTATGTAGAGGCCTAGTAGAGACTAGGTCTGACCAGGAGCTCACCCTAATGTCCCTGAGGTTTCAGAACACTTTTGTGATTAATCAAAATTGTAACAATCCGAATGTTTGCAAATAATATAAAGTCACAATGATTTGCAAAGGTTTAAACTTTTTTAGTAAACCGTTATATATACAAGTACAAGCATAATATTTAAATGCGTATTGTAATAGAAACAAAATTCCACTTAGAGATCAAATTATTCTGTTGTATATCGTTCCACAAAAATTAATTGTTGAACAGAAAAAATGTAACATTTCCCAATGCATTTCGGGTCATGTCCGACCCTTCTTCAGGGGAATACGAATGTGAAAGCGAATCCAAACTTGGTTATCTGTACCATTCACATCAGTTCCGTTATAGGGCACTGCAAAATTAATAAGAAGTAATATTTTCCCACTTTACAGGATGTAATGTACATCATCATGTAGAATTAACACTAATTCCCATGATCACTATTTACAACCACTTGGGACACATATTTAAAAGACACAACGGATTGTTTAATGAAACTAAAAGAAGTCAACGATCTCATTGGAGAAACCACACTGTTGTGCACCATTGATGTGGTTGCACTTTACACATCTATAGCACAAACAGAGGGCCTGGAAGCCATTGAATGGAGACTGTTACAATCAGACCTTGATCAACAACTTGGAATTTTTTTATTAGAACTCTTGCATTTCTCCTTATACCACAGCTACTTCTCCTGGAAATCAAAGTTCTTTCTTCAAAGAACCGGAACATCTATGGGCTTCTCGGGAGCACCGGCATACGCGAATACCTTCATGGCGTACTTCGAACAACAATTCATCTTATCCGACACCAGGTGGACAGAAAATTTGGTGTTATTTTTACGATTCATCAATGATATCCTGATAATTTGGCGAGGTACCAAGGGCGAGCTGGAAGAACGAATCAAAGAACTTAATGATTGTAACCCCAGGATAAAATTCACCCATAACATTCAGGAACACAAGATACAATTTCTAGATATTGAAATCAGTAAATCACAAGAAGGGATCACAACTACTGTCTTTCGCAAACCCACAGATGTAAATAATGCGTTACACTACACGAGCGCACATCCTAAAAACTTGAAAGACCATCTACCTACTTCTCAACTGATTAGAATTAAACGAATTTCTTCAGATCCAATCAATTGCAACCTTGTGATTAAAGAACAAATAGAAAAATACATCGCTAGAGGTTACCCCACAGAAATACTAGAAGCTTCAGTACAGAAAGTTTCCATGATGGATAGAAATACCCTATTGAAGAAAACAGAAAAATCTCCCAATGACCGCATAGTGTTTGTAATGAAACACTCCACACAATCACAGGGAATAAAACAGATTCTCAGGAAACGTTGGGAAATGATAGCCAACGAACCAGACTTCTTCAACCTATTTAAAAACGTTCCTATCATAGCACACACTAGATCGAAAAACATCAGGGAAATATTAAAGAATCCTAGTCAAAACAAAACGACTAACTACAAAGGCATGAGGAAATGCCACAACTGTGGGCAATGCAACAACGTAATGGTGAGCAAAGTGTTTGCACACCCCCACATTGGCAAAGAAATTCAATTGAAACACAATGCAGACTGTAACACCACCGGAGCAATTTATGCCATACTTTGCCCATGTGGACTCACTTATGTGTGAAGTACTTCCCGAAAAATCAAGACTCGTATTATCGAGCACAAAAGCACCGTACGCAATAGGTCTACCACATCTTGCCTAGCGACACATTAGATTAGATCAAGTCACACCATACCACAACTCAGATTTACTGTTTTAGAAGTGGTTGAGAAACATAAGGGCATAGATCACAATGTAGCACTAGCTCGGAGAGAGACATTCTGGATAAAAAAATTGGGTACACTGACACCGGGCGGGCTCAATGACCAGTATGAGATGGCGTGTTTTCTATGAAACTCATACAACAATATTATACTACGCAATGTGTTCGGTCAGTCCTCATAGTGTAAATATACAAGAGTCTTCAATTAATTTTACTTTGTGCACAGGATTGACACACAGTAACAGAATACCGTGTAATGTGTTTGGTTAGCTCTCTATGTATATATGCAAAAGTCTTCAATTTATATTGCGCTTTTTGTACAGGATTGACACTATGTTCCTTCACTTCTACCTCTTATTCCTTTCATTTTTTTCGTCACCCTTTAGTCACATGTTTATTTATTTTTATGATTTTTCTCATTCACATCGCACACGTTCGCCATCACTATTTCATTTTTCATTCAGCTTACACCATTATTTTAATACAAGGCACTCGTATAGGGATTATTTTTACGTACAGGCAGTTTCAATGATCGGTACGTCCCATTATTTAAAGAACGTAGTTCCGCACCGGATGTTTACACCGGAAGTCATTGTGAGGTCAGAGGTCGAGGTACGCGATAGCAGCAAGGTAGGCTTTAACGCCTTTATGGCGTTTGCTTTGAATATCCGTATAATTACTAATCTAGAACGGGTAGTTTACGCAATCTTTTGATTTTCATCCCTCAGCTATCTTTCCAGTTACTTTAAACCAGAATCACAGGACGCATCTACTTGCGTAACCACGACCAGTAATGGGGTAAGCCAGCAATCTTAGCTTTCTTAATTGGAGATCCCGACCAGGACATTTTGAGCTGTTTATTTAGTCTTTACTTGTTCTCACATCATTTACAGATAAGATTATTATCGGTGACCAGTCAGTATTCATTCGTGCGGATTTAAGTACTAGTCAGGTATATATAGTAATCGTTATAAACACCGGGTCTCATTAACGGTTATACTCAGTGGCACCTAGAGTGTGGATATTGTTTGCATTAGGACCCCCTCTCACGACAGGTGGGTGTTGGTACTTTCTTTATTACACACTTCTACGTTTCAGTCAAACACACAAATATTTCTTCCCTGCACTTTCTTTTTCATGGGAATTAGTGTTAATTCTACATGATGATGTACATTACATCCTGTAAAGTGGGAAAATATTACTTCTTATTAATTTTGCAGTGCCCTATAACGGAACTGATGTGAATGGTACAGATAGCCAAGTTTGGATTTGCTTCCACATTCGTATTCCCCCGAAGAAGAGTCGGACATGACCCGAAATGCATTGGGAAATGTTACATTTTTTCTGTTCATCAATTAATTTTTGTGGAACGATATACAACAGAATAATTTGATCTCTAAGTGGAATTTTGTTTCTATTACTATACGCATTTAAATATTATGCTTGTACTTGTATATATAACGGTTTACTAAAAAAGTTTAAACCTTTGCAAATCATTGTGACTTTATATTATTTGCAAACATTCGGATTATTACAATTTTGATTAATCACAAAAGTGTTCTGAAACCTCAGGGACATTAGGGTGAGCTCCTGGTCAGACCTAGTCTCTACTAGGCCTCTACATAGCAGTATCATACACAGTTGTGGGCTCAACTGACCACTGGGATGCTCCCAACACATATTTAAATATCTTAACTATTGCTTAACTCAGGAATCTGAAGGTGTGCAGGCTAGACTCTTACATAGCAGTCTGACCACGCCTTTAAGGCCACCATACGGGGTAACTGTATAGCACTTAACTCCGCACTTAACAAACTGCGACGAACTGAACGGGAAGATCTAGAGCGCTAACTAGCGGCTCTTGAACAGGCGCACAAACAGAACCCCTCTAGGGTAACGCTTCGCCCTTTGACGGCCGTTCAGAGTAAACTTAGAGCCCATTACAATAACCGAGCGGAGTTTACACTATTAAGGCTGCGGCGCCTCTCCTACTCCCAGGGGAACAAGGTTGGAAAACATCTGGCCCGCCAACTTAGGGACAAATGGGAGAGGGAGTACATAGGAGGTATCCGGGATACCTCAGGCGCCTGACTCACCGAGACGAGGAGAAGGCAAACCTCTTTGGGGACAATTATGCCGACCTCTACTCGGAGGAGGCTTTATCCCCGAACGCCCAGGAGGAATACCTACGAGCGCATCCGCTCCCCCAGGTTTCCCCGGAATGGAACGATCTTCTTGCGGCCCCCATCACGGAGGAAGAGGTTAGAGATGCAACAAAAGCGCTGAAACCGAATAAGGCGCCGGGCCGTGACGGCTACACCGAGCTGTTCTACCAGACCTTCACTTTGGACATTAGCGGCTTCTTGATGCGGTTATTCAACACCATGGGTGAGACAGGAATGACTTCCTGTTCCATGGCGGAGGCGGCTATATCAGTCATCCCGAAGCCAGGGAAGGACCCTGCTGCTTGTGCATCATACAGGCCCATCGCCTTACTCAACATAGATGCCAAGCTTTACTCATCCATTTTAGCACGTAGACTGCAGGATTTAATGCCAGCCCTAATCCACCCGGACCAGTCCGGCTTCATCCAGGGCCGTCAGACACATGATAACACCAGTAGAGTGGTCCACCTCATTGAGAAGGCCACCCGCTTCAGGATCCCGGCAGTCCTGGTAGGCCTCGATGCCGAGAAGGCCTTCGATCTTGTAGATTGGAACTTTCTGTTCCAGACCTTGGAGGCGTTTGGCTTTTCGACTAAGTGTCTTACGATGCTCAGGGCGAACTACAGCAGCCCCCGCTCGAGAGTCACGGTGAACGGTCACTGCTCTGCCTTCTTCCCACACTCCTGCGGCACGCAGCAGGGCTGCCCCCTTTCACCCCTACTCTTTGCCCTTAGTATCGAACCTTTGGCCGTGGCAATTAGAGAGAATCCGGACATCCTTGGATTACCCTTTACAGGGGAACTACATGAGATTTCTCTCTTCGCGGACGATGTTCTTTTGTCACTGACGGATCCTGCTCACTCCCTTCCTTGTGTCCAGGAGGCCCTGGAGAGTTTCGAGACTGTTGCAGGATTTAAAGTCAACCTGAATAAATCCTATATTCTCAACCTTACAGTTCCCACTGCTGAGGTCGACCGCCTTCGACTTTTGTCGCCACTTCCAGGGTCCCTCACGTCCTTAGTGTACTTAGGGGTCCACCTGACCCCCACTTTCGGGAAGCTATGTGCCACCAACTTTCCCCCACTCTTGACGAAAATTCAAGGTGACCTAACCCGCTGGAAACCAATGTTCATCTTGTGGCTAGGGCGGATCCATGCAATCAAAATGTCTCTCTTGCCCAAACTGCTGTACCTTTTTCAGGCCCTCCCCATAGTCCCCGAAGGCGACTTCTTTAGCCGCCTCCGTTCCATGATGCTTCGCTACATCTGGCAGGGTGGTCGTGCCCGATTCTCCTTCGCTACCCTCCGGCGCCCGCAGAGGAAGGGAGGAGTGGGCCTTCCGGATATGCACTTGTATTACAAGGAGGCACAACTCCGGGTCCTTGTGGAGTGGTCGCAGCCCATGTCTGAAAAGCATTGGCTACATATGGACCGTTCAGTGGCGGGGAGGACAATCTGGGACTTAGCATGGAAGCCAAAAAAGGATAGACCCAAGAATGCATACGTCAGTACCCCACGAGTACCACCCTAAAGGTATGGGACTCGGTCTCCTATGATGAACGGTGGACGTCCTTCCCGTCCCCATACACACCGATTCATTTTAATCCTGCCTTTCCCCCTGCGGAACGTGAGGGCCCTTTCGACGCCTGGAGGGCCGGGGGCTGCCACGCCCTTACACACCTCTTTCATGGGGATGCACCACTCACGTTCACCAATTGTATGCAAGACTATTCGGTCCCGCCACTCGAGCAATTCCACCACGCCCAGATGCTTCACTGGGCACTATCACCATCAGTCAAAGACCCGGCTACCAGGCCGCCCACGGTCTTTGAGGCATAACTTTCAAGAACCTCCAGCATGCGAGGGTCCATCTCCTTCCTGTACGACCTCCTGCTCTCCACCTCTTTATCTCCTAGGCCAAGATATATGGGGCTCTGGGAGGACCTCCTGGGCCACCCCATATCTGACGAAGAGTGGTCTCATCTGTGGCATGACATCACGTGGCACAACCACTCGCTGGACCTCCCGGAGGCCCATCTTAAAACCACGATGGACTGGTACATGTACCCTTCCAAATTGAAGAGGATTTTTCCAGACTCTTCGGATGGGTGCTGGAGAGGCTGTGGAATTCTGGGCGACTTTCGCCACATATGGTGGGATTGCCCGATCATCCGTACTTATTGGGCGGGAATCCTCTCCCACATCAAAGAGATCTTGGGCTACCCTATCAAGGACACGCTAGACCACGTTTTGCTAGGACTTCAAGACCCTGACTTCGAACACCAGACACGAGCTGATAAAAAGATTCTTTGGCTATGTACGGGCACTGCCAAGTTGACCTTGGCTGCGGCCTGGAAGAAAAAGGAGGCTCCGGCACTCGCTCTATGGCATGCGAGACTTTGGAGGTTACTAAGTATGGAACGAATGGCGGACATTTTTCGTGGCGATTTCAAGAACTTCACCTTCCGCTGGGGCCCCCTGGTCAGTTTTCTATCCAGCGGCTTGCCCTCTGCGGTTTGTACTCCCTCCTTGCGAGGCCTTCATCTATTCCAGACCTGAGTTGTTCTGACTGTATGATTCTGTGAGTGAATGTGTGTTACCACCACTGGGGAGCGGGGTGGGAATGTGTGGGGGTTGGGTGGGGCTGTTGAGAGGGAGTTTTGGCGACGACCGCACGGTAAATTGGCGGAAGGGTAAGGGATGCAGACTATGATTGCCAAGCTGTCTACTCTGCGAGCTAGCGGTACGCCGCTCTGAACTGGAGCCCGCTGCGGGCCTTGGGCCCCTTGAGTCCGATCTGAACTTTGTTCCTATGCTCGATGCGCAGCTTGTGGACCTTGGGCCAGTGCTACTATTCAGCCGAGTTCAACGACTTCTGTATACCCAAACCGTACCCCCCTGCGAGGGAAGTTAAGTGGGATTGTCGCTATCTGTGGTTTAATATTTTCAAAATGTCAATAAAAACAACTTTTACAAAAAAAAGAGTGGGTGTCTCAAAAGCAATAACTACTTTGGCCCCAATAACATGGGAATATATTTCAGTTCGCCAGAGGACCTTTAAGCGAATATGCCACATCAGCCACTGATGGAATCAATAGGATCATCTGCTGAAGCCTCACAAGACAAAAGAGCTGATGTTTCAAAGTAGACATTAAAAAATTTGGCACAAATGGGTATTTTAATTTACCGTGCAAATTATCAATGATGACCACAAGCATATCTTTTCTTTCTATTTAGACATGCATCATGCAAGTCCAAGTCTCACTTTCGTAATCTGATTTCACATGGGCTACGCTGGCAAAATGTAATTTAAAGGTGCGAGAGTCAGAGCTGCCAATATCCTTGCTTCTGGGCAAACTGGACTTGTAGCACAACACTTGAGAAGGTAAACCTTCAGTGGGAGTATTCTGGGACTGTATCCGATCCATGCTCCATTGCGGTAGGCTTGAACTTTTGGATTTGACCCAGTCCAGCATAACCAGATATCCCCAGTTGGTGCTTTATGCTTTTAGGCACTCTATTTCAGTTTACTCTTAAAAAATTGATAACTACAGTCCCACTGATTGGATTTTTGTCTTGTTTTGTTCATTAACCCCTTGGATGCTCATGACGGAACGGTTCCGTCATGAGCGTCGGTTGGCCTGTGCTCATGATGGAACCGTTCCGTCATGAGCCCATTGGCTCATTTGAACGTTCAGCACAGCGCAGGAATCTGCGCCGCGCTGATGTGGTTAAATTAAGATCTATTTTTCTAACCTAATGTGGGATCTTATTGTGCATTTTTTTTTACTGTTTGGAGTGTAGCACAAATACTTTACACATTGTCTCTACAATAAGCCTGACTGCCCTGGCTGCCAAGATACTAGGATGGATCACCGGTAAATTTGGGCTTTTTCTTGTGTCTAACCCGGACTAGGATTGTAGTTGCTCCTTGACCAGGATTCATACCCCAATCAGTCATCAATTTATAACATTGGTGGCAACGGTGGAATAGGACTTGTATTTGTGTACACTACCATTCCATATATAAGACTGTTACGAGCATTTTATTTAAATTTCTCAATTTTCCCGCATTTGGTCACATTTCTAAATTTGACTCCTGCTTCACCTTCATACACTTGGGACACTTGTTGTTTCCTGACAGAATGGGGATGACACTGAATCTCAGCTGCCTATCCTTCTACAATATGAAGGAGCTGAAAGATTTCTGCAAGGAGAGGGGGCTGGCTGTGAGAAGGAGGTCCATAAAGCAGGATTTTCAAGCCAACCTGTATGCTTATGATGAAGCACGCTGGCTAGAGGCTCCAACAGAGGACCAGGGGAGTGAGGACTCTGGGGAGGAATCTAAGAAGGAGGACTATTTTGCCCGTCTGGAGAAAGCAGAGCCCTAGTACTAACTGGAAGACCCCAAACCAGAGCCCAGGAGGGCAGTATCCCTAAGAAAGCTAAAAAAGAGAAGGAACATTATTTGGCAAAGGCTCCAGAGAAGCGAGGAGATCCCACAGAGAGGAAGTCCCCCTGCTGGATCCAATGCAGGAAGCTGTGTTTCCTCCTAAACCTTTTCTCCTGAGGAGTTAAAGGAAAGGCAGGCTGAGAAGGACCTGAGGCTGCAGCTGTCCGAGCTGGGTGCAGAGGAGAGAAGAGTTGAGGCTGACAAAGCCCTGGCAGAGTAGAGGAGGGCTAAGGTTAAGAGCACTTTAGCCAGGGAAAAACATGCAAAGGAGAACGACCAGAGGAAAACTGAGGCTGAGAGAGCCTTCAAAGAGAAAAAGATCTTGCTGGCTCATTAACTGAGTGTAACTGCAACAAATGATGATCGGAATGATGAATGATTCAAACATTCTCCCCGTCAAGAGATCTGGTTTAAATCCATTGTATTGCATATGGCTGGGTCCAAACTGGGGTGGCGTAGTGGGGAAAAGAATGATGGATTTAACCCAAATCTCTTGACTGGGGGAGAATGTTTGAATCATTCAGCATTCCATCCATCAATTGTTGCACTTACACTTTTCGCCCTAAGTGGGACAGGTATGCCCAGACGTGGGTCCCTTACTCACTGTGCCACTGGATTCAAGCTAGCCGGGCTGATGAAGCGTGACATACCCTGAAACCGGTCCCAGGATGCTTTTTTCCAGTCCTGGGAGGACCTGGCTTGGCAGTTCAGTTTGGACTGTTCCCATGAGGCACAGGGTCAAGATTGATTTGCAAATGGCTGGGTCCAAACTGGGGTGGCGTAGAGGGCAAAAGAATGATGGATTTAACCCAGATCTCTTGACTGGGGAGAATGTTTGAATCATTCAGCATTCTGTCCATCAAATGTTGCAGTTACACTTTTCAACCTAAGTGGGACAAGTATGCGGAGACGTGGGTCCCTTACTCACTGTGCCAACGGATTCAAGCTAGCCTGGCTGATGAAGGGTGACATACCCTGAAACCGGTCCCAGGATGCTTGTTTCCGGTCCAGGGAGGACCTGGCTTGGCAGTTCCGTCTGGACTGGTCCCATGAGGCATAGGGTCAAGACTGATTTGCATATGGCTGGGTCCAAACTGGGATGGGGTAGTGGGGAAAAGAACGATAGATTTAACCCAAATCTCTTGACTGGAGGAGAATGTTTAAATCATTCAGCAGTCAGCATTCCATCCATCAATTGTTGAAGTTACACGGCTCATGAATGGAGTCATAAGGAGGTGGACTTAAAGGTCAAACAGCTGCTAGAGTCTAGCAAAACGGTGGCAGGGAAATAGTGTCCAATAGTGAAGAAAAGATCTGCAAAATCATGTACTTGGTGTCTGACTTCGAGGAGAAAGATGGCACAGACATGTGGTTTGAGTCCTATTAGGTATCGCTAGAGGTGCATAGAATCCCTGCGGAGGATTGGGGTGCTGACATAAGGAGGCATATACCTAGTAATGATAGGGAAACCCTACTTGCCCTAGAGAAGGGGACAATCAGATGTATCCCAACATGAAGGAGACCCTTGTCAAGAGGTATGGATTCACCCCCAGAAGAGTGCAGGTTGAGATTCAAGGGCAGTCAGAAACAGTCTCACCAGTCATGGGAGGATTTTCTGGGTTACCTTTGCAAAGCACTGGACAGTTGGGTGAAGGGTAATGAGGTAAACACCTATGAGGGCCTGTACAATTTGATTGCTAGAGAGCACATATTTAGTCACTGTTTTCCAGTGTTATGCCAACACCTGGTTGCTTGCAAGTTGACTGACCTGAGGGAGCTTACAAAGGAGGCAGACCTCTAAGTGAGTACTAGAGAGTCTGGGAAGGGATTGAATAGGGATTCTAGAAAGGGTGGCTTAGGTTCCCCTCAGCAGAGTGAGAGGGAGATACGCAGTGACCCAGACAGGTGCGAGTATGGTGAGAGAAAAGGGGGATCCATATCCCTTCTATGCAGAGGAAGGGAAGTTATGGTAGGCAGAGGCACAGGGTGCCCAATGTCCAGCCCTAGAGCTTGCACTGCTCCCAGAGGGGGCACAGGAAGGGAAGGGGACCAGGTCTGTACCAAGAAATCATCCACTGATTGGAGCGCCTGTGTGTCAGGAGAGCTGGGTGGGGTGGCTACGGAGGGTACGGAAGCCTTGTGGGAGGGGCAGGAGGTGGAGACAGTCCACAGTGGGAGGGCCAGTGGGTCAGGGATTGCCATTACTGAGAACTGGGAAAATACAAGAAAGTACCAACCACACTTTTTTTTCAATCCTTCCATTGAAGGAAGAAAAACAGACCAGTATTACTCTTGGGTCTGTTGGGTATTTCTTACCCTTTTGAATTTATTTTTTACAATTTTCAAGAAGAAATTTTATGTGTAAAAAAGAACACAAAACATTTGAGACATTTATACATAAATACAAAACATTATTCACATATATATACACACTGTACAATATTTACTTATTCTGATTAATGTACACAGATCCTTGTCTAAATTTGACAAAGTGACGCTCAGTATCAGTCTTAATTCAAAGCATATCAATGCGACAATCAAAATTTATTCAAAAAATATAAACCATATCTGAATTTATTGGTCTATAAATCAATTGATGTCGCGTTTTATATGCCTGCGCGTTTCGAACCAGTTGACTTGAATTCCTAGGTTCTCAGCAGGGCTCTGTTTTTTAGTAAGTATCTGAAAATATGTACAAAAATAACAGATTTGTTTTAACTTCTGTTTTAATGATTTATTGTCTCCATCTTGTCAAATATATCGCTATTTATACCTGTTTTTCCAGCAGCCGCCGGTCTACAGGTTTTAGGCGTTATTGTCCTTTTGTCGGTCTCGATCCTACACCCAAAGTGAAAGATAAATTTATCACTATTTGTCTATAAAGTATCCGTGTTCAACACTGTCTCGCCTAATCTCCCCAGACATACCTTTTTTATTTTGTCCTCTTTTTGAGAAGGTGCTCTTTCAATCTTTATATGGACGACCTGCAATTTATAGAGGTGTCTTAGTATATCTCAAGCCCAAAGTGCAATTCATCATTTTATTGTGTTCTTTGGGGGGAGAGAGAGGACTCGGTAAGCATACCTGTTGAAGTATTACTGTGTCATCAGCTCACTCCACTTTTGCGTGATGGAGACAATACTCCAGTGTTCTATGGTCTTCTTTTAATCTGTAAATTATGAACAAATCACCGTCAATTCAGTCGATTTTACTATTTTGGCATCTAGCATTCTTTCCACTCCACGGAGACAGCCCTCCTTAGAGCTACTGAGACCTTAAGAGCAGGGGCAGACGCAGGTCACACTATGGCCTTGATTATGCTTGACCTTAGCGCAGCATTTGACACCGTAGCACATTCCATCTTGCTACGGTGTCTACAAGAAGCCGGGGTCGTTGGTCCTGCGCTGGGCTGGCTGCAATCGTTTCTGACGGAAAGATGCTTCCAAGTACAGCAAGGGACTTGCCGATCAGCGGAGGTGTCACTAGACCAGGGAGTGCCTCAGGGCTCGGCTCTTAGCCCTACTCTTTTTAATCTATATATGGCCTCACTAGCAAAAGTGGTACAGTCCTATGGGGTGGAATTGGTGTCGTACGCTGACGACACCCAACTGCTCATCTCCCTATCACAAAACACCTACAACACCCCCCACAATTTCAAAGCATGTATGCAGGCCCTAGCTGAATGGATGGACGCCCACTGCTTAAAACTTAATGGCTCTAAAACGGAGGTGTTGGTGGTAGGGGGAAAAAGGGAAGACTGGTCGGATGAATGGTGGCCTACATGTCTGGGTCCTACCCCCATACCATGTCAGGAGGCAAAGAATCTAGGGATCTGGATGAACCCTGCTCTCTCTTATGATGGCCACATTAGGCGTCTTGTAGGCAAATGTTTTGGAGTACTAAAGACTCTAAACAAAACGTTAGACCTCCTCCCTCTATCGGCCAGAAGAACACTAACGCAAGCACTAGTAACCTCGCGTTTAGACTATGGCAACGTCTTGTTCCTAGGGGCCACCGAAGGCAGCATAGGTCGCCTACAAGTCATACAAAACTCCGCTGCCAGACTGGTGCTAAGAAGACCCAGGAGAGCCAACTCAAAAAAAGCACTGGATGCGCTTCATTGGTTACCTGTAAAGAAACGGGTGCGCTACAAGTGTCTCCTCTTCTGTCACCGTATCGTCTGGGACAGATCACCGACTTATCTCAGGGACTTAATCAGCAGATATGAACCTACCAGGTCCCTTCGATCAGAGGGCGCCGGACTGCTGAAAGTGCCTAGAACTAAGAAGGCTAGAATGGGTGGACGCTCATTTGCACTCCAAGCAGCCCAACAGTGGAATAAACTCCCCTGTGCACTGAGACTGGAGAGCAACGAAACGCGGTTTAGGGCCCTGCTCAAAACTCATCTTTACTCCTCTTAATCCGGGCCATCTGTATGCTGATTTCTTGGACAGTGTTAGCGCGGGGACACGCCGTGATGGCGTTACTGAGCGCTCTACAAACTCGATATTATTATTATTATTATTTTCACATTAGAGGAGGCATACCTGTAGTCAGAGAGTGGTGCTCCGCGTATGGTCCCGTTTTAGCTCGCGCACCAAAAGCGGATCCCGGGGGCACTCGTTTCGTTCACCTATTTAAAAAGACTGAAATCAGTTTGTGTTTTGGCATTTAGACTAAGACGTTCGTAAGCCTGGTTTGTTCTATCTACCCCTTACCTCTACATTCGGCAATCCGGCGACTGCAGAAACAATCTGTGGATGCCGTCGCCATCTTGGACTGGGTTCATATAGCTCAGGCCGTGTATTGCGTGTCGACCATTTTGGAAGGGGAAAAAAACCCTCATAGCGATTTTCACGAAGCATTTATTCATGGATTATAAACGATTTTGGCCTGAGGGCTTTGTTTTTTATTTTTTATTTTATTTTTATTAGGCAGTTCGTTATGGATGGACGCTCAGGTGTTTATCTCTTATGCATGATGTGCATCCATGTTACGAATGTTTATAACGGCAGCGGCCATCTTACAATGGACTTGGTAACCACAGGATTTGTGTGTTGATCACTAAATACTAACTTCATCCGCCCTTGCCGAGGTGCCCCTGAAGTAATTACAATCTAGAAATTTCAGACAGTGAGTTAAGACCTGAGAGTGCACTATTGAATTTTAATATGAGGTACGCTTCCCTTTGTAGTAGTACTCTCTCAGGGTTTACTGGAGATTTCTTGTTTTGAACACTAAACAAAACAGACCATTTAAAGTCACCCTCTCCATTACAGCTTTCTACAAAATGTTCCACCATCGGTGCAGTTAAGACTTTATTTTTTATTCTTGATCTGTGTTGGGTCATGCGTGTATTTACTTGTTGAGTGTTTTTTCTGATGTAGATTTTCGGACAGGGACACACAATTACATATACAACATTTCGAGTTTTACAATTTGTAAAACAAGGATGCTTCCATTTTCCAAATTGTAAAACTCGAAATGTTGCTGTCTGGGATGGCCCCAATGATGAAGCATGTCACCTAGGGGCAACACTTGGTGAGTGAGGGGACTCAAGAAAAGAATTTTCTCTTCTTAGATTTGGGGCGGTGTTTTGCACATTTAGCGGAAGCACAAATACTTTAAACATTGTTCCAAGGTTGACCTGACTGCTCCATGCCAAGCTACCAGGGGTAGAGCCCAGGTTAATTTGGGGTTTGCTTATGCTTTACAATGACTAGGATTGTGGTTGCTACTTGAATGCAACTCACACCCCAGTCAACCAGAAGCCCAATTTCTAACAGAGTTCCTCTATGAAATGCTACAATGAATCCCATAACCATCTACTGCATCTGCTACCAGGGCATCCCTGGCAGTGTTCATTGATGTGGCTACGGTTGTACAAATGTCTTTCCCCTTCACATACAACATTTTACTTTCATTTTCTGGCAGTACAAAAGAAGATGGAGCTGTGGCAAAGTGTTTTCTTACAGTTGAAACTATGGTGCAGTGCAGAGTAGGGTCATAACATAGAATCAGCAGCCAACTTGTATGGGTAGGGCGACGCAGTAGAGAGGTGCTGTCAGTCCTTAAACATGTCTTGGAGTATGGGAGACTAGCACTCCCAGACTTTCATACTTATTATTACACTGCCACACCGCAGCATGCAGCAAGATGGTTGGCCGACTCAGACAACTCGGAAAATAAATTATAAGCAGGTATGTTGAGAGGAGATACCTTGGGGCGTCTATTAATGAGAGGGGGATGCTCTGAACACCCTGCTCCTTGTTTTGTATGAAAGACGTTGAAGGTCTGGGAAGCTGTGGCCACAAAGGTGCTGTGCAGAGTCCTCTTTGACAGGGAGCTCAGTGTGTGGGACCTGGCTCCTTTTAGGAAGATTAATAACGATATCCCTATTTGCAGGGTCATCCCTAAACTTTTTGCCTTTCTCCTCGCCTTTTCGATGACGTAGTGTTGGTGGTTTTAGGCCTCTGGGCACTTTAGCACTGCTGTCCAGTTTAAAGTATGTGTGCTCTCTGTGTTACATATGGTAGGATTGGTCTACACCTGTTTGGCCTATTTAATTTACCTGTGAGTCCTTTGTAAGGTAGTATCTCATAAACCTGGGGCGCGTAAATTAACCACATGCGCGCTGCTCTTATTCTGCTGGTATGCTGACTTTTAAAAAAACGCACTTTACATGACGAGCTGGGCTCGTCATCAGTGTGCGAGGAGGCTACACCATGACGAGCCCAGCTCGTCATCAGCCTCGAAGGGGTTAAATGCTACTGGTGGGCTTGCAGCGCTGATTGCACCTCCCACCAAAGTAGCCTTGCACCACCCACCAAAGTAGCCTTGCAAACCTATCTCAGGCCTCTGCCACTGCAAACCAGAAGTCAGGCGCGTCTGTCTGACTGTGGGTGCGGCCTGCTGCGTATGGCAGGAAGTTAGGCGGCGGTGTGGCCGTGAGCTGTTGGGAGCCCCCCCAACGTTAGGGGCAATTTTGGTGAGAGCCCCAGAGCACAGCTGCCCATTTGCTTCACAGCTGCACCGCACCAAGCATGGGCAGCTGCAACGTTTTACCATATTTGTTTCGAGGGCCCCAGTGGGGGCCCAAAGGGCACAACCATGCCCGTGCCTCTTTGTTTATCTCCAGCTGCGCCGCACCATAGCAGGCAGCTGCAACGATTGGCATATTTGGTTAGTTAGTCCCAGTGGGACAGGAGAAGCACTGTGGGGCCAGTTCTGATGTCTTTACCTCAGTTGCGCCGCCGTAGTGGGCAACTGCAACGTGGGGGCACATTTGTTGAGAGAGCCCCAGTGAGGGCCCAGAAGGCACAGTGAGTGTCAGAGCCTACAGTGATTTTCACAGCTACATAGCAATTAGTGGCAGCTGCAAGGTTTAGGCCAGCACAATTGCACACTTTTGGAATCTGCTGCATTGGCAGCAAGCACTGACATTTGGGACATAGGGCATTTGAGCCCTCTGAGGAGGCCAGTTGGCCAGGTGGTCAGTGTGAGATCGGTAGGGAGAATACTGCAAGAGAGGCATGAGCTGTGTTCCCAATGGCGCCTGGGCCCTCCTGTGTGCTTGGTGGCCTGTTCCAATGGGGAGATGTGAGGCACCTAATCATTCTGTTTTATGGTGTGGTACAAGCACACATGGAGAGTGCCTCCTGCGCGGCGCCTGTACTGGGGATTTGGCAGAGCCTATCATGGACGCGGACCTGACCTGCGCATGCGAGTTGGTGAAATGGGTGTCCTTTAACCAGAAGGTTTAAATTACTGCATTTAAATTTCTTGCACCAGACCTATGTGACATCTAGGTAATTGAACAGGAAAGACCAACTGAGAGGAATTAGCTGAGTGCGTTTTGGGGAGCTCGGAGCCTCTTTTTTACATCTGGCCTGGACTTCTGCTGGAATACAACGGTTCTGGAAGGTGGTGGTGCCAACCATAGTGAGGGCTACTAGCATTGGAGTCCCCCTCACCTCGCTGACTTGCCTCCTGGGAGTGGTGAAGAGACCCAAGGGCTACAATATCCCCAACAAGCTCGCCCAGCTTGCATTGCTATTTGGCAAAATGGAGAATAGCCATTGGTTGGATGGGTAACAGGCAACTGCAGATAAACTTGTGGCCTAGGGGCGTGTGCTCGAATGCAGTGCAGCAGAGGAGGCCCATATGTGGCTATCCTGTACTGATGAGAATGCAGAGGGAGAGATTTAGGACCTCAGAGCTATTTCTAAATACCTTCAATGATGACGACAACACTAGCTCAGGTGATGGCTCGTGAAATGAGATGTGATAATCTTGCTTATCCTCTGTTACCTCGTACCGAATGTGACTGCCAAGCGAGTTTTTAAATGTACATGCCAATTGGTTCATGTCTTGAACTCGCTTTCCTGTCTCTCCAAATGGGTCTCCTATGTTTACAATGATCTGTATAACACTCTAATGCAAAGTTGAAAGTGGTATTGTCTGGATATAAGGAAGTGCTATTCCTATTAACTTGAAACCCGTATTTTGCATAGCTTGTTTTTGTTATGTTTTTATGAGAAACTCAATAAAACAAAGGGGCATATTATCAAGGACCGGTGTTAAAATTATCGCTGTTTCATCGGCAGAAAACTGCCAATAAAATGGCGATAATGGGCTTGATAATACGCTCTTGTTAATTCCCATAGAAGCCCTTGTTAACATCAGAACATGGGCTTCTATGGGAATTAACAAGGGCGTATTATCAAGCCCATTATCGCGTTTTATAGGCAGTTTACTGCCAATAAAACAGTGATAATTTTAACACCGGTCCTTGATAATATGCCCCAAAGTTTAAAAAAATAGAATCAGCAGATGCTACTCTGTGGATTTATGGTTCTTAATCAACATAGCAGCAGGAGACTTGGTTGCAGAAGGAGTTCATTCAATGGTTCTAAAAAAAACGACATCGGAAGAATTAATTGTCTCAGGGTAGCCTGGTGATGTAAAGTCTTGAAGATAACAAAAGTAGATGTCACATCTGCTGATAGACGAAGAGACTTGTTCAACGGTGTTGAAGTGGAGAGGCTCTTCGACAATGATCCACGTTTTAGTGAGATGGTCTTTGACTTTGAATAATAGTTAGATGGAGAGCCTGCCCTTAACTGTGAGCAAGTGGCCACCATACCGGTCCTCGGCATCTTAGACATCAAAGTTGACTGAGAGCATAGTTCTTTCTCATCTTGTAATCTCTTTTCAGATTTCTAACTCTTATAGTCTCAGGCGACAGAGGAAGGGCCACTAGTCGAGGGTACCCAAAATCCACACTACTCAGATAGATGACTCAAGAAAACAAACAATACAAACTGTATGGTGGTCTTTCGGCACCTCCTTTCTTTCTATGGAGGGACAGTTCACAAAACAGTTGGCTCTATTAAGAAACAAAATTAAAAGAAACACGTCTAGTCCTAGAAGATTTCGAATGAATCAAACACCCAAAGGTTTTTGGCAAGGTTTTCTAATTGACAAAAAGCTAAAAAAAAAAGGCTGATCGCAGTGCTACAGGATCCCGCAGCTAGAAGCTGGAAAAAAGAACTGGAGCAACTGTCACTGACAGGCAGTAATGGGGTACTGAGATAGCCATATTAGTTTTTCAGCGACAGCTTGCTGCAACCTTTCACGCTAGAATCTCTTAATATACTGCCCCTGCCCCACTAGCGGTGCTAATTCCACTGCATTTTAAGCTCCCTGCAATGGCAACAGATGGTTTCTTTAACAAAGTGGTGCTGTTCGCCATGGTACAGGAAAAATCGGTTGCTCAAACTCTAGTGGAAACTATGCAGCATATTACCAACAACTAGCGATAATTTGATCGCCCAATTACCAAGCTGTCGCTAACACCAATTAGTGACAGCTAGTAGGAGATAGCGATCATCTTGGGGCCCGATTTGCATGTAAGCGATAATTATCGCTAATGACATACAAAGTGGGCATGCTACGATGTTAGCAACTGTAAACAGTCGCTAATATCGCTATCTCCTATTACCAACAATGGCTTAGTTTTGGAAATATTTGCGCTAAGCGCGAATATCTCCACAAGCTAACGCCTGCCCTGACCAGTTCTTAGCCATGTTATCCAATGAGAGGTGGATAACATGGCTAAGAGCATTGTCACGGTAATGCCTGATTATCGCTGTATTGACAGTGATATTCACGCATTTCGCCCGTTTTTTATCGCTTCTGAGATAAACCTTGATAATAGCAAGGTATCTCAGCGATAAAAAAAGGTGAAGGGCGGCAATAGGAATATTCCTGCTAAGCCAACATAGCGATAATTATCGCTAGTTGTTGGTAATATGCTCCTTTGTTTGTAATAAGGTGTTTTTTTAGCTTTGCTTTTATTAGTGTTTTTCAAACTTTCATGTACATAACATGTATATGTATGCATATATGTATATGTATATGTATGCATGTATATATATAGATATGCATTTGTATATAGGTATATATATATGTATGTATATATATGTACACATATGGATATATATATAAATGCATATGCATATATATACACACACACATATATATATATATATATATATATATATATATATATATATATATATATATATATATATATATATATATATTCACTGAAAAAATCATAGGTTTCACACCAGTTGTAGTTACCTGGACATTTTACTGACAAAAAACCATTGAAATTCTCACGTTATAGTTAGTTGGACTCACTATAACTTGCGCGCCTGCAATGCACTGCTGATGACGTCACATATTACATCACTCATGACATGGTCAGTGACATCACCCATGACATCACTGATGACACCATCCAGTGAATGTGTGTCTTTCTGAAAAATAAATATGTTTTATATATGTATATGTAAAGGTCGATGGAAGAATAAATGTTTAAATAAGTGTCTAAATGGATGTTTTTTTTTTTAATTGATTGGTTAACTGGCTTATTACGTGTATCTTAGTGAATAGATATATTAGCGAGTAATGTTTAAATATTTAAATATATGTATCAGTGTTTCACTTTGTGTATAAGTGGCTGCATGGGTTGGTGAGTAGCTACACGTGTGTGTATATGGGTTATTAGATTTGTTTTAGTATCAGTATGAGTGCCTGTATGGTTTGGTGGGGGTATTACTTAGCACATAGATGCATATCAATGACTGACTCACTGTTTGTATGTGTTTTGAAGACAGCATATGTGCAGGACTGTATGGGTGGATGAGTGTGTATATGTGTGTGTTAGTTAGTGAATGACTGTCTCACTTGTGTCTTTATCAGTAACGACATATGTTTTAATCTAGTATATGTGAGTATTGATGTATATAAATGAGTATATATGAGAGTGAGAGATTGTAAGAGTTCCTGTTTAAATAAGTATGTGTTTCTATAAGTGATTGTTTAAGAGAGTAAGTATGTGTAAGTTTCCTTAGAAGCCAGGTGGTAGTGTGTGTATAGTTGTGTATGCAAATAAATGGATGTTCAATAGTTTATTTGCATGTGTGAGTATGTGTGTGAGTAACTTTTGGATGACTGTCAGTGTGTAACAGGATGTATAGGTGTATCACTACATATGATGAGTGAGTATATTTATGAGTGACTATATAGAACTGTTGGTGAATGAGTGGATGTGTATATAGATGGTGGAATTACTGAATTGATTGTTGTAACTGGTATGGGTATCTCCATTTTTTTGAAAATGTTAGTTTCTATTTTTGAATATGTGTTTCAAGGGTTACATTACACTGAAAGGAGGCCTGTCAGTCTGTCACAAGGATGGTGTCATCAGTGATGTCATGAGTGATGTCACTGACCATGTCATGAGTGATGTAATATGTGACGTCATCAGCAGTGCATTGAAGGCGTTCAAGTTATAGTGAGTGCAACTAACTATAACGTGGGAATTTCAATGGTTTTATGTCAGTAAAATGTCCAGCTAACTATAACTGGTGTGAAACCTATGGTTTTTTCAGTGAATTTAATAGGTTTTTTAAATGCTAATTCCTAACTATAACTGGTGTGAAACCTATGGTTTTTTCAGTGAATTTCATAGGTTTTTTAAATGCTAATTCCTAACTATAACTGGTGTGAAACCTATGGTTTTTTCAGTGAATTTCAAAGGTTTTTTAATAGCAAATTTCTCTAGCTATGAAATGTAATATTTTTTTAAATTAATCCTATATTGTATATTTATATAATACTATTTTTTTAATGTTTTTTTAAAAAAGTTTTTATTTTTTTGCCCCGGGGCGCATACCGATGCGCTTACCGGTAAGCGCAGTTTTGCCGCGCAACGGTTCGCGTACCGGTGAGCGCCCCGTTTGGGCAATTGCTGTGAACGAAAACATCATCGTGACGTATCGCGTAGCCGCGTGATGCGTGTTATGACGCACGGCGTAAGCGCACCCGGAAGCGCCGGAGCACATATGATCGCGCTACGTAAGCGCCCCAGGGTGCGCCCTAACGCGTTTGCGCTACGTGCCCCTGGGCTGGACCTCCTTATTGTAATCTCAGTTATATGTCATTTCTATCATTTAAACTGTTTTTTAAAGAAGTCACATATTGCGGTTAATGCATGCTGCATTATTAGTTTTACAGAATCACACTGATCCCTTTCACCACTGCAATATGGCCGCCGCACTGCTCTACCTAGTCACAGAAAGTCCATCATCGATTTTTAGAGACCATGAGGCTTTCACCACTCCAATATGGCCGCCGCACTGCTCTACCTAGTCACAGTAAGTCCATCATCGATTTCTAGAGACCATGAGGGTTGATTAGCTAGCTCGCATGGTTGCTCGGAAGTTCACTTCCATCGGACTGCCGTATTAGCCACAGTGCTCCTGCCAATACAAGTAAGTGACTCTCGCCAGCCAGTAACTCTGTTTGGAGCACCCTGATTCTTTCACATGCAGGTATCTAACCGCCCGCTCCCTTTCAGATTGAGCCATTGCGCTCCACTCCTGGGCCCTTATTTATGAAGGACTTGCGCCGCCGATGCGTCACTTTTTCCCATGTTAAAAGTGACGCACCGGCGGCGCAAGTCCTTCATAAATAAGGGCCCCGGCGTTTCCATACAACCTTGATGGAAGCCCCAGAATTGTTTTGAAAGGTAACTGTGTCCTTCACCCTCGATCTGGCACCCCACCTTATTAAAAGACCGGTACGGCTAACGTCACATTTTTTCTTTCCTCAGAATGCCAATAGCCCCGCGGTTTCTCCTCAATAACCCAGAACGAGACAACCAGCGAGTAAACCGACATGTAGGTTTCTTCTCCTGCCACCGCCCGCGATTATTGCCACAGCAATGACTTAGCCAATAACTGTTTCACGCCATTCACGACGTACCATCGCCCGTGAATATTGACACTTCCATGAACTTAGCCACAGTAATTTTTCACGCCATTCACGACTTAGCCTTTATATCACCGGAACGATCGGGTAATCGTGACTAGTATTTTCCACCCTCACTTGCTATTGATCTTAATAGAGAACTGGAACTCACATATACCACCATCCCCTTCACTCGCCGATTATTGACTCCACTCAGCTATATGCATGGTTTTTCACTCCCCGCAATTCTCATGTCACTCATGTTTTTAAAATTGTTCCTTACATGCTGATACTTATATACAATTTCTGTTTTTCCTTCCCCCTTGCCTCCCATTTCCTTCATGTAAAGTAATGCGATAATAGGCATTGTGTTAATAATTGTTGAACAAAACAATAATGCTGATAATTCTTGTCCTGATGATGATGTCATAATTTAAAAAGGCATCAAAACGTCGTCGACAAAAAACCCCATATGCAATATGATGAATGCTATACATGGCTAAGAACTGCTCAGGTTTATGGTCCCTATATGTGGACAGGATAGCAAAAAATTATAATCATACACCTAATAAGTAGTATGTTTCTTTGTCCAGCCGGACAAGAATTTTATTTTAAATGATCAAGTTCATAGAGAGAGTTTTAAGACCAAGATAACAAGTGGGCACAGCCGTGACCCACAACATTTAAGACAAAACAACAAAGAAATGGCCAAAAAGGCAAAGCGAAAATCTGTCTGTATACTATTGTTCAGTGCTACAGACTCAATCTCTTAAACATAACCATACCATTGCATTTGATGCAATGGTATGGGTATGTTTAAGAGATTGAGTCTGTAGCCTGAGCAGTTCTTAGCCATGTTATCCAATGGTAGGTGGATAACATGGCTAAGAGCATTAGCTCGGTAATGCATGAATATCGCGGACTTTTCAGCGATATTCATGCATTTCGGCCGATTTTTATCGCTTAGGAGATAAACCTTGATAATAGCAAGGTTCCTAAGCGATAAAATTCGCCGCAGCTCAGCGATAAAAATATCGCCGCTAAACCAACATAGCGATAATTATCGCTAGTGGTTGGTAATATGCCCCTATGTGTGTCGTAATTTGTGTGGTGAACGGTGCAATACGTGCACAGGAGTGGCGGCGTTCATGAAAATGTGGGCCTGACTCCATGTCACAGGGCAGATAGAATACTAACCTCTATCACATTCATACACACACTAGGAAACATGGGTACTGATTCCTCTGCTTGACGCAAGCGCAGTCCACATGGGCTACCTTTTGCCTTTCAATAAAGGAGATAGGGGGCCCATCAGGTAATGTGTTTTCGGAATCGGATCGCATATTCTGATGTCCACATTCCAACAGCTTGATTACCCGACCCTTCCCCCTCCCGCCATCCCCCACGCCCATAGCTGTGCTACAGCGTCATCATCACCACATTTCTCCTCGATCTGGCTCTAATCAAGAGCTGCCTTACTCTGCTATGCCAGCAGGAAGCCTACTCTTAGTTTTGAGTTAGGAGATGTGCCTCTTAGCAGGCATTCTCGCACACCTACAGTGCAATTGTCTCCACGCCCTGCCTGCTCTGATTTTGAATACATATGGGCGTATCTCAATTAGCAGATTGTAAAAGATTAGCACTCGAGTGCTTCACGATAACGGACCGACTCCTGAGCTGTGTCACGCTTCTTTCTTTTCAAGCCAAATTGCACGGAGTTGGCTTGCTGTCCCATGAGTACCGGTACTCTCTTTGAGCCAAGAAACAGTTCCGGTACTCAAAGACAGAAAATTTAGAAGTGCCGGTACTCAGTACCGGTGAGTACCAGCCCATTTAAAGCACTGCCTATAACTGGGGTGGAGTGAAATAATTGCGCTGTCTATGCATCATCCAGTACAAAATATTTCCGTATTATATTACAGATGCGACTTTAATGTTGCTGGCCACAAGATCAATTTATGGATTGAAAAATCTTATTTCCGCTCGAACATTCTTGTATTGACCCTGGATTTGAGTTGGCTGCATAAGCAGAGGTCAGAAAGAAGCCAGCATTCTTTTATTGGCTATCCCTATCTTCTTGCAACTTGGTCAATCAAATGTATGTCTCATTGCTTACTTCTCACCTACTATATTTTTAGTGAAATGCAATACCCATTGAGCATAAACACTGAATGTGTGTGTGTGCCTGTGTTTGTGTATTTATCATGGATATGTTTGTGGGAGTGTATGCCGGTGCGTGTGCCTGTTTGTGTATGCATTGTGTGTGTGCTTAATCTGGATTGAGTTTCTCGGGTAATGAGTATTTATTCGTGTCTCTGCCTTCGTGAGTTTGTGTGTATATCTCTCTGGTCGTACATTTAAAACTTCGTATTATGCTTTTTCATCTAAATATGTGCGCATAGTAATTTATCTGTGCATATTAAATGTGTACCAAATTACAGCGCTGCCAGACACAGGACTGTGGCAGGGAGGGTTACAGATAAATAAAGGGGCATATTATCAAGAAAGGGCGATACATTATCGCCGCTTTTATCGGCAGCTAAAGGGACACCACCTGAAGAGAGGAGATGAACAGGTAGTTAGTACAAGAGAGCAGGGCACCCGGAAGCTCAGTGCTCCAGAATGGCTGTTTTCAGTGAACTTTAGTCTTTATGGTAATTTCAGCTTCATGTGGGTAGATAAAAGTCCATGTTGGCCCCTCTTAATAGCTTGTCGGGGTCTTACAGCTACTTATTTTACCTGACAGTCTATTTGGTGCCCTGTCTCTTTGGAGTAGAGCCCCCCCTCTCCTGCTTGGTCTTACTGCAAGGCCCAGGGCTTGAGTCGGGGATACACGCAGGTACACAGCGTCTCCCCACTCTTTTCACAGGGTGGACGCCATCCCCCCTACCCATCCCCCCTGCCATGAAGCTGGGCCCCACGGAAATATGCTGAACGTGTCCTAGTGTAATTTTCAGACACCGGGACACGCTCAGCGCGTGACGTCATGAGGTAATTTGCATATTGTCAATCCCCCCACTTTTAATAGGACTTGTGCCTTGCTGCAAGCCATTAGCAAATAAACGTAAGATTTTTTTTCAAACGTACCGAGAAATAAAACAGTACAAGAAGAAGCCTACAAATGGGTTCAGACAACTTAGCAAAGCCGTGTCAATCATCCTTTATCCGCAATATGTCCACATTCGCAAAACTCACACCCAATCGTTTTTTCCCCCAAACTTACTCAGAAAGAAATCAAACAGTACAACAAGTTTAAAAGAGTATCAAGCCACGCTTCTTTATCCTCAATATGCCCAAATCCGCAAAACTCTCACCCAACCATTGGAAATGCTTATATGTAAAGAAAAAAAATGCCCATTTACTAGTTTATTGACTTAGGAGTAAGAGGCAGAGTCTCTGCCTAAAATTGGACATTCAGCTTGCAGTCGAGCGAAGATGGGTGATATTAAACCGACTCATCCATTATGCTCAGTATCAGGAAAGACAAACCCCTTCCACACCTCCAGATGAGGGCGCCACCTTACCTTCGTCCTCGTCGCTTCTGAGGATTTCCTGGTTTTCTGCCCCGAAATGACAGAAAGGGAACTTCGCTGGTTCGAAGCTAAAAGTGAAGGCCTGTGGAGATAAAAGCAGAATGAGGCCCTGCTCTGTGCAACATGTGAAATTCAGTCGCCATCGTTACACAGTTGTACCCGAAGACCGTCTCACTGCAAACGCAGCCCGATACCACATACTCTTGCTTGGGAGGGTGCGCTGTCCTAATAATATTTATTAGCTGTATATTGGACCCACCTAGGGCAAGCGATAGCACGGCTTGTGAACTAGTGTCCCCTGTAACCGCTACATGGCACTGCAGGTTTGTGCTACTCTTGGCAATACTTTACATGCATTTTGCTGTTCCCGGCAGCTAATAGTCCCGGGAGGATCTGACCCTCTGACCCGCTCTGTGGAGCTGGAATAAAAAGCCGTGTCCCAGACTGCAGTGCAACATCCCTGGAAAGGGAACCGATTAACGTCGGGAGAGTGCGCCCTTCCAAAACGTGTCCACTCCTGCTTCTTTAGACAAACCACAAATGGTTTACCCGTTTCTACACACATACCAGGTAGTTTAGTAGGATCAACACCCTTGGAAACAAATCCCATTTAAAAGGATAACTCGGGACTCTAAAAGTGCTTCCAATGATCAGTCGTCTACCAGGAGGAGGGAATGGCCGCTGCACACAGTTTAGTGGCTTTCAGTCATATTTTGCATCACGCTTAGGCCGTGAACGGGTGAAAGACAGACGGGATATGCTTCACCGCAGCCCTCGCCAGTGTCCCCTTCTAAATCCTCTACCCCCACCAACTCGAGCACTCACCTCAGCGCCATAGCCGTCCTCCGTCAGCGCGGCCTCCATAAGAGATAAGACCTGGAAGTTTGGGAGAAGCAAACAGTGGACATGAGCGGTGTCTACCACAATGCGTTAATTATTCAACAACATGATACATTCCTGTGCCCACTACAGGAGGATTTTACGTTTCTCGAAGGGAAACCGAGCAAAGCAGGTAGTGCCTCGGCAGTCACAGCTCTAGACAGAAGTGTCGATTCCGGAGACGCCGCGTGAGCCCCCCATGACAGCTCGAGCCGTAAAACATAGCGCCTGCCCCAGAGCTGGAACTTTAGTTTCCGCATCTTACCCAAAATCTGAGCTTTCGCTTAACTGCCGGAATGGCATCCAGATTCTTCCTATTGGGAGGGCGGGATTTTTGATCTCTATCTTATCACTCTAGATCTAAACCCCTTTCTGGTCGACTGAATCTTTATTGCCTGTCATTGAGGATAGAAGGGCATCAATACCAGGTTAGTTTAATCAACAATGGACTAGACTCTGAAAAACCACAGACTACTTCTAAGTTTCAAAGGTTTATTACAGAGTCATTGATAACTGCAAGTACAGACATCTCAAGATGAGATTCAAAAGATACAGAGGCACTAATACAAACATATGTTCTCTGAAAGCTCTTAGGCGAGCAAAGAACACTACTAGAACTATCTCTAAAATCAGCAGGGCTGCAAGCATAGACACGAATTGTGATCTATCCGTCATTTACCAAGGAAGGAAGGAATCAGGTTAGGCTGTCCCTACCCTGTACTAGATGGTATCCCTACTTAACAAGGTCCCAACCTATCAAAGGTGTCAGCTGTGAATGTCTTCTTAAGAAGATCACTCGCTCTTAGTCTTAGGTGAAAACCTATGATCTCCAGTCATGACCCCTCTCTGCCTACCCATCCGCTCTCTGAAGGGTCCTCAGGCATCTGCTCTAACTCCACCCAGGGGTGCTGTCCCTAATGCAAAACACAATTACAATCGAAACGCCCCTCACGAGACGCCCCTCACGTGGTGTCGGTTCTGGCTTTTTCCATGATGATCTTCCTCGGGGCCTTGTGTTCAGCGTTGACCTTGCTTCTCAGGCTCTTCTCCGGCCCGCTGATACCCCCTAAACATTCCGGAATCCTCCTCCATGTCTGTACCAGTCTACTCGAACAGAGCTCTATTCATTAAACTTTTAATCGAAACCCCCTCGCACCTGCAGACAGACATCCACAGCTTGAATCCCAAATCTCATAGACTTTTAACAGAAGTTTGCAACTTATTTCTCAATACAACGCGACATGTATCAGCACGTGCAAATAAGAAACCCTTTTTCTCCTTTCAGGCCTACAACCCTTTTCTCAGAGGTTAAACTGAAATAACATGTTAGCATCCTATTCTTGGATAATAAGAAAACACTTCTATGGAATATAAATCTAACGAATAAACAAAATCACTATAACATTAGTGCAATCCATGTTTATGTATGAGTGTTCATTTCTAAACCCTTCTGCCCTGGCCATGAGGCCTGCTCCCTACGATGCCTTGCAGCATGACATTCCTCCATTAGCAGCTACATAACATGGATCATGATTAATCACGTCTAATAAGAATACATTTTCCACACATTTCTGCATCAGTCCCACTTCTATATGAATTTTCTATGTAAACTACACACGTCTAAGTATAGGTGAGTATATCTTCAACACTTACAGGCACTTCTATTATAATTGTGCGACTAACATGTGTTTATGGTGCACTCGTGCATTTTTGTTCAGTTTGCGCTCTATCAGTTCCCCCCTTTGATGACCTCTCGTGGTCATCACTAAAATTCAAACTGAACTAGTTGCCATCCTCTCTCGTTTCAGCATTTCTAGAGCCCTCAGACTCTTGTACTGATTGTCTTGCATGGCAGCTAATCTTCGTTCCTGTTCTCTCCTGGATCTCTCCAACCTATTTGATCTGTACCATTGGTACGACCTCACCAATCCCCACAACACGATCACGCAGATCAGTATTATGATGATGGGTTTCAGTATGTACCATACAAAGCTCTTCCCTATGTTGGCGAACCAACCTCCAACTTTACCCATTCCATGACCCACTTTTTCCCAAACATTTACTTTAGTCAGGTCTTCGATCTCTTTGTGAATGTTAGTTATGTTCATGATAACTTTCTCCAGAGGTTTTGAACTGTCTGGAATGTAAGTGCAACATTCCTGGACCTTCAAAGCCTTACAGACTCCGCCCTCTTTTGCTAGCAGAACGTCTAACGCAAGACGGTTCTGAAGCACCATGGCCCTTATCGATTGCATCTCTCCTTCCACCAGCATTAAGGATGTAGCAGTACTGGCAGACAACCTGTCTACGACTGTGGCCAGTCTTCTTATCTTGACATCATTGAGGATCAGTCCTAAAATAGGAAATGCAGCACCAAATACATCTCCAACTAGTTCTCCATCTCCTACGTCTCTCCTTCCTCTTGTTGAGGCCTTGCCCTCTATGATCTCTAAGTCTTGGGCATGGTATATTTTGGGGAAGACAATTGCCAAATAACATGATCCGTACCAGTTATCAGGTAGTCTCACGTAGGCATTTCTTCCACATACAAAATATACATTTGGAATCACTTGCATTCCCTTCAAAAAGTCTTTTGTGTAATACTCCAATCTAAAAGCATGTTCACAACTGACCTCCCCTACAAATACATTTTCGTAGTACGTTTTGCTCCTGTGAAGGCATAACTTCCCTCTCTGTGTTCTATCCAAAGCTATAGGACCACTACTACCCTTTCTTTTATGGTCCTTCTCCTCCTCGGTCCAATCTGTCTTCCACTGTCCTGATTTCTTCAGAATCTTTTGCCTTCTGTAACGATCATCCACTTGCCCTATAAACTTCTTCTCGACTTCTGACACTTTGCAAGTCAGATTATTTCTGCGGGCATGTGAAGTATCTAGAGTATCCCAAGGAATGAAGAACTTGGCAATCTGTCTTCAGTCTTATAATAGTCCCACTTATTCATTTGCTTATAATTGGGGACCTCAGGTAACACTGAATCATAATTAGAAAAATAATACTTAAAACTATCTCTACCATAAAATATGCTAAGCAATAAGCTACATGTAATGCCATAAGTCAATGGGAGATGATGATATCTAATGCCTTCATCTACAGACGCAGGCAGCTGCATACAGACATAACAGTCTTTGACTTCCATGGCATCTACATATTCGTATAATAATTTGGCATAAGCATTTGACCTATAGTCGCCTTGGGACTCATCCATGTGTAACCTACGGGCTACTGCTGCTAATAACGCTTTCTCCTGTTCGGTTTCACCTTTCCTACCAGCAGCAGTGGGTTTTGGTGTCACTACAGATTTTGTGTCTGGTACCCCTGCCTCACTCTCGTGTCCCACTACATATGATACAGTAACTACTAAAGCTATAAGAAGTATCACTCCCACTATAAGTGTGCCTATTATACATTTGGCTCTGCGGTTTGGACTACCGGCTTCCATGTTCCTCAGACGGTATGGTTCCTTTCTCTTTTTCAACGCAAAGTTCCTTCTCATGAGTTCCTTTACAGTTATGTCTTCTTCAGTCTTTAGAACCACACAATCGGAAGCTGGCAATCTCTTTTTGCAAAAGTCTTTTCGAACTTTCTCTCAGACAACCCTAGCCCTTCTCCGTCCACTTAGAGGAAACCCCTAAGTTTTCTCTGCATTCCTGGGCGCTAGGTTATCTTCTTACTTCTTGTTTATTTACAAAGTCTTTAAGCATCTACAATGAGGCTGGGACCAGCGGCTTGGATAGCATAGTTCAATAGCTCCAAACGAAGAATGTGTTCTTCATGACTTGTTATCGTTGTTCCAAAGTCGGGGAATTGCAATTCGGTGAAGAACATGTGCTTTAACTTGCTCAGGTAGGGAGGGTTGGGGACTTTGAACGTTAGTGACCCTTCTGTTTCGACTCCAGGCACCAACAGCTGTACTTCTACTGTGATGATGGGTTCAACGTTGGCCACTAGCACCGCCCTTATTCTCCCTGTCGTTTGTTCCCAAGACATCTGTCGCCAGATATGTCCACTCAGGAGTGGAGTATCTTCTGCTAGGCACACGTACTCGCCTTGACCTTCTTGGACCTGCTGCTTCAGCGCCCAGAGCACCTTCGTCCGGATCTGAGTTTTCGGATATTGGAGCAAGAGTCCTCTCTGGAGTTGACCTCAGGCTTGACCTTCTCCTCTGGGGCAAACTAGCCTCTCTACGCCTTGCCCCTCCGCTCCTTGTCCTTCTGCTTCGCTCGGGCTCACTTTCAGCTTGGCCCGCGTCTGATTCGTACTCCCAGCTACTTCCTCCTTCTGTGGCGTCGTCGGTTTCACTATTGTACTGACCGTCCTCAGCTTGGTCAGACACACTCCCAGCTTCTTCTTGCACCTCTACAGCTTGGCTGGCCCCCTCTGTGGCTTCTCTGTCCGCAGCTGGACTTACATCCGAGAGAGGAGCTGTTTCTTCCAGAGGTGCTGGAACCCTCTGCGTATGAGACGCGTGGATCCAGTTGGGCAGACCTCCCACTTTCACAGCAGTGTTTGATATTAGGATGATCTGGTAGGGCCCACGCCAGCGGACATCTAGGCAGCTTCTTCTGACGTGTTTTTTGATCAGTACCCAATCTCCAGGGCACAGGTCATGACACAAGTCCTGGCACGACGGGACCTCGGCAGCCTGCACCTGAAGGGACACAGAATGAATGGCGTCAGACAGACCCTTACAATAGTCCAAGATCATATCATCTGTGATATTCAACAAGACTGCAGTCGGTACTGATGGCAATCTCATTGCCCTCCCCATTAACACCTCATGTGGCGATAGTCCCGTTCTTCTGTCTGGGGTACTACGGATGCTCATGAGAACTAGTAGCAAGGCATCGGGCCAACTCAGAGACGTCGATGAACACATTTTGGCAATTCGGGATTTCATGGTGCCGTTTATCTGCTCCACAATTCCTGAAGCTTCTGGTCGATAGCTACAATGCAATTTCTGGTCTATGTTCAGGGCTGCACAAATCAACTTCACAAGCTCGCTGTTGAAATGTGTTCCCCTATCTGATTCCAAAGAGGCCGGTACCCCGAAGCTCGGAATGAGCTCCCTAAGCAATAACTTGGCTACTGTGAGGGTGTCACACCTGCGTGTAGGGTATGCCTCGACCCATCTGGAAAATATGCAAACAACCACCAGCACGTATCGAAGGCGGTTGCACCTCGGCATTTCAATGAAATCAATTTGCATTCGATTGAATGGACCTCCAGACCTCCCTATGTGACTCAATGCAACTGGTGTTCTTTTCCCTATGTTCAGCCGCTGACAGGTCACACAACGCTGACACACTGCTTCGGCTGCCACTCTGAACTTAGGGTTGTACCAGGTTTGTCTGAATACTCTCAGCATAGCGTCTCTCCCTAGGTGTACTGGACCATGTATTTGCCTCGCCATTGGGCTCACCAACTCGTTTGGCAACACTGCCCTTCCATCGGATGAAACCCAAAAGTCGGTGTCGCCTATCACACATCCTGCAGTTTCCCATGTTCTTTTCTCAAAATCGGGTGCATTCTCTTGTACACATTTTAACTCGTCCCAAGTATCTACAGTCTCCAATATCATAGCTAATTCAGTCCTTACACTGATTCCACCCACTTCCACCTCCGTGAAAGAGTATCCCTGCTCGGCACAGTATCGTGCCACCTCGTCCGCGTACCTGTTGCCCTGTGACACAAAGTCTTGGTTTCTTGTGTGCGCGGTACATTTCACAACGGCAATAGCTGCCGGACATTGCAAGGCTTCCAACAATAGGCGTACAAACTCTCCATTTCGGATGGGGGAACCTGACGAGGTCATGTAACCCCTTTGAGACCATAATTGCCCGTAATCATGAACTACCCCGAAACCATATTGGCTATCGGTGTATATGGTGACTCGAATTTGGTTGCTTGCCAGGCAGGCACGCGTCAATGCAATGATTTCAGCTACCTGAGCGGAGTGTACTCCTTCCAGGCATGCGGCTTCCACTACTCCAGTAATTGTACAAACAGCATAGGCTGCTCTCAACTGCCCAACATCGTCTCTTACACATGAGCCATCGACAAAGAAAACTTCATCAGGGTCAGTCAGTGGCTCATCCACGATGTCGGGTCTCGGTTTGGTGCATAGTTCAGTCACATCAAGGCAATCGTGGTCTGTACATTCATCATCATCAATGTCATTTGGGAGTGGCATCAATGTAGCAGGGTTCAAAACAGAGCATCTCTTGAGGGTCATGTTCTCTGCAGCAAGAATGACTTGCTCATAGCGTGTGAGCCTGCTATTGGTCAGATGCTGTGTTTTGGTCCTGGTCATCAACAGTTCAACAGAATGTGGCACATACACCTCTAACTGATGTCCCATAACTATATTCTCACACCGCTCAATGCTGACACCCGTTGCAGCAACGGATTTGAGACATCCGGGCAACGCTGCGGCTACTGGGTCTAAGGTAGCCGAAAAGTAGGCAACTGGTCTACGGGCATTCCCATGGATTTGGACCAGGACTGACAAGGCACAACCCTCTCTTTCACAACAGTAAAGCAAGAATGGTTTGTCGTAATCTGGCATTCCCAGAGCAGGAGCACGACACAGGTCCTCTCTCAGCTGCAGGAACGCCATAAAACAATCCTTGTCCCATGGTACCGGATCACTCACCTCCTTGTGCGTCAGTTTTTGCAAGGGTTTTGCTTTCAGTGAAAAGTTTGCTATCCACTGTCGGCAATAACCCACCATCCCTAGGAACATCCCGACCTCTCTCTGTGTTTTAGGTGCGTTCATTTTCATGATCGCCTCTATTCTGTCTGGTGACACCTTCCGCTTTCCTTTTTCAATCCTGTGCCCCAAATACTGCACTTCTGTCAGGCAGTACTGTAATTTGCTCGGAGACACCTTGTGCCCGTTTACAGCTAGGTGATTTAGCAATGCAATGGAGTCCTCCCTGCCAGCTTCTTCAGTGTCTGACGCGACAAGTAGGTCGTCTATGTACTGGACCAGAACCGAATTCTGGGGCAGTACTAGACTTTCAAGATTTTTCTTCAAAAGCTGGTTAAAGATCGATGGGCTCTCTGTATACCCCTGTGGGATACGACACCATGTTAATACGCGACCTTCCAGCTTAAAAGCGAAAAGGAAATGGCTATCCTCGTCCAAAGGGATTGAAAAGAAAGCCTGACAAAGGTCTATCACTGTGAACCATTCGGCTTGGAACGGTATCTGAAACAATATCACTGATGGATTCGGTACCACTGGACAACATGAAACAACTATGTTATTGATTTTTCGGAGGTCCTGCACTATCCTGAATTTCCCACTTGGTTTCTGCAAACCCATAATCGGGGAGTTACATGGACTACCCACAATTTCCTTCAGTATTCCCTGCTTAATCATGGACTCGATCACGGGTTTTGTACCTGCAATCGTTTCTGGGGTCAATTTGTATTGGGGTCTTCTCGGAAACTCGGCATTCGGTTTCACTATGATTTTCACTGGGTCTACTCCCTTTACTAGTCCAATCTCTTCCCCAGTGAAATCCCATACTTCTGGTACCACGGTCTCCCTTAGATTCCAGGGGAGCTCATCCACTGTCAAAGTGGGATACAGCTAAACGCACGTTCTTGAGTTTGCGACCTTAAAGTCAGCGTCATCATCATTAGTCAGTACCTCCACTCCCTGCGGCGTGCAGTATATTGTACAATTTAACTTGCACAATAAATCTCTTCCCAACAGACATACAGGGCTAGAATCACAAACTACAAACTGATGCTCATCGCTGTATTTCCCTATCTTCACTAGCACTGGTTCTGTCAATGGGCTTGTCATTCTCCTGTTTGCGACCCCCACCACTTGAATCGTCTCTCCGGACATTGGCAGGCCTGGAACTACGGCTGATCTTATCGTGGATCGAGTGGCCCCTGTGTCCACTAAGAAAGTCGTGGGGCACCCTGCCACTTCGGCCTCAACGTATGGTCCCCTTTGATCCACTTCTAAGACGGCCCGAGGGTACAGTCCTCTCTCTCCACTCTCTGTCCTGTTAGGGGATCAACGTAGTAACACTCTTCTCCTCCCACGAAAAGAGGCATCTGTCTATAGGTCTTTCCCCCTGTCGCTATTCGGGGTGGCTGAGGGAACTGGGCTCGTGGTGCTGGGGTCCCCCCTTTGACCACTTTCCCTTGGTATGCGGTTGCCCCGTTTCCTGGAGTGTTTTGAACCCCTTCCTCCTCTATCTCTAGTTCTCCAATCTCAACGTTGTAGGGGCACTCGCGTTTCCAATGTCCCACCTCGTTACATTGGTGGCACCGGGTCGTCTTTTTCAATGTCGCAATATCTACCCTAGGTCTGAAGTTGGAGTTCTCCTCATTACCTTTGTTCTGGTTATTCGGTCTCCTGCCCCCAGTCCCTGTTCCCTGTTGCTGTTGTCCACCCTTACCAGCTGACTGCATCTGTACCACCATCAGCTTTTCTTTTAGTTTCTTGGCTTTTGAATCTATCTCATCGCTGCAGTACCTAGCACATCTCAGAATTTCATCTAAAGGTTTATTTTGCCAACAAATCAAGTGTTGCTGAATCATTAAACAAATATCCGGTCTTAAGCCCAAAACGAATTTAGACACAAACCTCCCTATGTCTTTAGGATCCATTACGTCCAACCCGCTATATTGTTTAAACGCCTTCAACAACCTTTCATAATATTCATGGACTGTCTCCTTGGGTTCCTGCCTAGTTCGATCTATTTTGACCCAATCAATGGGCCCGATTCACAGAATGAACTTAAGACTCAATCCTAAACTTACTACTATTTTGGTATTCACAGAATGCACTTACTACTTTTGGCATTCACAGAATGCACTTAATACTTTTGGTATTCACAGAATGAACTTACTACTTTTGGTATTCACAGAAGTTAGGATTTTGTCTTAAGTCTGTCTTAAGTCTGTCTTAAGTTTGTCTTAAGTCTGTCTTAAGTCTGTCTTAAGACAAACTTAGGACAAAATCCTAACTTCTGTGAATACCAAAAGTAGTAAGTTCATTCTGTGAATGCCAAAAGTAGTAAGTGCATTCTGTGAATGCCAAAAGTAGTAAGTGCATTCTGTGAATACCAAAATAGTAGTAAATTTAGGATTGAGTCTTAAGTTCATTCTGTGAATCGGGCCCAATGTCCTGCATTGGCACCTTATCCTTCAGCCAAGTCATCACTCTCTCATATTTTGCCATTACTGTCTCAGACGGCCCATTAGTCTGTGCATCTCTCTCTGGTTCTGATGTGGGCCATTCAGCACTAACTTTACATGCTGACCACAAGTCCCCTGGTACTACAATGTCAAACAGAGTGTTCAGGTCAATCCAGAGTACTTTGGAGATTTTTACGAACCTCTCTACCTGCTTATACCACTCCACTGGATTCTCCCTTAACTTAGGAAAAGAGTTGGTAAAGGCAGCTAAGTCCCCCCTACTCCAGGGCACATGCACGTAGCTCCCGTTTGCAACCTCACGCAAAGGGTATGCCTCTATCTTCTGCAGCCCTCCCTCTGGGGACATCCCAAGCATGCTTCTCCTGACGGTCCCTTTCTTGGACCATCTTTCTTCCCATTTATCCAGTGCTCTCCATGTCCTTATTCCAGTGATCAGTTCCCTTATGTGTCTTTATTCCGATTGTTCTTCTCTTATCTAGGTCCTGATCTGAATAATGTAGCCTGTGGTTACCCTGTAATGCTTTGGTCCTTGACAAATCTACCATGTATTTTCCGGCCAATTCGACTAATTTCTCATGTGCTGCTCTCGCTTTCCTAGTGACATCCTTTGCCATGAACAGTATCTCGTCCTGCTCGTACATGTCCATTCTCTCCAAAGGCAAAGTACCATCTACCATGTCATCCAGATCTGATCTTAAACTGGCGACATCAAGTCTCTTTGCTTTTATCTCGGCTCGCAATATGTCTTTCCTAGGGTGTTCATTGCTCTCCCTCCCATCCCAGCTCCGAGTCCTACGCCTAGGCTCAGGGGCGTTAAGGAGGGTCCTCCCTTGTTCCCATCTTTCTAAGTCCCATGCTCGGCCATCTTCCCTTGGAGGGTGGTGAAACACTGCCCTGTTTCCCCCATTTTCATTTTGTCCCTCCTGCCTGTTCTCCTTGGCCCCATGATAGGACTCTCTGCTGTTCTCCACTCTGTCGCTATTCCCTCTTTGTCTAGTGTCACTCAATATCTGGTAGGCTCCTTCTCGGCTCCCCATGTCCCCCGGATTCCGTTCATGTCCGTGATCACAGGGGTCATGGCGAGACCTCTCGCAACTCTCATTTTGTCCGCTATTGCCAGACGTATGGGGTGTACACTTAAAGCTGTCCCTGTACTCTTGCGTTCTCCTATCCCCTTCACTGTGAATGGGACGGGACACCCCCCCCGCACTCCTGGCTCCGGTTCTCCAGTACTGATCTACCTCCATTTCTGGTGCGACAAGTATCTTCTCTATTTTCCTGACTCCTCCCGTCCCACTCCGGACTGCTTTCGCCAGCCCCGCAGTGAGTCCGGATCCTGCTATCTTGGCTTTCCCTTTCAGCTTCCGCTGCTATCAGGCTCTTGTGAGCCTCTACTGTCGCATCCCATTCCTTCAGGTACTCTCTTAACTCCTGGAAGGATTTCGGCCCTGATCCCCTCAGATCCATCGGCCACCTCGGGCCCCCCTGATCTCTTGTGGGATCTACTGCTGTGTGTACTGGGGTACTCCAATCTCTTGGTCCTGGCAGCTGTCTTGGGGAATTGATCGTGTCGTCCCTCCTCACCATTTCTGCTCTCTCCCTGTCCACTCGTACCTGTTCCTCCCCGCTGGCTCTCTCTGGGTCATATATCGATACTATAGGACCTATAGTAATCGGTACTTGCAGGGCGTCTGGCAGTGCATAGGATGTGGCACGCTCCGTTTCTGGCGCCTTTTGTACCACAAACCTTCCGACTACCCTCTGCACCGGACCAGGTTGAGGCAATACTTTACTTGCAGTGGGATCCCAATCTGTGCTAGGAAGCGGTCTATACTCCCCTATGCCAGCCCCCCCTTCTCTGCTGGGCTCGGCATTTTCCGTCTCTATGATACGGGGGTGGTCTATCTGTTAGCAACCTATTTATCAGGCTGTCCTCTGTCTCGCTCTCATCATCTTCCTCGAATGGGCTCTTGTTTTCCGCCACCTCTATCACTGGGTACAGTTTGTTTACCGTAAGGTTATGCACTCTCCATCTTTTAGCATCCGCATCCCATTTGGCGTCCTGCACTGCTCTTACCGATCTTTTCACCCTTTCTTGGCGCCTGTTCTGGTTTCTATCGTGCGCCGCCCTAATCCATGCATTGAGGGCTTCAAACTGGGTCGGTCTAGGCAGAGGTCTCATTGCGGTCATAACTGTTTTTAATCGATGCAATACCTCTAATCTAAACGTCCCGTACTTTGGAAACGTCAGTTCCTCATTCCCTTCTGTAATCTTACTCCAATTTGAAATCCACAATATAGTATGCAACCCAACATTCGTTGCCATATAATCTGCCGGCGTACCCTCCTGCGGGGTTTCTTCCCCATCATAAGATCTCCGCCTCTCTCTCTTAAACGCCGCTCTTAACCATTTAAAACATTTCATGATTAAACGCACAATTTCCTGCTTCGCTATTCTGTTTACTTCCTGGTGACAATCCACCAATCCTAGCGCGGCTTTGCTAGCTGGCCTGTCACAGCGCGGTCTCACCTGTACCGGCCAATCCCAGCGCGGCACTTGCTGACGTCACTCGTCTCAAAGCGCAGTATCACCCTTGCCGGCCAATCCCAGCGCGGCACTTCCTGACGTCACTCGTCTCCCTCTCGCAGCAGTTCCCCTCCTTTCTCAGCTCGTCTCCCGGTCACGCATGCGTCCCATTCATACACCGAAAAATGACTACTTCCGACCAAGCGATCACTTTTCTTGACTGTACGTCCACAGTCTATCTGTAATTGACACCACAACTGGCGAAATGCCTTTCCAGGCAATCGTCTCTCTGATAGGTTACTTACACACAGTAACTTCCGGCCAGCGTCCGTTACTCACACGCTCACTCTTACGTTCCCCCTATCACGGTCCTGCGGGCGATCAATTGTACCTCATGACCCCCTTCACACTTGGTTGACAATTACTTTGGATGTCCGATACACCCGAACCACTTAAGCTCTCTTCTGAACTTAAGATTTGCACCGGTTGCGCGCGCTCACAACCTGTTCCACAGTCACTCTACAGGCATTCAACTCCGCCAAACATTACAACATAGAAGCAACACAAAAACACCGCAATCTAACACGCATGACCCTTTATACTCACTTTCAACCGTTACTGCTGCGTTTCTTTCTCGCGCCGTCAGCACCCTCTTCGGCGGGCGGTTCTTCCGATCATCGATCACTAGGGGCCTTGGGGTAATCTAACCTGGCCTAGATCACCTTCCTCAAGAAGGCAACCATCCTCTATAGCTACCAACTGGGAGGGCGGGATTTTTGATCTCTATCTTATCACTCCAGATCTAAACCCCTTTCTGGTCGACTGAATCTTTATTGCCTGTTATTGAGGATAGAAGTGCATCAATACCAGGTTAGTTTAATCAACAATGGACTAGACTCTGAAAAACCACAGACTACTTCTAAGTTTCAAAGGTTTATTACAGAGTCATTGATAACTGCAAGTACAGACATCTCAAGATGAGATTCAAAAGATACAGAGGCACTAATACAAACATATGTTCTCTGAAAGCTCTTAGGCGAGCAAAGAACACTACTAGAACTAGCTCTAAAATCAGCAGGGCTGCAAGCATAGACACGAATTGTGATCTATCCGTCATTTTCCAAGGAAGGAAGGAATCAGGTTAGGCTGTCCCTACCCTGTACTAGATGGTATCCCTACTTAACAAGGTCCCAACCTATCAAAGGTGTCAGCTGTGAATGTCTTCTTAAGAAGATCACTCACTCTTAGTCTTAGGTGAAAACCTATGATCTCCAGTCATGACCCCTCTCTGCCTACCCATCCGCTCTCTGAAGGGTCCTCAGGCATCTGCTCTAACTCCACCCAGGGGTGCTGTCCCTAATGCAAAACACAATTACAATCGAAACGCCCCTCACGAGACGCCCCTCACGTGGTCTCGGTTCTGGCTTTTTCCATGATGATCTTCCTCTGGGCCTTGTGTTCAGCGTTGACCTTGCTTCTCAGGCTCTTCTCCGGCCCGCTGATACCCCCTAAACATTCCGGAATCCTCCTCCATGTCTGTACCAGTCTACTCGAACAGAGCTCTATTCATTAAACTTTAAATCGAAACCCCCTTGCACCTGCAGACAGACATCCGCAGCTTGAATCCCAAATCTCATAGACTTTTAACAGAAGTTTGCAACTTATTTCTCAATACAACGCGACATGTATCAGCACGTGCGAATAAGAAACCCTTTTTCTCCTTTCAGGCCTACAACCCTTTTCTCAGAGGTTAAACTGAAATAACATGTTAGCATCCTATTCTTGGATAATAAGAAAACACTTCTATGGAATATAAATCTAACGAATAAACAAAATCACTATAACATTAGTGCAATCCATGTTTATGTATGAGTGTTCATTTCTAAACCCTTCTGCCTTGGCCATGAGGCCTGTTCCCTACGATGCCTTGCAGCATGACATTCCTCCATTAGCAGCTACATAACATGGATCATGATTAATCACGTCTAATAAGAATACATTTTCCACACATTTCTGCATCAGTCCCACTTCTATATGAATTTTCTATGTAAACTACACACGTCTAAGTATAGGTGAATATATCTTCAACACTTACAGGCACTTCTATTATAATTGTGCGACTAACATGTGTTTATGGTGCACTCGTGCATTTTTGTTCAGTTTGCGCTCTATCACTATTAATGGGGCATAATTTCTCCAACAACACCCAACCCATCTTTTTACCACTCCTGCTTTAGCCCCGCTTCCCCACGTCTTTTATGTACCCTTTTCCACATAATAACCGAAGGAGGAAAAATAAATGTTAGGCGTATTAGGTCTTTAAAACGTGCATTACTGAGTGCAGTTTTGTTTTTAGAAGACTAACGCCTCACACACTTAAGATGATAGAGCCGCCCCAATCCATTCCATGATTTCACATCTTCTCCCCAGCAGCTTAAAAACACGGCATAATAAAGCGATGCGTACATGCGAAAAAAGAATACATACCTGACTCCAGAGGGGTCGTGTTCTCTGCTGTGCCTCGGATGGTTTCCCTGCGTCTGTCGTTTGTTGAGGGTCCGTCTGTTTCCACCGAGAGCATCCTGTGACCCTTGTAGGATTTTGCGGTTAAGTTAAACAAGTCTGGAACAGAGCAACAGGTCGTGTCGGGATTCGGGGGCGTGTTTGCGTGCTCTCCCCTTCCCATTGGCTGGAAGGTCAAATTCCAGCCAATGGGGAGAGGAGAGGGCGGGACTTAAAAAAAGACCCAGAAACGCCCCCGAATCGCGTCAAGGCGGGCCCTGAACTGAGTGACGCTCCTCTCCTCCAATGGCTGGCCAGCATTTACGAGGCCAGCCAATGGAGAAGAGGGGCGTGTTCAGGCCCCATACTACACACATAAGATTTCTGCTCCGCCCACTGCTTACGCAGTGCGACGGTAGCTGAAACCTAAAAAGGGCTCGCCACGTCCACTTTTCTCTTTCACAGACGGCCCACTTGGAGGGGCTCGTCTGACTTCATTTTGGCGTAAAAGGCTTGTTATCTTTATGGGGCCAGACACATGGCCCCATAAATATAACAAACCTTTTGCAGCAGAACGAAGGCAGACGAGTCCATCCAAGTGGGCTGTCTGTAAATGAGAAGAGTGTACGTCATCAACACCTCTTTCCCAATGGCCGGCCGTTAAACGGTGACGCCGGCCAATGGGAAAGAGGGGCGGGGCTTAAAGCCCGCTAGTGTAAGCTCCTCAAAATCGCCAGCTGGAAAGGCCACGTCACAGCAGGGAGGTGTTTACAGAAGACAGCCCCTTGATGGTTCCCCCACTGTCCGGTAGGAAAAGTCTTTTTTCACTGCCCATTTGGCCTCTCAGGCAGTCAGCGCAAGATCTCTTACCCCATCCCCCCTGGAGCAATATTGTTATGATCTTCTATTTCTATTGTAGAGTGTAGAGCTCTGGTTGTAATGTTCTATGTTCTGTAGAGTGTAGAGCACTGGTTGTAATGTCCTATGTTCTACTTATGTGTAGATGTTCTCTACCCTGGCAGTTGCTGTTGGACTGGCCAGGGGAGAACCACGTTTTTCCTTACTCAGGATTTACTTCTAAAATAAATCTTCCTGCAACTCATATTTTATTGGTATTACCTTTCTTTATTACTACAACAAATATCTAGTCCTGGATAAAGTTAGGTATTCAGGAGGGCTCACTCGCATGGTCGCCCTTGGTTTCTGGCTAGTTCTGATTCCACCTCATATCTATTTTTCCCAACAACCTACACTTTAAGGGGCCTTCGCTCACTCACTCCAGAAGTTCTAGAGAAAAACACTTTCCCAACGACAGATTATTTTTTAAAGAGTCATAGAGCCGCACATCCCAGCCATGATACCCTGCGTTGCCCGTAATTTTGGTACATAATGCCCCCACCTGAAGCTGCATTCCGTGTCTTGACGTTTGCGCATGCACAGGCCCCCGACTCGACCCTTCACAGTGCACTCACCATCACTTAGTTTACAGGCTGTTCTCGTCTGTGTGAAATTGTTAACACGGTCACTGTCTATCCATCTACGTAAAACACTCCAAAGTGAAAAAAAAACCACAAAGGTTTTTGGGGATGGCCCTTTGGCTTTGTTTTCAAAGGTATGTATTTGTTTAGGCCTGGATTGCTCCCTGGAGCAGATGTGTAATGCACTCTTAACTCTGTTCCTAGATGCGTGTCCTCCGTCAAAATCCAGCAAGACAGAAACAGACTACTCTCCCTGCAGTTCCGTGGAACAGACGCCCAGCAAATGCAATCCCCGGCACCGCGGTTATTACATACACTTTTATTTTTTCTGCAGTCCCACTTGGACAGCCTCGGCCTGCTTTCCTTCTGGCGTAAAAGGTTTTTAAGGGGCCATTTGTTTGGGCCCATAAAGATAACAAACCTTTCACGCTAGCAAGAAGTCATGGCAGTCCGTCCAAGTGGCACGGCAGAAAAAGAGAAAAGTGTACGTCATCAACACCTCTTTCCCAATTGTCGGCCACCGTTTAGCATAATCGGTGACGCCGGCCAATGAGAAGGAGGGGCAGGGCTTAAAGCCCGCTATTGTAAGCCACGCTAAATCATTAAATCTTGCATGCGCAGTCCACACCAGCTCGACCTAAAAATGTGAGATGGACGAAAATAGATGTGTGTAGTGTTGCATTGTGTATGAGGCGTTTGCAGGCAGGTTGGATTGTGCTACAATATCGATATGTGCTTAGAGTGGTGCAGCATGTTTTTATGTCTGGTGATGTCGTGAGTTTGCAGTCTAGAAATCTGGGGCCTCATTTATGAAGCCCCATGCACCGTCGGAACATCACTTTTTATGATGTTCCCTGACGCAGAAGCCTGCGTGATATTTATCAAACAGCAGTAAGCCACTTTTATTGGCGTATTGCTGCCTGATAAATATCGGTCCATTTAAAACAGTTTTCTGCGTTGCTGGGGGCGTTTCCGGCAACATCCATGGCTTTTTGACACTGCCTTAGATTTACGAGAAATCGTATATCTGAAGCAGCCCCAAAATCTTAAGCCACCCCAGGGGAGGCGTAAGGGAGTCACAACGAGGAGAAATAACTTTATTGCTCTTCGTTTTTCCTTTTTCTATGTGTGCTGCATTCTGTAGCAAACATAGAAAGAGGAAAAAGTCTCTTGTGATTATTTTTGCACAAAAGTAATCATCCCGCACTGCAGGTACCCTTGCACCATGGTGCAAAGGTGCCTGAGTTGGCGCACAGCAGCCCATTGTGCGCCAGCACTGGGGGAAAGGACAGGAATGTGCCGTATCCGATGGATACAGTGTATTACTGCCCTTATCTTTTTTCATAGGGCAGCGCAGCTGGAAAGCCTGCTGCGCTGCAGCAAATGCTCATAAATGAGGCCACTGGTGTATTGGAAGTTTCCTGTGGAGTTTGGAGTGTGTGTGTGTGGGGGAAATTTTGAGTGGGTAGTAAACTAGGAGCTTGTGGTTTTTAAGCTGAAATATTTGATTGTGTGACAGTTGTGACTAGAGAATAGTATTTTCCTGGTTGCCTGGGACTGCTGAGTAGGTTACTGAAAGTTGGGTTACTGGTTGAGGGGGGTGAAACCCTACTCAAGCAGCAACCACAATTCCTGTCAGGGTGAAACACAAACAAACCCCAAATTAACCTGTACTCAACCCTCTGATAGATTGCCACAAAAGCAATCAGGCTTACATCAGAGGCAATGTGCAAAGTATTCATGCAGTACTTCAAACAAACAGTAATACAGTGAAAAGATAACAAAATAAAAATATTATACCTGTTTCGAGTAAAATGTAATAAATTATTTTAGACCGAAACAACAAAAATCCAATCAGTAGAACTGGAGATAAGCAATTTTAAAGATTTAGGTGAAAACCGTGCTCAGAAGAACAAAGCACCAACTGTGGTTATCTGATTGATCTGTACCCAGACTAAGTCACAAGTTCAGGCCGACTGTCATGGAGCATGGGCCAATACAGGGACCAGGTTAGGCCAGCTGAACAAAGTACCTTAAAACCTGGTTGCGGAGCGTTGCGAGCCCCAGCGTTGAAGATGTGTTGCACAAGAGTAGCTGTGAGCTCCTGCATCAAGCATATGTTGCACAGCGACAGTACTGAGGAGCAGCAAGCTGCTATACCAGGTCCTGCACTGAGGATGCACAGTGCATCAGAGGCTCTAAAGAACGGCAGGGTCCAGCACAGAGGACGAGTCTTGGTGCACTGGTTCCGATGTGATGCTGCAATGTGATGAGTCGCATTGCCTTAGTAGTGCCCTAGAGACCACAGCTGGGCTGGCGGAGCACCTTCAGACCCACTTCCAAGGATCCAGGACTGGGTGGACACCACTTGGATGCAAGACTCACCGCAGTTAGAGTCCAGGTGATGGATTCAAAGTGGTGGTAGCCTTTTCTGTTTCTGAGGCTTTGATCAGGAGGCCAGCAAACTAGCCCTTGGAGTCACTCTGGAGGTCCTGGGTTACAGGTGCATGCACAGTACTCCACATTTAGGTAGCAGTGCAGCAAAGTAGCAGTCCTTCTTGCAGCAGTGCAGCAGTGCAGCAAAGTAGCAGTCCTTCTTGCAGCATCACAGCAATCCTTCTGAGTCTTCCAAAGGTGCAGAAGTGTACTGAAGAGCCGGGTCTGAGAGTACACTATTTATAACTGGTACCTACTTTGATGTAGGGAACTATTCTGGAACTTTACACCCCCAGTGAAGTCTGGAATTTATTGGCTATCTGCCAAAGTTTGTCTGGGCACAAAAGGAGTTAGGTCCTTAGCGGGGCTGAGGGAGGGCTGGACCGTTTTATAATGAACACACACAGAATTGCCCCCTTCTCACACTACGTACAATATGATTTAGAACAACGACCAAATAAAAGAATTCATTAAATCTGGTCTGGTACATTTATTTATACCTCTTACTCATATATTTTAATAGAAACTGATGTACTCCTGGAATTTTCTAAAGGCCAGAAAAAGGAATACACAATGCAATCTTATTCAATTAGTAAAACACATTTCAAATAATGTGTTTTACTAATTGAATAAGATTGCATTGTGTATTCCTTTTTCTGGCCTTTAAAAATTCCGGGAGTACATCAGTTTCTATTAAAATATAGGAGTAAGAGGTATAAATAAATGTACCAGACCAGATTTAATGAATTCTTTTATGTGGTCGTTGTTCAAAATCATATTGTACGTAGTGTGAGAAGGGGGCAATTCTGTGTGTGTTCAAAGTTTGTCTGGGGGCATAAAAGACTAGTGTCCAACCCTTTGTGAGTTGTGATCAGGCAGAAGCTTTGTGATGTGCGTGTATGGTGGGCGACAATTGCTCCCCCTCATGAAGTCTGAGATGGTCCATCCTGCTAAACACATATTCCCCCCTTTGTTTCGTAGTCTGGGAGCAATACATAAAAGACCAACTACCAGCAACACCTAGTCATGTGACCCAGCATAAAGGCTACATGCACCAAATGGTTAGGAAAAGGAAAAATAACTTTATGAGATGGAATTTTCAGAAATGAGACATAAAATCTGACTTTACTATTAAAGAGGGTTTCAAATTACAATTCTTTAGACACCAAACTTGACAGTTCCACTTGTAGCAAGACGGGTTATTAGTAAGTGTAGATAGGTATCTTCATCTAGTAATATTACCACAGTCACTATTAAGCTCCAGTCAAGTCTCAATAAATGAATCCTTGCCTAACCCTTGGTAGCCTGGCAGACGAGCAGTTGGGCTTAACTTAGGAAACAGGTGTGTAAAGCATTAAATATCACCAAATCAGTACATAAGTAAAAGACACAACACAATAAAATTTCAACACCTATTTAGAAACATCGACAATATTTCCATCTTCAAAATGACAAAAATCTAATGTAGGGACCTGGAGATATGAGATTTTGAAGTTAAAATAAAAATAAATTGCATTCTAGAGCCAAAAAGCTTAAAGCACCACATGCGATTATCTGGTTGCGCTGGACCAGGACAAGTCAAAGTTTTAGGCCGACCGCGATGGAGCACGGGCACGGGTCGGATAGGTTACACACTAGGTCAGTTTTACCTTCGCATGTAGTCACTTTTTTGGAGCTTTTCTCTCATCGATGAGCCCTCGGGTTCCTCAGATATGGAGTTGGCTTCGATGGTGGCCGTCTGCTGCAGCACAATACATTGGTGAGACACTGGAAGTCTTTGTCCTCAGTGACAAGGAGCTCCAGAGCTTTCAGTAAGACAAACCAGTGTGGTCAGGGTGATTCTCGAGTCTACGACAACAAATTAATTCTCGACTTTGAGCTGGTCTTCTTCTGATGTTTTTTACCAACTTTTGCAAAAAATCCCCACATTTTCAGAACTTTTACGAGTAGCTTCCTTTGTATTGAAAAGTGTCCATTAGCCCTAGCCAAGGGTTTGGAAGCTCTGGATAGCCTCTTGGGATCCGTGACTCAATCTGCTACAGTGCACATGGTCAGTCCAGAGCAATGCAGTTGTGGCTGGTCAGCTGGAGTAGTCCTTTCTTTGGATATTGCAGGTGGGTTCTTCCAGCACTTTTCTACCTATTGCCGCTCAGGGACTCCACTCCTTTTCCTTGAATCAGGCACAGTCCTTCATTTGTGTTGCCTTGAGAGTGCAGTAGCTGCAGTCCTTCTGTGTGCAAGTCTTTTTTGATGCAGTACCAGGGTCCAGCAGGGCAGCCCTTCTTCTCCAGATATTTCAGGCAGGAATCTGTGGGCCTCCTGCCTGTGTTGCCAGATTTTTTCACAAATTTCAAGCACCAAAGCAACCAAATACTAACCCAAAGTAACCCAATGTTACTACTCCATTGAAGTATGTGTAGCCTGAAAACAACATTCAAAAATATACTTCTATGTCAATGATTATATTTTTAATGCCCACATTAATCAGACTACCTATGTTTTGTACATTAAAATCAAAGTTGGCTTGTAAGGATAATTGTCACTCACTTGATATCTCATGATGTAGAGCAAGCTGCCCTTACATTTTCTGGGTCCTATGTTGGGGACTACAACTGCAGAAATGTTCTTCAGGGGAAAGGTTCTCTTCAGCATCAAGTTCATTTTGCATACTCACATCAGGCCCTTCCGAGTAACGGGAATATAGGCCAAAGCTTCAGAGTCTAACAGTGGCAAGTTGAGGTGTACAAAATTGTTCTGGCAGGTTAAGGTGCACAAAAGTCTTCTTCTGGGTCTGGCAATGCCAAAAGTAGGAGTGTCCTTCAGTCTGGCAGTGGCACTGCCAAGAGTAGCAGTATCCTTCAAAGGCAGACTGTTCTTCTTGGCCTGGCTAAGCCTAGCATCCTTTAGGGTCTGGTAGTGACGGGTTCAGGTATGCACAATTGCTCTGGCAGTGCAAGTGGCAGCATCCTTCAGAGTCTGGCATTGCATTGGCAGGTTATGGTGTGCAAAATTGATCTGGTAGGTTGAGGTGTACAATAGCCTTCTGGGCCTGGCACTGCCACGAGTAGGTGCATCTTTCAGAGTCTGATAGTGGCCCTGCCAAGAATGACAGGATTCTTCAGGGTCTGGCAGTGGCAGGTTAACATGTGCAAAACTGTTCTGGCACTGCAAAGAATAGCAGCATCCTTCAGAGTCTGGCAGTGGCACTGTGAAGACTAGCAGTATCCCAGAATCTGGCAGTGGCACTGCCAAGAGTAGCTGCATCTTTCAGAGTCTGGGAGTGGCAGGTTAAGGTGTGAAAAAATGAAAAAATGTTCCGGCTGGTTGATGTGCACAAAAGTCTTTTTCTGGGCCTGGCACTGCCAAGAGTAGCAGCATTCATCAGGGTCTGGTTGAGGCACTTTAAAGAGTAGCACCATCCTTCAGGTTCTAACAGTGGTAGGTTGAGTTGTACAAAGGGGCTCCTCCGGGCATGGCACTGCCAAGAGTAGCAGTATCCTTCAAAGTTTGGCAGTGGCAGGTTGAGGTGCACAAGCTGTCTTCTTTGCTTGGCACAGCCAAGCCTAGCATCCTTTAGGGTCTGGCAGTGACCGGGTCATGTGTGCATAATTGTTCTGGCAGTGCAAAGGTGCACAAAAGACTTCTTCTGGGCTTGGTACTGCCAAGCATAGCAGCATGCTTGAGGGTCTGGCAGTGTCAGGTTAATGTGTGTTAAATTGTTCTGGCAGGTTGAGGTGCGCAAATGTCTTCTTCTGGATCTGCCACTACCAAGCCTAGCAGCATTCGTCAGGGTCTGGTAGTGGTAGGCTGAAGCAAGAGAACAATGCAGCAACAGAAAGGAGTCCTTTGGGAACATTGTGGTAAGCCCATGTGCTGTGGAGGAATTTTCATTTGGAGCTGGCATTTTGCCACATAAAAACACTGATGATGTGTGATACACTTTGTAGCCCAATTTGGTATATGAGGTGTTCAGTGTCAGGACTCCTGTTTGCGAACAAAGGTTTGGATAAGCTGCTCTGCAAGATAGTAAAACAATAGATTGTACATACTACTGTTGAACTTTTCCAGCAGTTCCAGGTAGTGCCTGAATGAAGACGAATTAAGACCAATGCACTTTATTCCTAATTTCATGATAAGCAAATTTGCGAGCAGTTTCAGCCCCATTCGGTTACGGTTCTCATTTTTAAGCAGGGTAATTTGTGAGAACACTCTTTCCACTTCTGTATTTGATATTGGCAGGTTCAAAAGTTTAATGGTGCCAATGGCCAACTTCTGAAACCTATGCTTTCCAGCAGCATCTGTATGATTGAATACTTCTATTCAAAAAGAGTCCAATCCTGATTAGTTATTTAATTAACATGAAGTCGCTGTTTGCCACTGCGTTTCTAAGACATGTGTTGACTTTTGGCAAGTCAGTAACCAGAGGTTTTGGATCTAAAAGCACCTTTTGGAGCTTCAGAAGTTCCAAATGACTTAGGAGGCTCAGTGAATCTGGCAGGAGCAACTGTTATTCTGCTGCCAGAACTTTGGCATATTCTGTGACCCATTGTTCTATGCAGTCCTTGGCAGCAGCAGGCAGTATGCTTTCTTGGAGCTTGTTGCGGAAGTCAGGCCAAGGTCAACATCCTCTTGTGCAAGATAAATGGCATGACCCTGAAGATCTAAATTATGCAATTGCTGCTCACTATTGGTCTGATAACACTTGACTTCAGAATTCTTATGAGAGTTGACCTATATAAAGTTTGCAAATCCCAAAGTATGTGGAGGGCATCACCAGATTCACGCGGAAATGCTTCGTTCGCTACCTTGATTTACTGCAACGTAGGTTTGAGGAAAATAAGATGGAGATTATTTGTCTCATCATTGTACGTTTCTTTCAGAATTCTAGCTTCATAGCAATGTTCTATGTATGATGCATTGCAAAAGTGCAGCTTTAGTACATCATACTGCTCCAGAAAATGCATCACACAATCCGCCATGATGTGTCACCGCATTTCACATGGTGAAATAAGATTCAGCAGCATGGCATTCCTCCATCCAAGGTTTGATGCAAATCCGTGTAGACCACCTGGCGCTTTGGAGAATGTGCAAACCAGTTGTAGGTTTCTCACACCATGAATTTCACATTGCTAGGCAAACTCTGCATTGCTTTTCTAGCATCAATGTCAAGCGAGTGGCAGGTGCAACCTAATAGCTGCAAAGGATTCGTGGTCCAACAGAGTATTGTCCCCGAAAAAGGAACCCACTTCCTCAACCCCACGATTCGTCCATCCCCGTAGTCTGGTGCGTGTGAGTCTACCTTGTGGTGTGGGGATGCCCAATAAAGGAATATTCGCCACGTAAAGTGGCTCCGCCGACGTTTAGGCAAGAGCTTTCCTCCAGTAATGTAGTGCTGTTTTGAGCAAGGGGGGACATGTGGGGGGAATCCGGGCTCTGGCCAACAACAAAGAATGAAGCTCTCCGCGATCCAATCTCTCCGGCGTGAAGCCAATTTTGTGTAGGCTTCTACCAGCTGTCCAATAGGAAAGCCACTGTAGCTGACTAGCATAATAGTATCCCCGAAAATCCGGGGCTCCCATGCCACCTGCTGTCGTCCCAAACTGGAGTTTCTGTAGACTAAGTCGTCTCGGGCCATTACCCCAGATCAAAGTGACCAAGGTAGTATTCAGCGTATTAAAAATAGACTGAGGGAGAGTCACCGGTATATTCACAAAATAATATAGAAGGCGGGGGAGCATAACCATTTTTGAAATGGCAATTCTGCCCATCACCGACAGGGGCAGAGAAGTCCAGAAACCCACACTACTTCAGAGCCTCGTTATTGCACTCAGAATATTACCGTCTATCTGATCCTCAGGTGTCTTATACACTTGTATACCCAGGTACTTAAAAGTGGTGGGGGTGACAGGGATAGAGTAAGTGCCAAATCGTATGTGAGTTAATTGTGGAGTTTCTCAGAAGAAGAAACAAGTCAATTTCATGGGGTTTATCGCTAGTCCTGACAGTTTCTCAAATGTGTCAAATAAATCAAATAGTGGGGTGTTATCGGCTGTCAAGTCGCGGAGATATAAGAGGATGCCATCCGCATATATATATATATATATACTAGCAGCCCGCCCCGGCGTTGCCCGGGCAGAAGGTGGCTGGGGGCTGCATTTTGGGCTTAGTGCAGTCCCAACCGGGCCCCCGCCCGCCCCGACATTGCCTATACCGCCCCCGCCTGCCCGCCCCAACATTGCCTATACCGCCCCACGCCTGCCTCCCACCTCCCGCCCGCCTGCCTCTGCCTTACCTCAGCCGCGCTCCGGACTGCACCGCCACTCCAGAGCCCCCGCCCGCCCCGACATTGCCCGGACCGCCTCCCGCCTCCCGCCTCGCCTTACCTGAGCCGCCGCGCCACTCCTCACCGCTCGGAGCCACCACGGCACTCCTCGCTGCTTGTCACTGCTCCTCCCCTCCTGTCGTCATCACGCAGGTGTAGGTCGCGGTCAGCGCTACGTCGCGGCCGGCGCTAGTTTTAGGGGACTACTTTGTTTATAAATTTTATTTTTTTAATTTACGTTTTTTATTTTATTTTAAGTCGCCTATGTCCATCTACACACCCTGAGGATTCCAACAATGTATTGGGTGTGTGGATTGGCGCTGTGGTTCCCGAGTTTACCTTGCCAAAAGGTTTCTGTTCTCTCTTTATATTAGTAGTATAGATATAGATATGGTGCTGAGTCTCATCAATGGGGATGCCCAGACGGTCTGCAGTTCTCCGAAGGGCTAGATCCAGTGGTTCAAGGGCAATCACAAACAACAGAGGGGACAAGGGGCAGCCCTGCCTCGTACCTCTGTGCACCTCGTAGTATTCCGAAATGTATCGGCCAGTACGTGCCCTGGCCATAGGTGATGTGTACAATAGGCTGACCCATTTCAAAAAGTGGTCTGGAAAACCAAACCGTCAGAGACTCAAACATGAATTCCCAGGAAAGGGAATCAAATGCTTGTTTCAGGTCAAGCGCCATACATCCCGCCCGAGGGAGATCATGTGAAGTAGCCGCCATTATAGAATGCAGTCTGCGGGTGTTGAGGGAAGTACTGCGATTCGGAAGGAATCCGCATTGATCCCGGTGAATATGTGTGGGGAGGTGCGATTGTATACGAGTGGTGAGGGCCTTACTTAAAATCTTATACTCTGTGGAAAGCAAGGATAGGGGTCTGTAATTACTCATGTCTAGTGCGTCTCGTTCTGGCTTAGGAATAGACGTGACCAGCGCCTGCATAGTGGAGTCAGACAGGGGACCGGTGTCAAAGGCCACTCTATAGACCATCTCCAAGACCAGCACTAGGAGTTCCGAGTAAGTTAGATAAAACTCCACCGGAAGTCCGTCCATGCCTGGTGTTTTGTTGCGATTCGGGCTCCTAATCGCTGCCCGTATCTCGTGTTGGGTAATGGGACCATCAATATCTTTTCGTATGTCGTCCGTAAGAACGCATTCAGTTGTGCACTGTCTATTGGTGTGGAGGGCAGATAAAGTGCCTGGAGATGTTCGCAAAATGCCGCATTTATTTCAGCCTGTGTGTTGACTATGGTGCCAGCCTGGGTGCGAATGCTTGTTATAATCGGCGGGTCAAAACGATCCCTCACCAGACGTGCAAGCAGGGTGCCGGATCTGTCGGCTTCAGTGTGTTTTCGTTGGAGGTAGTCCCTGTAATTTATCGTCCGAAGCGTTTCCAGCGTTTCAGCATGGTCTATATGGGCAGTTTGTAGCTCCCCTCTCCTCCCAGGATCGATGGCAGCCGCCCTCTTCAGGGTCTGAAGCCTGGCTTCCACATCACATAATTTACGATGCACCTCTTGTCTGGCCCCCACCAGCTGCCCTATCGTCACTCCTCTGACCACTACCTTCAGGGCGTCCCATTCTATCAGGTTCAAGGAGGCAGTATTTCAGTTCTCACTCAAGTAATCAGATATAGTGGTAGCTAATGACATAAGAAAGGGGTTATCCTTGAGCAGACAGGGGTTCAATCGCCAGGTGAGCACTGGTGTCGGTACCCTGCCCCACAGGAGTGTAAGTTTCAGGGGCGTATGATCAGAAAAGGTCTTAGCCAAATACTCTGCCTCCTTTATTCTAGTGAGGAGAGACCTGGAGCATAAAAATCTATCTATTCTAGTATGGAGATTGTGTATTGGGGAGAAAAAGGAGTATTCCTTATGTGTGTGGTGGAGGGCCCACCAGGCATCAGACAGTGTCCACCCGTCAACCCAGGAGGTGAATAGCCCAGTCAATTTACATGCTGCAGAGGCCTGTAATGGAGGGTGAGATCTATCCAATCCCAAGTCTAGTATTGCATTCCAGTCCCCTCTAAGCACCCAAGGAATCCCGTCCCAGTCAGCCAAAGCCACACTCAGTCTCCCCAGGAATCTGTCTTGTTCAAAGTTTTGTGCGTAAATGCTCCCCAGGACCACCAAGGAACCATCCAGTGTACCTTTCACAAGAATATACCTTCCCTGGTCATCTGCCCGGTTTTCAAGCTCAATAAACCGAGTCCCATGTCTTACCCAGATTGTTGCCCCCCTAGCGAAGGCAGAGTAGTACGTGGAATAAATGCTGGCCCACCATTTCTTTCGTAGCTTCTGCATTTCAGAATCCGTGAGATGGGACCCTTGAAGAAACGCGATGTGCGTCTGGTTGCGAAGGAGGAATGCATGAATGCGGTGGCATTTCTGAATGGCTCCCAGCCCTCGTACATTCCACGTTAGTAAATTATAGGCTCCCTTAGTCTCGTCAGTACGTGGCATGTCCCCCATGATAAGCTGTAGCCCTCTCCCCTGGTGGGCTACAGATGAATCTGACCAGGAGTCCCTATCCCCCATAACTCTAACTATAACCGGCACAGCACGGGAACTGCTCTGGGCCCAACAATAATGTAACAAACAAATAGAACAAATAAAGGTGCATATGCTAAGAGGGAGGTGCCCAGCCATTTGCATGGTCTTAGTACAGCCAACCATCGTCGCCCGATGGCTCCATGGTACTCCGTCCCGGGGGAGAATGAAACGATAAATTTGGAGGGAGTGGTAATGTATACATATCCTGTAGAAATGACCCCAAGCCACTGGGAGCTCCAAGGCCCACAATCTAGGTCATCGACCATTACAAGGTTAAGAATCACATAAATGAGGCCAAAACCCCCCAAATGGAGGCCCAGCCCAAACAACCCAACAGCAATCACATCTCTGTTTGTAAGCATAGTTTACTGAGAAAAGGCATCAGCAGCAATAGTTAATTATCTAACATGTCATCTGCCGCCCTGCGGGTAAAGGTGGGGAACAGGATCGCACTATGCTCAGAGTCCGAGTGCAGTGTACTGTCCTCTGAGTTGGTAGTAATCTTATGTGAGTCCTCACGAAAGGCACCTACCAAAGCCAGCGCCCCCTTCTTGGTCTCTTCTCTGTTGTTCCCGTGATGGACCAGCACCTCCGCCGTTCCAACCAGACGGTTGGGAATGGGGCGCGGACCGCCCCGGGCTACCCTCATAGCCCTGTGTAGATAGCTGTAGCGCACTTGCCTGACTGGACCCTATGCACATCACCTCCAGCCATTCCTCGATATCCGCCGGACTCTCGAAAAAGTGCGTCTCCTTCTCGTGAATGACCTTAATGCGGGCAGGGTAGAGAAGTGCATACTTGAGCTGTGCCTGTAGCAGTCTATTCTTCACAGCCTGGTATGAGGACCGTTGCCTCTGGACTAGCATTGTGTAGTCGGGGTATAAGGACACCCGGTGGTTCTCATATTGGATAAGTGCTTTTTCCCTGGCCTTCTGCAGAAAAGTGTCCTGGTCCCTATAGTTAAGGATTTTAACAATCAATGGGCTGGGTGGTAGACCAAGCTTAGGTTGACCAGTCAGGATCCTGTATACCCGTTCCACACAGAAGTACGGCGAGAGACCCTCGGTAGTCACGTGGTCATGCAACCACTGTTCCATGAAGTCTGCCACCCGGTTCCCCTCACCGCGTTCTGTCAAACCGATAATGCGTATGTGGTTGCGTTGGCTTCTTCCTTCTGCATCCTTCACCCGCTCCATAAGCGTGGAAACCTGTTGCTGAAGCTGCTGTAAAGAGGAAGAGTGTTCTGCCACTGTCTGCTTGAGTTCCTTCAAGGACTTGCTATGATCCTTAACCCTGTCTGCCAACTTGCCGTGGTCCGCCTTCAGGATATTCAACCCGGTAGTAAGAGTGCCTAGTTGAAGCTCCATCGCCGCCTGGACTCCCTTATCTCCTTAAGTATAATGTCCAGTTTGTTTGGGGGTCGGTCCTCCACATCTCCGTTCAAGGCAGTCCCCTTCGTGGAGCCCCCGCCCACGGCAGCCGACATGGCACCAGGGGTATCAGAGCTGTCTCTCCTCTCCTGCCCCTTCGCCTGATTTCAGGCCATAGGGCTACGTCGCAGGGTCCCCGGGACAAGGGTTGCGCGGGTGGTCAAGGCTCTAACGTTGGGCAGATACGCCAGGCTGCAATAGTTCTATCCAATGCCCCAGCAGAATGGCCCTCAGGAGAAGGGGGTAGTCCACGGAGTGTTGCGGCGCCCCAACACAGTGTTACTCCCAAGAAAATGCATCCCATCTGGGGGTCTCCTGGGCAAAGTCCATGCGGGGGGGCAGGGCCGCACTCAAGAACAATCCCCACACGGTCTCTCTCGTGTGAAACAAGCGGTTTCAAACAGACCAGAGACAGAACCTAGGGGAAAAAGGGGGGGCATAGTCAAAAGAAAGGGGGGAGCCCCCCCGAGGTGTACCGCCACTCACCCCGACTATCCACTGGGCCCCACAGAAGAGCTACCCGGCTGCGCGGACTCCAATCAGGCCAGCCTGGCATGGGCCCTAGTATGGCAGCGGTTCTCTGTTCCCATGTTCGCAGTCCAGGACAGCGATTGGCAGGCCGCGCCCACCTAAGCTCCAGGATTGTCCCCAATGATCGTGTGGCCCTTCAATCTGCCCCGGGTGTATACCGTCCTTCACCGCAGGGCCAATCAGAGCACAGGACAATCCTCCAAGCCCGCGTTTGGTCCTCTCAGCAGCACCCCAAGTTGTGCCTCCGTCAGCGGGGCGGCCGCACCACCCTCCAGTCGCCAGCCGTCACCTGCGCAGCCCCTGGGGTTCGCCGACAGGCCCAGGAGGAGGAAGGCAGTCCAGCGCCCTCACCGAACGAAACACCAGCCGGCCTCTGCAACAGTCTCCAGCCAGGTCAATTCCGCCCCTTTCAGGGACACTCACCGCCTCAGAGCCCACCAGTCCGGACGTCTCAACGAGGGCCGCTGCGGGCCCGACACAGGGCAGGCCCCGCCCACAATGGCAGGCCCCACGCAGTTCCGTCCTCTGTCACACCTCCAGGCCAAGCACTCGGGGTCCTCAGTAGTCATGGCTGCAGCGCAGCCAGTGTCCCGGCAGTCTCCAGCTGTGATCAGCTCAGCCTCAGCGGACAGCCAGCGGGCCACAGGCCTGGCCCCACCCCAGGATCTCTGCTCACGGTCTCTCGGAGGCAGCTCCACCAAAGACAGCCCTGCCCTCACTGCAGCTCCTGGTCTTGACCGTCTCACGTCCACAGGCTGGCCTCGCCCCAGTGCACCACCGTCGGGCGTGCAATCGGGCCGGGACAGTCCCCCAGAAAGCTCAGGGGTATCAGCAATTTTTTCCCCCACTCCCAGACAGGTGCAGGCGCAGTTAGAACTGCGCCAACAGGGTGGGTTCCCCCGGGAGGCTCCGGAGCTCTAACCGGCCACGACCTCCATCTTGGCTGGCTAGCCACCACCCCCCCCCATATCTCACATACTAGGCTTCTCCTTTGCCTTGTAGCCCAACCTATCGTTCATCCCATTCTGTAATGCAAAGTAACCTTCAACATATCTCCACCTGCGTTTGCCTCTGTAATTATTTGGTTATTGGCAGGACCACTGGAATTGTAAGACTGTGCAGCGGAGGCGTTTTGCGCGTAATTATAGATTTGACACATTTGCCACAATCAATCTGCTACATAATCTGCAGGTTTGACCAAAATAAGTTGTTTCCACCTGAAATGGATCAAAAGTTACTAAAAACACAGACAGGTGTTGCCACGCAGTGGCAAACCCTTTGCGAAGGTTGACTGGTCAGATTTCTGTTGCTTTCTGCTAGTTTTGGGTGTTAAACTGGTACTAGGTGCAAGTAATACCCAGACAGTGTTAACAATTTTAAAACAAGAATTTGCACTGTAATAGGGCTTGCCTTAGTGAGCTATTGGCATTGAAAATAATAATGCAACGCCAAACAGCTCGAACTTTCAGTAATGCAAGACTTATTGCATTGCAAATGTTTGTTTGACAAATGCTGTCTTGCAACAAATACTCAAACTTACAATGTAGTAGATGGGCAAAGACTGTGTTTTGTTACTTGTGCAGATGTGGAACAATGGCTTAATTTACAAAATGGACTCCGGAAGCGGAAGCAGCAGCAGAGAGGAGCACCGGGGAGCTGCGGATCATCAGAGGAACGCCGGAGAGGCAGAACACGGAATGCTGAGGTGCGACGGATCGGGCCAGGCACTCAATCGGGAGAGATTTGGGGAGTGACCTGGCTCCTAAGCACAAACTCCCTAAGTGCCCAAAGCACCTGGGGCTCCTTAAGCAATACGGAGTCGGCCCGAGAGTTGAAAAACATCACCCACTGCGTCTACGCCTAAGGCGGATGCCCTGACTACTGTGAGTGCGAGGGCAGGAGCCGTACTCTGCTCTCGCTGAGGGTGTGCACCCAGGTGGAGAGCGGAGGCGGCCCGGCTAGGTCCGGGTGCATCCTGTGGTCCATCGGGTGTGCCCACAAGCGAGCCTCCAGAAAAGGTGCCGCTGGTGGGGGGAAATACTGGCCAAGAACAGGCAACACGACAAGGGCCAGGACCACGACCAGACCAGATTATTGGGCCGCCTGACGGCCATAGACCAGCCCAGGGAAAGAGCAGAGGAGCGGCACTGCCACCCGTGGTAGTTCTGTGTCTAACGCAACTGTTTTGAGGAAGGCCAGCTGGACCGACTGCTGGTGCCAATCTGCGCTATCCTCCATCAAGGCTCGTAAGCAGCTAAAGAAGTACGGTGTAGGTGCACAGCGGCGATGGCAGCGGGTACAGCTGCGGAGGCTACCTGTACAAAGCACATAGCTTGTCACTAGGTGTTAGCAGCAGCGCTCCTGCTCTTTGCCCCTGGGTGCCCTTGGGCTGCCCTCCCATATCCCGTTGGACCCCTGTCTTCTGATTTCACTGTGCCCTCTCCCCCTGCACCGGTAACCAGCTAGCCCTAAGCCCCAAGCCTCAGCCAGCGCCCTCAAGCGTTGGTGGAGAGGTGGCAGTGAAACGGGACGGCCTAGAGCCCTGGTGCATCGGGCCAATTAAAGCAAAAGTAGCATTTGTCCCACCAATAGGGAAAGCATTGTGCAGGCATCAGCATCACTGGCAGCAGTCCACGCAGGGGTCTCTTAAACCTCAGCACAAACTTTTTCGGGGAAGTGATCACCGCCTGCATCTTTCCAGTTTGAATGCATCCTTTGTTATTGTTTACACCACACCAGTCCAGGCCAGATTGGGACGGTGCACAGACATAATATTGAGTCCAAAATATCGATTGGACATAATATCGAGTTTTTAATATAGACTGGACAAAATATCGACAGGACAGAATATAGATAACAGAAATATCGTTTTTAAGGTAAGTGAAGTAATATCGATATAGATAGTTAAAATATCGAAGTATATAATATAGATAGTTAAAAATATCGATTTTTTTATAATATATAATGTTTGATAGTGTATTTTTATGTTATAATATGTGTGAAAGTGTGTATTTATGTTATAAATAATTTTATTTAATGAATTTTGTTTTTATTATTATTGCGTAATTTAATTCTGTAGCGGGTTGTGGGTTTATAGGGGAATAGGGTGGGAAGTAATTTAATTATAATTAAATAAATATGAAAATGTATTTATTGATAGTAATTTGTAATTAATTGTTAAATAATATATGTGTGTTAATTAATTTAATTGTAATTGGAAAATAATTATTATTAATTGATTAATTGGTAATTATGTAAATGTTACTAATTTAATTCTGTAGCGGGTTGTGGGTTTATAGGGGAATAGGGTGGGAAGTAATTTAATTATAATTATTAAATATGTAAATGTATTTCTTGATAGTAATTAGTAATTAATTGTTAATTAATTAATATGTGTTAATTAATTTAATTATAATTGTTAAATAATTTTTATTAATTGATTAATTGGTAATTATGTAAATTTTACTACTTTAATTTCTGTAGCGGGTTGTGGGTTTATAGGGGAATAGGGTGGGAAGTAATTTATTAATAATTAATCAAATAATGAAATTAATTAAAAAAAGAATTTGGGGAAATAATTGTAAATTAATTTTTAATTAATAAATAATTAATTGTTAATGTTTAATTAATTTGTATTAATAGGTGATTAATTTAAATAATTATTGTTAATTAGTAATTTTTAAATATTAATAATTATATTAGATAACATTTTTATTCATTTTTAATTAAATATTAATAGATATTCATTTTATGATTTTTGAATAATATATGAAATATTTACTTTCCCTAATGTTGTATTCTCTGGAGTGGGAATAGTAATTTTAACCCCTACGCTATCCAACGCTTTCTCTACTGTTGCATCCACTGGAGTGGGAATAGTAATTTTTACCCCTATGCTATCCAACGCTTTCCCTACTGTTGCACGCTTTGGAGTGGGAATAGTACTTGTAACCCCTACGCTATCCAACACTTTCCCTACTGTTGCACCCACTGGAGTGAGAATAGTAATTTTAACCCCTACGCTATCCAACACTTTCCCTACTGTTGCACTCTTTGGAGTGGGAATAGTAATTTTTACCCCTACGCTATCCAACGCTTTCCCTACTGTTGCACACCCACTGGAGTGGGAATAGTAATTTTAACCCCTACGCTATCCAACCCTTTCCCTACTGTTGCACCCACTGGAGTGGGAATAGTAATTTTAACCCCTACGGTATCCAACGTTTTCTCTACTGTTGCACCCACTGGAGTGGGAATAGTAATTTTAACCCCTACGCTATCCAACGCTTTCCCTACTGTTGCACTCTTTGGAGTGGGAATAGTAATTTTAACCCCTACTCTATCCAAAGCTTTCCCTACTGTTGCACTCACTGGAGAGGCAATAGTAATTTTTACCCCTACGCTATCCAACCCTTTCCCTACTGTTGCACTCACTGGAGTTGGAATAGTATTTTAACCCCTATGCTATCCAATGCTTTCCCTACTGTTGCACTCTTTGGAGTGGGAATAGTAATTTTTACCCCTACGCTATCCAATGCTTTTCCTACTGTTGCACCCACTGGAGTGGGCATAGTAATTTTAACCCCTACGCTATCAAACACTTTCCCTACTGTTGCACTCACTGGAGTGGGAATAGTAATTTTAACCCCTACGCTATCCAACGCATTCCCTACTGTTGCACCCACTGGAGTGGGAATAGTAATTTTAACCCCGACGCTATCCAACGCTTTCCCTACTGTTGCACTCTTTGGAGTGGGAATAGTAATTTTAACCCCTACGCTATCCAACGCTTTCCCTATTGTTGCACCCACTGGAGTAGGGATAGTAATTTTTACCCCTACGCTATCCAACCCTTTCCCTACTGTTGCACTCACTGGAGTGGGAATAGTAATTTTAACCCCTACGGTATCAAACGCTTTCCCTACTGTTGCACTCTTTGGAAGGGAATAGTAATTTTTACCCCTACGCTATCCAACGCTTTCCCTACCGTTGCACCCACTGGAGTGGGAATAGTAATTTTAACCCCTACGCTATCCAACGCTTACCCTATGCTTGCACTCTTTGGAGTGGGTATAGTAATTTTTACACTTTTGTTATTGTACGTTAATAATATTGGCTATTATTTAATTATATTTTGTTACAATATATATATGTTTTAAGAAATATGCATTAAAACACTTTTTTTTAACTTTCATTAATATTTAATTATCATAAATTAATTTAAGTATTTTTAAGTATATTTTAGTAATGAATTTTTAATATTAATTTAATTTAACATTGTTTTCAGTAAAGTCCATATTTTTTATAACTATATTTTTGTAAACGATATTTTTAACTCGATATTTTTTGTACTTACCTGTTTGTAGATAGAAACTCGATATTTTGTCAGTCTATATTTTGTCAACGATATTCTTGATGGTCGATATTCTGTCTCTCGATTATTATTTCAGTGATCCGATTGGGACAGAAGCCCGGTTTCGACTGCTAAATTTCTACCTTCCACAATTCGGCAAGATGGGACCTAAGAAGAAGGACCTTCGTCCAAGTACGACCCCTGAAGAAATGGTCAGCCGGCAATTGCCATCAAAAAGGATCACAAGGAGCACAATTCTATCAGAGAGTGCCAATGAAATCTCCCAAGTTGCCCCACAAAGGGGGTCGATTATGCACTTTAAAAAAAAATGGCATCCTCAGCACCACCCAGGACACCATTCAGTGCTGGCACAAGGAGAAATCCCAGGATGCACACTTTCCTGCCCTAACCCATGCATCTTACAGGAGATTAGCACTATAAGCGCAAGCAGAAAGCTCGCCGACTGCCAGCATACCCCCAAAGGAGAACTATTTTCAAATCTGGCGAGCTGTAGTAAGCCGGAAATCATTGATTCTGCTTGAATCACAGGATCGCTCATTGACCATACCACATCCTCATCCAAAGAAAAGGAGCCCGACCTTCGAATTGACAGGAAACATGAAACAGCATTGTCAAAAGAGGATTACGTCCCAGTGACATTGGCTCAAATTCACTGGACCAAAAGCCATGATCAAGATACCCAGAACGCTTTGAGCGCCAAGCCTTTTCCAAAAGCCACAAGCCCTGTGTCGTCTCTAGATGACCCGATTCCAGATTCTTCAGTGGTAGGGGACCTCACAGCTTGCTTCCTTCAAAAACTGGGCCAAAAGTTTGAAAGAATTCTGGAGTTAACCCCAAAATTTATGGGGTTATTAGAGCCTCCAAGGGACTTTAAAGCAGGCCATCTTACTTCAAATAGTGTAAATGAAGATCTACAGAAACCATCTATGAATGAGATAAACAGCTCCATAAACAGAGCATTACTGTGGCAATCATCAAAGATGGCCATCCAGATAGACCTCCTGCAATCAATAGCAGCCCGCCTAGTCAATTTAAGCACCAAGGTGGAAGATCTGGAAAACACGATTGTTCTGAACCTGGTTACCAACCCCGGTGAATGTTCCTGCTCAATCCTTAATGAAAAGTGGGCATTGCTTCCTGAGGTCCTAGCGGACATAGTAGTTATAGTTAGAGGAAGTAGGGACATGTTGACTCCCAGCACCACAGACGGCCGGGCAACTTCAAACAATTACCATTCGGCTAGGAGCAAGAAAGGAGGAGTACCCCTAGGCCCGACTTCAACAACCAGAGTCGATTACAATTGGGCACAAAGGCTGGAGAGCCCAGCACATGGGCCCAATGCATCTCAGGGTACACACAGGGCCAACAGCAGGGAAAGCGACGTTCCAACAACTGATACTCAAGAACCTAGTCCAAACACAATGAACAGGCCTTATCCTCCCCTCTCAAGGAGAGCAAAAAAAAGCTGAGGAAAAAACTGAAAAAAACAATAACAAAAGGGAGACAATCGCAGCTTTAGTAGACAGCTCGCTTACCCCCAAAAAGTGATGTTAAAAATTAGACAGTTCTATCCAATTTTGTTAGTCAAAAACAGGGGCAAAATGGATGCCTCATCTGCCCCGACCCATGGAGACCACCAAGAGCAGGCAAAGTCCCCAAACCATACCATTGCGAAGGGCCCAAAGACTCTCGCCAGACCAAGTCCTACTTCAGGGCATAAATTAGCAGTTGCAACATGCACCGCACCGGGGGATATAACCCCTCAGGCAATGACAGCTATCACATCACTGCAGCTGGATGGTTCAATACAATTTCAGCCAACTATCAAAAGCATAAAGGAGCAGGGAGTTCACAAGGATGGAAAATCAGGACCCAAGAAGGAAATACCTCGAGTTATCAAGCAAGTTCAAGCCCCGCGTCAAGCTTGGTAGCTCATGCACTAGGAATGGGAGATGTGGTTCCAACGACAGACTCCCCACAAAGGTCCATGAGGTGGGGCTCTCCTGAGATATGATAACACAGGACAGCATGTCATCCTGAATCAGAGTAATGCTCTCCGTCTTTTTAAACATCTGGCCACCTTGGACCAAATATAAACAGGAGACTTGGAATCAGTCAGATTTTTGAGCATTCAGGGGGATACCCATGGCGTCTCCACAGTGGTGGGTCTGAAGCAAAAGGACCTTCATCAAGCAGTATTAAACGGATCACCAGAGGAATGCCGGAGGAGTGGAACACGGAATGCTGAGGTGCGCCGGATCGGGCCAGGCACTCGATCGGGAGAGATTTGGGGAGTGGTTTGGCTCCTAAGCACAAACTCCCTAAGCGCCCAAAGCACCTGCTGCTCCTTAAGCAATACGGAGCCGGCCCAAGAGTTGAAAAATATCACCCACTGTGTCTACGCCTATGGCGGCTGTCCTGACTACTGTGAGTGCGAGAGCCATACTCTGCTCTCGCTGAGTGTGTACACCCAGGTGAACAGTGGAGGGGGCCCGGCTAGGTCCGGGTGCAGCCTGTGGTCCAGCTGGTGTGCCCACAAGCGAGCCTCGCGAAAAGGTGCCGCTCGTGGGAGAAAATACTGGCCAAGAACAGGCAACACGACAAGGGCCAGGACCACGACCAGCCCAGATTATTGGGCCCCCCATTACGGCCATAGACCAGCCCAGGAAAAGAGCAGAGAAGGGGCACTGCCACCCGTAGTCGTTCTGTGTCTAACACAACTGTTTTGAGGAAGGCCAGGTGGACCGACTGCTGGTGCAATTCTGTGCTATCCTCCAACAATGCTCGTAAGCAGCTACAGAGGTACGGTGTAGGTGCACAGCAGCGATGGCAGTGGCTACAGCTGCAGAGGCTACCTGTACAAAGCAGGTAGCTTGCCAGTATGTGTGAGCAGGCAGCGTTCCTGCCCTTTGCCCCTGGCTGCCCTTAGGCTACCCTCCCATATCCAGTAGGACCCCTGCCTTCTGATTTCGCTGTGCCCTCTCCCCCCTGCCTCCTGTAGCCAGCTAGCTCTATGCCCCAAGCCTTCCCCAGCTCCCTCAAGCGTTGGTGGGGGATGGCAGTGAAACGGGACGGCCAATAGCCCTGGCCTAAGCATCGGGCCAATTAAAGGAAAAGTAGCATTTGTCCCACCAATTGGGAAAGCATTGTGCAGGCATCAGCATCACTGGCAGCAGTCCAAGCAGGGGTCTCTTAAGCCTCAGCACAAACTTTTTCGGGGAAGTGATCACCCCCTGCATCTTTCCAGTTTTAACGCATCCTTTGTTATAGTTTACACCACACCAGTCCAGGCCAGATCAGGACAGACGGCCGGTTTAGACTGCTAAATTTCTACCTTCTACAATTCGCCAAGATGAGGCCTAAGAAGAAGGACCGTCGTCCAAGTACGACCCCTGAAGAAATGGTCAGCCGTCAATCGCCATCAAAAAGGAGCACAAGGAGCACAATTCTATCAGAGAGCCCCAATGAAATCTACCAAGCTGCCCCACAAAGGGGGTCGATTATGCACTTTAAAAAATAAGATGGCATCCTCAGCACCACCTGGGGCACCATTCAGGGCTGGCAAAAGAACAAATCCCAGGATGCACCACTTTCCTGCCCTAACCCATGCATCTTACAGGAGATGGCACTATAAGCGCAAGCAGAAAGCTCACCGACTGCCAGCATACCCCCAAAAAAAGACTATTTTCAAGTCTGGCAAGCTATAGTAAGCCAGAAATGGTTGGTTCTGCTTCAATCACAGGATCGCTCTTTGACCATACCACATCCTCATCCAAAGAAAAGCTGCCCGACCTTCGAATTGACAGCAAACATGAAACAGCATTGTCAAAAGAGGATTACGTTCCAGTGACATTGGCTCAAATTCACTGGACCAAAAGCCATGATCAAGATATCCAGAGCGCTGTGAGCGTGAAGCCTTTTCCAACAGCCACAAGAGCTGTGTCATCTCCAGATGACCCGATTCCAAATTCTCCAGTGGTAGGGAACCTCACAGCCTCCTTCCTTCAAAAACTGGGCCAAAAGATTGAAATAATTCTGGAGTTAACCCCAAAATTGATGGGGTTATTAGAGCCTCTAAGGGACTTTAAAGCAGACCATCTTACTTCAAATGACAGTGTAAATGAAGATCTACAGAAACCATCTATGAACAGCTCCATAAACAGAGCATTACTGTGGCAATCATCAAAGATGGCCGTCCAAAAAGACCTCCTGCAATCAATAGCAGCCCGCCTAGTCAATTTAAGCACCAGGGTGGAAGATCTGGAAAACACGATTGTTCTGAACCTGGTTACCAACCCCGGTGAATGTTCCTGCTCAATCCTTAATGAAAAGTGGGCATCTCTTCCTGAGGTCCTAGAGGACATAGTAGAGATAGTTAGAGCAAGTAGGGACATGTTGACTCCAGGGCCGGACTGGGAACGAGAACCGGCCCTGGCAAAGTGCTCGGCCGGCCCCCCTCCCCCCTTCCGGGAGGAGAGGGGAGGGGGGAGAGGTGCGCCCGCGCTCTATGACAGGGCCGGTTTTCGGCCGTTTTTGTAACAGGGCCGTTTTTGCAGCATAACGGCCCTGTAACAAAAACGGCCCCAGGGGCCCAAAACCGGCCCCCAACCATGCAGCCCACCGGGGAATTGCCCGGTGCCCTCAACGGCCAGTCCGGGCCTGGTTGACTCCCAGCACCCCAGACGGCCGGGCAAATTCAAACAATTACCATCCGGCTGGGAGCAAGAAAGGAGGAGTACCGCTAGGCCAGAGGTCAACAACCAGAGTCGATTACAATTGGGCACAAAGGCTGGAGAGCCCAGCACATGGGCCCAATGCATCTCAAGGTACACACAGGGCCAACAGCAGGGAAAGCGATGTTCCAACAACTGATACTCAAGAACCTACTCCAAACACAATGGACAGGCCTTAACCTCCCCTATCAAGGAGAGCAAAAAAAAGCTGAGGAAAAAACTGAAAAAAACAATGACAAATGGGAGACAATCGCAGCTTTGGAAGAAAGCTCGCTTACCCCCAAAAAGTGATGTTAAAAATAGACAGTTTTATCCAATTTTGTCAGTCAAAAACAGGAGCAAAATGGATGCCTTATCTGCCCCGACCCATGGAGACCACCAAGAGCAGGCAAACTCACCAAGCCATACCATTGTGAAGGGCCCAAAGACTCTCGCCAGACCAAGTCCTACTTCAGGGCATAAATTAGCAGTTGCAACATGCACCGCACCGGGGGATATAACCCTTCAGACAATGACAGCTATCACATCATCACAGCCTGAAGGTTCAATACATTTTCAGCCAACTATCAAAAAGTAGACAGGAGCAGGGAGTTCACAAGGAAGGAAAATCAGGACCCAAGAAGGAAATACCTCGAGTTATCAAGCAAGTTCAAGCCCTGCGTCAAGCTTGGCAGCTCATACACTAGGAATAGGAGATGTGGTTCCAACGACAGACTCCCCCACAATGGTCCATGAGGTGGGGCTCTCCCGAGACATTATATCACGGGACAGCATGACATCCTGAATCGGAGTAATATTTTCCCTCTTTTTAAACATCTGGCCACCTTGGACCAAATATAAACAGGAGACTTGGAATGGGTCAGATTTTTGAGAATTCAGGGGCCTACCCATGGCACCTCCACAGTGGTGGGTCTGAAGCAAAAGGACCTTCATCAAGCAGTATTAAACGGATTATCAGAGAAACCCCGGAGTAGCGGAACATGGAATGCTGATGTGCTCCGGATCGGGCCAGGCACTTAATCAGGAGAGATTTGAGGAGTGACTTTGCTCCTAAGCACAAACTCCCTAAGTGCCCAAAGCACATGCCGTTCCTTAAGCAATACGGAGCCGGCCCGAGAGTTGAAAAACATCACCCACTGCGTCTACGGCGGCTGCCCTGACTACTGTGAGTGCGAATGCAGGAGCCGTACTCTGCTCTCGCTGAGTGTGTGCACCCATAGCGTCTCCACAGTGGTGGGTCTGAAGCAAAAGGACCGTCATCTAGCAGTATTAAACGAATCAGCACAACTCGCTGAGTGGGGCATAGATGTCCAACTTCTGCCACATGCAAAATATCCACATGTCCTACCAGTAAATAGCAGGGTAAGGGCCCCTGGTCTGTCTTGCATGGGGAGAAACATTCAAGGGGCCCATAGTAGTAGTCGGACGGGTGCCAAGGCCCCCACAGGCATCAGGATCTCATGTCGAAATAATCATCGGGCCATTTATGCAAGCCCTCTTGCCCCGGACCAAATAGGAACACCAAGAAGATGGCAGGACTATTCCTAACAGTCGAGGCACCAGGCCTGGTAAGGCGGAAGCTAGGGGAGCTAATCTGCCCCAGTAGCAACTAACCATAATCTCATGGAATATTGCAGAGATCAGTAAAATCGCAAAAAAAAAATGCGAAGCAGTTTTTAGAAATGGGAGATATATTATGATTCCAAGAGACATAGGCCTTGAACAGCTCTCCATTTGCAGGGTATTACGAACACCATGTACCAGCAACAAAAAAGAACCTCTTTGGCCGACCGTTCGGCGGACTATCAATTCTCATAAAACATGCCAGCAGCCTTGTGGCTACAGATATTAAATCTATACAAGTGTTACAGATGAGAGGCATGAACCTAAAGTCTCATCCGCTTCGCCTCCTGCTAATAAACCTTTACATTAATCCAGCACAGACCTCAATGAAAGACTTTATGGATACGCAGACACGCAAACTAGACGATCTCCTAAATAAACACAAATCCTACCAGGTAATCTTAGCGGGGGACTTCAATCTGAGAGATCTCGACAAAGCAAACTCCCCTCCCCGGGGGAAGGGCAGAACTTCTCTACAATCTCCTCAAAAATCATAAGCTATGTTCAACTCGTACGGTAAAAGAAGCACGTGTTACATCCTGGCATCCGCAACTAACCTTCTGAATATATCGAGAATTGGCTATATTATAGTCAGTGAAGCAATTGCAGCCAGATTGAAAGATTTTGAAGTCGAGGGCAGGGTTGAAAGGGATCATAGGCCATTGAGAGCCGGGATCCAGTTGGAAGTACCACCAGCCAATATCGATCAAGCAATTGGAGAGTCGAGAGGGGAAGAAAAGCATAAAGCCCTGCAGAGGATAAAATGGTCAGAAAATATAGGCACGAAGATGCAAGCTTGGTTGGATCTGAAGCAGGAAGGTATTCCACTAACGCAACTATCACCTGTAAAGGATTGGGGAATACTGTAGAGGACCTTCAATTGAAGCTGGAAAACTCTCAGCACCAATACCCGAGTATCAAAGCACCATTAATAGTAGGAAGCAAACGCCTAACGAAGGACATACTTGAAGGCAAAAGGGCCCTCCGTAAGGCCTTAGAAGCAAAGAAAAGAGGAAGCAGATCCACAGAGAAACCGCCGGTCACATCATTGAGGTCAGCCTTAAGAAAGAAATTGTGGGAACACAAAAAGGAACATACAAATGAATGACTTACAATTTTCTCTCTGCCTAAGAAAAAGAACCCTTCTGGACTGTGGATGCACATCAATCAGCTGTGCAGTCGAGGGGCATCAAGAGAAAACGGAGTGGCGGAGCATGGCTGGTTAAATCACATGAAGCAAATATATTTGCATGCTCCTTCAAATAAAGGTTGCTCAGATGAAATTACCTGAGAAGAGGGGCAGAGTCTGCCAAATAACATAAAGTCTCAAGAAGTGAATGTCACTGCTGATACCAGCCTTATTGATCAGAGCGCCTGGGTAGAGGAGCATTACAGGTCGCCAGGTGTGATAAACTCCGATATGGTCATCAAGACCCTCAAGAATATGAGGAACGATGGAGCTCCAGGGTCTCATGAGATACCCGCACTTGTTTTTAACATGGCCCCAGATTTCTGGGCAGCAATTTTAAACACCTTTATAATCACATGCTCTTGAGAGCCAAGACACCAGGGGGCATATTAACAAGGAACAGAGAAAATTAACGCTAAGGGAGCTTAGCAATAATTTTCTTAACCCCCGCTATCGCTGGATAATATCGCATGGTTATCGCGTTATTAACAACGCCAACCGCCTAGGCCTGTGGTTCCCAAACTGTGCGCCGCGGCGCCCCGGTGCGCCGTAATGAGGTGCCAGGGGCGCCGCGCACACTAGGGTGACCAACCGGCCGTAAATTCCACGGGCCTTTTATCTGTAAATTTGACCATCACAGGGAGCAGCGCTGCTCCCTGTGAGAGGCCTCACCTCTGCTGCTAGAGGCGCCTCGCACTCCTCCAGGAGCACGAGAGCAGCCCCTCCCGCCCATTGTCATTCAGTATGCCGCTGATTGCCACTTACTGAATGACAATGGGGCAGTCTGGGGGTGTGACACCATGTGGCGGCCTCCTCCTACCTCAGAGTACAGAAGGGCATTCTGTACGATAAAAAGTAAACGTCAACGTAAAATAAGTTTAAAAGAACAGGTTATCGTTCTCTCACTGTCCTGTCATTTTAGAACTGAAGTATTTTCAATATTGTATTCTACAAAGCCATGGTTGCTCCTTTTTTTTTTAAGGAACTAGCAACCATTGACAAAGCCAATAGTCCTGGCTTGTTGGGCGTAATGATACTTGCTGTATTATATATCTGGATGCAATGACAGAGACAACATAATACCAGTGAGGCAGAACACTATGCTAAATTCATATTTTTAGCCTAGGTATTTTAAGCTGCGCTCTTAATTACGTCAAACACCCCCTTTGAAGAGACCCCCCAGTTTTTTTACACCGCTTAAAGCCCTGGAAACAACACCATGTTACAGTAACCTCACATCCTGGCACTGTGCATCATGCATGACTTCTACGTTTTCAGTCTGCCTATGTGCAGGGGCATAGTGAACTCTCCACCAGCCCACCCCTTGCTGTAGTTAATTCTTGATGGGACTCTTCTGCCTGCCACTCTGCAAACAAAGGCTCAGCTCATAATGTGAAAAGGTGGGTGAGTAAATAAGTGAAGGAATGTCTGAATGGCTGGATGGATTACTGAAAGGATGAATGCATGAATGACAAGGGGAATGGATAGATAATGAAAGAAAGTATGGACGGATGAGTGAATGAATGAAAGTATGGATGAGAGAAAAGGTACATAGATGGATGTATGGGTGGAAGGGTAGATGTATGGGTGGAAGGGTAGATGGATGGGTAAAAGTGTGAATGGGTGTGTGAAAGGATGGATGGATGAGTGAAAGGGCAGCTGATGGGCGAGTGAATTGGTGGATGGGTGTGTGAAAGGATGGATGGGTGGATGAATGAAAGGGTAGATGATGGGCAAGTGAATGGGTGGATGGATGAATTGATAAGTGAAATAGTGAATGGATGGATGAGTGAAAGGGTGGATGTAAGGATTGATGAGTTAGTGAAAGGGGGTAGATGGACAAAAGGATGGATAGATAAGTGAAGTGAAAGGGTGGATGGATGAGAGAACGGATGGCTGGATGAGTGAACGGATGGTTGGATGAGTGAAAGAATGGATGAGTAATAGGATCAATGGATGGATTCATGAATGGATGAGTAAATGGGTGGGTAGATGGATGGATAAGTGAAAGGGGGATGGAGAGAGAAAGGGAGGATGAATGACTGAAAGGGTGAATGGGTGGAAGGATAAATGACTGGGTGAATGGATGAGTAAGTGAATGGGTGGATGGATGAGTAAGTGAATGGATGGCTGGGTGGAAGAGTGGATGCATGGATGATTGTACAGATGGATGGGGTGAAAGGGTAGGTAGATGAATAATGGATGGATGAGTGAAAGGGTGGATGGAGGGATGCATGAGTGAAATGGTGGACGGAAGGATATATGGTGGATAGGTGTGCAAATGGTTGAATATGTTTGGATATAGATGGGCACACAGATGGAAGGACAGACCTTTTAGTGTAAAAATAAGGCTGGGGATACTGATTACGACAGACCAAACTCAATGTTCCATTTTCTCAGAGCGGGTCTCAGTACCAAAAGGTACTGAAAGCAGCAGCTGGCATAAATAAGGGTTTGGGACCAGGTACTCTGTTGGGGAAAAAAACGATGAATTGGGATACAGCCAGTGAATGAGATTAATAATTCAAGCATTCCAACCAATATAATACCTTCATTGCGTCCCAAATACTTTAAGGAAGATAACAGGAGGTACACACCACCCGCCCACCCACCCACCGGTAAAAAAAATGGTGGGGAGCCACGGCCAACAGCCGATTAGGTCAGGGGAGCCACAGGTCAAAAAAGTTTGGGAACCACTGGCCTAGGCGATAAAAAATCCAGCGATAGCAGCATTTTGGGAGTTTTTCGGTGGTAATGCAGAGATAAAACTACAAGGATAGGGATATCCTTGTTGATAGCCCATGGTGGACTTAGCCATGTAATCCACCTCCCATTGGATTACATGGCTAAGTCTGAAAATTAGCAGACTTAAAAAAGCAGCGTTAACCGTGGTTAGCGCTGAAGCTTGATAATAGGAGATAATAGAAGATAATAAAAGAAATGTCGCTTAGCGACATTTCTCCTATTATTTTGCTCTAGAACGCCCACTTTGCATCTCATTAGAGATGCAAAGAGAAGCGTAGTGAAAAAGGGTGCTAACATGCGATTTTGTATGTTAGCACCCTGTTGTTGATAGGGTGATATTTTTATCTCCACTTCTTTGGCTTTTAAAGCCAAAAAAGCGGAGATAAAGCCCTTGTTAATATGCCCCCAGATTCCTAGAGCGGCTCTATACTGGTCCCCATCTTTAAAAAAGGCAACTGTTTGAAGCCATCAAACTACAGGCTTATCTCCCTTCTCGATCTTAAAGCCAAGGCCTATGCTTACCTCTTTTTGGAGGATTTGGAGTCTTGGGCACAAGAAAAAGGCATTATTCCCTTTTATCAGTCAGCTTTTAGGTCACAGTCGTCGACCCTGGACAACATCCTTGCGTTAGTTCATTTATCAACCCAGGCAGAAAAGAAGAAAAGTCCCCCATAGCTTTGTTGTTTTATCAACTACAGCACAGCTTTTGATAAAGTTGACCATAGAAGGCTATGGTGGAAATTAGACAATTAAGGAATCCCATCAAAACTCCTGAATGCAATCAGATCCTTAACTGAAGATACCTTGGTGCGGGTCAAAACAAGCTCCTGTACAGTGACCCCTAAAATGGCTACGAACAACAGGCTTAAACAGGGCTGTGTGTTCGCGCAGATCCTTTTCAATTTCTACGCCTTGGACTTGGGGCTGCTCTGAAAGGCGCCAATCTAGTAGCGCCTAGGTTGGGAAGTGTTAGGCTGCCGGTGCTACAGTATGCTGATGATACAGCAATAATGGACCATACTTATGTGGGTCTACAGACAGCCCTAAATCCACTGAACCGCTTCAACAGGGATAACTTCCAGAAAGTCAACCAGGGGAATACCAAGGTAATCATCTTTGGGAGATACCATCCTAAAAGGAAAGCACAATGGCTACTGGGTGATCTCAAATTGGTACAGTGGCTATATACAATGATCTGGGAGTTTGGCTTTCAGAACGGGCCAAGGAAAGCATCCATCTGCAAACATCTGCCCGCCAATGCCAACAATGTTATGCATTTCTAAAACAACTGAGGCAACATCTGATAAGCCCCTCGGCTGGACCAATTCTGACTGTTCTAAAAGCAAAACTGCTTCCAGCTATCAGCTATGGCCACTTGGCCTTCCCCGGGTCGTTGGATGTCGTTTTAAACTCAGCCCAAGCCAAAGCATGGAAATCAGTGCTCCTTATCCCGAGTTCAGCTAGGAAATCAAGGCTGATAATGACACCGGCGCTCTCTTTCCTACTCAGCAGGACTAGGACTCACTGAATTGACGCCGCTTGTAATGCTAGCAGGCTCTCTCTCTGACCCCCAGGCTCTTCAGGAGACAGCACAGGCAGTCTAATGCTGCTGTAGTCGTAGAGAAATAATTGATATAAATTATGCCAGTTACAAAATCTAGCCTGTGAAATCTGCAGTTTATTTTGCCAGGTCTCAGCAGAGATGTAATTCTCAGCACATCAGTTATCTTAAGGGCTACTGGAACTATGCAGTAATTATTGATTGCCAACAGAAACATGCACTGGAATCTGTTTTTCAAAACTCCTTATGCCTTGGCGATTCACTTGCAGTAAACGGCTTCAATGTTCCCCCACTTGAAAAGAACGACAGAGATGGTCATTTTGCTTTCGTTGTTTTTAATAAACACAGAAGTTCGACTCGATTATTTTAAATGATAAAATAATGTGACCAAGTAGTGGAGTAGAGTAATTACTATGATAACTCACTTGCTTTGTTGTGAAAGGAAGCGCTCACTAAAAGAAAGCATGGTGGCTGTGAGCCGGGTTGAGTTCCTGTGCAGACGTGGGCACGTATGCAAATTAAACAAAATAAATACTCGCGAAGCAGGCCCGCAGCCACGGATGCTGCACTAATAAAGCCCAAAAACCACAAAATCTTAATGGAAATATGAGCTGAGCCAGCGACGAACCATTAATAAAGAAAAAAATAGTTATCCCAAACATGAGATAAGACAGAATCATGAGTACACTGTACTCTACCGGTGCTCCTCAGCCTTGAAGGAAGTGAGGTATCGGCTGCAAGAACGAGACGGAAGGCTGCAAAGAAGAGTTGGAATGCATCAACGGTAAGCAGAAGGTGGGAATAGATTGGTTACATTGATGACAGCTGGTCTTGCAGACAGTGCATGCACGCTGACAGGCTCGACCTAGTGACAATATGGCAAATCATATGATAGCGTGCTTAGCTGCTTACTGCACCAGGCTGTACATCTGAGAATTTGTCTATAATTATGGGCTTGAGCTGGCATGGTTGGATGGAGAGAGGAGTGGAGGGATCTTTTGAGTGGTCAATTTCAACATCAGCCCATATTGGAGTTTTTTTGTTAGATGTAATGATGACATTCTTTAGGGGGTCTGAAGGCTATAGTGCCTAGCCCTATTTCAAGCAGTCTGGGGAAACTAGGGCCAACGGTCAAGAGGAATTAATAATTAAGCTATGCAAGTCTGTGAGAAAGCTCTTTCACAAGAAGTTTTATAGGGATTTAAGTCTGGAAGGTCCGTGAGGACACGTGTAGATGAGGACAAAGCATGACGCAGCTGCAAATATTTATAAAATTGACCACGGTACATTAAAAATTCAGACTGGAGCTCTTGAAAGGATTTGAGTATAAGGCCCCACATGACGTCACCTCAGGTGGAGATGCCTATATGATTCCACTCTCGAAAGCTCCTCAGCTCTGTCACCTGCGGAAGGAGAGTACTTTGCCATAGAGGTGTCTCCTGTGTCAGGTGACACCACCTACCCATCCTGCAAAGGAATTGCCTTCACACCTGCACCACCCATTTAGTTGCGGGGGAAAGGCACTATATTAGATTCACTATACAGTATATAAGTCCAGTATAGACGCCTCTCCCATCCCCCACCGCTTCATGGCATAGACCGGTTCGTCAAACAAACTGTACCACCAGTAATTAAGTACCTGAAGGTGAGAAGCAGCATAGTATGATTTAATATTGGCAGCGGCAATGCCTCCACAGTAAGTAGAATGGAAGCAGGTTCGAAGGGCCATGCAGGAAGCGCCTCCGCCCTGTAAGAACTGACCCAGTAATGCATTTATCTGTATGAACCATGCCCGAAGAACATTATATGGGTAATTCTGCAGTTGGTACAAGAGACGAGGCAACAAGATAATTGGAAACATATAATATATGCCATATATGATAGAGATAGTGGGGACCAGGACTTGACTTTGGTCTTCACTCGCCCAAGCAATGGGGCCAGATTACGATCCCATGAGACAGACGGGACATGCAATAAGAACATCCCAAGATATTGTCACCTATCAACCACCAGGGACAACCCCTCCACCAAATCCTTGCCCCCAATGACTCTCCCAACGGCAATAGCACAGACTTGGCAACATTCATGTACAGCCCAGAGGTCTCGCCAAATACCTGCATAATGCTCGGGATACGTGGTCCCGAAACTGAAGGGTCTGTCAGGAAGAAAAAGACATCATCAGCATACAGTGTGCTATTCTGTTTGATACTCCTAAATACCATTCGAAGCCCCCACCTGGGTGTCCACCCTTACTCAGGCAGCGAATGGCACCATGGCCAGAGCGAACAATGAAGGAAATAATGTGCAGGCTTGTCTGGTGCCACGCCAAATGAGGAGCTGGGCAGAGACCGCACAAGCCATGTGAACTGAGGCAGTCAAATCAGTGTATAATAACCAGACCTATGACAGGAATCTGGGCCCTAAGTGAAGGAACCAGAAGTGTGCAAGCACATATTTCCAGCTCACTGAAATTGAAAGCTTTGTCAATGTCCGCCAATAATAGCACCGTATGTTGACCCAGATGATCTGCTAAGGCCATGGCATTATGGGCGCGTCGTATGTTATGGCGAGTGGCATGGTGGGTTTAAAACGGGCCTGGTCGGGATGAACCAGATGTGGTATGTAAGGCATCAGTCTGTTAGCCAGGGTCTTTGCAAGGAGTTTGACCTCGACGTTTAGGAGAGTTATCCGATAATAGGAAAAATGGACCTCTGGTTGATGCCCCGACGTCGGAAACAGGACAATCTAAGCGTGCCTCCAGCCTGGGGGCATATACATCTCTTTAAGCGTAACCTGAATCCCCCCAATAAATGCTCTCCTACTTGCAGCATATGGACTCATAGAAAGTCACTAGGGAACCCATTGGGGTGAGGGGTTGTCCCGGGACGCAGCTCTGCAGGGCCACAGTTAGTTCCTCCACCTTAAATGGAACGTTAAGCTGTGCCCCTGGCAGATGCAGATAAGGACTTAAGCGGCAGGGCAGCTAAGAAGTCATCAATTTGAGCTGGCGTTACGACCTCTCTTTCAGCATAAAAGGCCACATAATACCCCTTCTAGCAACCTTGTCAGAGCCAGACAAGACACCATCCTGTCCATTGCAAAAAGAACAATTGATGGACAGAATGCAGAACAATGTCATACATTCACCCCAGGACAGAGACCTTGCGCCCAATGGGAACAGTCCAGACTGAACTACCAGGCCAGGTCCTATCTGGACTGGAAACAAGCATCTGCCAGGATATCTAGACTCCTGTTGCAGTTACACTGTTCGCCCTAACTGGGATGGGCATGCCCAGACGTGGGTCCCTTGCTCACTGTGCCACTGGATTTAAGCTAGCCTGGTTGGTGAAGAGTGACACACCCGGAAACTGGTCCCAGGATGCTTGTTTCCGGTCCAGGGAGGACCTGGTTTGGCAGTTTGGTCTGGACTGTTCCCATGAGGCACAGGGTCAAGACTGATTTGCATATGGCTGGGTCCAAACTAGGGTGGCAATGAGGGCAAAAGAACAATGGATTTAACCCAGATCTCTTGACTGGGGGGAATGTTATGTTTGAATCATTCAGCATTCCTTCCATCATTTGTTGTAGTTACACTTTTTGCCCTTAGTGGGATTGACATGCCCAGACGTTGGCCCCTTGCTCACTGTGCCACTGAATTCAAGCTAGCCTGGCTGATAAAGGGTGACATACCCCAAAACTGGTCCCAGGTTACTTGTTTCCGTCCAGGTAGGACCTTGTTTCGCAGTTCAGTCGGGATTGTTCCCATGAGGCACAGGGTCAAGACTGATTTGCAAATGGCTGGGTCCAAACTGGGGTCGGGTAGTGGGCAAAAGAACAATGGATTTAACTCAGATCTCTTGACTGGGGGAGAATGTTTGAATCATTCAGCATTTCGTCCATCATTTGTTGCAACCATCCTGTCCATACCAAGTAGTTGGGACCGGGGCTATCGCAAGGGACTCCTAGCAGAGCCTGTTCAGCATTCCACTAGATTGGTCCCCCATTGGACGATACGACTCAGGGAAGACCGCCATGCACACTTGGCTTCCTCTAAAACCACCAGCTGATAATTTTGTTGGGCCACGCCTGTCTTTTTTGCCGCTCCACCATACTTGCCACAGCCAAACTCATCGAGAGCTAACATCTGCACCTCCAGCTGATACAACTCCTGAGATCTACACTTGCGTTAAGCAGTGTAAAAACTGATATCTACGACTCTAAGGGTTGGTTCAATCACTTCCCACAGAACGATTTTGGATGAGACATTGCAGACACATGTGGAGGTATGCTCAAGCTACCATCAGAGTCAGTGGCGTGCACCGGAGCCGTGGTGGGCCAGGAATCAGACCCCCAGGCTGCGGAGATCTATCAGCGTTCGTCTTGATTCTTTGATCGCCATGATGAGCGGGATCTGTTCCGGCATTTCTCTTTATGTTTTGCCAGCTGCAAACAGTGATCGTTTGCAGACGAATGAGAGTCCAGGCACAGTGGAGTATGAGGCCTTTTGGAAACAGTCCCAATCATCTACGCAAAGATTTCCTAAAGGGTATTAAAGAACAGGATTTTAGAGTTAAAAAACAAATTGCATGTGGACAGGGAAAAGAAGCATATATGAGATTTTAAGATCACAGTACCCTCAATGTTAGAGACTCTAGTTTCGGCTTCAGTGATCTGCTCCACACCTTTCCATAGGTCCTGGCACAGCAAGCGCACAGAGCCAAGCACACCAATCCTAGTGACTAACATGTCTCTGGATTGGGTAATAGCGGCTATAAGCGCATAATTGTCAGGCACAGCTGCCAGGGCCCTCCCTGAGTCATCTGCAAAAGCCCTGGCCCCAGTAAATGTATCCTTTGTGCTTGTTTAGCAATAGAGCTTGGAAGCTTGTACTTTGTCATTGTAGACAGTGCTTTAAATGGGCTGGTACTCACCGGTACTGATTGCCGGCACTTTTTATTTTTAACCTCGACAGTACCTGACACTTTTTCATCGCCACGGAGCGTACCGGTACTCATGACAGGTAGGCTCAGTGGTACTTGTGCTGCTGAGGATGAGGCTGTCTGAACGCCACTCTCAGCCAAAGCACCTCCGTAGCCCTGTGCCGAGCTTATTACATTTTGTTAGTGTAGCAAGCTCAGTATCACGCTGTGAGTGACAGGGTCCAATCAGACCCTGCAATTTAGATCACAGGTGTGAAATTTCGCAGCCACTCAAGGTCCAGACAACTGGCTGAGAGTCTGCAAGGAGAAAGCTGTGGGAGGTAGGAATTGCCAACAACGTTTCTAATTCTGTTTAATTCTGTGGTGAGCCTTTTGTGTCAGTGAATGTCTGCTTTTGTGTGAGAGAGCGTAAGCGACAGAGAGCGCATCGGGACATTATGTGAAAGTATTTTACTCGAAAATGAGAGGAATGTTTTGTGTGTGCATGTCTGCTTGTTCTTGGGCCTGTGTGTGAGTGCGTACTAGTGGGCAAGAGAATGTATGAATGCTGTACGTAATAAAACAAATAAGAACTGAACCTGCAAATATAAAAAAAACACAGAAACTAAAGCATAACTCATTGTTTGGCCTTGATGTAATTTTTTGTTAGGAAATAACCACTTTATGTTCATACATTTATCATGTTTTTGGGTGTGCACTGAAACTGCTGTAACTAACACATTCCTTTAAATGCAATGTGCTGCTTATACAGTTGAAAGGGGAATACAAAGAGACAGGTTATCAATAGTCTACATATGCCATGCCCACATGTGCAAAGGTAATTTGCACATGCAGGAAATTTGAGACAGTTGATAAGTGTAATTTAAGGGCAAAATGATTACTTGACAGATGGTAGTAGTGTCTTTATATAATTATTCCCCCCCCTCAACTCCGCCCCTTGCCCCACCCCTAGCTCAATTTGATGAGTACCTGCACTTATTTTTCCCCATTTAAAGCACTGATTGTAGGTCTACTTTAAACATGCAAGCCGTGAGCACCCAAAATCCTATGCTGATAGAACCACAGACCTGCCAGCCCCCCACCACACAGCTCCAAGGGGGGCAATACAAGTCAGGGCGCGTGATGGGCTATACTGTCTCATAAGTCAATGGCGGGTCATCAATCCAATAACAACACGTTTCGGGCAGCCAGAATATGAGATGCAGTCTTATTAGAGCAGCCCCATCCACCCATAAAATATATCGAGACCTGGCCCAGCCGCCTCCGCAATAAGGAGCCCTCCCGCACCACTAGTTCCTAATGACGAACCCCACCAGCAAGTGTGTGGATCCTCTCGACATTTGGGGCCAGGCCCCACCACTGTGTAGATGGATATACAATGTCCCTCTCTCAGTGCACTCCGCAGCACTGAGAGAGGGAACGGACCTCTCGGGCCCTGCAGGCTAAGGGCTGTCGGAGAGACAAACTGTAGTGTAGCGGTCTAGTGCTTGGCGGGCGCGTGATGACGCAACATGCAAGGATGGGACCGCGGGAAGTTGTGCGCATGCGCGAAGAGTGTAATGCGCATGTGCGGAGCGGATCGGAGCGCGATCCAGTAAGACGCCCGGCGCTCTTTCTGCAGAGGAGTTAAAATAAAGAAATAAGCTTCACCCAGCTATTACTGAGTCTGCCTCGTGATTTAGGTGATGTAATAACATCACAGTGGCGACAAGGAGTGGGATTTCCCACAAGAAGCACAAGCTGCTTCACAGAAGATTGAAAAGGCAGTCAGAGGAGCAGCAGACATTGGAAGAAGACTGCATTGCACCAGTCAGAGGACAAAAAGGAAAAGAAGCACAGTGGCAGAGAGTCGCAGGAAGAGCTTGGCAGAGGCGCAAGGAAGTGAGACGCCCCCACCACGTGCACCAGGGCCATGAACTGAGGTGAACAAGGAAAGGAAGCACGGTAAGAGGGTAGATACACCCCACTGAGGCCCTGGCAGAACGGGGAGAGAGAAGAGAAGGGGGAGAAGGAGAACCCCGATCTAACACGGCACAAGGCTGGAACGCAAGCGTGCCAGGTAGCCCTAGAAATCAAGGTGGGGAACCGGAGGAACAGGCCAGGATGAGCACACAAGCATCTTCCCTTACGGCACCGATTCCGTTTCTGCCCAAGCCCGGTGAACCCCAGATGAAATGGGAAGACTGGAGGGAATACTTCAAGAGCTATTCAGAAGCTTTAGAAGATGAAAATGGAGAACCCTTTCCCAGTGCGAGGAGAAGGATACTCTTACATAATCTGGGTCCGGAAGGGATAAGAGTTTTCACGAACCTAGTGCCCACGCCTAGACCTGCGGTCGTTGATGACATTTTCCAGCATGCCTTAGAAGATCTAGATAATCACTAACGGCCTGCGGTGTGCGTCTCCATTGATCGTTTTAACTTCCAGCAGAGGAAGCAAGAAGCGGGAGAATCCATTGACGACTACGTCGCTGCGTTGAGAAGGTTGGCAATTACATGCAAATATGGGACACTACAAGACGACTTCATAAAAGACCAAATCGTGATGCACACCACCAATAAGACGGTACAGGATAAGTTGTGGGCGCATGGAGAGGCGTCGCTAAAGGAGGTAATAATAATGGTAAAGAAAGCGGAACTGTCGAAGCGATGTCCTGAGCAGCAAAGAGGGAGAACACCCAGAGAATCATGGTGAACAAGGTGGATGATGCAGAGCATTCAGGACGAAACAGATTGACGCCTGGGGACAATAAAGGAACCAACAGATGGTCGGGGAAGTCAGGTCAAAAATGGAAATAGTCCACGGATAGCAAAGCCACGTGATACAGGTGTGGAAGTGCGAACCATGCGGCTCAAGATAAACGTTGCCCAGCATTTCGGGCGAGATGCATGTTCTGTGGCTTAATAGGTCACTATGAGAAGGTATGTCGCAGGAAGGGGAAGAAGATGGTCGCGAAGTACGTGGCACAGGACCGGCCAGAAGAAGAAGAGGAGGAACCTGAAGAAGAAGACCTGGTGTTGTGCATTGAGGAGCAAGTGCTGGGAATAGAAAACAAGCGCTCGAGTAAACCACGGGCCGACATGACGATAGGAGGAGTGAAGATCAGGATTGCGATAGACTCAGGATCCCCATACACCATAGTTCAAAGATCTGTATGGGAAGAAGAGTTCAGACCCAGCCTAGGCCCCGACTTGGAACCGCCAGACATTCGGCCGGTATCATACACAGAAACCCCGATCCCCATGGTGGGCTACAGGATCCTGAAGTTCGAATTCAGGGGAAGAACGGCAAACTGCAAACTGTATGTGGCAGAGAAGGGCCCATCAGTGTTGGAATGGATAGATCAAGGAGATCTAGGGATCAAACTAGACCCGGGAGGCAGCGAGCAAGTGTTGCTGACGGATTGTGAATGCTGGCCAAATCCGGAGAAAGTGAAAAGAGAATTCCCGAAGGTATTCGGAGGAAAAGTCGGCAAGCTTGAGAAATTCACGCACAAAATTTTGCTCAAAGAAAACTCACACCCAGTGTCCCACAAGGTTCGGAACGTGCCCTTGGCGGCGAGGGAAGCAGTGCAGCAAGAACTACGCAGACTGGAAGAACAAGGGATAATTGAGCCCATAGATAGTTCGGAATGGCTATCGCCCTTAGTCGTGGTATAAAAACCCAACGTCAAGGTGCGCTTGTGTGTGGACCTGCGGGAGCTAAATAAATGCCTGATAGTGGAGAAATTTCCGTTGCCCAGGATTGAAGAGAGGCTAGCTAGAACAAGGGGAGTGAAGTGGTTCTCCACCATTGACCTCGCGTCCGCCTAGCATCAAATTGACTTGCATCCATCGAGCCGAAAATTCACGTCCTTCATAACAGCGTTTGGATGTTATCAATTTCGCAGAATGCCCTTCGGGCTGGCATCGGCTGCAGCGGTATTCCAAAAGCTGATGCACCATCTGTTCAAGGATGTAGAGGGCATACAATATTTCCAGGACGACATCTTGGTGATGAGAATGGACCGAGAAGACCACGACAAGAAACTGAACAAAGTACTGGGCGTGCTGCAGGAGAAGGGCCTGACAGCTGAATGGAACAAATGTAGACTGGGAATGACATCCGTCACCTACCTAGGTCATGAAATCGGAGGACATGGGATCACCCCTAAGAGAGAGAATGTGAAGGCAATCTGTGATGCCAGAGCCCCCGTCAGCAAGGAGGAGGTGATATCCTTCCTAGGGATGGCCGAATACTATAGTAAATTCGTTCAGCACTTTGCAACAAAAACACATCAATTGAGACAGCTCATAAGAAACAAGACGGCGTTCTATTGGGATGTAGAAGCACAGAGGGAATTCGAAGTGTTAAAGAAGGACATAAGTCAGGCGGTGCCTTTGCATGGACATGATCCTCTTGGACAGACCATACTGACCACTGATGCCAGCGAAAAAGGGCTAGGGGCAGTTCTTCCACAGGAGAGAGAAGATGGCACGGTGGAGACTCTTAGCTTTGCATCCAGAGCGTTATCCCCTACAGAACAAAAGTTCAGCGTGATTGAGAAGGAAATGCTGGCGGTGGTATGGGCAATGGGGAAGTTTAGGCAGTTCCTGTGGGGCATGAGATTTCATCTGCAAATGGACCATAAACCGCTAAATAGGCTTAACAACGATTCTTTTTATCGCTGCCTATCGCTGGATATGTTAGCGGAGAAAACATGCTATTAGCAACGTTTTTCTCCATTGTGCTAAAATATCCAGCGATAGCAGCGAAATGCGTGAATATCGCTGAGAATACAGCGATATTCACGCATTAGCGACAAAATGCTCTTAACCATGTTATCCACCTCCCATTGGATAACATGGCTAAGAACTGGTCTGGGCAGGTGTTAGTATTTGGAGATATTTGCGCTTAGCGCGAATATTTCCAACGCTACGCCTGCTTTGCTAATAGGCGATAGCGACGTTAGCGACTGCTTTCAGACGCTAACTGGTTGAGTACACCCACTTCGCATGTCATTAGTGATAAACATCGCTGACATGCAAAGCGGACCCCAAACCGCTCGCTGTCGCTAACATCAGTTAGCGACAGCTTGCTAATAGGGCGATAGAATTATCGCCGCTTTGCGGCCAAAAAACAGCTGCTAAATCGGCGATAATTGCCTATCGCCCCCCCTTGGTAATATGCACCTTAGTTTGGTGTGCATGCAAATCCTGCATTGCCGATCCCTGGTGAGTTGCATTACTATTGCTGCAACAAGGCCAACGGAGGTTTCAATGGGTGAGGCGCAATGCCCTCAAGGGACCTGCGACCTCAGTGACAGAGTCACTGTCGCGCTAGGGTGTGCTGTTTCGTAGGCCTGCACACAAGACTGGAGGTGTACTTCAGTTAGGATTGTGGTGGACAGGCCTTCAATGATAACCCATACTTACCACTAAGGGTCCATCAGCTGGTGATAAGAAACTAGGGGCCTCATTTATGAGGCTGTACATCACTTTTACGCCACCGGTGCGTCACATTTTGTGACGCACCAGTGTCGTAAAAAATGCACCTTGTTGCGCCATTTTTACAAAGTGACGCATCTAGGTAGATGCGTCACTTTGTAAACCCCTGCGCCACATTATACCTGCGCCAGGTATAATGTATGCAAGGGGGGCGTATTGACGTAAGGAAGGGTCGTAGAAGTGACGCAGTGAAATCTATAAGATTTCACTGCGTTACTTTTAGGACGCTGTTGCGTCAAAATCTTGTGCCTGCCTCACAGCAGGCGTAAGACTGACGCAGGCCCTTTCACATGGGGCTTGCCCCATGTGAAAGGACGCATTGCTGGGGTTGCGTCACTTTTGTGACACACTCCAGCAATGCATCACTTTTGCGCTTACAGATACGTCAGAAATACTGATGTATCTGTAACTCCTTGAGACATGATGCGTCATACATTAAATATGACGCATCAGGAATGTTGCAAGGAGTGCGCACTGAGAAGTGACGCATCGCTGCTTTCACGCAGCGATGCGTCATTTCTCATAAATGAGGCCCTAGGGCTTCTAAGGTCTAGCTGGGCCTTCTAAGGTCTAGCATAGGAATGTGCTCCCTCTGGGGAGTGGTCTGTTGGACTGATCATGAAGGCTGAACCTGGTTACTCAGTCCCAAATTCAGAAGCTCTGACCATCCTCCTCTCCCTAATGAATACCATACTGCCCCACTCAGACAAATTTGCACTGCCTCCAGCTACAACCCAATTGTGCCCAGCTATAAACACCGGTATGTGACTCAAATCAAATTATGCACTAGACAAGAGTAATATGCTGCCTGAAAAAAAGTAATAACATCCTGGAAAAAGCAAACACTCATACGGAATGCCAGATTAAATAAAGCATGTGAAATGTAAGCAGGAACAACATGGTTACCTTAATGCTTTTACACTCATTATTCAGAAATCATTAAGGGTTTTTGAAAGTTAAGGACATGACTATAGGGCCTGGAAGGAACCTGTTTAAATGTCCATTGCGTATATCCTTACAAAATGTAAGTAGTATCGTTTAAAAAGAACACGTCCCTGAACCAAGAACCGCAGTACACATTTTATAAACTAAAATAAGGACAACAGCAGAAAAGGATCACATTAAACGTTTTCCATTCCACTTATCAGCCAGGTATTGCCGGACCACCAGGAATGGTGCTCTTCCCCACCCAGGCAAATGAATGTTGTCCACAGAAAGACGAAAAACGAAAGTAGCGCTTCACTTGCAATATGTGTAAAGTGGTGCTAATGTGCTTTGGTATGAATAAAACTAATCTGGTCACTTTGCAACTGCTCAGTCTTGCTTTGTTTATGTATTTTTCGCATTTTGAACCTTTTTTCTGTCTGCCCTGAGGCTGCACTTTGGGATCAAAAACATCAGAAAACGACGACATTTCCAGCAAAAGTGTCTCTTTCTTTTTTGGATCCATTTCACAGTGGACCGAATGAAGGAAAGGAGAGAAAAGAGAGGGTAAGAACCATTTCTTGAAGTCACGGATTTCATTCAACAAGTGAGGAGGAGCGAGACAGAGAGGGAGGAAATAAGAGGATGAAAGAGTGAGAGAGGGGTGCAGGTGCCAGTGACTGAACAGGAGAAGTGCATACTGTTCTTGTCTTCTCTGTGCAAGAAGGAAAAGACAGGGGGGCAAATTTACAATAACTGGTGCATCCCCAGGGATGCGCCAGATATTGTGTGCCGCAGCCCCGCCATCCATGGTGCGCCGCATTGTAAATGCGGCGCACCATGGGGCAAAAAAGACACAGATGCGTGACGCATCTGTGCCGTAAAGACAGCGCATTGCTGGAGTTGCATCGCAAGCGTGACGCAGCTCCAGCAATACTCTGGGGGGCCGTATCTGTCCAATGCTGCGTCAAGCCTTACGCCTACTTCAAGCAGGCGCAGGGTTTTGACTCAGCATTGGCGTAAAAGTGACTGAGTGAAATCTTGTAGATTTCACTCAGCCACTTTAAGGAGGCACTTAAGAACGCCCCGCCCTGCGCCGGAACTCCTCCTTATGGAGCAGGGCTTTACAACGTGATGCATCTGCCAGATGCGCCATGTTCTAAATACCCTGCACCATGTCGGATCTTTTTCCCAGAGTGCTTTTCCTTTTCTGCCTAACCCTTCTGTCCCAGAACGACCAAGCCTTATCTATCGGCCTTGGCTATTTCTGCTGTCCTGGGACTCATTCTTAAAATTCAAAAGTAGGGGAACAGATTCTAATAAATCTAAAAAGTTGGGGCAAGCCATATCCTGGCGAACCCGCCCACTGGTGTGGAAGATGAAAGGCGAGTACATACATCCTCTCTTACTCACCTCTGAACTGGCTGGGAGGCTAGCACAGAGCTTACTCGAGACCCGGAGCCCTTAGGAAAACAAATGCTGCTTGTCTTAAAAGGGCCATAGTGGTGAAGAAAGTGATAAATGCGAGTACATACATCCTCCCTTTCACTCACCTTTGAACTGGCTGGGGGGCTGGCACAGAAGTTACTCGAGAACCAGATCATTTAAGCAAACAAGTTCAGTTGAATAGAAAAGGATTTAGCCAGGGATGAACAGCTGACCGCTGGGCAGGCGGCAAGTCCGAGGGCTGAGAGTACACATGGAGACAGGAGGTGTCCTTCCTCAATCAAGGTGGTCTGTGGTCGCAGCAGATTAAGTAAAAAAGGAGAAAGTAGGGGGTAAGCCCAAAATAATAAGGGCCAAAAAGGTATTGGGTGGGCCAGTAAAGTGTTGGCACGCCCACTAGTGACGAACGGATTTGACCACTATTGGGTCAAAGGAACTAGAAGGCAGGCCAGCACGTTATTGGGGGCAGATCAGAGGTCATTACAGGACACTCATAGGAAGGATCTTCCTGCACAATAAAATATTTATGGCCCTGCAGGTGTTACTGTGGTCAGGGCACACACCTAAAATCAGAGAAGGGGCGTTGCAAGGCAGCCCTGAGCTGCAGCACAGCTGTGCCACACAATTCTCTGAATCTGCCGCTCACTGGTCGGATTCTAGCCCAAATTTTGGTTACCTGCCCAACATGCTTTTTCCTCGCACAACCGGGCAAAATATCACCCAATCGTGCAAGAACTAGCCCAAACAGGCAACCCTGGCTCCTGCATATCTTCCACATTTATTCTCCATTGAGGTCTGTCAAGAGGAGGTACACCTTAACCAAAAGGGTACAAGGGGGGGCGTGGCCAAGCAGCATGGCCGACAGGACGTGAGCTCCTTCGGCTCCCTGCCGGCCGCCGTTAAAATCCTGTTAATGTGATCCTGCCTGCCCACCTCAGCGCTTGTTCTACCACCCCACGATACCTGAATGTGTGGAGCTCTCTTTGCGGCCATTGCGAGGTAGGAGTAGGACGATCTGAGGCCACCTGTGACCGGGAGCTGCTGAGCCGGATCCGGGGCTAATCGAGCCCGGGGATCGCAGCCTGGTCGGGGAGTACGCGCTGTCCGGGAGCTGATTTCCTGGCCCTCCTGGAGCGCCGGAGGGGTCGCTGTGCCATCGGGACTTGTGTGAGCTGTTGGACTGAGGACAGAGGCCCCCCCCCTTGTTCCTGGCCGCCGGTACATCGGCGGCAGGGGGAGGGGCCGGCCTCCGAACGGCGGACTGCGAGGAGTCGAGGCTGGGGATCGGGCCTGGTTGGCGCCGGAGGCAGATGGTTCCTGGGGGGTCCACTGTCATCGGGACCCCCCCAGCTGGTGAGAGAGCCGCAACGCGGCGCCGTACCAGAGGCGGAGCTGAGCCCAAAGCGGGGCTGACGATTAGCAGCTGGAGACATGGCCTTTGAATCCCGCGGTGGGTGATTGTAACTCCGGGGCCTGGGACTTGTGCTTGCCCTGATTGGTGGAGTGGTACCCAAAGGATCTCCCTGCCAGGACGTGCCTGCCTTTGGGGACACGGCTCCTGACCTGCATTGCGGCCAGGCCGGACCGCGCTTCTCCTGGGGGGTCTCGACGGAGCCCCCGGCCGGCGGATACCTCCTGTGACGTGCCAGAGAGAGACAGGTGGGGGCGTGGTGAGTGCGCGGGCCCTCCACTGGTCTACCTGCCCGGGTGCTGGCGACAACCCGTTGAACGGATGCCTGAGTGTGAGGGGCTGCCCCCTGGCACCTGCTGAGTGACTTCCTGGCTGCTTGGGTCTTGCCTGCGGTGAAGGAGCTGGACGTGGGCGACGGAGTTGCGGCTGGCTCAGGTCGAAGTGGATATCCCTGGAGCTGGTTCCTGTGGGCCACGGACTGGCCGGCTTGTGGGGATCGGGTTGGGCTTCCTATCCCCACGTGAGCGGTGGTGCAGCTCTGCCTGAGAGGAGGCTAGACGAACGGTCCCCGAGTCCTGCGAGCGCCTGGACGCACTGTTGTGCTGGACTAGTGGGGGAGGTGGACCCCTGCGGTGCTGCTGTTGCGACCGATGATGCGGAAGGATAAAACGCCTCGGGCCTCTCAGCCCAATACTATTACCCAATATACCACGCAGAGACTTCCATCGCAAAGGCTCACGCGTCAGTCCGGACAAGAGGAGGGGGGACCGGACCCGGGGGAGCCGTCGCGCGCGGAATTGCTGAAGGCCATACAGGGGTCGCACTCGGCGCTGGAGAGGCGGATAGAAACGGTCTCCATTGATGTGAACCTCCTGCGGACTGACCTGCGCAAGGTGGCCGACAAAGTCACGGTCGCGGAAAGTAATATCACCCAGCTGCAGGGGGAGGTCGCATCCCTCAAGAAGACGGTTTCACAGTTGTCGGCCACGGTGGAGGCTCTAGAATGGAGGGCCGAAGATGCGGATGGGAGGGCACGTCGCAGTAACGTACGGGTGCTGGGCGTCCCGGAAAGAGCAGAGGCGGGTAACCAGGAACGTTTTCTGGAACATTGGATTCGTACGGTGCTCTGTCCTACAGGCCTGTCGGACGTTTTTGTGATCGAAAGGGCGCACAGGGCGCTGGTTCCCCCTCCGAGGCCTGGAGCCCCACCGAGAGCTCACATTGCTAAGATCCTAAATTACCGGGATAGAGACTGCATCCTAAAAGCTGCACGGGACTCTAAAGACCTCACGTTTGAGAATTCAAAGATCTCCATTTATCCGGACTATACGCAGTTGGTCCAGGAACAGAGCAAGTCCTTCCTGGCAGTCAAGCAAAAGCTTCGGTAGATGAAGCTCCAGTACATGCTGCTGTACCCGACAAAGCTTAAGGTCCTCTCTCAGGGGAAAGCCCACTTCTTTGAAAATCCTGCGGAAGTATGGGAGTGGCTTGAGATTCGAGATGGTTAAATCAATGGGGTTCACCCACAGAATCAAAGGACCTGGGTATGAATAGTATAAAGAAGGGGATGGTCCTTGACTATGAATTGGTACCAAACTTATATCGTTACTCAATAGTGCGATTGGATCTGCATATGTTGATTAAAGCAACATGGGGGAGATATATTTAAGAACTATTGGTTGTGTGCACATTGATTGCAATCATAAACAGTACCCAAAATATAGCAAAATCAATTTGTGAAAGGAAACATTAATTATAACCACACTCTGATTTCTCGTTATATCAAAATTCACGTATTTATTTACAATACCATAAAACAGTTCTAAACAGTGCAAGGGACTATCAGAGTATAGTCCGTGAAAAAGGGAAAAGGTGTGTCCTTAGTGAAGTAGAGAGGAAAGGGGAAAGGAGAACGAGTGCAATATACAATTGTACTATTTACAGAAACCAAAGCGGGACAGCTTCCTCTATCGTAACAACCTGTCCACAATAATTGAAAGGGAGAGGAACTTAAACTAGACAGTGTACAGGCATCCAAAATGATAAGCGTCGAAGTTTCGACCCTAGTGCTCCTGGGATATTTGGGACCTCAGCTGCGGGTCTTCTTCAGGACAAAATGATGGGATGGGGGCGGAAGGGAGGGGCTTGGCCGTATTCCAACGCGTGATCTGGGTTGAACACCACTAGTACTGCTCAGGGTGGACCTCCGTCCAAACTTGTAGGGGGTTGGTCACCTAGTATCTTCTTGGTTGTCTAATGGTTCAACTAAAAATTCAATCGGATTGGTCTTGCATGTTGGGCCACTAAAAAGTAGCTGGTAGGGAAGTCCTACCGGTGCCCCCTCGGGCCTGCCGGTGGTTGTAGCAAACAAAGTTGCCAATGTTGTCTCTGTTGGGTAATTCAAGGTATTTACCTCAATTGTTTAATATCGAGTCCTCAAGTGACCTTCGGAAGACTTGGCCAAATATTAAATGCCGGGGCAACGTCCTTCGCCGGTGTCTGTTCAGTATCAGCACCGCGTCCGCGCTAGACTGATACTTCCGTGATCGCGCTAGACTGATACTTCCGTGATTTGGCGTCACATGGGCTTGTGTCAGCCAATCACTGGGCAATAGGTCAACTTGTAGACATTGAGATTCGAGATGACCAGCCCCCCCGAGGAACGAGCAAGAGACCCGAGCAAGTGGGGGACCAGACCACGGAGACGACGTAGCCGGAGAAGGCGACAAGGTTCCCGCACGGATGGCAGCGCGGAGGGCGATCGGGTCACTGTGGGAGAAGATGGTTCCCTTCGCATGGATTTGACGGAGTTGCCCCTGGCCCGGGGTGCGTCTCAACCTGCTTCCCTGGGACAAATCCTGGTGCCGGACACCCTGCTGCCTACTGAAGAGGGGGACGACCTGACGGGTGCAACAATCCCGGAGACGGCCGGGGCAACTGGTCTCGACCCAGGCTGACTTTCGCAGGGTGGAGCTGAGCCCCATACCGCTTTTGGATGCTGATCATGTGGCTGGACACTTGCTGGTCAGTAAGGGGGTTCGGGGGAGTGGGTGGGGTTGTGGTATGAGTCGGGGAGGGGACCGGGGTGTCTAGATGGGAGGCCTGATCTGGATGAGTGTTGCTTTTTTGTGGAGCTGGCGCTGGGGTGGGGAGTTGAGGGTGCGTTCTGCTGGGCGGTTGGGTGGGGGGTTGATTGGGGGGTAGTTGGGGGAGGGGATTCTCTTTTGCTTTTAAGGCTTGTAGAGATGGGGTTGCTGTGTATGTCCTGGCACCAGTGGGGGAAGGGCATTTCGGCATGTTTGGTTGTTGCAGGAATATTGCTCGTGTGAGGGGGGAAGTGGGGCTGTTGGGGGGGTTTGTTTGAGGGGTTTGTTATTGGCATCAGTTGCATTACAGTGCGGGCACGGACTGGAAGGCTTGATGGATATGATGAGGGGGCCCTGGGGTGGCCCAGCGATTGGTCATGGGCTATAAGTTTTTGACGTGGAATGTGACGGGGCTCAGCACGTGTGCTAAGAGGCATAGGGTCCTTTCCTTCCTCCGTGGACACAATGTCTCTATTGCATGCCTTCAGGAGACCCACTTGGAGGACGAAGGCACCAGTAAATTGGGGAGAAAGTGGCGAGGCCATTTGTTTCACTCTTCCTTCTCCTCATATGCTAGGGGGGTACTTATTTGGGTGGCGCCCGGGGTCCCCTTTGCTCTCCAATACATGGAGGCAGATGTCCAGGGTAGATATTTGCTTTTGAGGGCGAAATTGGATGGGAGGGATGTCACGATTTTGAATTCTTATGCCCCTAACGTGGACGACCCTGGTTTCTACCTAGCACTGCTGGAGGTAGTAGTCCCCTCTATTTTGGTTGGAGGATTTTAACTGGATCCGGTGTTGGACCGTCATCCCCCCCCGAGAGGGCACAAACCCATGCATGACTAAACAGCTAGGTGCAGTGATGAGGAACCTGGGGGTGGTGGATTTATGGTGCCAGCGACACCCGACCCTGAAGCTCTATACATGTTTCTCCCCAACACACAACACACATAGCAAGCTGGATAGGATTCTAGTTGCAAATACTGATGCTACCATCGCGTTGGCAATTACACATCAGGCTCGGTTTTTGTCGGACCACTCCCCGGTGGCATGCACGGAGACATGGGACCTGGGACCTGGCGGATTCCGGGGGATCTTTTGCAGGTACAGAGTGCACTTGATAGTTACCTGGAGTTGAACTGGCAGGGGGGGGTCCATGCCCTACTCCACTAAGTGGGATGCCCTGAAGGCGATTATAAGGGGTCAGTGTATGGGCCTCACTTATGGGGTCAGAAAGCAGCTTCTCCGGGAACTGCGGGATGCTGAGGATGCCCTATTGCACCAGCAAACAGTGCGGGACCCAGATGAGGCGCAACAGGAGGCAGAGCGGGTAGCCCGAGCCGGTGTGCATGATATCCTGGACCGGCTTGATAAGTATACCTTGGGCCAATACAGACAGCGGCTTCATAGGTGATAAGGCGGGCCGACTGCTGGCCTGTATTTTACGGAGGGAATTTGCCCCGGAGAGGATTGGCGCGCTGTGCGATGCAACGGGCCGAGTGGTGCACTCTGAGGAGGCCTTACTCCGGGTCCTACAGTCCCACTTGCGAACGGTGTATACGGCCGACCATACAGTATCCGCAGACTCGTACCTGCCGTACTTGCAAGATGTAACCCTACAGACCCTCTCTCGGGAAGCGGCGGAAGAGTTAGACGCAGCGATGACGATGGGGAGGTGCGGGTTGCCGTGGCTGGTCTCCCGAGGGCCAAGGCTCCAGGGAGTGACGGTTTCCCCCGGAATTCTATCAGACCTTCATTGATACTGTCTCCCCAGGCTTGTTGCAGGTGTTCCTAGAGGCATTTGAGAAAGGTGTTCTACCGTCCACCATGAATCAAGGCGAGATCTGCATAATTCTGAAACCAGGGGGTGACAAATGCGATCCGGCGGCATACAGACCCATTACGATGATTAACACGGACGTCAAGATCCTGACTAAACTATTAGCAAACCGCTTAGCACCGCACATGGTGCACCTGATACATTCGGATCAGTGCGGATTTATACCAGGGCGCAACACGGCCATGAATTTGCGATGGCTGACTCACATCCTACATGAAGTTCGCGATCGGGAAGACAAACTGGTTGTCGTGTCTATTGATATTGCCAAAGTGTTTGACACGGTTGACTGGGGTTACCTCCTGGAGGTCCTCAAGGCGGTGGGCATGGGGCCCAATTTTTGTAGCTGGGTTCGCCTGTTGTATACGGCTCCCTGCGCCAGAGTGAGGTTGGGCGCGGGGTGTTCTGCGGAATGGCGGCTCGGGCGGGGGACGCAGCAGGGGTGTCCCCTCTCGCCGCTCCTCTTTGCACTGGCGATAGAGCCAAGGGCTGTCAGGATACAAGCGGAGATGGCACAATGGGGAATCCTGGTGGGGGACACGTGTAATGTGGTCTCCTTGTATGGCGGATGATGCTCTTTTTTACCTGAGGGCGCCGGATGAATTGCTACCCGTACTACTGCAGCACCTCGACCGCTTTGGAGAGGCATCAGGTTTGCGGATTAATCGTGCCAAATCCTTGATCTTCCCGCTGGCAGGATATGGGGACGGCCCGACGACAGGCGCTCCAGATCTTGGACTGCGCTGGGAACAGGAGGCTTTTCGGTCAGGTGGCCCTGACAGACTCGCAGCTGCTGGATCGGAACATAGGCCGGATACTTACCTCCTTGCAGAGTTCGGTAACTTTCTGGAATACGTTGCCGCTCTCCCTTATGGGTCGGCTCGCTGTTGCAAAAATGGTGATGCTTCCTAGGACACTACATGTCCTTCAGAATTCACTCTGCCCTATCCCACGCAAATGTTTCGTACCCTTAACACCTTATTGACATCCCTGCTCTGGGCGGGCCGTCGCAGCTGGGTGGCGTTACACACCCTGGTTCGGAGCTGGGAGGAAGGAGGTCTGGAGGCTCCGAGGTTTGAATTATACTATTATGCAGCACACTTGTTGCCGGCAGCGAGGTGGTTCACGGATGCGGAGGGGTGGGAGATGCAGCTGCTGGCCGGGAGAGCCACCGGACAGATGCTACAGGTGGCGTTGATGAAGGGGAGGGGAGCGGACGCGACTCTTCCTTATGTGGTGCGGCATGCGGCTGCACTCTGGCAGAGATGTGTGGAGCGGGTTCTGCGGCGGGCCCCCTTCCATAGGGAGTTGTCAGTTTGGATTTTGGCGCATATTGTAGCTATGGAGGAACATATGTCTTTTCGAGATTGGAGGGCTGGAGGCTGTGATACTCTGGCGGACCTGTATCCGGGTGATTCGTTTGTCTCCTACGAGGAGGCTGTGGAGGCCTTTGCCCTAGGGGGAGGACAATATTTACATTACCGTAGTCTTCAGGAGGTGGTGAAAGAGATGTGGCCCCAGTATCCAGAGGCGCCTAAGACCTCTTACACTTTGAACATCATCCTCACCTGTGGTAGGGGTCGCAGGTTGATTTCCTTGCTTTACTCCGCACTCCGTCAGGACTCAGAGCCACCTGTCCAGCCCGTGTGGAGTGCCTGGGAGACGGACCTGGGGGAGACACTGGATACCGGGCAGCGCAGGCGTGTAGGGGGTCTCACACGTAAGGTCTCTTGTAACGCACGGTTTAAGCTCACACACTTCAATTTTATGCATCGCACATACTTGACACCGGTCTTTCTACAGTGCATTGCGCCAGACAGGGAGGACACTTGCCCTAGGTGCAGTGCTGAGGGAGCGTGGTTTCTCCACGTGGCCTGGGAGTGCGCCTTGGTGCAGGACTTTTGGACGGAGGTGGTGGGACGGATAGCCGCCGCCACTGGCCTTAGCATAACCTTGACACCACACCACTGTTTGCTAGCTCTGGTCCCCCGGCCTCAGGGGAGGAAGGTCCCCTATAAACTATTACAGCTTATGTTGGTCCTGGCATGGCGCAGGGTAGCCATTACCTGGATGGGGCGGAGGGCCCCTGAGATTTCTGCATGGCTGCGGGATGTCCGGGAGTGGTCATTGGCGGAAGAGACTCATATGTAATGTACGTGTAGAGACAAGAAGTTGCAGGAAGACCTGTTGGCATGGAGAGTGATGTGCACTGCTGGTTTGACCTTGAGTGACTCTGAGGGGAATAGCTCAGAACTGTTCACCTCTGAGGGATTGGGGACTGATGGGGAGGGGAGGGTATTGGGGATGATTAGATTCGGACTGTCTTGGTGCGCTCGCCCCTGCCTTAAACTCACAGTTGCCACGAAATGATCGTACTGTAAGGTTGCTTTTACAAGCCCAAAAGCCTAACCGATGATCAGCGGCGTTTTGATCCCTAATGTGCCTTAATGAGGTTGTCGTCCTGTATGCAACGGTTCTGTATGATGCCACAATTGGGGGGGGAATGTTTATGTTTTTCCTTGCATAATCAAAAATAAATTGTTTAAAAACCAATAGGGTTCAAGGTGACACCCTCTGCTATGACTACTTCCTGCAAAGTGTGGCATATTTTGACCCAGAATGCACTTTTCTCCAAAAATCAAAATGAAGATATTCTCTCCTTAGAGTATGTTTCTGGCTAACCCAACACACAGGTGTGGCTAACAATTCACTACAGTCCTCTTCCAGCCCCTCTCCTAATCTAATTACGGGGGATCCCATCTAGCTGGGGTTCAAAGAAGTAGGGGCGGGCCTGGGAACTGTTACATTGGTTCTTCTGCCTTTAAAGCTTAGCTTATCTTCCCAGCCTCTGGTTTCTCCAGAAAGCAAATCTCCTCCCACTAAATGGCTGTATTGTTTTAGCCCTAGGCCCCTTCACACCTACTCAGGGAGCATCTTGCTGGCTGTCAAAGGCTAGACAATCAGAAGAGGCTGCTACAGGTCTGGTTTAGGTACCTTCAAGATAGTAAGTTCCAAAACTACTTTCCTGTAATAGTTATAATAAATCCGACCTTGGCAAGTTGTTGGATTTATTGTAAATATTATTGTGATACTTTGAATTATCTTGCTAAGTAAATCCAGTCAAAAGTTAGACTTTATTAAGCATTAATAAAGCCTCACCATTTTAGCCTATAGAGCTAGCAGCACTACAAAGGAGAAAAACAACTTAAGCATTTTTCCCTACCAGGGCATATAAAACATATTTTGTATTGTCCCTTCTTATTATAACAATGCACCCTACTCTTGGGGCACCAAGGGCAGACTTTAGGGGTGGTATACGTGAAATAGGGAGTTTTGGACTTTGGAAGTACTCTAAATTCCAAAGTCCAATTTGGGCATAGTTTTATTTTAAAACCAGCCAGCAAGGCAGGACTGGCTTTAAAATGACACCAGACACTATAGCAGTGCACACCTAAGTGCATTAGGTCCATTGGGGTCTCTAAATCAACATGCCCTACCATTTATACTAGGGACTTACAGGTAGGTTGTCTTGGCCAATTCGAGTTATAGCAATTACCATATACCTTTTGAGGACAGGGCACTGTCATAGGCCTGTTTAGCAAAATGCAGGCACTTTCCGAGTCAGTAACCACCAGTTTCAGTAAAAAAAATATGGTAGTTATCAGGGCATGAAGGATGACGTCCCCACAGCATTTGCTCCCTATTGAAAGTGATGGGGCTGGCTTCCACGTTCTAGGTTTACTCGGGAACCCCTGATTGACAGATCATTGGTTCCTGCTTAAAAGTGTAGAGGGGAAAAATATCTTGTCTCCGAAGTATCACTGACTCCAGGTTCTATGTTTAGTTAGTTTATTACGATGCCAAGAACAATTGGTCATACAAACACCTCATGATGAAGTTATAGAAATACATTGGAACTAATACAAAGCCAAACCTGCCAGCAAAGTTTAAATGATGAAGCATACAAAGGATAAGTATTTATAGGATCAGGACGCAGGCAATGACTGTGCTTACATCAAGGTTACTCTTTATTGGAGGTTCATAAGTAAAAAGCATTAGTCTGTCCTTACACTACCACTAATATGACATCCCTACTTAGCATTTCGCAAGCAAGTTCGGGAAAAGGTGTCAGCGTGTGAAGACTTTCTGAGAAGTGCACTCACGTTGAATGGGTCAAGTAGCCTAAAGCTACAGAGCTAATTCTGAGATGCCCCTTCTCTCTCCATCAGATCTTTTCTCTCTCCCTCTAAACCCGGGGCGGTATACAGTCAAAACATCTAGTTTTTAATATCGATTTACATTAATATCGAATTAAACATATTGAATGGACACAATATCGAATGGTCAGAATATAGACTACAAAAATATCAAATAGAATAGCATTAATATCGAATTCAAAATATAGAATGGACAAAATATCAAATGGACAGAATATAGACTACAAAAATATAGAATGGACAGAATTTAGAAAACAAAAAATATAGAATGTACAGAATATAGACAACTAAAATATAGAATGGACAGAATATAGACAACAAAAATATCGAATTTGAGGTAAGTAAGTTAATATTAAATTTTTAATAATATCTAATTTTTTAAAGTATTTTTTATGTTAGTATATGTGTGAAAAGTGTATATTTATTTTCTAATTTATTTTAATTAATTAATTTTATGGTATTTTATTTTTGCGTAGTATAATTCTGTAGCGGGTTGTCGGTTTATAGGGGAATATGGTCAAATCAAATCAAATCAACAAAATTTGTATAGCGCGCTACTCACCCGCAAGGGTCTCAAGGCGCTGAGAGGGGGGGGGGGGTGGCTACTGCTCGAACAGCCAGGTCTTGAGTTGTTTCCTGAAGGAGAGATGGTCCGGGGCCAGCCGTAGGTGAGTGGGGAGGGAGTTCCATGTCTTGGCTGCCAGGTAGGAGAAGGATCTTCCGCCGATGGTGGACTTCCGAAAGCGTGGGATGGAGGCGAGGGCGAGGCTGGGGGATCGGAGCTGGCGGGTGGGTGTGTAGAATGTGAGGCGGCTGTTGAGGTACTTCGGGCCCGTGTCGTGGAGAGCCTTGTGTGTGTGTGCCAGGAGTCTGAACGTTATCCTCTTGTTGACGGGGAGCCAGTGCAGGTCTTTCAGGTGGGCAGAGATGTGGCTGCGGAGAGGGATGTCCAGGATGAGTCGTGCTGAGGCGTTCTGAATGCGCTGCAGTCTATTCTGGGGTTTGGCTGTGGTTCCAGCATAGAGGGCTGGTGGCGAGGGCCTGGGTGACCGTCTTCCTGGTTTTGGTGGAGATCCATCGGAAGATCTTTCGGAGCATGCGCAGGGTGTTGAAGCAGGATGACGAGATGGCGTTCACTTGCTTGGTCAGGAGTCAAGGATGAAGCCTAGGTTGCGGGCATGGTCTGTTGGTTTGGGTGCGATGCCCACGGCAGGGGGCCACCAGGAGTCGTCCCAGGCAGAGGGAGATGGTCCAAGGATGAGGACTTCCGTCTTGTCGGAGTTCAGTTTTGACGGCTGATCTTCATCCATTCTGCGACGTCTTTCTTTCCTTCCTAGAGGTTGGCTATGGCGGCGGCGGGGTCGTTGTTGAGGGAGAGGATCAGCTTGGTGTCGTTGGCGTAGGAGATGATGTTGAGGTTGTGTTGGAGAGCATTGTCTCCGAGAGGGCTCATGTAGACGGTGAAGAGGGTGGGGCTGAGGGAGGATCCTTGCGGAACGCCGCAGATGACTTCGGTGAACGCGGATCGGAACGGGGGGAGGCGGACTCTCTGCGTTCTTCCGGCGAGGAACGAGATGATCCACTCCAGTGCCGCTCCTTGGATACCGGTGTTGCTGAGGCGCTGTATCAGGGTGCGGTGGCATACGGTGTCGAAGGCTGCTGAGAGGTCCAGGAGGATGAGGGCAGCAGTTTCCACATTGTCAAGCAGGGACCTGATGCCGTCGGTGGCTGCGATGAGGGCGGTCTCGGTGCAGTGGTTTGCTCGGAAACTGGACTGTTAGGGGTCGAGGGATCCGTTGGTCTCGAGGAAGGCGGAGAGTTTTCTGTTGACGGTCTTCTCAATGACTTGAAAGGGGAGGAGCGAGATGGGGCGGAAGTTCTTGAGGTCCGTGGGGTCCGCGGTGGGTTACTTCAGGAGGGCGCTCAGCTCGGCGTGTTTCCAGCTCTCTGGGAAGGTGGTGTATGCGAAGGAGCTGGGGTGCGATGATGGAGTCGACTTTGTTGAAGATGTGGTGTGGGCAGGGGTCGGTAGGGGAGCCTGAGTGGATGGTGTTCATCCGGCGGGTGGTATCTTCAGTGCTGACAGGGGTCCAGGTGCAGAGGGTGGTGGTGGGGGGCGTTGGTTCGGCGGTTGGGTGCGTGGTCTGTGTGCCGAAGCTGTTGTGTATGTCGGCGAGCTTGCGGTGGAAGAATGAGGCGAGTGAGTCGCAGAGGTCTTACGAGGGTGTGATGTCGTTATTGTAGGCGCTGGGGTTGGAAAGCTCTTTAACGATGCTGAAGAGTTCCTTGCTGTTGTGGGTGTTGTTGTCCAGTCGTTCTTTGAATGCTGTCTTCTTGGTGGTGCGGATCAGCTGGTGGGAAGTAATTTAATTATAATTATTAAATATGTTAATTTGTTTATTGGTATTTAGTTTGAATTAATTGTTAATTAATTATTAATTGGTAATTAATTAAAATATAATTGGTAATTAATTTTAATTAATTGATTAATTGATAATTATGTTAATTTTATTAATTTATTTCCTGTAGCGGGTTGTGGGTTTATAGGGAATAGGGAGGGAAGTAATTTAATTATAATTAATTAAATTTTTTAATGTATTTATTGGTATTTATTTTGAATTAATTGATATTAAAATATTTACTTGGTAATTATATAAAATATAATTGGTAATTTATTTTAATTAATTGATTAATTGATAATTATGTTAATTTTATAAATTTATTTTATGTTGCAGGCTGTGGGTATGTAGGGGAATAGGGTGGGAAGTAATTTAATTGTAATTAATTACATATTTTAATTTATTTATTGGTTTTTTGTTGTTCACATTTTTAATTATTTTTTAATTGTTAATTAATTAATTGTTGTTTGGTAAATAATTTGTATTAATAGGTAATACTTTTTAATAATTTTTATTTGTATTTTTAATTGATTAATTATTATATGATATAAAATTGTTAATTACTTTTAATTAATTTGTAATTGGTATTAATATTTAATTTATTTTTATTTATATATGAAGTATTTACTTTCCCTACTGTTGCACTCTCTGGAGTGGGAATAGTAATTTTTACCTCTACGTTATCTAACGCTTTCCCTACTGTTGCACTCTCTTGAGTTGGAATAGTCATTTTTATACTTCCGCTATCCAACGCTTTCCCTACTGTTGCACTCTCTGGAGTGGGAATAGTAATTTTTACTCCTACGCTATCCAACGCTTTCCCTACTGTTGCACTCTCTGGAGAGGGAATAGTAATTTTTACCCTGCCGCTATCCAACGTTTTCCCTACTGTTGCACTCTCTGGAGTGGGAATAGTAATTTTTACCCCTACGCTATCCAATGCTTTCCCTACTGTTGCACTCTCTGGAGTGGGAATAGTAATTTTTACCCCTACGCAATCAAACTCTTTCCCTACTGTTGCACTCTCTGGAGTGGGAATAGTAATTTTTACCCCTACGCTATCCATTGCTTTCCCTACTGTTGCACTCTCTGGAGTGGGAACAGTAATTTTTACTCCTACGCTATCCAACGCTTTCCCTACTGTTGCACTCTCTGGAGTGGGAATAGTAAATTTTACCCCTGTGCTATCCAACGCTTTCCCTACTGTTGCACTCACTGGAGTGGTAATAGTACATTTTACCCTTTCCGCTATTAATATTAAGTGTATATATATATATATATATATATATATATATATATATATATATATATATATATATATATATATATATACATACATACATATGAGAGAAATTTCACCAATCGACTCGAGGCAGCCGCCCCAGCCCAGTCTCAAATGACGAAGGAGCAGATCTGTGATTTCGTGCTTAGTCACGGTGCTTTATTTCATCCAGCAAGCCAGCCGCCATTACGCGTTTCGCTTTCCACAAAGCTTGATCACATGGCAAGTTGCTTAGAGCTGGTGCTGGTATTTAAAGTGCTAGTGCGCGGGCAATTACACAGTACAACAAACAACATAGAAGAAATACTATCAAATCATGCTGTACATCGGGATTTTTGGCATAAATGCAATTACACATTTGAACAATTTATAAAATATATAAATATTTAAATATTTTAAAATTCATTGTAAATTCATGTATAAATACAGAGATTCTTAAACACATATGTATAGTACCTCTACCAAGTAGGATATTGTTAATCAAAATATCACTTGAGACTTTACATGATATTCAGCAATCAATTCACATGTCTGAATCCTGGTAAAACCACATGTCAACTTGGGTGGTAGGAATAAATCACTACTTCAACTGTGTACTCAACATCTGCCTTTCGAATAAAGCCCCAGTGGGCATATGCTTTCTATTTGTGAAAGTTAAATTCCTAATGGCTGTGCATTACCCAAGAAAAATACCGGCATATAAGAGGTCAATTAAAATGTGCATATGAAATATTAAGAAAAAAGTGCTAGTGCTAGTGCAAAAATATATATAGAGCCAATACTAGTTTCCCCAGGAACACTCCTGGTATAACCCTCTTAAAGTAGCTAATTAAATATAAACCATAAAAAGTTGAGGTGCGAACCCCTTTATGACCCGAGAAATTCTAAAATTGCTGTTTCCACTATGACATTTAAATACAGTACAAGCTATCATTGAAACATTTTTTACTTATGGACCCTAGATCGACCGTCTTACATGTTGATCACTATTGGTCTCTTGAACCCTTGTTAATGTCAACTACTGCAACATCTACAGCAAAAAATGGTTGTCTGACGTGACAGTTGATTGACTCTGTAAATGTTGTCAGGCTAAAGGCATGTATGTAAGTCCTCCGTTGCATTCAACCCGTTAGGTTGCTTGCTATCTAATTCTAGAATGTACCGGGTTTCGAGAAGTAGAAGCCTCGCATCTCAATCCCCACCTCTTTTCATAGGCCATACAGAATCGATAACAAAATACGATAAATACGACGGATTTGAACTATGCTCAGTTTCGAAATGCCTTGCCACAGGGTAGGCTTGGTCCTTGTTGTTAATTGCCCTAATGTGCTGGAGTACACGTTTGTGGGCCGGTAAACAGATGCTTCCCACATACCTGAGCCCACAAGTGCACTCCAGCACATAGACCGCATAGTCCGTCTTACAGGTCAGGCGCTTAGTAATTTCAGGGCTAACATACTTGATCTTGTTAATCCCATGCCTGCATGCCTTGCATTGGGTACATTTTTTAAACCCTCTGCCAAGAGCCTTCCATGTGTTGGATATTTGGGGTTCAAAGGTGTTCCTGACCAATGATTTGGCCATAGAAGTGAATTTCCTGAATGTGAGTAAAGGTTTGTCTGACACCCTATGACCAATCGTTGGATCTCCTTGTATGAGATTCCAGTTATGATAGAGTATTTTTCTGATGGCGGAGTGTTGTCTACTATATGACATAATCATGCGTGGTTTAATCCCATCCCCCAAGGGGGTTGTATGGGCATCCTGTCCTTTAGGTGTTAGTGCTAATTCACGGGACATTAGCTGCGTCCTTCTCAAAGCAGCCTCAATGATGTTGCTGGAATACCCCCTTGCTAGGAATCTGCACTTACTGGCTTCCTGAGCAATCCTACACTCCTCATCACTGCTACAAATCCGCCTGATGCTCAGCATCTCCCCATATGGGATGCTGCGAATCAGATATCGTGGATGGTGACTTGCAGCATGCAGGATGGTATTGCCTGCTGTCGGCTCTCTGTATGGTTTTGTTTCTATACGGTTCTCCTTAATATATATTTCCATATCTAGAAAGCTAACAGAATCAGCATGTATGTGTGAAGTAAACTGTAAATTCAAATTGTTGTTTATTGAGATTACTGACAAACTGTTTGGCTGCCTCCTCCGTCCCCCTCCATACAAAAAATAAATCATCAATGTACCTGAGGTAGGTGACCACATGTTGTTCCATGACTACCTGGAGTTCCCCCGCCAGGACCTGTTCCTCCCATAGCCCCATGTGCAAGCACGTGTAACTGGGGGGAAAACAGGCCCCCATGGCGACCCCTCTAACTTGTTGAAATATTTGGTTGTTGAACAAAAAGAAATTTTGCTCTAAGCACATTTTCTTCATGGCTAACAATATCTTATTGTGCACCCCACAGTGTATGGGACGTTTTTCCAGGTAATGTTCAATTGCCTTAAGTCCATCCCGATGTCCAATTGAGGTATATAGGGAGGACACATCTAGGCTCAAAAGTAATAAATCCGGACCCCACTGCAAATTCTCAATTTTCCGAATGAAGTCCGTACAATCTTGCACATAGCAACTCAGTCCTTTTGCCCAGTCTTGCAGAAAGTAATCAATGTATTTAGAAACATTTTCTAGTGAACTGTCAATGGCCGAGATTATAGGGCGACCTGGTGGATTTTCACAGTTTTTGTGGATCTTCAGGATCAAAAAAAGGAGGGTACTACCGAATGCTCTTTTTTTAGGAACTGAAATTCATCCTCAGTAATAACCCCCCACTCCTCCAAGCCTGGAGTTTGGCATTTTGATCCCCCCCAAGCTGTTTTCAAAGTGGGCAAGTTACTTTTTCTGTAACACTAAGTATCTCCAAGTTGTGCTTCCGCCTCCGCCAGATATAGGTCACGGGGCCAAAGCACCACATTACCGCCCTTGTCTGCTTGTCGCACCAAGATATTATTGTCCGAGTCCAAGTTTTTCATCAATTGCACATAGCCCCAGTTTTGCTTGCTCATTCTTTGGCGCTTGCTATTGGTGGCTGCGTATAACTTTTTCAGATCTTTAAACACCAAATCATGATAGACATCTATATTATCATGTAGCATTATGGGCTGAAAAGTGGACTTAGGTTTAAAAGGAGTTTGGCAGGCATTTACACTTCCCCAACCTGCATTTACTTCAGGTCCTTGACTTCCATCAGTTTCTTTTTGGAGGGACCAGATTTCATCCAGAGCGCCCTGGTCCCCTACCGTCAATAGGGAAGGGCTCCTAGCCTCAACAGTTTGTTTTCTATTTGACTGAAGACAGTGAAATTTGCTGAGTTTTAATTTTCGCACAAACCAAAATGTGTCCATACGTGCATCAGCATAATTGAAATCGCCTGGAGGACAGAAAGACAAGCCCAATGCTAGCACTGCTTCCTCCTGTTGCATTAATGCTACTTTGGTTAAATTAATCACTGAGTTGGAGTTGTCGCTTGCGTTGTATTCCGGTTTTAATATCGGTTCAATCTCCCTCTTGGGGGTCCCTTGGCTTTGCCTCTTACGCCTGCTGCTCCTTTTGCGGCGTTGGCCCCGCTTGTAGTTGCGCCTTGTGTTTGTTTGGCCGGCAAGGTTCGTGAACACAACGTGTCCCTCCGATCTAGGCAGAGGCAGTCTACCTCCTCTGCCATGGAGAGTTTGGTAAACCCCAAAGATGGGTCATTGATTCTTTCTATGAAATATATTAAGTGAGATGCACACCTTAGTTATTCATATTTTTAGACCTTCTTTCCCATTTCATTTTTGACAGCGTGCAACACCTGCTTCGCACTTCGTCTCGTTGCGCTGTAACTTGACTAAACCCAAAGAAAAGAAACCCATTTCAGTTCCATCAGGCTGCACAGCCCCAACAGAATTTGGATCCAATGAATCAATGTCATATCTTTTCTCCGCTATTTTCTTCTTTGTTTTGCCAAGCTTTTAATCCATTTTCTCTTCACTTATATTCGATTCATTTTATCCAAATAACTCTTGTCATCAAATATTCACAAAAACACAGGAGCATGGGGTGGGTTTCACCTACCATGATTTTAATCTAATCACCCAGTGCATTTCGGGAAATACATTTCCCTTCGGTAGGGGCATCATGGCCTACTGAATAAATCCATCCGATACCAATATTTCTCGTGCACCAACGATGTTTTTATTCAGCGAGTTTTTGACCCTTGCCTTAACTCCATCATAGCGCCGGGGAAAAGCGAAAATTTGGCAGTTGAGGTAATCCAAGCGACCTCTCTCAAACTTGAAAGTCTTTCTTTTCTTGATCACTTCCTCCTCTTTTTTCAAGCGGACCAACATATCTTCACGCAACTTTTTTATTTGCTCGTTCATTCCCAACGCAGTGATTTCCTCCTCCAATTTGTCTATTTCTGCCTGCAATTTTATATATATGTATTAACAAATACATTTGTATGTTTTTTTAACTTACATTAATTATTTATTATTTTTAAGGTTATTTAAGTATTTTAAGTATGTTTAAGTTAATTATATTTATTATTTCATTAATTTTTAATTAATTTAAAGCATTGTAAAAAATTCGATATTTTGACTAACTATATTTTTTACATTGATATTTTTTATTCAATATTTGTGTACTTACCGATTTGGAGATAGGAGGTCGATATTTTGGTATTCTATATTCTTTCCTCAATATTTTTGTAATTCGATATTGTTGACATCAATATTGTTTCAGTGATCCCCCGGGGCACAGTCCCTAATTCCAACATCAAAATCCTAGGACACATCCATCTTCACATCACACGATCATCCGATCCAGCTAGACACCTCCTCGTAGGTAACTTTCCAAGCGTCATCGACCTGCCCAGCTCCTGGCTCAATGATCTAGATTACCAGGCCTTCTCCAGTGAGAAAGAACACCATCTCACATTATCAGCACCACTTGTTCAAATGTATCCTCTCCTCCCTGAGCCTATCTCCTAAAACAAAAGCGCTAACTAACAAAGATGAATTTCTCCACTTCCAACAGAAACGTGAGAAAGAAAAGATTCTACATGCACATAAACATTACGAATGCTTCGATTACGAGATCCAGCGAAAAATATACATGAGGCCTACAGAAAATCGGCTAACATAAGAATCACTATGAAACGTCGTTAAACATGCATATACATGAACATTATTATTGTGCACGTTTAAAGCTGTATGTTACACATTAGCAAATTAATTTCTCACTAGTCATATATAAAACAAACATTAAAACTTCATCATGTAGAACACAATTACAATGTTAATATTTCAATGTTGCACAAAATGTCCCCGTCACTTCACTTTACATGTTATTCATTACATTACACATTCTAATAACCAAATGTTAACACGACAAGAAAATATAAGCAGGTGCAAACTACTCATGATAATTAAAATACACACCTACTGTGGAAGAGCACAATCACACTCTATCAAAAGTTATCACTCATTAAATGTAATAAGATAACCCAATGTTAACCTATGGAAGAGTTAGTCCTTGCAGTAGTGAAAAACAAACCGTTTTTCACTACCAGGACATATAAAACTTAAAGGCACATGACCATCATTTTAAATACACTGTGCCCTGCCCGCTAGTCTTGTTAGGGCCTACCCCAGAAGTTTACAGTTTGAAACTGCATACACAGGCTACAATAGCAGGCCTGAGATATTATGGAAAGGCTACTTAAGTGGATGGCAAAATCAGTGGCATTCAATTTACGGGCCCTGGGTACATGTGGTACCACTTTCCTAGGGACTTACAAGTAAATTAAATATGCCAATTGGATGTAAGACAATTTTACTATGTTTTAAGGAGAGAGCACAAGCACTTTAGCACTGATTAGCAGTGGTAAAAGTGCACAGAATCCTAAAAACCAACATAAAAGGGTTCAGTAAACAGGACGGGGAAGGCAAAAAGTTTGGGGATGACCCTGCAGAAAGGGCCAAGTAAAACATGTATGTTTATGGGAGGTATTGAATTCTGGAGACTCTAATGGAATATCTATGGTGTATGCCCTGTCTGTCAACCTAAGTGTTGCACCAATCCAGTTAGTGGAGGGGGAACAACATGGTTTCCACCTGCCAGAGCTTTACCTGGCTCTGTCGGCAGACAGCTTTGTCGTAATAGCTCGTCCCCAAAGAGATGTGAGGCAACAGTGATGGTTGACGTGTCCTACTTGGGGGCAGACAATGACTGCTAACATTTCCAGGGGTTTCATTGGCGGAGTTAGATGGTATTTTAACTAGAAAGCTAAGTGCAAATGCACTTTAATGTTGCATTAGACAACAACACTGGTCTTAAGATAAGGCTTGCCATCATTCAGAACTAGTTTGTAAACTAAATCCTACCAAAGTTTCTTATCTTCAAACTCAGCTCTAGACAGGCTCAGATCCAGCAATGGATGACAAACGAACCTAGACAGATTCATACCATAGCATGCCACTAATACTAAATTCTCCAGAACCACCCTCAACTGTGCCTTCTTCTTCAAGTCACACAGTGACAAAAGACCCCTTTGCACCATAGAAGGAAGTTTTATATTCCAACTTAAGAAAGCAATCAGGTCACTGAAAAAACAACCGCAAAGGTGCACCACAAAGATAAAGAAAGCAAAACAATAAGTGCAGATGATGTTTAAGCACAATGAAGAGATATTTCTCAGAGAGATGTTGATGGTCTTCTTTTTTTTTTTTAATTTCTGTAATTTTTTTATTGTATATAAAAAAAATATATATTTACATGGAGCATACATGAGTGGCTGAAAGAAAAGAGGAGAAAGAAGAAAGGAGAGAAAAGGGAGGCGCCGGGGGGGGGGGGGGGGGGGGGGGGTATAGTAATATTGTCCTGCAATAGTTCGTTCCTTGCCATGGTGCGTGGGGTCGGGTAGATCTACTAGTCCAAGAAGGAAGAAGAAGTCCGTTATCCGAGTCTTGCTTGGCGTTGTCTTCTTTCCCCCCTTTGATCTGCCTGGTGGGTATAGCACCCCGGACGATAGAGAGGATAGAGAGTGATAGAGGTAGGTGATAGGAGAGTGTACTTCCTAGCCGGTTTCTCTTGTTGTAGTGTCGGTCCCTGTACTGTGTCCCTCGGTGGTTGTCTAGTGTCTGGTGTCTGCGCCTAGGGGGGTTTGTGTGATGAAAGGTAGAGGTCTAAGGGCCTCCACATGTTTGATTGCCTGTGAGTTTTCGGTGTATATTTCGCTGTAATGTTATCTGCCCCTCTTAGGAAAGTGACCCAGTTGAGCCATGCCTGTGGTGTCGCTTTTGTGGTGTCTTTCCAGTTGCTTAGGATTATTTTGACTGCAGCAGTCAACAGTAGGTCAATGAGGTCGCGGTCTTCTGTTGTTGTAATGGACGGGGATGCAAAGCCCAGGACTAGACTTGGAAAATCTATGTGCATGGCTACCCCAGTGATGTCATTGATAAGCTTCCCCGTTCTTTCCCAGAAATCCTTGATCTGCGGGCAGCTGTGTAAGAGATGCTCTAAATCCCCCCTTCCTTTGTTACAGTTCCAGCATGTGTCGCTCTCTCGGATCCCCAGGGTAGATAGGCGGGCCGGTGTCCAGTATGCCTTGTGTACTAACCAGTATTTGGTCTGATTTAGTGAAGCAGTTATCTTTTTCCTAGTGGTCGATCTCCACAGTTCGGCCTTTTCTGTTTCGCTTAGTTCCTTCCCTGCTACAGTCCCCCAGAAGTTTGTGACCTTGTCATTGAGTTTGGTGTGTTTGGGGCGTAGGGCTCTGTAGAGGTGTGCTATTTGGTGTCCTGTTTTGTTGAGGTTAGCTGCAAGCTGTAAGAGCGAAGGTGTCAGGCTTGTGAGGTTTGCCTTCCTAATAGCTACTTTTATTTTCAGGAAGCTGTACAGTTCTATGTTTTGTAGGTTGTGCGCCTCCTTGAGTGTGTCAAACGTTGTGTTCTCGCCTTGTCTTAGAAGGTCATGGGCCGTGGATATGCCTTGTCCGTACCACACAGGCATGTCTAGAACCTTATCTCTGTATTTGAAGGTAGGGTTGTGCCAGAGGGATTCAAATTGGCCTCCCCTGATGCTTGTTGACAGTGTTTTGTCGATGCTCAGTAGAGCTGTCCTTGTGTTCCTGAGGACTGGGTTTTCCCTCACTGCTGGGTGTCGTGTGGCTGTCAGGAGTGTTATAGGGTTCATGCCCTTTAGTAGGCCGCGCTCGAAAGATAGCCATGCTGGGGTGTATTCCTTTCTTGGGTCTAGCCAATGTAGTCCCTGTCTAGCTATGCAAGCCGTCTGGAATCGCTTGAAATTCGTTATGTTCAGGCCACCCTGTTCTTTAGATAGCCTTAGCTTGTGGAGGCTTATTCTTGGTTTTTTCCCCCGCCAAAGGAAGCTGTTAAGTAACTTGTCAAGTGCCTTGTGGAAGCTCTCTGTGTTAGTCAGTGGGAGCATTGTTAGCAGATAGTTGACCATTGGTGAGAGCATCATTTTGATAGCCTCAATCCTTCCCCACCATGTCGTGAACCTGGGGGACCACCCTTCTACCTTGTCTTTGATTTTCTGTATCGTTGCGTGCTCGTTGTGTTCCAGTGTCATTCTTAGGTCCCTCTCGAAGAGGATACCCAGATATTTTATAGGTTTTGGTTGCCATGTTAGTCCTGATGTTCCTAATACTGTTCTTGTTGCGTGGATGTTTAGAGGTTTGCACTCAGATTTGTCTCTGTTAAGTTTGTACCCCGAGACCCTGGCGTATTTGTCAATGGTGTCAGTTAGTGCTTTTATGGATCTCTCTGGGTCTTCCGTGACTATTAGAACGTCGTCTGCATACGCCGCTAGCTTGAAAGTCTCTCCCCCTATTGGTATCCCTACAATGTCCACATTGGATCTGATCATCGTGAGGAGCGGTTCTATGGCTAGGAGGAATAGGGCTGGTGACAGGGGGCATCCTTGTCTGGTTCCCCTTCCCAAGTTGAGTATGTTTGATGTGCCTCCGTTGACCACCACCCTTGCTTTGGGGTTCTCATATAGGGCCATCACCATCTTCCTATAGTTTGGACCCAACCTGAATTTCCCCATGCACTGATCCAAGAAGGGCCATGAGACTCTATCAAAGGCTTTCTCAGCATCTAGAGCTATCATGACTGCTGCGTTTTCGCTGCGTGAGGAGTGATTAATTACGTGGCATAGGAGTCTCGTGTTGTCATGTGACATCCGGTTTTTAAGATAGCCTACTTGCGAGTTGTGTATGAGTTTCGGAAGATATGCGTTGAGTCTGTTGGCTAGTATTTTTGCATAGATTTTGCAGTCTACATTGATGAGGGAGATCGGTCTAAAGTTCTTCGCCTCTGTTGTGTCTTTCCCTTCCTTGGGGATCACTATTATATTTGCCTCCGCCATTGAGGGTGTCATGTGTCCGCTCTGGGCGCATGCTGTGAATACCTCCCTCATTGTGGGTTTGAGTATGTTCAGGTATTGCTTATAGAAGCCAGCTGTGAACCCATCTGGCCCAGGTGCCTTGTTATCTTTGAGGCTTTGCGTGGCTCTCTCTATCTCATCAGCCGTTATGGGCATTTCCAGGATGTCTCGTTCCTGGTCCGTCAGTGTGGGTGTGGCTATGTTCGCTAGTAGTTCTTTCCCCCCGTCATCTTGCAGTGTATCATCCTTTGTGTACAGTCCCTCATAGAAATCCCTGAAGACTTCTAGGATGTCTTTGTTCGAGGTCTGGGATATGCCGTGTTTGTCTTTGATGGCTCCTATCGTGTGGTGTCTCTGCTTTCCCCTCAGGTAGGATGCTAGGTTTTTGCCCGCTTTGTTTGCGGTACATAGATTAATTGATTTATATTTATTGATCCAGGTGCCCGCCCTCTCGCTCAGTATCCTGTTTAGCTCGTACTTTAATTTAGTTAGGTTTGTGAGCGTGTTCCTGTCCTCTATTCTAGCTATGTGGCTGTTCTCGAGTTTTTTGATTTCCTTCTCTAGGTCCGCAACTTTCTTGTTCCTGTCCTTGTTCATCCTTCCCTTGACTGTCATGACTGTTCCCCGAATGGTGGCCTTCAGGGCGTCCCATAGGACTTCCCTGCTTGTGTTTGGTTTGTCGTTTAGTAGTAGGTATTCTTTTATTGCCTCCTCTATTTTGGCTCTCGCTGGGGCGTTTTGGAGCAGACTGTCATCGAATCGCCATCTGCGGGTCGGCTCGTCGTTGTGTCTGCCTGATAGTGTTAGGCTTATGTGTGAGTGGTCTGATATAGTTCTGGGTCCTATTTCCGTGTGGTCTATGAGGTGGGTATGTGTTTCTGACATCAGAATGTAATCTATTCGGCTATATGAGTTGTGTGGGTTGGAGTAGAAAGTGTACTCCCTGGCATCTGGGTTGCTTATGCGCCAAGGGTCTCTTAGGCTTAGTTTGGAACAGAGATTTTTAAGGATGTGGGGATTGTTTGTTGATTGGCTTGGTCTGTATGGATGCTTATCAATTGCTGGGTCTAGAACTTGGTTCATATCCCCCGCGACGATCAGCAGGTCTCCTAGAGGTAGTGAGTATAGTTGTGCGCCCACCCCCTCCCAAAATGTTCTGTCGTCACTGTTGGGCCCGTATATGTTCGCCACATGGAATGTCTCCCCAGCCCTTCTGAGTGTCGTCGTAAGCATTCTTCCTTGTGTGTCTGCCTGAGAGCCTACCACTTCTATTTTGGAGTGTTTGCTTATAATTGTTACTACCCCGTTCTTCTTATTCTGTGCTGGTGAGCCCTGCACCTCACCTATCCAGTTGGCCCCTATGTGGCTGATGTCTTCTGCTTGCAATCTTGTTTCTTGGAGTACGTATATGTCGCTCTTAAGTTTCCTAAGGTGTTCGAGTACTTTCCTCCTTTTCACCGGGCTATTCAGACCCTTGACGTTTAGGGACACTATCTTAATGTCGGACGCAATGCTACTCTTGTTGCTGTTTATCATTTACAATGCTTTGGTTTCCGCATTTGCAGTGGCCTTTCTCTGCGTCCTTTCGATCTTTGGCTTGTGTGTGGGACCGTCCCCCTTCTCCTGCGTGTACTTCTCTTCCGTGTGAGTGAATGGAGAAAGATAGATAGATAGAAAGATAGAGTATAGATAGGACAGATGATAGTGAGTAGACCCATGTATGTGCTCCCCGCTCCCCCCCGTTCTCCCGCCCCCTCCCCCCCCGACTGTCCCTCCCCCCCTCCCTTACTTGCTGAGTGGGTGTGCGACGACAAAGTTCCTTTGCTCCGCGTCTTACCCCTGAGGTAGTGTCTGTTTACTTCCTTGATGTAGCTTGGCTGAGGTGGAAATGGTGCCAAGGACAGAGCCCGGCACCCTGCTCTGCTGCGGCTTGATTGTCTCGTTTAGATAGTGCCATGGTTGACCTTGGATTTGATGTGCTAGCTGTAGCTCTTCATTCTAATTATTGTACTTTTTATTTCCCGCTGTGGGTTTAATGAGGTAGATATGTTCCTTGTGCACTGGTTGTTTTATTCCTTTTCTTTTCATTTCACTGCGGCTTTTATCGCATTCACTTATTCTGATTGTCCATTCTCATCCGGTGAGGCGCTTCTTTTCGCTGCTCCTGGGCTTCTGTTATCCTCCATCTCTTCCACGGGTGGGCCTTGCAGGTAGCTCCTTAGTTCCTCCGGGCTTTCAAAAATCATTGTCTTCCACTTGTCCATTACTTTGAATCTGGCAGGACCAACGAAGCTGAAGGTGGCTCCTCTTCTGCGTAGTGTTTCTCTGAGGGCCAGGAATCCTTTTCTTGACTCTACCGTGGGTTTGGAGTAGTCTTGGGTTAAAATGATCTTGCTGCCTTCCCACTTCAGGTTCTGGTTTTTCCTAGCGAAGGCGAAGATGGCGTCTGTTTGGCTTAGTCTGAGCGGGCTGCATATTATTGCTCTCGGCCCTCTTCCTGTTGTGGGCTTTCCTGCCGGTATTCTGTATGCCTTTTGCACCTCGAACCTTCTGTCGAATGTGATGCCGGTGAGCTTGGGGATCAACTCCTCTAGCATTGCTGCGCATGATCCCGCTTTGTCTTCTGTCCCCTCCGGCACTCCCAGGATCCTTACGTTGCCTCTTCTTGCTCTGTCGTCCTTCTCAGCAAGCTGTTTTTGTATGGCTTTCGTGGTTTTCTGCAGCTCGGCTATGGCCTTGGTGTTGTCCCTTGTCTCATCCTCCACTTCGCTGTGGGTGTTTAATCGGGACGAGGGCTGTGGATGGGTGCCGGCCGTCTTATCAGGAACGGCCTGCTGGATAACACAGTGCCTACTCCCTCCTCCCTTGGATAAATAGGACCTTCAGTCCACCACGAGTTTCGTAACCCACTCAGACGGCTTAAGACAGACACATTATTAATGTGACAAGACCGTCTTTACCACCCAGGAACCCTGATAAGCACTGCATTCATCGCTTATTAGCATGCTTATAGTCCATCTTTATTAAATTAACACTGGAATAAACTAACATACAACAGGATTACACTATCCGGGAAGGCGACCCTTGGATCCCGGTTCCTTTCAGATTCCCTCCGTAAGCGACGTATCATTAATTAAAAGCCCTGAAGAAGTCCCAGCTTGGGACAAAACGCGTCGGCTGTAAATGTTTTACTGCTAACTGAAAATAAAGATTAAAAGAAGACCATCAACATCTCTCTGAGAAATATCTCTTCATTGTGCTTAAACATCATCTGCACTTATTGTTTTGCTTTCTTTATCTTTGTGGTGCACCTTTGCGGTTGTTTTTTCTGTACTAAAATCCCTTGGGATTAGGCATAGTGATGATGGGTGCCATCCAGTGTGCACACAATCCCCTTAATTAATTCAAGGGTTAACGAACATCACGGGGAGAAAGTTAGTCAGGTGCTGACTCTAGGAAGGGTCCATCATTATATTCTGTTCTTTGCAATCAGGTCACTGTTAAGGCCCACTGCTCCTCCCTTCACACTGACCTCAATAAAGATGGCTAAGTAATAAAGCCACATCAATCCCCACCTTGAAGAACATGTGCAGGTTAATCTTTAAGACCCACACACACTTTCAAACCTTTTCCATCACCTATAATGCAACTTGAACTGGCAGACAAACTTCTCCAACCAAGAATCGAAACACCTCAGGTGGCCAACGGAACTTGAAGGGACATAGCATTTCTGGGCTCAAAGTTAAGTGATGATAAAAGTTTTAAAAAATACGGGGCAGATTTACAATAACTGGCGCATCCCCAGGGTTGCGCCAGTTATTGTGCCCCGCAGCTTCGCCACCCATGGTGGGCCGCATTTACAATGCGGCCCACCATGGGGCAAAAACGACAAAGATGCGTGATGCATCTGTGCCGTAGTGCAGTGCTGGAGTTGCGACGCAGCTCCAGCAAGGCTCCGGGGTGCCCTACCTGTCCAATGCTGCGTCAAGCGCAGGGTTTTGACGCAGCATTGGCCTAAAAGTGACTGAGTGAAATCTTGTAGATTTCACTCAGCCACTTTTGCGAGGCGCACCTGCCCCGGAATGCCCATCATGCGCCGGAACGCCCACATGTGGCGCAGGGCTTTAAAACGTGACGCATCTGCCTAGAGGCGTCATGTTGTAAATGGGTTGCAGGTATTAAGCATGGGTGAATTTTGCGAATATGGCGTTCACGAATATGCGTATTCGCGAATTCGCAATCCACAAAATCCCCGAACTCTCGCGAATTTGCGGATTTTTTTTGTGTTCGCAAGGGTTTCTGCCAGTTCGCAATTGCGAACTTACTTGTCGGCTCGCAACGGTCGCGACTATGTTGTTTCTACGTCTGGTTCATCATCACAGGTTCACAGCACCCTCTGTTTCACCACTGCCACCCTCTGGTTCACCCATGCCACCCTCTGGTACATCACTGGATTCACTGCCACCCTCTGGTTCATCACTGTAGATTATGGGGGGGAAAAGCAAGCACACCTGCCCTGCTTCAACTGACATGAATTAATTTGGGGTTGATTAATGTGACACTGAATTTAAACTTCCAGTCTGGCACCTGCTTCCTTATCTGTAATTTGCTTTCTGTTGCAGTGCAATTTTTTTTCCCAGGACCTTTGTGGCCTACTTGTAGCTATTCTATGAGCCTGCTGTGAGGGTCAGAGCAGGGTCATAGAATAGTTGCAAGTAGGCAACTGACCTCTGGAGGGGCCCCTCAGGAAGCACTACAGGGAATGGTTACTAATGATGAGTTTGAACTTTTGCACCTGCTGAGTGCTTTCAGTTTTGCAAAACTCGTTTTTCTGCAATTTCGCGGGATTCGCGGGGCGCAAATTCGCGCGAGATTGAATTCGGAAGCCGCGAATTCATGCGAATATGTGATTTGTTTTTTGCGGCTTGTTAGTTGGCAAGGTTTTGTGCGTTTTAGCGAGCGGCATGTAGCGCAACGGCGCGAAGTTACCCTCACGGTCGTTCACGGGCACGGCCATCTTGTTTGCATGACGTATTTCCGTTTCCGTTTCGGGGCGCGATGTGTAATCTCGCAAAGTGTGCGGCTCGCTAGTACAATTTTGCGTGAGATCGCGAGGAAAATCTTGCGCGAACTTACCCACGCGGTCGTGAACGGGCGCGGCCATCTTGTTTCTCATTCATTGCTATGGTTCTGGGCATGCTTTCTGTATCCTCTCTGAATTTCTGCCATCCTTTGCTTGTTTGAAGTTTTTTCTAATCTATTTTACTTATTATCTATCCCTTTTTCTAGCTCTATATTTTTGTGTTTACTGCTACTTTTGGTTAATTTTAAACTACTTTTTAAAACTCTTTTCTTGTCTTCTTCCCTATTCTATTTCTTCTTTATTATTTAGCTTCCTTTCTGCCCAGACCATGGTAAAGGGAGCCGGGAAGCATCCTGAGAAGGGGAAGGGTCCTGCACCCCGTGCCCGGCTCCCGTGCTGGTGTTTGAGGGGGGAGCAGGTCACAGCCCGGGAGATCTTCAGCACGGAGGAGGTGGCCGCACTAGTTTTTTATGTTCAGCGCCGCCTCCCCAGGACCATCATGGCAGTCGGCAGGATCGCTAGCGGGTACGGGATCCAGGAGCGCCGGAAGCAGTGGGAGAAGGTGCGCCGGGCCATCTACCAACACTCTCGGGTCCGGCGCACCTACAACCAGGCCACCCACTGTTGGACGGATCTCCTGGACCGGGAACGCGATCTGCTCGACCTGCTCGGCCTTGAGATCCCCGGGCTTGGTGAGTAGTAGTAGCTATTTCTTTACTACTCTGTTTTCTCCTGCTCTGTCTGTTATTATATTGCAAATTTTTGTTTCTTACCAAGAGCAATAATGCTGCTGATTACATTGTAGGTAAATTATATTTCAAAATCTTCTGTGCATTTCAGGTGCACTGCTCTCCTTCTCAGTAGCGTTGATACTATGCTTATTTGTTTTCGATTTTGTGTTCATTTCATTGGCCTGTGAAATTATGTATGAGTGTAGTTTAAAGAACTGCGTAATGCTAGACACTAAGGGTCAGATTTTTAATTACCGGCGCATCCCTGCAAAGGAGCAGGGATGCGCCAGTAATTGTGCGCCAAGCCACCACCACCCATGGTGCGCCGTTTTTACAATGTGGCGCACCATGGGCCCAAAACGTCACCGAAGCGTTGCGCATCTGTGCCGTAAAGGCGGCGCATTGCTGGAGTTGCGTCGCAACAATGGCGCAGCTCCAGCAATGCTCTGGGGTGCCCTATCTCCCCAATGCTGCGTCAAGCCATACGTCTGCTTCAAGCAGGCGCAGGGTTTGAGTCACGCATCATTGTCCTCAAAGTGACTGATTGAAATCTTGTAGATTTACCTCAGCCACTTTTAGGATGCGTTCCTGCGCAGGAACGCTCTCCCTTGTGCCGGAACGCCCCCTGATGGCGCAAGGCTTTACAACGTGATGCATCTCCCATATGCGTCACGTTGTTAATATACGCCGCACCATGGCGCCTCTTTTGTTCTGACGCTGCGTCACAAATGTCATGCAACAATGGAGCAAAAGAGCTGCAAGGGGCTTCTAAATCAGCCCCTACAGACTCAAGTCCAATCCTTCCTTTGTACACCTGGCAATAAGATGAAATAGTGGTGGTGTATTGATAGTTTGAGTATTTTAATGACTGGTTAATGAAGTAGGAAACTTTTTAGTGTTGTCGCTGATCTGCAATCACAATGGACTTTGTCTGTCACTTCGCGTGCTGCGGACTGCTGCCTGCCAGTCTTAGGCGAACCTTTTTAATAGTTTGTTTAGTGAGTTACATAACTTTCCAAGTCGACGGTCCGCAAATCAAGCAATACTAATATCGTAGTAGACCACATGAGATAGGTCAATATATCCCGTGGAATACTTGTCTATTTGCTATTTTGCCAAAATATTTTGTTATTGTTCTTTTGAAATGTTTGATTTAGTTGACAAATATCATCCATGTTTTCTAGTCTTTCTTTCTTTCATGTTGTACATCAGCTCCCCCCAGGGGCAAGAGGGCATTGGAGGAGGCTGCTGCTGCTGCTGAACAAGGCCAGGATCGGTCAGGCGAGGGCTCCTTTGCTGGCCCCGGTAAGTTTTAATTTTAATATAGAGTACCTATTTTTTCCTAGCGTTCCTCATTCGATTTTTTCTAAATCGTCTTTGATCTTCTTGTAGACTGTATCTAAATTCTTATCCTGCCTCGACCATGACTCCCTGTGGTATTACTAGATTATTCTTATTAGTCTGTCTGTGTAGCTAACTAAGATTGCACATTTGGCAAAAGGTGTAAAACGAAACTCCCATTCTAGTCAGCAATAGCTCTATGCACTGAGTGCAGTCCTCTGGGATTGTCCATAATGTCTTTTCAAGTCTTCTAAATGTTTATGCTTTGACAATTACCAACAATAAAAAGGTGAATGACCACCAAGAAAGAATAAGATAATACTTTACTTTTGGTTTGGATAGGAGGACAATCCATTGTACTACTGTTGCAGGGACAAATCTGCACAAACAGAACTATGGACACTAAATATTGCATTGTTTATCAATTATAATAGGCGGAGGTAGACTTTCCACATACCTCAGTGATATCAGACTTTGAAGAACCCCCTATCTCCTTACTGACTAGATAGTGTGGCAGAGTCATTTAGCTCCCGAATTCATCGATGATTGATCCCCAATGATGATTATCCAACGCAGGACAAGAGGACGGAGTCAGAGTCCAGAAGTGCCAGAGGCACGGACTCATGCTTGCAAATTGCAAAACCTTTTGCTCATTCACTCATGACCAAAAACCACAGAGTCTATTTAAGTTTTAAAGCTTTATTAAAAGTAAAAATACTTATTAAAGTTGTTCGAAGTGTGGATCGATATCCCGGATGTTTTGGCGATTGTGGGAGGAGACTGGAATGATGTGATGGATGGGCGGATGGATCGCTACAGGCCCGGTAGGGAACCCCAGACAGCGGCGCCGACAAGGCTTCATGGCCTGGCACAGGGCATGGGCTGGACCGATACATGGCGCTACCAGCATCCATTGAGCCGAGAATACTCCTATGTGTCGGCTGTGCACAAGTCCTTCTCTAGGCTTGACTACCTGTTCGTACCGACTCCTTGGCTGTCGAGGGTCGCTGCCACGGCCGTACTCCCCGTGGCGTCTCGGACCACTCCCCTGTGTCCCTTGACCTGCTGCTGGACAGGAGGCGACAGCCCTTTCGCTGGCGCCAATCCGCGTGGCACCTACAGCAGGATGGGTACCGCACACGCTTGCGCGAGTCTATCTCTGCTTATTGGACAGAGAATGGCGGGCCAGAGGTCGACGCCGTCACCCAGTGGGAGGCGATGAAGTCGGTGCTCAGGGGGGTAGACATTGCCTGGTGTGCGGAGGCCCGAAGGACCCATCTGCGCGAGGTGGATGAGGCAGCGGGGCGGGTTCGGGACCTGGAGAGGGACTGTACCGTGAGTGACACGGACGAGGCGGTGGGGCCGCTCCTGCAGGCACAGCAGTTGTACTCCTCCCTGCTACACAATGAGGCGCGCCAGCTTTGGCTGGCCACTCAGAGCAGGATCTATCAATGGGGAGATAAATCCAGTACCATGCTGTATAGACTTTGCCAGCACACCTTCCGGCCCCAGGCTCTGCCGGGCATTTGGGATGACCAAGGTGTCCAGTTGGCGGCCCCTGAGGCCATAGCTGCCAGCTTCGCGAGGTATTATGCCGATCTTTATGCCCCCCGTGAGGTCCTCCCTGCGGAGGATATAGACAAATTTTTGACGGATATCCCGCCGCGCGCACTCCCAGAGGAGGCCAGGGATCGGCTAGACCTTCCCCTTTCTTTGGAGGAACTGGGCACGGCCCTTGGGGAATTGAACACCGGCAAGGCCCCGGGACCGAACAGGTTTCCATGCGAGTTTATGAAGACCTTTCACATCCAGCTGGAGGGGCGCTACCAGTTGGCACTGGAGGCGGCCAGGGAGAGTGGACACCTACCGGCGGATTGGCGACACGCCGAAATTGTTGTTTTCTGTAAGCCAGGGAGGCCCCCGGAACAGCATTCTTCATACAGGCCGATTTCCCTCTTAAATTTCGAGGCGAAAATATTGGCCAAGGCCTTGGCCAATCGCCTTCTCCCATACATCACTGACTTAGTGCACCCTGATCAGGCAGGGTTCATGCCCCATAGAGCAACTCGGCACAACATTCGCCGGGCGCAGGTGGTGGTGGAGACAGCCCGGGCAGCCGGGATCCCAACGGCGCTCCTCCTGGCAGATATTGACCGAGCCTTTGACTCTCTCAGCTGGGTGTACCTTAGGGCCCTTCTGTCCCGCCTCAATCTCGGGCCGGTCTTCCTCTCGTACTTGAGCTTGCTCTATACGGACCTGACCGCGTCGGTGCGGGTGGCGGGAGCGGCGTCCGAGTCCTTCCCCATCGGACGGGGCACCAGGCGGGGATGCCCTCTCTCCCCCTACCTCTTCGCCCTGGCCATGGAGCCTCTGGCGGCGTGGGTGAGAATGGATGCGCAACTCCGGGGACTGGAATGGGACATGGGCCCCTCTGACCGTATTGCGCTCTACGCCGACGATGTCCTGTTCTTCCTCACGGACCTCAATAGGTCTGGACCCAGGGTCCTGGAGATAATGAAAATCTTCCGAGAGATTTCAGGATTGCATCTGAATGTGCGGAAGTCCAAGCTGTGGGTTCTGGGCGGCGGGGAGGGGCCGGGTGATTGGGCCTTGACACTGCAGAGCGCGACGGGTGGCCTCAAGTACCTTGGTATCTTTCTTACTGATGCTCCGGACTTGGCGTGGGAGCGCAATGTGGGGCCTGTGTGGGACAAGGTGCGTTCGGACATAAAAACCTGGTCCAGAATGCCGCTGAACATATATGGCCGGTCGGCGATCTTTAAAATGGTGGCCCTGCCGCGCCTTCTATATCAGTTGCAGAACCACCCATACCCCATTGCACCTCAGTGGTTTCGCCAAGTGAACGCCGCTCTAAGTCAGTTCCTTTGGGCTGGGGGAGTGGCGAGAGTGGCCCTCCGCACCTGCTTTCTTTCTACGTACTGCGGGGGCCTGGCCACCTCAGAAATTTTATCTTACTATCAGGCGGCACACTTGCTGGTGCTCAACGACTGGTGGTATGGGGATCGGGGTGACCCGACTTATGCCCTGGAGCGGTACCTGATGGACCCTGACACGATCCACACCATTCTATATTCGGCGGCTATCAGGAAACGGCTCCCCATGGTCACTCAGGTGGTCTTCCGGGTGTGGCGTGCCGCCTTGCGCCGTATGGGATGGTGGAACAGATTGACGAGGGAGACCCCGCTGTGGCAGAACGGCCGTCTCCCAGCGCTGGCGTCCATGCAGGGATTCAGGGGCTGGGATGATATCGGTATCTCCACGCTCGGCTGTGTCGTGAGGGGCACCACCCTTAAGTCTTTCCAGATGTTGAGGGAGGAATATGACATGCCCAAAACTCAATTCTTTAAATATTTACAACTACGTCATGCACTAACTCCCTCTCTGGTGGGCTTGGAATCTCTGCGCGAGTTTAGCCCCCTGGAGGCCAAGGTGTTCATGGGGGAACTAGAGGAGAAAAAGATCTCCAATATATACCAAACTCTGGTCACGCACTGTTCCTCCTCTCTTGATGGATTGCGTACTGCATGGGAGAGAGATCTTGGTGCGTTCGAAGAAGAGGACTGGAGAGAGGCCCTGGAGGCCCCTAAGGGGGCGGCCATTGCGATGCGCCTCCGCTTTATTCAGTTTAAATACTTACACAGGGCCTACTTTACCAGAGAGCGGTTGTGGAAGGCAGGTTTGATTGCCTCCCCCGAATGCTTGAGATGTGGCCGGGAGGTTGGAACGTTTGTCCATACTGTGTGGTCGTGTGCGAACTTGGCCAGGTACTGGGTGGGGGTCTGGGACTGTTTGGCTGAGGTTCTGGGCTGGGACCTTCCCCGATCACCGCAACTAGGCTTGCTTCACGTTATGGAACAGGTGGGAGGCAACATATACAAGCGTCACTTACTGGTCCTAGGCCTCACCGTAGCGAAGCGGGATATAGCCAGGGCCTGGAAGGACCCCAGGGCCCCTTTGTTGGAGGTTTGGAGACGGGGATTGGACTTTTGCATGGGACTTGAGCGCCCGATCTTTGAGGCCAGGGGATGCCCCCGGAAGCATTTTAAGATATGGAAAAGATGGGCGGACTACAGGGGACTGTGGCTGGAACCACCGATGGCCGAGGACACTGGGGAAGACCTTTAACTGCTGTACCCTGGGCGACAGGGAGTACACACACTGGCTCTTATTATACTCTATGCCTTGAGATTAGCAGACACTGGGTGGGGGGCGGGGTTGGGTCAGGGGAGTTAGGGATTTGGGAGTAGGGGGGTTGGGTGTTTAATGCAATAATGCTTGTACTGAATGCATACCCTTTATTCTAAATGCCTATGCTCATTGGTCCTGCGTTGTGATGCGGGACGATGTCCTTATGCTCTGTGTAATATCAGTACTTGAAATAAAACTTTGTTCTGAAAAAAAAATACTTATTAAAATCAAGCTTGTCATAAAACATAAACAGTTGATTAAAAATGGAAAAGTGCTTAGTCATTTTTTATTTTACACATTTATTGTGGGCGAGCCAAGCCCTCACCTGGTTTGAACTTTCATTTTTCTTTTTGGTGCTGAATCATTGGTCCCTTCGTCCTAATGATTTGTTCTTAGAAGTGAAGCTTTTGTCTGTTATGAGAAAAATGGTGCGTGTTAAAATGCAAGCATTCATCAGTTGTGCCAAAAAGTGCAGCAAGACAACACCCTTCCCTGGAAAAAGGGAAATTTTTACTTTAGAGTAGACAGTCACAAATTATTAGATTGGTTTCTGTATTTACATTTCTTCATTCCTAGACAAAATACTAGTGAGTGGTGTATGTCTATGACATCTAACATTCTTAAATGTACTTTGTAGGTGGAACATCTGGTGCTCGGCCCAGCGCGGAAGTGGAGGAGAAATGCTCTGGGGAGGAGGCGGTGGAAGTGCCGGGCCAAACTGCTGTGCGGGTTGCCATGGTAGTGGCGGGCAGTGGTAAGCTCTTACATTCCTTACTTATTGAGATTGCAGTCTGCATAGTGTGCTGCTCCCCGTGAGAAAACGTAAGGTTTGTCCAGATGAGAGACATGAAGAAGAATGATTGACATTTTGGGGCCTATTATGATGGCGGACGGACCTGAGTCCGTCCGCCACCATAGAGTAGGAGGGACCGTCCGCAGGGGCAGCGGCGGTCCCTCCGTGTTAATTAGGATGTGACCACCACCATGGCGGTCACATCCTGTATTTTTATCATTGCGGCGGGTGCTGCTTGAAGCAGCACCCGCTGCAATGATAAAAATGTAAGTTGTGCATTTGCATGCACAAAGCGGCAGGCACCGCGCGGTGCCCTCCGCTTTGTGCAGGCAAATGCAAGGGGGTACCATAGGTACCCCCCATGTGCACCCCCCACCCTCCTTCACCTCTGGTGGCTCGCAACGGGCCCCCAAACAAAAATCTGTATGCCTTTGTACGTCGGTAATGCCGCCGTGTAAAGGCATGCTCCTCCAGACATCCTAATATGGCTGGCGTTGTCTGATAGACACCGCCAGCCATGTTAGTGCTTTTCCGCCGCGGACGGGAGGCGACCGTGGCGGAAAAGCTGCGGACTGAAAAACGATCCCCCAGCCATCCTAATCTGACGGGGGGGTCTTTTTCAGTCCGCTGCGGATTTCCCGCATCCTCCGGGCCGGCGGTGGATTCCGCCGGCCTGGAGGATGCGGGAAATCCGCAATCCTAATCTGCCCCATAGTTTGAATGGATGGATGCCTGGATCATGGTACTATCTGACTCTTAGATAGCATATGTGTATCTAGAGAGAGTAGACGGTCACTGGATGAACTAACTTTTACTTTGAAGAGCATGTAACACCTCACCCGCACGTCCGTCCCAGTGTAGGAAAGGCAAGGAAAAGAAGTTGTAATTTTGTCCGAATACTACCATGAATAGTAGCAGTAGTTTGTATTGCAAGCACAGCATATATCCAACTATTACGATGGCCACTCACTACCTCTGTTAATAAGTTTAGTAGAACTCGGTCATTCATGTGTGGATGTATCACTGTTCACTCAATAAAAAGCAAAGCACCTAAAGTCATCCCATATGTAAGCAAATACATACCATGTGCAGTGATAGATGATCAGATTATTTATCTTCTTAATTTTCCTTTTCTAGTATTCATTGGCTCTGTAGGGTGAAACTTAAATTAATTAAGCAGTAGCCCTTGTAACAGAGTATTCTCAGTGCCACCCGTAATAGAAAAGTAAGAGCATCACCACCTACATGTACTGGACTGGTACAGTAACGCAAGTCTGTCGTACTCATCATGGCGGGCGTCTGTTTTTCTTGGGTGCAAGTTGACTGCGATGGCATTATGCCGGCTTGCAGAAGTTAACGTACCAATTGTGCTAAACAAGAGAGAAGAAGAAGAATAAGACTGGTGTACGGTCATAGTCGACTCTAATGGAGTGAGTCCATAGTCCTCGTAGAATTGATTCCTTAAACTCCCACTAATGTTAGAGCAAGGGTGAAGAAGTGGGAGGTTAGATAGATACTGGCCACAATAGTTATGTACTGCACTTGCAAGTTGCTAGTTCTACTGTGACACAACTTTCTGCTGAATCATTTTGTGTTAATCTTAAAGAGCATTGGTTACAGACTATGTCTTTCTTTCTTCATATAGATGCTCCTTCCAAACCAACCCGGAAGGAGCTGGCTAGACGGGCCCGGCAACGGAGGCTGGAGGCCACTGTCGCTGAATATCGGCGGCTGGTGGCCCAGGAGGAGGGGGACACGCAGTCTACAACAACATCTACCGGCACAGCTGCATCATCCTCCGCGCTCCCTGGGTCACCCAGTCAGCGCAGCAGGTCTCCAGCGGTACGGAGCCGGGGTACCGCTGCCGCAGCCACCCGCCACTGCCGAGCAGCAAAGAAATCAGCTGCCCCCCCCCACAGCAGTTGCAAAAAACGGATGCACCGCCTTTCCCTGAGGGTTTCCTACCTTGAGCAGGAGCTGCTCAACACGAAAACCCTGCTTGAGACCCTCCACAAGGAGCATTCCGACCGGGCCCGGAAAGTCAACAGCAGCAGCCAGCACTAGGAGGAGACTGTCCCTTGCCCCTTTTTTAAAGACTTCTGGGGGTGGCAATTGGGAGTTGGGTTTTTTCACTATTTTGGACTTTTCACAGACATTTGTTGGGGTTAGGGAGTGGGGGTGGGTTGGGTCTTGTGGGAGATGATTTTTGTCAGGGATATAAATATACTTTAAACTTTATCTTAGCATACGTGTTTTTTTTTACTGCTTTTGACGCTGGTGGGTGGGGGTTTAACAGTAACTTTGTTTTCGTGAAACTTAAGTGGCATCTTGATTCAAGTTGTGTAATTAATTGCCCAAATGTTTTCAAAACTAAGTGCCTCTCACAGAGTAAGTGAATTCAATAGTACTAGGACTTTACTAGTACTAGTGTCAGTCTCTCGTATCTCCTAATACTCCATTATACTTCCTCCTCCCAAACTCTTATCTTACCTGTAATTTGTGTTTGGAAATAGGGCTAGGCACAGGGCTGGCTGCACGGCAAATGGCGATTAAGGTTGGCAATCCTGGGCGGATGAAATGTCATCATTGCGTTGGTACTAGTGGTGTTACACAGTGGCAGTTGCAGCATCTGAAAAAAAAGAAAATGAAACCTTGTTTGTCCTTACCGTAGCATTAGAACGGTTTTAGCAGGTGACAGTACACTAGAACAGTGCCACAATGGAGCCTAGCAAATGGTAAAGTATTGAAAGTATAACTAGTACTTGCGTGGAATTTCTTTTATATTGGCTACTATTACAAGAAATAGTACTGAAGGTGAAGGACAAAGCAGCATAATAATTTGCCACGTCTAGGAGGAGGATGTTCTAATCTTGATGACCTATCAAGTTGATAGCGCACATGAAAATCTGTTTTCCTTTGCCAATAGTTACTGAGTGTCAAGCTGAGTAAGAATAGAATATATCCTCGGATTCCTTCACCAGCCTGTTGCTATGACCTTATCCTCCCCAGCAAGTGTGTGGAATTATTGCTGTCATTTAGTCACACATCAATCAAAACCACACAACCCGGGGGAAGAGGGTTAGGGTTTGGAAAATGGATGGGAATGGGGGATTTTGGGAAAGTTTTGTTGAGAGAAGAAAAAAAAAGTACAGCATGGACAAACAATAATTGAAGATAAAGAAATCTTTGGGTACAAAGCTAACCATAAATCTTTTAAGTGACATAAAGGAAGTGCATGCACTACTGCATGCATGGTTACTGAAAAGTAAGTAGTACTTTCGACAACCGTGAATGACAAAATGCGACAGTACAGGGCTGCAGCGTTTTCACTTGCCTATCTCTGCACTCAGTGAAACACTTCTTACATTAAATTAGGTTTAAAAAATAGCAGAAGTAAAACCTATAGAATGGCTGTAGGGATGAATTTAAAAGCAAAGATCCAAGAAATGCAGAGTCACACTCATAGAAGTTCACAGCAATAACATTACTTAAAAGATAATTAGAAAAGAAGGGATACTGTATCTGTATGTTGTTGTAGTTGTCCTGTTGAATTTGGTAAGTTGCATGCATCAAACCATTCCTCTTATTAGCGGGACTCCTCCATTCCAGCTGACGCTCCGTCCATCAATGTTGGTGACCAGAAGACACCCTGTCCACTGCCTGCCTGGCAGATGCCGAATTGCTGGTCGCTAATGTGAAGCCTGACTTCATCCTTTTTTCCCATTGCACAGACTGAAACCCGGCCTGTAATTATTGATGGAAAAACAGGAAGTGATATTAGAACACCACTGACAAATAAATATAAGGTATGTACGCTGTGCAAAAAGTCACACTTTGAGTTTCCTAATAGACAGTACAATATTTTTGAAAGTGCGTACTCTGTCTGAGTCTCCTTTTGAAGGATAAATAAGTATGGGCAAATTTATTTAGCGGATCTTTCCCCTCAAGCTAGGTGTACTGTAAACTGTGTTTTAGAACAAAATTAGACCTTCCCAGCAGTGCTCACACCCAGACCCTTACTAAAGCCAGTCGCAAAAATGTAGAAGACCCCCAATCAGATCTCAAAAAACGAGGCCTAGTAGAAAACTGGTGACAAAACGTACTTTGAAAGTAAAAGTAGGCCCAAATCCCCTTACCCACCATGGATTGTATTCAAACCACTTGCAAGCAAGCAAAAGTATCCATACCCAGCATCGCTCCAAGACTCGCAAACCCCCCTACAGCCCCTCGCCCAAACACATGCAATACAAATACTGCTAACCCTAACGAGCCCTAAGTTAAGAATAGTGGCAAACACTTTCTTTAACTATGCCAAATCCCCCCTTTCCCACCATGGATTTTCTTCAAATCACTTGCAACCAAAATTACACATTCCCACGAGTGCTCTAAGACCCCAGAACTCAGTTGCAAAAATCTCGAACACCCCGAAACACATGCAATCCTGCTGCTAGTGCTAACCCTAACCAACCCTAAGTTACAAAAAGTGCCAAAAGGCTTTTCCGCATACATTTTCTCCAAACCAGTTTTATCCGGTATTAGACCTTCCCAGCAATGCCCCAAGACCCGCCAACCCACCAACAAAAAAGCACAACACCCCCAAACAGCCAAAAAGCAAAAATGGAAAATCTCATACTTACAATATTTTTCGGCCTTCTGTCCAAACGCGCTGTGCAGCTAGGCCATAACTCCCATTTTCCACCATGGATTTCCTGAAAAGCAAATGCAATCAAAATTAGACTGTTCCAGCAGTGCTCCCAGACCCCAAAACCCACCCACAAACACCCGGAACCCCCCCAAAGAGCACCTCAAAGACAAGCAAGTCAGCAAAAATGCAAAAAACATTTTGCCTCCGATTTGGTCCAAACCAAGTTTTATCCGGTATTAGACCTTCCCAGCATTGGCCACAGAGCCGTCAACCCAGGCGAAAACAAGTAGAAGACCCCCAAACAGCCAAAAAGCAAAAGTACAAAAATAGGGACTTAGTCATTTCCAGGGCAATTTCCAAAATCACTCCGCGCGCGCTCTGCAGCTGGGCCCTAACTCCCCTCTGCCACCATGGATTTGCTTCAAACCTCTTGCAATTAAAAGTATCCATACCCAGCAGTGCTCCCAGACCCCGAAACCCACCCACAAACACCAGGAAGCCCCCCAAACAGGCCCCCGAAAACGGTAAATTGAGCGAAATTTCAGAAAAAGCAAAAACTTTTTCCTCATGGATGTGGTCCAAACCAGTTTTATCCAGTATTAGACCTTCCCAGCAATGGCCACAGAGCTGTCAACTCAGGTGAAAACAAGTAGAAGACCCCCAAACAGCCAAAAAGCAAAAGTACAAAAATGGGGACTTAGTCAATTCCAGGGCAATTTCCAAAATCACTCCGCGCGCGCTGCAGCTAGGCCCTAACTCCCCTCTGCCACCATGGATTTGCTTCAAACCTCATGCAATTAAAAGTATCCATACCCAGCAGTGCTCCCAGACCCCGAAACCCACCCACAAACACCAGGAAGCCCCCCAAACAGGCCAACGAAACCATGATAGTGAGCAAAAAGGCAAAAAAGTTTTCAAGTCTGATTTTGTCCAAACCAGTTTTATCCCGTATTAGACCTTCCCAGCAATGCCCCAAGACCCGCCAACCCACCCGCAAAAAAGCACAACACCCCCAAACAGCCGAAAAGCAAAAATGGAAAATCTCATACTTGCAATATTTTTCGGCCTTCTGTCCAAACGCGCTGTGCAGCTAGGCCATAACTCCCGTTTTCCAACATGGATTTCCTGAAAAGCAAATGCAATCAAAATTAGACTGTTCCAGCAGTGCTCCCATACCCCCAAACCCACCCACAAACACCCCGGAACACCCCCAAAGAGCACCTCAAAGACAAGCAAGTCAGCAAAAACGCAAAAAACATTTCGCCTCCGATTTGGTCCAAAGTGGTTTTATCCGGTATTAGACCTTCCCAGCAATGCCCCAAGACCCGCCAACCCACCCGCAAAAAAGCACAACACACCCAAACAGCCAAAGAGCAAAAATGGGAAATCTCATACTTGCAATTTTTTTCAGCCTTCTGTCCAATCGCGCTGTGCAGCTAGGTCATGACTCCACTTTTCCACCATGGATGTCCTAGAAAACAAATGCAATCAACATTAGACTATGCCAGCAGTGCTCCCAGACCCTGAAACCCACCCACAAACGCCAGGAAGCCCCCCAAACAGGCCCCAGAAAACATGATAGTGAGCAAAAAGGCAAAAATGTTTTCAAGTTTGATTTTGTCCAAACCAGTTTTATCCGCTATTAGACCTTCCCAGCAATGCCCCAAGACCCGCCAACTCATCCTCAAAGAAGAAGAACACCCCCACAAGTGCAGAGTCTTTCTTCATTGGGCTTAATCCAGCCCTCTGCTTTGAGGGAAATAGGAGTCTGGAGGAGGAGGATAGAGGAGCATGTTCTTGTGAACTTGTGAACCTGAGGAATGCAGATTGCGGCACCTTCAAATCAATAAGCAAATAAGTGAAGACAGTTCTGCTGATGGGCTTGTTTTTGTGATTAGGTGATTAAAGTTTTAATTTATTAACTGTGCAAAACAAAGAAAGACAGACACACAAGAATAAAAGTGAATAAGGACGAAAAAGAAAGTTATTGATTCATTGGCTCATTTTCAGGGCTCGGTGTCAGGGAATAAGAGTTCGTCCTCATACTCTGCGAATTCAGGCGGGAGTAGGTCACCTAACAGAGAAGAAATTCCCTCATCTAAGTTGCTGTCCTCCTCGTCTTCTTCCTGCGTGTATTCTCGTACTTTGTAATCTGGTGGTATGAGGTGCTGATTCATCTTGATCATTGTTAACCTCTCCACATTTTTGGGCGAGAGGCGGGTCCTTTTGCAATTTACAATGCCACCAGCAGCACTGAAAACACGTTCAGAAGACACGCTTGCGAGTGGGCAAGACAAGTAGTTTATAGCCAGGTTGGAGATCTCTGGCCACAATTCTTTTTTCCCATGCCAATACGCCAATGGGTCAGCATTAACATAGACCTCTGTAGAGTCATTCAGATAGTCCTGCACCATCGACTCAAGGTTCTCCACGGTTCCTCCACTTTGCTTACTTTTTGCTGGGACCTTTTGAGAAGCAAACCCAAGCTGAGTTAGCCAATCCTCTTCTTCACTCAATGTTACTGTTGTGTCTGGTGCAGATGATCCGGTTGCCAGTGTCCTTAACGGCTGAGAGGTCACTTCTGCCACAGCCACAGGAGCAGAAGTGGATTCTTTTGACTGGGGATGGCCTGCTGATGCTGATGTACTGCCTTTTCCTTCAATTTTCTGCCGTTCTCTTTCAAACCTCATGGCTGACACAGCTAGCCAATGTTTGCACTTTTTAACATCTGCGTCACTAAAAGCAAAGAATGCTCTGCCTGCCATTGCCTTTTTGTAGCGTGGATCCAGAATAGTAGCACAAATGTAATGCTGTTCTGAATGGATCATTTGAAGACGTTCATCGCCAAGTAGGCGCTGTAATAATTTCTCCGCAAAAACAAAAGCTTCTTGCTTTTCTTCATCTTTTTGAAACATAGAAGACACCACCTTCAGTTGGTGCTCCAGCATGCGCAACAATGGGATAGCTTTTCCCACATTACAGTCCTCCCTGCTGACTGCACGCGTGAAGACCTCAAAAGGACGAAGCATGTCTGTCAGGCTTTTAACTAGCTCCCATTGCGCCGCATCTAGCCTCAGGTCCTTCTGAGCTGTACCCAGTGTTAAGAAATACTGATCGAGTACCGTAAACTGCTCATACAGACGCTCAAGCATGTAGAAGGTTGAGTTCCAACGTGTTGGCACCTCCTGGATGAGTGCTTTCCCTGGCATTCGACGTTCATGTAGCAGGCCCCTCAGATGCTTCCGGGCCTTAAAAGAATGGCTGAATGGGTTGCACATTCTTCAGCAGGTGGTCACTAACTCGCACACTGGACTTTCTTCACTCAAGATTTTTTTAACAACCAGGTTTCTACAGTGCGCCAAACACGGCACTCTGAAATATTTACCCAGCTCCATGGCCATAACTACATTGGCGCCATTATCCATGGAAACATAACCAATTGTGCGTTTTTTTGGGGACAGCCATTGAAAGACCTTTGTGTTAAACTCCTTCAAAATGTTTTTTCCTATATGACTTTTCTCTATGCCAAACATGGCTAGTGTTGCATGTTTCCGAGCAGCTTTAAAAACGTTGTCCGGGTCAACACCTGGGTTTAGCTTTGCTTTAACACCTGAAAAAGAGACCCAGTGTGCAGTGATGCACATGTAATCAGTGCCTCCGCCACTGGTCCACATGTCTGTTGTCAGATGTATAGTGTGAACAGCACTCTTCTGCAAAGCTGCCCCAATCACTTCCAGCACATCTTCATGTAGTGCTGGAACCGCAACTCTGGCAAAATAGAACCGGCTAGTAACCTTCCATTTAGGGCTGAGCATTGCCACTAATTCTAGAAAAGCAACCCCTTCCACAAAAGAAAAAGGGAGAAGGTCCAGAGCTAGCTTTTTTTCCAGCTTAGTGTTATACAGACGCGTCGGTGGGTGGTTGCAATCAAATGGCGCTTCTGAAAACAACATGGCTCTAATGGTGGGCTCGACCATTTTACGAGATGATAATGAGGACTTCTTCGACCCAGTTACGCTCGATGATGAACTTTTTCGCATTGGTGTCTCACTCTCTCCCACACTCTTAGTGTGGCTCACAGGGGGTGTGCTGACAGGGGTACTGGGTGTAAGTGAAGTGTTTGACGCTTCTTCCTCCTCGTCATCATCAGATGAAACATCAACGTATACAGTTTGTTGACTTCCAATTCGGGCTTCCTTGATCTCCTTTAGGTACGCAAACCATTGGACAGTGTGCTGTCTCTCAAGATGACCTCTATGGCCTCCGGTACCATAGTTGGTACCAAACTTACCACGACTAACTGCAAGCTTACAAATGCTACAAATGGCTATGTTTTCCTTTTTTGGGCAAACACTAAAGAAGTCCCAAACTGCGGACTTGAAATGTCTGTGGGGGCCAGAGGAGGCGATACTGGTGGTGGTCATGCTGCTAATGCCAGATGAAGTGGAGGATGTGTGTTGCCGAACTTTACTACGTTGTGCACTTGCACCACCACTAATTGAGGTCGAGGTGGATGGAGGTCCCTTCTGGCGAGAAAGAAATATGGAAGCGGTAGGTGGTGTACTACTTAACTCCAATGATGGTGGTGTTCCCACTGCCTCCTCGTCGACAACATCATCACGCTCAGCAGCTTTTCGGGCTAGGGTCAAAATGTCTGTTTGCTGCATGCCCGCTGAGGCTGGAGTGACGTGTATGATGACTGCGTCGTCGTCGTGAGAGTCTTCATCAGCAGGAGTATACGCCACTTCTTGCTTAGCGTCATCACAATCCATAACTATGAGACTTTCGGGGACCTTCCTTTTACGCTTAGCTAACTTTGTCAGATCATGGTGTGCCTCACTCTCAGACGGCAGTGGTGGTTCCCAAGTTTGATCCATATCATCAGAAGGAGGTGGGCTTGAAGAAGATGTAGACACGATCCTTGATCTTTTCCTTGCTATGGATGTGGAAGACAATGAATGATCAGGAGTGGCTTCCTCAAATGATACCTCGGCTTGAATGTCGATTTCCTGATTTGCCCCTACTTCGTTAGGAACAACTATTGTGGGCACTTGTGCCCCTCCATGCACCTCTGCTTGCACATCTCCTTGCGCTGCCTCTCCTTCCACATGTACTTGCACATGTTGTTGTTGTTGCGGCTGTGGTTGTTCAGGACTCGTCAGATGAGTTACAACAACCTGTGTTGATTGAGGGACATTGCAGCTACTTTCTTGCGATGGGCCAACATCATTGATCGATGGTGATTGAAGAAGTAGACTGGCTGCCTCTGCAGCACTCAAGGGCTTGGACTTAAGTTGGCGTGGTGGTGGTGGCACTGAGCCCAATGGAGTGGGGGTGCTGCTCTCAGCTTGGTCCCCAGCAGGTCCTGCTGCTGCAGGCGTACTTTTTTTTTTATTCCCCAAAAATGTGGCTGGCGGCACACCAGTCTCCTTGGTAACTTGCTTCTTCTGCTCCTTACTGGCAACTTTCTTGCTAGAGGAGCTACGGGGAACTTTTTTTGGGGCCATCTTCTTCAGAGGTCAGAACAGCAGCCCGCAGTTGCACGAGTTGCAGAGCTGTCTGTGGCCAGATGTGACGTCGCGTGACGTTATGCTGCACATACACACCGCTGCAGGACTTCTTCCTGGCACTGGTGGTTCTCTTGAGTCTTGTGCACCTAAAAGCAATGGAAGACAGAGGAACATCAGTTCAGTTATACACCCCAAAAAGTCGAAAAACACATAAAAATCAGCACAATCCCATGCCATCCATGCCCTCCATGATGTTTAAATTCAAGACACCCCACAGAAAGACTGGGCCCATGCACCACTCACTACTCCTGGGCATAATGGATGAAAGCTAGGCAAAATGGGTGCAGGCCTGAGAACACTGCCTGCATTCAAAATGGCCTCTTGCCTCCCAGCACATGGCCAGGGCCTGCCTGTACCAGCACTCAAAATGGCCCCCACCCACATGGCCAGTCCCCATGGACACCCCAAAAAATCGAAACACACAAAAATCAGAACAATCCCATGCCATCCATGCCCTCCATGATGTTTAAATTCAAGACACCCCACAGAAAGACTAGGCCCATGCACCACTCACTACCCCTGGGCATAATGGATGAAAGCTAGGCAAAATGGGTGCAGGCCTGAGAACACTGCCTGCATTCAAAATGGCCCCTTGCCTCCCAGCACATTGCCAGGGCCTGCCTGTACCAGCACTCAAAATGGCCCCCACCCACATGGCCAGTCCCCATGAACACCCCAAAAAATCGTAAAACACACAAAAATCAGCACAATCCCAGGCCCTCCATGCCCTCCATGATGTTTACATTAAAGAGACCCCACAGAAAGACTCAGTCCATGCACTACTCACTTCCCCTGGGCAAAAGGCCCCAACAGCAGCCAAAAAAATCGAAAAACACACAAACATCAGCACAATCCCATGCCATCCATGCCCTCCATGATGTTTACATTAAAGAGACCCCACAGAAAGACTCAGTCCATGCACCACTCACTACCCCTGGGCAAAAGGCCCCAACAACAGCCCAAAAATCGAAAATTCCAAAATTGTAGTTGCAGAAACTGTAATGCCCCAAACAAACTTACTTGTGAACTTTCTAATCCAAAAGTGAGACAAATAAAGTCAAAAAGGCCTCAAATCCAAATATCCAGCAGCATCCACAAAAAGTAATCCTTCCAGGTCAAGACCTGAATGAAAGTGACCAGCACATGAAGAAAGCACTGGGAGGAGCCTGCTGGACAGGAACAGGAAGTTGCAGACTGTAGGGCACTTCCTTCCTCCCACCCCCCCCCCCCCAAAATGGACTCCTTGCAAAAAAAAGTGCAGGCAAATGTCAACCTGAGGAGTTATTCTGATAAAAATCATCATTTTCAGAAGGTTTATGCTGCTTGCTGGTGGATTTCTTGTGCAGAATTGCAAATTTTGTAATTTTGCGAGTGCGAGATTGTTGCTGCCCGCCGCATCTACGTGTTCGCAATTGCAAACTCCCGCGATACGTGATCACGGCGTACTCGCGTTGACAAACTCTCGCTGTGCAAGGTGGCAAGCCGCGATTACGTAATCGCGGTCGCCAAACTCCCGCGGGATCCCGCAGCAAGATCCAAAATGGCGCAGCACTCGCAAAATATCGAAAAAAACAACTCGGCAAATGCTAAATGACAGTAAGTGAACGCCGCGCACAGCAATATTGTATCACCAAGCAAAAAAATCCGCCACGTGCGAATTTGCGGATTTTCAGCAAATTCGCGAGAGTTCACGGATTGCGAATTTACCGAAAATCCACGAAATCCGCGAGCGGAACGGATTTTCCGCCCATGCTTAGCAGGGATGTGCCACGTTTTCGCCGCCGTTGCGTGACGCAACGGCGACGCAAGTCTGACATAAATCTGCCCCTTGAAGTCTCATCCATCAATGCCTCCTCACGTCAGACATGTATTATCTCTCATGCAAGTAAGCAAGTAACTTAGGACGTGTTTTTGAAGGAGAAGCTTTTGAACCCCGCAGACCAGTCGGTCACAACTTCCACACCCTTCTTCACCTCCTCAATATTATTCACAATGCTAAACTGTTGTTGCTATATCTACTACCCCCTTCCTATGGAGCTCATGTGCCCCTGTTTGTTAAGTGCTCTGATTTTCCAAACTAAACTTGCACTATGTACATACCACTACAAACATACATCCTAATGGCTAGAGGGTTCCTAGACAGCTCTGCTATGTACCATTCAGAATAAATGTTGTGCATTGTAAATTTCACCACGAAAGAGAGGGAGTTCCAACCCTTTTTAGAACTCCTTTGCAATTACACCTAGTCTTTTCCCAACACGGACTTCTTTTGAAGATCTCACATTAAAGTTTGCATTACAACTTATCTTATTTTGTTTAAATATTGTTTATTGCTTTTGAACAAACAAAAGTTTACCTGCATTGTACATAATATACGAAGACCATTGTGTAGAAAGAAGATCGAAAGTACATATTGTATCTTGTAAAATAGAAGGTGTTCTAAATGAGAGCCCAGCAAACTCAAGAAAATAGACATGTGGCAACAGCTGAACTCAGTGTTTGCAAAGGGCAAGCATCGCTTGAGAATAAAGTTAGTCACTAGTAATGCAGTTGACTGACACTCCAGATGTATTACTGAAGAATAAAATACAGTAAACGCAACAGCAGGTTTAATCAATAAAAAATAAGGTTTGTTTTCGTGTGTTGAAGTTAGCACACGTAGGCCACAGAAATAATTCACTGGGCCGTCGGTCTGGCCACACTGACTGCTAAAGAGACTTGGCTTGCTGCATGCAGGATCTCGCGCTCATATTTTGTATTTTATCCATGATGTTGTTTTTTTGGCTGATGCTACTTGCAGCCATAACTGTATTGTGTATTCATTTTTAAAAGCTTTACTGTTCAGTCATACAATAACGTTACCCTTTGTACGTAGGTAAAAAGGGCTGTTTGGTAATTTTAGGCTAACACAATTTTTGCAATGATGGTTGGTTTGTATCATGCAACTTTATTAGTTAAGCCCGTGTTACCATCTCACGTTATGGAGAGGGCATGATTTTCCGCTATTCCAAAACCATAAATTGTGCTGTTTTTGGCATGTGTGCCAGAGCTTTTTGCCTTTTCTCAAGAGGCCATCTTCATGTCGAACCTCTTACTGACTTTAAACTTAGATATTTCAGGGAACTTTCCTTGCTTTCATACTGAGCAAACTTCTTGTGAGTTTGCTATTTCGTACTAGAATATTTCTGGATAATGACAATGTTATCCTCTTGCTTATTGTGAATTGCCTGACTAACTATAAGCCTTTTACTTTCTCTAATGATTTATATTTTTTTAATAAACCTTCATGGTTTGGACTTTGAATCTTGTCTTGTGTACGTTTTTAGGTCTCGGCCTCCGAAAGACTGCACACATGCGCAGTCGATCTGGCGAGACTTAATGAGGTTCTAGAACTCTGGTATTCATTTCTCCACTCCTCGTGATCTGTTGCTCTCATCTACACTCTATTTGAGCCTGCCTGGCACTACCGAGCCTCTCCCTACTGTACCGCCCCCTCCCCAGGAGCACGGTCTTCTCTCCCTACCGTCCCCTCCCCATGAGCGTCGTCTTCTCTCCCTACCGCCCCCTCCCCAGGAGCGCCGTCTTCTCTCCCTACTGCCCCCTCACCAGGAGCGAGAGCCCCGGTGCGCGCGTTGACAGGTTGTCGCCTCGAGGTGTATCTGTGGAATTCCACCTGGCGGGATCCCGCAAGCCTAGCCTCCCCGATGGTGATGGCCAGAGTCTGGGAGCGCCTCAGACACCTCTGTGCGCACCTCCTGCTCCTGAGCTCCCTTTGCACTAGGCTGTTGCGGCAGGTTCTGCACAGGTGACTGAGGACGTCTTTCTCCAGACTCGGCCATTTCATCGCCAGCCACCCAGTGTTGTTTGCCTCTGCTATGGTTCAAATGTTTGCAAACACTCTATTTCATCTTGAACTGACCATTACAACTTACGGTCACATGGAAACAGGGGCTTGCTTCGCCTTTCCATAAAACGTTCCACAGAACAAAACAAGTGTGTCTTTCTTGTACCCACCAAGGGCATTGCACAGGGCCAGTATTTCAACTGTGTGTTTGGGTGTTATTACAAGCAGACTACAATTACCAAAATGGACCACCTAAGTGTTTATGTGTATTCGTTTTGAAAATACTTCTGGAGAAGGCCTTAAACTGCTTTTAAAACAAGAAATGGGAGTTTCTCCAGTATTACATCTTTCATAGATTCACATGCTTGTATCTTCCCCGTCGTCATGGTGGGAGTCTCACGGTAACAGAATGACCAAGCAGTATCATAGAGAAGAAAAACTGCATAGAAAATCCCCATAGGGGCTGTATTATTTGGTAACCAGACCATTTCTTTGTTTTGGTCCAAAAGCCAGCCAATCAGCATTGCTGCCCTGCCCTCACACTCCCCAGCAGCAGCTTCCTGCCTCAGATTTCCAACCGCCTTCGAGTGAGAAAGGTGTCTCCCTGAGCTCTGCTCAGTTTTCTTCTGTTCCTGTGTGAACTTTTGACCCTTTGGAATCTTGTTTCCTGTCTTCTAAATTGAGGTATTGTGTGTACTTATCTTACTTATGATGGCTGAAAGCTCTAAAAAGAGGCTGTTCAGGCCATGCAGATCCTGTGGGAAGGCCAGACTTTTCTCTGAGGACCCACATGAGGACTGCCTTTACTGTCTCTACCCTAAACACCTGGTGAAAGACTGTAAACTCTGTAGAAAATTTTCTGACAAAACTAAACGAGACAGAGAGGCTAGATTACTGTTATGGCTTCAGAAGAAGAAGAAGAAGGCCACATCAGGCTCAGATTCTGAAGAAGAATCTTCTCACTCCACTCCCAAGAAAAGAAAGGCCTCTGTTTCTGTGGAGAAAGTGGAGTCTAAAAGGAGTAAATCTAAGGAAAAATCGACATCATCTCTTCCTATTACTCCTCTGGAGAAGCAGTCAAGTCTTAAAGGACCTGGATCTGCACCTTCTACCAGTTCAATGGCTTCTGCTACTAAGCCTGTGGTGAAAACTTCAGTTCCGTCGACTACGGCTTCGTCGACGATAGGATCTAAGGCTGCGTCGACGACCACGACGTCTACGACAACGACATCGACGAGTAAGATTTCTCTGTCGGCGAAAGGACCGTCGACGACGACTACTCCGTCGACGACAGGTTCGATGTTGAGGATGTCGACGGGGGTCCCGTCGACGAAGGTCCCGTCGACGAAGGTCCCGTCGACGATGGTCCCGTCGACGATGGTCCCGTCGACGAAGGTCCCGTCGACGAAGGTTCCGTCGACGAAGGTTCCGTCGACGAAGGTTCCGTCGACGAAGGTTCCGTCGACGATGGTCCCGTCGACGATGGTTCCGTCGACGGTGGTTCCGTCGACGATGGTTCCGTCGACGAAAATCTTGCTTTCATCGGCTAAAGCGTACAGTTCTCCTCAGTCGAAGACCATGATCTCCATCCGCTCTTTTCAGTCGACGAGAGGTTCGGCTACCATCAGTAAATCCGCAGAGTTCACCTCATGGACAAAGATTTCTCCTTTGCCACCATCATCGCTGCTGGAGCAGGATTCAGATGGAGAGGAGTCCTCAGGTGCCGCCTACAGTCCTTCTCAGCTTCAGATAAAAAGCCAAGACACGGATGAGGAGGAAAGTTATTCCTTCAGGGACAGACCACAATCTTCCAGATATGAATCATTCCAGGAATCTGGTGATTATGATGATGAAGAGGAGCAGCACGTGGACTCACGGGAGGAGGAACGTCAAGAGACGGTTTCTATACCCCTCACCCTTGTGTCTGATCTTAGATTGATGCTAAACGACTACTATCGCCGTTTCCCAGAGGCGAATTCCTCGCAACCAGTTACGCAGACGCCTCCCCCGCAGACACCTAAAAAAGCACCTGCTTCTCAAGATCAAGGGGTTAAATCTCCGCAGGTGGTTACTATAAGGGACGACCTAACGGACTCCGATGAAGATGAAGAGCCCGAAGACGGAGAGCTGGTTCATGATGCCTCGGGGAAGGAATGGGACGAATACGTCTTGCCATCGGCTGCATCACCTGACCTACTCAAATCTACCTCCCCTCCTTAAGACATCGGAGGCTTCCATGATATCATGGAAAGGGCGGCCAAGAGATTCAGTCTGGATGTGGAAGTGCAAGAGACGGATTGTTTCTTGTACGATTTCAAGGATAACAAAAGGTCACTTCGCTCAATTCCTATTATCCCTCATATCTGGGAGGAGGGCCTGAAGATTCTGAAAACACCGGCATCTATAGCGGTTTCAGTTCCACGAATTGAAAAGAAATACAGAGCTCCAGAATCCACGGCAGCCTGCCTCATTGGACATCCCAGGCCGGAATCAGTCGTGACGCAGGCGGCGCAAAGAAATTCTAAAAACCCGGTGGCTACTTCACTAGTGCCACCAGACAAGGAAGGAAGGAGAATGGATGGGGCAGGTAAGAGGTTTGCGGTCATGGCAGCCTCTACCATTAAAGCGGCAAATGCTATGGCACTGCTTGGCCGTTACAACAGACAAATATGGTCCGATCTGGCACCCATACTCTCAGCGCTTCCGGAGGACCGAAAGGAAGAAGCGGCAGCCCTTCTCAAGGAAGGAGCAAAATCGGCTGCCCAATCTATCGACATCGCCATGGATGTCTCGTCTTTGGCCTTCAGACAAATGGCTGGGGCGGTTTCGCTTCGCAGGCAGGGCTGGCTCAAGGCGACTTCTTTTCGACCAGAGGTGCAGGCGAAGATTGTCGATATGCCCTTTGACAGTGAAAATTTGTTTGGGAAACATATTGATGAGGCATTGCAAGGCATAAAGTCGGACACGGATACGGCTAGAGCGCTGGGATCTCTTCAGCAGGGAAAGTTTCAGTCCTTTCGAAAGAGGGGTGCAAGAGGCCAATTTAATCAAAGACCCTCTTTTCAATCCAACCGATATCAACCGTACAATCAGCAGGGATATCGTCAGTTTAACACAAACAACCAGTTCAGATCCTCTAATTCCTCTTACCAACAACAGTCCAGAGGTAAACCTAACGCCAGGGGGAAAAATCAGCAGTCTAATAGACGTCAATGATTTCAGGCAGGCACTCCCCACACAAAAGATCCCGGACAACGACCACTATCTGTCTCAATACTACACCAACTGGATGTCCATAACATCGGACAAATGGGTTCTGGATGTCATAAGCAGGGGCCACACGCTGGAATTTGTGGAGATACCACCGGACCACCCCCCAGTACTCAGGCTCAACCATCATCGCAAGGAAATGCAGAAGGAAGTTCTCTCGCTTCTGCAAAAGGGAGCCATAGAGGAAGTGCCACAGCATCTCAGAGGGAGAGGCTTCTATTCGCATTTCTTCCTCATCAAAAAGAAACAGACCCAGAAATGGAGACAGGTATTGGACCTGAGGGATCTCAATCAATACATAAAAAAGATACCCTTCAGAATGTTGTCGTTGCAAGAGATCTTACTCATGTTAAAGGACAAAGACTACTTGGCGTCCTTGGATCTCATGGATGCGTACTTCCATATTCCCATTCATCGGAAGCACAGGAAGTATTTAAGGTTTGTTGTGGGGAGTCGCCACTTCCAGTTCAAAGTCCTGCCATTCGGACTCAAATCAGCCCCGAGGGTATTCACCAAATGCATGGCCCCGGTGGCGGCCCACTTAAGACTGCAAGGGCATTACATTTACCCATATCTGGACGACTGGTTGGTGACAGGTCCATCTTTCAGGGACGCAGCAGAAGCTCTGCAGAGCTGCATCCGGTTGTTTCAGCGATTAGGTCTGAGGACCAACTTAGAGAAATCCTCGCTGACTCCGGCCCAAGGCATCCAGTTCCTGGGGGCATGGATATGCACCAGAGCAGGGAAAGCCTATCCTTCCGAAGATCGGATGAGAAAGATCATGGGGTTAACGGCTTCCCTTCAAGCAAAAAGTCCACTTCCGTGAGGATTTACAAGTCCATGTTGGGGATGATGTCATCCTGCATCCCACTGGTACCAAACTGTCGTCTTCGAATGAGACCTTTGCAGGAACAGCTGGACGAAAAGTGGGTACAGGCCAGTGGAACCTTCGAGGATCGCATTGCCATCACGAACCGTATGACGGTGGCCATGTCATGGTGGAAGATCCTAAAGAACCTGGACCAGGGCTTGAGCTTCATTCCTCGAGATCACGACTTCGTGATGACGACGGACGCTTCGCTGAAAGGATGGGGCGCGCATCTTCAAGAGCTGGAAATTCAGGGCCTTTGGTCAGATTGGGAAGCTCAGCTTCACATAAACATGTTGGAGCTCAAGGCGGTGTTCCTAGGGCTTCAAGCATTCCTTCCCAGAATACGCCAATCGTCAGTACTTGTCCAAACGGACAGCACCACGACCATGTTTTACCTGCTGAAACAGGGCGGGACGAGATCCAAACAGCTGTCGACATTGGCGCAAAGGATCTGGAAATGGCTCATAACCAACGAAATTTCGATCCAAGTTCAGCATATACAGGGAGTCCTCAACACTCGGGCGGACGCCCTGAGCCGCACTCCCAATGCGACACACGAGTGGGAACTACACGACACTCAGATTCGCATTTTGTTTCAAAGGTGGGGCACTCCCACATTAGATTTGTTCACGACACAAAACAATTCAAAGTGCGCTCAATTTGCGTCCAGGTACCGTCAACAGGGCTCCAAGGGAAATGCATTCCTCATGGACTGGACAGGAAGGTTTGCATACGCGTTCCCTCCGTTCCCGCTGATACCGCGCATCCTGCGCAAGATGAGATTGGAACCGTGCCGGATTATAATGATAGCACCAGCCTGGCCAAGACAGGCGTGGTTTTCAGACCTCCTTCAATTGTCGAGGGGCGACAAGATCCAGCTCCCGACATTTCAAGACCTCATCTCCATGAAGGAAGGGCAGATTCTGCATCCGGACCTGCAATCTCTAAAATTGTCAGCATGGAACCTCATGAGCGGGAATTTCAAAATCTAGATATTTCGCAAGAATGCAGGCATATTCTCTCACAAGCTAGAGCTGTATCGACGAACAAAACATATACAGCAAAATGGACCCGTTTCTGCCACTGGTGCAACAGACAAAACTTGCATCCGTTTGAGGTACAGCCTGAAGGTATCCTGCCTTACCTGCTTTCACTATCTAAGTCAGGTCTGTCGCATGCTTCGGTCAAAGTGCACTTGGCAGCAATATCACGATTCCGGCGGAAGCCAAATGAACCATCTCTCTGGTCATCCAGAGTAATAAAGGAATTTATCAAGGGACTTTTTAGAGTTTTCCCACCCATCCAGCGCCCACCTGTGCCGTGGCACCTCAATACAGTCCTATCGCAGCTTATGAGGCCACCTTTTGAGCCCATACACAAGACAGACTTGCAGTTCTTGTCATGGAAAACAGCCCTCCTTCTCGCCTTAACATCTGCAAGGAGGGTTAGCGAAATCCAGGCCTTTTCAGTGGAGGAACCCTTCTTACAATTTCGTCAGGACAGGGTTATATTGAGAACAAATCCTACCTTTATTCCCAAGGTGGCGACGTCTTTTCACCTCAACGAACCCATTATTTTACCTACTTTTTTCAGCAAGCCTTCATCGGAAGCAGAAAGAGCCTTACACTCTCTAGACATTTCTAGATGCCTAAAGTTCTACATTGAACGGACAAAAACGTTCCGCAAGTCCAAGCAATTATTCATTGCATTTGAAGGACAGAGGAAAGGTCTTCCATTGTCGAGACTGAGTATTGCTAGATGGATATCCTCAGCTATCCTGAAATGTCACGAAAAAGCGGGAAAGCCGCTATGTTCTAAAGTGCATGCACATTCAACGAGGAAGATGGCAACCTCGATGGCCTTGTTCGCAGGAGTGGCGCTGCCAGACATCTGCAGAGCAGCAACGTGGAAGAGTGTGCATTCATTCACAAGACACTACTGTCTAGACACTGCGTGGAAGGAGGACACGGCAGTGGGACAGGCTGTTCTGAAGCGTCTATTCCAGTAAGGTATGGTCTAATGGCATATTGTTTTTTACTATACAGTGCTTTGATTTATACTTATACATGCATTTATCGCATTGCTGATGCTTTCATATCTACTGTTATATCATTGCTTTGCGGCAGAGCTTCCTTCTGAGTTCTGTCCTGGAAACGCTACAAGTATGGTGAGCACTGCTTACTACTCTGATACAAGCATGTGAATCTATGAAAGATGTAATACTGGAGAAGGAATTAGTTACTTACCTGTACACTATAGTTCTCCAGTATTATCTTTCATAGATTCACATGCGCCCGCCCGCCTCCCCGTTTCTGAGGCAGATCTTGTTCTCGGTATTTATCCATGTCTCTCACTCGGGGACGGAAATCTGAGGCAGGAAGCTGCTGCTGGGGAGTGTGAGGGCAGGGCAGCAATGCTGATTGGCTGGCTTTTGGACCAAAACAAAGAAATGGTCTGGTTACCAAATAATACAGCCCCTATGGGGATTTTCTATGCAGTTTTTCTTCTCTATGATACTGCTTGGTCATTCTGTTACCGTGAGACTCCCACCATGACGACGGGGAAGATACAAGCATGTGAATCTATGAAAGATAATACTGGAGAACTATAGTGTACAGGTAAGTAACTAATTCCTTGTATTAAATAAATAGGAGCACAGACAAAAATTTCCAGTTGAAAGCGCGATGGGGGATTGGGTGGCTAGGTAGATAGTACTAATGTTCAGGGCCACTGAACCTGTGTGGCAGGAGAGAACCAAGGGCCAGATGTAGGTGGCCTATTACCGGTTGGTAACAGCAGAAAATAAAGAATTTCAGCCGTTACCGACCGGTAATAGGCTTTTCTAATGTAGGGAGCCGAAATTAAGGATTCAGTAATTTACCGAATCGGTAATTTAAGGAATCGATAAATTACCGATTTCTTAAATACCTATTTGGTAAATTACCGAATTCCTAATGTAGGGAGCACTTAAATGAGTGCTTATCCAATGTTAGGATTCGTTATTTACCAGCAACTACAAGTTGGTGGTAAATAACGGGAAAAAAAAGCAATTTTGTGCAAATTGCTTCAGTGCCATGTTGCAGACATACATGCCCTTAGAGCATGTATGTCTGCAACATGTGCACCCATAAACAATTGAGCGGTGCAACAGGGTGTCAAAGTGACACCCTGCCACCCTTCAATGTTTTCCCCCTTTTACCGAATCGGTATTTACTGATTCGGTAATTGACATTCATTCCTATGGGCCTCCAGGCCCATAGGAATGAATGGCAATTGCCGAATCGGTAAATGTCGATTCGGTAATTACCGAATCTTAACGAACCGGTCATTTTTACCAAATATTTAGCTACATAGCATTTACCGATTCGTAAAAAACGAATCTGTAAAATTCAGTATTTACGAATCGGTAAATACTATTTACCTACATATAGCCCCAAATTGTGTGGCATCGTTGAATAAATTATGCAGCAAGGAAATGCAAATTTCGATGCGTAATGCAGCACATTTTTTGACAGTATTTCGTGATTTTTGTCATTTTCACCCAAGCTGTAAAGGCTGCAGACCCCTCGGGGCTCTCGGCTGGCATGGGCTGCGTCTCTTCCACCCTCTGTGTCTCGGGCACAGGGAAATGTAGGAGCGGGTGCTTGGCCGTAGGAAACATATGGAGCCCGCGGACCTTGCTCTGTTTACCCTCATCTGCTTGTCTTAAAGGGGTGGCATAATGGAGCGAGCGAGCTCGAGGGGGGCTGCTGGCGTGAATGCTTTTCCCTCCAGGTGGAGAGCAGCAGCCGAAGGCAGAGGGGCTGGGAGAATAGCAAGGAAGACGGCATGGGCAGGCGCCCCCTACCTTGTCCTTTGTTATTGTTTTCTTACAGGGCGCCGGGCTGTTGCGGAGACCGAGAGTTCAATGGCTGTAGTAGGTGGAGGGAGTAGGATCCTTCAAGTAGCGCTGTGGATGCTAACGTGCGCCAGGTGAGTGTGGCTGTGTGTGTGTGTTTGTGTGGCTCTGTGTGTGTGTGACTCTGTGTGTGTCTCTGTGTGTGTGTGTGTGTGTGGCGCTGTGTGTGTATGGGTGCAAATGCAATAGGTCTCGCATTTGCGAGAGATTAAACTATTGGTATTGTAAATGACAATGCCATTTATTTATCTGTTTTCAAAACCTACACATAAATAAAAAAAATGTCATTTACAATGCCAATAGCTCTAACTTTTGCAAAGGCAAGACCGTTGCATTGTAAATGCTTGTTTCGTTAGGTGCCTGGGCCCATGTCCTTTGGGTTTCACATTGCCCAATCCGTCTAATCTGACCTTTGGTGAATTAATAGTACAAAAGTGCCAACAGAAGTAAAGTGCTTTTGACTATTGGTAGATGATCAGTTCACCCTTCTATCATCCAGATGTAAGGATTTGAATATGATCAGATCACCCCTTTCACACCCACAGTGTGTACCCTTTATGGAATGGGGCAGTGGGAAAGGTGAGAAGAGGGACTAAGATCTAAAGAGAGGCTTAATATTCTTTCTTGAGTTTAAATAGTGATAAGAAAGTAGTACGTGGATCTGGAGTTCTGTGGAGCAGGGGTCAGTTCTGTTCTGGGTACCCACTTCTTACAGAGGCACGACTGATTGTTGATAATCATTGATTGGTCCAAGAGGTTTGCTTTAACTTTAGAGGTATTCACTTATTGATGCGGTTTAGTCCTGCTTCATGTCACATAATGTTGTCAGCCAAGCCATTCGCGATAGATAGAAACCATGCTATTGATAGACTAAATTATCCTTGTAGCAACATTAATGCTGAACGAAAAATGGGTCTGATACAGAGATTGATGCGGTCAACTGCAGAAGGGGTAAAAATCTGTCAGCCTTATTTAGCATGTCACAGAAGTTCCTAAAGTACTCTCAAGTGTAGGTCGTGTGGAGTGCTTCTTCTTAACTTAAATGTGGGGCGATCTTATACTGAAGCCCCTCTGCCTGCCAGAGAATGGGGACAACCAAGCTGAAGCCTCTGAAAAAAAAAACCAGCATGAGGACAAAAAATTCCAGCAGCAGAAAAAGCCTCCAGAGAATGCATGCGACAATAGCGTAATAAAATAGAGCTCAAATGAAACAAGAATGAGGATATCTGGAAAAGAAGAGAAAGGAAGAAAAGCCTAAGCATTGTGACACACTCAGGAGGCAGATGACTAGGCTTAAGCATCTACCTCTGACCTGGAAAGGATCCTGTGACTTGGCAGATTAAGGATGGCATCTTAGATAGTGCTGAAACAGCCTACAAGCAGATAATTGTGTAATATTCAAGTGTCTCAGAGGGTATGGTATTATTTGTAAGGACACTTCTAAGGGAACACAATCAATTGCTGTGAGCACGGAAGGGGGAGCAGGTGCCTCTCTCGTGATTTCCCACCTAAATTGCCTTGTACTATCGTTTTTTACATTACATTCATTGTAATGGCATTACTCGAATACACCGTGTATATATAATTTGTTTTGTCTGCACTCTTCTTACGCTGTACATACTCCCTCGTGTGTCACCAGCACCGTTCACTACTTCACGAGCACTTGTGCACAGTATAACACAGGTTACATGTCATTCAATGTAACACAGTGCTTTGTTTTTGTCTTTGAATATATGACTAAATATATGCAAAAGTCTCTCATTTGCTACTTGTCTCGGGAAATTATTGTCTCCCCTCTTCCCCTTCCATGCTCACAGCAATTAATTGTGCTCCCTTAGAAGTTGCCTTACAAATAAACAACTGTTGAATGTTACATACTTCTACCCTGGTCTCTGTGCTCCCTCCTGTAGTTTGTTACTGTATACAAGGAGAAAATGGCAGCCATGATGGATTGGGAAACATAAATCTCATCCTCTATGGCGCCGTGAACCCTCAGTCAACACTAGGCTCAAGCATCCAGATACCCACTAGGGAGCCGCCATAGATGGCAGCAACTGACGCCAGTGTGGACAAGGTGTTCCATTCATGTATTCGAACTCGGCTGCCCGGTAAGAAACTCATGGAGCACTGAGGACAATCATGCAAAAAATGGTGAAGTTACAGATCTAGAGTGTATCGATATTAATAATAATGAGTTTAATGATGCACTTCACATTGGCATAATTAGAGCCTACAGTCCTCAGGAAATCTACTCGCCCAATCGCTATGTTAAGTCAGATTTTATCAGGGGAAGCTTTTTTAGGGCCTTACCGCCCTTTCTGGTGAAATGATAAAGAACAGGAGTTCTGTTCATTCAAAGTGAATGAGCAGTAAAGATGCCTTTAAATCTTGGGGCATTTTTACAAGCTCATTGCGCCACAAGTGATGGTGTTCCATATTTACAAGGACCCTTAAAGCCATCCTGCGTGGCTTTTTGTGTCCTTGTAAATATGGCCCCTTTGCGTGAAATGGGTGTTCCATGGGTGTTGCTGTGGGTGTTCCCACAACACCCATAGATTCTGCTGCATTCCCAGATTTACAACGTTTCGTAAACCTGGGAATGTGTCAGAATCCTACACCTCCTCTATTTTATCCTCTTTCAATTCGTGCTGCATTCTGCAGCACACATAGAAAGAGGGAAAAACCTCCCATGATTGTTTTTGTACAGGAAGGTGTCCCTTCATGCACAAAAACAATCATCTCTGCAACGCAGGCCCCTTTGCACAATTGTGCAAGGCAGTCTGCATTGGCGCATGGCAGCCAATTGTGCGCCAGCACAGAGGAGAGCTCAGGGATATGTCATATTGTTGTAAATATGACATATCCTTTTGCTCCAAAAGTAACGCAGTGTGGCGAAGCCTATTGGCTTGCAGCACTGCGCTGCGTTACTTCATTGTAAATATGGCCTCTTGTTTTTATATTATCACATTTGTGCTATGTTCACAGACAGAGGTCAAATGTCAGCTTATGTTTTACAGTTGGCTGTTTATAAAAAGAGTGAAATGAAAAGCTCTAGGAAGTTTGGGGCATATCATCAACACCTGGCGATAATTATCGCTAAGCGCACTTAGCGCTAGGATCATTATCGCCGGGTATCGCTTGTTTTTATCGCGGAGATAGCGCGCTATCAGCGACGCTTATCTCCAGAGTGTTAAAAATACCTGAGTTAGCTGCCAAATGTGCAAATATCGCTGGGATTCCAGCAATAATCGCACAACGTTTGATTTGAATAAAATTTATATTGCGCAGACAATAACCCGAAGGCATCAAGGCGCCTAACAAAGCATATCATTAACATAGGCATGACACCATTACAGATAAGCCTGCACAAAGAGATGCGTCTTCAGAGCACTTCTGAATGCCTGAAGAGTGGGTAGGGATCTTAGTTCCAGTGGAAGGGCATTCCACCACTTGGGCGCCAAGTTGGAAAAAGCCCTGCCACCCCATTTTGCTCTTCTGAAGCGAGGGACTGACAGGAGAAGTCTGCTAGAGGAACACAAGTCCCTAGAGGGAATATAGCGGGACAGGATAGATCCTACACCAGTGGAGCTGTTTTTAGCAAGGGCCCTATAGGTCATACATAGGGTCTTGAAATGGATACGGTCCTCAACAGGGAGCCAGTGTAACAGTTTTCTGGCCGCTGTGGCTGAGGCACACTTGGGGAGATCCAGCACAAACCTGGCAGCAGCGTTCTGGACTACCTGCAAGCGCTGTAGTAGACTTTTATTCAGTCCCGTATACAGCGCATTGCAGTAGTCCAGCCGGGAACCAATGAGGGCAACTGCAAGCTGTTTTCTTGCCTGCAGAGATAGATAGTGCCTGATTCTCCTTAGGATGTGGATGATACCCCAACAAGTAGAAATGGTTCTACTAACCTGTTTATCTAAGTTGAGGACAGGATCAATCATGACCCCCAGATTTTTTGCAGAGGAGGTAGGGGAGGGGCAAACTCCTAATGAGTCTGGCCACCAGCAAGATGACCGTATGTCATCTTTCCCTCCAAACACCATCACCTCCGTCTTCTCCCCATTCAGTTTTAATGAATTGTGGATCATCCATTGTCCGACTGCCTCCATGCAGGATCTAAAATTGGAGGCAGTCTGGGCACCTGACTGGGAGAGAGAGACAAGGATCTGGGTGTCATCCGCATAGGATACTATCTCCATCCTGTATGATCTAATAAGCCTGGCAAGTGGGGTCACATAGATGTTGAATAGGGTCGGACTAAGAGCCGACCCCTGGGGAACCCCACATTGCACAGGCAGGGATGGAGATAGATACTCCCCCAACTTCACTCTTTGCACTCGATGACTGAGGAAAGAAGTGAGTAGATCTAAAGCTGAACCCTGAACCCCAACCTCCCTCAGCCGAGCTGTTAACACTGAGGGAGAGAGGGTATCGAAGGCCGCCGTCAGATCCAGAAGGATCAGGAGGGTGGTCTGGCCCCCATCAACACGCGCGCGGATGTTATCCAACACTATGGTGAGGGCCGACTCGGTGCTATGTTCCCTCCTGAAACCATGTTGGGAAGAGTCAAGACAGCCCGAACTCTCTACAAATGCGGCAAGATGTTTATTAAGGTGTGCTTCCAGCATCTTTGCTGGAGCTGGGAGCAGAGATATGGGCCGAAAGTTTTTTAGAACCGCATGATCCAGAGAGGCCTTTTTAAGTAAGGGTTTTACCACCGCGTTTTTCCATTAGGTGGGGAAAAGGCCATCCCTCATGGCTCTATTCATTATGTCAACCAGAGGAGGCAGGAGAGTATCCCTACACTGTTTGAGAATCCTGAGAGAGCATACATCCAGGGGTGAGCCAGATTTAGTTTTATTGAGGAGGCTATCCAGATCCTCTAGAGAAAGAGGGGTAAAAGAGTCTAAAATTCCCAAAGGAAGTGTTTCAGCAGGGGCATGGTCCATAGTCCCCAGAGCAGGAGGCCCACTAATGAGAGATTTTTGCAGCTCCAAGGCAGAGTAAATGTCGGAGATTTTTGACTGAAAGGAGGCAGTATTATTGCACAGCTCTTGGGATGCTACTACGGGATCTGGGGTTTGGAGGGTTATAAGGGAGTCCACTACCTTAAAGAGCTCTTTAGGAGAAGTCAGAGAGGTAGTCAGGGCCGTGAAATGCTCTTGTTTGGCCTCTATGATTTCAGCCTTATATTTCCTCAGCAGAGTCTTATGTGCTTCCTTATCCTTTAGGTTCCAACCCGAGTGCCATAATCGCTCCCGCCTCCTCACTTCTTGTCTGAGGAGTCTAAGATGTTCCGAGAACCAGGGGGCTGAGGGCCTTTTTCTGGCTCGGTAGGATAGTTGGGTCAGGGCTAATTCATCCAGTGCCTCAGTCACTGTCTTTTCAAACTGTAGGACTGCTGTAGAGACACTTTCCCCTTGGGGTGAGGACAGATTGAGTGCCCACGGGGTAAAGGAGCTATTTGAAATGTTCTTGAAATTCCTGCGGCATTCCTTTTTGCTCAGAAAGTTTTTGGACGTTTGGATGAGCGGGCAGGCTAGCTCAAATGGAACGGCCAGGTAATCGGACCATGACAGAAAGATAGGGTCCTTGATCGTCAGCCTTTCGTCATTGGAAAAAATTCTGTCGAGCGTGTGGCCTGCTCGATGTGTAGCCCCTTTAACCAGTTGGGCGAAACCACAGGCTGACATGGCATCAAGCAAGGAAACAGTATCGTTGATGTCGTACCTCTCCAAATGAAAGTTAAAATCTCCCAGAACTGTGAGATCTTTCCGACCAAAGTAGGGTTCTAGGACGTGGAGAAGCCGTTGTCCAAAGTCAGTACGTGAGCCTGGAGGGCGATATATCAAGATTCCATTGAAGAACGCTCTATGGCCACTTTTTATGGAAAAGAATAGAGCTTGAAAACTGTCCGTAGGGACAGAGATAGAAGCAATGTGGCAATGAAAGTGATCCCTGTAGAAGATTGCTAACCCTCCTCCAACCCGGCCCAGTCTATCTTGACGAGCCAGGCAGTATCCTTCTGGAACAGCTTCAATAAGATCTGGACCGGAGGAGTCCTTTGCCCAAGTTTCCGTGACAAAAACCAGGGAGGGCTTCCTATCTGACACAAATTCCTTAAACAAGATGTTAAAGCGAGCGGGCATTTAGGAGGATGCAATCTTCCTTCAGTGTCCTAACTCTGGGGGAAGTGGATAGTAAAGGCATATGACTGGATGGAGGGGGCGTGGAGCTTACCGTATCTGACAGCCGGCATCCGCACGATAGAGGGCGTAGAATGTTGTCCGGTGAACATGTATGAGAACATGTAAGCCTAGGGGGTTTAAGCTCTAGTAAGGTCTGAATAGAATATCTAAGGTACAGAGGGTTGGGGGTCCCAGAGGCATACGTCTAGGAGTCCAGCCCGTCCTTAGCGCGGACGGGCGCAGACGGGCTGGACTCTGGCGTGACTCCGGCGTCACTGCGGCACACTCGCAGCGAGCACACGCTGCGTGCCATGATAGCCGGTTTAAGTAGGGCTCTAGACAGTCCACCTGACTGCTAGAGCGCGAGTCAATGCAGCGCTTCCCCAACACCCACCCAAGATGGCGCCCACCTAATATTGAAGCGCGAGGGATCGATCCGCCAAAATAGCGGTGATGGCACTATTATAGTGTAGCAGTGCGAGCGGGGATAAAAGCAAGCGAAAACTGTGAGTAAAATAATTTAAATGAGACGACAAAACAGGAGCTTTTAAAATACGCTAGAGCGTCCTGATGCGGGCGTAAATGCAGCAGTGAAGAGCCTAAGCAAAAGTTTGGCACTACGTTGTTGATAGGGCATGGCATACTTAACTATGATATCCACCTTCCATTGGATATCATGGCTAAGTCAAACTAAAAGCAGGCATAAGGAAAGTAGCGATATCGCGGTTAGCGCTACTTATCTTATCGCTATGCTTGTTAGCGTGCCCATTGATAATCGGAGAAATATCGGTTAGTGGCATTTCTCCAGTTATTTTCAGAAGGAACGCCCACTTTGCATCTCATTAGAGATGCAAAGGGAGGCATAGTGAAAAGGGCTGCTAACATGCGATTTTGCATGTTAGCACCCTGTTGTTGATAGGGCGATAGTTTCATCTCCTCTATTTTGGCTTTAAAGGCAAAAAAGCGAAGATAAACCCTTGCTGATATGCCCCTTCGGTTTTTTCCCCTAAATCACAGCATTTAAACAGCCTGTAAATGAACTGTTCAAACATTTCAAAATATATTTAAGCAGTTAAGAAAACACATTTGTTGTAACTGTGTAATGAAACCCTATTCCCACAGATTGTCTACGCTATATAGTTTTATTTGTAAAACTGCATGTTAATGATAACGTTTATGGCCATTACAATGGAAAATGTGCTATTTGTAAATGACAGTAAAGTATCACATCACGCTTTATTTCAAATGAATGTTTAAACAAGAACTGAGAAGCATTCCTGCCCAGCCTTGATGACAATGCTATCAGTGACGTAAGAAGCAAGCCAGGGGTCATATGTGTGCTGGATTCTTATCATACATGGAGCGAAAGTTTAGTCTATTAAATCAAATAAGAGTTTGTTGTAGATCAGAAACGCTGACCACCTATATTTGAAGGTGCTCTTGTGATAATGAAGAAAAAGTCAGATCTGTAAAGTAAAGTATTTGCTTAGGAACACACAATTTGAAACCAGTTTATGGGTCAAGTACATTTCAATTAGGTTGGGTAGATTATTCAAGTCACTAGAACTGCAGGTCTGGTAAACTTCTTATGAATTTTTTAGGCCTAGCCTGTTCTAAAATTGTTTATTTGCACATGTGCAATAAATGTTAACTCATCACTAGCTAAAAACCTTAACTGCCTCAATTTCACCCTAAAGAAAAAAAAAGAAAAAAGTCTTATCACAGTAGGTAAGTACATGGACTAGTGCTTTACAGTTCTAAACATGGGTGTATGTGGACTCTCAGAACTTGTTCAGGGGGCCATGGGCAGGCAGGGGTTACTGGGACTCAACCGTAAGGATTGAGGTAATTTGCCAATAATAATGATTCAGGGCCTGTTGCACCAGGACTCAGCAAAGTGGGTCCAGTACAACCCCTTCAATACTTGACTTTCAAGATAGAGAGGGAGAGCAGGCACAGGATTCTCAGGGAGGCAGTGTTGGGGTGCTCTAATAATCAACAGACAAAATAATGTTAATGTTGTAAATTAGGTTCAGATGTAGTCAGTAAATATTAACAGTTAAATTGCAATCAGTCTTTTGCGATATCTTACCCCCCCCTTGGGAGGGCAATATACTTCAAGTCCTGAAGGTGCCGGTCTGTACCAATGTGGCCCTCCTACGCATGCATGATGACCTTCCAGAGGAAGGACAAATTCAGAATGGTCACAGTGGCCCAAGTTCTGTCTACCCTGGATCGGGGCATCCTGGAAGGTAGCCTTGGACATGCAGGATGCATATTTTCTTGTACCTGTCCTGCAGGCCCATGTATGTTACTGGCAGTTTGAGGAATGCCAGGTGCCTTTTTTAATTGGCCCTGCTCACCTTCAGCCTCACGAGTAATTGCACTGTGGTCACAGCTCACCTTCAGAGATTGGGGATACCAGGATTTGCATACCTCGACGACTCGCTGTTGAAGGTAGGCTCGCTACAGACAGTTGTAGGCCACCCCGAGATGACGGTGAAACTCCTGACATTGTTGGGTTCACGATTAATGTGCTAAAGTCACACCTGACTCCTTCGCAGAGGCTCCTGCTGTCTTAGGTATGGTACAGTTCAGGACCTTCCCTCCATCACAATGAGTCCAGGGCATTTGAGCTATGATCCTGATGTTTCAACCTCAGTACTGAGTCTCAGTGAGAATGGTTCTGAGGCTTCTTGACCTATTGGCCTAACTGTGTCCTGCAACCATGCCAGGTGCATATGAGAGCTCTGCTGTCGAATCTGGATTCTCAGTTGTCCCAGCCCAAAGGGAACCTGTCAGATTCCAATCCATCAAGCTTTAGAGGGAGATTACAAATGATTTGCTGTGGTGGGTGCTCAATCACAATTGGACCAAGTGCAGACCACTCTCCCTTCCCCAACCAGAGCGGACAGTGGTGATGAATGCATCGCTGCTGGGTGGTCAAGGTCATCTGGGAGAGGGAGAGATCAGATAACACTGGCATCTGGAGGAAAACTGACAACACATCCACCTGTTGAAGAAGTTACTTACCTTCGGTAATGCTTTTTCTGGTGGATACAGTATCTGCCTGTGGATTCCTCACCTTGTGAATATCCCCTGCGTCAGCAACATTCGGAAATTCTTTTGCAGCTTTGCGTGATGACATCAGTTCCGCCCTTTGTTCCGTGCCTTCGAGGCACACGGATGGATCAACAACAGTAGATATACACACAATGTACATACAGTTGTATCCAGTACTGCACCTATGAACAGGTTGCGCTGGGAGGGCACCAGGTGAGATTTGGGTACATTTATCGAAAGACCCAACCTGTACAATAACTGAGTTGTAACTAACCCTGGGCGAAGCACTTCGCTACGCTCGCATAGTTTGCGAAGTCTGCGCAACTTCACACTACGCGAGCTGCACATAGCACAGTGCGAACACGCGTAGCGCAGCGTAGCGTTGTGCAGCGGTCATTTTTTGCTTGTTCGCGGTCCTCAACGTCATGCTCGCGACCACGAGCAAGCAAAATGACATCCCGTCGAGACTCTCAACGCGGGGAGGTCAGGCTACTCATTGCGAGTGGTTGTGCATGCTCGCGACCGTTCGCAAAAAGAAACTACCAGTTTGCGTTGAGAAAGCTGCCGCTCGAGTAAAAATCTACTCTAGCGGTAGAAAACTACAGCTCACACCGTGCAAGATGCCGTTTTCAATGATTGCACAGTGCTGGATGCTTTTTCGCACTGTGCAATCATTGAAAATGCATCTTGCAAAGTGCGAACATGCTACTACGCAGCTCGCGTAGTGCTACGTGAAGTTCACGTAGTGCGAATTGCACTTCGCGTAGCGCTACTTCGCGAACTACGCCCACTCCTAGTTGTAACCTGCAGATGATGGAGCACCTTCTCTGGAGATTCCGCTTTTATCAGCCAATCGTCCAAGTAAGGGAATCCCTGACTTTCTGAGCTGTGCCGCCACCACAGCCATCCCCTTGGTGAAGACTCGAGGCGCAGTAGTAAGACCAAACTGAAGGGCCGCAAACTGGTAATGTTGCGAACCCACCGTGAAACGGAGATACTTCCTGTGCGACTTCAGAATGGGGATGTGAAAATATGCATCCTGCAAGTCGATCAACACCATCCAGTCCTCTTGCAGCAGCGACTGAAGAACCTGTGAAAGGGTGAGCATCTTGAACTTCTCCTGCTTCAGGTAAAGGTTCAGGATCCTGAGATCCAGGATTGGACAAAGTCTGCCATCCTTCTTGGGGATCAGGAAATACCGGGAGTAGTATCCCTGACCCCTTTCCTGCTTTTAACCACCTCTATCGCACCTTTTCTTAACAGTGCAAGGACTTCCTCCTGCAGGAGCAGCAGGTGGTCCTCCGTGCAAAACCCTTGGCAAGGAGGGTAATTTGGGGGAAACTCCCGAAAGGGAAGAGCATACCCATTCTCTACAAGATTGAGAAACCAAAGGTCCGCTGTGACTGATTCCCAATCCCGCAGAAAATAGGTAAGCCGGCCCCCCACAGGACCTGCATGATCCGGAATGGTGGATCTAGGTCTGCTTTGCTGTTGTAGGAGGGGGCTGGGTAGATGAAGAGGAAGAGGAGGAGGAGGATGTCTGACGTCCCCGAGGACGAGCTCTTTGCCTGCCCCTGTATGATTTATACAACAGATTTTGCTGTTGCTGCTGCTGTTGTGACTGCTTGTAGGGATGAAAAGAAGATCTTACAAAGCCCCTATGCCTTTTGCTCACAGATCCTCTAGTTTGCAACCCCAAAGACCTGGCTGTTGCCCTGCTGTCTTTGAACCTCTCCAATGAAGCATCAGCATTTTTACCAAAAAGGCCTGAGCCATCAAAGGGCAAATCCATCTGAACATCTGCAGAGAACTTGGAAGTCTTCAACCAGGCAGCTCTTCTGGTGGCAATCCCCCATGACCCTAGCCACTGAATCCGCAGTGCTCATTCCGCGCAGTATGACCTGCCGAGCAGCAGCTTGAGTGTCAACAAGCACCTCATTAAAAAAAATTCTGTCCTCTTCAGGAAGTTTAGGGGTCAATTGCTGCACAGTATCCATCAAGGCATGGATATAACGACCCAGGAGGCAAATGGCACTCGTAGATTTGAGAGCCACAATCGCTGATGAAAATTTTTTTACTCGCAGATTGGTCCTGTTTTTTTGAGTCCTTATCACCAGGTACCTCGGGAAAAGCATCTGCAGATTTTTTAGAGCAGGCTGCCTGTTCCACTAAGCAAAGGATGAGAGGACAAAAAATCTGGGTCCCCAGGAGCCACTCAATATGGTCTTGCAACAGCCCTAGAAACCGCAGGAGCCGTAAGTGGTCTATCCACACCTCCAGGATAGGATCTGTTAAAGCATCAGTAAAAGGAAGCATAGGCTCCACCACAGATGAGGGAGAATGGAGGACTTCAGTCAAAATTTTTGATTTATACTCTGCAGTGGGCAGAGTCAAATTCAGCAAATCCGCTGCCTTCTTGATAACCACATGGTAGCGAGCCACATCTTTAGAAGGGGCATTCGACACCGAGGCTAATTCCCAATCAGGGGACAGTTCCAGTCCACTTGCCTCCCTTAAATCATCAAAATAATCCTCTGATTCTTGAAGTTCACCCTCTTCAAGCTCAGCTTCTCTATACTTCTGCTCCTCCAAAAGGCGCTGAGCTTCACACCTCGATCTCTCCTTCCGGAGAGACATCGTCAGATCCGGAATCGACTACGAAGGAGCCAGAGCCGGCGTCGAACACAGAGCCAGAGCCGGCGTCGAACTCAGAGCCAGAGCCGGGATCGAACCCCGAGTCGGAAGACCATGCCGACGTTCTCGAGGCCGGTCCGGAGCCGGTGACGAAGGTAACAGCCTCGAAGACCTCGGCGGCACCAAGAGATGCCAAGGCGGTGTCTGTGCCGGCATAAATGGCAAGAACGGCGCCGGAGCATAAGTTTGGGGAACACCAAAATTGTATGCCAAGGGACCCATGGGACCAGCCGGTGCTCCAGAGGGGTACATGGCTCTCGCATAAACACCATACATGGCATTTAGAAACTGAGAAGAGTCTTGTCCTGGACCCAGAAAAGGAGGATACGAACCCACCGGCTGCTCCCGAGGAGGCTGTGCCGGAATCGACTCCTCTTGTTCATAGGGTTGGTGAGCCGGAGTCGTCGAGCCCTGAGGAACGGGAACTTCTTCCTCCTCCTGAACTGGAGATTGAGATGGAGCCGGAGACGGAGTCGACACCGGAACCGGTGAATGCTCCCGCGACTCCACAGGCGAGGCCTCTTCTGGATCCCGTACTGGAGAAGGAGATACCATATCCTTTCGATGCCTTCTACCAGGCGACTTCGTTCTCGAATCCGACTCTTTTCCTGAATGGTGCCTTGATCCATGCTTCCTCTTCTTATGCTTCTTTTTAGTTGATCTGGAAGCATGCCCCGATGACGACTTCGAAGCCAACCTCGATCGGGACCTCGACCGCCTCGATCGCGACCTCAAACTCTTCTTGGCCTCTTTTCCTTTTAATTTGGCAACCAGGAGCTTTGCCTCACATTCACAAAGGGCTTTTGGATTCATCTTCCTACAGGAATGACAACCCTGGACATCGTGATCCGAACTCAGGCACCATATGCAGTCATCATGCGGGTCCGTGATTGACATCATCTTCCCGCATTCACCGCATGGCTTGAAACCAGTCTTTTTAGTCGACATCACGACAGGAGACAGTAACACTGGAAAAGACACAGAAAACCACAATAGTAACAAAGTTACTATCAATGCTACAGAGGATCCCTCGAAAACCGTTAGCGTCGACGACGCGGATAAAAGGGAACTGATGTCATCACGCCGACGTGGGCCTATTATGGAGTCGTGACGTCAGCGGAGCCGTGCGTGATGCCGTGCTTCTATGACGTTGTCCACGTCGGCACGAAGCTGCAAAAGAATTTCCGAATGTTGCTGACGCAGGGGATATTCACAAGGTGAGGAATCCACTGGCAGATGTATGCATCAGAAGAAGTTGCGGGATATTCGATTCGCCTGGCTGTGAAGGCCTTCCTACTGTCCATTACGGAGAGACCTTTACCGGCTCTCACGGACAACCCCACTGCGATGTGGTATTACAACAAGCAAGGCTGAATCAGGTCCAGGGACTCTGCCTCTGTTGTCGGCTTGGGCACGAAGGAACTTTCCTGATCATGCAGATCCAAGATTTATGGCACATAGGAAGGTGCACCAGGAAATACTCAAACTCCAATGTATATTCAAAATATATTCTTAATTCTCTTTTCTTCAAAAGGGTTAAAGTACAGCCAACGGGGTTTTCATTCAAAATACTCCTGGAACTTCACCAGGGCTGAAAACAACACATAAAAGACCATAACTTAAAAAATATATATATATTGTATGGACAATACATCATACAACCATCTTGCTAATAACATAAACATGGATAACATGTAACTTATAGGACTGTAGTTCTGTGGACAAATAGTCCTATCATGGAGCCACACCCAATTACATAAACGACACATAGATACAAAATGCATCAAACAATAAAAACAAAACATACATCCTCAAACTCAAAACTTCATGTGAAACAATGATATTATTTCTTAGTGGAAGTTAATAAACAAACAACACTTTTACACCAACAGACAAAGATCTCAAAGTAATACACACATCACATAGCAATCAGCAACATACTGGAAACAAGTGAAGAATGCACCAACAATATAAATATAGACGTAATTGCTATTGTATCAAAAGACATCAACTGGTGAAATATACACTGTGAGGGATCATTTTTTTCTATATATTATTTTACACATATCAGTATGTGATTGGTTATGCACATTTTTACTCTCACATTTTTATTTATCATATTTTTTCATGAGTATTGAGCGCTCAAATGTATGCATTGCATTGTTAATGATTCCCTCACCTCAAAGGTGCATCAAGCTGTTGTTTTGCTTAGATCTTATAAAATGACAGTCCATCCACATAATATAGATTCAAAATCCTCCCCATACGTTCATCAATCGGATTAGTACTGGGGAAATTAATCAAACACTCTTTCGGATACCTGTACAAATAATACATTTTAGTAAGGCTCTAATGTCTTTCCTCACCATTCTTATGTCTGTGATGATGCGTGTTTCCATGTATAAAGAGAATGGTCCCCTTTCTCACATGGGTCGCAAGCCCAATTGTGTACCTTGTGGTATGTTCAAACAGGTGAGATAAATGACCGCTTAGCAATTCACGAAGAAAAAGAACGATGATGCTATGGGACCAATTCAATCAAACTTACTCAGACAGGTTTATTAATTACCTATCTGAACCTATTTCATGTTATGGAATAAATCCTTTCATTTTCTATATGTTACTTACCAATCATTACCTCAATAACTAATTTATTCACCAGATATGTCTCCTTTTTCTTTATTTTGTTTTCAAATATTTCATATATTCATTTTTACTTTGCTTTTTTTCATACAATATACACATATATACACGAATATTTACACACATATACAACAAACATATACAATTGTATCCAAACAACGAAACAATGGAAACAACAGGTTATGATTTCACTCATTATTTCTCATAGCCCCTACTGTTTTACTGGATGCTCTACCCTATGTTATCAAAAGAGCATTCCTATTTAATCAGGTACACCCTATCACAGCAGTATTCCCAGATCCTCAATTCGATCCTTATTTTTTATCCACTGCTGTTTGTAACTGTTAGTGAATTTTAATTCATTGGGTGTCCTTTTTCCAAATGTCGACACGTTTCAGCCCATCGACTTGCGGGCCTCATCAGGACTAGGGCTTCCACTTAGACATTATATATGCAATACCTAAAATATAAAAAATAACTATTTACAACAAACATATCCACGTATCCATTCTCATTTTCATAGTACAAAACTAACTACGGACCTATATACACAAAATATATCCATGGAATATCTACTAAAATAATTCCACCTCCATTAAACCATACACAACCTGAAGTGACTGCAAGCAATAAGCTTCGAGGTGTCCAAAACGTGAAATTGTCCTACATTCACCGTGATTATAAATGAAAAGTGCTCCCAGTGCACATAAAGATAAAAAAATTAGCAATTCACGTCACTAGAAAACCAGGCCAAGCATTGGCATACCCAGAGTCTCAATTCAGTTTTTAGGAAAACCACCCACCGCAAGAATTCTATTACTCCCCTTCTTCCCTTCCCTACCCGCCTGCCCTACCCCACTCCCACCCCAAACCCCTCCCTTTTGTCTTATTTGAATAGATTTAATTGATAAGTTGTTAAGTCACTAGTGGGGCAGGCCATGATTTTAAAAATAGTGGGAAAGCACCATCACCACAGTAGCTCCGTCATCAAAGGTGAAGTCAATAAAATGATGCAGCATGCTGTTTAAACACTCTTTAACCAGACACCACAATTTGTGAGCTTAATGTCAACCGGGCACACGGTTTGTGAATAATGAAATAACAACCCAGTGCAGTGATTCCAATGTGAAACATAACGTCAATATGTTGACTCCACAGTCTGTTAAAAAACCATTTGACCGGACACCATAAGCTGAAAGCTTAGTGTTAGTGGAATACATGCTAAATGTTGGCCAAACGCAAAATCATATCATAATGCACCTGAAAAACACGATAATTTCATTTATTAAAAGTAGCATTTGGCACAGCAAGTCATTAAATCAGTGTTTGGCCAATATGCGAACAATCTATCTGATTGTGAACCACGTGGCATGGCCTTGGAATGCCAGGATTTGCATATGGCCATGTCTGAACTGGGGTGGCAGAGTGGGCTAAATAACGGTGATGGATTAAACCCAGATCTGTTGACTGGGTGTGAGTGTTTGATTGGTTCAGATGCTCCGTCCATCACCACCCCCTTTTGTACCGCTTTGTTCGCCATAAGTTGGCAGGGTATGCTCAGACGTGAGTCCCTTGCTCACTTTGCCACTGGATTCAAGCAAGCCGGGCTGAAGACGGCTGAAATGCCAAAAACCGGTCCTCGGAAGCTTGTTTCCGGTCCAGGGAAGGCATGGCTTGGCAGTTCGGGCTGGACTGTTCCCATGAGGCACAGGGTCAGACTGATTTGCATATGGCCATGTCTGAACTGGGGTGGCAGAGTGGGCTAAAGAACAGTGATAGATTAAACCCAGATCTGTTGACTGGATGTGAGTGTTTGATTGGTTCAGATGCTCCTTCCATCACCACCCCCTTTTGTACCGCTTTGTTCACCATAAGTTGGCAGGGTATGCTCGGACGTGAGTCCCTTGTTCACTTTGCCACTGGATTCAAGCAAGCCGGGCTGAAGACGGCTGAAATGCCAGAAACCGGTCCTCGGAAGCTTGTTTCCAGTCTAGGGAAGGCATGGCTTGGCAGTTCGGGCTAGACTGTTCCCATGAGGCACAGGGTCAGACTGATTTGCATATGGCCATGTCTTAACTGGGGTGGCAGAGTGGGCTAATGAACGGAGATGGATTAAACCCAGATCTGTTGACTGGGTGTGAGTGTTTGATTGGTTCAGATTCTCCGTCCATCTCCACCCCCTTTTGTACCACTTTGTTTGCCATAAGTTGGCAGGGTATGCTCAGACATGAGTCCCTTGCTCACTTTGCCACTGGATTCAAGCAAGCCAGGCTGAAGACGGCTGAAATGCCAGAAACCGGTCCTCGAAGCTTGTTTCCGGTGCAGGGAAGGCATGGCTTGGCAGTTCGGGCTGGACTGTTCCCATGAGGCACAGGGTCAGACTGATTTGCATATGGCCATGTCTGAACTGGGGTGGCAGAGTGGGCTAAAGAACGGTGATGGATTAAACCCAGATCTGTTGACTGGGTGTGAGTGTTTGATTGGTTCAGATGCTCCGTCCATCACAACCCCCTTTTGTACCGCTTTGTTCGCCATAAGTTGGCAGGGTGTGCTCAGACGTGAGTCCCTTGCTCACTTTGCCACTGGATTCAAGCAAGCGGGGCTGAAGATGGCTGAAATGCCAGAAACCGGTCCTCGGAAGCTTGTTTCCGGTCCTGGGAAGGCATGGCTTGGCAGTTCGGGCTGGACTGTTCCCATGAGGCACAGGGTCAGACTGATTTGCATATGGCCATGTCTGAACTGGGGTGGCAGAGTGGGCTAATGAACGGTGATGGATTAAACCCAGATCTGTTGACTGGGTGTGAGTGTTTGATTGGTTCAGATGCTCCGTCCATCACCACAACCTTTTGTACCGCTTTGTTCGCCATAAGTTGGCAGGGTATGCTCAGACATGAGTCCCTTGCTCACTTTGCCACTGGATTCAAGCAAGCCAGGCTGAAGACGGCTGAAATGCCAGAAACCAGTCCTCGAAACTTGTTTCCGGTCCAGGGAAGGCATGGCTTGGCAGTTCGGGGTGGACTGTTCCCATGAGGCACAGGGTCAGACTGATTTGCATATGGCCATGTCTGAACTGGGGTGGCAGAGTGGGCTAAAGAACGGTGATGGATTAAACCCACATCTGTTGACTGGGTGTGAGTGTTTGATTGGTTCAGATGCTCCGTCCATCACCACCCCCTTTTGTACCGCTTTGTTCGCCATAAGTTGGCAGGGTATGCTCAGACGTGAGTCCCTTGCTCACTTTGCCACTGGATTCAAGCAAGCCGGGCTGAAGACGGCTGAAATGCCAGAAAACAGTCCTCGGAAGCTTGTTTCCGGTCCAGAGAAGGCATGGCTTGGCAGTTCGGGCTGGACTGTTCCCATGAGGCACAGGGTCAGACTGATTTGGATATGGCCATGTCTGAACTGGGGTGGCAGAGTGGGCTAAAGAATGGTGATGGATTAAACCCAGATCTGTTGACTGGGTGTAAGTGTTTGATTGGTTCAGATGCTCCGTCCATCACCACCCCCTTTTGTACCGCTTTGTTCGCCATAAGTTGGCAGGGTATGCTCAGACGTGAGTCCCTTGCTCACTTTGCCACTGGATTCAAGCAAGCCGGGCTGAAGACGGCTGAAATGCCAGAAAACGGTCCTCGGAAGCTTGTTTCCGGTCCAGAGAAGGCATGGCTTGGCAGTTCGGGCTGGACTGTTCCCATGAGGCACAGGGTCAGACTGATTTGCATATGGCCATGTCTGAACTGGAGTGGCAGAGTGGGCTAAAGAACGGTGATGGATTAAACCCAGATCTGCTGACTGGGTGGGAGTTTTTGATTGGTTCAGATGCTCCGTCCATCACCACCCCCTTTTGTACCACATAAGAGTTTGTAGCTCAGCCGATGGTACACGGGGGTCATAAATGGTGAATACACCCCAGGGTGGCACGGTGCATCTTTCAACAATGGGGAGATCCCTGGTTGGATCTCCAGCCACTGCTGTAAAGCCATGTGTCAAAACGTTTACATGCTGATTTTCCAGGAGACGCATACTGGCTAGAATGGCGAAAGGGACTCATGGATGCCTTTCCACCTCTGCCCTTCCTGCCCTTAATTCTGAAGATCAGGAACAACCAGGTCCCAGTCATCCCAGTGCCTCTGGATTGGGCCAGGATATCAGGCTACTGCTTTCTGTTGTTGCAGCTGGGCAGGTTTCTGCACCTCAGTCAGCATAATCTACACCTGTAGTTCACTGCGTTCACTCTACCTGCGAAGGTTGTGGTTGTTATTTTCGCAACATGACTTCCCTCTAAAAATGCAATTTATGTCAAGCATTGGGACAAATTTGTGGCCTGGTATGGAGTTTGAAACACAGATCTGTTACAAGCCAAACTGCCAAATGATTTCTTGTGTGATTTGTCTTTGGCCCAGCGAGGGCTTGCAGTGGGCACCCTTAAGGGTCATTTGTTGGCCCTTTCGGCCTTTTTGCATTTACCAGACAGACCGTCCTTATTTAAATCACCTGTTATGAAGTTTATAAAATGTTTAACACACATTTCCTCCCAAACCGTTTGTGATGCCACAGTGGGACCTTGATTTGGTCCTGCCTTTTCTCATGTGTACTGCCCTTGAGCCGATCTACAGCTGCTTGTTGCTTGTTTTGACTCTAAAGACTGTCTTCCTCATCGCATGATTGAGGGTGGCAGTGAGCATGTTCACAAATCCACTACTGCCTTGACAGCAACTTTTAACGGGTAGTGCATTTCGCTTGTTCGTTCCTGCAGGACTTTATAGTCAGAGTCCACTCCACAGACTCTCCTCCTTGGCAGGTACTCTTCGGCTATTTATTCTAAAGGTGAGGAATCTGAGTTTAGAAGTATCCATTGGTAATGCTCTTTCTAAACTTCTCACTGCTCGTGTACCTCACAGTTCTGTGAAGTGGTCTCTTTTTAGCTTTTAAAGAGGTCCCAAATTAGAGATCTGCACATTGCTATGTCCAATTATTTCGTGCTTAACGTTCAAAGGGTGCAGAAAGAGTCACAAAGGAAACTGCAGGGATGGTGCTTATATGTGGCTATGCGCCAACACTTCTGGCAGATGGAAGTCAACTGGAGCCCAGAGGGGTCCGTTCACTTGAGCGTTGGGGTTCTGCCCCCTTTATTTTTCCCCTAAGCTTAGTTTTTCTTAAGTTAATCTGTTCATGCAGCTGTAGATAAAATGCATTGAAATTATCTCCCTAGCTGGGAGCTGCATCACTCCCCTCATGGCGCCTCATTTATGAGAAATGACGCATCGCTGCGTGAAAGCAGCGATGCGTCACTTCTCAGTGCGCACTCCTTGCGACATTCCTGATGCGTCATATTTAATGTATGACGCATCATGTCGCAAGGAGTTACAGATACGTCAGTATTTCTGACTTATCTGTAAACGCAAAAGTGACGCATTGCTGGAGTGTGTCAAAAAAGTGACGCAACTCCAACAATGCGTCCTTTCACATGGGGCAAGCCCCATGTGAAAGGGCCTGCGCCAGTCTTACGCCTGCTGTGCGGCAGGCGCAAGATTTTGATGCAACGGCGTCCTAAAAGTGACGCAGTGAACTCTCATAGATTTCACTGCGTCACTTCTACGACCCTTCCTTGCGTCAATACGCCCCCCTTGCATACATTATACCTGCCGCAGGTATAATGTGGCGCAGGGGTTTACAAAGTGACGCATCTACTTAGATGCGTCAATTTGTAAATATGGCGCAACAAGGCGCATTTTTTACGCCACTGGTGCGTCACAAAAAGTGACGCACCGGCGGCGTAAAAGTGACGCACAGTCTCATAAATGAGGCCCATGGTGTGGGCACATGCACAGATTGTTACTTGACATCTGCCTTCAAAAGCATTTGCCGAGCTGACGATCTCACAGCCCTGAAGCCTGTGAGGTCATCAGCTCGGCAAAGTCATTGCCTTCTAGGCTAAGCTCCACCCCGTGAGGACTTGAATGTAAAGTTAGCTTTGGGAGCTTCAGGCTCAAGCCCTTCAGCACCAGGGGCCCCATGTCAATCACGGACTAGAAAGCATTGTCATCCCACCCATTCCAAACTCCTCGCAGGGTTGGATGGAGTCAGTGATGTCGCTGAGCCCACCCTGTGACAGGTTAGGAAAGGGTGAGGTGAGAATGTTGGTTGCAAGCAAGATGTCGAGTCCGCGCCATGCAAGTTTCTACATCTCTACTTTCTTAAATATTTCCTTCCTCCAACCTCTTTTGCTGTTCCATGCAGACTGAATTGTTTCATTCAGAACATGATTACATCTTTTTATTATGACATTTGTTTCAGTGTTGCACAAGGCAAATTTGTATGTATTATTTTCCTTTTCTGTAGAAAATCTTCCATTTATGCTGACACAAGTTGAACTCCATTATCTCTTGAAAATGTATTAGGAATACCTTCCCTGCTAAAAGCTTCAGCCCAAAAACAATGGGACATGCTTTAGATCAATCTCACCTGTGAAGCATATTTCTGGCCAACTACAATACATATCAATCAAGACTAGAACATAATATTGACCACCGTCATTGTCAACAGGACCAAAATGTCCAGAGCCACATCTTCCAAGGGCTTACTTGCATGCCTCTTGATCCCCATCCTTCACATTCCAAAACGTTTTGCTCATCTCACTACAGTCTTCATACCCCTCACTCCTAATCTTTTTAATCACTTCTTATAAAATTACATCCTCAGGAATTTTACTTCTCCATTCATCTTAACTTACCATGCCTTCTGTTGTTTCACAAACTCTCCACTCATTCAAACCATTGTTGCTTTCTTTGCAGTGCTTCTCTACTTCATAATTGGAGTGTGTTCCAACTAGTCTGGATAGTCAGCCAACATATGTTTTGCTTGTTGAATATATCATATCAAAATTCAAACTCTTGTACTGCTATAATCCATTTGCTTACTCTACTGAAAACTGCTTCCAAACCTTTACTTCCAAACACCTCCTGTGGTCTGCTTTAACAACAAACAAAATTCCAGACAGAATCTTCCTGAATACATTTTTTAGTTCCCAATGAATTGCCAGAGCCTTTACTTCAGGACTTTTTAAACATCATGAAGCAAAAAAGATGGTCTTCTCATCACCTCCACTTCCTTGTAAAAGAATGGCACATGGTCCTCTCAGACAGACATCTGTAATTACTGTGGAACTGACATTAGGGTTGAAACTTTGTAGACTACAAGCATATCTCAAGCATTCTTTTATTCCGACAAATTCCTAATAGCATTATGAAGCCCAAACAAACTCCTCCCGCTTTCTCAATAATTGTCTTTAACCCCTTCGCTGCTCATGACGAGCTCAGCTCGTCATGAGGCACGGTTGAGCTGTGCTGATGGCGAGCTGAGCTCGTCATGTACAATGGGATTTACTCATAGCTCAGCACCGGGGGCTGGGGGGGAAACCTCTAGCAACCAAGGTGTTAACTTCACTAATTATTAGCAAAAAGAGGAATTAGTTTATTGCAATACTCATCCATCCCTTAAAACATCATCGATTTACCTTTGTTCTCTGGTCGAGACAAATGTGTAACAATCTCCACAAGCTCTGCCTTTGGCTGTATACCTTCAGCTGTTATTTTATGATCCAAATACTCAAGCACTTTTATCACAAATTTGCACTTCTCCCCCTATATTGTTAAACCCATCTCTAAACCCACTGAGTATTTTCCCCACTCTGTGTTCATGCTCCTTCAACACTGTTCTAAAAATGAGTACACCGTCCTTGTACACTTTCACTGCAGGGATGCCTTTAAATAAACTCTGCATAACTCTCTGAAACACTGAGGCTGTAGAGCTGAGCCCAGAAGGAATCCTCGTGAACTTGAATTGTGTCAAAAATGGGTGATAAATGCAGCGAAATTCTTTTTTTTTTTTTGTCCTCATTTGCCTTCCCTTTCCATCAAGGGTCTTACCAACCACCTTGCACGACTTAAAGACGTGAATTGATTTACCGATGGCATAGGTGTCCCAAAACAGAGAAGGAGTATATTTAGCTCCATCTAGGTATTTTTCAACCTGTAGGACCAAATTGATTCTGAGCTGACCCTGGTCCAAGAGCATTAATGGCATAATCATCGGACCCGGGAAAAAAAAAAAAAATCCCGGGTTCACTTCCAGTGAATTAGAAGATCCCAAAAGGCCAAATTACGTTTACTAGCAGTTCTTTTGAGGTCCATTTTAGATGTTTCATATAAAGATGAAAGCCACCGAGAATATAAAGGAGGAGTTTTTTCTATCCACTGGATGCAGAGCTGTCTCCTCGCCAATAGAATCGCATAAAAGAGGAAAGATTTCTCCTTGCCCTTAATATTGTCTCCTATTCCAAAGATGACAAGTGGAAGAGTAATTATCAAAGATGTATGTAGAATAGAATTAAGGATATTCTTCACCTCTTCCCAAAAATTCGAGATATCTGGGCAGTCTAAAAACATATGTATGTCGTTAACACCTACCATGTTACATTTATTACATTTTTTATCTGGTAGGAATTTAGACAGTTTTAATGGTGTTATGTATGCACAGTGAATTGAAAAGAGATGATTGCGTCTTAACCATGCAGGTTTTACCGTTTTGTACAATAAGCTGCACGATTGTTGCCATTTCTCATCACATGGAGTATTGATCACTGTTCCCCATAACTCGTCTGGTAGTTTGAACTCCCCATCGTTTTCTTCGAAGATCTGCCAATACCAGGTAGCTACTTCTTTTCCTCCACTGGGTCGCTCTACCAGCATTTGTTCTAATACATTAATTTTCCCAATGTTAGTATCTGTGTGTCTCTGCGATCTCACCCAGCTATCTAGTTGGATATATTTAAATCTAGATATTTTTGTTCCGACAAGTTCTTGTAATTCGTTCCAGGCAATTAAATTCCCGTCTATAATTAGTTGACCCCATCTAGTAATACCTGCTTGTTTTATGGTGTTTGATAGTCTATCTTCCAAGAATGGTGGTAGACCGGGTGAGTCCCAAATTGGAGAATACGTAGAATAATATGACAAGCCTATTTTTTTCCTTATGTTATACCAATTTTTAGCCCATGATTGTGCCATTTTAAGTTTAATTTTTTTGAAGAATTTATAATTTCCAAATTTGAACATAAACCCCTCTCGTGTTAAGTTTGCCCCCAATAATATTGCTTTGTACATGGAATTAGAGGTTAAGTTGGATGGTGTTTTCAGTAACATTCTCGAGTGTGACATCTGAAAAGCCCATGAGTAATACAACAGGTCTGGGAGTGCAAATCCCCCCTTTTCCCTTCTTCTTCTTAATTTCTTCCATGCTATCCTTGTTGTTTTATAATTCCATATAAAGGAGTTAATTTCTCTTTGGGATTTTTCAATTTGTTTCTGCTCAAATGCGATTGGGATGGTGTTAAAAATAAAAGTGAACTTGGGGAGAATACACATTTTAACTAGATTTATTCTGCCAGTTATAGAGAGTGGTAGATGTGTCCAAGACTTTAGAAGTTTTTTACTTTCAGAATGTATTCTTTCAAGGTTGTTTGATCCAATCTTATCCACTTCCTGTGTTCTTCTTATTCCTAAATAGCGCATTGATGTTGATATAGAAATATTTGTCTCTAACTGGATATTTGGAAGGTTCCATACCATAATCTCTGTTTTACTAGAGTTTATATCATATCCCGATATCTGACCAAAATCTTTTGCACGTGCAATGATAACTGGGAATGCCTTAACTGGATCAGATGTACAGACCAGGATATCATCCGCGTATAAAGCTACCCGCTTTTCCCACTCTCCATAGCTAAAAGATGGAATATTAGCCTTGTTCCTTAGAATTTGGGCGAACGGTTCAATATATAAGTTAAAAAGGAGCGGGGAGAGCGGGCAGCCCTGCCTTGTGCCTCTAGTTATGTTGAAGGCTTCAGTTAAACCCCCATTAATCATTATCTTGGCAGAAGGTGTATTATATAAGAGTTTAATTGTTCTACGGAAGCCTTCCCCACAATTACATTTTTTTAACACGTCGTTTAGATAGAGCCAGTTGACTCTATTGAACGCTTTTGTTGCGTCTAAGGTCAGAGTAGCTAGGGGTACGGAGGTGGCTACTGCGATATCTATGGCCCCCACCAGTTCTTGAGTTAACTCCGCTAGCTGTCTCCCCTTGATGAATCCCTTTTGATCTGGGTAAATAATACTACAAATAACGCTAGCTAATCTTGTAGAAGTAATGTTTGTAAATATTTTATAATCACTATTAAGAAGTGATTTTGGTCTGTATGACCCACACTCTAATGGAGATTTTCCGGGTTTAGGAATAAGCACTATGATAGCTTCTCCCCAAGATTTAGGTGGTATGTCGCCGTTTAGTGGAATTCCATTGAAAAGTACCATGAGTTCTGGGACTATAATATGTTCAAGAGATCTATATATTTCTCCTGGCAGGCCGTTCTTTGACTGATAATTTAATTTGATCAGATGATATGATGATGTGAGGTCTAAAGTGGCAAAGATATTTGGTGCATCTAGGGATATCAATATATCAGTTATATTTGGGATTGGATATTTATCTACGAGTACACTTTCATTAAGTGTTCTGAGGTTTAACCGGTCTTAAATCTCCAGTGGACTTTCGGACCGTCTCAAACTCTTCAATAATCCCTTCTCTCGCTAAAAGTTCCACCGCCTTCTGCATTGCTTGTCTTACAGCTAGAGGTATTTCATATACTTCCCACATTTTGGGCTCTGCACCCTCTCCTAATTGTATTTTATGTGCATATCCCTTTAAATAACCTAACTCTTCAATGAATACCTCAGGAAAATCTTTCAGCAAGTCACAAAAAACACCGCTTCAATCACTCTTGTAATATTGTTGATTTTACACAAATTTTACAAAACTATAGGCGGGTCATTATTGAGGTCAACAAAGAGTCCAATATCTCTCTTTGGTAAGGCCAACTTGCTTTGGTGGAAACATAATTTGTTTTACCAGAAGCATAACTGCATTTGTACTCTAGTAATTCTGTGAAATACCCCTCAGGTTTTAGTGGTTCTCCCATATTGGTTTGTAGCAGGAAAGAGGTTTGATGTTAAGCATCAAAACCTTTACTGTTTCCTGCAAATTGGTTTCAAATACACTTTTGGTATCAGGGTTTGCACCTGAATAAAACTTATCGACTCTTTCTCCTTCTATTTTAACTGAACCCACAGGTCTGCTTTCTTTATTTCCCACATCTACAGCAATTTCCCCACTTTCCAACTCAGGTATCTGTGAGTTCTCTATAAATGCAACGCCATTGATCTTCCCTTTGTGGTCTCCTACAATGTTTAACAAAATGTATTTTTCGCCCACATTTTTTACAAAAACTTCATCCTGGGTAATTGCTGTTATGTGTCAGGTGGCCTGGGTTACCACAGCTATCAACTTTACCTTGAAATTTTACACTGCTTTCTTTTTATTTGCCTCTTTGTATACTTCCATTTTTCATGTTCACTCTTGATTGCTTTAACACAAGCTATTGCATGCTCTATTTTCTTAGCGATTCCTATCTCTTCATCAACACTATGGTCATCTTTCTGCAGTAATTTGATCCCCACTTTTGTGTTACAGCCCAACAAGAATTGATTATGAAGATTCTCGCCTAACATGCTACAAAATTTGCATGAAGCTGGTAACTTGCTCAGATCTGTCACATAGGCCTCTACTGTTGTACTTGATTGTTGAACCCTTCTGTAGTGTCGCCCCTGTGATGTAACAAGTGCAACACAGAAGAATCCATGTGAGTCCGGAGCACCGAGATGGTGATGCCTAAACCCCCTTGCGATACCGGAGTGAAAGATTTGTCAGCAACCATGTGATACTAATGAATTAAAGGGACCCCCGGCCCAAGATGACGTGAGGCGGGGGTTTTGAGGCTGGGGCTGAGTGAGCAGCATACTGTGACTGTCTCCGTTATTGTAAGCATAATCATCTCCCTGGGGGCACCTTAAATCATTGCCGCAACACTCCCGCATTAGCACCGGACTCACCATGGGAGTCCTGACGCAAGACCTTCTACCAAAATGATACTTTTAAAGTGTTGAGTGTTGATGATTATGCTTCCTCAATTGACATCTCATGTAAGTGATCATACTCACATTGCGCCTGTGAGCCAAGACAATGTAATAGAAGTGATATTCTTCTCTCTGTACTATCATTTCACACACTCCAGCATACTGCTCGAATTTCTTTTTCCTCTTTCCACCTATTCTTTGAAGGTTCACCCGCAATAGTAAACAAAATGGAGTAGCACTCATTTTCTGCATTGTCTGTGAAAAGGAGACCCTATAAATGGGGAGACCATTTCTTCTGGAGAAAACTCGGATTATTGTTCTTGTAGTTGCTTGTTTATTGATACCCATATTATCACCCACAAAGTATTTCAAAGTATACTGGGGACCCAGAAGAATAGAAACGCGTTTGTGACTGAATTCACCACATAGTTACCTTCTGGAAAGATCGATTTCCTTTTTTTAGGTCTCGCCAAAGCAACGCGCATGTGCTGCGTAGGAAAAAGACCTTTAGTAATCGCTTCAGCTTTGCAGGCAAAAACGTGCACGCGTTGCATTGCTTTGAATGGCAACGCGTGCACGTTTGGCGATTCCCTTGTGGGAGCAAGCTTTCAAACCCTCTGTTAATTACAAACAGATGGTTCCTGCTCGCTCCCGCAAGGAAAACAAGCGCAGGCCCTCCTCTCTCCCCTACCCCTCCTCCTCTATTAGCGCGAGGCGCATACTTGTTTTTTTGTAGCTGCCCGTACCACTAAAGCTTGTGTGCTGTCCTGTATTACTGAACCAGAGTTGCCAATCTCCTCAAATGCCCTTTAGTTTAAGTACCGGGAAGGAAAACCTGCATCGATTTTAAGGTGTACCTGGCGAGAGTGTGTGGATTTTCCTTCTCTGAATGCCATGTTTTCCTGCCTCTTTGTCCTTGCCTTGCCTCCGCCTCTCTCAACCACTGCCCACTGCGTGCCCAGACACCTGAAGGTGAGACATAATGACCAACAGAGCACCAGCAGTCTGGAGTACGGCCAGTTTTTTTCTTCTGAACAATCAAAGGCCCGATGTGTCTCAGCTGATGTAAATGAAAGTGCTCCCATAAACTATGAAGTGCTGCAGAGTAGCGCCACTCGTGGCGTGTGCGCTGCTTCTGCAGCCAGCGGGGGGCTCCCAGTGGTTTTAAGGCTGCTGCCAGGGTCACACTCACTCAGCTGCTACAATAAAGCACAATGCATTATTGCGATTTCCCGGGATGCGGCTTCAACTGCCAGTTAACCTAACGTCATTGCCAATGACTGACTGGGATTCACTGGAGTCAGGCTGGGCGGCCAACCCAAATTTCCATGGCTAACGGCCTGAGCCTGCCTGCTGCAGCCAGGCTTGCAGAGCAGAGTCGCTGCCTGCAATTATGGAGTTACACCTGCCACAGTTTTAAATCGGGACTCAACTGACTGTCATCTGCGGCCAAAGTAAGTACTGGGTGGGGTATTTGCAAATGCCGAAACCTGTTGACTCTAGGCTATGTGGTCACTAGTTTAATTCCTAAAGCAGATCTTATTTCTGCGCCAGCCCTCATACTACACGAAGGAAAATTAACTCACCACAAGTACCTAGCAGAATGGAAGCCTCTCCGAGATGCAGACGGCGATTGCAGCCCCTGCCTCGTGACCAGAGCCCTCTAGTGTTTCTATCACTGGTCACTGTCTGTTTATGTAAAGGCCAGAGTTTCGGCCTCCGGGAAGTCCTCACCCTCCGAGGCCACTGGCCAGAGAGCCCATCGAAGCTTGCTGCAGCACCATCCCTGGGCCTCGGCTGGTCTCTGTTTGCATTGAGGTGCTGGTAATTAGTGATAACAACTCCTGAAACGTCAGAGGTAGTGGGAGTGTCCAGCCTCTTAATCACAAAGGCCCCAGTGCCTGCTTATTGCTGCAGCCAACCGAGTGGGTTAATAACAATTCGAAATAATTGTTTGCTTTTTAGCAGCAGCAGCGTGATCAGCTGCCTCAGTGGCGGTCGTGTTGCAGTAACCTATAGGTCAGAGTTCTTCTGCCCAGGCATGGCTGTAGGCTCAGGCTGCCGGCAGGCTGTGTGTGACCTAGGGTGTGCCTGAGGCTGCCATGCCCAAAATGCCCAGGGTGCATGCTGCCCCTGTTACTGGAAGAGCAGCTTCGGAAGAGTCCACACTAGGTTGTGTGTACAGAGCATTGCCAGCCCTAAACCAATGTTGGGACACATGCCCCAAAAATGGCTGCTGCAATAAAACCTCTGTCCTATACCCTTCAAGTTCAGAAGCCGTCATGGGCTCTATGGAGAATACCTCTTCTCTCGCTTTGGTCTTTGCCTCTTCTAACTGATCCTGTGTGGGTGGGGGCAACAGGAGTGACTAATGGTACAGAGAGGATGAGAGTGTCATACATCATCTGCAGACACAACAGTGGGACTTGCATGGCATAAAACCAGTATGGGAAGAGCAGTATCAGAGGGTCTTGCAGTAACAGAGGGAAGTATGTGCTGTTGCCTGTCTGCACCTGTCCAAAGCCAAAGTGGAAAGAAGTTTGCACAGCTTCTGCTTAGGCGCCGCGCTTGTGCCATGTTTTTTTAGTTGTTCAGCTCCCGCCTGCCACCCGCTTTTGCCAAGCCTTTACCAGATGTATTTATGATGATGGCTCAGAAATTATTTTAGTTAAATAAATACTCTCAGACCCACCCTGTAAAGCAGTTGTAGAAGGAATGTAATAAACACAGTTTGTCCACACGTGCTGGCTGAACAGCTGTCATTTGCTTAATTGACAGATTCATATGCTCAGGACAACAGAAAAATATACAATTATCTTAACCAGTAGTTTCCCTCTTCTACATTGTAATTCTTTACATGGCTTAACATGTTACAATCCATGTCCAGATTTAGGAGGCACCTGTTTGAACATTTGGTGAATTGACAGCCTGTCCTTCCCGCTATACTATTAGTTTGCGACCTTTTTTTTAATGGAATGCGTTCTGGGGCAGAGGTCCTTATTTCCTAATTACACTACTCGCTGCAACATAAATACACTCAACATACGACTCAGTACCACATGATTACACGCCACATAATTACACTCTACTCAATGCAACATAAATACACTCCACATAATATCACTTAGTGCCACATAATTACACTCTACTCAATGCAACATAAATACACTCCACATAATACCACTCAGTGCCACATATCTATATGCTAGATAATGACACTGCACTCAATGCAACATACACTCCAAATAATACCACTCAGTGCCACATAAATATAGGCCACATATTTACACTCTACTAAATGCAACATACACTCCACATAATACCACTCAGAGCCATATAATTACATTCCACATATTTACACTATACTCAATGCAACATAAATACACTCCACATAATACCACTCAATGCCACATATCTATATGCTAGATAATGACACTGCACTCAATGCAACATACACTCCAAATAATACCACTCAGTGACACATTAATATATGCCACATAATTACACTCTACTGAATGCAACATACACTCCACATAATACCACTCAGACACATAATTACATTCCACATATTTACACTCTACTCAATGCAACATAAATACAATCCACATAATACCACTCAGTGCTACGTAATAACACACCACACAATTACACTCTAATCAATGCAATATAAATACACTCCACATAACACCACTCAGTACCACATAATTACACACCACATAATTACACTCCACTCAATGCAACATAAATACGCTCCACATAATACCACTAAGTGCCACATAATTACCCATCACATAATTACACTCTATTTAATGCAACATAAATACACTCCACATAATAGCACTCAGTGGCACATAATTACACACCACATAATTACACTCTACTAAATTCAACGTCAATACACTCCACATAATACCACTTAGTCCCACATAATTACACATCACATAATTACACTCTATTCAATGCAACATAAATACACTCCACATACCACTCAGTACCACATAATTACATGCCACATAATTACACTCTATTCAATGTAACATAATTACACTCCACATACCACTCAGTGTCACATAACTACACACCACATAATTACACTCTACTCAATGCAACATAAATACACTCCACATAATACCACTCAGTGCCACATAATGACATGCCACATAATTACACTCTACTCAATGCAACATAAATACACCCCACATTCCGCTCAGTACAACATAATTACAAGCCACATAATTACACTCGACTCAATGCAACATAAATACACTCCACATAATACCACTCAGTGCCACATAATTACAGGCCTCATATTTACACTCTACTCAATGCAACATAAACCACTCCACATAATAACACTGTGCCACATAATTATACGCCACATAATTACACTCTACTCAATGCAAAATAAATACACTCCAAGTAATACTAACTCAGTGTGACATAATTGCACGCCACATAATTACACTCTACTCAATGCAACATGAATACACCCCACATACCATTCAGTACTGCATAATTACAAGACACATAATTACACTCTACTCAATGGAACATAAATAAACTCCACGTATTACCACTCAGTGCCATATAATAGCATGCCTCATATTTACACTCTACTCAATGCAACATAAAACCACTCCACATAATAACACTGTGCCACATAATTATACGCCACATAATTACACTCTACTCAATGCAACATAAATACACCCCACATACCACTCAGTGCCACATAATTACATGCCACATAATTACATTCTACTCAATGCAACATAAATACACCCCACATACCACTCAGTGCCACATAATTACATGCCACATATTTACACTCTACCCAATGCAACATAAATACACTCAACATAATACCACTCAGTGTCACATAATTGCATTCTATTCAATGCAACAAATACACTCCACAGAATACCACTGTGCCCCATAAGTACAAAAAAACTAGAAGAGATTTGTTATGTTAAAATCGTTTTTTAATCAGGTTGTTCAGTTGTATATTCATTCAAAATCTTTATTTTGGTTAAAAACAAACCATAAAAGCGTCATAGACATGAAGGCAGTACAATCTCTAAAAAAAAGAACCAACAGTGCCAAATAATATCGATTTCCAAGTTAAAACAGGCCATAAGGGAGCCATGGACATCAATACAATATCTTCTCAAAAGGAAACCAACGGTGCCAGACAATTTCAGTTGCAAGTCCACTATTATAATCAGTCCATCCTGGTTCGCACAATGCAAGGAAAATGTAGTATTAAAGATTAAAAACAAGAATAAATAGTAATAAATACCAGGTACTGTTATTAATTGATGTTACTAACAATATTAAAAACATATTGAAAGCACATAAAATTTAAAGGGTATTGCATCCATTTCGTGTAGCAAAACTGGAATAAGCGAATAGTTCGATATCGTGCCCGCCAATAAACACAGAAGCTCTTTTCATCAGTATTAATTTAGTGTCTAATATATTGTCCTACACCATAGACTATTACGATTTCAGACCTCGCCTTCTTCGTGGTATTGCCACAGCAAGGAGATATCGACTTAAGCTGAATACAATAGTCTGTGTTGTATCACCTTTGAAGACTCTTTCTGCTTCCTTAGTATGTCTGAAACCAAGAAGGCGACAAATGGGTTTTAGCCACTTCTTCCTAATATGATGATATGCAGGGCATAAGAATAGGACATGAGCCTCATCCTCCCATGTGCCAATATCACACAGATCGCAATTTTCTGGCATTACATTCCCCATAGAACCCTTATTAGATGCCCATTTTGCTGTGTTGGCTTTAATTTGGAGAATGCCATAACGATATTTTAGATACAACGATTTTGCTGTGGTTGGTAAAATTTCGTCCATGAAAGATTCAAATTTACTTTCTATTTTTACATCAAGGAACTTAAGGGTCAATACTCCAATTTTTGGATTGTGTATTGTGGAGTTTAGGACAGATTCCCATAACCTTCCCTGCAATAGCTTTTTACAGGTTAGGGTGAGGGACAGGGTCTGTCCAGTAATGGTATAGCCCCAGCTTAAAGAACCAATTCTCGATATGGGCCAACCACACCAACTGAGTCGTGTTCCTTATTTCCATGATTTCTTTTAGTGCTTCTCTGTAGTCAACTAATTCGTCCGTTGACCACAGACGTATCCAGTATAGCAATGGACGTAAAATAGCATGATCGTCGGAGCGGTGTATATTAAATTCCAGAAAAAGAGGGGCTAAGGGGGTGCGACTTGGTACCGCTAATAATTGTCTAAAAAATATATTTTCATGTACTGAAAAAGCATGTTTGGCAGCATGGCCCCATAATTCCGCCCCATAAAGTGTGGCAGATTGAACTTTATACTTCAATTGCGGGGGATACGCTCTAGAATAACTATTCTTGTGCCTTCTGGCTATAGGTGCTAGGTTTTGTGTCAAAATTGCTTTGGATTTATCGATTTGTGGCTTCCAGTTCATTTTTGCATCAAGTGTAATACCCGAATAGTTAAAACTTTGCACGTGCTCGATCACTTCATTCTTAACAGTAATTAATTTTTTTAAACTCTTGTGGGGACTAATTGCCATGTACTTGGTTTTAGACAAATTCATCTCCAGCTTCTTATCCACACAATAGGATTGAAAATTGTTAAGCAAGTTCTGTAATCCTCTTGGGTTCTGGGAGATTAAAATAGTGTTGTCTGCAAATAACAATGCCGCACTGCTTGACCACCCAACTTGGGAGAGTCATGCTCGCAGCCCAAGAGGGTGTCCTGTATGTCATTTACGTACAAGGAGAAGAGAGTTGGCGCCAGCACGCAGCCTTGCCTGACGCATCTCTTTATATCTATAGGGCCCCACCTCACCTTTGCATATTTGCCCTCGTGCAACCTAATAATTTGTTCGAGTATTTCAGCAGGGACACCCTGGTTCCTTAGTCTTATCCACAGGTTGCCCCTGGGGACAAGATCGAAGGCCGCTCTGAGGTCAACGAAAGCCACGTAAAGGTGGGAGTTCCTAATATTAATGTATTTCCATATTAGTGAAATCTCCAATGGGGTTAACCCAGTATCCCTAAGAACCTGGGCAGTTAATCAATATTACGACAATTGGTTCCTTCGGGTGTGCCACATTTCTTTTACTCACTCATAGTTATATGTAGTGTATCAGGTACAATACAAAAAGATCAGAATCCCACACCAATCTTGTATTTATGCACTATTTTATGAATTATAGTCATTCATAAATACTCTTTGTAATTTTCAAGAGAAGGCTGTACAATGTGTGAAAAAGTGCAATTTTGTGACATTTAGTGCTCAGTGCTGGCGGCGCAAAAGTGAACAAAAAATATACAATATTTATATACAGGGAAAATATACAATGATTCAACTTTTGGTCTGTACAATCACACATATACCACTGTATACTACATAGGTTAATTCTGATCACAGGGTATTGAAAATACAGATCCAGCCATTCGTCGACGTTTCGACCCTCTAAGCGCGCACATATGACGTCAAACACGGGTCTTCATCAGGACTGGGAGGGGACAGAACAGCCTAAGTAATTAAAAAGGGGAGGTGTTTTAATACGGATATTCTGAAAGGCATCTAATTATAAGTGCCTGTGGAAGACCTGATTGCACTCACCTTCAAAAGAAATCAACTGTCAAGGTGGTGTATCTTGAATAGCTTGAACTGCGTGTGTCTGTTCAGATAGATAGAGGACCTAATTAATACCTTGGTTATATAGGGTTGGGACCATACGAATTAGCCCATTTCCTCTTTTTCTTACCTATCAGTGGTGCGTAGAATGCTCCCACGGTGGTTGTTCTTATGGAACCGCTGTGCGGACTTTATTTTCTGACTAGGAAAACGAGGGGTATGTATTTAGCATATCATGTTAATAAGGCAAAAACTAGGCACGAGTCATACAGTCTGCCTATGCTTAAACTCACCTGGGTATTTGGATTACTCTTGTACCCAGTCGTGCTTCCACATATGTTTTGAAGAGCCAAGGGATAGCACTGAAAATCAGGTTAAAAAGCGGGTATTAGCGCACTGTCACGGCGATGTCCCAACTGTTAGTGCATTAGCATGGGCATTAATACGGGGACTAGGCTTACCTTTAATTCAATTCAAAATGCTGGGGAAGAAACCTCTTCCTTCCTAGCGTGGTCACGACTGCATCTTCCTTCCTAGCGTGGTCAAGACTGAATCAGATATACCGGCGTCTTTGCAATCCCCGGCGCTAGCCGCTCTATTTAGAAATGCCGCCGGGTTGATCAGAGCGACGCCATGACGCAGTGTGCGTGGTTACCCTGGTAACCAGTTAGTGTATATGTTCCAATTGGTCATCAGCCGACTAAGTCATCACGCTAGCGTATGACACGGTCGGCGCTGCGTGGTTGCCATAGAAATTCGGGGTTTTTTTGGAAGTGGGGAGGGAATCTTTAACCCGACCAGGCACGTACTGCTAGTGCTTCTATCAACTACTCGGTTGCGTGGGAAAACCGAAGAGATGTTTGTCTCTTTAAGTGTTGACACATGACCTATGACTTCTATAATTGTGCTGCCACGTCTTATATATACCTCCTGAGGGGACAAGGGGGTCACATATCTTAGTGATGTTTAATTTCTTTAGAGTAATCTTGTCTATTCTGTATTACCACCGCTCCCCCCTTGTCCGCCGCCTTAATGACGATTGATTTGTTATGTCCCAAAGGCTGGTTGATAAAGGCTGGTTGATAATGAATATATGATCAGATGCTTCAGTGATATACTTGTATACCTTTGTAAATTTCCTTGAATAAGTATCTTTGCACTTGTAATAATGTTGTATATATTGTAAAACAGAAATTTTATAAGCGCGATGCTGTTTTAATTAACAAAATAATGTACACCTTGGTACTATTTCGTGCCATTCTGAACTTATCCATGGGATGTCAGATAGATCACTAAGATATGTGACCCCCTTGTCCCCTCAGGAGGTATATATAAGACGTGGCAGCACAATTATAGAAGTCATAGGTCATGTGTCAACACTTAAAGAGACAAACATCTCTTCGGTTTGCCCACGCAACCGAGTAGTTGATAGAAGCACTAGCAATACGTGCCTGGTCGGGTTAAAGATTCCCTCCCCACTTCCAAAAAAAAACCGAATTTCTATGGCAACCACGCAGCGCCGACCGTGTCATACGCTAGCGTGATGACTTAGTCGGCTGATGACCAATTGGAACATATACACTAACTGGTTACCAGTCATGGCGTCGCTCTGATCAACCCGGCGGCATTTCTAAATAGAGCGGCTAGCGCCGGGGATTGCAAAGACGCCGGTATATCTGATTCAGTCTTGACCACGCTAGGAAGGAAGATGCAGTCGTGACCACGCTAGGAAGGAAGAGGTTTCTTCCCCAGCATTTTGAATTGAATTAAAGGTAAGCCTAGTCCCCGTATTAATGCCCATGCTAATGCACTAACAGTTGGGACATCGCCGTGACAGTGCGCTAATACCCGCTTTTTAACCTGATTTTCAGTGCTATCCCTTGGCTCTTCAAAACATATGTGGAAGCACGACTGGGTACTAGAGTAATCCAAATACCCAGGTGAGTTTAAGCATAGGCAGACTGTATGACTCGTGCCCAGTTTTTGCCTTATTAACATGATATGCTAAATACGTACCCCTCGTTTTCCTAGTCAGAAAATAAAGTCCGCACAGCGGTTCCATAAGAACAACCACCGTGGGAGCATTCTACGCACCACTGATAGGTAAGAAAAAGAGAAAATGGGCTAATTCGTATGGTCCCAACCCTATATAACCAAGGTATTAATTAGGTCCTCTATCTATCTGAACAGACACACGCAGTTCAAGCTATTCAAGATACACCACCTTGACAGTTGATTTCTTTTGAAGGTGAGTGCAATCAGGTCTTCCACAGGCACTTATAATTAGATGCCTTTCAGAATATCCGTATTAAAACACCTCCCCTTTTTAATTACTTAGGCTGTTCTGTCCCCTCCCAGTCCTGATGAAGACCCGTGTTTGACGTCATATGTGCGCGCTTAGAGGGTCGAAACGTCGACGAATGGCTGGATCTGTATTTTCAATACCCTGTGATCAGAATTAACCTATGTAGTATACAGTGGTATATGTGTGATTGTACAGACCAAAAGTTGAATCATTGTATATTTTCCCTGTATATAAATATTGTATATTTTTTGTTCACTTTTGCGCCGCCAGCACTGAGCACTAAATGTCACAAAATTGCACTTTTTCACACATTGTACAGCCTTCTCTTGAAAATTACAAAGAGTATTTATGAATGACTATAATTCATAAAATAGTGCATAAATACAAGATTGGTGTGGGATTCTGATCTTTTTGTATTGTACCTGATACACTACATATAACTATGAGTGAGTAAAAGAAATGTGGCACACCCGAAGGAACCAATTGTCGTAATATTGGTATTTCCATATTAAGCATAAAAATCTAAAAACTTGATCGACAGTGATAATTTTCCCTCTAAAACCAGCCTGGTACTTAGTTAAAATAGAATTTTCTTGAATCCAAGCATTTAGCTTGCTTAGTACTTGGCGAGCAAAAACCTTTTGAAGTACCTCAATCAGACTGATAGGTCTATAGTGTGCTGGGTTAAGTCGTCCCCCTTTTTTAAAATGGTCACAATTTCAGTGCCCCTCCATGTCTCAGGAATTGGGGCACCTCTTGCAATTTCATTACTAAGAAGATTAATATACGGGGCCCACAACATATTCTCGTGTTTCCAGAGGTCCCCAGGTATCTAGTCCGGACCTGGTGCTTTCCCCGATTTAATTGCATTAATTGCTGTTACAGTGTCTGTCATGCTAAACGATAAGGGTGTCACACTTAAATTTGGTCCTACATCTTCTTCATTACACCTTTGATCATTTCCACCATATGAATATAGTGCGGAAAAATGTGTGACCAGACATTTGCCTCTAGAAACAATTCCCTGGATGGTGTCCCTTCTTTCTTTCCCCTGGCTAGGAGACCCCAGAACGTGGACTGGTCTTTTAGTTTGCATGCTTCCAGCAATTCTGACCAAACTTTTTCATCCCAAGCCTTTTTTGCCATTACTATTGTTCTTTTGTATTGCTTCCTTTTTTCTCTTCTGGGTAATATATCTTTTCTTTTTACAGCTGCTATCAATTCCGCTTTGGCATAGCGGCATGTTTTATCGTACCATATTCCATCCTTTGGTGGGTTGCTTTGCCCAGTGTTTGAACGTTTAATTGCTTTAGTGAGTATTTCGCTAAGCCCCGGTATCAATTTTCCATGCACCTCTAGTAGTGGAGTTTTCTTGGCTGAAACATCAACTAGGGGAGACATTAGCTCTACATAGAGCTCATACATTTTCTTGATAATACAATCATTTCCCATGACTACGGGCCATTTCAGTGCTCTGCGGTTGTTGGACACAAAAGGTTCAATGCTCGTGCTTTGGAGGTGAGATATCCCCTCTGTAGGCGGCATAAATAGTGACTTTGAAAGGGTCCGTTTGAGTGGATAGTGGTCGCTCTCTATGCGATCTTCCACCACCAGATCTATCGTCATTGGCCACAAACTTATTGAGACCATTATATAATCCAGATAACTAGCACAACAGCCCCATCTGAAAGTAGGTTTGCTCAGACAGTCTGACGGCAGACGGCCATTACAAGGACGCAGGCATATCCCACTGTCAAGCGTAATAGTTGAAATGCGTCTTTTGAGCAGGGTACTGTTGAGCTGGTCTCGACTCCAGGGATACTTTTAGCGTTATCTTCCAGCTCGAAGGTATTTTCTAGGCCCGTTATGGGTTCGAACTTCCGATTGAAGTCGCCTCCTATATTCATCATGATCTTATGATCAAATCTAAAGATGATGTTATCTAATTGAACTATGGTCTCTGATTCCTTATTTGAAGACATGGGTCTGTTATAAATACTAATAATACAGACTTCTCTATGGTTAGTGTCTTTAAACTTTATGGCCAGAATGTCAGGGCTATTACAATCGATTGGCTTATAGTTAATTCCCAATGTGATCTTTGTCCAGATTATCAGACCACCAGAGGGTCTTCCTTTGTTCGATTTAATTGCTGGTACATGGATAGATCTGTAACCTATTTTGAAATAGTTTTCCAACCCACACGTTTCTTGGAACAAAATAATGTCCCCATTATCGATATACTCATGCCATGCGGGGTCACTCAAATTTTTCCTTATACCCGCAATATTCCAGGACATTAATTTAACCTCAGCTTAGGACCTAGTGCCCAGTATATCATATTCCGTATTTGTTACACCTTCAGTCATCACTACTTTAAGGTCAACATTTCCTGATTGTTCGAGCTCAATCAAACTCGGGCCTTCAGGAGTGTTACCCTTATTTTTCCCTTCCCACTGAGAGTTGTTAACCATATCTTTCCTGTCTGTATTGATACTATTCCCCAAGCTCCCCATTTCAAAGGGTTCGTTATTCAACATCATGTCTATTATACTTTGTTTAATCATTTCTGCTGTGACTGATATTTGTATTGGGGCCCAACCCCTTTGAGGCAACAACACTTGTGGCTACTAGGTTCCGTCCTTCTTCTCCTCCCACTCAATCCACCTCCTCTAGCCCATATAACCCGGCAAAACGGTTTTTGATAACTACTGAGAAGTTAGTGTTTAATCTGCCCATCACCCCCCACGGAACGGTGGACCAATGGTGGCGCAGCTGCCAGGTTATAAAATTAACTTAGATCTTGTATGCCAATTCCACTCCAGTCCGTAGAGTATCGTTCGTTGCAAATGAGCCTATCCCTAAAGTTTACAATAATTGAATCCCCGGGTATATCCTTAGGTCTTCTACCTACCCAGTGGACTGTTCTGACAAGCAGGACTTCCCCATTCTGGTCTCTTGGAAGCGGCCTGTTCCTGCTTAGCCAGTATGTCACTTTATTTTTAAGTTCTTGGTGGGATTCAACTTTTCCACTCTTCAGTTCAGGTATGCCGTTGAGTACAACAACATATGGTAGTGACTCTGGCGGTAGATTAACAGTAGCCAATGGGGGTTTCAAGTTATTATCGTTATTATCTTTCAATTTGGCTACACTTTTAGGGCTAGTTCCCTTCCCCAGCTCACGTCTACTTGTGTTACTACTGGATCCTTGTATGCCTTTGCCAGGAGCTATATTTGCCTGTTTGTTAGTAGTGGAACCATTTTGTGTTGTGGTGTCTAAGGATTGCACGGCAGCTTCTCTAGTTACAGCCACTTGTACCATTACAGTTTCCCTTAGAGGAACCGCTCCATTTTTCAATCTTTCTTTTGCCTCGGATTTTATCGAATTTTTTAGAGAGAAGAAATTATCTAGGGTAATTTGTTCGATTCTCTCTAGCCTTTCATTTACCACTTTTATCCTCTCAAGAAGTGGGAGAATCAGTGATCTTACAACTTGCTCTTTATGATCAATTGATCCTCCGGCTTGCCGAGAGGTAGAGATAGAGTTAATTGCCCCACTGTCGTTTGGAATCGTTCGGCTATCAGTCAGTGGGTCAACACCTGGCGATAATGGGGTAGTTTCGAATTTGTTGTTTTAGTAGTTTTCAGTATTTTAGGATTTCTCCCCTTATGTATGGCCTCCAGTCTTTTCATCTATGTGTTTGCTCCATTATTAGCCCGTGTCTGCGGGTAAGCTATTACAATTTTACATGGATCAACATTTACAGGGACCCGCTCTACTAAAGCAATTTCATCCGAGCTCATATGGGTATCGTTCTCATTGATTAATAGGGTAGTAGGCCCTTCTAACACATTGGGGGAGGTGGCTTGCATTAGGGGCCCCAGGGATGAGCGTCTAATATACTTTGGATCTACTGAGAGACGCCGTTCAGGGATGACAATTTCATGCTCGAGGACTGACGCAGCCCTGGTAATGAACTGGTCCAGCGTGCCACTCACCGACCCTTCAACCCCTATTTTCTTCCCTTTTGGCATTAGAGCTAGACCTCAGCAAGATTCATCAATACTCAAAACCACAGCAGTAACTGACAGTCTGGGAATTCAAAGATAATATGCCTTACAGTTCGCCGAATGTTCGGGGGGTTGCCCAGCCCAGCCTTATCCTGCCTTTGACGGCCTAAGACGGCCCGCCCTTTGCCCGAGCTCAGCCCAGCGCGGCCCGCGCGCGGTCGCTGCCCTCAGTTTTAAAGCTCCTCTGGGCGCGGAAATGGCGGTGGCGGCTTCCGCCGCAAGGGAGCCTTAGGGAGGTAGTCCTCCTCTGGTCCACCTCCGTGAAGGTTGAAGAGCTGCGGCGGCGGCTGGAGGGAGACTAGGTGACCAGCAGCCAAGTCAAGGTGCAGAGGTAGGTAATCAAGTGCCCCCACGAGTGTCCACAATGTCCAAAGGGCGCACGCTCCACCGGGGCTGCCCTCAGTTTTAAAGTGCCTCCAGGCGTGGAAATGGCGGTGGCGGCTTCCGCCGCAAGGGAGCCTGGGGGATGTAGTCCTTCTCTGGTCCACGGCCGCGAACGTTGAAGAGCTGCGGCGGCGGCCGGAGGGAGACTAGGCGACCAGCAGCCAAGTCAAGGTGCAAAGGTAGGTAATCAAGTGCCCCCACGAGTGTCCACAATGTCCAAAAGGCGCCCCCTAATTACAAGCCACATAATTACACTTGACTCAATGCAACATAAAGACACTCCAAATAATACCACTCAGTGCCACATAATTACAGGCCTCATATTTACACTCTACTCAATACAACATAAAACCACTCCACATAATAACACCGTGCCACATAATTATACGCCACATAATTACACTCTACTCAATGCAAAATAAATACACTCCACGTAATACCACTGAGTGTGACATAGTTACACGCCACATAATTACACTCTACTCAATGCAACATAAATACACCTCACATACCACTCAGTGCCACATAATTACATGCCACATATTTACACTCTACCCAATGCAACATAAATACACTCAACATAATACCACTCAGTGTCACATAATTGCATTCTATTCAATGCAACAAATACACTCCACATAATACCACTGTGCCCCATAAGTACAAAAAAGCTAGAAGAGATTTGTTATGTTAAAATCTTTTTTTAATCAGGTTGTTCAGTTGTACATAATGTTGTCATGGTTTGTATAAAGGTAACAAAAATGCTTAACACTTTTTATTATAACTTTTCAACATGATGCACAGCAGCAGCAATTCTCTACAACATAGCCAAAAGTTCTGGCTAAAAACATAAGGTCCCAAAGGCGAGACCTATTGGCTATGCCAATGCTTGTCTTACTTTTTTGTCATCACGTAAGCAGCTTTCAAGAAACAATTCATACTTCCACTTTGTCACTTCCCAGAATACCACACAAATATTTCCCAGCGTTCCACCTTGTAGCGCAACTCTTTACGTGGGTCCATCCCTCTTGGAGCCTCTGATGTTGACGCTGCTTGAGAGTCAGGTCCCTGTGTTCAACTACTGAATTTACGCGCTGTGATAGTCCACAGGTGACAGCATGCACCATCGTTAGATGAGAGATATCACACATCAGGTAAGCTGCTTCAAAATGCTTGCAGTATCATGAAAACAAACATGAGGAAGCCAAGCACACTAGTAAGACACCATGGGGCATATGTATGAGGAAGTGGCAGAATGAGGCGTTAGCCTTCCTGGCTTAACGCCTCTCTCCGCAACTTCAGAAAAAGCACCATATTTATAAGGATATGGTGCTGTTTTGCGTTTCTCCATGCGCTGGCGCTACACTTAGCAGTGTAGCACCAACGCAGATACCCTTGCACCAAATTGCAGGGGTGTCTGCATGCAGGGGAGGATTGTTTATGTGTAGGAAGGTGTCTCTTCCTGCACATAAATAATTCTAAAATGCCAGTATGTCACTTTTATGTGTGCTACTTGATGCAGCACACATGAAAGTCTCAAAATTGCATTTTTTTTACAGATTGTTTATGTACAGGAAGTGGGACCTTCCTGTACATAAACAATCCATGGCAGTTTGCTTTTTCCATGTGTTCTGCACAAGGCAGCGCACATGGAAAAAGCAAACAAGCATTTACAATGCAATGGGTTCGCCTTTGGAAAAGTTAGAGCTATTGGCATTGTAAATGACAACATTTGTATTTATGCGTTGGTTTTAAAAACAGATAAATAAATGGCATTGTCATTTACATTGCCATTAGCTTAATCTCTCGCAAATGTGAGACCTATTGTACCCTACAGACGAGCTCAGCAGACAGCAATTACTACCACACACACAAACCCAGAGCCACACACACACCCCCAGAGCCACACACACACACACAGAGCCAGCCACACACACACACCCAGAGCCACACAAACACACACACCCAGAGCCACCCCTATAAGCAGTCTGCTACAATTACTCTACTTAATTCTGCCTCAGGAATTACCCAAATTCTTAGCCATGCTATAATGGGGCGCAACTTTACCTGATCTACGATGTGAAGGCTTCCCAATTCGCTGTGCGCAATTGCCGCTGGGGTACTCTGCGGGATTTCTAAAAGGGTAAACATGGGATGAAGGAAATCCATCAAATAAGAAGCAAGCAAATGAGGGACAACAAAGACGTCCAATGAATGCAGTGGGAGGGCTCTAGCCTTACTGTAAATTCTTGGTATCATTCTCAAGTATTTCGCAACCACATACCTAAAAGCCATCTGGTAGGCGATAACTAAAAACACAGATGGCAATAAGACAAAGAGGAAAGTAGGCTGCTACCGGATATAGTTCACCTTCATGGACTGCACCTTAGTTGTACAGTTGTCCTATCCCTGGTGCGAGCAGTTTATCCGATCAGTTGCAATTCGATACTTTTCATTTTACTATTTGACAACTAAGATAAATGACGATCTCAGCAGTGCACAACAATCCTGCAGCTATCTCACTCAAAGTTTCACACATGGGTCAAAAAACGTCCATATGAGCACACAACAGAAAACGAAGAGACGCACGTACTCTTACATAAAACTTAGTAGCTGTATCGCAGTCTTTTCCATGCGGTAGGAATAGGTCTAGTGTTAAATAACAACACAAGCCATTCATTGGGGGCCATACGTCCCTTACCTCATTCACACGCAGCTCCTCCAAAGTGGGCACTTCTATGGTTCTGGGCATGGCGGCGTGAATATGCGAACCCCGCCGCCCAATCGCTTTCAGAACGGCCTCTGAAGTTCCAAAGGACCAGCTCTCCTTCAAGTCACCTTCTGCAGACAGACTAGGCAGGCCGCAGAGGTCAAAACGCGATAGAGCATGCGTACCACAGATCATCTTCTAAGTCAGCGACACGGTTGAAAAAGAAGAAGGACTACACAGTAAGCTTCACGCCATGGAAGTGAAATTGAAAAATGCAACTAAAATAAACAAGGAAAGGCACGGACAGTGGAAGGGGGGGCAGGAAAGGCACGGACAGCGGGAGGGGGGTGCGGGAACTAGCACACAGACAGCGGGAGGGGGGGCGGCGGGAACGGCCACAATCAAAAGCACTCACCTGGACCTGGACTTCCTCCGGCTAGCCTTACTGTAAATTCTTGGTATCATTCTCAAGTATTTCGCAACCACATACCTAAAAGCCATCTGGTAGGCGATAACTAAAAACACAGATGGCAATAAGACAAAGAGGAAAGTAGGCTGCTACCGGATATAGTTCACCTTCATGGACTGCACCTTAGTTGTACAGTTGTCCTATCCCTGGTGCGAGCAGTTTATCCGATCTGTTGCATTTCGATACTTTTCATTTTACTATTTGACAACTAAGATAAATGACGATCTCAGCAGTGCACAACAATCCTGCAGCTATCTCACTCAAAGTTTCACACATGGGTCAAAAAACGTCCATATGAGCACACAACAGAAAACGAAGAGACGCACGTATGCTTACATAAAACTTAGTAGCTGTATCGCAGTCTTTTCCATTCGATAGGAATAGGTCTAGTGTTAAATAACAACACAAGCCATTCATTGAGGGCCATACGTCCCTTACCTCATTCACACGCAGCTCCTCCAAAGTGGGCACTTCTATGGTTCCGGGCATGGCAGCAGGAATATGCAAACCCCGCCGCCCAATCGCTTTCAGAACGGCCTCTGAAGTTCCAAAGGACCAACTCTCCTTCAAGTCCCCTTCTGCAGACAGACTAGGCAGGCCGCAGAGGTCAAAACGCGATAGCGCATGCATACCACAGGTCATCTTCTAAGTCAGCGACACGGTTGAAAAAGAAGAAGGACTACACAGTAAGCTTCACGCCATGGAAGTGAAATTGAACAAATTCAACTAAAATAAACAAGGAAAGGCACGGACAGCGGGAGGGAGGGCAGGAAAGGCACGGACAGCGGGAGGGGGGTGGGGGGTGGGAAAGGCACGGACAGCGGGAGGGGGGCGGGAAAGGCACGGACAGCGGGAGGGGGGGCAGGAAAGGCACGGACAGCGGGAGGAGGGGCGGGAAAGGCACGGACAGCGGGAGGGGGTGCGGGAATGGGCACTCGGACAGCGGGAGGGGGGGAGGCGGGAACGGCCACAATCAAAAGCACTCACCTGGACCTGGACTTCCTCCGGCGGCGGTCGGCCTAGAAATGTCCAAAAGAAACATGGACGACCAAAAAAATAAACCCCGCCCACCGCCGCACTGACGTGCTAAAAGGGGCTGGATGAGAAAGAACCACCGGAACGCCCACGAGTCGCCTCGCAGAATGACGGACGCCTCTCTCTTCTAATGGCTAGCCTCCATTTACCGTTCTTTAGCCCACTCTGCCACCCCAGTTCAGGCATGGCTGGAATGCCATAAACCGGTCCTCGGAAGCTTGTTTCCGGTCCAGGGAAGACATGGCCTGGCAGTTCGGGCTGGACTGTTCCCATGAGGCACAGGGTCAGACTGATTTGCATATAGCCATGTCTGAACTGGGGAGGCAGAGTGGGCTAAAGAATGGTGATGGATTAAACCCAGATCTTTTGACTGGGTGTGAGTGTTTGATTGATTCAGATGCTCCGTCCATCACCACCCCCTTTTGTACCGCTTTTGGCCGCCATAAGTGTGGCAGGGTATGCTCAGACGTGAGTCCCTTGCTCACTTTGCCACTGGATTCAAGCAAGCCGGGCTGAAGACGGCTGGAATGCCAGAAACCGGTCCTCGGAAGCTTGTTTCCGGTCCAGGGAAGACATGACCTGGCAGTTCGGGCTGGACTGTTCCCATGAGGCACAGGGTCAGACTGATTTGCATATAGCCATGTCTGAACTGGGGTGGCAGAGTGGGCTAAAGAATGGTGATGGATTAAACCCAGATCTTTTGACTGGGTGTGAGTGTTTGATTGATTCAGATGCTCCGTCCATCACCACCCCCTTTTGTACCGCATTTACAATGAGGCGCATCATGGGGCAAAAACAGCACAGATGCGTCACACATCTGTGCCGTAAAGGCGGTGCATTGTTGGAGTTGCGACGCAGCTCCAGCAATGCTCTGGGGGGGCCTATTCTTGCAATGCTGCGTCAAGCCTTGCGCCTGCTTCAAGCAGGCGCAGGATTTTGACGCAGCATGGGCCCAAAAGTTGATGTGTTTTATCTAGGAACCCGATTCAATATTGTGACCTTATGCCCCTATACGGCTATAATCAATACATATCCCTATATTGGCATAATAATCAGAGCCATATTTTCAGTAAATCGCCTCTGCAGTCCATGACACAGCAGAAGCTACTTCCTTAGATTCCTAGAGAGCACACTGAGTTCTTTCGACACACGAAACCATCAGCAACCTGGGAAAGCCCCGCTTGCTTTGTTTTGATTTGTAATAGAACTCCTGCAAGCACTGTAAGAACGGCCAGTTCTTAATGACATCTTTATTGACGTCTTATGTCCAAACCTTACGTCAAACTCGGCACCTTTCAGGTATAAATATACCAACGTTGCCTTAAGCAAACACACGGTGGTGATTCTGGAGCAGAGCAGCTAATCTACTTTCCGAGAGCCTAGCAGAAGCGAGAAGCCCACAGACGCTGCCCCTCCTCTTTGACGCGCTGAGAAAGCTGTCTTTTCTCCTGCCGAGAAAATCCAGCTCCGGCGTTTCCAGCCTACCCTTGCGGGTGACTGGGATATCGGGTCCTGAGAGGGAGATACAAGACCTCCTACATTCTATTCCCAAGGTACAGTGCTGACTAAACCCTTAGAGAGAATTCTTGAACAGATCCTTGGCAACAAAACCTACTTAACTTAAACTGCGACTTACTTACTCCTTCCCAAGTATTAGGTCAGGTACACCGGGGTAGGCGTATTTTAGAAGCACCAGTTGAGCACGTTAGCCTATGTATATATATGTATATATATTTTATCCATTTTAAAGTATCTTATGGCTAAGAAACCATATCAATGCTTTTACAGTATTATTGCATAATACTCCTTTTACTGTACGTATTTTACTTTATAATAAGTATTGCAATTGTGGCAATTCATTTCTCTTGCATGAGAAGGAAGACTGCTCAATAAATAATATCTTTTATTGAAAACGCCCGTCCCTCTATTCTCTGTACGTTGGTGAAATTAAATATGCACAACTGACTGAGTGAAATAGCTGTCTATTGTTTCACAGGACTCTAGAGATTGACTCTTATTCTGAGGGAGCAAAGTTGTCATGTTTATGCGGTTGTCGGAATCTGAATCCCTTCTTGTCTGAAGCCAGGGAAGCTGATCACTTCCTATTCAGTCAAGAAAGTTTCCAGTGACCTCTGAGCTAGCTGGCGCAAACCTAAATTAAGTCTAACATAGTCAGTAGAGACCTAGAAGACCTCAGTTCTACGTCTAAACTGCTGTTTATGTTATTCCAATGTGCAGGGCCTATAGGGAAAATAGGAACTACACTACAAAGTGACTGAGTGAAATCTTGTAGATTTCTCTCATCCACTTTTAGGAGGCGTTCCTGCGCAGGAACGCCCCTCCTGCGCCGGAACGCCTCCTTATTGCGCAGGGCTTTACAACGTAACGCATCTCTTAGATGCGTCACGTTGTAAATACCCCGCACCATGGTGCATCTTTTGCGCCGTTGCTGCGTCACAAAAGTGATGTAACTGCGGTGTAAAAGAGGCGCAAGGGGCTTGTAAATCTGCCCCGTACTGTTTTAATCATGAAGGTGAGTTTGTGAGGTGTTTACTGTGGATTCTGGCATAGTGGTTGCTGCCATGCATTATTCGTGCTGTGTGCAGTCGTTTACTACTGATGGCAGAGTACCTCCGGTAATACTGTACTACATCTAGCTAACGACTTTGCTCCTTCCGTATACTTCACTCTATGGGGGTAGTGAGAACAAAGAGGCGGGAAGTAATACGTTTGGCACTCTGGTATTGTTTCACGCAAGTAATTATGTAAACTGTGGGGCAGATTTACAATAGGTGGCGCATCCCTGCATATCAGCAGAGATGCGCCACTTATTGTGCGGCATGCCTCCGCCACCATTGATGCGCCGCATTTACAATGTGGCGCACCAATGGCAAAAACGGCAGGGATGTGTGACGCATCTGTGCCGTAAAAGCGGCGCATTGCTGGAGTTGTGTCGCAAGTGCGACGCAGCTCCAGCAAGGCTCTGGAGGGGACCTATCTTGTTAATGCTGCGTCAATCCTTACGCCTGCTTCAAGAAGGCGCAGGGTCTTGAAGCAACATGGGCCCCAAAGTGACTGAGTGAAATCTTGTAGATTTCACTAAGCCAGGAGGCGTTCCTGCGCCATAACGCCCACCCGCCCCCTTCCCTGCACAGGAACGCCTCCTTCTGGCGCAGGGCTTTACAACGTGACGCATCTCCCAGATGCGTCACGCTGTAAGTACCCCGCACCATGGCGCTTCTTTTGTGCCGCCGTTTAATCACAAAAGTGACGCAACGGCGGCGTAAAAGGGTCGCAAGGGGCTTGTAAATCTGCCCCTCAATGCCTAGTCAGAGCTACTGCTTTATCAAATATAATAGGTCATTTATTTAGGGGTAGGAAAGCAGGGCAGCTCAAATACAGGTCTACACAAAAAAGCAGAAGGTCCCAGCGCATTCTTGGACCGATGTGCCACCCAAACACACAAAGCAATCATGTCATGAAGTGCAACAATTCAAGTAAAACTGTGCCATCTGGCCAGTGTTATCTTATGACGGAACCTTCAGTTTTACTGATTACCTCTGTTTCCACAGCAAATCAATGTGGTTGAGGTGCTATAGAGAATAGACTGTGGTCATGTTAGCAATGATATCCCTCCCATTTGTCCTTTCTCAGCAGTCCAGGTAGCAAGGCTCCACAAGTCAGTCGATTTTAATCTAGGTGTCTGAGAATCCAGATAAAATAGCTCCAAGCCTGTCACACATTGTGTTCAAAATGAATACTCAGCAAAGTCTGTGATGATGTGGCGATCGCTCCAGATAATGGGCTGTATTCATTCGACTTGGAAATGGCCCTTTCCAGCAAATGTGGCTTTAAGGGTATGGCCAGCAACATGTTTGGCCCCAATGAAAAGCTGGTCATAGTTGAGCACTGTATTGTTATTTGGCATGGCTATTGTCCGGTGGTGATTCGTTGTTCAAACCAAATATTGTAAAATATATTAGTATGTATCGGTGTGGTGGTCTGTTGTGATAACTAATATGGGGTCCAGGATATTGCTTTGTCTAGAGGTGGTCGATAGGTTAGAAAGCAATGAGATGGTGAAAGTTAGGAGCAATGAGCCGCATGTAAGTAAGGATTTACCCTGTGATATTGAGTAATCTTTGATCAGCGAAGACACTATACGGAGCACTTCCTGCTGCCAACTCCTAGAATCACCGCCTCTACCAATGCACCTCTATTTTGACCAAACCCCCTAATAGGTCCACAAGTCTCTGCCAGAGCACCTCTATCCCCACCTGCAGCGCCACCTTCCCCAAGTGATGGGATCACACCACAGTGCTGCTAATCTTTGCGACATTCGATCCCATGCAAATAATACAAGCACAAGCAATCAGCATTCTGTCCCTCCACTTGTACTGTTCTTGTGACTGTGGGTGACGTGATGGCTGAGCTCAACTCCTTGAATATTTTTCTAGGTGCTGAGCTGATACAGTGACTTCTTTTCCAGCTGCGCTATGTAACTCGCTGAGTAATGAGCATGCTGTACAAAGTTCAACAGAAAAAGACACCCAACAGAGTTCTTTGTTTTATTAAGGTAGGGAGGGCATATTCTTACCAAGTTCATTAAGTTTTGTCCATTTACATAATGTATTAACCCCTTCGCTGTGGCGGGAATTCCGCCGCAGCGCTAAGGGGGCGGGGGGATCGAGGAGCGCTCGCATGCTCGTGACGGAGCCGCTCCGTCACGAGCCACGGTTGAGCTGTGCTCGTGACGGAGCGGTTCAGTCACGAATGCGCCCGCTCAATAGAACGCGCCGCGCAGGCGCGAAATTCGCGTCGCGCAGGCGCGCCGAGCGGACCATGAGCTCCGTCATGAGCACAGCTCAACCGAGGCTCATGACTGAGCGGCTCCGTCGTGAGCACACAAGGGGATAAATGAATTTTAAATGTATCATTTGTAGGCGTTTGTGTGCCATGGAAGGCAGCCATCAACAGCACACCCCATCATTAAACTCCACTACATACCACTCCACAACACAAATACCTTTCCACTTAATTAAGCTCCAAAACACACAACCCCATTCCACATAAGCCCAGTACACTTAATACCACATAATTACTAGCCACTTAAGTTCACAGCACACCATGCCACATAATTCCAATACACAAATCCACTCCACACAATTACACAAAACACTAATCCATTCCACAATACCCCACATGCACACACTCATTACTCATAAGTACAAAACATAGATATTTACAATTCCAATAGCTCCAACAAATACAAGACCTATTGCAATAGTAAAAAAACATAGCCACTTACAATGCCAATAGCTCCAACTCCAACAAATGCGAGACCTATTGCATTTCTAATGCTTGTTAAGATGTTTCACTAATCGTTTAGTTTAATTCTATGCACATTATTTTGAGCTGAAGTGATATTTAGCTGAGGCCTTTGTTTCAGGCACAGTTAAAAAAAAATACGACAAAACACATCATGGGCCCGATGCGCCAGGAATTTCAATGGTTGCAATCTCTCCATTTCGGAGTTTGTGACTGTTAAAATGTTTTTCCTATGTAATAATACCATTTTATGTGTTAAAGAAACGTTTCCGACTCCTAAAACAGGATTCCAAATGAATACAAATTCGGTACCTGGAAGGGACATGTTGTAGGTGTCTCGTCCAAACGCCAAAGTGGTATCTTATGTACCAATGTTTTTCAATCCAGTAGCCAAATATTTGAAATGTACGAGCACCTTAAAAGGGATGGTAGTGCTTTTGCAAAAGGGTAGGAATCCATTTGTAACCCTTCCACTTTGTGAATGTAAAATACATGTTCATTGTGGAGTAGGAGTACTTCAGGAGACCACTGCCAACTTTTAAACAAACTTTCAAAAAAGTATTTTTTCCATTAACACTGCTTATTTGCTTCAAGGAAAAGGGGCTGCGTAAAAATCAAATAAAAACGTTTGCATTATTCAAAAGCAATCACATATCTGGTGATCTGCTAGCCCCAACAGGCCAACATCCATGTGATAGCCTCCAATTGTAGGGGGTCGCAATTTGTGAGCTACCTCAGTGCTAATAATAAATTATGCCAGATTGCAGATCACTACAATTCGGAATTTTAAGAAACAACCTATTACTACATAGGTTGGTTCTTGAACATCTTTGCTGTTCGTAAAAATACTGGTCGCAATTTGTGACGAGTGGTTTACAACCAGAGATCCGTAGATGTGGCCTGATATTAGGACGAGGAACTTTATTGGTGTGTGCTCTACTTCAATTCTTTCATTTTAATTGAGAATAGTGCTTTTTTGTTTGCTCGACGTTACACACAAAATCACCATTGTTTCTCTGTGAATACTAAAATCGCCATAAAGTTGTTATAGAAGTTAGGTGATTTAAATACCTATCTATAGTACTAAGGAGACCGAAGTGTTCTTTCCCTTTCACTGTCAATTACAGTGCTACGATGTTCTTAGGGTACTGTAGTCAAACAATATGAGGAACAAAGAGAGCTTCCAAATGAACAAACACATTTATATGTTTTGAACTGTATCATTGTTAACATTTTATATGGATTTGGCCACCGTACTGTTACTACTTTCATCAACATTAATGGTTTGCATTTCTTGCTATTTCCTAGGTTGATGTACAGTCCACTAACAAAAATAATTCACTAAAAGGCACTTCTCTCGTTTAGGTACTGCTCAAAATCTTAAACATGTCACAGATGACATGGCATAGGATATCATGAATGACATTGTGTGTCACATCACCAATGGTATAATCAAAGACTTTCCTGAATCTGTTCTAGTGTAACCAGTTTAGATTCTGTGTACATAACGTGAACAGATGAAAGTCTGCCAACTAGTGTCATTTTTAAATGATTTGAAAGAGATGAAAGAGGAAGCTTGCGAAATACATTTTACCGTGTACACACAATGTGGCCTTTGAGCAGCCTACCTGTTGTGGGTCCGCTACACGCTGCTTTTAGCCAAGTGCCAAAGGCACTTACCACAGATAGTGGCCACCCTGCATTCGACACTCGTGCTCCCAGATGCCCGTGTGCACTACTTTTAGCCACTGGTTTCTCCATTTGCAGCAAGTTCAAGTTCTCCATGGAGCCCACAGTTAAGCTCTTCCTTTACCTTTATTTAGTTTCTGCTGCTACTCTTTTGGAAGAAGCCACAGAGCATTTTTAGTGGCCTGGTCAGATGCTAGTTGACTTGTTTGCTTTACCGGTGTATGGGTGTAGCAGGGAAGGAAGACTACTAACAGTTGCCAAGAGATTGGCTACATCGCCATGAGGCATATCAGAGGCGCAACTAGAGCCACATTTCGGGGGAGGGGGCTAGGAAAAAATTTCGGGGGGGGCTGAAACTTTAAGCAATAGGCAGTGTGGAGCTGCAGGGGCTCTTGGAAGGGGTGAAACAACATCAAAGCCTCATTAACATGCACAGGGGGCCTCATTTATGAAAAGTGACGCATCGCTGCGAGAAAACAGCGATGCGTCACTTCTTCATTGTGACCTCCTTGCGACCCCAATGATGCGTCATATTTACAATATGACGCATCATTCCGCAAGGAATTACAGATACGTCAATATTTCTGACGTATCTGTAAGCGCAAAAGTGACGCATTGCTGGAGTGTGTCACAAAAGTGATGCAACTCCAGCAATTCGTCCTTTCACATGGGGAAAGCCCCATGTGAAAGGGCTTGCGTCAGTCTTACGCCTGCTGTGAGGCAGGCGCAAGATTTTGACGCAACAGCGTCCTAAAAGTGACGCAGTGAAATCTGACAGATTTCACTGCGTCACTATTACGAGGCTTTTTGCGGGGGAACGCCCTCTCTGCATACATTCTACCTGACGCAGGTATAATGTAGCGCAGGGGTTTACAAAGTGACGCATCTAAGCCACTTTGTAAATAGTGCGCAACAGGAGGCATGCTTTACGCCGCCGATGCGTCACAAAAAGTGACGCAACCGGCGGCGTAAAAGTGACGAACAGCCTCATAAATGAGGCCACAGGTCTTTTAAAGACCTGTGAAGTGCTCGGTGCGGCTGTGTGTGTCCCCGGGAGCCGTCTGCTCCCGGGCTGTCACACACGACAAGGGGGGTTGGGTTGGGGGGATGGACGCCGAAGCCCTTTGATCCAATGGGTGTTGAGCGCTTGAGGCATATTATATCACCATGATGTATGTCGGCTAGTGAATATTTGACGATATGTCGAAGTACTCTTCAGTCTTAGTCAAGATGGCAGCTGCCAGCTGCTCTGACTCTGTCGCTCCCAATGCCATCTTAAGGAATTTTGCGGCCAGGGGCAAGACATAGGGGCATATTAGCAAGAACCTTGTTAAAATTATCGCCGTTTTAGCGGCAGGAAACTGCCGCTAATACGACGATAATGGGCTTGCTAATATGCATTATAGAATTCCAATAGAAGCCCAGGTTAGATGTCCTGCACATCTAACCTGGGCTTCTATTGGAATTCTATAAGGCATATTAGCAAGCTCATTATCGCAGTTTTAGCGGCAGTTTCCTGCCGCTAAAGCGGCGATAATTTTAATGAGGTTCTTGCTAATATGCCCCATATTTTGGTGGCTTTTCTTCGGAAAGACTTTGGGGCATATTATCAAGCACCTCGTTAATATGATCGCCGCTTCAGTGGCAGAAAATTGCAGCTAAAGCGTAGAGAATTCCCATGGAAGCCCATGCTCTCACCGGAACATGGGCTTCTTTTGGAATTCACAAGGGCATATTATCAAGCCCATCGTTTTCTGACGCTAAAGTGACGATAATGTTAACGCCGTTTCTTGATAAACAGCCCCTTTGAATTTTTTTACCTAGTTTCTACTAATTCAAGCCCGCATTATGATAAACAAAGTTTCAGAAATGGGGTCAATCAAAAATGTTTAAATACGCCTTTTCTGTGTAAGGATGTTTTCTTTTCTGCCTTGTCCGTGTAAGGATGTTTATTGTTTGTATTGCCAATACGTTAAAACTAATTATAATTGTTTAAATAAAAAAGAAGGTCTTGTTTGAGACCCCCACATCCTTAAGATTATCCTGAGCAAATAGAGATAGGGATAGACGTACAGTCAGGCAGAAAGAAGGGAAAAGGTTTCGATGTGGATGTCAACAGAGGTCAGACAGAGAAAGTTGACTTTCCTTGGAGGTCCCTTGGAAAGCGAGGCCCTGGGCCACTTTGCTCATGCCTTGAAACGCCTCTGGCCACCGGTGTACCGACTATGTATGCATCACAGGGAACGTGCTGGATCAGGTGAATAGATAAGGAACAGCCTGCAGGGAGTGCTTCAGGAGTGGCTCTGGCCACTGAATATTCACCAGTCTGGCCCAGCCTCAGGGGCATAGCTTGATCAGTGAGTGTTAGGCTGAGGTTTCCTAACAGTCATTGCAGCGTATCCAACAAGGACCCTGAATTACTAATATTTAGCACAGGCATTCACTTGGAACCAACTTGGTGCCAACAAGTGACGCATCACAATGCAAAGAGCAGTGCGGATCAAAATATATCTTGTCCTGAAGACCTGGCTGGCACAAACACTACTCAAAATATATTTTCGGTAGAGTGCCATCCTTCACTATATTTATGCAAAAAGAATGCAAAAAGAATGCAACTGGGTGCGAGTAGCAGAAGCACGCATAGGGGCATATTCACATGGACTGGCGATACCTATTGCAAATGACAGTTCCTGCAGTTTTTCTTATCGCTGCCTAACCCTGAAAACTATTGCTATGTTAGTGGCATATTAACAAGCTGTCACTACATGGCGATAGTATCAGGGAACTGTAGTGAAAACTGCCGCTAACATCAGCGCGATGGCGATAGGAAATCCTGCGTTAGCGCGGGATACCTAGCGATAGGCCCATTAGCACCAAAAAATTCACGCCAGTCAGCCCAACTTGCGTTTGCTTGCCTCTAATGCAAAAAATAGCCTATTAGACACCCTCCAATGTAAAATAGGCATAAAAACCAATTACATGCAGAATGGAACAACCAGGGCCATGTGCAGAACACATCAACAACCCCTGCATGCCAGTCAACATCCCGGATGACCAGGATGAGAGCCTTGATGCCTCGTTGGACCTGTGTCTGGAGCCTGGATGTCTCGCTGGACCTGGGTCTGGAGCCTGGATGCCGTGCTGGATTTGGGTCTGGAGCCTGGATGCCTTCAGGACCTTTGTCTGGAGTCTGGATGCCTTGCTGGACCTGCATCTGGAGCCTGGATGACTTGCTGGACCTGCGCATGGAGCCTGGATGCCTCGCTGGACCTGTGCCTGGATGCCTCGCTGGACCTGTGCCTGGAGCCTGGATTGTAGTATGTTGATTTAGATTCCGTATGCATTTCACGATTCATGCCCTTATATAGGTACATTTCACAATGCCCTTATATAGGCATAGATATCCATTCCCTTATTTAGTCAGTCCATGCTACCCAAATACAGGCATGGCTACTTTGCCTCACCCTCCAGTGCCTTTACACAAGTACCCCACACTACTCCCCGGATACTGGCAAGACAGTATCTGACTGTCTCTGTCACACAACCCACACTCTTCTGGGCGGTCTTCACACCAAGGTTTCTACTATGGGGGCACCCCTCTCCTGTACCTCTCATCTAGAGTCAGTAGAGTGTCCCTCCCCCAGTAGAAATATGGTCCCCTGTGTCAGTCCCCCAATCTATTTCAGGGACACCGCACACCACTGGAACTACATCATAAACCTGAACCCCCTGGTGTATGTCAACCCCCTCCCTCAAGTCAGGCGCCACATCTCTGGGTGTTTGTACCTTTCTCTCAGCACTATATGAGCTGGACTCCCCCTCCAACTCAGCCTCTCGAGCTCCAAATCAAGTTCCCTCATTCTTAATTCATGTGCCAAGGTCAATTTCAATTCTTCCAAGGCATATATATTCTTGCATTCCTCTGCCATCCTTTCCATTTCTTTCTCTACTTTCAATTGCTTCATCTTGATTCTCATGACTTCCAATTCATGATCTCTAAATGTAAATGTAAATGTGCAGGAATTTATATAGCGCAAATCACCGACCGGTTTCTAAGCGCTTGCTTAGGGAACCCGTCCTGGTATTCCCCTGTGAGATAACCCCGGCAGAGTATCCGCAAGGTGAAAGCCAGGCATCCCGCCGCGAGGGGCCGTTGTGGAGATTAAGCAAGCTATTGCCCAGAGTCGCAGAGTGTGAACCCGTGAATCGAGTAGGCAACAGAGCGAGAATTGTTGAGTCCATGGACATTTTTAGGACTCAAGACCCCGCCGAGCCGGGAATTGAACCCTGGTCCCAGCCTGACCTCTGCTTCCAGGTCTGCCTCCTCTAACCAGTGAGCCACACTTCTCCACAACCCTTTGGTTTTCCTCCAACTCCTCTGGGGTTAAACTTCCAGCAGACCGGTTGCTGCCAGTTCTGGAGGCTGCTCTGCACACAGGCAGATCCTGTGACCTGAAACCATCCCCTTCTGCATCCTCATCCACTTCTGCACCATCTGTCTCCCCAGCCTCTTTGGCCTCCCACCAGGCCCTTAAGGCCTTTCGTAGCTCCTCCTTCCTGGAGCTGCTCTCCATGTGACATCCAAAACTCCTGCAGAACTGCCTGAGTTGACCTACTTTGTAATCACTTAACATTTCAATATCAAACTCCAGTTCTGCAACATCACTTGCTGGTTAACCCTTCTGAGACATGATGCGTGGATACTTTCAGGGTTACGATCAAAAATAGAACCAAAAGAAAATACAGTATGTGGTTGCGTAGTGGTCTGCACTTGACTGTACTCCAATTACTGTGGATCAAGTACGAATACAAGTTCAAATCCTCACTGCTGACCACCAATGTTAGATCTGGGGGTCTCTAGTTGGCAGATGTAGGCACCAATGTCCAAATAGGGACCCTTGCTTATAATCAGGGTAAGGGGGATACACTCTTTAGATAACCCCTGCTCAACCCCTTGGTAGCTTGGCACGAGCAGACAGGCTTATCAAAGGCAATATGTAAAGTATTTGTACCAACACTCACAGTAACACAGTGAAATCACCACAATGGACTCCACACCAGTTTAGAAAAATAAAGTATCTTTATCTAAACGACACAAGACCAAAACAACAAAAATCCAACATACACAGTTTAAGAATATGATTTTCAATGAGTTCTAGGGTTTGCGTCAAAATAATCCACAGTTGAGTCACGTTTAGCCCCAAAGTACTTGTAGATGCGACAAATGTTCCAAGTGGAAGCTGCAGCGTTGAAAAACAAGCAATGCGTCACTCCTGAGACCCTGGGGAGGCGATGCGACAGCCCCTCTGCACGCAGCGGGCGTGTTGCGACGAATCCGGTCTGTATTGGGAGGGATGCGATACCTTGTATGGATTCCGATGCGCTGGTTCGGTAGGAAGCGTCTCGCACACGCACGATGCAACGATCTTCAGGATGTGACGATCTCAGGTGCGGTGATGATGCATGGTGCAGCGTCGATCTTTTCCTCTCACGGCCCCTCGATGCATTGGCTCTGCGATGATGTTCGCAGCAACGTGATGCGGTCCGCAAGCAAGCGGTGCAACGATCTGACCCAGCGACGAAAGGCTCTGCGGCGAAACTCGCAGGAACAGGAATCTTCCTGCACCGGGGCGATGCGCTCCGCAAGCAAACGATTCGTCGGTTCTTGCAGCGGCAACAGGCGCTGCGACGATGCGACGGGAATTCTCTCGCACTGTCAAAGATGCGCTCCGCAAGCAAGCGATGCATGAAAATTGCATATCTTCTTCTTTTCTTCTTGTCCAGCTCCCCAAACAGCAGGCAACAACTTCCAGAGGCCCTACAATTGGATAAAACCCTCTGGGAAGGGCAGAACTCACTCAACAGAGTTCAGGGGGAAGCTGGGGGTGAAGTCCTTTTAATCCTGGGACTTCTTAACAGAAGGCCAGCTCTCATCAGGCCCTTGGAGATGTCTTCAAGCAAGGGGACACAGCAACAGCAAAGTCCTTCCCCTCTCCTTGGCAGCAAAGCAACTGCAGGTCAGCCTTACAGCAGGTCAGTGCTTCTTCTTCAGTCTTCCAGCATTCTCCTTGGCAGAGGTTCCTTTTTGATTCCAGGATGATCTAATTTTCTGTAGTCTGTGTAGCCCTTCTTATACTACTTTTCTCTTTGTTCTCTGAGGACAGAGAGGCCTTGGGTTAGTCAGAACCAGTTGTGGTCAGTCCTGGAGCAGTTTTTTACTTGACTTCTTCCTTTCTTTGAGAGAGAAGAGCAAGGGCATCAGCCGCCCAGCAGGAGGTGGAGCCGGCATTGTGGAAGGCAGGCACAGCCCTATTCAGGCCCAAAGCTATCCCCTCCCACCACTTAAGATGCAGATGGAGCTATTCAGCCCAGGGATGACTCACTCAGCCTCTGGAAGCCACCCCATCCCCTGTCACTCACAAACCAGACAGTCAATACACAAACAGGCCAAGGCACACAGAAAGGTCAGACAAGAAAACAGCCACTTACTAAAAGTGCTGTTTTAAAACACAGGATTTAAAAACCATCCTTCCTAAAGATGTGTTATTAAATTCTGAGTTCAGGGATACCAGACTTTTATTTTCTTTCTTGCTCCTATGGGAAGATATGCAGGTAAACATACACAGCATTCCCCATTATAGCCCATGGGCAGGATAGCTTTTCAATAGTGAAAAATGAAAATGGCTGTAATTTACTACCAGAGCATGCCACCCACACTAGTACATGCTCTACCTTTCACATACACTGCACCCTGCCCAGGGGGGTACCAAGGGCCTTCCATAGGGGTGTCCAATGTGTACAGAAAGGGAAGGGCTAGGCCTGGCCAATGTGGACACTGGTCAGGTCAGCATGGCAGTTAGCAACTGCACACAGACACTGGGGTGATTCCATTTTAGGGCTACTCCTGTGGGTGGCACAATCAATGCTGCAGACCCAATAGTAGCATTTGAATCACCAGCCCTGGCACATAAATATTCCAATCATGTATAGCCAATCACAGTAACAATTTATACAGAGAGCATATGCACTTTAGCACTGATCAGCAGTGGTAAAGTGCCTAGAGTCCTATTGCCAACAACCACAGGTCAGGAAAAGCAAGGGAGGAAGAAGCAACAAGTTTGGGGATAACCCTGCAAAAAGGAACAGTTCCAACAACACCACAAAAGGACTGCACACTAGTTTCATATAAAAAAAGTATACATTTATATAAAAAGATATATGATGAGACCACACGATAAAAATCCAACATATGCGTATGTGTACCTTAGCTCCTGACCAGTTATTAGGTCAGTACGCGGCGGTGAGGAAGCAGGCCCGACGAGCGAACTCCCATCGGAACAGTTGTGTTCTTAGGGGTTCTTCCTGCCCGCCGCCATTTCGAGTTCACCAATTTGATAAACTAGTACTTGTATCCCGTGTTAGGGGAATTGCCTCCACACGCTTGGATCTTTTTAGAATTTGAATCCCGGCAACTGACCAGATTAAGGTAATTAAGGGAGCCTGACTGGGACTGGTAGAAGTCCTGAGAAAGACCGACGTGACCCTCTTTTGGGGCACATGAAGACGGTTGAAACATGTTGACATTGGCAGTTTAAGGAGGGGTGTTTTGAGGACCTAGCCTTCTCTATAACTTGCCCATCCTTCACAATTTTAATCCTGGCCTTGGGACCCTGGAATAAAGATATCTGATAGAGCACCAATGAGTCAGTTTTAATCACTTTCTTTGCTGCACTTTTTTTATCACTGTCTCCAGTCGCTGGTTGTAGCACACACAGTCACCAATTTGATTCATGTTTATGTTGTTTGTCTTCCCCCTCCCTATGCTTCATCCTGTGCGTGGCTATGCCAGGGTGTTTTGTAAGCAGACCCGATGATGAAGCATGTCACACACATTTGTGTGTGAGTGAGGGCAGTTTTCAAATACACAATTTGTGCCACTGAATGTAAATCACCTTTTTCTTCTCTCTACCCCTCTTGGTGTTAGCAGTTATTAGGTTAGCCAGCTCTTGTAAGTTCTGGTGGTATTAATTAGCACTTCTAGGTGATCCTCTGCAGTCCTAATGCAAGGCTATGCAATTCGTAATGCTAGAATCAGGCACTTTGCAGTGTAAGAATAATGCAGTTCGTGATGCAAACTAATGCAATGCGTAATACAACCATCCAGCAGTTCATTATGCAGAAATAATGCAATACGTAATGCAACAATCAGGTAGTTTCTTCTGCAAAGTAATGCAAGGCGTAATACAACAATCAGGCAGTTCGTCATGCAAGGCTATGCAATTCGTAATGCTAGAATCAGGCACTTTGCAGTGTAAAAATAATGCAGTTCGTGATGCAAACTTATGCAATGCGTAATACAACCATCCAGCAGTTCGGTATGCAGAAATAATGCAATACGTAATGCAACAATCAGGTAGTCTCTTCTGCAAACTAATGCAAGGCGTAATACAACAATCAGGCAGTTCGTCGTGCAGAAATAATGCAATGCGTAATGCAACAATCAGGTAGTTTGTTCTGCAAAGTAATGCAATGCGTAATACAACAATCAGGCAGTTTGTTATGCAGAAATAATGCAATGCATAATGCAACAGTCAGGTAGTTCGTTCTGCAAACTAATGCAATTCATAATACAACAATCAGGTAGTTAGTTATGCAGAAATAATGCAATGCATAATGCAACAATCAGGTAGTTCGTTCTGCAAACTAATGCAATGCGCAATACACTCCGGCACCAATCATGGTGCTTCAGACGGTCTCTCCACCCCTCTGACTGACTCGCGGTCAGTTTCCGTTACCATATGCCCCTAACAAAGATCTGGTGTAAACCACAGTGCAGCTCCCCGCCCCGGCCCTGGTACTGCCACTCTTTGGCACGTACGGGCCGCGACAAAAGCTGGGACAGAGGCTCACGCTGCCAGAAGGTAAGAGGCCAAGAGCGTCTCTCTCCGAGCCCGCACCCCGCTCCAGGCGCCGACACATGTTATCTAGGAGGTGCGACCTCGCTCTCCTCTATGCCTCTCGCAACTTGGGCCTCCGATGTGGCTTGGTTAATTCCAGGCCGAGGACGATAACGAAGATCTCAGGCTGTAACAGGGCACACGCACACAGCGTGACTGAGGCTCCCTTGAGCCTTGGGTGTGCACGGTCACAGGGCAATCCTCCCGAAGGTCTCAGGCTGCACAAAGCACACACACACACAGTGTCGCTGAGACTCACTTGAGGTCCTGGTGCCCCCGATCACAAGGCAATTCTTCTGAGGGTCTCAGGCTGCAAAAAGCACATGCACACAGCGTCGCTGAAACTCCCTTGAACTTCTGATGTCCATAATCACAGGGCAATTCTTCCGAGGGTCTCAGGCGGCAAAAAACACAAGCACACAGCGTCGCTGAGACTCACTTGGATGTTAGGTGCACACGATCACAGGACAATCCTCACGAAGGGCTCAAGCTGTAAAAAGCACATGCACACAGCGTTGCTGACACTCGATTGGACTCCAGGTGCACACGATCACAGGGTATGGCTTGCGAAGGTCTCAGGCTGCAAAAAGCCAGGAGAATTGATGCTGCTTCCAACTCCTGCAAGGAGATTTTCTCCATTGTGAGAGAATTCACCTCCTCTTGGTCTAACACCTCGGACCAAAAACCATCTGGTACCTGGGCTACGGACCTTGCTGACTTCTTCACGAGCAAGATCCAACGCATTCAGGAGTCATTCCTGGTACCAGTGTCTGCGGGCCAGACTGAACTTGACATCATCACACTGCCACAGGCCGGGCCAGGGGCGACGTTGAGTGTGTTTCCTCCAATCTCTGCTCCGGACTCCCTGGCTCTAATGGGCAATTTAAAATCGGGTTCTCCCCTTGACCCATGCCCTGCTAAATTTCTAGCGAAAGTCGCGGAGGTGATCAACCCGCTGGCTAACCCGCTTTTAAATCTTTCGCTGAGGCTTGGTGTGGTCCCGCAAACCTGGAAGCAGGCGATGGTGATTCCCTTGCTCAATCCAATCGGGCTTTCGTCCCCATCTCAGCACTGAGACAGCGCTCCTGGAGGTTTCGGAAACCATTAAAGGGGTTCTGGACTCTGGGGGCAAAGTCATGCTGGTGATGTTAGACCTGTCGGCGGCGTTCGACACCGTTCCCCATGATGGTCTTCTCGCTAGACTCTTCGAGATAGGCCTACGGGGGACGGTGTTCGACTGGTTTTCCTCCTTTCTAGCCGGCCGCCGGCAAACGATCTGGGCCCCGCCTGATTCCGCCGTGATGCCGCCTCTGGGAGTCGGGGTCCCTCAGGGCTCTATTTTGAGCCCGACCCTCTTTAACATCATTATGACCCCGTTGGCGGCGTTGGTGGAGTCGCATGGTGCCCAGATTGTATCCTACGCGGATGACACCCAGCTCCTCTTCTCTTGTAAGAGAGGAGGTGACTTTGATGGGGAGAGTATTCGGGATTGCCTTGGGGCTGTTTTTCATTGGTTCCATCTAAACAGCCTTAAGTGCAATTCCGACAAGTCCGAAGTACTTTTCTTTGGGTGTGACACAGAGCCAGACTGGCAGACTTGGTGGCCACTGGATATGTTCCCTCCGTCTTGCTCCTCTCAGGTTGCTAAGAATCTGGGGGTGAAGATGGATAACAGGCTAACCTTGAAATCCCAGATCCTGGGGGTGTCGGGCATCTGCTTTGGCATCCTTAGGATGCTGCGGAGGTTCCTTCCTCTGTTATCCGTGGAACATAGGACGCTGACAGTCCAGGCTCTGATTGGGTCCAGGTTGGATTATTCCAACATTCTTTACCTGGGCCTTCCAGAGTACTTGCTGCAGCGGCTTCAAGTGGTGCAGAACGCCGCTGCCAGGGCAATCTTCGGCCTTAGTAGGCGCTCCAGTGCCTCGGGCCTGTTGGCAACTTTACATTGGCTTCCCATCCGCAAGAGGATCGCCTTTAAGGCGCTGACCTTGGCCTATAAAGCTCTTCACAAGGGGGGAGCTAAGTACCTCCAAAAGAGACTGGTCTTTTATCATCCGACCAGGTCTCTGAGGTCGGAATCCCTGCACCTTGCTGTTGTCCCCCGGGTAAAGAAAGCGCGCCTCGGAGGCCGCTCTTTTGGATTGCTGGCATCTCAGCTGTGGAACTCTTTGCCACTGGCCCTGCGGGGAGCCACTAGCTTGCTGGCTTTTAGGAAAGGCCTTAAAACTTGGCTGTTCACTCAGTAGCCTGGTCTCTCGTGAATCTTTGGCTCACACTTCTTTTAGTCTTTTATCTGGTGTTATGTTAGTATGTCGCAGTTTTTTTTTCTCTTTCTCCAATAAAGCGCCGGGACACTCTTTTTGAGTAGCCGTGCGCTATAGAAATGAATAATTAACATAACATAACATAACATTAACAAAAGCACACGCAAACAGCGTCGCTGAGACACTTCTTGAAACTTTTGTGTTCCTGAGTTTCCACAACAGGGAGCCAGCTCACCTCGGGCCCTTTGGGTTAAGTTACTTCAGGACACAGCACAACAAAGTCCTTTCAAGCAGGGGAACACAGCACACAGCAAAGCCTCTTTAGCCTCTTCCTGGGTTAAAACAACAAACTGCGGGCCTGTCCCAGAACACACAGCAAGGGTCAGTCCTTTCCTTCAGTCTACTCAGCTGTTCCTTCCTTGGCAGAGGTTCCTCCTGACCACAAAGTAGTTTCAGTCCTGGTAAGTCTTGAACAGTCCATTTCAATTGCAATTCAAACATTCGGGGGTTTCAGCTCTCATAGTTATACCCCTAATTGTCTTTGTGTTCAGGGGGGACTGAACCCTGTTCAAACCAGTTTTGGGTGCCTCCCTGCCAGTGACACCTTCTTCCTTTGATTAGTGGGGGTCTGGATTCTCAATCACTCAGCAGGGGATGGAGCCATTGCATTATGGCTGCAGCCCAGGCTTCTTCACCTCTAGGGGCTACTCCTCCCCCCTACACTCCAGATGCAGGTCAGCCTGTTGCTGTCTCACCTCCTCCCCTGGGTCAAGAGATTCCCCAGATCCTATCAATTTCAAATCCAGATAGTCAATCCACAGCCAGACAGAGACACACAGAAATGTTAGAACACAAAAACCCATCCTCTTCTAAGCGCGTGGTTTCTAAACACACAATGCTAAAACCACCTTCATAAAAAGAGGATTTATATTGTGATTTCAGGCATACTAAACTTCACATCTCCATCTTAAGCCCTTGGGAAGATAGGCTGGAAAACATATTACACAGCCTCCCCATTGTATCCTAAGGGCAAGATGGCCTTTCAACAGTGAAAAACGAAATGGAGATTATTTCACTGCCAGGACATGGTACACACCTTTCTACATGTCCTAACTTTCACATGCAGTGCACCCTGCCCAGGGGGTACCTTGGACTAACCATAGGGGTGTCTGATGTGCATAGAAAGGGAAATGTAAGATCTGGCAAGTGGGTGCACTTGTCAGAACAATGAGGTAGTTCAACAAACTGCACACAGGTACTGGAGTGGCAGGCCTGAGTTTCTCTCTTTAAGGCTAGTGGTGTGGGTGGCACACTTAGTGCTGCAGGCCCTCTAGTAGCATTTGTATTACCAGCCCTGGCACAAATCGTGCACTTTACTAGGGACTTTACTAGTAAGACAAACATACCAATCATGGACAAACAATTACCATTACACTTTAAACAGGGAGCCATTGCATTTTGACACTGACCAGCAGTGGTAAAGTGCCCAAAGCCTCTAAGTAGGCAAGACTATGTCAGAACAAAGGTCTAAGGGTAAGCAAGAAAAAAAATGCACTCCCATGCAGTACTCGAAGAAATGAAACAAGCACTGGCAGAGCCAATGGGTATTGAAAATGCAATATCTACTGGTTCTGCCAATATTTTTTAGTCATGCGGTACAGCGTGGCTGCTGTGCAGCATGGCTAAAAGTTACAAAAAAATGCTAAGGTGTGGCCAATGCTGGTTGTGTCCTAGCCTTTTTCTACCTTCAACAATGCTGAACAGCAGCCACGCCCCTGTAGAGCATGTCAAAAAAACATTGGCAAACCCAAATGGCTCTATTATTGGACTTGGTCAATGTTTTTCAAGCCATGATGTACAAGATGTGCAGCATGTTTGAATGTATAAGCTATGCTGCTGTACAATATGGCTAAAAAAACACATTGACCAAACCAATAGCTCTCGCATTGGCAAAACCCAGTGGAATGGCCAATTCTTGTCTATATTAAAACTAGCAAAGTAGGATGAGTAGGGAGGGTCTAAAGTGCTATGATGTTGCCAGTGCTGACCAGAGCATGCTAAAGTGTTGGGAAGGGGCGCGGGTACAGGGAGAGAACTGTCCAGATGGACCCGATGCAGTGACAGACTGGCACAGCGACTAACACTTTTTGTTTTCGGCACATAATCTGCCCAATGACGCGTGACAGCCCACATCCCCTGCCTTTATCTCCATGCTAGTCTCCCAAGTAGCCCGTGAGCGCTCGCTCCCGTTCTCTCTCCCGGGTATCTAACGATGGGCTTCTCCATCTGCTCCCCCCTCTGATTCGCTCGACTCCCCTATCCCTCCTTCCTTTTACTCTCCACTTTTGTATCTTCTTCCCAGGTCTTCCTCTCTCCCTCCAACCACCGCCTCGAGTCATTGTGGTTCTTCATTCTTTTCATTCCACTACTTAACATATCTGCGTCATCTCGCTTCCTTCATCCTGTTCGCATCTTATTCTGGTATACCGCCTGTTTCTCAATTTTCTTCTCCCTCTGTCTCTGACTGTCTCGCTCTTCTCACAGCATTTCTTGATTCTCACGCACTATGTCACACTCACCACCTTTTCTTCCTGAAGCACCTTGTTCATTCATTCCGCACCTCTCTCCACACTCTCAAGTCGCGATCCATAAAACGTTACTTCCCCGCCGTTTGCAAGCGTGACGTTTTCAAAGTTAAGAGCAAGGCACTGTGTCACTTAAACAAACCTTGGCCAGGCGGGCCCTTGTGCCCTTCTCTCCCCTGGGCTTTAATTTCAAGGAGCTCGCTCCTTGTGCCCTCACTCCGCTCGTGGCCACGCAAGTTCTTGCCCTCTGCCTCCTTTTCTTTGTATCTTTCTCTTTTCTCTGTAACCCCGCATGGTCACCCTGCTGTACAATCCATCCTCACAAATCTGATCTGAATTATACCGAAGGATCTGGTGGGTTACCTGATCACTCACAGGACACTCAAACCTTGCATGGTTGTACTTGAGGGAAATGCAGAAATCTTTCTTTATTCCAACATCTGTATTGGTGCACATCCTCGCCATGAGGCCCCCACAATTCCATATCTATGTGGATTTCTCGAGTTTGACTCCTTACTAGGGGCATTCTTTGTACCCCATGTACGCCACGGTGGCAGATTTTAAGGATGACAGCGGACTACGTCAATGAATCACATTAGACAACCTGTATGATCATGTATCTCATGTCCGTTTACTGAACTCGTGGCCCCGATCTTCTGGGGCAACTGCACCTCTTACCGTGTTTACCTACGGCAGCTAATCACTACATTTAAACCGGTATACTATACATTGGTAATGCAGTGCTTTTTTCCATTAAAAGACATACTAGTCCATATCACTTAAAATCTACACAATATTTGCCTAAACACAAATGAAATGAAAAACAGGTGGAACTCCTTTCTTTTCAGGGATAATAATTGAAACTATTTATTTCTAACCACTAAAACCAGGTTCACTTTGCTTGAATATGCAAAGGTTTATAGTAAATATTCAGCATAGTTTCATTTAAACTCGTGTCTGCAGAAGATACTGGAGGCATGGGCGGGGGTGACTTGGTGAGATGGAGCAGTTATGAGAGGTGCTGGGTCGATGTTAGGTGCGATCGGTTTGACCAAAGTAGTCCTCAGATCTAGGGACTTGTTTGATCTGGTAGTTTCTTTCAGCGGGTGGGGCTTTGTAACAGTTGATGTCGGGAGGGGGTAAGGTTGAGGGTCAGTTTTGAGATGGAAGGCTTGTGTGTGGCCAGACCTCTTAATGTTTTTAGATTTCTATGTGAGTAGCATAGCCAAATCAGTTTTTTTCTTTGCCTTTTTGAGACTAGTTCTGATTTTTAAGTCGTCAACAGGAGCACAGATCGAAGAATGGACTGAATGAACGAACTCCTTATACATAAGAATGGGACACCTGCGAGCTCGGTGTGACCCAGTGCGCCTAAGTAACTGTCACATCAAATGACTTAACAATATCAGGTTCAACGAGCCTGTTAAACTCTGCTAGCTTTTTAGCCACAACTATTTGTGGCCTTTGTTTTCTGTATATCATTGTCCGAAAGGAACCGCTAGTATCAGTTTGCAAAGTGCTGTTAAAAAAAACACGAATGGTAGAGGGTGTCACGCGTGACAGACAATGCGGGTAAAGCCTTTTGTAATTTGGGGCAGGTGTTTGCATGTCCTGCGTAGGGTCATCTAACACCTTGGACTCCGATGGGCATTGTTACGATGAATAGGTACAAATGGGTTCGGCCTTCTTCAAATACCGTCACTGTCTCTCTAACCGTCCCCTGTAGATTCTACCACACTCGTCATACATTCTTTAATACATCATCTCACATTTTGGGAGGAATTTTACATACCACAACAGGGGCCGACATCTGATGCAAGTCAACACCAAGTGGCCAAGGTATCACAAGCCAATTGTGCCATATTCTACACTATACATGTAGATACTAGGCTTGGCATAGCGGCACATGGCAAGGCACATTGGTGTTTCAACCCCCTCCCCCCCACACACCCCACCCCTCCATTTTCTTCTTGATCCCTCGATGGACATAGGGGTATCAATCAATCAATCATTAATAAATGTATTTGATTCAGACCCCCAACTCTGGTCAACAAATACCATTACATAAAAAAGATGTTAGATTATATTTTTAAAAGCGATTTTAGAAAACATTTTATAACAAAAAGCAAGGTAAAATAGTGTGTCGCTCTGTGTGTGTGTGTGGCTCTGTGGGTGGCTCTGTGTGTGGCTCTGTGTGTGTGGCTCTGTGTGTGTGGCTCTGTGTGTGTGGCTCTGTGTGTGTGGCTATGTGTGTGTGGCACTGTGTGTGTGTGGCTCTGTGTGTGTGTGTGGCTCTGTGTGTGTGTGTGTGTGTGGCTCTCTCTCTCTCTCTGTGTTGGGTTCTGTGTGTGTGTTGGGCTCTGTTTGTGTGTGTGTGTGTTGGGCTCTGTGTGTGTGTGTGTGTGTTGGGCTCTGTGTGTGTGTGTGTTGGGCTCCGTGTGTGTGTGTGTGTTGGGCTCTGTGTTGGGCTCTCTGTGTGTGTGGCTGTGTGTGTGTGTGGCTGTGTGTGTGTGTGGCTGTGTGTGTGTGTGGCTGTGTGTGTGTGTGTGTGTGTGGCTCTGTGTGGGTGTGTGTGGCTCTGTGTGTGTGTGTGTGGCTCTGTGTGTGTGTGTCTGGCTCTGTGGGTACGTGTGGAGCTGGCTCTGTGTGTGTGGGTGCGTGTGGCTCTGTGTGTGTGTGGGTGCAAATGCAATAGGTCTCGCATTTGCGAGAGATTACGCGTTTGGCATTGTAAATGACAATGCCATTTATTTATGTTTTAAAAACATAAATGTCACGAGCAATGCCAATAGCTCTAACTTTAACAAGGACGAGTGGTGTGTTTCTTATTTCATTCATTTGCCATGGCTGCGGCTTGCGTCTTGCACCTTCACCCGGGCGCCTCCCTGGACGATGTACCTAGAGGCATTACCCTGGTACCGCCGGGAACAATAAATGCTGGATATATTTTGGGAAATTACATTCACATTTTTTTGCTGATAGGGAGGTGGCGGGGTGATTACTTCCCAACTAAGCCATGTTGGTTTTCGGTCCGTACGGTGCCCGACCCCGGCTCAACTGTGTGCCACGAAATCATACCAAGCATGGGCCTCTTGCACTCTCTTGGCAATTACTAATGATGCATTTGGTAATTTGCAAGTGTTTAGTGATTGGGTTCTGAAACCTGGCGTCCTTTTCTTTAGGATTTATGTGAGTAAACAACTACTTTCTTAATAATAGTATGCTGTGTGAATTCCTGCACGGTGCTTCAAAGTCCTGTCTTTAAAACCTGTTATGAATACATCTCCATTTTATTAAGTGAGGCACATTTTACAAATGCATTGTAAGAGCGGAGCAGTTCTGCTGAGTAAAGTGTACCATAATAGCAGATGCTTTCTGTATGGAGGAGGTAGTTAAAAAAATCCGATCTATTGGAGATTAGCACAGCACACCTTTAAGGCGGAATGTTTTTATACACCAATTCCACGTTTGGAGTCTTTAAATATTTTTATTACCTATAATTCCAAATCAATAGATATGGAATTGGATCCTATTGATGTCATTTCTTATGTTTTTTATCCTCATTATAATGTCATCCAATCCAAAGAACAGTACAGGGTATCCTTAGTCTGAGAGTTATATACCAAGTGTGTCCAACAGTATTAAGTTATGCGTGAGCTTTGTAAAGCCAACTCTTATGAATGCATTATAAATCATTACAGCTATCTGAGTCTATTAGACACCGGCTACAGTCGATCCAATGCTTTGAGACTGCTGATTGAACTATGGTCTGTGGATAAGATTTGAGTCAGATCACTATTAGGAAGATATTGTTTTCCTTTCTTCCTTTGTCATTTGACCCAATTAAAAGTGGAATTCTCTCATGAAACACACTGGGATGTTGCATTAGTTTCTGACTACAATGGGGACTTCTGTAAGGATGCTAGGCCTCATAAAAGGTAATCTTAACCCCTACACCATCCTCTATGAGGCCTTGGCCAACACTGCACAACCTTACCCGTCCCAAACCGTCCCTTGAAGAAAGACAAAGGCCATATGTATCATTCAAAATTGCGATCACAAAAGCCAAAATTCGCAATTTAGCTAAGTGTGATGTATTAAAGGAAAACAGGCTAGCAAAATAGGGAATCGCAAAATTTGCGATTCCTTATTTTGCGATTGCATTCAAGGAATCGCAAATTGTGATTCCTTAAATGCAATCTAAGAGGCCCAGAAAAAGTGCAATTTGGCCTTAATGAATCGCAAATTACCTCCAACTTCAAGTTAGTGGTAATTTGCGATTTCTTTGAAAAATGCACTTTTTTGCATTTTTCACAGTGTCATCTGGCACACATACATGTCCTTAGGGCAAGTATGTGTGCCACATGTGCACACGCACATTTAAGGGGTGCAACAGGGTGTCCTTTTGACACCCTAGAACCCTTGAAATTGCATTCTCAATTTGCGATTCTCTAATTGAGAATCGCAAATTGAGAATGTCTTCCCATTCGTTCCTATGGGCCTAAGAATGAATGGGGAGGTATTCCTTAATTGCGAATTGCAATTTGTGATTTGAAATTAAGGAATATGTAGGATTTGCAAAATTATTTGCAAATCCTACATACATAGCATTTTGCGATTCTCAAATAGAGATTCTCTAAAAATCGCTATTTGAGGATCGCAAAATCAAAGGTTCATGCATATGGCCCAAAACATGTTCTTTAGATACTGGTGGGTGGGGCAATGTTTAAATATCTGGATGAGTTTTTATCACTATACAAAGTGAAAGGTCGCATTTGAATGAATGTATATTCTGTATTTGTTTTATGCACATGCATGTGGCATTTCTAAAGTGATGGTCGTGTTCTTCTCAGACTGCCACAGAAGACAATACTGCACATCTGTCTGAGGTTTGCAGAGATAGGGAATTTCCCACTGTCAGAACGGCCAATGTGATGAAAGAGAGGCAGTGGCTGGGTCCACGATCTGTTTTTGGGATGCAGCATCCTAATTCACATTTTTAGCAGCTATAATGTTAATGCAGTTATCTTAATTGTGAGACATTTTTGTTGTTTATGTGAACTGAACATTTTTAAGTTGTTCTTACAGTCTTTATGTGGAAGGTTTGAACAGCAGACCTCTATAGAAACCTCTACCCCTCTCTGCCCTGTTCTATCCACCAGCATCCCTCTTTTGCGCTGTTTCCCCATCAACACCTCCCTCCATTCACTGCCATTCTGTCTGTCTGGGTCTCTATCCCTCTGTTCTTTTCCTGTTCTCACTGTGCCTGTCTATAACCATCTCGCTATCAGCATGTGCGTGTGCCTCTCTAACTTCTTCAAGTCTGTTTCTCTTTGCCCTCGTATAATATGCCTCCAACCAAACCCTCTCACTCTCTGTGCACACTTCTCTCCGTCCTGGTCGATAGCATCTATGCCAGTTAGTGTTCACCCTCTGCCTCCCTCGAGCATGCCCTTCCCTTTCTCCTCTTCTCTGCTTGCTCACTCCCTCACTTTATCTCACCCCCATCCCCAGATCCACTTGAGAGTGTCCCTCAGGCCTCACCTTTAGTCTGTATCTTGCTTTTCTGCGACTGTTGTTGCTCACATCCTGTCTGTCCTTCCTTTCCTCCCCTGCCTCCCAGCCTTTCTCTCAATCCAGGTTTGCATGGCTCTTTCCTGCCTATCTGTCCATGCATCTTCCTTCATGCTACCCCTTTCTGTAAATGTAACTAGCACCTCCCCCGCACACTTGTCACCTTTAATGCTCCTTTTTATTGTTTGCTCAATGGTTAAATGTCATCTTCCTCTTTTATTTATCTTGGTCTTGCGGAACACTGCCAATTTTAGTCCCCACCATCTCTCCCTTATTGTGCCTGTCTCCTACATCATACCTTCCTCTAACCCCCAGATTCATCATTGTCATGTTTAGCGAGTCCTTAGTTGCGATTTTTAAGAAATCGCTATTAAAGACTCTCAAAACGAGATTCATGTAGAAATCGCAATATTTTTTGCGATTTCTACGCTAATTGCTAATCGCAAATAAGGAATGACTCCCCATTCATTCCTATGGGCCTAAAGGCGAATCGCAAATAAGGAAGCGATTTCAAGGGTGCCAGGGTGTCTAAAGGACACCCTGTAGCACCCCTGAAATGGTAATGTACACTGGTGTTGCACACACACATGTCCAGAGGACATGTGTGTGTGTGTGTAACATACAACTTAGAAAAATGCACTAAAGTGCATTTTTCTAAGTTTTCGCTATTTACCACGTAGTTAGACTTCGCGGTAAATAGCGGCCCCAGATTGCGAATTCATAATTTTAAAGTTGTTCATGAATTTCATTTAAGGAATCTCAAATAGAGATTCCTTAAATGCAATTATTCGCAATTTAGCGATTTTTAGGATTGCGATTTTTGCATTTGGGATGATGAATCCCAAATACAAAATACAAAAATTTTGCTAAATACAAAAATAGCTCTCGCAAAGGGCCAGATTCTCAGAATCTGGCCCTTTGCGAGCCGATTTCGGCTTCATGAAGCTGAATCTGGCTGTAAGTTCCTCCGACGTTCCTCCATTATCTGTTGGCCTCCCCCCGAGACCCAATCCCCCCTACCCTTCTGCTTTACCTGCAACAACCGGTCGTGAAACCCAGGGTAACTCTCTTTCTTCTGGTTTTTCTATGCTCTGCCTATTTGTCTCTCTCCCTCCCAACCAGTATTCCTCTCCTTTCATTACTCTCCCATCTCTTTCCACCTACTTCACACTACCGTTTTGCTTTACCTTTTTTCCTACTTATCTAGAGTCACTTATCTGTGCTTGTTTGTTTGCGCTCAGCAGTCTCTCTCTCCCACATCTCCTTGCCTCTGTTGCTCGCCCTTCTTTGCTTCTCCCCCTCCCCTCTAAACCACCACACTCTGCCCACCCACACTTTTGGCACCCCTCGTCTCCCCATCCCCATTCAAGTAAGCAGTATGTCCTGATTGCTGATAATCTATCAGGAGACACAGGCATGCATCCCTAGGTGAGTAACTGACACTCATATGCTTACAGCCAGATTCATGAAGCCAATATCGGCTCGCAAAGGGCCAGATTCTTTGAAACGTGCGAGGAGCTGACTTTAGCCCGAAGGGCAGGACTGTGAACTGGAAGTGGTTTTGTTTGGATGCAAAACCTTAGAAACTTCCGATGCTTTGGGGCAATGGGGATGTGGAAATAAGCATCTTGAAGATCTATGGAGCACATCCAGTCCCCTTGAAGCAGAAGTGGAATTATTTGATGTAACGCCAACATTCTGAACTTTTCTTGCCGAATGAACTGGTTGAGGCGCCTGAGATCTAGTATGGGCCTGAACTCCTTGTTTGGATCTTTCTTTGGAACTAGAAAATATCGGGAGTAAATGCCTTGCCGACGCTGTGTCCTAGATGGCATTCTTTAAGATCAAGGCAGACACTTCTTGTCTCAAAAGATGAATACGATGGGTCACAGACTTTTTAGGAGGAATGGAAGGCGGGGGGACTTGAATCTGATGGCATATCCATTCTTTACAATATTCAGAACCCATTTGTCTATTGTGATGTTTGTCCACTCTTCCAAGCAAAAACGAACACTTCCCCCCACCGGAGTGGGTATCGGGCTCAGGGGAAGCAAAGCTCACTGTTTTTGTTGCTGCTGCTTGTTTCCAGATGCAGACTGGCTGGAAATGCCACCTCTTCCTCGACCAGGACGACGCTGGGAGAACTGAGATCTTCCCTGATTCTGCTGAGACGACCATTGAGGGGTTTGAACCCTCTGCTGGTTCTGTCTCCTGTCGTACGGACGGTATTTTTTCTTAAAATCCTTCCTTTTCTCAAGACCAACAGCTCTCACTGTATCAAGTTCTGTTTTCATACGTGACATCTCATCATCAGCATGAGATCCGAAGAGTGATTTTCCATTAAAAGGCAGGTTAAGAATTTGTTGTTGTACCTCAGGCTTAAGACCCGTGAGCCTCAACCAAGCGGAGCGCCTGGCGCAGAGTCCATGCGCGTAACCATGCGTAGACAAGTCAGAAGCATCAGCGGCTGCACTAATCACCTGGTTAGCTACTAGCTCACCTACATGTAAGATCTCCAGAAAATCGTGTTTGTCTTCTTTTGGAAGCTTCTCTGCGAAACGAGACATGGAGTCCCATAGGGCACGGTCATAGCGACCCAGCAAAGCTGAAGCGCTGGCGACTTTCATATAGGAAGCAGAGGTGGCACACATTCTCTTTCCTACTGAGTCCATAGCCTTACTGTCTTTATCCGGCGGCACAGAAGATGACGCAGATCCTCTTTGATTCTTACGTGCTGCTGAGACAATTACAGAATCCGGTTTTGGCTCAGCCCTCAGAATGAACGGATCATTGTCCGGTGCTTTATATTTCTTAGCTCCCAATGCTGCTGGAGTTAAGAACTTGTGTTCCGCTGGCTCCAACAGACCTGGCACCAGAGGAAGTAAGGGCCTTGACGTTAGCTTTTGGTGCAAAGTCTCGAAAATGACCGTTGTCTTGGTGGTAGAGACCGGCATTTCGATATTAAGTTTAGCTGCTCCATGACAGAGAACCTCATTAAATGTAATCACGTCATCAATCGGTGAAATCCTACTTGGAGGAGTTGATGACAGTGTGGGCGAATAGCCCCTTTTCGAATTTGTAGACCTTGTAGAGGATCTAGTATCACGCCTTTTCGAAGAATGGCGACGTGATGATCTAGGCGAAGGTGAAGACCGCCTCCTCACTGATGGAGACTTTCTTGGAGGAGTACGCTCACGGCTTCTCGGAGAGTGCACTGACTGTCTTTGAGGAGATCTTGATCTTGCAGCAGGTCTTGCAGACACAGGAAATCTGAAATTAGTCCTTGGAAGATTTATTTTCCTTATCTACCAGTCTCTAATCCCCCCCAGCCAGCGCGGCGAGATATTAGTTGCCGGCTGAACAGGTGAAGGTGCTCTCGAGGGCTCTGGAGAGACTTTCACAATCTGTAGTTCAGAGGAGGAAGAAGAACTCCCAGAAGACACAGTATGAGCCGTAGACCGGTCTTTAGACACCGTCCTAGGCTTCTTAGGTGCAGGAGACGCCGACGACGACCTCCTCGACGACGATCTCCACAACGGCGATCTCCTCGTCGGCGTCGATTTCCTCTGTGCTGATTTCCTCATCGTTGATTTACTCTGCGTCGATTTCCTCTGCGTCGATTTCCTCGGCGGCAATTTCCTCGGCGGCGATCTCCTCGGCGTCGATTCCCTCGACGTTGATGGTCTCTTAGGTGTCGACGGCATTGCGCCTCAACGGCGATGGATTTCTTGATGTTGTGTGCCACGACGCCACCTGGCTTGGACTCTTCGACGTCGAAACCTCTGCTGGCCGGTTCGACGTCGACGACATGGCACCTCTCGACGGCGACCTTGACTTATGTTCCGAGCCTCGCGGCGGCGACCGTGGACGTCAATTAGACGACGTCGAGTCCCGCCCTCTTGCAGTCGTAGGCGAACCGGACCTGGACCGTCTACGCTCATGTCTCTTCTCACCTTGCTTCGACGGCGTGATCTTCTTCGACGGCGAAGGATGCTTCGACGTCGACGGTCGCCGCAATGGTGATTTCGATGCCGATTTTGAACACAGAGGTACCTTAGAAGAAGATCTGTCCCTCGACGCAGTAGGGGACCGATGTTTTCTCTTCTTCCCTTTGTCTTTGCGCACTTTGTGCGAAGAAGACCTCTTGGAATAAACATCTTCTTTTTCACTCACAGTTTCTCCTCTGTCATGCAGGGACTGAAGCCTGCTCTTCTAACTCTCCTTGAGAGTTCGGTTAGACAACTTGCTGCAGTGGTAGCAGAGTTTTGGCTTGTGAGAAGATGGCAAACAAGCTACACAGACCGAATGAGGGTCTTACTTGGCCAGTTTTTTACCACAGGCCAGACACTTAACAAACAAGGCCGGCATTATGACTGGAAAAATATTCAAAAAACAGGAAAAAATTGTTGAATTAGTCAAACAATGACTAAAGACGTCGAGTAAAGACGAAAAAATTAGAGAAATGCCAGAATAAAGTGATAAAATATCACAAACTGGCAAGCTCAATGCTCCAGGATCCTCACAGAAGGAGCCAGTAAAAAGAACTGACCTAACTGTCACCTGTGGTGCATGATGGGAGCCTGGAGGCTCATGGAGGTCTTAAAGGCACGGTGCCAAGTTTTTTAGTTGTTACTATGCAGCCTATCTAGGCTAAAGCTGCCTCTATGATCCTGCCTGTTTTTACCTTTGAAAATAAAGGTTGTGTGTTTCAAAGAAACCCAGGGCAGTGTTGCTTCTTTATATTATCATATAATGTATTATACATGTCTTTATTTAGTAAATGTAAAAGTGTTACATGCAATAGTGGCAGTTTTTTTTAGCCTAGTATGGTGTGTTTCAGGCTGCATATTTATGTGTATATGCATTATCTATATATATATATATATATATATATATATATTTATATATATATATATATATGGTTTTTTTATGTGTTTTTATATATATATGTAGATATATGCATATTATTGGCTATTGCTCCGGGGTCCCGCTCGTGGGCGGGACTATTCAGTGCTTATGACTATTGATGAGTATCCCCTGGAGAGAACCGTCACTTCTCAAGAGAAATGCTATATTTTTAATTGGAGAGTACCAGCACTTCCCAGAAACAAGCAGGTACTCTGCTACAGAGTACCTGCACTTCTATGTTTCCATTTCAAGCAATGCTTCTAGCCCCTAGTACAAACTCCCTTTCGCCTCTGGCATACAGGTCCAGGATCACACATTCATCTCACTCCCTTGGCATGGGCAGTGCACTCTAACCCCCAGAGCACAACAATCTTTAACGCCTGGCACAGACAATCCTTCTCAGGTCTGAGACACACTTTTTACTCTAAGCACATGCAGATCTTTCTCGTCTGTAGGACGCACTTATCCTATGGCCCCATGGCCCCCGGCGCACGCGCCCTTACTCCTACGGCTTACACTAGCTCCATGCCGCCGTGCAGGCTGCACTTCTCACCCTGGAGAGCACTCTCTTATACCCCTAGCATACACACAACCCCCATGGCGCACTGCACTTCTCACCCTGGAGCGCACTCTCTTATACCCCTAGCACATACACAAACACCTGTGGCGCACTGCACTTCTCACTCTGACGGGTGCTCACTTATACCCCTAGCACATACACAAACACCCATAGCGCACTGCACTTCTCACTCTTACGCGTGCTCTCTTATACCCTTAGCACACACACAAACACCCGTGGCGCACTGCACTTCTCAGTCTGACGCGCGCGCTCTCATACCCCTAGCACACACACAAACACCCGTGGCGCACTGCACTTCTCACTCCGACACACTCTCTGTTATACCCCTAGCACACACACAAACACCTGTGGCGCACTGCACATCTCACTCTGATGGACGCTCTCTTATACCCCTAGCGCAAACACAAACACCTGTGGCGCACTGCACATCTCACTCTGACGCACGCTCTCTTATACGCCTAGCGCAAACACAAACACCTGTGGCGCACTGCACTTCTCACTCTGACGCACACTCTCTGATACCCCTAGCACAAACACAAACACCCGTCGCGCACTGCACTTCTCATCCTGGCTGCACGATCTTACACCCCTAGCACATACACAAACACCTGTGGCGCACTGCACTTCTCACTCTGACTCGCGCGCTCTTATACCCCTAGCACACACACAAACACCCGTGGCGCACTGCACTTCTCACTCTGATGCACACTCTCTGATACCCCCAGCACACACACGACACCCCGTGGCGCACTGCACTTCTCACTCTGATGCACGCTCTCTTATACCCTTAGCACACACACAAACACCCGTGGCGCATTGCACTTCTCACTCTGACGCACACAGTCTCTGATACCCCTAGCACAAACACAAACACTCGTGGCGCACTGCACTTCTCATCCTGGCTGCACGCTCTTTTACCACAGCACATATACAAACCCCTGTAGTGAACTGCACTTGTCACCCTGACGTGCACTCTCTTATGCCCCTAGCACATACACTAACTCCCAGGTGTGGTGCACTGCACTTCTAACCCTGGCTGTACGCTCCTTCATCCCTAGCACATATGCAAACTCCCAGGCGTAGGTAGCGCGGCAGCACTTCTCACCTGGCTGTACGCTGTCACACTTGCCCCTGCGCATTCACAAACTTTCAGGCTGGTGCGCAGCACTTCTCACCCTGGTGCGCAGGCCCTGATTCACCGGCACATACAGTCATTATCAGATCCCGCTCACGAATCAGCAGTTCTCTGTCTCCTGGCAGACTGGGAAGCACAGCGCCTTTCACCTCCCCGCAGACTTTTTTAATGTTCGTGCACACAATGCTTTTCTATCGTTTGAGGCGCGCTATTTTCCACCGTCTGTTTTACAGTTCTTTACAGCAAGACTCTCAGAGCTCTCTCTTCCCCCTCCCCCACTGGCTCATCTGGTCCTTCTTAGGCTTAAGACATGGGCACACGCCCCTCTGCAGCGCACGGTGCAGAGGGCCACGCCTTTGAGCCCTTTTAGCCTGAGGCGAATGCCCTTCTTATACATTTGGGAGTCTTGGATACCCTTCAGAGTCACATTCTACAGGGACCTACCACTTTATGTTACTCCACTGGCACACACGCTCACTTGTACAAACAGTCATCTTTCACCAATGATGTGCCTTCTTCTTGCCCGTGGACTGCACACGCCTTGCATCTCCTTTGGCTTTTTTTCCCTCAGACACGCAGCCAGTGTCCTCCCCTAGGCACGCAGACCCTTAGTCCTGCCAGCTGGGTACATCCATTGCCATTCTCCCTGGTACACACACTAGCGTGTCTCCTAATGGCAAATCCGGCCACCCTTCTTCGTATTGACTCATAGGCACTTATCACATGAGATACAACACTCATGTCTACCCTTGACCCTGCTTCAGGGCCGGTAGCTCCACACACTGCGTGACTCCCCGTGAGTGTGCAAGGCTCCCCGCTGCTGCCTCGAGTTCGCCGCTGCCCTGCAGCTGAGCTTTTGGTTTCCTTTGGCGGTTCCGCCCGTGTTTGTGTCACCGCCCCTGCTAAGTATTGTATTTTGTTCCTGTATTTGGTATTTTGCCTTGTCTCTGTGCTCATTGTACTGCCCGTTTTTTGTCCTCTGTACCTGCCCCCTCCCCCGTTTTTCCCACTCTCCTCTACACCCGCTCCCCGCCGCTGCTCCCCTACGGCCCGCCTCTTTTTATTTCTGTACCCCCATTCGCCCGGAGGGACCACGTCAACCAGACTGGAGGAGGCATCGCCATCGCACACAAAAACACCATCCGGATCACGACCAACTCCGACGACACCTTCACCGCCGCCGAACACCTCCACTTCCAGATACACACCGACTGCCAGACCACACTCAGAGGCACCCTCATCTACAGACCCCTGGGACCACGCACACAATTCAGCGAAGACATCGCAGACTTCATCAGCCCGCTCGCCCTCCCCTCCGCTGACTACATCCTCCTAGGGGACCTCAACTTCCACCTGGAGAACAACAAGGAAAGCAACACCACCAGCCTGCTGGACAACCTCACCAACCTCGGACTCAAGCAACTGGTGAACACCCCCACCCACTACGCCAGCCACACGCTGGACCCGGTCTTCTCCTCCAGCAAGTACATCTCCTTCAGCCACTCCACCGGACTTCATTGGACTGACCACAGCTGCATCCACTTCAGCTTCAGAAAAACCACGATCCACCACCACCCGCAACAGGTTCCTCGCAGGAGCTGGAACAAGATCACCGCCGACCAGCTCACCACCTCCCTCAGCCACAACCCTCCCGCCAGCACAACGGACCCCAACAAAGCAGCCAGCAACTTCACACAGTGGCTCACCAACTGCGTAGACGACCTCGCACCACTGAAGACCCCTCCCAGCAGACCCGGCAGCATGAAAGCCTCTTGGTTCACCGACGAACTTAAGAACTTCAAGAAGAACTGCCTCACCCTCGAGAAAGCCTGGCGTAATGACCAGACCACAGACAACATGACTGCCCTCAAGCCACCGCAAACACCACCAGCTGATCCGCACCACCAAGAAGACAGCATTCAAAGAACGACTGGACAACAAGACCCACAACGGCAAGGAACTCTTTAGCATCATCAAAGAGCTCTCCAACCCCAGCGCCGGAAACAACAGCATCACTCCCTTGCAAGACCTCTGCGACTCTCTCGCCTCGTTCTTCCACCGCAAGATCGCTGAAATACACAACAGCTTCGGCCACCTACCACGCACCCAACCACCGAACCAACGCCCCCCACCACCACCCTCTGCGCCTGGGCCCCGGTCAGCACCGAAGACACCACCCGCACGATGAACACCATCCACTCCGGATCCCCAACCAACCCCTGCCCCCACCACGTCTTCAACAAGGCCTACTCCATCATCGCACCCCAACTCCGGGACATCATCAACACCTCCTTCAACACCGCCACCTTCCCGGAGAACTGGAAGCACGCCGAGCTCAGCACCCTCCTGAAGAAACCAACAGCGGACCCCACCTACCTCAAGAACCTCCACCATCTCGCTTCTCCTTTTTCCTGCCAAAGTCATCGAGAAGACCGTCAACGGACAGCTTGCCGCCTTCCTCAAGACGAACGGATCCCTCGACCACTCGCAGTCCGGTTTCCGAGCCAACCACAGCACCGAGACCGCCCTCATCGCAGCCACTGACGACATCAGATCCCTGCTCGACAACGGGGAAACAGCGGCCCTCATCCTCCTGGACCTCTCCGCAGCGTTCGACACTGTCTGCCACAGCACCCTAGTGCAGCGCCCCAGCAACATCGGAATCCAAGAGAATGCACTGGAGTGGATCATCTTGTTCCTCGCCGGAAGAACCCAGAGAGTCCGCCTCCCCCAGTTCAGATCCAAAGCCACCAAAGTCATCGGCGGCGTACCACAAGGATCATCATTCAGCCCCACCCTCTTCAACGTCTACATGAACCACCTCGCAGCCATCGCACGCCAACACAACCTCAACATCATCTCCTACGCCGACGACACCCAGCTGATCCTCTCCCGCACCAACAACCCCGCCACAGCCAGAACCAGCCTACACGAAGGGATGAAAGACGTCGCCGAGTGGATGAAGAACAGCCGCCTGAAACTGACAAGATGAAAGTCCTCATCCTGGGATCATCGCCCTCCGCCTGGGACGACTCCTGGTGGCCCCTGCCCTGGGCACCACTCCCAAGCTGACGGACCACCACGTAACCTGGGCTTCACCCTGGACTACTCCCTCTCGATGACCAGACAAGTCAACGCCTTCTTATCATCGTGCTTCAGCACCCTGCGCATGCTCCGAAAGATCTTCTGATGGATCCCCACGGAAACCAGGAAGACAGTCACCCAGGCACTCGTCACCAGGCGACTGGACTACGGAAACACCCTCTACGCCGGGACCACGGCCAAACTTCAGAAAAGACTCCAACGCATCAGGAACGCCTCCGCACGACTCGTCCTGGACGTCCCCCTACACAGCCACATCTCCGGCCACTTGAGAGACCTGCACTGGCTCCCCGTCAGCAAGAGAATCACGTTCAGACTCCTCACCGCTGCACACAAGGGTCTCCACGATCTGGGCCCCAAGTACCTCAACAACCGCCTGACCTTCTACACGCCCACCCGCCAGCTACGATCGACAAGCCTCGCCCTCGCCGCCATACCACGCATCCGCAGAGCCACCGCCGGAGGAAGAACCTTCTCCTACCTGGCAGCCAAGACTTGGAACTCCCTCCCCATCCACCTTCGACTGACCCAGTACCATCTCTCCTTCAGGAAGCAACTCAAGACCTGGCTTTTGGAGCAGTAACGGACCCCTCTCCCCCAGCGCCTTGAGACCCTTCCGGGTGTGTAGCGCGCTATACAAATTTCATGATTGATTGATTGATTGGCATAAGTAGAACTCCTGGCCCTTGGCATGCACCCAGGCACATCATCAAAGTTGGTCTCCCGGCTCGTCTATGCACAATGTGTGGAAAAGCAGTGTTATAGATTAGCACTAACTCTGCTACTAGAGCAAATGGATCTTTACAGAGGTAAAATAAAAATGATATACTGTACTAAAAAGCTGATATGCTTGAGGCACTGAAGTTTAGGCAGTAAAAGCAAAGTGGCCTTTCATCGTCTGCGCCTTACATTCTGTCTACGGTCTGCACGGCATCAGATCTTGAAAAAAACTACCAAAATGTTAATGCAGCTGGCATTTTGGCCTGTAAAGTTAGTTTTCTTTTCGAAGCTAATTTCATAACACCATGTCAGGTTTCTACTATGATTTATGGACGGATGCTAGATTTTTGAGACTCAGGAAAGTGTTTTTTTCCAGGAATCCAGAAACTTGAGCTAATTGATAGCTAACCTTCAATCTCTACTCGATGGAAGGCTGCTGCTAGTGAAATATTTCTCAATTTACGATGCACTTTGCTTTTGAGCTCTGTGTGAGGTTGGTAGATTGTTCTCCTGTGATGCTAAAATACACATTTTTTTTTCAAAGGTACCAGCGACACCAAACAGTTATTAAAAATACCGTCCTCACTGTGGAAGACTAGGGGCCCGATTCTCCAGGGGCCTCTGCACTCATGGTGGGGCCACTGCCACGAGTGTGGAGGCCTTTTATGAATCGGCCCCGGAGTGCACAGAATTTGGGGTGTCTTTGTCAACATTCTCCGGCTTCCTGCAATTCCATATGTACGAGGTCTCTTGCAAGTGCTGAACAATAATGTTGTCTTCTCCGGTAGACTGACTTTACAGGCTTCCAAGGATATATTCTCGGCTGTCCTGCAGTTCCCCCGTTGCACAAGCAGGCATCCACTTCTGTCATTGTAGCTGATCGCAGCAAAAAGACAGAAGTGGACGCCTGTTTGTGCCCCGGGGGGACTGACATAAACAAACAAGCGGGCTGCGCCTCGCCCTGGCAGCAGGGGGGATGGAGATAGGGAGGGGTCTGCAGCGCCTGATTTCCTTACATATGGTGTCAGTGCTCGAGCCCACAAGGGAATAGCCACACTTGCACGCGTTGCCATTGAAGGCAATAGAATGCGTGCACTGTTGTGGCTTAAAAAGGGGACCGATGACATTAGGTCTCCTCCTATGCAGCGCATGCACGCTGCGTAGGCGAGACCTAAAAAAGGAAAAGTTAGGGAGATGCATGCTGTCTTACTCACTCTTATTTGTAGTGGTTGTTTGTTCCACCAAATAACTCAATCACACATCCATTCAACCCCGCCCCCCTTCCTTGCTGCTTCCCCGCTGGTAAATGGCTTGGCGAGGCAGCGCGCTATATATATATGAGAGCAGTTTGGAGGATAATCGATTCATTAGCCTCTCTATGAGATACATCTGGAGCATCATGAGTAAAAATGCCTGGCACTTTTTAATGCGTCATACTTCTGTTGTCGGCTTCTATCAGCCTGATGTGGGCGTCATTCAATTGGGATTATGATTGCAAGAGCAATGCAGGTGTGTGCCCTGACCTGGCTCAGTTGTTTTATACTGCCGGAGTGTTCCGTGTCGCTCATTATTTTTTATATCGAGCACACTCTGCACTATTGAAATTTCAAGCAGGACTGTGCATCGATTTTTAAATATCACTCACTCACTCACTTTTTCAGCATGGGGCCCCTCTTTAGTTGTAGACGTGCCTCCCTCTCTACAGGTGTACGCCCGCCCTTTATCAAACACGTTTTTTAAAGGGCGAAGACAGCCGATGATGAAGCATGATACCTGGTGGTGTGTGAGACCAATCCATAAATTTTGTTTAGATGTCCAGCACCACCTAAATCGGCAAAATGTGCCTTAATTTGTTGTGAGAATCAGACAAAGAGTCAGGGTAGCTTCTTTTGTGTGATTAATGTTGGTTGGAGGCCAGCTTAACCTGCTTACCCCACAGCCTCCTGTTCCCTCCCCTTTTGAACAAAAGGGTTACGGTGTATACTGATCTGTTGATTCTCCCCTAGTATCCGTCCGCTGCTCGTGTTGAAATTCAGGTACTGTTTCCCAACCTCCGCCCCCCGGTGTTTATATTCCCCTCCCTCATGACAAAAAGAACCTATAACAATCAAGCGATAATACAGGCAGAAAGAAGTTGCCAGCATTGAAAAGACAAAAAAAAGTAGAAGACATTTTTTTTATGTTAATTTTTTTTAATAGGGTTCTCAGTTGTACATAATATCTTCTTGGTTACATATATGGTAACAAAAATGCTATGACACTTTTTCGTTATAACTTTTCAACATGCTGCACAGCAGTCACAATGCTCTATAAAATAGCTTAAAAGCATTGGCAAAGCCAATACCTCTAATTAAACACTTATAAAGTCCCAAAGGCGAGAAATATTGGCTATGCCAATGCTTATTTTCTTTTGTAACCTCCTATGAGAAGGGCCCCTCTTACATGTGGTGTTACTTGTCATGATGTTTATTACTGTCTGAGCACTCTTTTTTCGTTATTGCTTTTTTAGGCTCAGGAGCTCACTCGCGCCCACGCTTGCTCCCTCTCCTTATTATACTGAACAGCTATTGTTCATATTTGCTAACGCTTGGTCTCCCTCCATGGCTACAGCTGCTTTGGAAGATACGCTTTATCTTTAAATATAGTGGCAGCGCGTTTTTATACAATTTACTATGGACGGACACTTATGTGGGTGCTTGTGTGTCCCTTTAAATTTTTCAAAAAGAGCTTGGTGCAACGTCACGCTTTATTGGTGGCAGTACCTCTTGTGCGGCTGCTCTATATTTACAAAAAGTGCTCACCGCATGCCGGGACGCTGCGCTTTAACTTTAGATATTATGTTTTTTATTTTAGAATGCACCACACAGCGCTTAAAATTAACATGGCAGCCACGCAAACTTCCTTTGTGCTGTGATGCTTATTAAAATATTCTTATTTATTTTTCTTCAGCTCGCCATACCGTGCTCAAACTCCAACAATGGCAGCTTTGCACCTTTTTTTTTGCAGCTCAATGTCCCTTTAACATGCTTGCTGTCCCCGGCCCACTCCTCTAATTGGCCAGTGTCGGGCCTTTTTTTATGCAGTTTTATGTAGCTCAAACACCCAAAGGTATCAGAGCGCTTTACATGAGCACCAGTTGCATTATAGACTGTCACATTCATTTTATTTTTAGGCACAGGGAGATTAAGAGATTTGTCCAGTGTCACAGGAGTTTAGAGATTCCAGCCAGACTCAAACCTATTTTCCCAGCTTCAAATTCATCCTGCTGCAAAGACAGGTCAAGACGGGTCAAGATTGATTTGCATATAGCTGTGTCTGAACTGGGGTGGCAAAATGAACTAAAGAATGATGATGGATTCAACCCAGATCTGTGTCTAGGGGTGAGTGTTTGAACAGTTTCAGCACTCTTTTCATCATCTCTTTGTGCTTGCTTTGTTCGCACTAAGTGTGCAGGGTATGCCCAGACGTGGGTCCCTTGCTCACTTTGCCACTGGATTCAAGCTAGCCTGGCTGATGAGGGCTGTTTGCTCAAAACCGGTCCCAGGATGCTTGTTTCCGGTCCAGGGAAGACCTGGCTTGGCAGTTCCGGCTGGTCTGTTCCCACGAGGAACAGGGTCAAGACTGCTTTACATAAAGCTGTGTCTGAACTGGGGTGGCAAAGTGAGCTAAACAATGATGAAGGATTCAACCCAGATCTGTGACTGGGGTGAGTGTTTGAAAAGTTTCAGCACTCCGTCCATCATCTCCTTGTGCTCGCTTTGCAAAGACCAGCCACAGCACATACTGCACCGGCTTCAAGCAGCCTGCAACAGTGCAAATTTTAAAAAATTGGTGTGAATGGGAGAACCGCAGTGTCGAAGATACTTGTTTAAGCACTTTAAATTCAATTCTTTTCAGAAAAATATTATTTATTAATTTCATACAGCTAATATGTTTTCGTTGTATGGCATGGCTTCATGTATTTACAAAACCACATTACTGGTCATATGGCCAGTGTTCAAAGCATGTGAGCTTGGTGCACATATATTAGGTGCACATATATTAAGCCATACCCTTTAATTGACTAGACCACGTCTCTTTCAAAGGATACATTTTAGAGCCCACCCAGCTTTTCTTGTCTTACTTAAAGACTGCTCTTCAAAGCCTCTATCCCACCGACAGCTCCTTTTACTTATCTTTATTATATTCACTTAATTTCGAGTGGTCCTGAAGAAAGCCCTTCCTATTTTTTCTTAGGGCAGAAACATGTCGACCACCTGATGATATATACAATCACACATAGATGTTGTTGATATCATCAACTCTCATTTTCGATTTTTAGTCATACCCCAGGACTCCAAGAATAAAGAAACAGCCGGTACTCAGGAGGTATTTTTAATGGGTAATTCACACACTTAGTCATACATCACATCACCTCTAAGAACCAGCTCCACTGTAATTCAGGTGTTGCAGCACAGCCAGGTGGCATTCGGCCATCTGGCTGGGACCCAAGGATGAAGCATGACACCAACCAGGTTGGTGTGTGAGGGTTTTATTAATAACCTTGAGAGGTGCCGTTACTCCATTAACGTCAGATAAATTCTGCTTCTGGCCGTTTTACTTTGTTTTTGAATGTACTACTTTGGACACGGATGGCTGTCTGATAGTCCTTACTCTCTATTTTGTTTACTAATAGATTTAGTCGTGTGTCTGTATATCTCTGTATGTTTGTGTGCCTTTCGATATCAATCAATCAATCAAGCATTTATATAGCGCACTACTCACCCGGAGGGTCCGAAGGTGCTTGGGGAGGGGGGTCCGCTACTGCTCGAACAGTTAGGTCTTGAGCTGCTTCCTGAAGGCGAGGTGGTCTTGGGTCAGGCGGAGGCGGGTCGGGAGGGAGTTCCAGGTCTTGGCGGCCAGGTAGGAGAAGGACCTTCCTCCTGTGGTGGCTCTTCGGATGTGGGGGATGGTGGCGAGGGCGTGGCTGGTCGATCGAAGTTGGCGTGTGGGAGTGTAGAAGTTGAGGCGGCTGTTGAGGTATCTTGGGCCTCGGTTGTGTAGGGCTTTGTGTGCGTGGGTGAGGAGACGGAAGGTGATTCTCATGTTGATCGGGAGCCAGTGCAGGTCTCTCAGGTGTCCGGAGATGTGGCTGTGTCGGGGGATGTCGAGGATGAGTCTTGCTGAGGCGTTCTGGATCCGCTGGAGTCTCTTCTGGAGTTTGGCGGTGGTTCCGGCGTAGAGGGAGTTGCCGTAGTCCAGTCGGCTGGTGACGAGGGCCTGGGTGACCGTCTTCCTGGTCTCGGTGGGGATCCACCGGAAGATCTTACGTAGCATGCGCAGGATGTTGAAGCACGACGAGGAGACGGCATTGACTTGTCTGGTCATGGAGAGGGAGGAGTCCAGGGAGGAGTCCAGGATGAAGTCCAGGTTGCGTGCGTGGTCTGTGGGTTTGGGTGCACTGCCCAGGGCCGGGGGCCACCAGGAGTCGTCCCAGGCGGAGGGTGACGATCCCAGGATGAGGACTTCTGTCTTATCTGAGTTCAGTTTCAGGCGGCTGTTCATCATCCAATCGGCTACGTCTTTCATCCCTTTGTGTAGGTTGGTTCTGGCGGTGGCGGGGTCGTTGGTGAGGGAGAGGATCAGCTGGGTGTCGTCGGCGTAAGAGATGATGTTGAGGTTGTGTTGGCGTGCGATGGCCACGAGGGGGCTCATGTAGACGTTGAAGAGGGTGGGGCTGAGTGATGATCCTTGTGGTACTCCGCAGATGACTTTGGTGGCCTCGGATCTGAACGGGGGGAGGCGGACTCTCTGTGTCCTACCGGCGAGGAAGGAGATGATCCATTCTAGTGCCTTCTCTTGGATTCCGAAGTTGCTGAGGCGCTGCACCAGGGTGCGGTGGCAGACAGTGTCGAATGCCGCGGAGAGGTCCAGGATGATGAGGGCCGCAGTTTCCCCCTTGTCCAGCAGGGCTCGGATGTCATCGGTGGCTGCGATGAGGGCGGTCTCGGTGCTGTGGTTGGCCCGGAAGCCAGATATGGTTGTGTCTGTATGTATCAGTCGATCTGCATACACATGTGTGTGTATATAAGAGTCTGAGCCACAGTGTATCTAAATATGTTTGTCTGTGAGCGTCTTAGTGTATGTGTGTGTATTAATGTATCGGTTGTCATACACATGTTCACAACAATCTTGAGTTACAGGAAAACATGTAACACGTCTAAATTATTATGTCACAGATATGATTGTTTGGGCCTTTCAGCAGAAGGATTTTTACACCTGCTGAAAAAGACATTTCGAAAAAGTTGGTACGGTTGCCATTTACATACAAGTAGGTCCTGTAAGGTCAGCGCGCACCGGGTATATCGGAAAACAAGTGGGAAAAACGTAAGGGCGGGGATTCTTAACCCGCAAATATCTATCTGCACTGTGAGCTGAGAAACCGCCCACTGTCCTGAAAATAAAGGATAGCCTGGCAGCAGTGCTTAATTTGTGCCGTGGTTTCCAGTGCTCGCCACCAGCACTTAATTGTCAACACTAGTGCTTGTAAAAGTCTACCACATGGTGGCGCTGTCTGGCTAATTTAGAGATAACCACACCAACAGACAAATATTAATTCAACATACACTAAAATAACTATTGCCTTCTCCCCAAGCCATTCTTATAGATATTGGGGGCTGGAATAGTCCTAATTGTCACACTGGTAGGAATGTGATGGTTAGTAGTTGTGTTGTTACTATCATTGGCAGCATGGCAGGGTCAATGTGTGGTGCAAGCTGCAGTGGCCTCCTGACGAGAGCCTTGGCACTTTTATATTGATTATTAATATTGTTTTTTCAAATAAAGCACTGCCTGGCACACTGTTCCCAAAGTCATTGACACCTTCTGATAGGGTGCATGGAGCAATGTTATGGGTCAGGCTTCATAACTTTGCTGGTACATATCTGAGACTTTTGTAAATAAAATGCAAATGTGCATGTTTCTTTGTGCAGTCTGCAATAGTGGGGCATAGATCTGTCCTGAAGTGCCTCCAAGGCTTATACATGAAAGAAGAGCTACAGAATAGCAGATCACACATTCATTTTGGCCAAATGTGGAGGCAACGAAAAATTCATGCCCAAAAGATGCAGGCCCAATTCACATACACCTTAACTCCACGGGCCTCATTTATGAGAAATTGGCGCTGCAAGCCTTCTTGCAGAGCTGCCCCACGCCCTTGTGAAAGGGCAGGAATGCACCGTATTTATGAAATGCGGAGCACTCCTGTTCTTTCCCCCTGCAAAAGTGCATAATTTAGTGCCTAGCGCCAACGTAGACACACTTGCACCATGACGCAAGGGTGCCTCTGCTGCAGGCAGGATTGCTTTTGTGCAGGAAGGGGCACCTTCATAAAAACATAGGCCCTTGTGAATTCCCATCGCAGCCCAGGTTCTGGTGTTAACCTGGGCTGCTATTGGAATTCACAAGGACCTATTATCAAGCCCATTATAGCCGCTTTAGCGGCAGTTTCCTGCCGATAAAGCGGCGATAATTTTATCGCCTGTTCTTGATAATATGCCCCTAAGTGCCCTTGCAACAGTAACATTAGTTAACTAGTGGTGCTGAAACTATTTTCAGAGCGAGTGTGCTGCCATCAATGTTACGTCACTGAAGTGCTATGGATTTAAGAAACATCCAAGCACCACATAAAGAACAAGCTTAGCAAATGAGCCACACCCATTCAGCAGGAGAGAGGTAAGGATGTGGTATGTAGCCAGAGTGCATTTTGGAGCGCACTTTGCAAATATATTACTAAAGAATAGTGCAGTAGCGCATTGTCATTTAAAGCCAGCACATTTTAGATTGAAATGGCCACTAAATCTGCATAGGCATGTAGTTTTATTGAGAACACTAAACCGTGCTCAAACGATAATATTCACAAGTTGCTTTTCAGTGAATATTTTTCATTTGTGCATCACACAAGCAAAGAATCATGTTTTATTTTGATCCTACCAAAAGAGTTGTTCCGATCACACTTTCGAATTGCAAAAGAAAATTGCTTGGTTTGTCCTTTAATGACTGTTATATATTTTTAAAGAGTTCTACACTTCAAGCGTTGCTTTGTGTGAGAAATAAATTAACATTCTGCAGCCTTTTTCTTTTACACTCAAAACAATTGTCACATAGTTTACTTTACAAAATCATCTCACTTTCCAGTCAAAGAAAGAATAGTAAACACCAAGCTCTATGTTAAAAGAATAAGCAGGAATTTGTCAGAATACAGATCCTGACATTTGACCTCTATGACAAGATAAAATGTAAAGGCATCTTCATTGCTCAGTCACCTTGTGATCTTTAGCATGGTTATTTTGGTGATGCTCTCGCACCAACGCAGGCATTATTCCAGAGCCTATGCTATCAGTGCCCTATTGGAATTCCGTTAGTGGTATGTGCTGTATTTTTTTACTTTGTCGTACTACCACATTGGTGACGAGAACTGTGAAGCTTAATTGAGGCTAATGTGACCTCAATGCAGATAAACCCTGCATCATGAATAAGTAGCAAAGAGCAGTGATAAATCTGATACCTCCACGTTTCGCTGCAATACATGCGCTAGTAGGTGGCCTGATATAACAAGCATTGGCATAGCCAATAGGTCTCGCATTTGGGACCTTATAACTGTTTAGCCATGTAACAGTTGGTGTCGTTGCACCAAGGATATTCTGCTGCATAACTAAATACTTATAAGGTTCCAAAAGCGAGACCTATTGGTTATGCCAATGCTTGTTTAATCTTTTTACTCCTGTTCCTCTCATTACCCTTTAGATTTCTTTCCTTTTCCTTTTAATTAGGTCTGATTTGACAAAGCAAAAATCTGCATGAACTATTTTACCATTTCTTTAAATGATACATAGGGCTTTGGTTTTACTCACATGAATATTCCCCTCCTCGCATGCTTTTAGATGCTTGTTTTCATATGAGGAGGTGATTGTAGGATATCCCTAGAACTAAGCTCCTGAGGGAGAAGTGTCCGAAACAGGGACCCCATGGGTTGGGAGGTGGGCCCACAGTAGAGGGATAAGAGACGGCCATCAACAAGAGAGAACACTATGTTGTAGACTGCCAGAATAGAATAGCTTTAATTGTTTTTCACAAGAATACCTGTTCCAGAATGGGGAGAGCACACTCACTCACCTATGAAGGGAGTACGGAGAGGTTTCAGGAAGGGGGAAGAATCCTACAGCATGGAAAAATTGGAAAACAGAGAAAACCATGGAGTGTTAGTGAGGAGAAGGGGCATGTCTGAAGTTTTGTAGGGGGCGCAGAAATACAAGAGGAAGACCAATGGTGAAGGGGAAGAATGGGAATGGATTTTCTGAGAAGTCCCTCCGCCAATGAATGGAAGAGGAAGAGACAGAAAACGGAAGGGAGAGAGGCCTGGGACTATAAAAACACCCGTTTCTGTCAGTTGAGATGAAAATGGACTACACAGCAAGTCCCTTTCTTGCCACGTCCTTCTTGTATTTAGATGGAGGGCACTGGAGCCTTCTGAGAACTAAAGTAATACCTTGAATAAGTAGCAAGGAGTTGAAGAACAGTTCCTCTGGGTTAAGGAGGAGTGAGATGCCTTTCAAGCTCAGGATACAAGTTAACCTCAAGGAAGCCCTGGCTCAGAATATGAGAGTTATGAACTGAGACTCATAAGAAAGGCTACAGTGACAACCCAGACAGTGAAGATTTACAGTGTGAAGAGAAGACTTGGGATACACCATGAAGTTGGTTAAATCTGTGCATGGACCTTCTTGTTATAACACAGAGTCTGTCCCCAGTTGAGTCATTGGCCAGTTTACAGCGTATCATTCTGCCTCCTGCTTTGCAATACGAGTGACTATTTAACATCTCAAAAGTATGCTGATTCGTCACGTTTTACATTCTTTATGATATGGATTTTGGTATACAGAAAGCAATCATTTGTAGCTGTGTTTTCTGAACAGCTGTCTCTTTTATGTCTTAATCAGGACTCAAAATACAAACCAGATCTATGATAAACTAAATGTATTTTGTCACTTGGAGGGAATCGTTTAAGTTCTTTTAACATCATTTTGAAGAGTGAGACAGATAGTCCTTTAACAGAGAAAACCCTTGAGCTGCAGCGGAAATAGAGAGAAGTTAGATGTTGAAGGATCTCAATGAAGAAAGGGACTGACCTTCCAAGAATAGTGGAGATGTCCGATCCTAATAAATTCATGAAGGAGAAGTGCAGGAACTCTCTGAACCCAGATACAGTGTTACATTTATTAAAGATATTCCGCATTATCAGTAAGTTCAGAGAATCAAAAACCGAAAGAACCCATCGCATAGGGAGTAATCTGAGGAACAACGAAAAGAAATACACATTTTATGTGACACTTAAGTGTTGACACATGTACAGTGAGGAAACTATAACCAGACAACGACACCTCAAAAGAGGGAGGCTATTGACAGTCATGTGAGAGCTTGAAAGTTCACTATACTCACAAACATGGTTACCTCAAAAGGGGGTCAATATAGCCCAACAGAGTGCACCTCAGACAGACACTTCAACCAACATGCATTCCAATATAACCAGACAAATGCAATGTCAAAGAGTGTAGGTAACACACTTGGGCAGTTGGCACCGCAGATGAGGTGCTATACCCAAACACATAGGAGGAGACTATTCTCATACACATGGCACCTCGGAGGAGACTGTTACAAAAAGATAAATGTCAATCCTGACGTTCAAGCAGCATTCTTCCCAGATGAAGACAGATGCCACATCAGAGCTATAGAAAGATATATAGAGCACCTATACTTAAGAATAGCAGGAGCCTTGGGTACCCCTGCCTGGCAGGTTAGTCCTACAGCGGGACTCCAAAAATATATTCTAAATCAACATGGCCATTTCCCCGAATCCTCAGAACACACATTCATTCAACAGTGGGGCCCATTACACTGCACACTTACTCTATTCATTTAATTCGGTTTCACAGATTTGGCCTACAAACCAGGAGTCCTACTATAACATTGACGGAGTGTCTAAACCTATTTACCTATTTTTTATTTACACCTGCAATTTAAAGCAATTTACCATGGTTTCATTTAAACACCATTTTATTCAGACACACCACCATAATGGCACTGGATCTGCTAGAACGAAAACTAGGCGTAAGAAAATCAAAGACGAGCTTTTACTTCTCCATTTATCTAATTTTTTTTCAAAGCAAACTTTTAGTATGTCTGACATTTAGGCATTTATTTATTCTTTATTCAATAAGAATCTTTTAACTTTATTTAAAAAAATTATCATTTATTTAAAAGCTCAGAAATAGATATTTATTTAAAAGTTCAGTAAGAAGTTTAGCAAAGAACAGATAGCTCCAAATTCACTCTCTCCTAACATGCCTAGCTAACACCCTCATCTTATCCTAACAGTCCTGCAAAGAAAAACAAACAAGCAGTAAGAAATTCTTACATCCAAGAATCGATCTTCAGACCGGCAGCATCTCCAGAGGAAATCGAAAAGAGTGTCTACCTCTAAGCAATATCAGGGGTTTTTATACACTAATTTCCTAACTTAATCCATCTAAAAAGTAACTAACATCACCAATTCGAGTTCTGATTGGACAAATTTGGGGTAGATGAGCGTCTCCTCATCATTACAGCATGCTTTTCACAATTAATCAGCAGAAAAAAATAAAGGGTCTTTGTTTAAGACAGTCCATGGCCTAGGAGCTTCCTTGATTCGTAACATAGGGAAATATTCCCATGATCAGAACATTACATCGTCCATGTTTGGCACCCATCCTAGGTTCCGGGGCAAGGTGGCCTTGAACCTCCCATCCGAGCACAGTCATCTCACTCGCGTTTACAGACTTTGGATGCACATGCGCAGTCTAATATTCACTCACAGTTCATCAGAACAGTCATTTTCTCAGTAGGCCTCAAAGGCCACTTTTGGAACTATCGTAGAAACAAACTCAAATTCAAGTTAAATATGGAACTAAAGCCCTTCTGTTTACCTCCCACCATTCTAATGTTTCCCCATTAGTTGTTACTTAGCAAATAAGCCACATAAATGTGCTTCATACTTACATAGCCTACGACTTTATGGCACACAAACATGTTCAATAAGCATATTTAAACCGCATATATTTATATTAAGCTATGCATTAATTCTCATCACAATTACAACACATATTAGTTATTTTTATTGCATCATGCAAATAAGATTAGTACTCCCGTGTTTAAAAAATGTATACATCTTAAACTATGGTTGATTAATTCATAATAACATGCCATTAGTAAATATTAACGTTATGGAACATTGATCTCGAGAAGGGTGTACAAAATTTTGTTTTACCACCTCGCTGCCTCAATTCTCTCATCTGGTGATCCTATCACCAAACAACTCTTAAAATTCTGGAAAATTTAGCAGAACATGTTTTGAATTCTTCATATTAGTATAATCTATACTCAAGTAACCTTCTCCTTTGTTTCTTTAAAAATCTTTTCTCTCATTTCTTCCATCTCTATTTCATTCTTTTCTCTTCCTCTTTCTTTTCTTTCTTGAATTGTCTTCTTTATTGCTTTTCTAAAATCACTTCTACCTTTGCATATACAACATAGTCTTATCAGAAAAATCACTATTACTATAATTGTTATTGGAATTAATATTTTACCTATAATTGAACTACCTATCTCCTGAAACCAATGCTTAACTGCTATAAGACTTCTACCTAATTTTTCAAGAACACCTTCAACCTCCAGTGGTTCAATTTCTTTATGTAAATCTGTAATGTTTGTAATATACTTTTCTAAATTTTGGCTTTTATCTGGAATATAAGTACAACAATGTTGCACTTTCAAAATTCCACAGACTCCTCCCTCTTTTGTTAAAATTATATCAAGGGCAAGTCGATTTTGCATTACCATTGCTCTCATGGCAACCATTTCAGTATCAACCATCAAGAAACCTCCTGCAGTATCCTTTGACAATCGATCAACTATCGTAGACAATTTTCGGATTCTATTTGCATTAAATGAAATTCCCACTGCTGCTATCAGTGCTCCAAAAACATCACCTATTATTTCCAGCACACACTCTCTTCTTTTTCTACTAAGAATTTTGCCTATCTTATTTTTACCATTAGTACCTCTATCTATCACAAAAACTAGGTAGTAGTGTTGCTCCGCGGGTCCGAGCAAGTGACTGAGCTCGTCCGATGTTTCTCAAGTATGCGACGTATCAAGGTTGCAACTCCCGACAGGTCCTAAATTGAGGATAAGTATTGCTGTTTGAAACGGAAGCCATAGTACTGGATCTTGAAATAACCTTAGCCGCTCTTGAATGTATACCTATAAGAATTTATTTGTGGCTAACCTATCTGATTCGGACTACGAATAAGTCTAGGGCTGCGATTTACATATTGATTTCAACACACGAATTTGGTGCGGCCATTTCTTGTATATTTTGGATAACCCAAGAATCATCGCTTTGGCAATAGACTTCTAATTCGCACTCACTCCTCGCATTTATGGAGGATCTTTAATATTGCAGGTGTCCATTTTCAACTTCCACGTGATCAAATTTTCCATGTTTAGACATCCGTTTTTCCACTTCACTGATTAGCAGAGCAACAGGAACTACACAAATTTTGCCTTGATGAAGTCTCTGTGTGAGACGAAACACGTGTTGGGGATTTACGTGCTGGGAGATCTTTTTCAAGAAATAATGAACACTAATAAAGAATGATCTGACAAAATCTGAAGAGGATTCTCTCTATAATTATTGCGGACTGCCTTTGATCCCTGTTTTTTTTATCCCTATTACATTCTTCTTATGTTATGTACAGTAGAGAAATTTGTCTACTGAGGTTGTACTACTTTAGCCATGACTCAAACCTTCTGATTGTAAGGTGTGCTGTAATTAGAACCTCATCTCTTTTTTCTCAGTACCTCGATCTACATGGAAAATTTTAGGAAAGACCAAGCCCACATAACAGGTTCCATACCAATGGTCAGGTAACCTATATTAAGCTCTATTCCCACAAATAAAATAAACAACCGGGAAAACTGGATCTTTTCCTCCTTTAAATCCCCAACCCCCTATAATTCTACAAGTGTCTTTACATTGACTTGCACCCACAAAATAATTGTCATACATAGTATTGTCTCTTCTTATACAACATTTCCCTAACATTGGTGTATCTATGTTTATAGCTACATTCACATTCTTATCATCACGATTTTCATCATTAAATGTCCAATACTTTGATTTCTCATGTTTTACTTTCTCATTTCTTTTATAAGCAATTCTTCGCTCTTCAACCATATTCAGGAAATTATTTTCCTCAATTCTCAATTTACATGTCAAATTATTATTAAAAGCATATTCATGAGTCAATTCTTCCATTTCTAAGAAATATTCTCCCATTACTTTTCCAGGTCTCTTTTTGTTCAATGAATTATCAATTCTTAATTTAGCAAAAATGTCATATATATTGGAATAATGATATTCCAATTTCCCAATCTGATAAAACAAACTTGCTATCACACTACAAGTCACTCCATATGTAAGAGGAAGGTGATGATAAGTCACACCTTCTGACACTGATGCAGGCAATTTTACACAAACATAGCAATCATCAACATTCATAGTTTTGATGTATTCAAGTAATAATCTTGAAAAAGTGTTCTTTGTAAAATCACTAATGGACCTATCCTGATGCATCTCTGGTCTATACATATGAATCTCATGAGCTTCTACTTTCTCACTTGGCTTATTCAAACTCACATTTGATTACAATTTTGTTAAGTTATCTTGAAAAGGAATAACAATTGCTAAAAATATCCATATTATTATCAATAATCCCATACAAATGGATCAAGATCTACACCATTTTCTAAAAATAGAACATTTTGTTTTATGATTACTGGTAGTCATTTTTCTAACACAGTTTCTTCGACCTAGAGTCGCCTATGAATTACAAACCAAACAATTCACTAACAAGATTTCTTCCACCTTGTGTCAATTCTATTCTAATCTATGACGTAATTAATTTTTCTAACAAGATTTCTTCGACCTTATGTCAACTCCGACCTCTTCTATATTTACAATATCTGTCTCACAGGACTTTTAGGCTTTTCATTAATATCATATACTTTGATCATCTATATCTTTTCTTTAAGTTGCTTCTTTTACTCACTTTTCCCAATCGGTTTTGGGCAGTACAAGTTTTCTTGACTACTATTGACTTCTGCAATGGGCGGTCGGACTATATAAGTCCACTCAGGCGATTTGTACTTCTGATTTGGTCGTCTTACTCTTTTTGGCCTTTGGACAACTTCTATTTTCTTTCCCAGTTTTTCTTTCTGGCTAGTGATCTCATTCACTTGCTCTTCTGGCTCTTTTGCTTTGTTCACAAGTTTGAATCTCAGTCCACCAGTTTCTTTAGGCCAATTATCTCCTTTACAGATTTTCTTAGTCTTTGGCTCTATTGTGTTATGCTCCACTCTCCAAACTCTTTTCCTTGGGCTTTTTCTTAATGCAATTTCATCTATACTGTCATCAGTTTCACTTTCAGTTTCTTCAACTGTGTCGTTGATTATGATCTTTACAATGTCTTTTTTTTCATCAGATTCAGCTTTCGTTTCTGTTACTCTGTTAGGAACACCTTCATAACTGGTACTTGGAATCTCATCCTTATCGTGAGTTACTTCCTCTTCCCCAGTCTCAGGATTCCCGTTCGTGCCTTCAGAGTTTCCAGATTTCTCCTCTTCAATGACCTTATCTTCACTTACTTTTGCATCTTAACTGGTGTCTGTCTTTACCGATTCTCAACCTTCAAATTGATCTTCAGAATCTGGTATCTCCACAATTTCCCTTTCACCTTCACCTTCAGACGCAGAGCTAGCTTCTGATACTTCCAGATGTCGGCGTTCCTGTCGATCTTCAGTATCTGGAGTACTTTCTGATTCAGCTTCAGAATCGGAGTCAGTTGTACTTTCACCGTCGTATGGGTATTCAGGTGCAGGCACACGGATGGTGTGGCTGGCATGTACCCACCTCTTAAATCCAGCACACTTGACTGCAGTAGTACTGACTAAGATAACCTGGCGTGGGTTCTGCCACTGAGGTACCAAACAATTTCTCCTGCGATGTAGCTTCACTCGAACCCAGTCTCCAGGGACTAATTCATGAGCTGGATTTTTCTCTTTGGAATTTGACTCAATTCCCACCTGGTGGAGCACAGAAGTTACCACATCAGACAGATTTTTGCACTAGTCCAATATGATGTCATCATTTATTGTCAATAACTTATTAACAGGTACATAAGCCTGCCTCAATACCCTGCCCATCAAAATCTCATGTGGACTTAGTCCAGTTTTCTTGTCAGGAATGCTTCTCAATGTCATCAGGACAAGCGGCAAAGCGTCTAGCCACTTAAGTCTTATTGCAAAACACATTTTTGCAATTCTGTTTTTAATAGTGCAATTTTCCTGCTCTACCACCCTGAAGCCTCAGGTCTGTAAGCACAATGCAGCTTCTGGCAAATGTCCAGAGCTTCACAGATCATCTGCATCAACTCATTTTGAAAATGTGACCCGCGGTCTGATTCAATTGATACTGGGAATCCAAAGCACTGTAATATTTCTCGTAAAAGCAATTTGGCCACAGTTATTCCATCATTCCTCCTTGTGGGGAATGCTTCCTCCCTTTGGGAGAACAAACAGATTATCACAAGAACATACCTAATCCTGTTGCATGGGGGCAATTCCACAAAATCCATTTGAACCCTTGTAAATGGACCACCCTCCCGTCCTATGGTTCCCAAACTCACAACGGTTCTTGTGTTTGGATTAAATTGCTGATATATTAGACACCTTTGGCACAAACTTTCAGCAATCATCCTGAACTTGGGATTATACCAAGTTTGTCTGAAAAGACGAATCATGGCATCTCTTCCAATATGGGCTTAACCATGGTACATTCAAGCCTTGTCTGAAATCATGCTATCGGGCATTACTGGCCTTTCATCTTTGTAAATCCAATTTCATCTTCTTCTCTCTGTCTACATCCTGCCTTTAGCCAAATATCTTTTTCTTCTGGTTCTGCCTCCTCCTGCATCTGCTTCACTTCCTGCCATGTCTCAACTACAGTGGTTAGCATCAAAGGACTCGGAACATGTTCTTTTAGTTTTTCTCTATTAATTGATATTAGATTTTTCGCACAATGCTTTGCAATGGCATCCGCATAATTATTTCCTCTAGAAATGTAACCCTCATTCTTTTTGTGCGCTGAACACTTCACTACAGCTATTCTTTCAGGAAGCTGAATTACATCTATCAGTGTCTTCACGAATTCAGCATTCCGAATAGGTGTTCCCGCAGAAGTTAAATTCATCTTTGAGACCAGAGTTGTCCATAATCATAAACAACTCCATAGCCATATTGACTATCAGTCACTATGGTTACTTTCACCTCTTTCCCCAGTTCACATGTCGTATCAAAGCAATCAACTCCACTACTTGAGCAGAATGAATTCCTTTCAAACAAGATGCTTCCAACACTTCTGCTACTGTACAAATGGCATAAGCAGCGCTCAAAATGCCACTCTCTGTTCTCAGACATGATCCATCCACAATTCCAATTTCCAATTTCCAATTTAAAACATTAATAGAGCGCAACGTGCACCGTACGGTTTCTTGGCGCTAGTGGGGGGTTCGGCAACAGAGGCAAAATAAACCTGTCGTAGAGCAAGAAGGGGAAGTTACACGGAGAAGGCCTGTTTGAAAAGGAACGTTTTTAGGTCTTTGCGAAAAGAAACATAATGAGTGGCAGAACGAAGGTGGTCGGGGAGGGAGTTCCAAAAAGTGGGAGCTAAGGTAGAAAAGTTGGTCCCACCCCACTTTTTTTGTTTGGAGCGTGGGATTTGAAGGAGAGACTTAGAAGAAGAGCGAAGCTCTCTGGTGGGGACATATTCATTTATTAGCGAGGAAATGAAGGCGGGGGCGGTGCCTTGGCGGGCCTGGAAAACCATGCAGCCGGTCTTAAAAAGGGAACGTTCCTTAACAGGAAGCCAGTGGAGCTCCCTGAGGAGGGGTGTGGAGTGGTGGTAACGTGGGAGACCATAGACCAACCGGGCCGCCTGGTTCTGGACCAACTGGAGCCTCCGCAGGCTGTATGCTGGGATGCCGTTGTAGAGGGCATTGGCATAGTCCAGCCGCGATATCACCAGTGCGGCCATGATCAACTTGAGTGCCTGGGGGGAAAAGAAGCGGGAGACAGTGCGATGGTTCGGAGGGTGAGGAAGCAGGAGGAGACTACAGAGCTGATTTGTGAATGGAGGGTGAGCTGGTTGTTCATTTTGACACCCAGTGTTTTGACCGTGGTGGAAGGAGTGGGGCGGGACCAAGGGAGGAGGGCCAGCAGAGAGAGTTCCAGGGACTGGAGGAACCACTGGTGAGAACCAACTCGGTTTTATCCGGGTTCAACTTGAGATGGTTGTGGTTCATCCAGTCCCTGATGAATATCATAGTGGACTGGAAGTTAGAGACAGAGAGGGGAGAGGAGGATAGGTCAAAGATGAGCTGGAGGTCATCCGCATAATTATACACGGTGACCTCCAGCTGCTGAAGTGCGAAAATGAGGGGAAAGATTGAACAGTAAGGGGGAAAGAGAAGAGCCCTCAGACATCACAAAATCTGATTCAGGTAATGGTTCGTCCCTAATATCTGGTCTGGGTTTTGTGCAATACTCAAGAACATCCAGACATCTGTAATCAAGCTCACCTTTCACTTCTGCTTCAATATTGTCAGGTAATAGTGTAGAAGGATTAACATTCACACATCTGGCAATTGTCACATTTTTAGCTCCCAAAATTACTTTTTCATATCGGGTCATTCTGCTGTTGGTCATGTATTGTGTTTTGCTCTTGTGAGGAGAATCTCCACTGAATGAGGTACATACACCCTCACAGGAAATCCCATCACAATTTCTTCACTTTGCTCAAAACTTATACTGGTTGCTGCTACTGCTTTCAGACATCCTGGCAAAGCCTTTGCAACAGGGTCCAAAACAGCTGAGAAATACGCAATTGGTTTTCTCATTTTTCTATGTCTCTGAATTAACACTGACAATGCACATCCTTCTCGCTCACTGCAGTACAATTCAAACTCTTTTTCCTAATCAGGCATTCCCAATGCTGGTGCTTCACACAATTTTGTTTTCAGCTGTTCAAATGCTTCCATTTTAGTTTTGGTCAAAACTATTGGGTCTCTGATATCTGCTTTTGTCAATCTCTGTAATGGTTTTGCAATCAATGAAAATCCACTAATCCACTGTCTACAGTAACCTACCATTCCCAGGAACATTCTCACTTGTCTTTGAGTTTTAGGTGGCTGCATCCTTGTATCATTCTGATTCTTTCTATTGTGACTTGTCTGATTCCTGTTGCAATCTTGTGACCTAAATATTGTACTTCTTTCTGACAAAACTGCATTTTAGATGGAGACACTTTATGTCCCTCTTCTGCCAAATGATTCAACAATGCTACTGTGTCATTTATACATGCATCTTTTGTTTTTGATGCAGTCAAAAGATCATCTATGTATTGTACTAATACAGACTCTCCAGGCATGTTCAAGCTTTATAATGATTTCTTTAGCAACTGATTAAAAATCGATGGACTCTCAGTGTACCCTTGTGGAATTCTACAACATGCTAGAATACGATTCTGGATTCGGAACGCAAAAATTGGCTGGTTTTCTGAATGCAATGAAACAGTAAAGAATGCATTGCATAGGTCAATCACTGTGTACCACTCTGCATCATGGGGAATTTGGTACAAAATCACTGCTGGATTCGGAACAATCGGGCAACATGGGACAATAATTTTATTAACCTTTCTAAGGTCCTGTACAATTCAAAATGTTCCATTAGGCTTTTTCAATCCCATGATAGGTGAATTACAAGGGCTACTTTCTATTTCTCTAAGAATTCCTTGCTCAACCATTTTGTCAAACACTGGAGTAATTCCCTCAATTATTTCTGCAGTCATCTTATACTGAGGTATATTTGGGTAGCTTGCACCTTCCTTTACTGTAACTTTTACAGGATCAACACCTTTCATCAATCCTATATCTTTTCCAGTACAATCCCATACTTCCTCTTTCACTACTTCTTTCAATTCCACAGGAATCTTTTCTCATTCAAAAACAGGAAATAACTTGCTCTGCTCTGCCTCAATCATGAGCATTGTCATTTTATGCAAACTGTCTTCATCTGAGGTTTGCAATTCTATGCCATCTGGTGAACAATATATGGCAGAGTTCAATTAACAGGACTACTATCACACACAACAAATCGATGCATATCTTTGTAATTTCCAATTTCTATTTCAACTGGTTCTGTAAAAGGAGTTTGTATCTGTCTATTAGCTACACCTACAACTTGGATGCTCTCTCCCGAGAAAGGAAGATTTAGAATTTCCACTGATCTAACAGTAGAACGGGTAGCACCAGTGTCCACTAGGAAATTTCCACATCATTCACCTTGCCGTTTACAAATGGACCAGACTGATCTACCTCAAGAGTGGCTCCAAGCACACACTCTTCTCCCTCTCTCAGGCACCGTCATAAACTTTCATCCGACATCACTGCCACTTTCTTCTTGTAACCAATACTGAGGACACGCATTCACTCTTTGCGGTCTTTTTACCTGTTCACCTCCGCGGAATCCTGTCTCTGCACTGTATCTCTGCTGGTTTACACTATTTGGCAGTGGCGGTTGTGGCACCTGACTTTGCTGATTTGCTATCTGCTGTTGTTGCCGTTGTGAATTTACCTCAAACTGCACCTGCAAATTCAACAAATTATTTTCTACATTACCTCTTGGCGGACATTTACACTCTTTCTTCCAATGCCCTAACTTGCCGTAATTAAAACAAGTTATGTTATGTTATGTTACGCTCTTTTGTATAGCGCTCGAATCACCGGGGGGCATCTCGGCGCTTTACTCAGAGTACTCCGGATAGGAGGGCAGCACAAGAAAAAAAGGGGAGCCTAGTACAGGAAGGCCTTTAGCATTTTCCTGAAATTTAAGTAGGAGGATATATCTCGTAGGTGAGCTGGAAGACTATTCCAGTACTTGGGAGCCAAGAAGGAAAAGGCCAGGAAGCTTCTTCTTTAGTTCATCTATGTTTCCCACTAACCTTGGTTTACCCTTAAAGCTTCCTTGATTCCCTGCATTCATACTTTCCATTTGTGCCACTTGCTGTTCCGCTACTTTTACTTGTGCCCACATGGTTTTCTCTTTCAGCTTTTTCTGTTTTGCATCAATCTCTTAACTGCAATATTTTGCTTTTCTCAAAACATCATCCACAGTACCTGACTGCCAACCTATCATGTTGTGTTGAATCATGTCTCCAATCTCTGGTCTTAACCCATACACAATTCTATATATAAAGTGACTCATATCTTTCTCATTTAGTTCCTCATAACCACTATACTGTTTAAAGACTAACAACAATCTTTCATAAAACAAATGTACAGATTCTTTCGGCTCTTGCGTGGTCCTGTCTATTTTTACCCAATCAGTTACCTTTGGAGGTATCTTATTTTTCAACCATACTATTACTTGTTCATATTTCCGCATTACATCTGGTGACGGAGCTCCTGTGACTTTGTCTCTAGCAAATTCTTCTCTTGGCCAATCTATATCTATTTTACATTCTGTCCATAAATCTGCTGGCACCACCATGTCAAACAATCCATCCAAATCAATCCATAAAACTTTTGACACTTTCACAAATCTGTCTACTTGTCAATACCATTCTACTGGTTTCTCTCTCAATCTTGGGAAATCATTAGTGAACAACAATATATCCTGTCTGCTCCAAGGAACATGTACATATCCTCCTCCAGGTATCTCTCTCAGAGGAAACTCAGTTGTTACTGCCTCCTTTTCCCTGACCGGAAAAGCTAATGTGGATTTGTCACTATTTTCTTCCTTCTTCTTTGCCCACTTAAGCCTCCATTTACTTACATCTCCCCATCTTCGCAACAGCACAATTAATTCTTTTATCCGTGCTATTCTCCCAGCAGTATTCATATTTTCAATATCTTTTTCTGCAAAATCCACTCTATATGATTTCTGCAATGATTTAAATTTTGAAAATGCCACTCTCAACTCACTTGCCAATTCCTCCAATTGATCATACACTGTTTTTGATTTCCATGTAATGCTTTTACACATAAACATAAGTTCATCATCCTGATATGTTTTTAGTCTATCCGTTCCAACTGTCTCAATAATTAATTCTTTCATATCTACTTTTAGTTTTGCTACATCCAATACTTTTGGTTCATTTTCTTTTAATTTTAGAGTTTTAATCCAGTCACTCAATTTCTTATCTGACGGTCCTACAGGAGTTTGTATTAAATCTATTTTATCTAGACTTTTGTGGTGTTGCAGAGTCAGATTCTGCACCAATCGGGTATTTGTATAATGAACTTTGGTTAAACGTCAATTCAGGTGGATTCATATTAACAGTCCGCTTTATTTCTGACAAATCAGGATAAATATTTTCTCTTACTTTCTGCAAACCTTGTTGTATCAGGATTGTCAAGCTTTGTTTTTTTATCCTCTGATTTTCAAATACTGGTATTACCGGCTCTATAGTTACTGCTTCCATGTTTTTAGTAAGGTTCTGAATCAGTTCATGTGCAGAACGTTCATAATCAGAAATATTTGGTTGCACATCACTTCGATTTTCACTACTTTGCACACTTTTGTGTGAATCATTCATTGGTACACGAGTACCTGTAATTCTGGCTTCCATAACAGGTGTATTTGGAATATATCTAACTTCTACTCTGTCTGGCACATCTTTTAAACTTGAATATGGTCTTGGGGTTTCATTATTTCTTTCATCTATTACCGGAGCATTCGGAGTAGTCCATAAAGAACTTGGCTGATATGGTGGGGGTCTCCTATTTAATATTTCTTCTAATAAAGCATCTTCTGATTCACTATCACCATAACTTTGGTTCACTGTTTCTACATTCTTTTTCTTTTCTGTACATTTCTGACCCTCATATTCATCCACTAACCTAACTGGATACATACTAAAAAACATATTACTGTCTCTCCATCTACGCATTCTGCTCTCATGTGTTTCACCCCATAAATTTCGACCTCTACTTTTTGGTCTGATATGCCTACATAGTCTTTCACTCTCTTGCTCATGCATCTCATCCTCCCATTCAACTTAAGCTTCAAATTGTGTCGGACTAGGTCTCGGCACGAGCTTCATCATCTTGTCTCTCAAATTTCTCAAAACTGCCAAATCAAAAGATCCTTCTTCAGGAAAAGCTAACACACCATCACCCTGAGTATACCTTGCCCAATTCTCTAACCAAATGCATGTATGGTAACCATATTTTGATGACATGTAAGAAGCGGGCGTTTTCGGTGGAGGAAGTAATTTTCCCTCTCTAGTCACAATTTCTTTGTCTTTTGAAAATACATTCTTTAATTTCTTAAACCATGAAGGTTTCTTCTTCTCTTCTTCATAATAGTAAGAAATGTTTCCGGTATTTCTCTGTCTTACAAAAGATCGCGCACTTCCCTGTTTACTGTTCCGTACACCAACCTATTACAGCGCGGTTTACACTAATGCACCAATTAGAACAAGATACGTCTTCTTAGTGCTTAATCAATCACTTTGCTGCTTTTTCGTGATGAACCTATCAGCTCCAACTCTGTCTTGCTCACGAGAACCAATCCCAGCGCGACACTTTTGACGTCACCAGCGCTCCGGGTTCTGCAGCGCCGACTGACCCCTCCTTTACAAGGTTTTTTCAAGAAGCTGTATTTACAAGATGTTTTACAAAATCCATTAGTAACTTACAGAAAACAATACCATTTGACTGTTTCGCTAATAAAGTGATAGAATTTTTCAATCACGCAAGTATTCTGTAACTGGAGTAGACAACGCTTATATCCTCAGAATTTTCTAACTCGTTGATAAAGCAACACTACTGGCCTTACCCTTCTATCAGGCAATAACAAACTCATTTCTCCAGGAAAGCACATACAGAGATCATTTTCACCTCCTTGGAGACAATCCCAGAGTTTCACTTGAACGCATATTGCAATTTCATTTAAACACGTTCATACAGAAATCCCTTTCCAAATTTACATGAACTCTGTATCATCAGTGGGCAGCACTTACTTCTAACCCACCACAGAATTCCTCTATCGTTAGTAAAGTAGACGCTGCTCCTTTACCCTTCTATCAAGCTCAGGTTAAGTCCTACTACTCTCTTTAGCAATAAGTTTTAGTCAGGATACACAATGCTCCCTATACTTGAAAGCCGAGATTTCATAGACTGCCCTCACTATGCATTTATCCTTTCACACCTACTGTCCCTAAACAGTGATATGCGACAATACCACCGCAGTATACGACAATACTACTTCTTTGAAACAGACCAATGCACTGTGCGACTTTACTTGCCACACTTCCTCTGCCTGCAGACAGAGGCACTAACTTCACACAAAACTTGGAAGCTTCTTCTGAACTACATGTAACGTAATACGAACTCAACAGATGTTAGTTCATAAATCTGTACATTAAACTCCATATAATACTTTATACATAATCCTAGCTAATTTCCTTAGCAACCACTACTCTGCTACCAAGATATAACTGCTACAGCGGGACTCCAAAAATATATTCTAAATCAACATAGCCATTTCCCCGAATCCTCAAAACACACATTCATTCAACAGTGGGGCCCATTACACTGCACACTTACTCTATTCATTTAATTTGTTTCACAGATTTGGCCTACAAACCAGGAGTCCTACTATAACATTGGCGGAGTGTCTTAACCTATTTAACTATTTTTTATTTACACCTGCAATTTAAAGCAATTTACCATGGTTTCATTTAAACACCATTTTATTCAGACACACCACCATAATGGCACTGGATCTGCTAGAACGAAAACTAGGCGTAGGAAAATCAAAGACCAGCTTTTACTTCTCATTTACTAACATAGATTCTCTTCTACTTATCTCATTTTTATTCAAAGCAAACTTTTAGTATGTCCGACATTTAGGCATTTATTTATTCTTTATTCAATAAGAATCTTTTAACTTTATTTCAAAAAATGATCATTTATTTAAAAGCTCAGAAATAGACATATAATTAAAAGTTCAGTAAGAAGTTTAGCAAAGAACAGATAGTTCCAAATTCACTCTCTCCTAACATCCCTAGCTAACACCCTCATCTTATCCTAACAGTCCTGCAAAGGAAAACAAACAAGCAGTAAGAAATTCTTACATCCAAGAATCGATCTTCAGACCGGCAGCATCTCCAGAGGAAATCGAAAAGAGTGTCTACCTCTAAGCAATATCAGGTGTTTTTATACACTAATTTCCTAACTTAATCTATCTAAAAAGTAACTAACATCACCAATTCGAGTTCTGATTGGACAAATTTGGGGTAGATGAGCGTCTCCTCATCATTACAGCATGCTTTTCACAATGAATCAGCAGAAAAAAATAAAGGGTCTTTGTTTAAGACATTCCGTGGCCTAGGTGATTCCTTGATTCGTAACATAGGGAAATATTCCCATGATCAGAACATTACATCGTCCATGTTTGGCACCTATCCTAGGTTCCGGGGCAAGGTGCCCTTGAACCTCCCATCCGAGCACAGTCAGCTCACTCGCGTTTGCAGACTTTGGATGCACATGCGCAGACTAATATTCACTCACAGTTCATCAGAACAGCCATTTTCCTAGTAGACCTCAAAGGCCACTTTTGGAACTATCGTAGAAACAAACACAAATTCATGTTAAATATGGAAGTAAAGCCCTTCTGTTTACCTCCCACCATACTAATGTTTCCCCATTAGTTGTTACCTAGCAAATAGCCACATAAATGCGCTTCATACTTACATATCTGACGACTTTATGGCACAAAAACACGTACAATAAGCATATTTAAACCGCATATATTTATATTAAGCTATGCATTAATTCTCATCACAATTACAACACATATTAGTTATTTTTATTGCATCATGCAAGGAAGATTAGTACTCCTGTGTGTAAAAAATGTATGCATCTTATACTATGGTTGATTAATTCATAATAACATGCCATTAGTAAATATTAACGTTATGGAACATTGATCTCGAGAGGGGTGTACAAAATTTTGTTTTACCACCTCGCTCTATCAGTCCCGCATATTGATTTTCCTTGACTTTGCATCGTTCAGAGCCACCTCTTCATTAAATCAACTTATTTATTCAGTTTACCTGAGATTGTTATGAAAATCAGTATCTTTCCTTGTTCCACAAGATTGTCCAACACTACATTTAGAACATACATAGATCACAACCAACACAGCTCAGAATTGCCTTAAATGGAGCTCAACATATTTTAACACTACAATAACTTCCTAGAGAGCATATTACTTAGAACTCTCCTGAAACACAGTTCAGACATACCTGATAAGTGACTGTTAACGTTCTTACAACAGCGCTTTCTGATGAATAACACTATAAAAGGAGGTGGGATAGGAGACTGCCATCAACAAGAACTTCCAACAGCACATATGGAGTAGAACATCTCACACACACCTAGAACAGCAAAGATAACACACGTAGGTGGATAGCAACGTGTACACAACAGCAGTGATCTATACCATCACCAAGCAACATCACACAACTGTACACATCTAAACAGAACTCCTAACACACACCCAATAGTCTAGATAGGCAGCAGATGGATATCAGGGCTCTGCAGCAAAACAATACATCCATTTAACTTAAACACTCATACTAACCTGCCCAACAATGCTCAAAGGCAAATAATCCAGACAGCATAGCATGTAAGCAAATGGACAATGTCTCCAGCAATAATGTTGCAACAAATCTTGTTACGAATAACAATACTTACATTTCAAACTACAATCCACAAACACCAGACTCAGGTGTACAATGGAATGCTCCAAAACAGGGTGCAAAAGCAGCAAACCTGGCTGGTGCTGCAAGGCCATACCAATTGGAGTATGTACGTCATATTACCATGTGAAAAGTAATACAGCGTGTATTCACAATTATACACATCTACGTGCATTGACTTTCCCTGGCAAATAGTAAATACCACTTTCACACAACGCTGGTCAACGACATATTCCTGGAGTTAAGTATGGTTTATAAACATACCAACAAGAACGAATATGGCTTTAAAACAGATAGGAAATCATTACAGACTGCATTAATGGTTTTTATTCCTTTGGGCAATTTCGATTCTTGAATAAATTTTTTCAAAAGTCCAAATTTTTACTATTTACAAATACTTAATATAAAAGTTTAGGGGGCATATTACTAAGCAATAGCGATAATTATCGCTATTGCTTGGTTAGAGACAAAAATTTACCGCAGCGCTGCGGCGATTTTTACCGCAAATAAACCTTGGTATTACCAAGGTTTAACGCAAATGCGGTAAAAATCGCCGCAAAGCATGAATATCGCTGAAAAGTCCGCGATATTCATGCATTAGCGAGCTAATGCTCTTAGCCTTGTTATCCACCTCCCATTGGATAACATGGCTAAGAACTGCTCAGGGCAGGTGTTAGCTTTTGGAGATATTCCCGCTTAGCGCGAATATCTCCAAAAGTTGGTAATAGGAGATAGCGATGTTAGTGACTGTTTTCAGTCGCTAACATCTTGGCACGCCCACTTTGCATCTCATTAGTGATAAATATCACTGACATGCAAAGTGGGGCCCAAGACGGTCACTATCTCCTACTAGCTGTCGCTAACTGGTGTTAGCGGCAGCTAGGTAATAGGGAGATAATTTTATCTCCGCTTTCTTGGCTTTTAAAGCCAAAAAAGCGGAGATAAACCCCCTTGATAATATGCCCCTAGGTTTGCGACTACAGACTGACCTTAAGTGGACACAGCTGATCTTCTCTGCGACTTGTTTCTGTTGCAGTTTGTATAAAGTAATATCGGGGAGCAGTAAATCTGCCCCTGTTGAGGAATCAAGAGACCTGAGCCAGCTGCGCCACTTGATCCACTGAGACGAGGGCCAAGCCGCTACACTGCCCCGTGCCTCGGATGCGCCAACCTCTGTGCAGTGGGAAATGCTGCATTGGGCGTTGGAGGAAATTTACACTCGTCTTCCGAGGACTGTCTCGAGGCCGAGGGAGCAACAAGCGATCGAACAAAACCACAATGAGGCGGGTAATCATCCCAAAGACGATTTCCAAAGCTGCACTATTGATTATTCGTCACAGGGAAGGTGATCAACAGTCCATGGTCGCAAAGCAGCAGCTTATACCCAAGGGACTCGTTGTGTGGGATATGCAAGGGTGAACTGATCTGGCAGACAGATCAGGGTATGAGAATGAGAAGAGGGGAAACAGAGAAAACCTGGTATGGGTAGCAGGCTAAGTTTACAGGACCAACGAGTTCACCAATCATTTTCTTCCAAGCTGCAAAGATTGAGGGTTAACTGGTCTCCAGCTCTGACACTGCTGATTGGACACAACTACTACCCCCTCCTAAGGTCAGTTTTTACCCTGTTTTTCTGGCTTGAACCCATTTACCCCGTTCTGGCTGCTCAAAGATAAGCACAAGGTGGAGCAACTGTTGCTAAGCAGTGCACAACATTCCCCACTAAAAATTAAACCGAAAATGTCGGGGAGGGAATTCAAGAAGGGCAGGAGGACTCCACATCACATAAATAAGACAGCAAAGACCTAAGTACTGGGCTCACATGGAGGCCGTGGACAGGAGGGTAGCCCGGGAGGGGTCTGATCAGTCATGTACTATCAGAGCAGCAATCTAAAAAGGAATGTAAGTCCCTCCCCTGCATGTGGAGGCTCTTATTCGGTCAGGGGTTTAAGAGATGGCAATTCTCCACCTCTGAGAGCAAGAAAGGGATTTGCATTGCAAACCTATGCTCAATATGTATCTCCTTGGGTGAGGGGGGGATACTGTAGTTCCAGGATGAAGGATTTTTAGGATATCCACACAAGAGGCTTTCATAAAATGAATCTAAATGAAATTCATTTAAATATTCAGGGGTTATTTTGAAAGTCTTTGCTGGATCCGGCCCTCCTGAACTTACGTTGGACATCCATGACCTGGAAGGAGTCCATGAAATCTGGATCTTCAAGATGTTACCTTGCTCACTGAAATGCATGCAGGTGTTATCCCTGGCCCAGGCTAGGTTTGAGCTATGTAGATTTTTATAATCATGTGGACAAACCCCAATGCCTGCCAACAAGCATTCATTGATGCTAATAATAGGATATATCGTTGGGTAGGACCATGATCACAAGAGCGACCGTCTAGTGTGGACTTGTGATGCTAGACATTGATGGACGGAATATTGGCAGACCTGCATGTTTGGCCGTGAAAGTGCATGCTGTGCTGTAGCATGTCCTATGTGGGCAGAGTCTGGTGTGAATCACACGTTCCTCACACTTGGTCAGTGTATACATTTGTGCAACAAGGAGCGCTTCCATTTTTCAGTAATAGAATGCATGGACACAATGTCTTTCACTGCTAGGATTGGACAGCAGGGGGGACTTTCTCATGGGTGCAGAATAGGTTACCTATGGGATTGAATGAAACAAAGATCTGCAGCCTGTTATCTCTAGGCAGGCAAGGCTAAGAGGACTGGCATAGTTGAAAGAGAACTCTCAACGTCGATTGTGTCCTAAGAACAGACACAGGCATAATGATTACATTTTTTTGACATGACCTACGTTAATTCTCACCCAGTGTTCCTTTACTGACCTTGACAAAAGAATGGTTCAATTTCTAAGACAAAATGTAATCCGTCCACCCCTGGAGTCTCAATGACATTGAAGCCTTACTGTGCGACACACTGTCAGTTGGGGGTAGGCCTCAGATAGTCTCGAAACTGGAGTTGCTTATAATAACTTGCTTTTGATAAAAAAAAATATTAAATAGCACTTTTCCTCTTTACTGGCCAAAAGTGTTACATTCCCCCCCCCCCCCACCCCCCATTATGCTCCAAGCCAGAGAAGAGACATTTGGAATGCACGTAAATACATTATTGCGAAGTCTAGAGCGGTGTTCCTTACCTTATGATTCTGCTCAGAAGGTGTAAACCACAAAGAGTACTAACGAGTTTGATAAAACAATTATTACATCATACAGTTATTATCTATTTCTGTGCTGCATATCTACCTCTGTTGCAGCAAGCATTGCTAGTCCACCTCTATTACCTGATGTGGTGCACACTTTGGGAGCTGCTCCTGGAGCTAAAGGGCATGCAGGGGTTACTAGGCTCAGTTGTGTGCATTGACAACTTTTATCACTGCTGTGGTGTGGCCGTAGTCACTAATGGACCTACAACTGTGCACCAAGTACAAACCTTGTCCCTTGCTCCGCGGGGTCACCAATCAAGGGATCCAAGGTTATTCAAAACAATGTTCAGTATACAATAACATCACAAATCAAGGTCTTGGTATTACTTTGTCTTACAACAAGAAAATAACTACATTCAGCTTGCAACATAATACTACACAAGTAGTAACGCAGATGAAAGTATCTACAGTTTAAATGGGCACCCTGATGTCTGTGGCTCTCACTAGTGAGCCATTCTCAGAGATTAGGGGAACTCGCTGCGTGATCAGATCCAATCCTCACACTCTCTTCCTACTCAATATCGTGACCTACCCTGGAGTGCATTGGTATTTGTAGTTTGTGTGTGAATCTTCCCCTAGATACTAGGCCTCTTGCTCCCTCCTTCTATGCTAATGAAGATCGGACTGACTTATTGACAAAATTATGAATTATCTCTATAGTTAATTTTATTGGCTACTCACTCTCTATGGAGGAAGTGGGCGTGTTTTGGGTTGCTCTGTGTCTACGCGGGCTCTGATGCACACCTGGTGCATGTGCACAGGCAGCTTCCCTCATCTGCAGCCGATGCTAGAAGGCAGTGGAAAGATAGGTCAGGTGGAGGTCCCTGGTCAGTCTCTGATATTGTAGAAAGACAGACTGACCCTTCCGGTGTCTTCTAGCGGTGGTACGGTGAATGTCCAGGCCTATATAAAGCTCGAAAACCAAACAGGAACCCAGTCAGTATACGTTGTCAGGATAGAAAGACAGAGTTGTGTGGCAGCCTGAGAGGAGGGGGAGGCTTTTAGCTCACACCCAAAGCATGTGCACTGAGATCCCTGGCATGCATTGGTGGTGAACTTTACAGAGGGCCGACTTAGATCACTTTTTACCTATTTTACGGTAAGTGCAGAGACACCTGTGTATTTGCAGTGTGGATTTGTGGCACAAAATCTTTCGCTGCCTGATAATTTCCTTTTTAGGTCTCGCTCTCGAGACCTATTGTTAATGAGATGCCTCTCAAGGGAGACAGACCGGGGCACGCGCAGATTCTTGCAGATTCTGCTTTGTGGACGCGCACGTGAGACGCGTCTGCCACAAAGCGTGCGCTGGCGGCACCATGCGGCAGAAGCTTCACTCTACATTCACCTCCGGTGCCCGACAGCGCCACTGACCATCTCTGCACCCACCACTGTCCCGTCCCACACCAGCATGCCCCATTTAATTTTCTTTATTACTTAATTTATGCGTTTTTCGAAGGTGTCAGAGCGCTTCAAAAAAGGAACAGGACTAATGTAAGAGAACTTTAGAAAAACTACAAGAGACAGCTAATGGTGCATTACAGGAGGGAAAACTGACATGTGTGCAGGTTACAAAAGCATACAAACTACAAGTAGAGGTGTAATACTGCAATAAATGGAGGACACTCAAATACAAGAACAAACGTTACATAGGCAATGGTGGCACTCTCCACCACTCCCGCGCTCAGGATGAGCCCCCCACTGCCACATCCCAACAGCAGAGCCACTTAAATTCCTCTCTACAACACGGCAGCCTTGGTTGAAGGCCCCTCAACGCACAGCAAAGCGCTCCTCCCCGCCACTACAGTAAACCCCGGCATCCCCCACAACACCCCCGACCACAGTAGCAGTACCTCTGCGGCTCCCACCTCCGAGTCCTCTGCAAACCGCGGCACGCCATGTGTCCCTGTCCCGGGGCCCATTCCCTGGGCCGCACGAGCTGCGCAGCACACACCGACCTCAGCAAGGTGAAGCCTGCAGGCGCCGCCACTGGGCACGATCCGCAGACCACGGCAATGTGCACGCCCACAATGCGTGCGCGTCTCTCCCACCCCTCCCCATTCGAGCAGCAAGCTGGCCATTGTATTCTTGTGTTTTTTTTTTCTATTTTCTTTCTTTATGCATTTTAATATAGCGCGGACTTTACCCGAAGATGTCAGAGCACTTTACAAAAGGAACAGAACTGATATAAGAAAACAATACAAGTGAACAAATTTCAAAAGTTACATTACATGAGGCAAACATGACAATCGTGAGTGAACAAAGTACAAGTGGTAGCAAACGGTGCATTACAGGAGGAAAAAGAGATACGTGTGCAGGTTACAAAAGCGTACAAAGTATAAGTTGAGTTATAATGCTGCAATACATGGAGGACGCTCAAACACAAGAACAAACGTTACTTAGGCAATGGTGGCACTTGTGCAAGTATCGAAAGCAAACAAAATTTGAGAGGTAGCAAACTATGTGAACGCGCTTCCCACGAGCAGATTCTGGTCTGTGAACGTGCTTCACATAAACAGCTTTTGCGCGTTCATTGAATTAGAGTGCTCCTCTCTGGAAGACCTGCTGTGTTAACTATAGGTCCTTTCCAGGAGAGGTGCTATTAGTTAGCAGCGTGGGGCGCCTGTCGGCATGCTGTGATAATGACTTTCTTTGTTTGACACTGTAAACCATTAGATCCACAGCATGGCTCAGTGGGTCAGAAGAATGGTGTTATTATGGCGTGGCACAGGCGGCGTTAGTCCAAGTAGCCCCATTAACCTGTTTCTCAAGGAAAGTAAAATATATATATTTAAAGCGTGGCAGCTGCTCGTGTGCTGCAAGGAAACGTGTGTCCACGTGCATCGCTGCTGGGGTTGGGGAGGAGGCTGAACCACTGAGACGTGTGTCTCACAAATGTGTCATCATCCTCACTGGGCTGGCAAAGATGCAGTTACAACTCTGAAGCGGTCTGTATCCACTGGGTCCTAATTCCGTTAGGAATCCTTTGCATGGCATTGAGGTCGACGTTCTTAAGCACTTGCTGCTGACATCTGGTGTGGCCTGCAGGTTATATAATTTAATACTGGCTAGGCTATTTCAGCCTTTCATCCTTCCGAGGTCGATAGAATTAATAACTACTATTAAATTAATTGTAGCGCGTGCGATATATGCTCGCCATGCTCCAATTGTACAGTGCACTATTTTTCGTGTGGACTGAGACTCAGTGCTCAAACCAAGGACAACACCTGGTGTGACCTGGTGTGACTCAGTACTCAGTACTTCAGTTCAGTGAGTCAAGTACAATCCCTCTTAGATGAAGGCCGTGAACCGTTTACACTATTCAGACATTTGAGGGTAATAAAGCGCATTTTTATTATTAAAAAAAGGGATATTTATAATAAATTGAGCTAGGGTTTCTATTAATGCTTATATTATGACGAAAAACAGTGAAAATGAACAATAATTTTTACGTGTTCGAAAAGAATACAGCCAATTTTTGGAACAAATTAAATCGTTTCTCATATAAAACCTGCAGAACCACAGTGGACATGTGCCTTAACAGGCGAGCCTCACTGATACACATTAGAGAGGGATTAATAATATATTAACAAACTAGCTTGAAAGGTTTGTTTTGCACATTAGATAAGAACCAATTTGCATTGAGTTCAGAAAGTGGGCGTGGTCTGAAGCAGAAGGACGCGTCGGCTGAAATCAACAGATTGCGTCTGGCATCCATATACCAACAGAAACAAACGCACAGATAGTCGCTGTGAACTCATTAGCGTCAATCAGAATGCCCCGACTCACGGTCCGTTTTGTCAGTCAGATTCCATGATATAGCGCATTGTCCACAAATTATCTATTTATATCTATTACTTTGGGGCTGGGGTCGCGAATCATTCAGAAACCGTGAATTTAAATGTTGCTCCTTATTGATTACTGGCAATGTTATGCTTGCATCTCTCCATCCCACGCTAGAAAGCTACGAAAGGTGCTAATAAAATGTTGAATATCCACCACGCGCATGCTACTAAGGAAACATTGCACTGTGCTGGCTCTGTTTTAACTTTGAAAACTGCATTACTCGCCCCTACATTACAGAGACAAGCATTTGCAGTGCAATAGGTCTCGCAGTTACGCGAGTTGAGCTATTGTAATTGCAATTAACAATGCCTTTTATTTTTGGTTTTGTTTAAAAACATAAATAAAAGGCATTGTCATTTACAATGCCAATAGCTTAAACTTGCGTACCTGCGAGACCTATTGCATTGCAAATGCTTGTTTTACTGGGGGTGTGGCATAAACATTTTGTTGACCATAATCATTTTAAAGACAACTCATGTAGATGAAGCAGGCAGCAAAAATGCTCTTGCACGTTTTGCTGCCTTTTTTTACGTTTTGTTTTTAGCCGGCACCAGAGATTGGACAGCCAGAGAGATTAAGGGGCATATTACCAAGCAATAGCGATAAATTAGAGACAAAAATTTACCGCAGCGCTGCAGCGATTTTTACCGCAAATAAACCTTGGCATTACCAAGGTTTAACGCAAATGCGGAAAAAATCGCCGCAAAGCATGAATATCGCTGAAAAGTCAGCGATATTCATGCATTAGCGAGCTAATGCTCTTAGCCATGTTATCCACCTCCCATTGGATAACATGGCTAAGAACTGCTCAGGGCAGGTGTTAGCTTTTGGAGATATTCCCGCTTAGCGCGAATATCTCCAAACGTTGGTAATAGGAGATAGCGATGTTAGCGACTGTTTTCAGTCGCTAACATCTTGGCACACCCACTTTGCATCTCATTAGTGATATAGCACTGACATGCAAAGTGGGGCCCAAGATGGTCGCTATCTCCTGCTAGCTGTCGCTAACTGGTGTTAGCGGCAGCTAGGTAATAGGGAGATAATTTTATCTCCGCTTTCTTGGCTTTTAAAGCCAAAAAAGCGGAGATAAACCCCCTTGATAATATGCCCCTTGGTGTTTACTTTTCTTTATTCAACTTCAAAGTAAGATGATTTATGTGACAATCTTGCTGGATATAGGGTTAAAGCAAAGGTTTTTTTTCAAGCATACAACATTTAAGTGAATTGTGAAAGTATTTCAAAATATATCAAAATTAGCAAAGCACAAATAAAAGACATTTGTTGTTGATTCTGAGGTGTGTCGGAAACAAATACTTTAATATGATCAAAAAAATCAATGCACTAGGTGATGCCATTTCTACACCTTAATATTTGTGAACTGTATAGTTTTATTAGTAAAACTGTATGTCTGTGCAAATGTAGTGGTCATTTCAATTGAAAATGTGCTGTCTGTAATGGCAGTGTCATACCACACCATACATACTCTACTCTACCCTGCTCCACTTCACGCCACTGCACTCTACTCTGCACCACTCCACTTTACACAATGCCACTGCACTCTACGCAACTGCACAGTACTTCCCTCTGCACCACTCCACTCTACGACAATTCACTCTGCACCTCTCTACTCTGCTGCACCACTCTACTTTATGCCTGTGCACTCTCCTCTACACCCTTTAGTCTAGGCCACTCCAATCTGCCCAGCGCAACTCTACTCCACTCTGCAACACTGCATTCTATGCCACAGCACTCCAGGTCAATACTCTCTACACCTATGCACTCTACTCTGTACCACTCCATTCTACACCCCTTCATTCTAAGCCAATTCTCTGTACGCCACTCTAATCTTTTCTGTACCACTGCAGTCTATGCCACTGCACACTACTCCACTTTACATTGTTACTCTACCCCGCTGCACCACTCTATTAAACACCAATTCAATCAACTCAGAAAACAAGAGGGGAACTGCTTAAGAAACACCAATCCTAGAACCCTTTACTTTTACAAGCTCCCCAAAAATAACAAAAATCATGTCCCACCACCAGGATGACCGATAGTTTCAGGGATCGGCTCACTCTTGGAGTCACTATCACAATTTTGTGATTTCATCTTGAAACTAATCCTTCAAAAAACAGAAACATACATAAAAGGCACAAAATATCTATTGGTACAAATCAAAGAATATGACTAACAGAACAACTTACTCATGAGTTTGGACGTAGAAAGTAAATACACAAGTCTTCCCCAAAATGACACACTGGAAGTAATAAGAGAAATCTTTAAAAAGAGAAGATTGGAAATACATGACATTTAGAGAATTTGTTTTGAAGTGGGCCAGACTTGCTTTAACCAAACATATTTTGAATTTGAGGGAGCATTGTACCTCCAAACACACGGAACATCGATGGGGAGCACTTTTGCTCTAAGTGTGGCAAGGTTGTATGTATACAATCTACAAATGAATTGCATTTTACATGACAAAAACCCCTACAGTACACAAATGTCCATGTTGAAACACTACATAGACAATGTCTTTGTGGTATGGAAAGGAGACACAACTACAGCTTTAGCCTTTGTCCCCGGGCTTAATAATCTGGATAGGAATTTAAAATTGACACAAATCCTGAAGAACGAACACAATAGCAGTCCTTGATGGAACCATTTATCACAAAGAAAAGGGTCTTCAAACAGACACTTTTCATAAACCGATGCCTCTCTCCACTTATTTTCGGGGTATCATAAACACAAGACCAGTTTGGTTACACGCAATGAGAGAACAGAGTCCATAATGGCCGACATGGGAAAAGGAACTACATTCCCCATCATCCCTATTGACTGGCGCCTGAGTTACGCATCATAATAGAGACACGAATCAAAAGCTTATGCCGAAAGAGCCAGAGATCAACAAAACCGACCTTGCAAAGGCATTTTTGCTGACAATACCAATGAGATCGCCAAGTACAATAACGTTTATAAAAATGCACTTACAGAGGAATGTATGACGATACAACGCATACATTCACAACGCATACCATCAAAACGCAACTTTTACAACGCAATATCCATTACAACGCATGCTATTACAACGCATGCCATTACAAAGCCACTGCTATTACAATGCATGCCATTACAACGTAAGTATAGGTAAGTATATCATTTTATTAATATTAATTATATTTTAATTTAATTTAAAAAAATTAAAATAATGTATTTAATAAAATTTTATTTACTATTCTAACTCCAGGGGGTGTAATGGTAGGGTAATTGTTGGATAGTGTAGGGGTTAAAATTGCTATTCTAACTCCAGGGGGTTGTAATAGTAGGGTAAGTGCTGGATAGTGTAGGGATTAAAATTACTATTCTAACTCCAGGGGGGTGTAATAGTAGGGTAAGTGTTGGCTAGAGTAGGGGTTAATGTTACTATTTTAACTCCAGGGGGTTAAATTAAAATAAATGTAATTCAAATTAAATTAAAATAATAAAATGTATTATAATAAATTAAATTATAATGATTTTAAGAAAATTCATTTAAAATTAAATTAATAATATTTTAATTAATTAATTTCCCATACTTACGTTGTAATGGCATGAGTTGTAATAGCATCTGTGCTGTAATGGCATGCGTTGTAAAAGCATGCGTTGTAATGGATCTTGCGTTGTAAAAGTTTTGTTGTAATGGTAGTGCGCTGTAAAAGTTGCATTGTTATGGTTGTTTCCCCTTCCAAAGCACTGAGAACCCTATGGCTTCTACAAAATCACGCGACAGAAATGTAATCACGCGATATGCCGTTACTACTTATTTGGACTGACGACGTGAGGCCAGTAACATTCAGGGAAGCAGTGAGACATACAGGTCAGTACCGCGGACGCTCTCCCTTGGAGAAGTAAGTGCAATCTCCCCATACTCCACAAGGCCTTAATATCAGCCAGGACTGCATTCCAACTCAAGATATATCCTCATTTTTCTTTCAGTGTGTGACTACAGGAACCGTCCTCCCCTGGAAACCCCATGATTTTTTTTATATATATATTTTTATAGGCATTTTCTGTATTTACGTACATCACAGTAGTAACAATGGCATAGGTAAACACAAGAAATCTCACATTCATTTTGCATCTTTGCATGAGGGACCTGGAGACCCTATGATGCCTTAAGAATAGCACCCAGTCCACGTCCTGAGGAGAACCCACAACTCGCCAGTGGTTCGAAACGCGTTGACCCCCAGACTGTGACAAGAAAGAAGGGTGCAACTAGGGAATAAATAACACTATTCTCACTTTCCCCAGTTATCCAATCCTCAAAACACCTAATCACAGGCCTATTGAGACAGTCAGACAGCATAATTAAATCCCCGTGTCCGCCTGTCTTTTGGTATACAATTTAAAGGACTGGTGCTTGTGTTAAATGTTTCTGATGTCCCAATTGATTTGTATATAGCTTTGTTTTTGGTGTTTCTGAATTTTGAGTATTTATTGTGTACAGTTTCAACACTTGTATATATTGCGCACATTTTTGTTTGAATGTTTACTTGATTGTTTTGATAAATGTGCCTTTGAAGACATACTTATAAGTTAATGAAAATTTGAATAAAATTTAAATCTTCTCCAAACAAATCCGTGGATCACTTAGTACAGACAGGCTGAGTGTCTCCCAAATCATTGCAAAGCAATACCTGACCGGCTACTTGTTCTGTTTCTTAAGAATAGCAAAGCCATGTAGTTAGACTATATCTTTGTATGTATGTATGTTGTATACGTTTTTCAAGTTCAGTTTCATGAGTATTGTGATGTGTGTGTTTTTAAATGTTTTTAAACATCTGTCACCTTGTGCAATGAGGGGTATTTCACTGATATGTGGCATGCTTTAATGCACTTTAAGAGGTAAATGGTGCCAGAAATAATGAGACATCATGAAAAGGAATGTCTATTGATAATTTCTCCTGATGCCTATTCTCTTTTCATACCGGAAAAGGTCCTAGTAGGATTGTCCGTATTTTGCATGCGTGTTTCTTAGACTGACTACGAATGTATTTAAATAGGTTGAAAATCAACCATATCACGCAGGGTAAAAAAAAACTTGAGTCCTGAAGAAAAACGACTGACCGTAACGGGTAACTACATGGCTGAAACATGTTGACCTGTGGATGTTATGGATTATAGAATCCTTACATCTGACTATTTTTTTATCTTGCCCTCGACCTCACTCATTAAAGATATACCAGAGAATCTATAGGCATTTTTATCGCACTCACTTAATTCCCTGCACACACTTCCTGAAGAGCTCCGCTTACAAACACGTAGCGCCCGCCCACTCACATAAGGAGATCTGGGTATAGGACTAATGATGAAGCAAGCCACAGGTGATACCTGTGGGTGAGGACCCTAAAAATATATATGTGTATATATAAGAAATGTGGCATGGGCACGAATTTACCTAGGTGCCATCCGCACACTCGCTTGTGACATCTGGAACATTACCGCATACCACTCTACAGTAGGTGCGAGATAGGAGAATTGGGTGCACCCTCCCTTATGTCAAGTCTAGTTTACAGTTTGGGAAGTTAAGGGCCCAACCGTATAAAAGTCTTCTCATTCCTTCTGAGTTTTGTTGATCTCTCTGCTTCAACTTGCAGTGAGGAGAAATATTGCAGGAAGAAGACAAAGGGGCTGATTTACAAGCCCCTTGCGCCTCTTTTACGCCGCCGTTGTGTCACTTTTGTGACGCAGTGGTGGCGCAAAAGATGTGCCATGGTGCTGGGTATTTACAACGTGTCACGTTGTAAAGCCCCGCGCCAGAAGTAGGCGTTCCAGTGCAGGGGAGGGCGTTCCGGCGCAGGAACGCCTCCTAAAAGTGGCTGAGTGAAATCGACAAGATTTTACTCAGTCACTTTTGGGACCATGCTGCGTCAAAACCCTGCGCCTGCTTGAAGCAGGCGTAAGGATTGACGCAGCATTGTGCAGAAAGGGCCCCCCAGAGCATTGCTGGAGTTGTGTCGCACTTGCGACGCAACTCCAGCAATGCGCCACTTTTACGGCACAGATGCGTCACGCATCTGTGTTGTTTTTGCCCAATGGTGGGGGAGCTATGGCGCACAATAACTGGCGCATCCCTGCTGATATGCAGGGATTCGCCAGTTATTGTAAATATGCCCCAAAGTGTGTCAGCAACTCCAGCATCTGTACTAGTCCTCCATGACTTATCACTCCTGAATCTATGAGAACGAAGCTGGTAGGGGTGCTGCATACATGGGTCACCTCCCTGTATGCCTTACCATTGTGTCCATTACAGTGCTAACAAAGCACATTAAAACATTTAGGGGCAGATTTACAAGCCCCTTGAGCCTCATTTACACCGTCATTGCGTCACTTTTGTGACGGACCGGCGGCGCAAATCCTGCTCCATGGTGCGGGGGTACTTACAACGTGACTCATCTGGGAGATGCGTCACGTTGTAATGCCCTGCGCCACATGTAGGCGTTCCTGTGCGGGGGGGGGGGGCGTTCCGGCGCAGGAACGCCTCCTAGAAGTGGCTGAGTGAAATCTACAAGATTTCACTCAGTCACTTTTAGGCCCATGCTGCGTCAAAATCCTGCGCCTGCCAGAAGCAGGTGGAAGGATTGACGCAGCATTAACTAGATCGGGCCCCCAGAGCATTGCTGGAGCTGCATCGCGCTTGCGACGGAACTCCAGCAATGCGTCACTTTTACATGCATCACGCATCTGTGCCGTTTTTGCCCCATGGTGCGCCGCATTGTAAATGCGGCGCATCCATGATGGCGGAGGTGTGGCGCACAATAACTGGCGCACCCTGCTGATTTGCAGGGATGCGCCAGTTATTATAAATATGCCCCTTATGGGCTTATTTACAAGCCCCTTGCGCCGCAGGTATGTCACTTTTTCCCATATTAAAAGTGACGCACTGGCTGTGCAAGGGGCTTGTAAATAAGTCCCACAGTATTTATAAACATAGAAACATTCACATCACAATATTCAGGCAGGTAACGGTGTATTTTTTATTAATACCTTGGTTCTGAGCAACGGACACATGTCATTGCTTTACAGGATTTGCTAAGGTTAGGAGGGTTGGGTAATGTAAGATGACCGAATTACCAGGCACATTACGAATCCAAAAGTACAAGATAAAGCTAGTCAGAGTTATGTTCTTTACAATTGGTGATTTTAAGTATTTATACTGCTTCGCTTGAGTGGGATTACTTTCCCCCTGTTGTGCTTCCTTCTCGTAAGGCTCATATGTTAAACAGCGTTTCTGCTTGAAATTTACTGCTTTGCCATCTTTCCCCTTGTATTCTTCCTATCACGCAGCATCTGAAGTGTTGCAGTTTTGAGCAGGGATACGTGTTCGGATTGCTTTCGTTTTTAGGTCGATGGACCGTACCTCTCACTGCGAAGCAGTGAGGGGCGGAGTCCCGAAGAATTTATGTTTTGTAGTTAGGGATCTTGGAACACGCCTCTCTCCTCCATTCTCCTCCATTGGCTGGCTTCCTAAACGAGGCCAGCCATTGGTGGAGAAGGGAGTCACTCCAATAAAGCCCCGTCTCTTTCGGATTCGGGGGCGTGTTTTTGGCGTTCTTTCCACCTGTGATGTCATCCGTCACTCAGAACCCCAAAAGCACGCCCAGAATCCGAAAATTTTCGGATGTTTGCAGCCGCCATCTTAATTTTGTCCCTTGTTTATCCAACTCAAACCCGACCGTCCCAAGCGAGGAGCAGGTCTCCACCTTTCCCAGGGAAGCTGCAGGCGTCTCCCTGCCCCATTCAACGAACCAGGGTGCACCGCGACCCTCTCACGGCAGATAGGGGACCGGTTCATCAGGTGGTTAATAGGGATTTACAGAAACACCTGATCCAATAGGCACCATTAGGGACTCGGGTTAAGTGGCCCCGCATTCCGCATCTGTGGAAGTCTCTGCACATGCGCTTGTCCTCCCTGGACACCCGGGCGGGGCGCGGCGCGCGCGCGTCATTCCAGCCTCCACCTGCCTATCAAGGCGTGCGGCGGGCCGATAGGCCAAAGTGCCACTGTTTTGTCTTTCCAGTGTTTAGACTATGGGTAATATAGGCACAGTGCCCGCTGGCGAATCCAAGTAAGTGCGCCCTTGGTATGCACGTTTGCCCAAGTGAAGCTGCTCTCGTTGCACAAGAACAGACCTCTTCTGGTGACAGCTACCGATGCCACTTGTTTGCAGCGCACCGGCTGCTTCCGTTCCTGCTGCATTCAGACACACGAGGTTCTACTTGGCATGGAAGTGGCGGGGAGAGGTGGGTCTGTTGTCTCTGTAATGGACCTTGGCACGGGGAGAGCTGAGGCCCACTCACGACTCCCCCTCTCCCTCCCCCCACACACACACACACACTTAGCCAGACTTTGCCATCTGGGAATTTCGGTTTTCCTGCCTTTGCCTCACTTCTTAAAAAGCGTTGACAACTCTATTAGGTCGCATCATTGTGACCTATGGCTTTGCCAATGTTTCTTTTAGCCACACCGCACAGCGGGGCACATTACCAAGCAATAGCGATAATTATCGCTATTGCTTGGTTAGAGACAAAAATGTACCGCAGCGCTGCGGCGATTTTTACCGCAAATAAACCTTGGTATTACCAAGGTTTAACGCAAATGCGGTAAAAATCGCCGCAAAGCATGAATATCGCTGAAAAGTCAGCGATATTCATGCATTAGCGAGCTAATACTCTTAGCCATGTTATCCACCTCCCATTGGATAACATGGCTAAGAACTGCCCAGGGCAGGTGTTAGCTTTTGGAGATATTCCCGCTTAGCGCGAATATCTCCAAAAGTTGGTAATAGGAGATAGCGATGTTAGCAACTGTTTTCAGTCGCTAACATCTTGGCACGCCCACTTTGCATCTCATTAGTGATAAATATCACTGACATGCAAAGTGGGGCCCAAGACGGTCGCTATCTCCTACTAGCTGTCGCTAACTGGTGTTAGCGGCAGCTAGGTAATAGGGAGATAATTTTATCTCCGCTTTCTTGGCTTTTAAAGCCAAAAAAGCGGAGATAAACACCCTTGATAATATGCCCCAGCATTCGCAATGTTGTGTGGCTAAAGTTGAAAAAATATCTTTGATAATATAAGAGACACGATAATAAATGGTCGGAATGAGTTCATTGTTAAACCGAGTATGAGTGTGTGTGTGTGAGAGAGAATGGGAGAGAGGAAGTGAATGTGAGAAGGAGAAGTAGAGAATCAAAGAGAAAATGAGCGAGAGAAAGGAGGTGAGATGAAAAAGAGAGAGTGGTGATATCGGGACATCAAGGAGGCACGTAAACTAGAAAGTAAACAAGAGAAAACTAGAAAAAAGTGACAGAAAGAAAGAGAAAAGAAGACACATGGGGGCAAAGAGACTGAAAAGTGTGCGAGCGAAAGAAAGTGAGGGAGTGATCTAGGCTGGGAAAAGGAATGGGTGAAAGGCAAAGAGAAAGAGGGAGTGATGGGGAAAAGATAGAGAGAGAAGAAGCAAAGGGGGCTCAAAATCTACAAAGGGAATCCTTTTATGATGTATAGCACTGTACTCAACAATGTTTCTTCTGTTTAACACAGTGGGAACTTTGATCTGCTTTATAGTTATACATTGGTCATACAGAAATCGGAAGTACACCGACGTGCCCCTAAAGGTGGGTCCCAATATACTTTGTGCTGACTACAGTTTCTTTTTGGTTGGTTTGATTGAGCAGGAAGGAAGGCAACAGGCAACATCTGCAAGTTCTTTCTTTCCACCTGTGACACTTGCAGTGCCTACTTTTCATGGCCCCGTCCTTAACTCTTTCGCTCCGGCGGCTATTCCGCCGCAGCGCTAACGGTCACGGGGTGGGCGCGCGGGTGAGCTGCACTGGTGACAGAACCGTTCCGTCACGGCTCGCGGGTGAGCTGTGCTCATGACGGATCGTTTCCGTCACGGCCCCACCCGCTCAATTAAACGCAACGCGCAGGCGCGGCGGCCGGGCCGTGACGGAACCGTTCTGTCATGAGCACAGCTCACCCGCGAGCCGTGACGGAACGGTTCCGTCAATAGCCTCGAAGAGGCTAAGTTGTTTGCACTTTAACCTCTGCCTTGACAGCAGAAGTTTCCTGCGTCAAAAAGCCACTACGTGCCTGTGTCCACCGCAGAGCCGCAGAGGAGCACTTTTACCAACCATCAAGGGGAGGGTTCTTCACTTCAAGCACCAACAGACTCTGACAAAAACTTACCTCACACGAGGCTGGTCACAATAGAAATATTGACATGTGTTTCACTTTGGGGCAGGGTGGCATCACCAGAGAAAACAACTTGGAAGGGGTAAAGTGCCCTAGCTTAAATGTACATTTATTTTAGTATCTTATTGATACAGCTCACTGACAAACAGGCGCTAACACTTCCAGGCACTATAGGCCTATGCTCTTCATACAAATCATAAATCAGATGGATTAAAATCAAGGCGGTGAAAAGACGTGGAGTATGGGGGGGGTTTGTCTAAAATATGCCCTTCTGAAAATCACCAGTGCGATTTTAGGAACACCAAGAAGTCAAACACGAATATTAAACTGTGCACAAAGTTCCAGGCAGTGACGTCCACACCTGCTTCTTTTAAATCTTAACAGTAGCTTATCTTTCATCTGCTGATATGTGTCTAGCCACCGGAGAACGCCACGTCTAATAAAAAATGATTCGTGCTGCATTTGTTTTATTTCAGCTGTGCGCTGAGAACAGTGCGCTTTTAGTACGGCTGCTGGTACGCCTCCTACCTTCCATTTACATTGATCGCGCCGCACGCCGCCTCACTCGAGAAGTGTGAGGTATAGTGGGGCTCTTCCCTGAAAGTCGTACGGAGCGTACAAAAGCGCTACGAAGCGCCCAGAAGCGCTAGTAAGCACCGTACTTTCCAGGAACTTTACCAAAAGCACTGAACTTGCCTAAAAGAACTTAATTTGGCAAATAAGAAGTGTGGCATTTTTTAAAACATTACTGGAACCTACCCTGAAGCCTGATGACTGTATTTTGAAGCCTGCTTGGCGAGCATCCGGGGGGAGGGGGAGGGGAGGTCGTAGCCGAGTGCATGGATTTAGGGCGCACTTGTCCTCTGCGCACTGCCCCCTGGCCCAATTAAGAATAGGGTAGAGTTGTTAATTTTGAGAGGACTCCCTGTGCTGGTCCGCACTCTTTGTCACTCCACAAAGCGGAGGGATGTCTCCCTGCCTGCCAAGGGTGAACTTGGCGCTGTGCTCCCCAAGGAAAGCTACTGCTGAGCACCATAGGTCCGAGAAGTTAGTTCTTCATAGAGACACTGTCCTGCACTTTTCACGTTTAGATGCTGTTGCGAAAGCAGGGCAGCCTCTCACTTTCACAAGCTTCAAAGCACTTCAAAAGTGGCCTGGTGGTGGGTTTTTTCTCATCTAAAGGTGTTTGTTGATATTTTGCTGTAGAATCCTGCTGTTTGCGTGCCCTTTTGCAGAATACGTGCGTCGGGGTCTTTTCCTATTGGACAAACCAATTCTGTGGACAATTAAGACTGTGTAAAGTCTGGTCCCTGTTTGCTTCATGTGAGCTGCTTTGCACGGACGTGTTTTGGTGCTTATGTTGCTTGCGAAAAGGAGTATTCGTTGCTGGTTGTGTTCACCCTGAGATAACCCAGACACACTCCCCCCTGCTTCGCGGCACAAACACAAGTGCATAGCCCTTCTCTGTGCGCACACCCCACGCTGACATTTGGATGCATGTTCCTCGGCTGTTACAATTTTGGCAGGTGTGTTTTTGCTGAGGTGGGAGCTGGCCTCGACAAAGGCACCCAAATTGTTGTCAGAAACAGAGTAAAAGGACAACTGCTTAAATAACAGATCGTTCTGTTAAATGCCGCAAGAAACATTAGCCCCCTGGTTCTTTTGCCCCTTCGCTGTGCTTGTTCTCCAGCCCTCTCGCTGTGCTTGCTCTCCTGCCCCCTGACTGTGCTTGCTTTCCTGCCCCTCGTTGTGCTTGCTCTCCTGTGTGTGTGTGGGGCTCTGTGTGTATGTGGCTCTGTGTGTGTATGTGGCTCTGTGTGTGTATGTGGCTCTGGGTGTGTATGTGGCTCTGGGTGTGTATGTGGCTCTGGGTGTGTATGTGGCTCTGGGTGTGTATGTGGCTCTGGGTGTGTGTGTGGCTCTGGGTATGTGTGGGGGCTCTGGGTATGTGTGGGGGCTCTGGGTATGTGTGGGGGCTCTGGGTGTGTGTGGGGGCTCTGGGTGTGTGTGGGGGCTCTGGGTGTGTGTGGGGGCTCTGGGTGTGTGTGGGGGCTCTGTTTGTGTGTGGGGGCTCTGTTTGTGTGTGGGGGCTCTGTTTGTGTGGCTCTGTTTGTGTGCGTGTGGCTCTGTTTGTGTGCGTGTGGCTCTGTTTCTGTGCGTGTGGCTCTGTTTCTGTGTGTATGGCTCTGTTTCTGTGTGTGTGGCTCTGTTTGTGTGTGTTTGGCTCTGTTTGTGTGTGTTTGGCTCTGTTTGTGTCTGTGGCTCTGTTTGTGTGTGTGTGGCTCTGTTTGTGTATGTGGCTGTGTGTGGCTGTGTGTGTGTGGCTGTGTGTGTGTGGTGCTGTTCGTGTGTGTGGTGCTGTTCGTGTGTGTGGCGCTGTGTGTGTGTGGCGCTGTGTGTGTGTGGCGCTGTGTGTGTGTGGCGCTGTGTGTGTGTGTGGCGCTGTGTGTGTGTGTGGCGCTGTGTGAGTGTGGCGCAGTGTGTGTGTGGCGCTGTGTGTGTGTGGTGCTGTGTGTGTGTGGCGCTTTGTGTGTGTGGCGCTTTGTGTGTGTGGCGCTGTGTGTGTGTGGCGCTTTGTGTGTGTGTGGCGCTGTGTGTGTGTGGCGCAGTGTGTGTATGGCGCTGTGTGTGTGTGGCGCTGTCTGTGTGGCTCTCTGTGTGTGTGTGTGTGGCTCTGTGTGGATAGCTTTTTTTGTAGGTGACTCTATGTGTGGATAACTTTTTTTTGTAGGTGGCTCTGTCTGTGAGAGGGTGGCTCTGTGTAGGTGGCTCTATGTAAATGACTCTGTGTGGGTGGTTCTGTGTGGGTGTCTCTGTATGTGTCTGTGTGGGTGGCTTTGTGTGTGTGGCTCTGTGTGTGGGTGTAAATGCAATAGGTCATGCATTTGCCAGCGATTAAGCTATTGGCATTGTAAATGACAATGCCATTTATTTAACGAGTAAGCTATTAGCAATGTAAATGACAATGCCATTTATTTATGATTTTTTAAAAAAAATGCCATGAGCAATGCCAATAGCTCTACCTTTAATAATGCCGAGACCATTGCATTGTACATGCTTGTTTAGCTATGTACTTTAAAAAATGTCTATATCTATCATTCATCTATTCAAACTTCATCCATCCACCTGTTTCCTTTTCTCACGGCCTTTCTCTTTCCAACCTTCCCCTCACTTTGTCTCTCTCTCTCTCTCTCTAGTTGCCTATGTGTTTGTATTAAGAGAGAAGTAGAAACAGAGGGAAACAATTGCTGTAATTCAGGTCGCACCAGGTGGTGGTACTCCTCTTCGGAAGCAGACAGGCCTTAAGCAGCACTGAATCTCACTCTGCCCAATGCCAGCAGAGGGAGAAAGATTTGTCACCTGGCTGGAAGTTGAAAAGAGTCTAGAACTCTTCCAGAGTATGGATAACTGTTCTGCCTGTACGTCTCTATGTGTTCGGCTAATCCCTGTCTGTGGCTTTGTATGGTATCATATGCGGTTATTTGCAGGTTTGAGTATATTTAATCGCGTGTGCGTATATGTGTGTGTGTGTGTCTGTCTGTGTGTTTTTATGTATTTCTTTAGCTATCCGTATATTTGTTTGAGTTTGGCTTTGCATGTTGACATTCTCATCCGTGTGACTCAATGTATGGTGTGTTTGTGTCAGTTTTTGTGCTTTCCTGTTTGTCTGAGTTTGTTTTTTCGTCCCATATCGCAGAAATTATGGGGCGTATTTACCAGCTCTATTTACCATCGGAGCATCACTTTTTAGACGCTCGGGTGGCGTAGCGCATATTTACAAGGGGGCGCTAAGCCATTTATCGTGACTTAACGCCAGCTTGTAAATATACCCTTTTCCGCCTCAGTCCTCTGTGGCTAAGATTTGTGCAATGGGTGTTGTTGTAGGCGTTTAACGGCAACACCCATTGTTTTTGACGCTGCTCCAGATTTATAAGGCTGAGGCAGTGCCAAAAACGAAGGCCAGGGAATGCTTGGTATAAGAATGTCGATACGAGGAAAATTTTTAACTTTCTCCTCGTTTTTTGCTCTTTCTATGTGTGCTGCATCCTGCAGCACACATAATAAGAGCAAATTACCGTTATTGTTTATGTACAGGAAGGTGCACCTTCCGGCACATAAACAATCACCCTTTAAACATGGCGGCAGAGTGCCTGCGCTAGCGCTAGGCACCTTTTTTACCACCAGCGCTAGGGAAAACACAGGGGTGCACCGTATTTATTCTTGTGAATACGGCACTTCCCTGCATTTTAAAAATATTGGAGCACTGCATTTCCAAATTTGGCGTAACACCACTCTCCGACATTTTTTGTAAATATGCTCCTGTGTGTGCTTGTTTCTTTTAGGTGTTGATCGCGTTTGTGCGGTGTGTTTTTGTCAGTTGTTTTGTCTGTCTCCACATCTGCTGTGATTTGTAAGTCAAAATATCGAATGCAGCAAGGCATTGTCAGACTTCCATTTTCCTGGTGTTGTTAAATGTAGTACCATAATGCTGGCTAATAGTAATTTACAGTTCATAGAATCTGCAAAACTTGCATTTGTAAATTCTATATAAAAAGCATATTATTATAGCTCATCTTTTGAAAAAACATTTCCGCTTCGCAATACAAACTTGCTGCTACAAAACACCTTTCTGTCCAAGCAGAATACATTTTTCAAGAAGAAAAACGATCCCTTCTACACCTACCAGAACAGGGAATCTCAGGTTGCTCAGTATATAGTCCCTCTTGCTCCACTTATTGTCCTTCATGCAGCCATTGCCTTCCCACTCTCACTTTGGCTCAACACACTGACATTGCTTTAGCCCTCACTGCACTTACCCATTTACTCACTTTATTTATTTACTTATTGTGTAGATATTGGCCCAAAGGCTTCAGAGCACTTTGCAAGAGCAGCTGATTACCTTACACAAGGTCAAGTCTGTTTTTTAATGGCTCAAGGCGATTGAGTGATTTTCCCAGAATCACAGAATGTTGGAGTAATGCCAGAACCCGCCTAATTCTCCCTAATTCCAAAGTATGCAGCTCTTGCCGGTGGTGTTTCTCCCTTCTATCTCTTTTACCCCTTCACCAATTCACTTGCTCATCCAATCAATCACTCAATGATGCCATGGCATGGGAGATCGCCATCAATGCATTTGATTACATGGGCTAGCCTCTTTGTATGTTTTTTCCTATACTTTGGGGATAGTCTCAAGAATGTGTGATAATCATTGCAAAAGTAACTTAATGCAACACACAACATCGCAGTCTATCGCGGGAAAATTAAGCAGTGTTAACCAAGTATTAACAACACGGTGGTACCATGCGATAGTCTCCAGAAAACGCATCAAATGACTACATTAAAATCAATGTCATGCAGCAAAAATGAGAAACACAAACACAAAAAAAGCTGAGATGAGGCCAATCACGATACAAAAATCTGTGAAAATCAGCGACAGGCCTGCAATTCACATGAGTCAGGCCGGAACAATCACCACAAAAGTAGAAAAAAAACAGACAAACAAATGAGAAACAATAGCGAAGCACAATGGACGTTGCCAGAGCAAGAACAGATGAGAACCAGAACCCCACAAGCCCCCTAGAGGACCTGCCTGGGTCCTCGGGGTCAGGAATGGCCAAGGAGAAGAAGAGTAGGAAGAAGCTGTTCAGTCCGCATTATAACAGGATCCTGATAACGGAGGTGGTAGAACACCATCAACAACTGTTCGTCACCTCCACCAGAGTTCGCCAGAGTGCAGAACGCCAACACGCCAGAAACGCCAGGACTGCACCACGAGTCAGCAGCAGAGGCGGAGCTCCGAGCTCCGAAAACAGCCGGTAGACGGTAGACGGTAGCTGGTAGCAGGCAGCAGGCAGCCGGTAGCTGGTCACCCACTGCCAGCAGGGGACTGCTGTTCCGTTCTTCCGCTCCGTCCATCCGCTGCTCCACAGCTATCACCGAAAGTAGCAAGACACTGCAGCAGCTGCAGCCACGATAGCCCAGCCCAGCGCTGCTGCACGCCGCAGCCGTCGGAACTCCTCTCCAGGGCTTACCTGGGCCGGAGCCCGCCTGGAACCTGCCTGCACGCGAGCTGGCTCGTTATAGGGTCGGTCCCACAGAGCCCTCTGCGGGGGTAACAGGCGGCAGGTGGCAGGTAGGGGGGCAGCCGGGGGGCAGCCGGGGGTCAGCCGGGAGCATCAATCCGTCCCTCCTAGCCCAGCAGCGCTGCTCGTGGCACCCGCCTGAACCTGCCAGAACCCCTCACCTGCTGCGGATTTCTGCAGATTTTTAAACCTTGACATCCCCGAATTGCGGCAGAGGGGATTTCCGACGGAGGCTGTCAGTGTGCTGTCAGTGTACTATCGCTTGAGCCAGTGCACGTCTGAAGCGCTAGAATCCCGCCAGAGCCAGAGCCCTGTCACGGGCCAAGCCCGAGCCGCAGCACCAGCACCAGCACCAGCACCGCAGCACCAAAACCAGTACCGCAGCACCAGCAGCGCCAGCAGCCCCAGCAGCAGAGGCAGTAGAGGCAGCTCCCTGTAGCTCCCGGTAGCTCCCGGTACCGACCTCAATGTGGACAGAACAAGGGAAACTGTGCTGTCCCGCTGACCTATTGTTAGCTATTTCTGCGCTGTGGACGCAAAGCCCGGAAGCCTGTAACAGAGCTGTGAGCTGGACGCGCAGGGGCCTCAACATCCATAGTTGAGGCAGCTGTCGGGTGCCTTTGGGTCTTTGGACTTTTGGAATTTTCTGGAGTGTGAACCGGAGCGTGAACCGGAGCAACTGGAGAGCCTGGAGCCTGGAGTTTTGGAGGCTAACCGAGCAGCCAGCGTGGAGGTAAGTGGCAGTGGCAAGCGCGGCAGCCATTAGAGGCAGCCACAAAGTAAGAGCCGAGGGTGCGGACCAAGGAGCTGCCTGACTAGGTCTCCCAGCCTGCGGTCCCCCTGTGTGCTCCACTTGCCGCCGCCCTCTCCCCTTGAAAAAGAGGCTGCCCAGTATAGCACAGCTCACGTGGAGAGCTAGTAACTTTCCCTAGACTCATACAATAAGCTCAAGGCTCCCACAGGGGAGTCACCTCAATAACCAGGAATATAAGCAAGTGGATCCTACCACCCCCCCACATCACACAGCCCCAGCTCACGGTGCCTAAAGGGGCTCAAAGGATGACGCTTAAAAAAATCAAGACGAGCACGAAGGAGGAGGAGGAGGTGGGGGCAGAGGCGAACCCTGAAAGCACGGCACTAAGGACAACTAGGAGCACTAAAGGTACCAACTTCCAAAATTCTCAGGACTCAGTCCCGGGCAATTCCCTCCCACAGGGTCTCATCACCCAATTCTTCCTGGCCCCCAGTGGCCCGATAACCACGGACATGAGTCTACAAGGACCCGAGGGCAGTGGCAAACCGAGGTTGCCAATATCGAAGCAAGATCATCCCTGCTGTTACTCTTGCGAGCCTGCAGACTCCGGAAAAGCCCAAAGCCTGGAAGACGCCCGAAGCCAGGAAGCCCTACCTCATTCTACTGCCAGAGCGAAAAGCCCGTTAAGGATCCTAGCAGAAGTTCACAGGAGTACCACCGAGGGTGTACAGGAGGAGACAGGTAGCGCAATGCAAAACACGGGCACCGCACCCTCTCCTCCAACGAGCCCTGGGACAAAGCTGTGCACGCCAGTGACACCCCGGGTAACAACGGACACTACCACTCCGGGTACGGCCGCGCTAATGGCATCGTTCCTGCAAAAACTAGAACACTCAATTGAGCGCACACTAGAAGATACCCCCATAAACTCAGCCAGAACTAATCCCAGGAGATCGCAGCAGACGGAGGCATGAAGCCCCTTGGGCCTAACACAACATCAAGACTCAGTCGATGAGGTCACGGTCAAAGAATTAAACCTGTCCATAATAAGAGAAGTGCAAGACACCATGGCTAGGGCCTTATTATGGCAGTCCACGAAGATGGAGGTTCAAGTTGATCTCCTGCACTCAATTGCCAAGCACCTAGTGCGCCAAGACGACAAACTAGCAAAGTTAGAGGTGCTATTTGAAGCCCACGCGGTCAACATCAACTCTGGTGCCGCCATTATAGAAAAATGGGCAAGCCTACCCGAAGTTCTAAAAGATATGCTCGCATTAGCCAAGGGCCTTGGAGAGAGGTCCCCTCAAACACAGTTGGCTCAAAAGCCACCAGCTTTGACGAGAGTGCATGAAGTACTGAACGATCTCTGCACCACGGTCACCAGCTCGCCAAAAGGTTCGCTGGCAGTGCCATGCAGCATGCTCACCATGCCAGAACAAGGAAGAGGGGGCCTTGAGGTTTTGGATCCTGACACCGAAAGCGACGACTCATCCGTCAGCATTCCTCTCTCGGAAAAGGCCAAATGCGGCTGGCGCAAATGCTCCGCTGTCACGGAGAGCAAAAAAAAGACTAAAGAAACAACTAAAGAAACCTAAAACCAAAAGCAGGATCATACCACCAGCCATAATAACTTCCGGCGCCACTATAACTGAAAGTACTCTCAAAACACCCTTTCCTATCTTCACCTCAAACCGTGCACTGAAGACTGTCAAACCTAGTGACGCACCACCTGTCCCTTGTGAGGCCCCCAGACACTCAATCCCTCCTCCGGAGGGCCATTGTAATGTGGAGGATCTTCCACGGCCCTCACAAATGGTTTCCGGAGGACTTTCCAGCACCAATGGTCCATCTGGTTGGGTCCCCCAACATAAGATAGAATCAACCCGCCCTCCGTATCTGGGAGCGCAGTTGGGACTGCCCTGTCTGGTAGGTCCACCAACTGAGGCACCAGGCATCCAGCAATCAGGAGCTATATACAACAACCTCCCACACCCGAACGCTATCAATGATGAGCAGCAAGGACTGTCAAGAGAGGCAAGCCCCCCAATCACGATCTCAGACAGACAGTACCCAGGTGACCGTCACACAATCATTGCACATCCAATTCATCAGAGGCACGTGTCCCCTGGTGAAGGGGCACAACGGCGCTCCCCAGAAAATAATAAGCCAACAGAAATTTACAAGCTGCTGTTCACCCCCAGATTTATAGCCATGGACTCCTTTGACATCCTGAACAGGTCTAATATCGTACGACTCTTCGGCCACATTGACTCCCTGGCACACATCACCTCGGGGATGATCGAATGGGTGAAGTTCAAGAGCCTGGAGACAGACACTAACAGTGACTCCACCATAGTCGGACTAGCAAACCAGCAAGCCCAAAAAGCTGTCCTCCAAGAAGCATCGCAACTGGCAGAATGGGGTATAGAAGTCACCGCCCCCAGGGTTCCAAAATATCTGCACGTCCTCAGACCACATTATGGTCTACAACAATCCATCTCTGTTCTCAAAGGCACAAATTCCACAAGTTCTGACGGGGGACTGAAAACAGGGAGGCCAAGATCCCCGCTAAAAATAAAAATCTTGCTAAAAGAAAAGCAGCGCATCGTGCAGCGTCCTCAGCAAGGACTGGCCCTCACGGAGGACACATGGAGACAGGGCTCCTAACCCCTCCCACACATATGAAAACACCAGTCGCGTATGCCCATCAAGAGGCCAGGATTGCAACCTTAGCATCATCTCATGGAACATTGCAGGGTTAAATAACATCCGTAGGGTTACAGACACCCATGACTATCTCGCACAGGGCGACATACTATGTATCCAGGAGACTTGGGTGAGGTCCACTTCACCAATTGCTGGCTTCCACGAATATTTCAAATCAGCAACCAAAAGGGCAATCTTTGGTCGCCCGTCAGGGGGTCTCTCAATCTTCGTAAGCCACGCCTGCAAATTTAATGTAAAAGAACTATCTCTGGAGCCACCCGACCTACAACCTATCTTAATAGAAGGACTGAGAGCGGACCAAACAACCCGACCGCTTTTATTACTCAACTGTTATCTCAACCCTGCAAAACTTCACTCCCCACACGGCTTGGAATCATTCATCACCGCCCTGGAAGATCTATTAATAAGCCGCTTGCACCACGATGTAATCATAGTCAGTGACTTTAACTTGAGAGGCCTGGACCTGCTACCCATGATACCACCTAGCAGGAAGTCAGCCCAACTGATTGAACTTTTAGCAAATTACAACTTGCAATCCACCCACGGGATACAAAAAATGCGCAATCCTGCATGGTCCGCCTATCCGACCTTCAGGAATGTCTCCACTATAGACTATATCTTCATCAATGCAGGGCTGGCTAACAAACTTCGCAACTTCACTGTGGACGACAGAGCCAAAAGCGACCATAGGCCCCTACGTGTCACATTCAACCTGACACGAGAACAGGCGGACCCTACGCCGTAATTGGTATGACTACAGGCGAAGAACACCACTTAGTCCTTAAAAGAATAAAATGGTCGACCAATCTTAGCCACAGACTTAATGCATTCGTAGCCAACAGGGTGACAGTACCAAGGCCACAAGATAGTGAATGTATAAATGAAATGATGAAATGAAATGATTACGCACGACTACCCGTAGGCATCTCGGCGCTTGTACGAATACCGCAGAGGAACCCTTCCTGACCTTTCCCTGTGAGGAGCCCACTCCTGGGCACCCCCAAGGTGAAGTCAGGCATCCTCAGCGTTGTTGGGGCCATTGTAGAGATTAAGCAAGCTATTGCCCAGAGGTGCAGAGTGGGACTCATGATTAGAATAGGCACCAAGGCGAGAATTATCAGGTCCGAGGAAATTGAGCCCGAGACCCACCGAGGCGGGAATTGAATCCTGATCCCGGCCAGACTACTGCATCAGGGTCTGCCTCTCTAACCATTGAGCCACACTTCTCTACTAATACACTTATGAGAAACACTGACCAATGACTTATTAAAGTGCCTGGGCAACACTTACCAATCAAGAAATGGACAAAAAAATGTCATCCCAGGCCACCAAAAAACCCACAGTCCTAAGCAAGCTAAGCAGGGAGAGCAAAAAAGAAAGTTATCTACCTGCCAGGGGGGCCCCCATTGCTGTCTTGAGAGCCAAGTACAAAAAGAACATCTGGGATCTGAAAAGAAAACGGACTGAACAGAATCGGCTGACAGTGTTTTCCATAATTAAAGGTAAAGATAATAGCAAGCTCTGGCGCTACATCAACAGCTTGTCATCAGGAGGCGTACACAAGGTTAACAGTGTTGGAGGAAAAGTGTGGGAACAATATGCAAAGGGGCTGTATACCTGTGAGCCAAATCGGATGTCTCACTGTATCACCGGGTATTCCAAGGCGGCGGCAGCTACCATCAGCTCTGAAAGTGCCCCGAACGAAGAATCAAGTCCGACCCGACCTGGAAAATTCTCGGAGGCGGAGATTGCAAAGCACATCAAAGCCATCAGAACCGACGGTGCCCCTGGCCCCAACGGGATCCCCGCACAGGTTTTTAAGAAAGATCCTGCATTCTTCGCTTCCAAACTTACTCCTCTATTCAATCACGCATTCGCAACTGCAAATCTGCCATTTTCCTGAAAAGGCTCAATCCTCTTTCCTATTCACAAAAAAGGTGACCACTCGAACCCGGCTAATTACAGACTGATAGCCCTCTTTGACATTGAAGCTAAGGTCTATGTCTGCCTGCTACTTAAGGACCTGGAAACCTGGGTGGATAAGAACGGCATACTCCCGCCCTCACAGACTGGCTTCAGGGCTAACTGTTCTACGTTGGACAACATCATAGCGCTTTCGTACCTCGCTAAGAAGGCCAACATGTGGAAAAAGCTGCCCCTGTTCTGTTGCTTTATAGACTATTCAACGGCATTCGACCGTGTGAACAGATGCCGGCTCTGGGCAAAACTAGAGTCTTGGGGGATCCCTAGAGATCTTCTAAAGGCCATAAAAGCACTTTACGAGGGGACCTGAGTTCAGGTGAAACTAAGCGCCACATCTGCAACCACAAGAATTGCCACTAACTCTCGATTAAAGCAGGGGTGCGTTCTGGCCCCCCTGCTTTCCAACTTGTACACTGCAGACATGGGGCACGCCCTGAAAGATGCCAACCTAGCACCGCCCAGACTGGAGAAGCTGGTTCTGGGTAAGCTCCAGTACGCAGATGACACAGTAATTATGGACCACACCAGGGTAGGCCTCCAAAGAGCCTTAAACAGTCTCGCCACGTACAACAAGGAGAACGAGCTACATATTAATGTGAGCAAGACCAAGATAATAATCTTTGGCAAACATCCAAACAAAACAAAAGCTTCATGGTCTCTGGGGGAACACCGAATCACCACGGCCCCATCCTACAACTATCTGGGCACATGGGTATCAGAGAGGGCCACTGCAGTCAAACATCTGAAGGCGCTTAAACCAAAAATTGACAAAATAATTACATCTCTAAGACGTCTAAGCCACAGCCTGGCCAGTCCCTCTGCAGATCCGATGCTGACAGTACTCAGGGCTAAATTGATCCCCGCCATCACGTGCGGCCATATAGCCTATCCAGGGGCTTTTGAGAAAGTGGTCCAAGCGGCACAGGTGAAAGCCTATAAGTTGGTGCTACGGGCCCCCAAACAGGCACGGAATAACAGGGTGAGACTGGAAATAGGCCTGAAACGTCCTGAACTGGTACTACTGGGGGAATTGCTAAAATACTACATCAGAGTTCTGAAGTCGCCCGAAAACACCTTAAAGCACTCGCTAAAAACCGTCTTTGGCGAAGTGGGCTCCCCATGGCTAGCCAAGGTGGAACTAGCCATTGAACTTCTGAAAATCGAGGGGCGGAGTCTGCAATTAGACGAAATCCCATATTCCGCCTGGGCAAAAGCCGTCAAGCGCCAAGTCCAGTCTATTTCCTTTGAGCTAGACCTCTCCTCGCTCCGGTCCAACCCACTAACGTTGGCCTTGGACAAGTCCTACACTCCTGGTAAACCTCAACCATACTTACAAGACTCACTAACAATCGAAGCAAGACAGAAAATTCTGTTTATGCGCCTCTTGGCCCTCAGGATAACGGACCTCAACACACGTTGGGCACGCTCAGACGGAGCCACTGCCTGCCGACTTTGCAACTATCGCAGAGAATCCTGGCTACACTTGCTATGTTGCTGCACTAAGCTGACCAGTGACCGACAGCGATTGCTACGTCCGGCACTACGTATCTTGGGCCACAGAACTTGCAGAGAGGCCTCGGATTGGTGTTTCTCTGAAACCACAACATGTTTATTAGCCAGGATAGGCAAGTTTATCCATCAAGTTAAAATGGCACTCGAAAATCAATTAAAGGATACCATCCAGAAGAGCCCTGTGACCCGCCGCCCTAAAGTTGGCACTCCACAGATAACACAGGGAGCCGCCGAAAAGAAAATGGTCCCTTCAGTCAGAGGTATCCAACTGGGGCCGACTACGGGTCCGATGAAGCCCACAGTGCAACTAAGGATGTCGAACTTTTACACACCTTCCAGACTCTAGTAAGCGAGGTCTCACGATGACTCTAAAACTTTAATTCTTTTAATAATGTATAGTACCAGTGAACATAGTCAGTATCGAGACCACATAGCTGCACCAATCGTCCTTAACCGGTGTAGATCGAGCGGGGGGGGGTATTTTACTGTATTTTACTGTATTTTATTGAACCAAACTGTATTGTTTATACTGTAATGATTTTAAGTAATCGCACAGTTCCCTAATAAACTATTACCTCCACTGTGTCATTGACAACAAAAAATGGACTATGGCAGTCCATTGTGGACAAGGTGAATGCATTCGGAGTGCTGAAGAGGACAATGGAAGAGGTCAAGAGGCGCTAAAATGATATGAAGCGCAAAACCAAGCTGAAACTCGCCAACAACGGGAAGGCAGCAATGCAGACTGGTGGTGGGAGTCCAGCTCACAGGAGGACCTGGACAAGATGGAGGAAATGGTGTCCACAGTCATCAATGGGGAGATGGTGGCAGGAGTTGGGGGACGGGACACTGCTCAACATGACAGGACACAACAGCACCAGGGTGAGTAACAACTAGGGAATGGGGGCACGGGGGGAGATGGGCACAATGGCACACATGTACAATTAAGTAGAGCACATCTGTGGGCAAACCATGTCCCAGCCCCCAACTCCCACCAAGAGACCAATGTACCCAAGTATGCAACATCTCAGCACTGTACAATCACAGATGTCAAAGGCACACCACATGAAAGGGATAAGGGGCAGCAAAATCAGAGCTGCAGGGACAACTCCCCCAATATGCAGCACACACACATAACATGCAGAGCACACCAACACTGACAGCAATGTTGTACAAACCGCAAAAAACACCTACAACACCTACAACAGAACACAGGACACAACTGGTGCCGCTTGAGTGCAGACACTAGCCAATCACATTTGGCATTGCAGGGAAATGTGAGTTGATAATGTACTGTAGTGTAGTTCCTATTTTCCCTATAGGCCCTGCGCATTGGAATAACATAAACAACAGTGTAGACGTAGAAGTGCGGTCTTCCAGGTCTCTACTGACTATGCTAAACTTAATTGGGTTTGTACCAACTAGCTCAGAGGTCACTGGAAACTTTCTTGACTGAATAGGAAGTGATCAGCTCCCCTGGCTCAGACAAGAAGGGATTCAGTTTTCCAACAACCGCATAAACATGACAACTTTGCTCCTTGGAATAAGAGTCAATCTCTAGAGTCGTGTGAAACAATAGACAGCTATTTCACTCAGTCAGTTGTGCAAGAATTACTTTCACCAGGATGCAGAGAATAGAGGGACGGGCGTTTTCAATAAAAGGTATTATTTATTGAACAGTCTTTCTTCTCATGCAAGAGAAATGAATTGCCAAAATTGCAAGACTTGTTATTATAAAAAGTGCGTACAGTAAAAGGAGGATTGCGAAATAATACTGTAAAAGCATTGATATGGTTTCTTAGCCATACAATGGTTAAAATGAACAAAATATATACATTCATATATACATTTAGCTAACGTACTCAACTGGTGCTTCTAACTACGCCTACCCCAGTGTACCTGACCTAAGCCTAATCGTGGAAGGGAGTAAGTAAGTATCAGTTTAAGTTAAGTTGGTTTTGCCAAGGGTTTGCTGCAAGAATTCTCTCTAAGGGTTTAGTCAACACTGTACCTCTGGAATAGAATGTTGGAGGTCTTGTATCTCCTCTCAGGAATCGATATCCCAGTTACCCGCAAGGGTAGGCTGGAAACGCCGGGGCTTGTTTTTCTCGGCAGGAGAAAAGACAGCGTCTTTCTCAGCGCGTCAAGGAGGAGGAGGGGCAGCGTCCGTGGGCTTCTCGCATCTGCTGGGCTCTGCAAGGGACAGCTGTTCTGCTCCTGTATTCTCTATCACCACCGCTGTGTTTGCTTACGGCAACGTTGGTAATATTTATACCTGGAAGGTGCCTTGTTTGACGTAAGTTTTTGGACATAAGACGTCAATAAAGATGTCACTAAGAACCGGTCTTTCTTACAGTGCTCATTAGAGTTCTATTACTAATCAAAACATAGCAAGCGGGGCTTACCCAGGTTGCTGTGGGTTTTATCTGTTGAAAGAACTCGGTGTGTAATCTAAGATAGTGGCTTCTGCTGTGTCATCTACTGTAATGAGCTGCAGAGGCGAGTTTCTGAAATATGGCTCTGATCGTTTATGCCATTATAGGGGTATGGATGGATTATAGCCGTATAGGGGCATAAGGTCACAATATTGATCGGGGTCCTAGATAGAACACAACACTCACTCCACGAATTTATGTCCATCAAATTACTAAAAACTAAAGCAATAAGATGTGCGTGTAATACTTCCCACCCCAAAATACATATTTGCATTTCAAAATGGCGTATTTGAAATACATGAAAATATTGGTACTGTACGTCTTTAAGCATAGAAATCATTCAAAAATTATAGCATATGTAATCAGTTGAACGATTTTGCGGAAAAAATTACACATGAAATATCTCTTTATACAAAAAAGAAGGGCGAGATTATTTCATCACATATAAATGCATTTGCTGTAACATGTGCTAGAGGCTGAGGTAAAGTTATTTTGTCTCTAGATCTACCTAAAAATAGAAGTTCTGTTCTTTATGAATAGTTCTACTTTAAGCAAAGGTTTTCGTGCCAGAAAAAGGTAAATATTTTGAAAAAGTGTTCAATTAAAAAAAAAAAAATTCATGGTGAACGGGGGAATAGAGGGGCATATTACCAACAACTAGCGATAATTTTTGTCTCTAACTTGTTTAGAGACAAAATTTATCGCCGCAAATCGGCGATTTTTATCGCAGATAAACCTTGCTATTAGCAAGGTTTATCGCAAATGCGATAAAAAACGGCCGCAATGCATGAATATCGCTGAAAAGTCAGTGATATTCATGCATTATCGAGCAAATGCTCTTAGCCATGTTATCCACCTCCCATTGGATAACATGGCTAAGAACTGCTCAGGGCAGGTGTTAGCTTTTGGAGATATTCGCGCTTAGCGCGAATATCTCCAAAAGTTGGTATTAGGAGATAGCGATGTTAGGGACTGTTTCCAGTCACTAACATCTTGGCACACCCACTTTGCATGTCATTAGTGATAAATATCACTGACATGCAAAGCGGGGCCCAAGATGGTCGCTATCTCCTATTAGCTGTCACTAACTGGTGTTAGCGACAGCTTGGTAATAGGGAGATAATTTTATCTCCGCTTTCTTGGCTTTTAAAGCCAAAAAAGCGGAGATAAACCCCCTTGATAATATGCCCCAGAGTTCCAAACGTTTTTAGTAGTTTTTGTTGATCAAAACTGAAGGCCGAATTCAGAGTTCATGGGAACGCTGTGCGCCGGAATGTTTTTCCAAAAATTCATTGTTGTTGTTCAGGGGAGAACATCATATCAGACAGGCTCTTAAAGAATAGGTCTACATATTCAGGTGACAGTTCGACCAAGTTCGATAACGCTGTAACTTGGCAGGTGTGAGAATGATTGCTATCATCGTAGTTTGGATCAACAATGCTCACAGAAGGCCGTACCTGGGTGATTTAGCTTTCTTGTATCGCTTCACTGCCGCCACCTAGTCGTAGCACAGGAGTCTCAACGAATGCCGTCATCAGGATTGGTAGCCGCTGGGGACAACACGATGCGTGAGCCGTTACAGGACTTAGCAAAGTATCGATATCCATTGGTACTGCTGATGGTAGTGCAAGACAGGTGTCTAACACGCATTCTTCTCCGCATAGCATACATCGAAGCACAGGTAAGATGCAAGTCTGCCATATAGGTCTGAATGAAAGAAACCAGGTCATGTTTAGATCTCTCAGCCTGGCCAATCCAAGGACTCTAGTTATGCGGTCCCGGTAGCGTACTGCTAGGATCGTTTCTTCCATCCTTGCCGGAGTCATGTCTGTGTTTTGGCTTGCCATATCGGAGCAGGAGGGTCAAAAATAAAATGCCTGCTACAAGTCCCAAAGTTAGGGGTATGCCGCCAAAGACTGAATGGACAAAATTAGGAATAATTCCTAGGATTGCTTTGAATGGTGTTAACAGTCCCGAAAAAATCGTCTTAAATACGCCTGAGATACCTATGGCATCTGACATATTTAGAATTTGGCTAAGCATTTCTGTGAAATGCACGGGGCAATTTGTTGATAAAAGGTCATGTATCTCTGATGTTGTCCTTGCAACTTGGAGATCATACGTCTCTTTTGATGACGTTATGGGCACTGTTGTCTGTAAAAGCACAGACTTCATTCTGCTTAAAGTATTAATTCGTATAGAAGAGACATTCAAAGGAGGCCAAATCGGCGTCTCGGAATCTTCAGGGCCGTTTGGAAACAATGCTTGCATACAGCAAGTGACCCTGGAAGTTACGCTTACGAGATATGCTTCCCCTGGCATCAAGCCACAACAGCTGTGATCCGTTATTAGAATGTAACTCCCGTTAGAGAGTTGCTTAAAGAAAGGCGCTACCTGCGTTGCAGATGTGACATGTTAGTGGCATGAAAGGTTATTTGAAGTTCCCTCAAATTGATCAATACCCTGGCACAAAAGTATACCGCTTAGTGAATGTTTGCAATTTTCACCACTAAGAAATACATTTTTGTTGCTGTCACTATAGCATGTGTGTGTATATGGTAATTTCCATGCTGACTTAATGTACCCTTTACCCAATCGTTCATACTGGCCAGTCGGTATATATTCAAGGCAATTTTTAAATTGGAAAGTTGTTATCGGAATTGTGATAATCCCGTGTATTATCCATTCAATGACAGGTCTTTCTGACATTGTCAATGGTAATCTCTCAAGTTTTTCGATGCTCAGGATTGTATAGTCTGCTCCTTTCTGTGCCAAGCTGATTTGTTTATCAGTAAGGTTAAAGATGGAAAACAATGACGTTGTGTTGATTAAACGCCATGGCACATAGCCTGAACGAAGATTTTGCAGCGTCCAGCCTAGCTGTACAATAGAACGCAATTGCGACTGGCCATGCTGTAACATTAGCGAGTCTTTGTCTATTATATCGATGCTAGATGATACAATACTGTCCAGTGAATAAATTTTGGAAGACAGAGTCATTAACCCATTGTCCACAACAGAAAGTGATTTTTCAAAATTAATATGATCAATTTCTCGTATTTATTCAACTGTTTCAATTTGAGTTACTTTCCAAGCCTCGTTGTATGCCGCATAGATGCTGGCCGCTATGAAGTGTTTCTGACGCTGTTTGCGTGGTCCCATAATGAAATCACGCAAGTCAGCACCATCTTTAAGTAAAGTTAAGTGTTACTTAATTTTTGCCAGGGTGGATGTTTCTAGCCATTCAAGGCACAGCTTCTCTACACTGTATGTTGTTACGATCCCTGGATGTTGTCTCTGGGAGTATCTAGGGTCTGGTCTGGTCATTTTTAACCCCTGTATTTTGTTCAGGAATCTATCTTGACAGTTATTCGTGTCAGTAGGTCAGATTAAACACTTTTTCCAATCAGGATGTGTTCTGTTTAGGTGTAAAATTTTAGATACGTCTATTTCAATATCTGTGGTTGCATTATCAGGTATTGGCTTTGGAATAGACGGTTTGTTAAGGTCTTTAATCTTAGCTAGACCAAGACAGGTTGTTTGGTGAATTGTGTCATTTAAGAACATGGGGGCATATTATCAAGGGGGTTTATCTCCGCTTTTTTGGCTTTAAAAGCCAAGAAAGCGGAGATAAAATTATCTCCCTATTACCTAGTTGCCGCTAACACCAGTTAGCGACAGCTAGTAGGAGATAGCGACCATCTTGGGCCCCACTTTGCATGTCAGTGATATTTATCACTAATGAGATGCAAAGTGGGCGTGCCAAGATGTTAGAGACTGAAAACAGTCGCTAACATCGCTATCTCCTATTACCAACTTTTGGAGATATTCGCGCTAAGCGGGAATATCTCCAAAAGCTAACACCTGCCCTGAGCAGTTCTTAGCCATGTTATCCAATGGGAGGTGGATAACATGGCTAAGAGCATTAGCTCTGACTTTTCAGCGATATTCATGCTTTGCGGCGATTTTTACCGCATTCGCGTTAAACCTTGGTAATACCAAGGTTTATTTGCGGTAAAAATCGCCGCAGCGCTGCGGTAAATTTTTGTCTTTAACCAAGCAATAGCGATAATTATCGCTATTGCTTGGTAATATGCCCCATTATTTGTTCTGGGATCATGCAGGCTCGAAATAATGCTTCTAGGGCTTGTACCTGCCAATCTTTTGTACCCCAGATGGTTTTTGTTTCAATATTATTTTTCCAAAAATCAAAACCAAATCTCATCATTTTTTCATAAAATGCTTCTGAATATATCAATTTAGTATTTGTCAGCATAGTTTTCAACCCTGTTTTATCCAACAGTTTATAATAAAACGTTTCTGCATCACTTGTGTTAAACCCTGAGAAGTACTGGAATTTCTCATAGAATGTTTTCTAACTGCTTTTAGGTGGAGTAGCACAATGTTCCCATTGGTTATATTTAAAAACATTTCTAGGTTGTGCAGATTTATGTAAGTAATGGTCTCCGTAATGTGAGAAGCAGTACATCTGTTCATAATTAGACGAACCTTGTAAATAATCATGTTCTGTAAATCTTGCTGACAACACTAAATCAGACATCATATTATTTATACTTTCAAAATCCCAATCATCAGAAAATGTACTTGGTTTTACAAAGTCACTTAATGAAACCTTGAACTGGTGAGGATATTTCAGGATTTCGACCGGGCCATATTCTTCATAATCAGTCTTGTCCCACACTACCCCGCCGGGTATTGGAATGGCTGTGACATTTACTGATGATAGTCCTCTTTTCTTCACGTGGGATGATTTGTGTGGTTTTAGAACTAAGTTGATGTTCTGACTTGCTGTGTCCATTGAACTATATTTCCCTCCAATGAATTTTCCCAAACAAAGTATCATGATGAGCCAAAGCAGGAGGAAAAATACACCTAGCCCAAACCAAAACTCTAACCATGGAGAAATAAAGTAAGTTTCCTTGAGTTGATGAAAGAGTTCTGTTGCTTTTTCTTTAAAAGTCTCTGTTTCTGGCGTCACTTCAGGGTCGTTTTGATCTTCAGAAAAGGTATCGAAGTTGATGAAGTAGCCAGAGGCAGTTCTGTCAATCGTTGGATTTGTTTTCTCAATTTGTCTTTCTGTAGCACATTCTGATGCCACATCATTGTAGACTGGTGTTTCATGACGAACTGTTTCAATCTGTGTTTCAAGAGGCACAAGTTCCATGGCATTATTGCCAAGCCCCTCTCTGTGCACTGCAGGCTTATCAAATGTGATTAGTCTTTTAGTTTGAACCTCTTGGATTGTTGCAAATTTGGGTATTCTGTTGTTTCTTGGGAGTCCACTTGGCCTACTGTTGATTATAGGCCACATGATTGTGGTTTTACCAGGTCGATTGATACAACTCGGTTCTCCTTTTTACCAGCAAGAGGCGGTAGTACTACTGATCTTGTTCCGTTGATTGCCAAGACAGGTACTGCTTTTCTGTAAGAAGGCCCAAATTCCTTCTTCACCGCTATTTTCTCTCTGACTAGATCCCCAATCTTTGGAATCCAGACAGGTCTTGCTGGGACAGGTGGTGTGTCTTCAGTGGTAGTTGGCTGTTGCTTTAACTTTATGTTGCTTAAGGATTTTCTTGTTTCATTCAAGTCCTGTAAAACAGCCAAAAGATCTTTGATATCAAAGTCTTTATTCTTATCTTTTACCACTGAAGCCTGACTATCGAGGTCCTGAACATGCATTCTAGTTCCGAACAATAGTTCGTATGGGCTGAAACCTTGTAGAGAATTTCTTGGCAAATTATTTAGACTAAGTTGGACACTTATTAAATGGTAGACCCACCCATCACCCGAACCTAATACCTTCGCTGTTATAGATTGCTTTATGTCTCGGTTTTTTCTTTCCACTACACTGTTCCCCTCAGGGTGTGATGGACAAGAGTATGGCAACCCAACGCCCATACTGGCAATGGCCTCCTTATATGCTCGAGAGCTGAAAGCAGGACCCTGGTCAGAATGGAACATGGCAATTGCGTATGTGCCGATAAAGTCTCGCAGATCTTTTATAACAGTTTTGGCTTCAACCGAGAGCTGGGGCCACATTTCTTAAGTGAATTTTAGTCTTAAACAATTAATAGGACGCTGGTTTGCATATAGACAGCATTACCCTGTCTATAAACGGTAATTGGGCAACAGACTGGACCGGTTCATTACTGCGATCTCTGTCACATTCGGGACAGTTCTTTACATATATTTGATGTTGCACGCTCATCCCCGGCCACCAGTATACTGATTGTAATTCAGTCAGAGATTCCTTCATCTGTTTGTGCCTTGGACCTTCACCCATGTGTGCGTCTGCTATTAATAACCTTCTCCGGTTCGTGTTTGGAATTACCCTATCCCCCACTCCAGGGATTCGAGCAAAAGGAACGGAGTTTGCATGTATTACGTATGCATAATTGAGTGGATAGTTCACGGGTAGCGCTGCGCAGTCGCTTTTTAAGGACGTTTTTACTGCCAGCATGGTTTCCCCGTCTATGTATTTTTCTAAACACTTTTTTGTGGCTACGGAAGCCGGTTTATTTGCTTCCGCTGTGGCTGTAATAGCCAATGAATTCCCTGCAACGTGAACACCATCACGTTGATGACTCAGAGTGTGTATCACGTGAGTCTTTTGTAGTTCTTTCTGTAAAAGAACTACCTGTTTCCAAAGCATTTTATGCTTGATTGTGGCACCTGTGTCATCTTTGAAATCATTTTGAATCCAGCTCTGCAACTTATTATTGTAAGAGTTGACGCAAAAATGCGAATCGCACACGATTAGTGTCGGGAATTCATGTTCTGCGTTTTCAAGCGCCATCTTTAAAGATCTGATTACAGCTCGCTGAGCCGAACAGTTTCTCAGTGATTCAGTTTTTGTTATTTTCGGTCTGAATTTACCGCACAGCCAGCGACCTTTAAAAATCGCGCAGGCTGCATCGTAGGATTTATTCTCTACGTTGTAATGCTGCACAAATCTGTCTGTGTAGATTATACAGGAGTATTGTTGTAGAGGAAGAATTTCGATTGGCAGAGGATATTCTTGTTCATAAGTTAAATCATTCAGTTTTTTCATGTGCGGGGCGAAATAGTATTTCACATCTTCCGCGCCAAGAGAATTTACACACTGTATCCATTTCGGATCCAGTGACACTGTAGGCAGGTTTACTGAGCTGAATAGCGCCTCGAAGGCGGATTCTGCCGTGAGGACAATGATCCTTTTGCCGTGTGCTAGTTCTCGTTCATTCGCTATTGCAGTTTGTACTGCTTTCACAGTATTTTCTGTGAGACTGAATGTTTTTCTGCTTGTGTGTACAAGTGAGATTTGTAAGTTATTGGTACCTTTTCTCCCACATTAGAGGTCAGGTACGTGAATCCGCATCTTCCTGGGATGACTTGGATTACAAGGTTGATTGCATTGTCACGTGTATCTAATTTTTTTTTCGCTAACATGTCTGTTTGCAGTGATCTCAAAATTTCTGTGTGTTTTTGAGTCCAGTTGATTTGTTTAAAATCAGGCTTAATTACTTCGTAGAGAGGTTTAACCCTCTCCGCATAATTTAGAATGTAAGTTCTTCCGAAATTCAGGAAACCTAGAATTGCTTGTAAGTTCTTCAGCGTTTTTGGAGCTTGGAGTACAGCGCACTTCTCTAAGAAGTTGTCTGCCAGGCTTTGTCCTTCACTTGATAATTCGTACCCTAAAAATAAGACTGTCAGATGGGCAATTCGAGACTTTTTAAAGTTGAATTTGTAACCCTCTGCTGCGAACCCAAGTATTATGGTGTTCACCCTTTTCAAGTGAGTCTCCAAGTCGTCGTCTGTTAGATAGATGTCATCGACGTAAGATAATGCCTCATCATCATATATTTGTAGTAACTCTGGGGCATATTATCAAGGGGGTTTATCTCCGCTTTTTTGGCTTTAAAAGCCAAGAAAGCGGAGATAAAATTATCTCCCTATTACCAAGCTGTCGCTAACACCAGTTAGTGACAGCTAATAGGAGATAGCGACCATCTTGGGCCCCGCTTTGCATGTCAGTGATATTTATCACTAATGACATGCAAAGTGGGCGTGCCAAGATGTTAGCGACTGGAAACAGTCCCTAACATCGCTATCTCCTATTACCAACTTTTGGAGATATTCGTGCTAAGCGCGAATATCTCCAAAAGCTAACACCTGCCCTGAGCAGTTCTTAGCCATGTTATCCAATGGGAGGTGGATAACATGGCTAAGAGCATTTGCTCGATAATGCATGAATATCGCTGACTTTTCAGCGATATATTTATGCATTGCGGCCGTTTTTTATCGCATTTGCGATAAACCTTGCTAATAGCAAAATTTATCTGCGATAAAAATCGCCGATGTGCGGCGATAATTTTTGTCTCTAGTTGTTGGTAATATGCCCGTCTGTTACTCTGGCTGAAAATAATCCTGGGCTGTTCTTGAATCCCTGTGGAGCCTACAGAAATTTTTCTGTGACCCCATTACTGAGAAAGCGGTCAAGTATCTGCTTTCTGGTGCAATATTTTGACAAAAGAAACCATTAGATATGTCTAATGTTGTTTTATATTTTTTTCGAACTATGTTATTCATTAGTGCAGCACTATGCGAATTCTGTACTGCAAATGTTTTGCAACATGAGTTAAGGTGTCTGTAGTCCAAGACTCGACGATATGAATCGTCCGGTTTGGAGACAGGAAACAAAGGATTGTTCATTTGGGAGGTGCATGTTTCAATCACCCCCTGGTATTCAAGTTGATCTAACATCTCCCTGACCTGTCTTTTAGCTTCTTGCTTAATTGGACACTGCCTTTGTGCAGTCGGTTGACTTTTTAACTGGATTTTGTGAGGAGGAGAGTCCTCATCCCATCCTACATGATTTTTATACAATGCTGGTGCCTGGGCTACTGCCCATTTCCTCGCATATATATATTTAGTGTGAATCGGAATGTGATTCGAGAAGGCAGGCATAATCATTTCTTCGCCACGAGGGCATTCCCTGACAAACTCCCGGGGCCAATCTTCCTCAGCTAACAGGATGTCATAGCCTTTTGAGAGTTTATCCCAAAATAGGCCCCTTATTTTCCTAGTCTTATCTCCCTCTATACGCAGTGTTATTTTGTATATCTTATGAGGTTCGCTAACTCTGGTGTCGGCAGTTTCTACTTGAATGTATTGATTCCTGTCCACTGTCTCCAGATGACTCATCAGGATCTTGCGAGCTATGGTGATTTCTGCTGCACTGTCTAGTATTGTCTGTGCCCACTCCCCAAAACTGGATTTTGTGAGGAGGAGAGTTCTCATCCCATCCTACATGATTTTTATATAATGCTGGTGCTTGGGCTACTGCCCATTTCCTCGCATATATATATTTAGTGTGAAGCGGAATGTGATTCGAGAAGGCAGGCGTAATCATTTCTTCGCCACGAGGGCACTCCCTGACAAACTCCGGGGGCCAATCTTTCTCAGCTAACAGGATGTCATAGCCTTTTGAGAGTTTATCCCTATTTCTAAGGTTATATCTTTTCTCAGAGGGCTCCCTTTGGGGAGATTGGTGTTCTCGAGTCGGAGTTCTTTCCCTCCGTCGAGGAGACCTTCCTCTGGACTGGAAAACTTTTTCCTTGGGAGTGGATTGTTTATTTCCATCCCAACTCTTTTTTGGAGTGTTTGAATTATTTTTAATAAATAATTTTTCAGGATTTTCGAGTAGTTGGGGTTTCACTGGTTTCCCACCCAAGCTGTCTCTACCTAATTCTTCATAACATTTTTCTATAATTCTGGCAAGCTCAATTGGTTGATCTGTTATATCTGTTTCCTTCAATTTCTGGCGGATCGCCACAGATGCTGCTTCTCCTTTTATATTGGCTAGTAATATAGCCGAGACCTGTTTGAAGTCTTTCAGTAATTTTATACCAAGAGTTAAAGCAGGTTCTGGACCGTATTCATTCTGAATCTGTTTTAGCACATCTGGTATTACCGCCATTAACGGAACACCATGTGCTTTTGTGTAAATGGAAGCAAAGAATGTACCCCAAGTGTCACAGTCCTCCACATGTGGTGCCACCCCCATTGGAAGGCAGATGGTCAGAATTCTGGGTTTCTCAATAGGGGTAGTATTCGGAAATACTGCCTCTATTTAAGTAATTTTCTGCGCTAACCAGAAAGGAATTTGTTCCCATTTTATGGGTGTTTTACCAAGACATGATTTTATGTTCTGTGGTGTCATTTTATTTGTGTTCCCCTGATGAGGGGTCAGCTGTGGGACATTAGCAGCTGTTTGGACTGTTGCAGTCCGTATTACATATTGGACTAATTGTCTATATATTTTGATTAATGTTTTTAGCTGTGCTAAAAGTTCTTCTTTTGACATTTTTGCAATGTCCGGGTGTGGAGTGTAGCTGGCTAGAACCGGCCACGTTGCTCCCGGTCTACCTAGTGGACCGAGCCTGGTAATATGATCATTGTGTTTTAGGGCGCCTTTAAACCAGAGCAGGTGCTCTTGGTATTTTAATGGGATTTCAATCTCCTCGAAAGGAGCGTACTCTTCCGGTGGACCCTCTATTTTGTAATAGTGGAACTCGTGTGTTGCAGCGTTTGCCGCTGGAAATTTTATCCAAGAATAGAATACCTCTGTCTGCCGATATTCGTGTGCCTCTATCACGAAAATGACTGTGCCACCTTGTGTGGTCAGTCCATTTTCTATAAGTTTTAACGTTATAGTTTTTCTTATGTTGACCGGGATGATTATCGCACCCGGTGGGTATATCCCTATTTCATCGGAACCCTGCTGAGTCGCATTTACTGCGGCATCAGCGTTACCATTGTTTCTGCGTTCTCCTGGCATTTTACTGTCAGGAAGGTCTTTGTTTGCAGATCAAGTTTCAAGGAGACAAAGATTAGGTGCACAATATTTTGGAACACTGTATCCTTCAACGTTGAATAAACCAGAGCTTTATATAGGAATCTCTTCCTACTAAGTTTGGGCAGATTTTAACCTTTCACCCACTCCAGACATCTATTGGAGTATTTACGGTAGAAAGGGTCTGTGTGAAAAAGCACAACTGAGTTACTCTAACGTCTTGCGTTAGTTTTATCGCCTTACCAAACGTTGGGCGCCATGTAGTGTAGTTCCTATTTTCCCTATAGGCCCTGCGCATTGGAATAACATAAACAGCAGTGTAGACGTAGAAGTGCTGTCTTCCAGGTCTCTACTGACTATGCTAAACTTAATTTGGTTTGTACCAACTAGCTCAGAGGTCACTGGAAACTTTCTTGACTGAATAGGAAGTGATCAGCTCCCCTGGCTCAGACAAGAAGGGATTCAGTTTTCCAACAACCGCATAAATATGACAACTTTGCTCCTTGGAATAAGAGTCAATCTCTAGAGTCGTGTGAAACAATAGACAGCTATTTCACTCAGTCAGTTGTGCAAGAATTACTTTCACCAGGATGCAGAGAATAGAGAGACGGGCGTTTTCAATAAAAGGTATTATTTATTGAACAGTCTTTCTTCTCATGCAAGAGAAATGAATTGCCACAATTGCAAGACTTGTTATTATAAAAAGTGCGTACAGTAAAAGGAGGATTGCGAAATAATACTGTAAAAGCATTGATATGGTTTCTTAGCCATACAATGGTTAAAATGAATAAAATATATACATTCATATATACATTTAGCTAACGTACTCAACTGGTGCTTCTAACTACGCCTACCCCAGTGTACCTGACCTAAGCCTAATACGTGGAAGGGAGTAAGTAAGTATCAGTTTAAGTTAAGTTGGTTTTGCCAAGAGTTTGCTGCAAGAATTCTCTCTAAGGGTTTAGTCAACACTGTACCTCTGGAATAGAATGTTGGTGGTCTTGTATCTCCTCTCAGGACTCGATATCCCAGTTACCCGCAAGGGTGGGCTGGAAACGCCGGGGCTGAATTTTCTCGGCAGGAGAAAAGACAGCGTCTTTCTCAGCGCGTCAAGGAGGAGGAGGGGCAGCGTCCGTAGGCTTCTCCCATCTGCTGGGCTCTGCAAGGGACAGCTGTTCTGTTCCTGTATTCTCTATCACCACCGCTGTGTTTGCTTAAGGCAACGTTGATAATATTTATACCTGGAAGGTGCCTTGTTTGACGTAAGTTTTTGGACATAAGACGTCAATAAAGATGTCACTAAAAGAACCGGTCGTTCTTACAGTGCTCATTAGAGTTCTATTACTAATCAAAACATAGCAAGCAGGGCTTTCCCAGGTTGCTGGGGGTTTTATCTGTTGAAAGAACTCGGTGTGTAATCTAGGAATCTAAGATAGTGGCTTCTGCTGTGTCATCTACTGTAATGAGCTGCAGAGGTGAGTTTCTGAAATATGGCTCTGATCGTTTATGCCATTATAGGGGTATGGATGGATTATAGCCGTATAGGGGCATAAGGTCACAATATTGATCAGGGCCCTAAATAGAACACGACAGTACAAGTATAAACACACACACGTCCGTTGTCGAAATAGCCACTGTCCCCCATCAAATAGGCAGCGCCTCCCAAACAGGCACAATGTACCCAGTCATGCTGTCTGTATGAAAACATGTACAATGCAACAACATACATGTGGACACATTGTTAAACTGCATCTTCCCTTCACATTGCAGAGAAAGAATCAACACCTCCTGCAGAACAGCCCGACCCTCTCTTCTCTGATGACGAAGAGGACTACCACAGCTTCGACTCCGACGCCCTTCAACAGCTCGTGGACAGCCTACGCAGACCACTTCTAGGAGCTGGGCAGCCCAGCAGCTATGAGGAGATCCCCACCCCCTGCACAGACCACACACCAGGCATCACCCACCACCACGGCTGCCTCCCAGAACCCCCAAGAAGAACACATGGCCTTCCAACGCCGTGTGTTGGGGTGCCAGGAGAATCTGTTTGAACAGATGTGGGTGGGCTTCGACCGCATGGCAGACAAACTAGATGCCATACATGGGTGTCTAAGTCCCCATCAGGGACCACTCACGGTCCCTAACGGACACCCACAGTCTTCTCCATGCAAAATCCGCTTTGCTTGCGAAATTGGCGAATTTTCGGCAATTTCGCAATCCGCGAATCTCGCGAAATTGCCGAAACATTTGCGAATTCGCGAGCGGGTGGATTTTTTTTTGGGCCCACAGGAAGCACAGTTAAGGCAGGTGCATGAATTGAAGCTAACTTTGTAACCATTTTAGAATGGTGCCGGCATAATGCCAGAGTGCTTTCTGGCGCCATTCTAAAATGGTTACAAAGTTAGCTTCAACTCGGGCACCTGCCTTAACTCTGTAAGTGCTTCCTGTGGGCCAAACATTAAACTTCAACAGGAAGCACTTACAGATATAAATAAAGCAGGTGCCCGAGTTGAAGCTCAAATTCAGTAACGTTTTAATCAACATTAGTGAGCACGGTCGAGGCTGGGCAAGTGTGCTTTAACCCCATATCTGCCGTCAAAAATTATCTGTAATACCCGAGGGAGGTCTTTGCATCACTGAGTTTCTCAAACGCAATCTCCAATCCTGTGACCAGGAGGCTGCTTTCTCCTCACCTGCTGCCCTGCTCGCTCTCTGACCCTTTATTCACAAGAGACATGTGAACACGCATAGAAGCCCCGCACCACACACTAGTGGTATCAAACGTCTTCCCGCCCTTTCCCAACTATGATGGACAGCTCACTCAAGGGACCTCGGCGGCTTTTGGCAAAGTTACAGGCACACATGGTCAGTGGAGACAAATCTTCTGGCCCTTTACGCAGCTGCAGTGTAGAAAAAGCACTATACATTTACCCAACGAGGTAGCACTTACTGATTAGCCAGTAGAAAGTACTCCAGTTGAGTAGATGGAAATCGCAAAAAAATCTACGATTTCGCTAGAAAATCCGCGAATTAGCTAACTTTTTTGCGATTTCGCGTGAATTTGCGGACCGCAGATCCACAAAATTCGCCCATACTTATGCTCTCCAACAGACCATGGCTGACATTGCTGGAGCCCTGTCTCAGAGAATAGAACAACTGTCAAGTCCGAGTGGCTATAGTGATGTCACACAGGAGTTGGGAAACATGCGGAGGTTAATGGAGACCATAGAGAGGGCAAATGCGGAACGAGCGGCTGCCACGGGGTCCACACCAGCGAGTTGTAGCTGGGTTCCTCAATGACCTCAAGACCATCCTTATGGCACTGCTGCCACAAGGCCTGGTGCTGATGCATGCTGCTTTTACCACTACATCCACATCTCCGCCCCCTGAAGTGTCAGTGCCACACAGTGCAGCATACCTTCCACCTCCGGCCACTGATGTGTCACTGCCACACAGTGCTGAAGGCACAACACCACCACCCACACGTGAGGCACATGAAATAGCAGAGGATGAAGATGCTGATAAATCTGCCATCATGGTAAGGACGCAGTAGCATACATCTCCGCCATAGGGCCAGCTTCAGCTTGGTTCTGCCCTCTGCATCATCACCTTCCACTATCCCCCGATGCGCTCTGCGACACTGACCTTGGACCTCAACATAGACTGCATTATGCTGTTTGATCGCCAATGACACAGCAATCTGACTGCGGACTGAACTCTTCCTTTTCCTTTGGCCTCGTCATTCCCTGAAGGGCTCTGGCTGGCCCTCCATGGGCCAACATCGTCATGTGCGGTTTGCATGGCCCTGTACTGCTCCAAATGCAACACTACACTAAATGTGCATTAAACATTCATAATCATACATAAGTGTCATGTCTATGGTCTTTCAGGGGTGGAGGTATTGATGAATGTAGGCTCACTGTACTCCTCTTACGCCCATGTGGCTCATGTCGTAGAACAGGGGTCACAGGGTGACAAATTGCTGAATGCGGTCCAGGTGCACTGACACAACAACAGGGACACACACATGAGTTAATTCCTTGTCCAGCCCAGTACGGAACCATGGCCAGGGCCCTGGGGTAATTTACAAACCCTTACGCTGGACCGGCATACGCCAGGCTAGCCCACTCCGCTTATGCTCAAAGAGGGGACGGCAGCACTATATGTCCCAGGTCTTCACGGAAGTGATCTGCGGATCACAGGTCTACTTCTCAGCATGCCACAGCCACTCCCTCATGGCTTGTTTACACCCACACCACACCCATCCAGCACACGCGTCATAGGACATGTGACCCTCTCAATATAAAGGGCTGGGCACACGTGCTCGACGCCATTTCCACTCTCTATCTGGGTGCATCAGTGTGGTGTTAATGTAAGCATAAGGGCCTTGGGCTCTGCAACATCACATTCCCCTGCACTGGAGGTGACATGCAGGTGTCCGCAACATGATATGCAATCATACAGTGTCCATCAATTTGGGGGCACAGACTTGGTGGCATCGGCTACATTGAGGCAGGCACAGGCACACTGCCACGGGATGGTGTCTTTGGGTGCACCTTAAGTGCTGAGCAGGTGTGCAGGCTGCGATGATGCTCCCTACCGGCGGTCCGGACTGCTCAGGATTTTTGTTCCCTGCTGTACCGCAGTGTGGGCCAGAGCCAGCGGGCAGCGCGGGCCTACCACCATATGGTGTTGCATCCCAGTTCATAGAGTTAGTCGCACCTCAAGGGCGGAGAGGGTGTGCAGCCTGCGATGATGCTGGGTGCACTGGTATGTCCTCTGCCATGGCGAAATCAAGACCCAGAATCAAATGTGAGACCTGGTGGCCTGCGGAGCGGGGCTGCATGATGTGTAGGGTACCATGTTCGAGGTGCCAGCTTGGGGCTTGCACCGGCACGTGGTGGGCCCTCATTGCGGCACGTGGGTAGTGGAAAGTGAGCAGTGAGGGGTAGGTGCACTGGGGCGGGCATGCACCCTGGGTGGCGGGAGGGGCTGGGGTGCAGCTGCCTGGGTGCGCAGCGGCGGGCATGCACCACTGGACGGCAGGAGGGGCTGGGGTGTGGCTGCCTGGGTGCAAAGGGGTGGGCAGGCAATGATGTAGTGTACTCTGCCGTTCATGTATCTGGACTCTGTTTCAGATGACGGATCTGTTTCAGATGTGGGACCTGGTGAGCTGCACTACATACCAGCACGTGGTTGGAGACACACCACCGTCAGCAGGTGAGCAGTGAGGCCTGGGTGCGAAGTGTCAGCACTCTCTCTCCCTGTCCCTCTCTTCTTTTCTCTGTGTCTTTCTCCCCCTCTCAGTACATCTATCTCTCTCTCTCTCTCTCTCCCTCTCTGTCTGTCTTTCTCTCTCTCCCCCTTTCTGTACGTCTATCTCTCTCTCTCCCTCTTTGTCGGTCTTTCTCTCTCTCTCCTTTTCTGTACATCTATCTCTCTCTCCCTCTCTGTCCGTCTTTCTCTCTCCCCCTCTCTGTACGTCTATCTCTCTTTCTCCCTCTCTGTACGTCTGTCTCCCTCTCTTTCTCTCTCTCTGTATCTCTCTCTCTCTGTCATTTGATGTGCGCAAGACACACCTTTTCATCATGATTTTTGTCTTGCAGGCTGTGACCTACATATGGTCCAGGGGGGAGCCGCCATGTGTCTTCATTTCTGTTCTGTGTTTATTTGAATACATTTCCATTTGTTAATTCGAAGGTTAATGTGTGATGCTCATTTTTTTGACTACACATGCATGTCACCAAATATGAATGTGCAACGTCAGGCGAATTATTTGGTACATTATTCAGTACAGTAGATGTGGCATGTTTTTGACCGGGGGGGGGTAGGTTGGTGAGGGGGGCCCTGGGGGTGTTGTGGCCCTCTTGGGTGTCCGGGCTGCATGATCAGTTGCTCCATGGCATCTGTTGCCCTTCAGGTGTAGCTCTGGGCTGGGCTCCCTTTTCTGGTGCAGGGTGTGGTCCAACTTTACACCAGGTCAGAGCAGGTGTTAATTTCCTGCTGCTAACACGCCTTATCGCCTGTTTTGTGGTCTTATCGCCGATCTGGCTGGTCATTGAGAATGTTGCGACGTGGTGTTGTCGCAGCTTTTTGCACGGAACTCCTACTCTGCATCTCATTAGTGATAGTTGCAGGGGTCATCTGTGGCAATGTTTTTTGCGGCTGCTATCGCAGGTAAACTGGTTCTATGGGCTGTTAGCACCAGTTTGTGAATGGGGTGATAACTTCATCGTGACTTAGGCTACGCTATAGTGTCGATAACTCAGCAATAACTCCTTGATAATATGCACCTTTGTTAATAATAAAGAATGGGAAACCCCATTTGAACACGGTTGCCCACACATGCTCAGTATTGGCAAAGTCACTAGCTCTCCAGGGTTCCATTAGAGGCTAGAACTATTGCCTTTGTCAATGCTTGTTCCGTTTGCAGTGCAGCTGGAGCACCTCAAGTTCAGAATCTTGATGGAAGGCAATTTTTTGATAATTACATCGATTCTCCATTGTCTGCTCATTACCAGGCATCTTCTGTCACATGATTATAGTACGCCGGGCCAGAGATCAGGCACTCTCGTGCTGGCTGCCAATCACAATGAAGGAAATTAAGTAAAGGTGGGAAAGTGTGATGACATTACAGAAAGTATTGGCATCATTGGTCATTGTCTGCGGGTCTTTGCACCTAGTAGAAACGCTTCACAATTGTTTATTGGCATTGTTATATTCGTAAATGAAAACACCAATGTCTAAAAGGAAGAATTACTAACTCACTAGAGGGTAGCTTTGCCTACATGACGTATTTATTCCACGGCCAGGGTTGGGGAAGTTAGAAAACCACAGCAGTGATTCAGTGATTGGTGCGGGTGCGGCAGAGAGTGCTGAGTCGGCTTTAACACCTTGGCTGCTAAGGCAATTCCCATCCTGTGCTGGAAATTGCTATTCTTCTTTATTTATGACGAGCTCAGCTCATCATCAGCACAGCTCAACTGTGCCTCATGACGAGCTGAGCTCATCATGAGCAGGGAAGGGGTTAATCTAGTGGAAGTCTTACTGTATCATGGCCAAGTTGCTCCCTCTGTCTCTGCCTCCGAGCTCCAAGACTTCGGGTGCAAGAATAGAAGCCAAAGTAGCGGAGCCAGAAAAACGTAATCTATGTTGGTTGGCACATGGTCTGCATTTGCCCTTGCTTCACCGTGCGGGTTCCACATGCTGCATCTGCAGCTATTTGCAGACAGTGATTAAGATCAGCTTCATGGCTATTGATGAAAGTTTGGGTTACATTTAGGAAAACATTGTACATTTGAACCTGTCGGCTTACCATTTTCTATAGGTTCAAAGTTTTGATTTTCAGGAATTTACAGACTTTTCCATGAGTACTCCCGGAAACATTGGAAGCCATTCTGCATGCATTACTGCAAATAGTTTACAGCTGTGGATACTAAAATAATCCGGGTTTTTTCCCCAGGGAGGAAATGCATCACGAAAAGGTTTTTGGGAATTTTCAAACAAATTACTGCCCCGAACACCCACCCTAGCTCCTGGTTGGAGATTTAGTGATATGTAATATTAAACCATACTTCAATGACATCACACATTGATAAGTTGATATGAGTGCATATTCACTTCTTGAGAATTCCTTGCAACCTTAAATCAAACCATTTGACTGCTTGAACTCACATGTGTAAATGGCTTTGTGAATCGGGCCCAGTGTGTCCGCTTTACAGTGACTTAATGCATGGCTGCACTTTTATTCATGCTGTTTTCATCTTATCAAAATTTCTCATCTTGCCATTCGTTTGTGCAACTTGCTGATGGTTCTTGGGTGAAGACACCCAGGTCTCTAAGGTAGCATCTATATTTGAAATCAAGCCTAGGCTTTTACCTCCTATTTTGTTTATCCACTGTAAAGACTCTCCTGAGGTTTCCAAACAACTGTATTTAAACCCCCATCAAAACCTTTAAACATCAAGCAAGCACATTGCACAGATGTCCTTCACTGATAGTTGATTGTCCTCCAGAAGTTGTGTTTTTGTAATTTGTACAGTTGTTGTTGCTGGTGGCCTAATGTCTGATTCCCTGGGGTAAAATAGCCCTAATGCTCAGGTGACCTTGGGACTAAGTCCCTCTGAATCACACTGGATGATTACCTTGATATGAAAACCCATATCAAAGTAATGGCAAAAAACGCACGCTTTCATCTGAACTACTTAAGAAAAATGAAGTCATTTCTATCAGAGAACGACCTAAAACTAGCTGTGCAATCACTGGTGATCTCAAGAATTGAATATGGATGCACAACACATGCAATCCTTCCAAAAATCTCCACAGCTCCCTTGAAAGCATGCCTCAATGCAGCGGCTAGACTTATCACAGGATCGAGGAAATTTGATCACATCTCCCCTCACCTGAAAGCACTAAACTGACTACCCTACGAAGCTAGAATACAACTAAAAATGGCATTTATCGCCCATAAAGCGATTCATCACAACACACCCAGATATCTTGCCCAGAAAATAAAAATTGCAGGAGGAAACAGACCTGTCCGGAGTGCCAATATGCTGATGTTGAGACCACCGATCTTCAGGAAGAAAAAAACTTATGAGAGTTCGTTCTCTGGTGCAGCCCCTAGAATATGGAACTCCCTTCCTGTGAACATTAGAAAGATTTCGAACACTGCAACATTCAAGAAGGAAATTAGGATGTTTCTCATGAACAAATTTCTCCATTAGGTAGGCATTTTGCCATCGGTGACTCAACAGTGAGGGTCTTTTGGATAGCAAAATGGGAATTATATAGAAAATGACCCACGGCAAGAGGACACTGGCGGTAGCCTTGCATCTGTCCTTTATATGCTCGTTCCGGTATATACTATATTTTTCAGGCTACCCCTGTGCGTGTTATACACATTATTATTATTATTATTATTATTATTGCATTTATTGAGTGCACAGCTACCCGGAGGTTTCCCGGTGCTTGTCTTGGGAACCCGTCCTGGCTTTTTCCCTGTGAGATAGCCCCTACAGGGCATCCCCAAGGTGAAAGCCAGGCATCCCGCCGCAGGGGGGGCCGTTGTGGAGATTAAGCAAGCTTAATGCCCAGAGTTGCAGAGTGAGAACCCATGATTAGAGCAGGCACCGAAGCGAGAATTATCGAGTCCGTGGACATTTGAGCTCAAGACCCTGCCGCGTCAGGAATCGAACCCTGGTCCCGGGTCTGACCTCAGCTTCCGGGTCTGCCTGCTCTACACCGTGAGCCACACTTCTCCACGTTGATGTGCTTATTATATACCATGCGATGTTAAGCGCTCTGATACCCAGGGGTCTAGTTCTCGCTATAGAAAATTGTTATAAATAAATAAATAAAATAAAAACGCTAGCCCTATCAACCAATTAGAAGCCTATCCATAGCAACCAAATAATTGCTAAGCCCTAGGTTCGCTAAGAACCTTAGTAATCATCAGAACCCTATCACTAGCAACCAATCAGCAAACAAGCCCTCAGCCCCAGGTCCACTAAGCACCCCAGCCTTAACAACCAACCAGTAGTCAAAACCTAAGTTCTACGGCCAGTGAGAAGCCTAGCCCAAGTGGTGAATCAGAAACCAGGTCCCGCAGGGAATAAAAAACTTTTGTCTACAGATCATGTGACCTCAAATTTAAGGGGCAGTGCAATGTGAATGGAAGGACTTCTTGTGTGACCGAGGCCCAATCACTAAGCCTCAATCATGTGTGCAGAGGAGAAGGGGACACTGATTCAGCTCACCATCTCCTTGGTTACAGGCAGCCCAATAAACACTTTCTAGTTCCTCTTTAAAGTCTGCAAGGCACACTTTAAACCACTAAACAATGCTTTCATGCACTACCAAATCTACTCTTTCAGAGCAAAAATTAGTTGCTAACCCTGCAGGAAACACTATTTTACCTACAGAAAGCATATTAAAACATTCTCTACACACTCAAGCCAAGATTTGTATTCAGTTAGTTTCTCCATTTCGTGTAATTTCACAGAAACAGCTGTCAGCTTTTACCACCTTTCACTATGGCCTTTCTCTGTGTACAGTCCAGGGATTGCAGTAGCTGGAGGGCTCCAAATCGGGTATACCTGTAGATTACCAATGTAAAGAATCAATTTTCCATTATTAACAGTAATACAGACCTCTGACACAGACTTCTCATTTTTTCTGGTTTCTTGCCCTGGTTACAGACACTATCAGAAGGGCTCAGACTCTGCACTACTAGCTCCACCGGTCCCAGCAAAATTCACAGGCGGGTGTCCTTTTAGCCATCCACCTCTAAACTAGAGCTTAATTTGAGCCGGTGGTTTCCAGTGCTCTGCACCTAGCACCGGCACTGGCACTTATGACAGTCTGAAACATGGTGGCACTGTTTGTGTAATTTAGAGATGACCAAAACAACAGTTGTTTATTCATTCAATGTATATTAAATTACTAAAACCTTCCACTCAAGCATTCTTGTAGCTTTGAGCGCCTGGAGTAGTATAAACAGTCACACTTGTAGGAGTGTGATCTTTAGTGGTTATATTTTGGCCTTATTGGCAGTGCTGGCAGGGGCAAAGGGTGGTCCAAGCAGGAGCGACCCTCTGACATGGGTGCCGGCACTTAATTTTTTACTAATTAAGCACTGCCCTAAACCATTTCTGGCTAAAGGTGTGCACAGTCTGAAGGGATGCTGTTGCATCTGTATCTGACTGACTTTTCCTCTCTTAGTACTAAAAGATGTGGGATTCTCTGTAGGGTTAATACAATTAGAACATCTGTACACAGTGATGTACTCTCCAGTTGTTAATATTGGTGGAAAGCTTTAGTATGAGTAACAGATTTGTTATCCAGCATGGAAAGTCTATTCTGTGTGTTAGGCCAAAGCGCTGCGGACGTTTGTTACGGGTGTTGCAGATCGCTTTTATTTGTAAGGTGCAAATTATACTATGCAGCGGGGAATTGCAAATCTGGGACCTCGAATACCTGAAGAGCTTTACAGAGCCTCCTCCCATCGCTGAGCAGAAGGATTCAGGACTGTCATTCTGGTGTTTTTTTCTGTATCATAAATGTTTTTGTCCCTCCCTACAGACTTACCCAAACCCTTAAGTAAAATGCTGAAGCAGGGGTAGGTTAAGGCCACTATGCACTATCAGCCTAATTCATGAAGGAGAAATGCGCTCGCAAAGGGCCAGATTCTCAGAATCTGGCCCTTTGCGAGCGCAATTTTTGCATTTGGGATTCATCATCCCAAATGCAAAAATCGGTAATAGCGAATTCGCAAATTTGCGAGGAATTACATTTAAGGAATATCTATTTGAGATTCCTTAAATGCAATTCATCATCCATTTTCAAATTGCGAAATTGCAATTTCGGGCCGCTAATTACCGCGAGGTCAAACCTCGTGGTAAATAGCGAAAAGCATTTTTCTAAGTTGCATGTTACACACACACATGTCTTTTGGACATGTGTGTGTGTAACATCTGTGTAATTTGACATTTCAGGGGTGTTACAGGGTTTCCTTTGGACACCCCTGCACCCTTGAAATCGCAATCTCATTTGCGGTTAGCTAATTGCTAATCGCAAATAAGGAATGACTCCGCATGCATTCCTATGGGCCTTTAGGCCCATAGGAATGCATGGGGAGTTATTCCTTATTTGCGACTAGCAATTCGATAATCGCAAATAAGGAATCTGTAGGAATCGCAAAAAATATTGCTATTCCTACATGAATCCCGTTTTACGAGTCTGGAATAGCGATTCCTTATGATTCGCAATTTCAGACTCGCAAAACTCCCCAATGATGAATCAGGCTGTAAGTACTTGTTTGTTCAGCTCTCCGGCTAATATTCGATTTCTAGATTCTGGTACATAAAGCAACAACAGGCTTTATGTGGGCAGATTTCCTCTTGCCATTCCAAAGGCCTGGAGTTTGTTTTTTGCTCTCCTGTCACTGAGCCCATGGGTACCTGTTGTATGTGGCCCAGGCACGGTGTGCAGAGGACAACTGTATACCTCCATCCAAAGCATCCCAGTCTCTCGCCTACATTCACTGTCCCTCCACCTTTCTTCTTCCGTCAGATACTTGCACATTTGTAGCTGTGCTGTATATCCTCTTTGTGTTAGGTATCAAGTATGCATAGTCACAGCAGTTCTCTGCCTGTTCTGTGCATCTTACTTGTATGGGAGAAGCATGTGCTGCTGCTTGTGTACACCATAATAGCACCTTCACACCTACCCAGACATTTAAAAGAGGATCCCATTCAGACACCAGTCACTTAACCAAAACTGCTAACAACAACCTGTATAACCTACTTAAAATCATAGCAGCCATGCTAAAAAACACGGACAATTTCCAATTCAAATAGGTATCCTACTGAGAAGTAATGCAACTTTCAATTTGAAGATATAGCCGTCCTGATGAGTAGTGAGTGTGCTTCCTCCATCCATTAAACCACTGCAACTCCGCTAAGTGCTTATGCTGCCCTGTTAAAAAGTCCTTCTGAGAAATGCAGGTATTGTCACACACTGACACATTTGGAAGAACATCAAATGTGAGCATTTTTGCAGCTTGACCACTTAGTGTCCACTGGTCTTGGGATTGTGAGTACCACTGAATCAGGAATTGTGCTAGACACATACACACAGAATACACTGGTCTTGGGATTGTGAGTACCACTGAATCAGGCACAGTGCTAGACACATACACACAGAATACTGAAAAAACATCTCCCATCTCCCTGGAGCTTGGCCGGAGCAGGTAAGAGAGGGGGGTGCTGGTGATAGACAATGACGAGCGGGGGAGGGGGGGGGGGGGGTGCTGGTGACAGACAACAAGCGGGGGATTGATCCCCCCTCCCCCTCCCAGCTACGCCACTGTGCATTCAGCAGCACACATAAAAAGAGGGAAATCCCTTCCTACACAAAAAAAATCCTGCATGCAACGCAGGCACCCTTTGCGCATGGTGCATGGCTGCCTACATTTGCACTAGGCTCCCAAAAGTCCAACACCGCATAGGAAAAGGCAAGATAGCATCGCATTACCTTAAATATGGCTCATTCCTGCCCTTTCCCTGTCACGCAGTACAGCACAGCAATCTATGAGATTTCACTGCGTCACTTTTAGGACGCTATTGCGTCAAAATCTTGTGCCTGCCTCACAGCAGGCGTAAGACTGACGCAAGCCCTTTCACATGGGGCTTGCCCCATGTGAAAGGACGCATTGCTGGAGTTGCGTCACTTTTGTGACACACTCCAGCAATGCGTCACTTTTGCGCTTACAGATACGTCAGAAATACTGACGTATCTGTAACTCCTTGCGACATGATGCGTCATACATTAAATATGACGCATCAGGAATGTCCCAAGGAGTGAGAAGTGACGCATCACTGCTTTCACGCAGCGATGCGTCATTTCTCATAAATGAGGCCCTATGTGCTTATTTTCCATAAACTCTAATTTCTACCCAAAACAGGATAGACAATATACCATTTTGAGAGTGTTAAACGAATGCCAGACTTAAGTCAAGTTTCCTTTTTTGTTTCGAGGTTCAATTAAGGGATTGCAGTGAGGTTAATTATTTCATAAACGAATAATGACCTATTACTCACAATAATGGTTTAAAGGATGCCTCTGCTTATTCTACAGTAAACGGGGTTTATTTCGTGCTTATCGTAATTCTATGCTAGCAGCTCCCCATTTAGTTCCAGGTCTAGTGCGTAAACTTTATACAGTTTTTTACGTGATGAGATAAGGTCTGTGCCAGGTCATTTAGTGCACAATAACACACATAAGCGCGCGTTTGCACACAAACCCACGCCTTCAGCTCAAAGAGAAGGCACAAAGGAATTGCCAAATCACTTTTGAACACCACCCATGATAACCTCGCTCTTAAATACATATTAAATCATTCTTTGCTTGCAATGCTGCTAGGGACATCTTGGCATACAATTGCCTATGCATGGAGGTCAACAACGAAAATAAGCTGTGTATATTTTCAGTTGCAAACCATAAGTTCGAAGCAAATGGATTTTTTTCATTTATGCTTATATTTCAATATTCTTCTCAGACTGTCACATGGCGAATAAAATGGACAATAAATGTTAAATAAAACAGCACAAAAAATGAAAGCCGAGGATTCTGGGCTAATTTTTTACGATTGCAAGTAAGTGCATTCATGTACTGTGTGTAAAAATGTCACTAACAGATTTATAACATCTGCATCAGGTAACAAGACAGCCAGGCACTGTCGAAAATAACTTCACTATAGTAAATATAGTTTTAACACGCATCAGATAAGGTTACACTGTTAGTCAATCATAAAGGTTAAAACAAACAAAACCACTAGCAGGGCCGATAAAATACCAATTATGGTTAGAACTAGAGATAACGAGGAAAATAACTCATGCAGGTATTGCTGATTTATGTACCCGCTTAGTTTGAGCTGCAGTAACCGAGAGGGAAATTGCCATCGTGTTTGCACAGTTATGTTTGCTAGAGAGTCAAGCATAGTTGGAAATGGTTTCATTGGCACTTTATGCTTTCTAGTGTAGTGTGGCAAAGCGTTTCCGTGCACAGGTCTTTGCAGGATAATAGAAGGTTGAATTAATTACTCATATTTAGGTCTGGCCTAAGACAGGCACATGCTCTGTCTCGTGAAAGACCTTTTGTTACCTTACAAAGGGTCTTATTTACTATAAAGTGGTGAAGGCTAACAACACGATTCGTTACTTTAGAAATGCAGGGGGCACCATATTTACTAGAATATGGTGCAGCCCTGCGTTTTCCCCTTAGGGTGGCTGGGAAACTCGCAGAGGGAATTCCTAGATGCTTCCTTCGAGTTGGATGTGATACACGAGGGTATCATGCATATGAAATCTGGTAAAGCCCTGGGTTTAGACAGGCTCCCTATAGACTTCAATAAAGCATATATTGATCGATTAGCCTCCATCCTGAAATCTGTTTATGAAGACACTCAAACGAATGGTATCCTCCCACCCTCAATGAGAGAGACGCTCATTACCTTCCTATTGAAGCCAGGAAAGCCTGCGGACCAATGCGACTCTTACAGGCTGCTGTCCCTTATCAACAATGATTCTAAAATTCTGGCTAAGATTTTGGCCAATAGGTTAAATTTGTTGATGGAAAAACTAGTCCTCCCTGACTGAGCTGGGTGTATCCCAGGACATGCAACCACACACAACCTTCGTTCCTTTTTCTCCATATTACAGAACGTAGGGGCATATTATCAAGGGGGTTTATCTCCGCTTTTGTGGCTTTAAAAGCCAAGAAAGAGGAGATAAAATTATCTCCCTATTACCTAGCTGTCGCTAACACCATCTAAGCAGATGATATCACCCACCCTGTACATAAGAGACCTGCAACAGAATCTAAATCTCATCTTGAGGGAATTCATTATTTTTGGGAGACTCCCGGGGATCCACATAAAGAGGGGGAAGTCGCAAATATTTCCCCTGACCTCTAAGCGCGAATATCTCCAAAAGCTAACACCTGCCCCTGAGCAGTTCTTAGCCATGTTATCCAATGGTAGGTGGATAACATGGCTAAGAGCATTAGCTCGGTAATGCATGAATATCGCTGACTTTTCAGAGATATTCATGCATTTCAGCCGATTTTTATCGCTTAGGAGATATACCTTGATAATAGCAAGGTTCCTAAGCGATAAAAATCGCCGCAGCTCGGTGATAAAAATATCGCTGCTAAACCAACTTAGCGATAATTATCGCTAGTTGTTTGTAATATGCCCCTGCATGTAGATGGCATCACGTCCCAAAGATATATGGGATCCTTTAAAAAGCTCCCTACTATCTCATCCAGTAGACACAGCGGCTGAAAATAGGGGATCAGGGTTGTAATGGTCATACTGCTAAAGGGCACAACAACTGTGAATGTAATATGCATTTCATGTTACTTGCCAGGCTGCACTAGACCGAATTATCAACTGAGTCATGATCAGATTTCGCTCTGAATACCTGTTGTAAGTTTAGATTCCTGTTGCATATTGTAATTTATAATGTGGATACCTATCAACGGTGAAGATGTAATGCGCATTCCACTTTATTGCCTTCTTCTGTCTTATGTTCAAGAATGAATGTTACAAAAGTGCTGATTTACACTGCATTGTACATGACAAGTTTGTAAATTCCAGGGGCTTCATTTATAAGGCTGTGCGTCACTTTTACGCCGCCGGTGCGTCACTTTTTGTGACGCACCGGTGGCGTAAAAAATGCGCCTTGTTGCGCCATATTTGCAAAGTGACGCATCTAGGTAGATGCGTCACTTTGTAAACCCCTGCGCCACATTATACCTGCGCCAGGTATAATGTATGCAAGGGGGGCGTATTAACGCAAGGAAGGGTCGTAGAAGTGACGCAGTGAAATCTATGAGATTTCACTGCGTCACTTTTAGGTCGAAATCTTGCGCCTGCCTCACAGCAGGCATAAGACTGACGCAGGCCCTTTCACATGGGGCTTGCCCCATGTGAAAGGACGCATTGCTGGAGTTGCGTCACTTTTGTGATACACTCCAGCAATGTGTCACTTTTGCTCTTACAGATACGTCAGATATACTGACGTATCTGTAACTCCTAGCGATATGATGCATCATACATTAAATATGACGCATCAGGAATGTCGCAAGGAGTGCGCACTGAGAAGTGACGCATCGCTGCGTGAAAGCAGCGATGCGTCATTTTTCATAAATGAAGCCCCAGAAAGGGCATATATGCGTCTGTAATGATTGTAAACCTTATGTTTGTTGCTTCTCATAAAACTCAATAAATACATTTAAAAAAAAAAGAAAATAATAGCAAGGCATTCTGGAGCATAGTAGCTAAGCAACAGGAACAAATAAATCTTTAGAAGCCTCTCCGGTATCATCGCTCAATTAGGAAAAATATATTCTAGACCCATACAAAGTAACTAAAAACGTAGCCAACTCTGGCAAATACAGCCACACGAAGATTGAAAAGAACCAGAATATCTGAGCACGAACTGAATGACAAATTGGTCAAAATAGAAAGGATGCCAGATCTTCAGCAGTGATGGGTCCCAACAAAATCCCGGTCAAACTCCTTTAGAGCAAATGTCTAGCCCCTCCCTATTATCTAACTGTTACCAAACTGGTAAAACCCCAAATTCATAGCGGGGGAGTATGAAGGAGTTAAAACACGTCAGAGCTCAAGAGCTTTTGACTTCATTTTGTACTATTTTCTGTTTTTAATGTTTTTAATGTTTTTTGTTCATTATAGAGCTAACACTCACAACCCAGCACACCAAATCCGTTTGCTTCCCTATTGTATCCCTATCCTTGTCTGTAGGATTGCATCTCATCACACTGCCACATACAGCCTACTCTTAAGCTTCATAATAAAACTTGACCTGCATTTCAAACTCAATGCGCGTGAGTCTATCACGACAACTCGCTCATCACACGTCTCTCCGCCAGCTCTCCATATAGCGCTAAAGTGGAATACCAATGTCTAACACCAACTCATTAACAGCCGATCTTAACATAATATCCTTAAACGTCAAAAGACTTAATCATCCTGTGAAAAGGCGGAAAGTGTTTGAATATCTTGCTAAAACAAAAGGGGATATCGTCTACTGCAGGAAACCAAACTATCAGAGGATGACTTACGGTTCCTTAACATCCACTGGTCGTCCCATGTTCTGGCCTCTCCTGCGCCACACAAAAAAGGTGGAGTAATCACACTGTTATAGAAAAAGTCCAATCTGACACTACTATCACACACTCACGACACGGAAGGTAGACTGTTAGTGACCCACCTACGCAGAGAGGAGGACCCCATCCACGTAGTGAACATATACGGCCCTAATTCAGATGACCCCGAGTTCTGGGACTCAGTCTCTCGTTCAATGGAACATATCCCACAAGACGAACTTCTATTAGTGGGAGGCGACTTTAACCTGCCCCTTGATCCCATTCTGGACAGGCAGTCCAAATGCTCATTCCACCCTTCACGCTCGCACGAAGCCCTACTACGTCTCTGTGAGCGTTACTGCCTAAAGGACTCATGGCGGCTCCAGAATCCCGATGGGAGAGACTACACCTTCTACTCTGCTCCTCACAACTCCTACTCGCGTATCGATTTTATCCTAGTCTCCACCTCTTTCACACACCTGATTGAGGAAACCGACATTGCCCCCAAACTGGTTTCCGATCATGCCTGTATCCATACCAAGCTTGCCGGCTCCCGCTCGATCCGTCCACCTAGGAGATGGCGCTTTAATGAGGAAACCCTAACCAACCCCGACGACAAACTCCTGATAGCAAACGCCATTGAGGAATACTTACTACTAAATAATATCCCGAACACCGCGCCTAACACCCTATGGGACGCTCTTAAAGCCACGATCTGTGGAGTCATTATAAATATCAGAGCCAAAGCCAACAAGGCACTAAACAAAGATCTGGAACAACTGGAACAAGAAATCAGAATTCTAGAATCACAACACAAAGCCAACCCCCAAGATCCCAAGCCCCTCGACCTCCTAACCAAAAAGAAATATGAATACAATGCCATCACTAGCAAAAGAGCGGGTGTATGGATCAACCGTTTCAAAGCCATAAAGTTGTGCGAGGGGAATAAAGCGGGTAAATTGCTAGCTTCATACCTCAAACACAAACAAAAGCTGTCAACCATATCTTAAATAAAAGATCCCGCAAACAACACCCACACCAACCAGACCAAAATCTTAGACACATTCAAAACCTTTTATGAAGAGCTTTATAAGAATGACAAACCCCTGGACATAGCAGCTTGCACCAACTACCTTGAGTCTCTCGACCTCCCTAAATTATCAGAAGCTGATAAACTACAATTAGGGTCCCCCATCAGTAAATCAGAGATATCAGTAGCCATCAAAACTCTGAAAAGCAACAAAGCCCCCGGTCCGGATGGCTTTTCTGCATCTTTTTATAAAGCCTTTGAAAACCAACTTACCCCTACACTCCAAACTGTATTTAATTCTACCGCGTCCAATGGGAGTATCTCGCCCTCAATGAGTGATGCTACTATAATTGTAATCCCTAAAGAAGGGAAAGACCCTCTCCAAACCAAAAACTACCGCCCCATCTCTTTAATAAATCTTGATTGCAAGATATATGCCAAGATCTTAGCAAATAGATTAAACGCTGTTCTCCCAAATCTGATAAGCCCATCGCAAGTTGGCTTCCTGAAACACAGGATGTCGAATGACAATACCAGACTCCTGTGTCATATACTAGAGAAAGCCAAAACCTGCCAATCTCCAATGGTCGCGATCACCCTGGACGCTGAAAAGGCCTTCGATAAGGTTTCCTGGTCCTTTCTTCAGCAATGTATGCGCTCATTCAACCTCGGTCACTCTTTCATCACCATGGTGATGGCCCTATACTCATCCCCCTCAGCTCGGATAGCAATCAACGGCACCCTCTCCAACCCATTTCGCCTCTACCAGGGTACTAGACAAGGTTGCCCGCTCTCACCGGCACTCTTCCTCCTTGCCCTTGAACCCCTTCTAACTGACATCAAACGGAATGCAGACATCAAGGGAGTCTCCTTCGGAGACACTCAGATAAAATTAGCAGCATATGCTGACGATATATTGATTGCTACAGAAAACCCGTCCAAATCAATCGAAGGACTCATCACCTCAATCAGCAAATACTCGGTCCTATCTGGGTATAAGTTAAACAAGGACAAATCCAAAGTCAAACCACTAAATGTCCTCACCACCAAAGAAGTCCTTGGTGACTCGGGCCTGGCTTGGCAATCAGACGTTATAAAATACCTAGGGATAGAATTCACCGATAAACTACTGAGCACACTCAAACATAATGAGACATCCACACTAACAAAAATTAAAAGAATCCTTGATGGCTGGTCACCACGGTTTATCACATGGTGGGGCCGGGTAGAAACTGTAAAAATGATGATATCACCACTAATCAACTACCTGAGCACAATGCTACCCCTTTCCTTCTCCAAAGAATTCCTTTCCAAGCTTGACAAACTGATTTCCTCCTTCCTTTGGCAAGGTAAAAAGGTCAGAATTAGCCAGAAAAAACTACGCCTTGATAAAACCCTGGGAGGCGTCAATCTGGCAGACTTTAAGCTATATCAAACTGCTTTCTTGGCCAGACAGGGTTCATTCTGGCTAACTCCTCACCCAGACTACACCCGGTGTGGCTATCTGTGGAAAAATCCCTTCTTCAGGGCCTTGATCCCTCCGCCCTTCTTACCATCAAACTACACCCCACTTTAAACTCAGGAACCATCTTCAAACACACGAAAGCAGCCCTCCTTCATGTAAGCAAATTTTTACCGCACCAATTCCGTAAATCGAAGTGGGAATCGCTGTGGCAGAATAACACCCTATTATACAAAGGGAAACCATTACATAACCCTACATGGATTGGGAAAGGAATATACTTCCCTCACCAATTATTTGAAGGAGCATCACCGCTCACTTTCGGTGAATTACAAAGTCGATTCCAACTCCAACACATAGAATTCTACTATTTCTTGCACCTCAAGGTGTCACTCACCAAAGCAGCTCTGAACGACATCACCCCCTCCCTCCCTGGCTACCTACACACACTCAATAGACTTGGCCATCAGGTGTCCAGAATATACAAAATGATCCGCCCAAAGAGGTCCAACCTGACTAGCTCCACACAGTCATTCTGGGATTCATATTCATCCACTACGACCTCGGAAGTAGAGTGGGCCAGAATCTGGGAGTCACCACACGACACAAAATTAGCCCCACACTAACCCAAACTAAATTCTGGCTACTCCACAAAGCCTTTTGGACCCCCAGGAGACTCTTCTTGCACAACATCAAAGATGATGACTCCTGCTGGAACTGCATGGCGGAGGGTGGAGACCTTGAACACCTAATATTTCAATGCCCTCGTGTCACCACCTACTGGGATAGAATCTTCGAGTTCATTTCCAAAGTCCTTCATATTTCTCTCCCGAGAGAATTTGCAACTTTAGTCATGGGTTTTACCAAAGCCGTCACTCTCAATGAAAATGACAAAGCCCTACTTGACCTACTCATGACGGCGGCGGTTAAAATCATATTGAATAACTGGAAGGACACAGGTAAAGCCTCTTTCCCCCATTGGCTCAACTGGATCTCAAATCTTAGAGGAGTCGATAAAATAGCGCTTGCCTCTACACCATGGCGCCCCCCACATAGGAAACTATGGTCCTCAATCGATGCTCACTTTGACCTTTTCAAGCCTCCGTGATTGTCGGATGCACACATGCACCTCTCTTGATGTCACCCCTCCAGTACCCCATAACTCTAATTAATGTTGCATAATTCTGCACAGAAACTCTTGCTCCCCTTCCCATGATGCTGGTCTTAATAGATTGTACGGTTCACTCACACCTCTTGTTGATGTGACACCTTCACTGTGTACTGATGCAATGTCCTATTTCCTTAGTTTCCTTATTTACAACTGTCAATTTATTTAGTTACTTTTGTCATTTTTGTCAATTATTTATTACTTTTGTCAATTATCTGTACCATGCCTGATATATGCTCATGACTGTAATGCTCTATGTTACTCCTTCTCTCTCAATAAAACTTTGTGAAATAAAAAAAAAAAAATTATCATCGCTTTTGCTGCCGTTTTCGGCCGAATAGCGTAGATAATTGTAACACCTTATTAGCAAGGACACCCTAACGTGTGAATCCATGCTTCTTCACACTTTCCCTCAATGCCCAGCCTTGCATCTCTAATGAGATGTAAAGTGGGTGTTCCTCCCCAGGATAACGGGAGAAATGTCGGTAAGTAACATTTCTCCTATTATCAAGCATCACGCAAAGCAGTATAGCGACAGGAGAATTAGCGATAACCTCTGTTATCGCTACTTTCCTTACTCCTGTTTTGAAACTGACTTAGCCATGATATCCCCTGGAAGGTGGATATCATGGCTAAGTATGTGTAGCCCTATCAGCAAGCTATCTCCTAAAGTTGTGCGATTATCGCTGGATATCCAGCGATAATCACACAGTTAGGTAGCTGGCGCTCTGAATATTATCGCTGTGGAGATAAGCATTGCAGATAGCACGCTATCTCTTCGATAGAATTCAGAGTTGGGTGGCGATAATTCTCCGTGCGCTAAGTGGACTTAGCGATAATTATCGCCCCCTCTTGATGATATGCCACATAGTCCTTAAAGCGTATGCTCATATTGGTGCATTGAAGCGATTATAATCTTCCTCTGGTCTCAGGCTTTTTTATTCCCTAACAGAGGTCTACCGCATGAAAATACCCCATATTTTATCCTATGTTCTTGAATACATTCCAATTAATAAATGGCAAGCTACAAATACGAGAGAAAGGAACCTGCTTCGTAAAATGATAAAGATTAATGAAGTGGTTCCAGTCCAAGTATTGCGCCTCAAGCTGTCCATAGTTAGCTCCCTTGCTAGAGCTATAGCAAATATAATAAGATGAGCGTATAATTTATTACATGCCGAAGCAGGATCCTTAAGGGGCTTTCTAATACTTGAGACATTTAAAAACAAGCTGATACAGTTTACTTTTATCAAGAAACTTAACATAGCATTAGGGGGCATATTATCAAGAACTGTGATAAAATTATCGCCGCTTTAGCAGCAGGAAACTGCAGCTAAAATGGCGATAATATGCCCTTGTGAATTCCCATAGCAGCCCAGGTTAACACCAGAACCTGGGCTGCTATGGGAATTCACAAGGACATATTATCAAGCCTATTATCGCGGTTTTAGCGTCAGTTTCCTGCCGGTAAAGTAGCGATAATAATGTTATGTTATAGGGGAATTTATATTGCACACTAATACTCTGGAGTGTCCTGGCACGTAATTGTATCGCCGTTCTTGATAATATGCCCCCTGATCTTTCTCACTGCACGATAGCACTTTTAGAATCTTGGACCTTTGCACTCCTGAGGTTATTTTTGAAAACCCTGACAAGAATAAGCTATGAGCTCGATGTCAAGCACTGTTCCCAGTTATCACAGTAAACACACTAAGCAGACACTATGGAATATAAGACTCAGCAATGAAACGTACACTAAATATTAGTACACAGGTTGCGATGCTGTATTTTCCGAATGCAGATGGGGATTTTACCACTAAAAGCTTTTACAAAAGGCTGAAATGATTCTGACAGTATTACAAGCTTATGTAGTATATCTCATATATTATATGCTTGCCTAAACATATTCTTGCTAGAGGCCAAATGTTGTCTTTTTAAACCCTATAAGTCTTAGATATAATATAACTACTGTACAATGCTTAATAACCCTTTTTAGATCTCCACCGAATGAATTTGTCTGCTAGAATATGTTTAGATTGTTTTTAATGTTTTTAAGAAATATTTTAAAGAAGATATATTGTGAATTGTTTTATAATGGGAATTTAAAATGTACTTTTATCTTTTTTGTTGACCTCAATAGAGGTCTAAGGGCCATATGTAGGTAGGGCGTTTGCGTTTGCAAAACACGAAATTCGCAGAATTCCGGGTGTTTGCATCGCAAAAGTGTGTGATGCAATGTAGGAAAGAAATGTCCTATGCTAAATTGCTAATCGCAAAATTTGCGATTAGCAATTTTGCGTGTAATAGATTCTGCAAATAAATCTTCGAATTTGCAAACTGCTTGTCAGTTTTTGCGAAAATCGCAAATTCCGTCACGCAAATTGCGAATTCGCATTTTCCCATGTAGGTAAAAGTAGCAAATAGCGAATTCTCAAAAATCGCAATTTTGCACTTCTCAATTACCACCAACTCTGGCCAGGTGGTAATCAGGTGCAAACTATTTAAAGTGGCCCATAATGCAACAGTGGCTTCTCACAATGGATGGGCTTTATGTTATAGCCAGGAGGCTGCGTATCCGAGAGGCTGAAGAGAGAAGGAGACGGCAGGAGAGGATCTACAGGACACGCATCACCCTCGTCAAACGCACTGAGGCGGACATACATGTGCACTACAGGCTGCATCCAGAAAGTATCCTGGAGCTGATAGAGGAGCTGACACCCATGCTGGAGCACCCCACATACAGGGCACACACTATTCCCACACACATACAGGTGTTGTGCTCACTGCACCTCCTAGCGTCAGAGAGTTTTCAGGGGGTAATCGCCACAGTAGGAGGGGTGTCCCAGAGCGCACTATCGCGCTTTTTCTGTGCATTCCTCAATGCCATGATGCAGAGGATGCATCACCACATCAAATTCCCAGACACACAGCAGGAACTGGACCAAACTAAACAGGATTTTTATCAAATTGCCCAATTCCCCCACGTGATGGGCTGCGTAGATGGAACACATGTCGCAGTGTCCCCTCATCACACAATGAGTATGTTTTTAGAAACAGAAAATCATACCATTCATTAAACATCCAGGTAGTCTGCAATGCCAAACATGTAATCACAGCTATAGTTGCAAAATTTCCAGGAAGCACTCATGATTCCTTCATTTTTAGACACTGTGGTTTACATCGCAGACTTACAAATGGCAATTTTGGAGAGGGATACTTGCTAGGTAATTATATGGCACACACAAACAGTAGTATAATATGTTTCAACTTGCAGTATGTCGCTAAACATCTACATACATCATCCCAGCAGGAGACAGTGCATATGCTGTGAGGGACTACATCCTCACACCCTACCTTAATCCAACCACAGCTGCTGAGCGGAGATACAACACTGCCCACAGAGCCACAAGAGCCACCATTGAGAGGACCTTTGGAATCCTCAAAAGCTGTTTCCGGTGCCTCCACAAGAGTGGACGTACTCTAAAGTACAGCCCTGAGACGTGTTGCAAGATAGTGGTGGCCTGCGCAATGCTACACAACATTGCTACCAAGAAGGGCACCCCAGTGGATCTCGCAGAGTCCGACACATCCGATGAGGAGGATCCAGCCCCCCAACGCAGACGTGCAGGAGGAGCTGGGGCAGCTGCTGGACGCCTGAGACATGATGACATAACACAGAACTACTTCTAGGTGAGAAAATAGACCAAAATGACCAATGTTGATGTTTCAAAAATATGTTTACTTCCTTAATTGCAGTCACACAATGTGACTGTAACTTTGTAGTTAGCACATGTTAATATCCTCACAGTGCCAAAATATCACTGACTTAGGTAGTCCTCATGGCATATGTTGCCTCACAACATGTAATTGTGCATGCTGCCCCTTTACCTCCGGCGTGCACGTCCTGATGCACCTCCTTCAGCCTGTGCAGTAGCCTCGCTGTTGTCGTCCACCTGCCCTGACGGCCACTCCTACGCCTTTCTGCAGGAATAGGTGGAGTAGGTGTGCTCCTGCTGGATTGCCCATCTGTGTCTAGGCTCCCTGGCGTTACAATTCCCCCAGTGACAGCAGCCCGCAGTTGGTCAAGTGCATGGGTTACCTGCACCAGGCTCTTGGCAACGTTCTGGCAGCAGTGTGCCATCTCATGTTGCATGCTTACAGTTCTTTGAGCTAGCATAGAAATGGCTATGGATTGCCGGTTGACAGCCCTTGCAAACTGGTCCAGTCGTGTGTGTAACTGACGTTGTTCCCTGCGCCGGGCCTGCCTATCAATCCTGGCTTCACTCAGATTTGCCTCTGAGGCTTTTGCTATTGCTGTGACACCAAGTCTCAACTCCGACATGTGCCGGTTGTGTTGTGCCAGCTGGCGCTGTATTGATGTGATTCCTTTACTTTGCAGGCGCTGCACATGCAACATGTTGCCCTCCAGCCCTGCGAACACAGGATCTGTACCTGAGGAGGAACTGCTGGTGTTGGCCCATGCCCTCTGTCTTGCACCACTGCCAGTCGTGTTTGATGTGCATGTTTGTGATCTGCCGTGACTTGTGTTTGGAGTAGCTGCAGCCTGTGAACAATTCTGCGCCGTTTGCTTTGCGCTGATTGTGTGTCACGTGTCGCACCCTGGCTCTCCTGCCCTGCCTGGTCCTCTGCTGTAGCTGTCTCCCCCACTGCTGAAACAGTGTCCTGTGTTGTTGGTCCGTCTGCCAAAAATAGCACACATGAGTTGTGTGTCAAATTAAAAAAAAAATCTTTTCAATAAAGTTCTAGATTCTACAAATGACATGCCTACTTGTCTATTTTGTCTATTTTGCACATTGCTAGTGTGACTGTTCCCTATGTACCCTGTGTATGTGTATCTGGACAAACTTACATTACATGGGACTACATTTCCCATTATGCCCCAATGGGTGACCCTCAAAACATGGACTGGATTCCAATTCATGCATGTGGGTGTTGGGGTCTGAGTGGGATGGGGATGATTTGGGGATATTGGCATGCATCTTACCTTCTGTGGTGTCTCTGGTGTCAGAGCTGTCAAGGTCAGCCACGCCCGTCACTGCCTCAGGCATGAGGGTGCCCTCCACCAACTCCTCCAGGGGCGTCGAATCTGGTGTAGTGGAGGTCCCACCTCCAGTTGCCTTAGCTTCTGCCAATCTTGTGACCACCCTTTCCTTCGATCGTGGCCTCATATCGTACCACCTCTTCCTTAAGTCCTCGGTGGTACGATGGGTTACGCCTATGGCATTTACCTTTTCTTGTATGTCAGACCATATTTTTCTTTTCCTGGCTTCAGGAACACGAAGTGATGCTTTCCCAAACAGGAGGTCATGTTGCCTCACTACCTCCTCTGTCAATACCTCCAGCTCCCTCTCTGAAAATGTTTGTTTTCTTTTCCTGCTCTGTTCGTCAGCCTGCTTGTCCCCACCCTGCTTTTCAGAACCCTGGGATTCCATTTCTGCAACTTAGGTGTCAGAGAAAATTCAACACTCCCTCCTCACTGTCTCTCAGCCAGCAACTGACTCTGGAACAGGTGCAGGCAATCAGGTGCAGCATGGGAACTCACACTTCATGGTTGTGATACCATCATTCTACACCTGAATTGCTCTTTCCCGTTTTTGCGATTCTTTATTAGCGAATTCGCTAATAAGGAATCGCAATTTTAGTAATCGCACAATAATTCTGCGAATTTTTGGTAATCGCTAAATAATAGCGATTTTTAGCTACATCCGGTTTTGCGATTTCGAAAGTGCGATTCGCAGAAAATCGCATTTTCCGAAACGCAAAAATTGATTTATCTACATATGCCCCCAAATCATATAAAAATGTATCTATCTATATATCCATCTATGGAGGGAGATGTGACTCTGCCCTCTGATGATTGCCACATGCCTGTTTTCTCCAAAGAATGTGGATGGCAGAGATCTGGAACAACACCTAGGTGGGGGGCCCTCCTTGCTATGTGAGATAACCATACTCAGCGGCGTAGCTTTATCAGAATGATTGAGGGTAGGGGGATGAGATTCAGATTTCTGAACAATCACACTGGCACATAATGTTAAAATATATTATGTACAATAAAATAGGAAAAATTGGCGATTTCCCAGTGAACTGCCATAACTGTGGTAAACAATTTGGAATCAAGTCTGCTTGTTCCTGAAATCTGGGAAGATTGTGATTTTAGCACTGCAAACCTTTTGTTTATGTCATTTGCAGGGGGAACAACACTCTCTCCTGCAACACTTTTTTCACGTAAAGACACAAATTCTGCTATTTTTGGCTAATTTCTCGCTCCCCTCCTTCAGGTTAACATATAATGTTAAAATACATTATGCAACAATCCTGGGGCCTCATTTATGACTTTTTGCCGTAGGGAAGCGCAGCAGGCCTTCCTGCTGCGCTTCCCTATGGCAAAAGAAAAGGGCAAAAATGCGCTGTATCTATCAGATACGGCGCATTCCTGTCCTTTTCCCCTGCGCCGGCGCACAATGGGCTGCCTGCGTCAGCACAGGCACCCTTGCACAATGGTGCAAGGGTGCCTGCGCTGCGGGGAAGATTATTTTTGTACAGGAAGGGAAACCTTTCTGTACAAAAATAAACACAAGAGGCTTTTCCTCTTTCTATGTGTGCTGTAGAATGCAGCACACATAGAAAAAGGAAATACGAGGAGAAATAAAGACATTTCTCCCTGTTGCGCCTCCCCTACGCCTCCCCTGGGGAGGCGTAAGCTTTTGGCACTGCTTCAGAGTTACGATTTCTCGTAAATCTGGGGCAGTGTCAAAAGGCCATGGATGTTGCTGGGAACGCCTCCAGCAACACCCATTGCACGCCCCTTTAACGCAGAACACTGCGTTAAAGGGACTGATATTTATCAGGCAGCAGTACGCCACAAAAACTGGCGTACTGCTGCCTGATAAATACCACGCAGGCTTATGCGCCACGGAACTTCATGAAAAGTGAAGTTCCGATGGCGCAAGGGGCCTCATAAATGAGGCCCCTGGTGCATTAGAGGGGCTTAAGGAGCAGCAGAAAGAGTGAGGAACGTGGATTGGTAGGGGTCCTAAGTAAGAGAAAGCACATTATTTTCTGAAATAACAAACATTTTTTAGGTATTTCCAAACAAAGAGAGAGGGAGAGAGTGTGAGTGGGTTTTTGTTTAGGTGTGTAAAAATTCCTGGTGAAATATGAGACACCACACCATACCCGATAAAGCATCGCACCCAACCATTTATTACAAAATATATATATATTGTGGGAGGTGGAATGCCTGTTGCACAAAGCAGCAGAAACTCATTCTGATGATTCAACTGGAGTGATTATACCTTGGCAACACATTTGATCCAATAGCTTCTTTACATCTTCTCCAACCGATAGAGGAACTGGTCTAACCTTCTGAACAACAGGACATGCATTACTTTTAACTTTAATATTGTGTTCAAACCTTTTCACAGATCCTACCTTGTCACTAAATACAGTAGGATACTTGTCAAGTAATTAATTTAGCTTAGCTCCATGTGGCTCAACCATATTGATAGAAGATAACCGGTAACTCACCTAGGACTACAAGCTCTGCATGTCTAGGTCAAAGTATTATTCCTGAGCTAGCTTGATCTTGCCAACCAAGTATATCTCGTCCATTGAGTGCAACATATGCTTTTGTAAATATTTCTCTTCCTTTAAACTTTATGATGTCAGAAAAATAACCTCTCATAACTATGTCATATTCACCAAAAGCCTTAGGATTTACATCAGTAAGTAATATTTGGTATTAGACCACAATTTTTCAAAAGCTTTTCTGCTAGAGTAGTGATAGGTGAGCCAGCATCTGCCATAACGTTAACTTCAATAACACCAATGCATACCTCACAAATTGGCCCTTTGCATTTTTAACTAGATTCTTCCAATGTGTTAATTTCCACCGATAGAGAAATCATATTCAATTCATCACAAACTGAATCTTCATCAATGTTAAACTGATTAACTCTGCTTTTGTTCTTTACAGATTTGCACACAGTGTAAAAGTGACCGATCTTTTTACAAATATTACACCATTTACAGTGTGCAGGACAATTAGGATAGTTCCCCATATGAAATTTTGAAACGCACCTATAACAGGTTGCATTGTTTTTTTCTCAATCGTTTTCTTAAATTTATATTTATTACTAACACCATTAATGTCAGGTTCGTTATCGGTATTGGTATCAATACGCATAATACTAGTGCTATAACAATTAGAGCTACAAACTTCCGTCAACATTTTCGAAGAATAATAGAACATTCAATACCACTTGCTATTCCCAATACCTCATCTAACAAAGAATTTTTACAGGTGAGGCTGCGCTCTTGAATTTTCTTGTTGAAACAATTAAAAACTAACTGATCACGTAAAGATGTATCAAGATAAGTTCCAAACTCACATTTGGCAGCAAGTAATCTTAATGTTGCTAAGTAATCCTCAATAGATCGTTCATCCCAATATTGCTTTCCCCTACGTGCTAATGCTTCTGCAAAAACATTCCAGTTTTCATCACCTGTAGGTACAGGAAAAACGGGTAAATTGTCAAATAATTGTTTTCCTACTGTACCCAAATTATTAAATAATAATGCTTTTTTTCTCAAAGGTGAATATTTTGTAGCACCAATGGCCTTCAGGTAATTTTCAAACACTCTTAGCCATTTGTGCCATGGTGTGATTGGTTTGCCTGGTTCTTTTAAGAAAGGAGGCTGATGTAAACTATTGGTTGAATTAGCCATGGAAACAACACCTGAAAAGCAATTATGTTAGAATCCTTTGAATAGTGGAAATTGCGTGCTTGTCACAGAAGCAAGCATAAACAAATACCAAGGACAACACCTGAAAATAAACAATATTAAAATACCCACAGTAAACAAAGTAAAAATAAAGTCACTGTGATGAATCCTGTCAACTGTTGACAATTCCGTTGACAAATGTAAAATTCCAAAGATAAATTGTGTGCTTGTCACAGAAGCAAGCATAAACCAACAGCCAAAAACGAGCGCTGTATCATTGTACACACCGAAGTATGTATCGTTGTACACACCGAAGTATGTAAACAGAGATTTCTGAACTTTTAAGATGGCTGCCACCAGCGTCAAAAACGCGTTGACATCACAACTTGACGTTCAGTTATCTACGGAGCATTGGGCGCACAAGCCTGAAGAGATGAGGATGAGGTTGAACATAGATGCGCTCAGCAAATAGAGAGCAAGACGGGTGCCATGGAATTCGGTGCTGGATTAAGCTACAACAACACAACAAATGGTAACAGACAATAGTTGAAAGGTAAAAACCTTTACTCACTGTTGTGGTTTGATTGTCAATAAAACCAAGAAGAATAGAAGTAATTCCTTAAGTATTTATTACGAAGACAACAAGCTTGCGTAAGGAAGGGAACAGCTGTCGGAAGGTGACAGAGTACACGGGTTCAGGGGTGTACGTAATATAAATACCAACAACACATTCCACTGTACGTCATCACAGGAGCAGGAAGAAGGAAGTGCATGGTATAACATGAGAAAGACTAGGCCTGCAACATCTCCCTTTTTACCAACACATAACTGAATAATTACAACAACTCATAGTCTTTTAGTGCTGCAGGTAACTTAGATAATCTCCCAAACCGGGTACAGGCACCCTCCCAACCTCCATGACATTTAGCACTCTCTTCTTCGGATATTCTAGAAGTACTTGGTTTGGGATCATACACACAGTCAGCGGTGGCTTGTCTCTCAGCCAAACTGCCCTCGTTATGCTTCTCTACAATTTCAGTACTGGCATTACTTTCATCATTTCTATACATTTCCTCCCTGTCATAGTCAACTGGTTGACAACATGCTTCTTTTAGTGCTAACTCAACTTGTTCATCCCTTTCACCTGAATAAGTACTCAACCATGAGAATTCTTTGTCACCCATATCTTTGTTTTTGAGTCCCTGAAACCATAATTCAGCCTGGCTTTTGCTCAAACATATGGCGTCAGTCTTGTTGCGCCAACCCAGGAATCTCAAACAAATGGCACTTTCTGTGACCTCAACCACCTCCTCAGGATCATAGTACTTGGATTCTCCTTTATGTTGTCCATCATGTCTTTTGACAAGTGCCCAATCACCTTTGTTAAGCTCTTTGTTAACAGCTTTATGTACCGTATCGTGATAGCGTTTGTCTTTGACCTGGTTCTCAACAATCTTCTGCTTAATTTGCAACTGTTCATCTCTTATGACCACAGGATCGGGTAAACCTGACTCAAACCCTTCAATTTAGGCACCATGTCATTATCACATCTTCTTCCCCTCATTAGGAAAAATGGGGAGAAACCTGTTACACTGTTTGGGGTCGAATTATATGCAAATACTCTTTCCTGGATACATTTCCTTACAGGAATATTAGAAGCTCTGGCTAATTGAATACCGTCCTTGATAAATCGGTTCACTCTTTCAATTTGCCCATTCGATTTTGGAGAGTACAATGGTGTTTTCTCCTGTCTGATGCCATGTGACTCAAGAAATTCTGTCATTTTGTTGGAAGTAAGTTGCTTCCCATTATCTGACACCAGTACGCAAGGGCTTCCTTCAATGGAGAAACACGTTTCCAAAAAGTCAATGACAGAGTCTGAGTCGATAGTCGGGACAAACTTATGGTAAATACATTTGCTGTAGTAGTCGCTCATTACGATGAGAAATCTGGAATCACGGTCCAACACCTGGAATGGTCCTGCCATGTCGATTTTGTACCATGCTGAATTTGGGATGGACACGAACTGCATCTCCTGAACTCTTGGTGTCCAGTGCTTGTCGTTCGAACCTAATACATACAATACACTTCTCCACAAATAAGTTAACATCAATGTCCATTTGAGGCCACCAATATTGTTCCTTTAGCCTCTTTTTGGTCATAGTGGAACCCAAATGAGTATTGTGGGCAATAGATATCAATTTGTTCCTAAGTTTAAATGGGGGAATTAATAAATCGCCCCTCATTAAAAACCCATCAACACAACTTAGTTCTTCTGACACTTGGAAGAATGTTTTGAATTCGGGAGACAAATTTCGAACTGGGGGCCACTTGTGGGACATGAAATCTTTAACCTTCATTAAAACAGAATCAGAGTTCATTGCTTCTAACCATTCATTTTCTGACATTGCATTTCCTATTACATTAATGTTGGATATGGATGAGACTACACACTCAGTGTCATCTTCATTCTGCACCTCAACACTTTCAGTGGGAAATCTTGAAAGGAAATCTGCTCGAATATTGTCCCTGCCTGATATGTGTCTGATAGTCAAATTATATTCTTGCAGTTTTGCCAACAATCTCACCAGCCTGGCTGAGGCCTTACCGTTACCTCTGCCATATCCATCAAACATATACGTAAGGGGCTTGTGCTCAGTAACTAATTCGAAATCCTTTCCCCATAAATACATTTTCAGTTTGTCCACCGACCAAACACATTTGTTCTTTGAAACCGTCATACCCCTTTCCTTCAACTTACCAAGTACTTTCTCCAGAATTACATTATGTTCACTTACAGACTCTGCGTGGATGAGAATGTCATCCTGAAATTTCTGTACGCCTTTCATCTGCCCAAACATGTTCTCCATAAGCTTTTGGAAGACGCTTGCTGAGGACGCCAACCCAAAAGGCAATCGTACATATCGGTAAGCTCCCAGGGGTGTGATAAATGTGGTTAATTCTTTGGATTCTTCATCAAGCTTAACTTGATGGTACGCCGACCAGGGGTCGATAAGGGAAAAAAATGTAGAACCTGCAGTGGCAGCTAAGATCTCTTGAATTCTGGGAAGGGGGAAACAATCTACAAGAATATTCTTATTGAGTGACCTGAGGTCTCCACACAGGCGGAACTCACCATTCTTCTTTTTTATCAAAACAATCCCCGAAATCCATTCAGCAGAGTCTGCTCGTTCAATAATTCCTTCGCTGACTAATCGTTCTAGAACACATTTTAAATCATTTTTGACAGTTAGGGGTAGAGACCTGACTTTATGTCTTACAGGTACCGCATCTTTTTTTAGAATTATTTTATGTACAAAGCCTCTTACACAGCCTACTCTATCTTCAAACAATGAGTCATATTTGCCAAGGATGGTGGCTATGCTGTGTTTGCATGTTATTGCAGACACATTTATACAAGGTATAAACCCTTCATCAAGTACAATGGGGTCTTCAGCCCCAGGCATCAAAATTATTTTCATTTTGCTAAGTCTCTCCATCCCACAATGTCTCTGCCACGTTCTGCAACATACATTTTTGTCTCGACACATCTACCTTTGATATTCAGGATGTCTTCAAAGTACCCAAAAATATTGATCTCTGATTCCCCAAAAGCTTTGGGATTGACATCTGATTCAATCAAATCCACTTGTGGCCAATACTGAAGAAATTTCTTGTCGGAAACTATTGTAATCGGCGAACCAGAATCCGCCATAATGTTAGGTTGAACTTCTCCTACGGTGGCCACCCCTAATGGTCCTTTAATATTTTTGTTTTACTCCTCAATTGTAAATACAATATTAGAACACATATTCTCATCAAACTCTTCTACGTAGTTTACCCTTCATGGTGTAAAACGTTTTTGGCCAAAAGTGCCACATACCCCCGCAAAATGCCCTACCTTAAGACATCGTGTGCACTTCTTCCCCAATGCAGGGCAGCTCAAGGAATCAGCCTTGTGATTGTGTGAACCACATACAAATTGAGATGTGTTAATATTTGCATGCGTTTTAAATTTGTTGAAAGACACATTATCATTCTTCTTTTTATCATTTACTAAATACACATTCGAATTTTTGTTAGCAGATCCGGTTATTTCCCTTGACCCTTCTAATGATCTTTCAATACCCTTTGCAATGTCAATAGCTTCTGATAGGGTTGGTCTCCTGCATGCTAATAGCCTCTCCTGAATTTTTCTTTCATAACAGTGGAAGACTAACTGGTCGCGTATATACTCATCAACCCTATCTTGATAGTCACACTTGGTTGCCAACACTCTCAACGCTGCTATGTACTCCTCTACATTTTCACTTTCAGTTTGTTTCCTCATAGTGAATCGGTGTCTGCCCACCATTATGTTTTCCTCCTCATCAAATTGTCTTTCCAATCTCTTGACAGCTTCCTGGAATTCATCATAAGGAATGAACTGGCCTGGTGGTGGTTCGTACTCTGGCAGACTATAAAAAATGTCCTGCCCTGCTACGCCCAACAGCCCAACAAGAATTGCAGTTTTCCTTTCAGCATCAAACTTCTTACCATTGATGGCAATCAAATAATTTTCGAATGACCTATACCAGCTGCGCCATTTCATGACCGGTTTGCCAGGTTCACTTAGAAAAAATGCTGGTGCATTGAAGTTCACTTCACTGGTCATATTCTTTAGAGTGGTTTCTGAATCCTCTTTTTTAATAAACAAATCAATTTTGATCTGTTAATAATCACAGGGTAAATGTGAGAAGAACATTTTTTCTTTTATAAATATCGAAAAATTCGGAAAATAATGAGTCATTTAACTGTTAACTAGATCACCGATTAAATTTGAGAAGAAACGCTGCTTTTATCACACATTTGTAACACTTTGCAACAAATATGTGCGATGGAAATGCTTTTGCACGTTTATTTACCTCAGTTCCACTGCGCCGCTATGAACGGAATGTTCAAAACAAAATGGTGTCACGTTGCTCACGTTGACTGCGTCGTGACGTGTTCAGCCCTGCTGTTTGACACACAGCTGAGCGGCAGGAATGACAGTTACAGTTGCGCGTTAGGAACCCGAATGACAGTTGAACTGCCACAAGTCAACCGCCGTTGGATTTCTCACTCGGTCTGGTACGCTGTGAAAACACATGTTACCTAATTTACTTGCAGAACTACTCGATAAACAAAAAATTACTCCTGAACTTGCCTTATAGTTTCACACGAAATTCCCATCTGAACAACGCTACTTCAACGATTTCATCAGCGTTCAGCCTGCGTGACTTCTAGCTTCCAAATTGCCGTAATACCGAAATACAATGAAGAATACCAATAATTAGTATCCGAATATTTTTTTTTTTAATATTTGCCATAAGAGCACTTGCCTTGAAGATAAGGTTGAGGTGCTCCTGAAGAAATCCCTGCGCAAGCTCGTCTATTTATAGCTCGTCCCGAACCTCGTCGCCAAATATGTTGTGGTTTGATTGTCAATAAAATCAAGAAGAATAGAAGTAATTCCTTAAGTATTTATTACGAAGACAACGAGCTTGCGTAAGGAAGGGAACAGCTGTCGGAAGGTGACAGAGTACACGGGTTCAGGGGTGTACGTCATATAAATACCAACAGCACATTCCACTGTACGTCATCACAGTGACCAATCACAGGAGCAGGAAGGAGGAAGTGCATGGTATAACATGAGAAAGACTAGACCTGCAACACTCATGAATATTAAAGAGGTCCAAATCTGTCCGTTGTTTTACCTTCACAGCGGTGTTAAAAGTGCTTAATCCAGTTCTTGATCCGGAATTTAAAATAATCCACGTAAAATAAGCAAAGCTTATAAAATCTGTTGGGTCGGTGGGTCCGCAACTTCATAAAAATCGATAATAGCCACCGAATCGTCGTCAAATAATGTAGTGTGGCAAAATTAAGATAACGAAACGGGGTAATGAATCTTCAAAATCCAAAATGTGTTTTATTCCTAGAATCAAGACCTACGACTTATTACAACAGGAGGTAGGCAAGAAATCTCTTGAAGACCACACATTCTAGAATACCTAAAATTACATCTTAGCAATTACATAGACAGAATTCCTTAAAGCCACCAGCACAACTTACCATAATAACTTACTAACCACATTGAGATCTGTGTTTTCCTTGAGCTGGCTGGATACGGCTTCTGGGCCATCGCACGCCGCATTCTCTCTCTCTCCTTCTACTGGTTCTGTGTTTCGGTCTTTAAAGTGACCGCCTCGCCTTCTGATTGGCCCTATAGTTGTCTCGTGATCAGTGTCATAGGGTTCATTCAGATCCTGTGCTTCTGTCTCCTGTAAATTTGAGGCATAGCTATTTGGCTGCGGGGAGAAAGAACAGTGTGAGGGTGAGGGTGATGTATAGGTGACTTGCCATGGGATATTGTCCTCCACCGATTCCCGTACCCATCCACATTGTCCCTGCCAATCCAGGCACTGCTCTTATACTGCTAAGCATTAGAAGTAGAATGAGAGCAGTGCTTGTATTGGCTGGTGTGCTGTTGCCAAAAATGCACACCTTTATAGCCAAAGCCAGGCAGCGTGAAGCAGAACTATTTAACCTTGGGTCTGTTTATTGTGGAACGATTTGCAGCTGAACGTGTGCTGCTGGAGAAGATCGCCAAGGTAAGAATTTAGGGGCAGATTTACAATAACTGGCGCATCCCCAGGGATGCGCCAGTTATTGTGCGCCGCAGCTCCGCCACCCATGGTGAGCCTCATTTACAATGCGGCGCACCATGGGGCAAAAATGGCACAGATGCGTGACGCATCTGTGCCGTAAAGGTGACGCATTGCTGGAGTTGCGTCGCAAGCTCTGGGGTGCCCTATCTGCCCAATGCTGCATCAAGCCTTATGCCTGCTTCAAGCAGGCGCAGGGTTTTGATGTAGCATTGGCCTAAAAGTGACTGAGGGAAATCTTGTAGATTTCACTCAGCCACTTTTGTGAGGCGCACCTGCCCCGGAACGCCCACCCTGCGCCGGACCGCCCACATGTGGCGCAGGGCTTTACAACGTGACGCATCTGCCTAGATGCGTCACGTTGTAAATAGGTCGCAGGGATGCGCAACGTTTACGCCGCCGTTGCGTGACGCAAACGTGGCGCATGTCCAACATAAATCTGCCCCATGGTTTTTACTACTCATACTGAGGTATAATTATGAGCATATTTAACTTTTAAACACCCTATCACTTTCAAAAGTTACCAGACACCACTCCTGGCCTCCCAGTCCTCCTTGGCTCTCTTAGCTTTGTTAAGCAATCATGAACAAGCTCAAATAAGGTGTTGTGAACGTTGAGTCGAGGAATAGTATTACACAGTTATCAAAGTTGAAGGTAAAATGGGAGGGCCCGATTCACAGAATGAACTTAAGACTCAATCCTAAACTTACTACTATTTTGGTATTCACAGAATGCACTTACTACTTTTGGCATTCAAAGAATGAACTTACTACTTTTGGTATTCACAGAAGTTAGGATTTTGTCTTAAGTCTGTCTTAAGTCTGTCTTAAGTCTGTCTTAAGACAAACTTAAGACAAAATCCTAACTTCTGTGAATACCAAAAGTAGTAAGTTCATTCTGTGAATACCAAAATAGTAGTACGTTTAGGATTGAGTCTTAAGTTCATTCTGTGAATCGGGCCCGGAGTGTCCAGCCAGTGTTGTTAATCGATATTGTAGAAAAATACTTTAATAATCCATTAATATATGTAAACTATATATGGGGTAAAACAGTGGTCATATAATGAAAAGCACACAAATAAGACATTTAGAAATTATTGGTGAAACTTGGTAACTGAATTATACTAATTGTGAATACCTGGGTGTTCTCAAAATACTCAAAGTAACAAAAAAGCTGGTACTGTTACAACAATGGGTAACAATTTACACAATGCATACTGTTGGTGTTAATATGCTGTTCATGAAACCCACAGCAAACACTGATACCTTTTAACACAAAGCCCGATCTACAAGGATAGACCGTGTTTTGCGTCAAAAAATGATGCTCGGGGGCGTGGCTAAGATGGCGGCTCGGTAGGACGTGTCTCGTAGAGGCTCCCCAGGCCTGATCCCCCGCCAGGGAACCTTGCGGACCTTCGCCCTCACCGAGCCGGCCAGCAGCAGCGGACGAGGCCCGGGAGCAGGGCGACAGCAGAGGAGTCGGTGGCGAGGCTCGAGGCTGCCGTAGAACGCCGATACACGGAGCTGCCTGCCGGCGAGGGGCAAGTGCGGGCGGCAGTGACCCGAGCGCAGGGGCCGAGCGGCCCGGGGAGACCCCGAGCGACACCTGAGGCCTGCGAGTGGGAGAGTCGGGGATCCTGACAGCGACTCCGGAGCCCCGGAGATATCACCCGGCATCACCAAGCGGCGACTGGAGCGGACAAGGGAGTGGAAACGAGGCGCCGGGTCCGTCGGCCCCAGAAACTACGCGAGGCCCCGGCGTGGGCCTAGTGGAGGTGAGCGCCGAGGGCCGGAGACACCTGACTGCAGCCGGAAGGCGTGTCGGAGGGGAATCAGCGCTGCTGCCGAGAGGCGGGTCGGACCTAGCAAGGCGCTACAGGCGCAGGCCGTGAACTGGTGCAGACCCCTGCGGTGTCTACGGGGGCCGAGGGGAGCAGGCCTGCAGCAACCGACCGCGGCCCAGCAGACTGAGAGGGGCCGGGTCCGACGGCCTACGGGACAACGCGGGGCCCCGGCGTGGGCCCTGTGGAGGAAGCGCGGCCCGGCTGTGCAGTGGGCCGGTGGGGCATATCGACCCCGGGCAGCAGAGGGGCCCGGCGCCCATACAGAGATAGTGAGCGGCGCCCTGGAGGCGGCCGGGACGCAACTGCGGTCACAACTGGGGATCCCCCCCCCCCACACACCTGGGGGCACCTGGAGGCACACATGGCTGAAGCGCGACTATGATCTAGGAAGGCCTGAGGTTGCGGAGGGCCCTGGGAAGAGGAGTACCGAGCGGGTGGACAGCAGCCCAGGGATACCAAGCGGGCGCCAGCCCTATACCTCAAGCGAGGGAAGGTAGCGGGGTCGAGGCCTATGGCCTAGGGAAGAGGCCCTGGGACACGATACCAGCCTTTCCAAACTACAGCCAGAGCGCACCTGAGCACCTTGCCGAAACACCCGGAGCCCTGACCAGGCCGAGGCCCACGGCTGGGACAGCCATGTCGAACCGGAAGGGGAACCGCAACATCTCGGAGATGCTGGTCAAGGGACCCCCCAAGCCCGATAAAAGCCCAGACAAACCGGCGCTGAGGCCCCCCCCCGGGGGGAAAGATCTACCAGAGGGCGAGGCGCCAGCGACCAAGGCGTTCATGGAATCCCTCTTCGCCTCCCTAAAAGACGATATTCAAACTTTCCGGCAGGAAATGACCGGGGAGCACAAGGAACTCCGGCGGGACGTCGACGAACTGGGGGAGAGAGTAGCGGCCAACGAGCTCTCGGGCCAGGCCCGAAGTGAGGAAATAGAACTCCTTCGGCAGGAGATCGTCCGTCTTCATGATCAGCAGATGGATCTCCAGACCCACGCGGAGGATCTGGAGAACCGCTCCAGACGCAATAACATTCGAGTCCGGAATGTGCCGCTCAAGGCGGAGGGGGAAGACATGGCGGGATACCTGCAGACACTCTTCCGGATGGTGCTGGGGGAAGGAGAGGACTTCGCGGTTCGGATCGACAGAGCCCATCGAGTGGGCCCGGCCCGCCGGACCCAGGGCCCCCCACCGGACATTTTGGCCTTTCTGCCGGACTATCCCTTGAAGGAGAGCATCCTGAGAGAGTCTCGTCACAAGCAACCCCTCCGCTTCCAAGACCACAATGTGGAACTCTTTCAGGACTTGGCTGCGTCCACCCTACAAAAGCGGAGGGCGTTTAGGGTTGCCACTACCTTCCTGCGCAAAGAGGGGGTCCCGTATTCCTGGGGACACCCGTTCCGCCTGGTCTTTAAGTGGAATGGCGCCCTCCACCAGCTGCGTTCCCTACGAGACACATGTGCGGTGCTAGGCATTCCTCACGAGGACCCACAACAGGACGACATGGCGGACCGGCAGTCCTCTGGGGCCGGGACGGGCTCCCCCGGGACGTCGAGGGACGGATGGCAGACAGTGCGGCGGGACAGACAGCGGAAGAAGCCTCTCAAGCCCGATCCGGACACGGTGGCCCTGGAACAGGCTGCAGCTATCCAGGAAGTATCCAAAGACACAGGCGCAGCCTCCTAAATGGAATCTGGTGAAGGTCGACATCAGATAAGTTTTGGCTCCTGGATGGGGGGGGGTCGGGGGGCCATGAGCCGCCACTGCCACACACCCACTCATTGACTCATTTACCACAGGCCTAGACTGTCTCATGATTGGCCTGGGACAATGTTCACCAGTTGGGGGGGGAGGGGTGCAGGGGACTGTTGGGGGGGAGTTGGGCCTTGGGAGGAGTGGAGGGGGGGAGCTCGGTGTGTTCACTATCGAGTGGCATATGGTACCAGGGGTTGGGCTGGCTGGAGGTCTAAGGCAAGGCAGAAGGGACGCATGCGTACTCATGGCTGCTGACAGCATAGGTATCCTCTCACTTAATGTCAAGGGACTCAATAATCCCATCAAAAGAAGGGCAGTCATCTCCTTCCTTGAGCGCTCAGAGGCTGAAATATGTCTGTTACAGGAAACGCATCTGTTAGCGAAAGATTGGCACTGCATGAAAGCTAGGGCCTTCCCTCACCAATTCCACTCCGCGACTGGCGAAAAGAAAGCGGGTGTAGCTATACTTGTGGCCAGGCACTTCAAAGGGCGGGTTGGGAATAAGGTAGCCGAAATCAGGGGCAGGCTCCTGGCACACACGATACATGTAGGTACCTCCTCCTTCACGCTGGGCTCCATTTATGCACCCAACACCAAACAAGAGGTTTTCTTGAAGGGTGCGCTGTCTGAAGCGCTCTCGGGCGATCTGAGACTGGTACTAGTGGGAGGGGACTTGAACCTGGTCATGGACAATGAGAAGGATAGGTCTGGGAGGAGGTTTGGGGACTCCGGAGCGCTGTCAGGGACAGGGAAGCAGTGGTTAGGGGACAGGGGGCTGACTGACATCTGGCGGGACAAACATCATACTGCCCCGGGATACACCTTCTACTCTCATGTGCACCACACATACGCTAGATTAGACCACTTCCTGGGTTCAGATGACATACTTCCCATGGTTCGGGACATTGACATTACGCCGGCGGCACTTTCAGACCACGACGCGGTGACCCTCCAGCTGACCGCCCCGCGTACGCCTCCACATAGGGGCAAGTGGCGACTCAGGGAAAATATACTGGCACGCAAGGGGGTTGTGCAGCAACTGTCCCAAAGCATCACCACTTATCTGGACCAGAACGACACGGGGGAGGTAACCCAGGCGACACTGTGGGGGGCGCTAAAGGCGGTCATTAGGGGCGAAATCATGGCGATCGCCGCGGCGGAAAATAAGGAGCGAAAGGATCGGAGACGGGATCTGGAGACGCAGGTGCTAGAACTGGAGCGGGTCCACAGCCGGACGGGAGCCCCCCGGATTTGGCGCAAGCTGAAAGCGGTCAGGGCGCAACTGGCGAGTCTAGACCTGGACAGGGCGGAATACGCGGCACTCCTACTCCGCCACACGTACTACGTGGGGGGAGACAAGACGGGCCGCCTGCTGGCCAGCAAACTCAAGGCCAAAACCGTCCGCTCGCAGATCCCTGTGATTCGCGGTGACGGTGGCGGCGAGGCCCGAGAGGATGACCGCATAGCGGAGGCATTCCGGACTTTCTATGAGCAGCTGTATGCCGCCGATCGGACCGTGGGGGAGGAGGCGGGGAAGACCTACCTGGAATCTATGGAGGTCACTGCCCTTAACGACGAGAACTCCGCAGCGCTAGATGCTCCCTTCCGCCTGGAGGAGGTCATAGCGGCCATTGCCCGTCTTAAACCCCTGAAGGCTCCGGGCCCGGACGGCTTCTCCGCGGGCTTTTATAAAACCTTCTGCCCCCTCCTGGCGCCAGTCCTTACAAGACTGTTCAACTCATTCGAGGGCCAGGGCTCAATCCCGAGGGAGATGTTGGAGGCAGAAGTCGTGGTCCTTCCGAAACCGGGCAAAGATCCCTCACGCTGCGCTGCGTATAGGCCGATTTCGCTCCTCAATGTGGACCTTAAGCTCTTCACGGGCATCCTGGCCTCCCGGCTGGGCCCGTGCCTGCCGGGCGTCATCGACCCAGACCAAGCGGGCTTCGTCCCCTCCAGGCAATGCGCGGATAACACAAAGCGCATTATGCATGTCATAGACAAAGCATACGCCAACGCCTCGGACGCAGCACTGCTCTCGGTGGACGCTGAGAAGGCGTTCGACAGGGTGGACTGGAGGTTCCTGGAACAAACGCTGGTCAAATTCGGCGTGGGTCCGCGATTCCGCTCCTGGGTGGCGGGATGCTACACGTCCCCGAAGGCGACCATTAAAGTCAATGGGGTCAGCTCTAAGCCGTTCGACATCCAGAGAGGCACGCGGCAGGGCTGCCCACTCTCGCCGCTCCTGTTCGCCCTTTATATTGAGCCATTTGCCCAGCGGGTTCGGGACAACCATGCCATAGCCGGGATCAAGTTTGGAGGAGTGGAGCAAACCATCAGCCTCTACGCGGACGACATTCTGGTGGCGGTGGATAACCCGCGGGTCTCTCTGCCGGCCTTCCTATCGGAAATGACCGCGTTTGGGGCAGTGTCGGGCTTTAAAATGAATGTCCAGAAGTCCGTCGTCCTGCCGTTAGGTAGCAACACCCGACCAGCTAACAGGGCTTCGCTGCACATAGGGGGGCTTGAGGTCAGCACCACCGTGCAATACCTGGGGATAGACCTGACGCCGTCAACCGTTCAAACGGTCGACCTTAACTACACTAAGCTGCTGTCGCGAGTTCAGGGAGACATTGCGAGGTGGAAGCAACAGCCGCTTTCGTGGCTGGGCCGGGTGGCGGCCATAAAAATGTCCCTGTTGCCCAAGATCCTTTATGTATTCCAGACCATCCCGGTCACTCCCCCACTGGGGATGCTGAAGAAATTACAGGATGCCCTGCATCACTATGATTGGGCGAATAAAAGGTCCAGACTGCGGCGCGACCTGGCCACAAGGACGACAGCGGAGGGGGGCCTGGGGGTTCCGGACCTCAGGCGCTACTTCCAAGCGGCTCAGCTTAGATTCCTACTGGAGTGGTCCCGGCCGACTTCGGAGAAGCACTGGTTGTTCCAGGACAGGGCCATGGCGGGCCTGCCCCTCTGGAAGGTTCCCTACTTGGCGCGCCCGGATAGACCACCATACCTCAAAAGATCCCCTATCACCAGGACCCTTTTGCAAGTGTGGGATGCTACCGCGGTCCCGATGGGCCTGACGACCTTTCCCTCCCCCATGACGCCTCTGCTGGACAATCCGGCGTTCCCCCCTGGCAGCTCCCCGAACTCATTCCCACAATGGCGACAATCCGAATGTCGCTCGGCGGGTCACCTCTTCGACACGGAGGGCTTCATGACATGGGACGTCGTGACAGCAAACTACTCACTGGATAAGACACTCCGCTACCAGTACTTCCAGCTTAGGCACTGGCTGACGCACGCCGATGTGGCGCCTTTGGTTGGACGCCCCCTCACCCCCTATGAGTGTTGGATCGTGACCAAGACGTCGGACACAAGGTCCATCACGGAATTATATCAGATGCTGTCCCCACCCCCCCCTTCGGAGAAATCCGCTGGGCAGAGGCGCTGGGAGAGGGAACTGGGGCGCGCTCTTTCAGCTAAAGAATGGCGAGACGTATACCACCTTGCTCATCACACGGCCAGGAATACCGCTAGCAGGGAGGCGGCGGTCAAGATCGCCTACTACTGGCACTTGACCCCTGAGCGTCTACACCAGGGGAATCCGAGCAAAAACCCTAAATGTTGGAGAGGGTGCGGGCACACGGGGACCATGCTACACATCCTGTGGGAATGTACCGAGGTACAGGAATATTGGACAGCGGTACTCAAGGACATAGACACTCACTTTGACACCGACATTCCATGATTCCCAGCTTATGCTGTTCTCGGACTGCCGAACGACCTGACGTTCCCCCTCAAGTCCATGAGGGGAAAACAGATGGGACTGGCAATGGGGGCAGCGACGCAGCACATCTTGTCACTCTGGGGGTCCACTAGGCAGCCCACACACACGGGGTGGCTACATCGGTTATGGTACATCATGGGGATGGAAAGGATACAGGCCTCGCTTACTCAGTCCTCCGAAACCTTCAGAGCAACCTGGCGACCACTCATCTCTCTACTTTCCCAGGAATTTACGGAACTCACTTGCCCGAGGTATCTCCGGGTCCTGAAATTGGCAGAGGGGTTTAGAGATGAAAAGACCAGAGCGGAACACAAAGTCTAGCCTCTACACAGTACAACCAACCTTAGGCGCTACAAGGAACACACCGGGCGGGAGGAGGGAGGTTGGGGGGGTTTGGGGGTTGTTGAAGGGGTGGGATACAGTTGGGGTTGGGCGGGAGGGAGGGCCTGTTGGGGGGTGGGTGGAAAAGAGTTCGGATGGCCGCAGGGGGGCGTGTCCCTCCGCCAAGCAAGCATACTCGGGCGCCCGGACTTGCCTCACTTCATGGACACTCAGTGGGGTGCGCTGCAGGGTCGGGGACGGGCGCCACGGCACAGCCTTTTGTTTCTTCAAATGTTGTATGTATAACATTGCCTTGTGGAACTCAATAAAAATATATTTGATCAAAAAAAAAATGATGCTCCTTGAAGCAGCCACTAACTTTGGAGAGATTTCTTTTTCTCTGAACATTTCCTACTTTGCATGCATGCTACAAAGCACACATCTCGGTCTAATCATAGGATTTTGTACTGGAATAGGATGCCCCCTGTATATATCCTGTGTTAGTCATCATATACACACCTCTGCACCGTGGTGCAATTGTTGTGAGTAGTGCTAGGCAGCCTGTTTGTGCAGCAGTGCAGGGGATAACAGCAGCAGCAGGCTATTTATATGGTCTGTCTTGAAAGCACAGGTGTCGCTGGACTATAAAGTTAGAACCACCAGGAGACTGATGATTCTAACATAATACTGATGAGACTTTGCCAACATATTGGGAGCCATGATTACATGTTTTGATTGGGCAGAAGTGGGTAACTTCCTGAAAAAAGTGCTTGACCTACACACAGCAGCTAACATTTTGTTTATTTAACTAGCTGCCTGAACTTAAACTTTCATTGGCACACACAATACTGTAATGCTTTTGATGTGTCTTAGATAACTAGATAATTTCCTGCGTTTTTCTCTGGCAGCAACAGAGGTGGGAGGAGGACAGTCATTAATCTGCATAGATTTTTAGGTATGGCTTATCAGTGCAACTATCATCTGGATTAATGTGATCAACAAAAAAAGAACTTTCAGAGTCCTATGAAAAGAGGGTCTTAGGCTCCACTCACATGTAGGTCCCCCTGACTACAGGGTTTGATTAGGACGAATTTGTGTGCTTTCATTAAATAGACAGTTCTTAACACAAGGTAAACCCAATAACAGCCAGGGACCTGGGGCAATGGTAGAACAAGGAACAGAGGTCCCTAGTTGACGGAATATGCAGAAATTATGTACAGTCAAATAACAGATTTGATCATTAAACAATTAAAGATACCGCACTCCACCCATCATCTTATTGTGTTCACTTGGCGGGGGTGTGGCTAGCGCCCAATGATGATGGCGGCGTCTTTGAAGCTCTCCGGGAGGCACGGAGAATGAGGCGCCCGGCGTGTCTCGTATCAGCGGTATTTCTCTTCAATGTTCCGGATTTTGACGTCGGAAGACATGGGGATCTAGACGGGCGAGCTTGCTTCCCTGCTGCACCCTTTTAAGGACTGTTTAACAGCAAGTGAGTGTTGCACTCGTCTCTGGTGCTGCGGCCGCCATTTTGTGGAGCCGCCAATGGAGCTCTGCTCCTAGCAGCTCCGCGTTTGTCACGAATTCTTCAGAATTTCATTACTGCAGCTGCAATCTCCTAATAGCGCATTGTCATGCCTCACCCACTTGCTTCCTCAAATTTACTTTGTTATATTTCATGCGTTTCTCAAGAGCATTGGATACCTTTACCTCATGACGCTGCACCTATTATCTACACAGCGCTGAAGCAGTCCGCAACTCAACCTTGCTACAGTTATTCTTTTTCTCTGGGAAAAGTACTTGTCGTTCTCCTTGCTTCCTTAATTGGTGCTTATTTTTACTTCGCAAAGGAGTATTGCGCTATTTCTTTGAAGTTGTGGCCGCCATTTTGTAGTTCTGTCGGCGGAGCTCTGGTCCTAGCAGCTCTACACTATAACACAGATTTACTCATTTGCTTATTGACGCTTCTTCCTCTAACCTGCGCATTAATGTGCTCTACTAATCCCATTTGCACCATCTTTATGACTCAACTGACTGTATCGTTTTCCTCAAGCACTCTGGATATAATTCACTCAAGATGCTGCAGCTACTCTCTCTACAACGCTGACGCAGTTTAATATTTACCTTCTCCAAGGTTGTGCCTTCTCCTGATATAAGCGCTTTTGTTCATTTGTTCCTTATTGATAGCGCTTACTTCGTTTTACATTTACTTCTCAATGTTTGCTAGGGCTACTATGCCTACAGTGACTCTCCTGTTATGATGTCATTTTGATGCTAACCTACAGTGCATAATTGTTTTTAAAGCTATCTGTATAATTCTTTTTATCCTAATGTTTTTATATGCTTAGCGGAATTACTTGCCTTATTCTTTGTTCTGTTTCTGAAGTACCTTTCTTTCTCTTATCTGCTGGCATGTACTTAGTTGACCTCTGTTTGCAGTTTACTTTACATCAATTGTAATCTATAGCATTATGTCTCATTGTACTCGATTGTTTGTGATGGTGTCCTCCGTTCTGGGAGTATTAGTTACTTTTTAGTATTGATGAACTAACACTTCTCTCTTGCAGGGGCTGTTTCTTGAATTCACTAGCTCTGTTTTTGTGATACCTTTATCTGGGCTCCTCACTTTCATTGTTTGCTGTCAGGTTTTGCTCATATTTAGATTTTCATCCTTATTAGGCAGCTTCTTTTGCTCGCATTCATGTTCTAATATATTCCTGCTGTATGTAATTTTTCATCTTCTCCCTACTTTCTTGTTCTTACTTTTTTATTTATGGGTAGACTGTCTAAGGACCTCTGTAAGCTTTCTCCAACTCCACGCAAATTTCTCCTTCATACTAGTTCTAGGTATCAGTGTCTCAAGATGGACGACTCTCCTGACGCCTCTTCTAAAGGCTCCTCCTCGCCCTCGGTTCCACAAACGAGTGGAACCACTGAAGGTGCAATCAAAAGACTGAAAAAAGATCCTCCTTCTCCTCCCAAACAATCTTCATCAGTGACAATGGACATTATTTTAGAGGAGATTAGGGCCCTGCGCCCATTCATTGAGGAAACCAAATCTACTCTTGAGGAAACTAAAACTACTCTTCAGTCACTTTCTGACAAGTGGTTAAATATTGATGAGAGTGTAACACTTCTGGAACAAAACGTTGATACTATTACTTCCTCTGTTGCCAAGGTTGATCCGCTTTGTGTGCAAGTTTCAGCTCTCCATAAACAAATTGAAAACCTTGAAAACAGGAACAGGAGAAATAATCTCCGCATTTATGGCCTTGCGGAAAATTTAGAAGGTTCCGATGCACTTGCTTTTTTCAAATCTTTCTTGCCGAAAATTATTCAGCTACCGGATGGCACCAACCTCAACATTCAAAGAGCTCATCGCTTAGGTCCTCCTCCTACTGGTCTATCTACTTCCACTGTTAAAAGGCCAAGAGGTGTCATCATCTACTTCCTCGAATATACGGATCTCCTTACAGTTTTGTCAGCAGCCAAAGCTATGCCTCGAATCACCTGGTCTGGAAATCACGTTTTCTTCTACAGGACTATGTAAAAGTCACTGCGGATCGACGTAAAGAGTTTCTCTCACTCAGACCACAGTTACGTTCTATGGGTGCGAGATATGGGCTCTTTTATCCTTGCCTTTTCAAGGTTTTATTAACAAAACTACTACATATGATGATCCGTTAAAGCTAAAGAGTTTCCTTTACTCTCATAGTGAAGCTACAATGGATACTGCTGCCTCATTTAGCTCTAAATGATTATTTTTGAATGCTAACATTGTCTTACTGCATCTCCGTTAAGCTCTCTCTTGTTCTATATGGTTGTTCTGTTTCAATATTTTCTATAGTTGTTTAATTACATTATCTTTATTTTCTTATTGTTAAGTTTTAACCTTTTTCCCCTTTTACACAGATTTTCTTCCTCCACGTCATATCCCAACCTCATGTCCTTCGAGTCCGTTGTGGTCGCCTTCCTTCCCTGCCTTCCCTTTGGAGCTTAAGACCCGTCATTGTTCCTTGTGGCCTCCATTCTTCCTCCCCTGTGTATGTTCCCAACAATATGTAAGTTGTTTATTCTTCTCATTATGTTACTTTGCCTTCATATTTCTCTCCTTTTCTTCTTTTCGTGTTCCTCAAGTTCTCTACTCTCCTCTTGCTACACTGTTCTTCATCTTATTTTCCTCATCTCATCATTGATCCAGTTTTCTTCACTTCCTCCATCTTTGCTTACTTTTCTCCTTTACTTTTACTTTTCTATTTTCTTCTTAGTTTTTGTATTTATCATACAACTGGTTTTTTCTTCAATGTTATTCTTACAACTATTTTATTTTATTTTTACTGTTTCTTCTTAACTTGCTTATATCCTGTAACTGTTTTTATTCTTCAAATTTTTTCTTTAAAACTTTTTTGTCGTTCATTTTTACTGCATTGTATTGAATATCATACATATATTTTTGATTCTCGTATATTGATGATTTGCCTTAACCAGCCTAGTATATACTTTTCTTGTCTTTTTGTATGCCTTTTAAAATTATATCCTGGAACGTTAGAGGTTTGCACTCCCCCATAAAGAGGCAGAGAGTCTTAACACACCTAGCCAAGCTTAATGCGGGTATTGCTTGTATACAAGAATCACACCTTTTGCCCCTAAGAATCTGTTAAACTAAAAAGAGGTTGGGTTGGGGAGGTCTTCTTTTCCCCGGGCGATGGCAAGCGTAATGGAGTTCTCATTTTATTTCGCAAATCTCCGTCAGTTAAGATAGTTGCTAATTCAGCGGATCAACTAGGCAGATGGGTTTTAGTCAAATTTGTTGTAGACAATATTCCAGTTTCCCTTTTGAACATTTATGCCCCAACTACAGGGGATGCTTCTTTTTGGAACTCTCAATCTCCACATATTACCCAATACTATGAGGATAATTTCATTTTGGTGGGGGACTGTAATGAAGTCTTCGATCCTTTCTTAGACAGGTACTCTACTAGCACATATACCCCTCATAAGTCACATAAGTCTTTCACACAACTCATTCATCAATTTAAACTCATTGATGCTTGGAGATTATGTAACCCCACTCTAAGAGAGTATTCTTTTTTCTCTCCACCTCACGATATTCAATCTAGGTTAGATTACTTTTTTATTTCGCACCATCTTTTGTAGTGTAGTTCCTAGTTTCCCACTAGGCCCTGCGCATTGGAATAACATAAACAGTAGTATCGACGTGGAACTGCGGATATTCCAGGCCTCCACTGACTATGCTAAACTTAATTGGGTTGTGTTACCAACTAGCTCAGAGGTCACTGGAAACTTTCTTCTCTGCATAGGAAGTGATCAGCTTCCTTGGCACAGACAAGAAGGGATTCAGTTTTCCAACAACCGTGCAACATGACAACTTTGCTCCTCAGATCTAGAGTCAATCTCTAGGGTCGTGTGAAATAATAGACATAGATTTCACTCAGTCAGTCTAGTGCAGTTTACTTTCACGGTATGTAGAGAATAGAGAGACGGGCGTGTATCAATAAAGGTTTAACATTTATTGAACAGTCTTTCTTCTCATACAAGAGAAATGTATTGCCACAATTGCAATAACTGTTATTATGAAAAGTACGTACAGTAAGATAAGTATTGCGAAATAGAACTGTAAAAGCATTGATATGGTTTCTTAGCCATACAATGGTTTAAAAGTAATAAAACATATATACAGTCATATATACATTAGGCTAACATACTCAACTGGTGCTTCTAACTAAACCTACCCCAGTGTGCCTGACCTAAGCCTAACACGTGAAAGGGGGAGTAAGTAAGTAGCTTAAGTTAAGTTGGTTTTGCCAAGGTTTGTTTCAAGAATTCTCGTCTAAGGGTTTAGTCAACACCATACCTCTGAATAGAATGATGGAGGATTGGTATCTCCTTCAGGGGTCTCTCTCGATATCCCAGTCACCCGCGAGGGTAAACCGGAAGCGCCGGGACTGGATTTCTCTGCACGAGAAATGCAGCGGCTTCTCTCTTCGGCGCGTCGAGGAAGGAGGGGTGACAGCGTCCGCGGGCAGCTGGGCTGGATGTCTTCGCAGAGGACGGCTGCACGGCTCCTCAAGCGTACTGCACCATAGGTCGCACTGTAGCGGCGATAATGGTAATCAGCAGCTTCACCACCACAGGATAGCAGGCTGCAGCGACAGACAACGAACTCGCAGTTCGTATCTCTCACAGCTCACAGCTCACAGCTCACAGCTCACATTGCTTAAGGCAACGTTGGTAATATTTATACCTGACAGGTGCCGGGTTTGACGCAAGTTTGCTGGACATAAGACGTCAATTAAAGATGTCACTAGGAAGTGACAGTTATCAGTTGCTCATTAGAGTTCCATTACTAATCAAAACATAGCAAGCGGGGATTTCCAGGTTTGCTAAGTTTTTATCTTGTTGAAGAACTCGGAGTGTTATCTAGGAATATCAGATAGTGACTGCTGCTCTGTCATTGCACTAATTGGTCGCAAAGGAAGTAGCAGAGAGTCATGCTGGAATGTGGCTCTGTTCGTGTGAGGCCAGAGATGACTTTTCAGAAAATCGCACTTGAACGGTTATGCCAATATAGGGAATAAATGGATTTATAGCCGAATAGGGGCATAAGGTCACAGTATCGATCAGGAACCTAGATAAGCACGCAACACCCACTCCACGTTTTCATGTCCATCAAAATTACTAAAACTAAGCAATTAGATGCATGTGTAACATTGCCCACCCCAAAATACATAAATGCATTCGAAATAGGCGTACTTGTAATACATGGAATTTAGGTACTGTACGTTTTTTAAAGCATAGTAATCATTCAAAAGGTATTGCATATGAAATCAATGAACGATTATGCAAAAAGAATTACACATGAAGAAATGCGAGATAAATCATCACATAAAAATGCATTGTAATAACATGTGTGCTAGAGGCTGGTGTTATGTTGTTATGTCTCTAGATGTGCTTAGAAATAGAAGTGTGAAGCTTCTGTTCTCTAAGAATAGTTTTTACGTTAAGCAAAGAACTATTCGTGCCAAAAAAGGTGAATTTATTAAAAATGTCCAATTAAAAAAAAAAAAATTTTTAATGCTTGAACGGGGAAACATAGAGTTCCAAAGCTTATTGCAGTCTTTGTTGATCAAAACTGAAGGCCGAATTCAGAGTTCATGGGAACGCTGTGTGTCGGAAAGCTTCTCAAAAAGTTATTGTTTCTCTGTGGGTGAGAACATCGTATCAGACAGGCTCGCAAAGAATTGGTCTACAAAATCAGGTGATAGTTCAACCAAATTAGATAGCGCTGTAACTTGGCAGGTGTGAGAATGATTGCTGTCATCGAAGGCAGGACCAGCAATGCTCACAGAACGTTGTACCTGGATGATGTTGCTTTTTTCACTCGCTCCACTGTTACCACTTGGCTGTAGTACAGGAGTCTCCACGAATGCCGTCATCAGGATTGGTAGCCGCTGGGGACAACACAATGCGTGAGCCGTTATTGGACTGAGCAAAGTATCGACGTCCATTGGTACTGCTGATGGAAGTGAAAGACAGATGTCCAACACGCATTCATCGCCGCAAAGCATACACCGTAGCACAGGTAAAGTGCAATTTTGCCATATCGGTCTGAATGAAAGGAACCAGGTCATGTTTAGATCTCTCAGCCTGGCCAATCCGAGGACGTTAGTTATCCTGTCCCTGTAGCGCATTGCTAGGATTGTCTCTTCCATTCCCATGGGAGCTATGTCTGAGCCGAGGCTTGCCATAACGTAGCAGGATGGTCAAAAATAGAATCCCTGCAATGAGTCCCAAAAATAGTGGTATGCCGCCAAAGATGGAGTGCACAAAATTAGGAAAGATTCCCAAAATTGCCTGGAAGGGTGTCAGCAGTCCCGTAAAGACTGTCTTAAATATGCCTGGGATGCTTGTTGCACTAGACATGTTAAGGAGTTGGCTGAACATTTCTACGAAATGCACGGGGCAATTTGTTGATAAAAGGTCATGGACTTCAGTAGCCGTCCTTGCGACTAGAAGATCATACGTCTCTTTAGATGACGTTATAGGCACTGTTGTCTGTAAAAGCACAGATTTCATTTTGCTTAATGTATCAATTCGTATAGAATAGAGATTCAGACGAGGCCAGAGGGGAGTCACTATGTCTGGAGGCCCGCTCGGGAACAATGCTTGCATGCAACATTTGACCATGGACGTTACTTGTACTAGATAACTTTTCCCTGGCGCGAGGCCACAGCACCTGTGATCCGTTCTAAGAATGTAACTCCCGTTTGCGAGTTGCATAAAGAAGGGCTCTATCTGAGTTGCAGGTGTGACTAGCTGGTGGCATGAAAGGTTGTTTGAATTTCCATCACATGCTCCGTGTAAATTAATACCCTGACACAAAAGTATACCGCTTAGTGAGTGTTTACAGTTGTCACCACTAAGAAATACATTTTTGTCGCTGTCACTATAGCAAGAATGAGTGTATGGTAATTTCCATTCGAATTTAACATATCCCTTACCCAATTGTTCATATTGGGCAGCAGGTATGTACTCAAGGCATTTATGAAATCGGAAAGTTGTTATCGGAATTGTGATAATTCCGTGTATTATCCATTCAATGACAGGACTCTCTGACATTGTCAATGGTAATCTCTCGAGTTTCTCGATGCTCAAGATTGTATAGTCTGCTCCTTTCTGTGCCAAACTGATCTGTTTATCAGTAAGGTTAAAGCTGGAAAATAATGACGTTGTGTTGATTAAACGCCAAGGCACATAGCCTGAACGAAGATTTTGCAGCGTCCAGCCTAATTCTATAATAGAGCGTAATTGAGACTGGCCATGTTGTAACATTAGCAAATCTCTGTCTATCACATCAAAGGCAGAGGATACAATATTGTCCAAAGAATATATTCTGGAAGACAGAGTCATTAACCCATTGTCTACTACAGAAAGTGATTTCTCCAAATTAATACGATCAATTTCTCGTATTTTTTCAGCAGTTTCAATTTGCTTTACTTTCCAAGCCTCGTTGTAAGCAGCATAGATACTGGTCGCTATGAAACGCTTTTGACGCTGTTTGCGTGGTCCAAGAATGAAATCGCGCAAATCAGCACCATCTTTTAATAAAGACAAGTGTTGCTTAATTTCAGCCAGTGTGGATGTAGTTAGCCATTCTAGGCAGAGTTTCCCTACACTGTATGTGGTTATAATCCCTGGATGTTGTCTCTGGGAGTATCTAGGGTCTAATCTGGTCATTTTTAACCCCTGTGTTTTATTCAGGAATCTATCTTGACAGCTATTTGTGTCTGTAGGCCAGATTACCCACTTTTTCCAATCAGGATGTGTTCTGTTGAAATGTAAAATTTGTGACACGTCTAATTCAATATCAGCTGTTGCATTTTCAGGTATTGGCTTTGGAATAGACGGTGTTTTAATTTCTTTGATCTTAGCTAGGCCAAGACAAGATGTTTGGTGTACAGTGTCATTTAAAAATAACATTTGTTCTGGTATCATGCAGGCTCTAAATAGTGCTTCTATGCCTTGCACCTGCCAATCTTTTGTACCCCAAATTGTTTTCGTTTCAATATTATTTTTCCAATAATCAAAACCAAATGTCATCATTTTGTCATAAAAATGCTTCTGAATATATCAATTTAGAATTTGTCAGCATTGTTTTCATTCCTGTTTTATCTAACAGTTTGTAATAAAACGTTTCTGCATCACTGGTGTTAAACCCTGAGAAAGTATTTGAATTTCTCAAAAAATGCTTTAGAACTGCTTTTAGGTGGTGTAGAACAATGTTCCCATTGATTATACATAAAAACATTTCTAGGCTGTGCAGATTTATGCAAGTAATGATCCCCATAGTGGGTATAACAGAATAACTGCTCATAACTAGATGAACCTTGTAAATAATCATGATCTGTGAATCTAGCTGACATTACTAAATCAGACATCATGTCATTAATACTGTTAAAGTCCCAATCATCAGAGAATGTACTTGGAGTCACAAAGTCACTTAAGGAAACCTTTAGTTGATGAGGATACTTCAGGATTTCGACCGGACCATAGATCTCATAGTCTGTTTTCTCCCATACTACCCCACCAGGTATTGGAATTGCTGTGACATTTACTGTTGACAGTTCTCTTTTCTTCACGTGGGATGATCTGTGTGGTTTCAGGACTAGGTTGATGTTCTGACTTGCTGTGTCCATTGTAATATATTTTCCTTCAATGAATTTTCCCAAACACAGTACCATGATGAGCCAAAGCAGGAGGAAAAATACACCTAGACCGAACCAGAACTCTAGCCAAGGGGAAATTAGGTAGATTTCCTTCAGTTGATGAAAGAGTTCCGTTGCTTTTTCTTTAAAAGTCTTTTTTGTTTCTGGCATCACTTCGGGGTCGTTTAAATCTTCAGAGAAGTTGTCGACGTTGATGAAATAACCAGAGGCAGTTCTGTCAATTGATGGGATTGTTCTTTCAATCTGTCTCTCGGTAGCACTTTCTGATGCCACATTAGTGTAGACTGGTGCTGTTTCATGACGAACTGTTTCAATCTGTGTTCCAAGAGGCACGAGTTCCATGGCATTATTGCATAGTCCTTCATTGTGCACTGCAGGCTGATCGAATGTGATGAGTCTTTCAGTTTGAACCTCTTGGATTGTTGCAAGTTTGGGTTTTCTGTTGTTTCTTGGGAGTCCACTGGGCCTACTGTTGATTATAGGCCACATGCTTGTGGTTTTACCAGATCGATAGACACGACTCTGTTCTCCTTTTTACCAGCAAGGGGCGGTAGCACAACTGATCTTGTTCCGGTGACTGCTAAGACAGGTACTGCTTTTCTGTAAGAAGGCCCAAATTCCTTCTTAACCGCAATCTTTTCTCTGACTAGATCCCCAATCTTTGGAATCCAGACAGGCCTTGCTGGGGCTGTTGCGGTGGTGCCTCGTCAGTGGTACTTGGCTGTTGCTTTAACTTTATGTTGCTTAATGATTTTCTTGTTTCATTCAGTTCCTGTAAAACAGCCAAACGGTCTTTTACATCAAAGTGCGTTTTTTCTTCTTGTACCACTGACATCTGACTATCGAGGTCCTGAACGTTCATTCTAATTCCGAACAATAGTTCGTATGGGCTGAAACATTTTAGAGAATTTCTTGGCATGTTGTTAAGACTATACTGGACACTTATTAAATGTTTGACCCACCCAGCGCCTGAACCTAATACCTTCGCTGTTATAGATTGCTTTATGTCCCGGTTTTTTCTTTCTACCACACTTGTGCGACGGACAAGAATACCGCAACCCAATTCCCATGCTAGCCATGGCCTCCTTATAGGCTCGAGAGCTGAAAGCAGGACCCTGGTCAGAATGGAACGTGGTAATTGCGTATGTGCCGATATTGACTCGCGAATCTTTTATAACCGTTCTAGCGTCAGCCGAGCGCTGGGGGCCTCATTTTTTAAGTGCTTTTCGTCTTAACTATTAATAGGACGCAGGGTTGGGTGTAGGTAGCGTTACGCTCTTTCTGACTGGTAGCCGGTAGCAAGTTTCGCTACTGCGATCCCTATTACAGTTTTCACAGTTGTTTGCATATATTTGGTGTTCTACACTCATTCCCGGCCACCAGAATACTGATTGTAATTCAGTCAGTGATTCCTTGATCTCTCTGTGCCTTAGACCCAAACCCATGTGTGCGTCTGCTATTAAAAATATTCTCCTGTTCGTGTTTGGAATTACTCTATCCCCCACTCCAGGGATTCGAGCAAAAGGAACGGAGTTTGCATCGATTATGTATGCATAATTGAGTGGATAGTTTACGGGTAGTGCTGCACAGTCGCCTTTTACGGTCGTTTTTACTGCCAGCATGGTTTCCCCGTCTATATACTTATCTGTACGCTTTTTTGTGGCTACGGAAGCCGGTTTAGTTACTTCCGCGGTGGCTGTATTAGCCAATGAATTCCCTGCAACGTGAACGCCATCACGTTGAAGACTCTGTGCGTGAATCACGTGAGTCTTTTGTAGTTCTTTTTGTAAAAGAACTACCTGTTCCCAAAGCATTTTATGCTTTATTGTGCCATCTTTTGCATCTTTGAAACCATTTTCCACCCAATTCTGCAAGTATTCATTATAAGATTGTACGCAATAAAAAGAATCGCACACTATTAGTGTGGGGAATTCGCGATCTGTATTTTCTAGCGCCATCTTAAATGCTACTAATTCCGCTCGTTGAGCCGAGCAATCTCCTAGAGATTGTGTTTTAGTGACCAATGGTCTAAATTTTCCTTTGTGCCAGCGACCTTTAACAATCGCGCACGCAGCACTGCAAGCTTGCTTACCCCCAACTGCGGGTTGTGCTGATCCGTCAGTATATATAATACTTCCGTATTCTTCGAGAGGCAGGATTTCAATTGGCAGAGGACATTCGTATTCATATTGTAAAAATTCCTGTGTTTTTAAGTTAGGATCAAATTCGTAAACTACGTCTGTTGCAGCAAGAGAATTAACCCACTGAATCCATCTCGGATGCAAAGCTTTAGCATTAGGAATGCTTGCTTTAGTTACCGCTTCTAAAGCCGGTATGGGTGTTACGATTATTATTCGTTTACCTTGTGCTAGGGGCCTTTCTTTCGCTACAGCAGTCTGAACCGCAGTTAGAATTTTCTCCGTTGAACTGAATTTTATTTCAGCCTTTGTGTACAAATGTGATTTGTAAGCTATTGGTACCTTTTCTCCCTCATTAGAGGTTAGGTATGTGAATCCGCATCTTCCTGGGATGACTCGGATTACAAGATCACGTGTGTTGTCACGTGTATCTAATTTTGTTTTTGCTAACATGTCCGTTTGCAGTGATCTCAAAATTTCTGTGTGTTTTTGAGTCCAATTGATTTGTTTTAAATCAGGTTTAATTAGTTCGTAGAGAGGTTTAACCCTCTCTGCGTAATTTAGAATGTAAGTTCTTCCGAAATTCAGAAAACCTAGTATTGATTGTAAATTCTTCAGCGTTTTTGGAGCTTGGATTACAGCGCACTTCTCTAAGAAGTTGTCCGCTAGGCTTTTCCCTTCACTTGATAATTCGTACCCTAAAAACAGTACTGTCAGATGGGCAATTCGGGACTTTTTAAAGTTGAATTTGTAACCCTCTGCTGCGAACCCAAGTATAATGGTGTTCACTCTTTTCAAGTGAGTATCCAAGTCGTCATCTGTGAGATAAATATCATCTATGTAAGACAATGCTTCATCATCATAGATTTGTAGTAACTCTGTTACCCTAGCTGAGAATAGTCCTGGGCTGTTCTTGAACCCCTGTGGGAGTCGACAGAATTTTTTCTGTGATCCAAATGCGGAGAAAGCGGTCAAGTATCTGCTTTCTGGTGCAATGTTTTGACAAAAGAAACCATTAGAAATGTCTAATGTCGTTTTATATTTTTTCCTAACTATATTATTCATTAGGGCTGCACTATGCGAGTTTTGTACTGCAAAGGTTTTGCAACATGTATTAAGATGTCTGTAGTCCAAAACTAGACGATATGAATTGTCTGGCTTGGAGACAGGAAACAAAGGATTGTTCATCTGAGAGGTGCATGTTTCAATCACCCCCTGGTACTCAAGTTGATCTAAGATCTCCCTGACTTGTTTTTTAGCTTCTTGCTTTATGGGATACTGCCGTTGGGCAGTTGGTTCACTTTTTAGTTGGATTTTGTGAGGAGGTGAATCCTCATCCCATCCAACATGATTTTTATACAATGCAGGTGCCTGGGCTACTGCCCATTTCCTTGCATATGTGTATTTTTTGTGAATCGGAATGTGATTCGAGAAGGCAGGCATAATCACTTCTTCGCCACGAGGGCACTCCCTGACAAACTCCGGGGGCCAATCTTTTTCAGCTAACAGAATATCATAGCCTTTTGAGAGCTTATCCCAAAATAGACCCTTAATTTTCCTAGTCTTATCACCCTCTATACGCAATGTTATTTCGTATATTTTATGGGGCTCGCTAAGTCTGGCGTCGGCAGTTTCAACCTGAATGTATTCATTTGTGTCCACTGTCTCCAGATGACTCATCAAGATCTTGCGCGCTATACTGATTTCTGCTGCACTGTCCAACATTGTCAATGCCCACTCCCCGTTTTTCAACTGTGTCCTCAGTATTCTCGGCATGGTTGATTACTCTAATACTGGCTACCTTCTTTTTCTGAAATTGAGATTTTTTACTCTGAGCAGGTTCCTTGTCTTTGGACTTGGTGTGCTCTCCTGGGTCTGACCGTCCTCTTCTTTCCGAATTCTGTGGAAAAGATCGAGAGGGACGTGTATCAATACTTTGATATCTATCAGGTTTTTTTAGATTATCCCTATTTCTAAGGTTATATCTTTTCTCAGAGGGCTCCCTCTGGGGAGACTGGCGTTCTCGAGTCGGAGTTCTTTCCCTCCGTCGAGGAGACCTTCCTCTGGACTGGAAAACTTTTTCCTTGGGAGTGGACTGTTTATTTCCATCCCAGCTCTTTTTAGGAGTGTTTGAATTATTTTTAATAAATAATTTTTCAGGATTTTCGAGCAGTTGGGGCTTAACTGGTTTTCCACCCAAGCTGTCTCTACCTAATTCTTCATAGCATTTCTCTATGATTTTTGCTAGCTCAACAGGATCTTTTATATCTGTTTCCCTCAACTTCTGGCGAATCGCCACAGATGCTGCTTCTCCCTTTATGTTGGCTAATAATATAGCCGTGACCTGCTTGAAGTCTTTCAGTAATTTCATACCTAGATTTAAAGCGGGTTCTGGACCGAATTCATTTTGAATCTGTTTTAGCACTTCTGGTATTACCGCCATAGACGGAACACCGTGTGTTTTTGTGTAAATGGAAGCAAAGACTGTACCCCAAGTGTCGCAGTCCTCCACGTGTGGTGCGATTCCCATAGGAAGGCAGATGGTCAAGATTCTGTGTTTCTCAATAGGGGTAGTATCAGGAAATACTGCCTCTATTTGAGTGATTTTCTGGGCTAACCAGAAAGGAATTTGTTCCCGTTTTACGGGTGTTTTACCAAGACATGACTGTATGTTCTGTGGTGTAATTTTATTTGTGTTCCCCTGATGAGGGGTCAGCTGTGGTGTATTAACAGCTGGCTGGACTGTTGCAGTCCGCATTACATATTGGACTAATTGCCTATGTATTTTTATTAATGTGTTTAGCTGTACTAACAGCTCTTCTCTAGACATTTTTGCAATGTCAGGATGTGGTGTGTAGCTGGCTAGAACCGGCCACGTGGCTCCTGGTCTACCTAGTGGACCGAGCCTAGTTATGTGATCAGTGTGTTTTAGGGCGCCATTAAACCAGAGCAGGTGCTCTTGAAATTTAAGAGGAATTTCAATCTCCTCGAAAGGAGCGTACTCTTCCGGAGGTTTCTCTATTTTGTAATAGTGAAACTCTTGTGTTATAGCGTTTACCGCTGGAAAGTTTATCCATGAATAGAATACCTCTGTCTGCCGATACTCGTGAGCCTCTATCACGAAAATCACTGTACCACCTATAGGTGTCAGTCCGTTTTCTATAAGTTTTAAAGTTATAGATCTTCTTAACTGGACCGGGATGATAATAGCACCCGGGTCTGTGTATTCGGGACCTTGCTGAGTCGCATCTGCTGCGGCCCCAGAGGTGCCGTTGTTTTCTACTGACATTGTATAAATGCAGTTTTTGCAGAGTAGGTCTCCAAGGAGACAAAGATTAGGTGCACAATATTTTGGAACACTGTATCCGTCAACGTTGAATAAACCAGAGCTTTACATAGGAATCTCTTCCTACTAAGGTCGGGCGGATTTTAACCTTTCACCCACTCCAGACGTCTATTGGAGTATTTACGGGAGAAAGGGGTGTGAAATATGCACGACTGAGTTACTCTACAAGTCTTGCGTTAGTTTATCGCCTTACCAAACGTTAGGGCGCCATGTAGTGTAGTTCCTAGTTTCCCACTAGGCCCTGCGCATTGGAATAACATAAACAGTAGTATCGACGTGGAACTGCGGATATTCCAGGCCTCCACTGACTATGCTAAACTTAATTGGGTTGTGTTACCAACTAGCTCAGAGGTCACTGGAAACTTTCTTCTCTGCATAGGAAGTGATCAGCTTCCTTGGCACAGACAAGAAGGGATTCAGTTTTCCAACAACCGTGCAACATGACAACTTTGCTCCTCAGATCAAGAGTCAATCTCTAGGGTCGTGTGAAACAATAGACATAGATTTCACTCAGTCAGTCTAGTGCAGTTTACTTTCACGGTATGTAGAGAATAGAGAGACGGGCGTGTATCAATAAAGGTTTAACATTTATTGAACAGTCTTTCTTCTCATACAAGAGAAATGTATTGCCACAATTGCAATAACTGTTATTATGAAAAGTACGTACAGTAAGATAAGTATTGCGAAATAGAACTGTAAAAGCATTGATATGGTTTCTTAGCCATACAATGGTTTAAAAGTAATAAAACATATATACAGTCATATATACATTAGGCTAACATACTCAACTGGTGCTTCTAACTAAACCTACCCCAGTGTGCCTGACCTAAGCCTAACACGTGAAAGGGGGAGTAAGTAAGTAGCTTAAGTTAAGTTGGTTTTGCCAAGGTTTGTTTCAAGAATTCTCGTCTAAGGGTTTAGTCAACACCATACCTCTGAATAGAATGATGGAGGATTGGTATCTCCTTCAGGGGTCTCTCTCGATATCCCAGTCACCCGCGAGGGTAAACCGGAAGCGCCGGGACTGGATTTCTCTGCACGAGAAATGCAGCGGCTTCTCTCTTCAGCGCGTCGAGGAAGGAGGGGTGACAGCGTCCGCGGGCAGCTGGGCTGGATGTCTTCGCAGAGGACGGCTGCACGGCTCCTCAAGCGTACTGCACCATAGGTCGCACTGTAGCGGCGATAATGGTAATCAGCAGCTTCACCACCACAGGATAGCAGGCTGCAGCGACAGACAACGAACTCGCAGTTCGTATCTCTCACAGCTCACAGCTCACAGCTCACAGCTCACATTACTTAAGGCAACGTTGGTAATATTTATACCTGACAGGTGCCGGGTTTGACGCAAGTTTGCTGGACATAAGACGTCAATTAAAGATGTCACTAGGAAGTGACAGTTATCAGTTGCTCATTAGAGTTCCATTACTAATCAAAACATAGCAAGCGGGGATTTCCAGGTTTGCTAAGTTTTTATCTTGTTGAAGAACTCGGAGTGTTATCTAGGAATATCAGATAGTGACTGCTGCTCTGTCATTGCACTAATTGGTCGCAAAGGAAGTAGCAGAGAGTCATGCTGGAATGTGGCTCTGTTCGTGTGAGGCCAGAGATGACTTTTCAGAAAATCGCACTTGAACGGTTATGCCAATATAGGGAATAAATGGATTTATAGCCGAATAGGGGCATAAGGTCACAGTATCGATCAGGAACCTAGATAAGCACGCAACACTTTCACAATCCTTGATTGCTTCTGACATCAGTTCTATTTTGATTTCCGACCATGCACCAGTCTCTATATATTTGGACATTTTGCAAAAGTCATCCCTCACTAGGAAATGGCGGTTCAATAGCTCCCTTCTTCTTGATTCTAACTTTGTTTCCTCTTTCACTTCTTTTTTTCATGATTATTTTTCACGAAATGAATCTAATGATGTACCCTTTCATATTGTCTGGGATGCTTTTAAGTCATCGGCTAGGGATTTTATCATTGGTTACGTTTCCCACAAACGAAAGAATGCACAAAAAAATCACTAATGACCTTTTCTCTAAGATTAAGAAATTGGAGCATTCTTACTTTGATTCTAAGTCCAAGGAATGTTTGCATGAACTCATAGCTACTAAATTAAAATTTAACAAGGATACCACAAATAATGCTTCCAATTTTATATTGTGCTCCAGTGCTAAATTTTATGGGGGTCAAAATAAAGCCGGGAAACTATTAGCAAATTATTTAAAAGTCAAGCAAAATAAGACTAATATAGAAAATATTTATGGCCATGATTCTGTACTGAGACATAAAGATGATGAAATCTTAAAAGAATTTCTTCAATTTTACAAAACATTATATTTGTCTGAAACTACCTCATCGGCCCAGGACATTTGCCAATTCTTTCCTGGCATTGAATCTCCTTTCGTTACCCCACCTGATCTCTCTTCATTAGAATCAGACCTAACTCAGAAGGAACTTCTTTGTGCTTTGAAATCTCTCAAAAAAGATAAGGCTCCGGGTCCAGATGGATTTACAGTTGAATTCTTTCTCCATTTCTTGACATAACTTATCCCTAAATTGCACGCTCTTCTTTCGACTTTCCTAGACTCTGGCTCTTCCTCCGGTTCCTTCTCTGATGCTCTCGTATGTATTCTTCCCAAACCAGGCAAAGACCCACAGTATTGTAAAAACTATAGACCCATTTCCTTAGTCAATATTGACTATAAAATCTTTTCTTAGGCTTTAGCTTTACGTTTAGAATCCTTTTTACCTGATCTACTGGGTAGGGAGCAGTCTCGTTTCGTCAAAGGTAGATTGCTTTCAGACAACACCAGATTATTTTTTGATATTCTTTCTAAAACTTCACATTCCTCTCATTCTCTCACTGAAATAGCTTTAGACGCAGAAAAAGCTTTTGATAGAGTCGAGTGGCCATATCTTTTTCACACGCTGAAGTGGTTCGGTTTTGGCCCAAAAATTTCTACTTTAAATTCTCTCCTATACTCGCATCCAAGAGCAGCTATTGCAGCAAATGGTGGTATCTTTTCTTATTTCTCCCTTGGTAGAGGGGTTTGTCAGGGTTGTCCTGTTTTGCCTTTCTTATTTAATCTTGCCTTAGAACCCTTCTTTCTTATGGGGGCGTAAAAAAGCTTGCATGTCTATATCTAAGTTAACGCGTACAAAAGCAGAGGGTGGGCTTAACTTTCCAAACTTCTCTTTATCACAAATCATTTTTATTAAATCAAGCATCAAGATGGATTGAGGATTCTTCCACATTCTCTCCTTTGTGGTCAACCCTGGAATTGGCATATATCTCTCCCTTCTCTTTCCTAGAGTACCTTTCTTTCTCTCGTCCACCGCAATCTATATCTACCCCGATTCTCAAATACACTTCTAAGATTTTACCATCCCCTTTAATTCCCTCCTTTTTTGAACAGCCTATATCGCACAACACCTCAATTTTAATAAATAATAAACCAATTTTTTTGAAATCTTGGAGGAGTCGAGGTCTAATATGGGTACATCAATTATTTCAACAATATCACACTATTCCTTTTTTAGAAGCTGCTACATCTTTTCATCTCTCTTCTTCTTTCCGTGCTAAGTATCTCGAATTAACACAAGCACTTCAATCAGCACATGATTCGCACTTCACTTCTCCTTCCACGTCACCTCAAGAACCTTTTCTCATATCTCAATTACGTACTTCACTGATTAGAGGCACTAAGGCGCCCAAGATTCATGCTCTTCTTCACGGACCAGCACCATCACGGGCAAAGATCAAAGTTGAAGAAGCATGGGAAGTAGACTTGGGTCTTTCATTGCCAATTGTGCTATGGGACAAAATATGGGTAAAATTACGGAAATCTTCCAGGGCTGCGAACACCACTCAGACTTTGTTTTTTATTTATAATCGATTCTGACTTTCACCACTTACTCTCAGCAAAAGATATTCTGACACTCCAGATACATGTTGGACCTGCTCCGCACCTCATGCAGACTTGTGCTCCGGTTCACACGTTTTGGGTCAGGGTGTGGTCTCAAATTAATATTATTTTTTCTTCCAAACACCTTTTCCATATATCTCACATTTTTCTAGGAAGTATCTCCCCTATATGGGATCACTGCACTTTCAGCATAAAAATAATTGGCTTTCTTATTGCAGTAGCTTTTCAAAAGATTACCAAGGTATGGAAGGATCTCACTAAATTCTCTTATCAGGCGTGGTGGTACGCTATATGTTATAACCATAGACTAGACACAGCGTTTGTAAATCCACTCGCTTTGGCCCCAAAACGAAAACAGTTGTGGGATCCCATCACCTCATTTTTGACATATGTGCTCCCTGCCTCAAACTCCCTCTCAACAAGAAGTCGCTAAACCTCCATGAGTTCCCTTAGCTGATATATCTATTTTTTCTTTTTTTAGCATAAATTCTAGCATCCCTCTGTTTATCAGGTATTATTAATTGTTGTGTACTTCGATATTGCTGGTTATGTTTGCAGTTCATTTTCCTTTTCAATGACTATTTCACTCATTTTATTGTATACTTTTCACTTTGCTTATTTATCCTTCCTTTGTATAAGTTCAATTTATGTTTATCAATAAAACTTTTCTGAACTGTGTTCACTTTGCAACTGGATTCAATCTCGCCTGGCTGATGAGGGGTGTTACTTCGAAACCGGTCACTGGATGCGTGTTTCTGGTTCAGGGAGGACCTGGCTTGGCAGTTTGGGCTGGACTGTTCCCATGAAGAGCAGGGGCAAGACTGATTTGTATACCACTGGGTCTGAACTGGGGTGGTGAAGTGAGCGAAAGAACAGTGATGGATGTAACCCAGATCTAATAGTGACTGGGGGTGAGTGTCTGAAAAGATTCCACACATAATCTTATTGTGTTTGCTTTGTTCTTCCTAATTGGGCAGGGTATGCTCAGACATGGGCCCCTGTCTCACTTCGTGACTGCATTCAAGCCAGCCTGGCTGAGGAGGGGTGTTATTCCGAAACCTGTCCCTGGATGCTTGTTTCCGGTCAAGGGAGAACCTGGCCAGGCAGTTCGGGCTGGACTATTCCCATGAGGAGCAGGGTCAAGACTAATTTGCATATGGCTGGGTCTGAACTGAGGTGGCGAAGTGAGAAAAAGAACGATGATGGATTTAACCCAGATCTAATAGTGACTGGGAGTGAATGACTGAAAAGTTTTAGCACTCCGTCTATCACCCTATTGTGTTTGCTTTTGTTACGGTTGCTTCAAAGAGTGAATGGTAGGATGAATCAGTGGATTGGTGAATGGAAGCATGAGTGCAAAATTGAGTGAACGAGTATGTATGATGTTGTTTTGAGTGTCTTCATCCATCACTGACACAATGGCAATGTGTGTTAATAAATATGGCTTTCTTCCGTTTTCTTCTCCTTGCACAATGAAGTGCACAATATTTGCTTGGGCTGCATTGTGCTAAAAATTAATAAATCAGCTCCAAAGTGTTTCAATTTTCAGTTTTCACAATAATGACATCTGTAAGATATTATTAGCTCCTAGTTTAGGATTAGCTTTAGCTTGCCTCTTAAAATGTGGAGATGTTGCCTTCACATTCAGGAACCACTTCAGCAGACTCCACACACTAGGTGGCGATCTTTCTAAAATTGGAGGGGAGTTCTGGCTTATACTTTGATTTCATGGCAGTTGTACAGCACACAAAGGGAAACTTTGTGTGCTGCTCTCAGACAAGACCTGGCGACATAGCACACAGACATGAAAAAATGGTGATGGGGCTGTTTTTGTGAGTAGGAGCCATCCTCCATCCTGCACTCACCACTACTATCATCTGCCAAGGGCATACCTAAAACCCAGTACACTGAAGATGAGCTTTCCATCCATGCTGCTTACAATGTATACTAAAATGATTTTTTCCATCTGCCAAGGGCATACCTAAAACCCAGTACACTGAAGATGAGCTTTCCATCCATGCTGCTTACAATGTTTTCAATGTAGGTGGTATTTCTATGTATAGATATGGTATTTTTATAGCACAAGCCTGGCTAAAAAGCAGCGGAGTGCTCTACATGGGCAAAGACAAACAAAGTGAATGGTTGATATATTGTGATGTAGTGCTCTTCAACAATGTGCATCTCAACTGTCTTCTAAATTCGAGCTCTGTTGAGCCGATTCTGCATATCAGACCATTTGCGAATGCACAAATACATGGTATATCTGGCCCATTATTTGTAAATATTTTCATTCAATAAAAAACATGGGGGCATATTACCAAGCAATAGCGATAATTACATCTGTAAGATATTATTAGCTCCTAGTTTAGGATTAGCTTTAGCTTGCCTCTTAAAATGTGGAGATGTTGCCTTCACATTCAGGAACCACTTCAGCAGACTCCACACACTAGGTGGCGATCTTTCTAAAATTGGAGGGGAGTTCTGGTTTATACTTTGATTTCATGGCAGTTGTACAGCACACAAAGGGAAACTTTGTGTGCTGCTCTCAGACAAGACCTGGCGACATAGCACACAGACATGAAAAAATGGGGTTGGGGCTGTTTTTGTGGGTAGGAGCCATCCTCCATCCTGCACTTACCACTGTATACTAAAATGATTTTTTAAAAGCCAAGAAAGCGGAGATAAAATTATCTCCCTATTACCTAGGTGTCGCTAACACCAGTTAGCGACAGCTAGTAGGAGATAGCGACCATCTTGGGCCCCACTTTGCATATCAGTGATATTTATCACTAATGACATGCAAAGTGGGCATGCCAAGATGTTAGCGACTGGAAACAGTCGCTAACATCGCTATCTCCTATTACCAACTTTTGGAGATATTCGCGCTAAGCGCGAATATCTCCAAAAGCTAACACCTGCCCTGAGCAGTTCTTAGCCATGTTATCCAATGGGAGGTGGATAACATGGGTAAGAGCATTAGCTCGGTAATGCATGAATATTGCTGACTTTTCAGCGATATTCATGCATTGTGGCCGATATTTATCGCATTTGCGATAAACCTTGGTAATACCAAGGTTTATCTGCGATAAAAATCGCAGCAGCTCAGCTGTAAATTTTTGTCTCTAACCAAGCAATAGCGATAATTATCGTTTTTGCTTGGTAATATGCCCCATGATGCTTTTCCATTTACTTCAGGTCACTGGACCTAAGTTACAAAAGAATGTCAGAAGTATCGGACTTTTGTACAGCACCCATATGTAAAACATGTTGCCCAGTAGCCAGAATTTGGAGAACGTTTTAAAAGGAGATACCACCTCGAGACTAAAGACTGAAGAGACCAACTGAGGGTTTTCCCTATCTTATTCTACACTAACGTGCTCCTAGAATTAGGTTTTGCATTGGGAGCAGAGGCTCCCTAAAACTATGCCAAAAAAGGAAAACTACAGGGGAACATCCAGGTCAATGAAAAATATTCCTGATGGATACTTCTACCTGTGAATATCTCACCTTTTGAATATGCCAGGCATAAGACTGAATCCAGAACCTTTTTAATAGTTCTCTGCATCGGTAAGTGGTGCTAGTTCTGTCTTGGCACTGGAAGTAGCTCCCTTGGGACGTCAGCGCATGCATAAAGATCTCCCATAGTCTCCCTGACGTCAGTTCCCTTTTTTCTGTGCCATTGATGCATATCCAGAGATTTCACCTCTTCTCGAGGAATCTTTTAACATTTATTATTTTCAAACTGAAAATGTATAAGTGTAGTACAACATGTCACCACCATAACGTTCAGGGTTCAAACCATGCAGGGACGGACGGTAATGGACAATATCCATCACTGACCTGTACAACATCTATCCTTGCTGCTTGGGGTCGGATTATGACGTTAAGGCCTGCACACCTGCTGGAGTATGCACCCCAAGACCATTACAGAAAGGGAAGCCAAGCTGATCATGGCCTGGGTAAATGACGTCCATCCCACCAATCGGATGTCCAGACCACAATTGAGCTCTATGGGTCACCAGTGTCTTCAAAGTTGTCACAAAGAAAATATAAGAAGTGACTGAACGATTCTGCTCCTCCAAAGGTAAGTCGCAGCGACCATTCCCTGCACTATAAAACTCTTCTTCAGAAGGAGAGCTTGTGGAAGCCCCACACCACAAAGGATCTGATCCTTGTGGCTCCCTCAGACCCAGTGAAGATTCTGGAACTGCTACCGCCTGAGACACTGATACCAGGGCCCCAGGCCAGTCAGTCATGCCCCGAATTAGTCAGAGGACCAGTAAGATAAATAGAAGAGCAGTTTGAAGATAGGCTCTTATGTGCATGGGTAGGCAGTGGTGAGAAATTAGGCTAGCATACACAGAGGTTCTGGCAGGAAGGTTGCAAAGCATTCACACAGCCATGTTTTGATTGCTTTGAGGGCGTGTAAAGAGGTTGTAGGCCATGCCTATGTTCAAACCATTACCATAATTGAGCTGACTGGTAATAAGTGTGTGCATTATAGTTTTAGAATCAAACACAAGCAGTGGTTTAATATAGGTTATCTGGCGCCACTTAGATAGTCTCACATTTGATCAAGTCCAAACGTTATATCTGACGGTGCTACAAGGTAGAAGGAACCACTTTAATCCTTCCAAACGTAGGCATAAGCCTCAAACAAACTGTAGCACTCCTTAGCACACGTATATCATAGTATTGTTATATATAGGTGTTTCCACACTTTGAAACAATCACAATACGTAGTTGTTATTAGTACATCAATTTGTGTTTATTCTTGTTCACTGGAAGTTTTCCACACAGCCGACACGTGTTTCGTCGGATTTGGGAATGTAACCCACGACTTTTTCAAGGCTATTTCCAGATCTGTTCTCTTTTAGTCAGTATGCGGTGATAATTCCAACCCGCATGGGGGCTCTACGGGGGTCTTCTGTTGTTCGATATTCAGCATATGTTGTCCAAAATGGTTCCAAATCTCCGTTTATATTGGAAGGCTTTCGCCCGTGTATTCTTGTTCGCGAAGGCTCCCCGTTCACATTCAGCGTGTCCGCTTGATTGAGATTTGGAACCATTTTGGAAACATGGCGGCGGTTGCTTGAGCCGCTGCGGTACTCTGTATGTGAGCTCCGATAATTAGATGGGGTTAGCTAGGTCGGACTGCAATATGATCCCCGAGTGAAAGATTGGTAACATGGAGGTCCCATACCTGGTGTGAGCTGGTGGTCTTGCCGGTTCGGAATTTGTGTTTTCCGTTCGGCTTCGGTGTTCTCTTCGCCTGGCTACAGCCGATGGGTTTGGAGGGGGTGTCTGGACGCCGTGGCGGTGGAGAGATCTCTCGCTGGATGCCGAGAGTCAGAGGCGATACAGCGGGGCTCTCTGGTTTCAGCAGGTGGGCTGCTGTGGTGTTTGGCCGCCCTGGAGCTTCGTCGGGGTCGCCGGATCCGAGGATTACTCCCTGGACGTCACGGAGTTATTGCTGCCTCGGAGGTGGAGGCGGAGGCGGAGGTGATCGGTGCGAGTGAGGGAGAACCCAGAGAAGAGAGCCCGGTGCTGGTTTCTGAGCTGAGTGAGGATGGAGGCGGGGAAGGTGCTTCTGGAAACTGTGGTAATGGGGCCATATACAATCTGAGAGGTAATAAGCACAAGTACAAGGCACATAAAGCGCATAAGGAGGATTTCAGCAAAGTTAAGTATAACAAATTCCTCCCATCAAATACAAAGTTAAACTCAGCTATCAGTCTAAGCCCAACTACGGAAACTGCTGCAAGCAATTCTAGTAGCACGAGCACGAGCGATGTTGTAGTAAAACCTGGGGTGCCTGAGAAGTCGGATGTTATTATTTTAGATAACACTACACTAAGTAATCTCAGTGACCTCAGTAATAGTAATAGTAAGAAGAAGCTCTCTTCCTACCTGACAGGACAGGTCAAAGTAAAACGCGCCTACACCTGTAAATCTGTTAGGGGGTCAAAAACCAAAAATAAAAACGCAGCCTCAGCATCCAAAATAACGCCATCACTGAGGTATTTTTTCAAGGTGATCCCTCAGGTGGTATTGCTAGCAGAGAGATCTGAGTTTTTGTCAAAGGTGGACACGAGTGTAGTAAGAGTGCAAGGTGCCGAGGATATACTTGACAAAGTGGATATTTCACTCGAGATGGCCACGGGAGGTGCGGAAGGTGCGGAAGGTCCTGCGACTATGATAGTAGACGCGGGGATATGTAAGGACCAAGTTGGGGGTATTGAAAGTGGTCCAATTATTAGTACTCCAGGGCACCTTTCACCCCTTGCTTTGGTTCTGGCGCCCTCATTGGTTCCACCTCCTATGTTAGCCCCAAGCTCTGTAACAATTGGATTGGATCCACAGGGTTCCAAACAAAGTGCTACAGCTTCAGCTACAGATACAGATACAGATACAGATACAGATACAGATACAGATACAGATACAGCTACAGATACAGCGAATATAGTAGATACCACAGACATTTTGTCTCCCTTGCCTAGCGCTATTTCTCACACTAGTGCAAATGTTGATTTGGTTACCACGCTGCAGGCGTCTTTTCATGGAATGTTTTCCTCGCTATCTGCAGATATTAAAAAGGGATTTGAAACCTCCGCTGCCAACCAATCGGATATTAGGTGTTATTGTGAGAGCCTGGATAAAAAAACTAAATGACCTTACAATTAGAACGGAGGCACTTGAAGATCGAGTCACGGTTATGTCCTTACACCTGGATAAGGCCGATTTGAATATTAACACACTCAGAAAAGAAGATCAAGCCCTATCGGATCGGATGGAGATACTTGAGAACAACGCACAAAGGAATAACCTTCGCATAATGAATATTCCTGAGTATAAAGAAGGCTCTGACATCAAGCAATTTGTCATCTCGCTGTTGAAAGAGGCGTTGAGATTAGATCAGTCTGAGGAGGAACTGGCCCTAGATATACAGCGTATCCATAGAGAGCCTTTTAGGAAGAACCCGTAAAGGACCAAGCCAAGAAAGGTTTTGGTTAATTTCCTTATGTATTCTCTTAAGGAAACCATCCTAAACTTAGCTTTAAAACAGAAGACCATCAGTGCAAAGGGCTTTAGTTTCCAAATTAGATCTGATTTGTCCAGGATTACACTGGACAAACAATGGGAACTTGGGAAAAGACTTGAGGCCTTTAGAAGCTATGGGGCAGTGGCCCAAATGGTCTTCCCGGCAGCTTTGAGAATTATGTACAATAACACCATGCACAATATAAGGTCAGTGCAAGCAGCGGACGAACTACTGCTTACAATAGGTAGAAAAAAGTGAGCAGGTGATTAATGATAACTATTGATTTTGGGACTACTTAAAACTAATTGTTAAAAAAAAGAAGGGTGAGAAAAATACACTAAAATACACTAAATACACCCTAGAAAAAAAAAAGAAAAACATTTTTTTTTTTCTTTTGGGGTAGCATGGGGACTTACAGTAGGGGTATAGCTGATGGAGGAGGATAAGAGGGGAGGAGGGGAAGGGGAAGGGAGTGAGGAGAGAGAGGAAAGGAGGGGAAAAGAAAGAAAAAAAGAGGATAACAAGACACACAACCAGAAAAAAAGGAGAAAAAAAAGGAAAAAATGGGTTAGAGGTTAGGTGGGGGTAGAAATACATACAAGATAACTAACGCATCCGTATACCCCCTCTTTCCTTTTATTTTTTGCCAACTAGAACTTAAGAAGTTGTTTTTTTTTTTTCCTGTTTCCTCCTTCTTCCCTTTATGAAATGTCCCATTTTCTCCGGCCATAAAAAATGTACAAGAAGGGAGCTCACAACAGGCTGCTATCATCTGGTTTTCCAGATGGATATAACAAGGGTTTTCCAGGGGGGGGAGGGTTAGTCAGGGGCACGGTGGGGGGTTGCAGGGGGAAAAAATAAAAAAGAGTCCTCTCTTTCACTTCAGGTTTGTTTTTAGTGTGAAGGGATCATTGTTAAAACATGTCTCAGTTAAAATTTCCTTTTATATGTGTAACTTAAAGATAGTATTTCTATGAGTAAAATCTCTATCCTCTCCTGGAATATTAATGGTCTGCGAACAAATCCTAGGAAAAATACTATTATGCAATATCTTCGAGACTCTAGTGCGCAGATCATGGTAATCCAGGAGACACATTTGACAGAGCCAGAGATGCAAATACTGGTTAAAAGGAATAGATGGATTGATGCCTGTATAGTAACGGCACAAACAACACATACTAGAGGTGTGGCAATATTATTTAGAAAATCCATCAAAGCAAGATTAGTTTCTAAACTAGTAGACCCAGGAGGGCGATGGGCAATAGTTTCAGCTATAATACATGGGGCCCCTATAACCATAGTGTTCTATTATGGTCCTAATCAGGACGATCCCTCCGCATTGAAGGCCCTGTTCTCACATCTATATTCATTCCCGGAACCAGTTATCATGGCGGGTGACTTTAATATAGTCCTAGATCCCTTAGTTGATAAATTACCATCTAACAGAGCTAAAGTTCTGTCGAAAACTAGGGCATACCTGCAGGATAATATGAAGCAGCTTGGGTATAATGATATTTGGAGAACAATGCACGGCCTACAAAGAGGAATTACATTTCGAAACTATAGATTCCACCACCAGTCTCGAATTGATTTTTTTCTGATTAGTCAATCCTTAGTTCATCTGGTAAATCAGTATCCCACTTACCATTTCATCTTTCGGATCACACTGCAATTCTTCTGGATTTGGATGGGTTCCCAAAACCTAGATCAAGTAACTGGTCATTCGATCGATCACTATTGTTATCTACTAATATCATAGATGCCATTAAGATAGAGACCCAGTTTTTCCTGGATGAAAATATAGGATCCGCCTCTCCAGGTGTTATTTGGGATACACTTAAGGCATTTTTAAGGGGTCAGATCAATAACAAAGCTATATATAAGAACAGAGTTTATAGGGAAACAGTGACCTCTTTAGAATCAGAACTGGCTAATTTACAAACAGAAATTACCAGTCACCCTGATCCTAGAGCATCTATAGTTCATGAGAGGCAGGTAAGGGTGGCTACATTGAAAGGAGAGCTAAACTCTCAGGGTTCAAGAGAGATGGGAGGCCAGCAAACTGGCACATTTTGAATACGGTGAGGGAGCGAGTAAACTGCTGTCTTGGAAAACAAAGACTGAGTTAGTGCGTAATAATATCAACTCAATTACGACGGGAGGAATCACACTATCAACTGATGTCGAAATTAGGAGAACGCTTCGGGACTTCTTTAGTGAAATTTATTGTGAGAATAATAACGTTGAGTCAAAGCAGGTCGAAGATTGGTTGGTGGGCGTTTCTCTCCCTGTCTTGACTCTAGAACAAAGCATTAGGCTAGACGATCCGATCTCGCAAGAAGAAGTCAGGGCAGCTATTGCCAGTAGCAAAAGAGGTAGGGCATCAGGCCCAGATGGATTGCCATCTGAAATTTATAAGGTTTTGATTTCAACCATTACTCCTTTTCTGACCGAGGTGTTTAATGAGATCCTCCTGGAAGAGATGCCCCCTCCTAAATCATGGGATAATGCATCAATCACACTGATTTTAAAACCAGGGAAATCACCATCAAATTGCGGGTCTTACAGACCAATCTCCATATTGAACACAGATTATAAAATCTTTACATCTATATTGGCAAATAGGTTGGGGGCAGTAGCAACAAACATCTTGCACATAGATCAAAAAGGGTTTGTAAGAGGCCGTCAGTTGTATGAGCTAACCTATGATCTCATAGGTGCAATTGACATGGCAACAACAACATCACTCCCTCTAGCAGTAATGACCTTGGATGCCACCAAGGCCTTCGATAGGGTGAACTGGGTTTACCTATCGGAGGTCTTAGCAAAATTTAATCTGGGGAAAAAATTCAGACATGCAGTCAAACTTCTGTATATGAACCCGTCAGCATCCGCACTTGTTAATGGAGAACTATCGGACCCATTTAATATCACTAGGGGTACCCGCCAAGGCTGCCCCCTTTCCCCCCTCTTATTCGATCTGTATATAGAGCCTTTTTCTCAGAAGATAAGAGATAATAACAACATTAAGCCTTTTGTCTTTGAGGGATGGGAAAGGAAGGCAGCTTTATATGCGGATGATGTTCTTATTTATACATCAGAATTACGGTCGGCGTTTCCGGCTGTAATCAAGTTGGCCAAAGAGTTCGGAGCCATATCAGGGTATGAAGTAAATGCATCTAAGACAGATATAATGGTCTGGAACGACCCGGAGCCCGTGGTGGGGGCTCAGGTGAGTTCGGTCTTACGTTATCTGGGTCTGAATATATATAAAGATATAGATAAGATAGTCCCAGCAAATTTTGCGATTATAGCTAAAGAATGCCGTAGACTAATGAAATCATGGTCTACACTCCCATTATCTTTGCTGGGTAGATCTAACCTAGTCAAAATGTCGATTCTACCTAAGGTAACATTTTTATTTAATACTATTCCTCTTTTTTTTTATCCTATTATGATAACTAAACTTCAAAGTGATATTCGCTCCTTCATCCGGAACAACCGCAATCCGAGAATCGCCTGGAAGAAGATCAGGCGACGTAGAGAGAAGGGAGGTTTGGCGGCCCCAGATTTACAGCTTTACGGGTGGGCCTTCCAGATGTCTCACGTTAGAATGTTGTTAAAATCTCCAACAAATATAGGTTGTGGGCAAATGTTTGATGCGCTACTCAGAGGTGAAAAAATGGCTGGTCATGGATTTCTATTTAAGTTCGGGGATCCCAAGTTTAAAAAAAAAAAAAAAACTGAAGGTGCTTAGAGATATGTGTAGAACATGGGCTAAACTGAGGGGCACTATCAAAATAGATTACTACTCAGGTAAGGCTCCATTATGGAACTCTCCAGGTTCCCCGACCTGGCTGCTTGATAGCCTAGCTACACCGCTGCTCGAGTCGCGTCTGATAGCTTGGGGAGACATTTTTGTGGAGGGTTCACTACTGCCATGGGAGGTATTGAGTCTAAAAGTGGGGTCTCGGCTTTCTAGATTTAAATACCTTCAGATGCAAAGTTGGGCACATTCCCATTTACAGTCTTCTAATAAAGGTAGATTCCAGCTGGGAGGCGATAGTACACTGGTGACTCTACTAACAGATAAGCCTCCATTTAATAAAGAGGTCTCATTCTGGTATAATCTTATTCTAGATGAGGCAGAGGGTGAGTCACATCTACCAGAGCAGTTGTGGTCTGCACACATGATAGATATTAGTGTGGAAAATATATGGTATGATTCTTTTAAGATTATGTGGAGTATTGTAAAACCATCTTGGTTACGGCATAACCACCTGTTTACGCTACACAGGGCATACTATTCGCCCCAACGTTTATCAAAGTTTTCGGATAGTCCCCCAGTCCTATGCCCAAAGTGTGGCTTGCCAGAGGCTTCGGTAACAGTGATTTTTTACTGTGCTATTACAAACAATGGCTATGTATTCATTTTCTGTTAACTGCGAGGCTGAGAAAAGCCTGTTTTATTGTAAATAGTGGTGTGATGGATTTATTGTCACTACCTTTCCTTCTCACTCCTTCAACCTTCACCTTTTCTCCCCTCTCTTTACGTGGGGCACTTGTTAGGTACAAATTGGTATTTCCTGTTGATATATGAATATTTGCTCAATGTTGAACTACGTATTTTGGAATACTAGCGTGCTAATGCCTATTGACCTTTAATTGTGCGTGCTATTTAAGTTTGTTCTACTGGGACCAGCTTCCCTACTGTGGGCCTCATTTATTGGAAATGAAGCAGCGATGCGTCACTTCTCAGTGCGTACTCCCTGCGTCATGATTGATGCGTCATATTTATAATATGACGCATCATGTCGCAAGGAGTTACAGATACATCAGTATTTCTGACGTATCTGTAGGCGCAAAAGTGACGCATTGCTGGAGTGTGTCACAAAAGTGACGCAACTCCAGCAATGTGTACTTTCACATGGGCAAGTCCCATGTTGTTAGTGCCTGTGTCAGTCTTACGCCTGCCATGAAGCAGGCGTAAGATTTTGACGCATTAGCGGCGAAGAAATGTTGCAGTGAAATCTTATAGATTTCACTGCGTCACTTCTATGACCCTTTCTTGCGTCAAAACGTCCCTCTTGCATACATTATACCCGGCGCAGGTATAATGTGGCGCAGGGGTTTACAAAGTGACGTATCTACCTAGATGCGTCACTTTGTAAATATAGCGCAACATGGCACATTTTTTACACCACTGGTGCGTCACAAAAAGTGACGCACCGGCGGCATAAAAGTGACGCACAGCCTCATAAATGAGGCCCTGTATTTCTTTCCTCCCCAGCATCTTACGAAAGAGGAAGAGAGGCATCATAGGCTGGTCTACAAGAAAGCAGTCAGCTTCTATATTGACAGTACCAAGGAGTACAGAGTTGATGATCAGCTGTTCATCTGCTATGTAGAAAAGATGAAGGACAAGGCGGTCCACAGGAGGACGCTGTTGAGGAGGTTTATCGTTTGTATTTAACACATGCTATGCTTTGGCTCACAAGGAACCTCCAGAAGGTATCAGGGTTCATTCAACTGGGTAAAATCTATCTCGGCTCTGACAAGGGAAGTCGTGGTTGCAGGGATCGGCAAAGAAGCAACTTGGGCCTCCCTACACACTTTTGAAACCCGTCATTGCTTCGATTCGGAGGGAAGGTCACGTTGCACGCTCTCTGTCCTTCAGGACTTCTTGTTAAACCGGTCAATCTCTCACCTCCTGGATGGGTACTGATTGGGAAAAGCCATTCAAAAGGTGAAGAATCTGTAGGTAGAAATATCCATCAGAAGAAAACGTTATTACCTTGGGTAACAATCTTTGTGGTGAGTACTCCATCTCCCTGAAGATTCCTCAGCAGCCCACCTTCCTCCCCGTTTTCATGGTTGGATACTAAATCACTCATTTTAATAATGACCCAATTCTTGAAATAGTACTGCACCTTACTTAGCTGATGTTCTCATCTTGTTCACCTCAAAGGGAAATAAAAATAGATAGAAAACTGATGTTAGGGCGTCTGCGGGGTTGCTTTACACAAAGGCGCCTTTTCCATCAAGGAGAGAGAGAGTCAGTGTCTCCTTTTCTGGATTCAGTTTGACACCTGAGAAGGCGAGGAATATGCACGTAGATTGAGTATCCACCAGAAAGATCGTTACTGAAGGTAACTTTTTCTTTTAATAATAAAACAACTTCCCAGCTGGTCAGAAAACGTGTTCCTTTACAACATGGGGTGGTGATTGCCCATATTGTGGCAGCATTATGACTTTCATGTACTTTCTCTCTTACTTTGTTCCACCTGCTGAAGTTTCAATGAGGCTTACTACCTAGACTCCCTGCCAGCAGCCCTGAACTGCAAGGAAATTAGTATTTGTTAATCTGCAGACCGAGTAAACTTGTATGTTACTATCGCCACTCGGCATTACCCAGGAGGTGAGGTGCAATAAGACCAGACATTACTTCTGTGTTATCTATGTTAATATAACTGGGGTGTTCAAATGCAGAACTAAGGTGACACTGGTTTTGAATTCGAAGAATGTTTCCGAAAATTACAACTTGTTTGGTTGGACAGTAGCGCCAGGGATAGTAACAGAAATCATAAAAACAGCGACCCACTGTTTGTGTTGAATTTGTATATCTTGTATATCTGCCAGCTCTGTCTTTTTGACATTTATATGCGTTTAAAGTGCATCTCTCAAGAAAAAGTAAATCAAATGGATGACTTGAACTTCACTTCTTTAAGTCCATACATTCTTGTGGATCCATTTTAACCTTCACAGAGTTGATTAATTATGCATCCTTTGTGGATACTGCATTCAGATTCATTTGTAGACTTTCATGGCTTGTGTCGTAATTGATGGCAGAAAAAAAGTGCTACAATCCGCGTTAGGTGTGCCTCCCCCACAGTCAACAAGCTAATCTAAGCTCAATCTTTTTTCGAACATGAAAGGAATGGATAGTTACTTAAGCCGCGGTTTATTGCTTTATTTAAACAGCTGTATAACACAATTACTTATAAGCTAAAGATTTGTAAGCCAGAGTCATGCGCAGTCAACAAGACTTTTTCCAAATCAGAGAGAAGCAAGAAAAAGTTTGTGTATTGTTGTGAAGGTTTTTGTTGTGCACTGGACTTGCATCAAATCACAGGGCAGTCCAGTCCAATATGCCTTATACCATAGACATGCCTATAATGTGCATCTCTTTGCTCTAATTGGTTAAACGTTTTAAAAGTTCCTTCATGTGCTTGTTAGGTCCGGCGTTAGCCAAGACCTTTTGATTTTACTAAAGTTATTTCTATAGTACATCTACGTATAGGAGCTTTTAGTCAGTGCAGAGTAGTAATATCGACGTAGAAATATCGTCTGACATTAATATCTCCGCAGAAATATCGACAACAAAAATATAGTCTGACCAGAATATCGACTGACAGGTAAGTAATATCGATAACAATAACATAGTTGTAATAAATATCGTTTACAAAAATAAAGTTTACAAAAATATCGATTTATTAATAATGTTATGTATTTTAGTGTTTTAAATGAGAATTGTTTGTTATTTTATTATATGTTTTGGAATTGTATTAGTTATTAATGTTTATTATGTTTTATTTTGTGTTATTACTTCCGTAGCGGGTTGTGGGTTTATAGGGGAATGGGATGGGAAGTAATTTAATTATATAAAATTAATTGATTAATTAATGTGTTAATTAATTCATAATAGTGTAATAATTAGTTGTTAATTAATTTCAATTAGTCAATTAATAATTAATAATGTTAATTGTTTAATTTTAGGTGTGTGTTGGGGAGTTCATACATGTAAATGGTGGGAAGGGTGGTAATTAATTAATTTATTATTGATTACTTAATAAATATTTTTTTCATTAATTACCATTAATTAATTAGTAATCATTAATTGTAAATGTGTTATTAAATGTAGGTGTATGTTGTGGTGTTTTTAAGTGTATATGGTGTGAAAGTTGGTAATTAATTAATTAATAAATTAATTAATTTTCATTAATTAGTAAATATTAAATGTAATTGTGTAATTATTTTAGGTATGTGTGGTGGATGTTATAGTTTTAAATAATGTGTAATTAATTAATTTTTATTATCTTTGTTAATAATAATATATTTAAATGTATATATTAATTATGTTTATATTGGAAATAAAATAAAAATAAAATTATGATAGTTAGTTTTTTTATTGTTTTGTGTTCCAGCGCTTTCCTTACTATTATACTCACTGGAGTGGGTATAGTCATTTTTACCCCTACGCTATCCAACGTTTTCCCTACAGTTGCACTCTCTGGAGTGGGAATAGTAATTTTTACTCCTACGCTATCCAAAGCTTTCCTTACTGGTGCACTCACTGGAGTGGGAATAGTCATTTTTACCCCTACGCTATCCAAAGTTTTCCCTACAGTTGCACTCTCTGGAGTGGGAATAGTAATTTTTACTCCTACGCTATCCAAAGCTTTCCCTACTGGTGCACTCACTGGAGTGGGAAGAGTAATTTTTACCCCTACGCTATTCAACGCTTTCCCTACTGTTGCACCCTTTGGAGTGGGAATAGTAATTTTTACCCCTACGCTATACAACGCTTTCCCTACTGTTGCACTCTCTGGAGTGGGAATAGTAAATTTTACTCCTACACTATCCAACGCTTTCCCTACTATTGCACTCACTGGAGTTGGAATAGTAATTTTTACCCCTACGCTATCCAACGCTTTCCCTACTGTTGCACCCTTTGGAGTGGGAATAGTAATTTTTACCCCTACGCTATCCAACGCTTTCTCTACTGTTGCACCCTCTGGAGTGGGAATAGTAATTTTTACCCCTACGCTATCCAACTCTTTCTCTACTGTTGCACCCTCTGGAGTGGGAATAGTAATTGTAACCCCTACGCTATCCAACGCTTTCCCTACTGTTGCACTCACTGGAGTGGGAATAGTAAATTTTACTCCTACGCTATCCAACGCTTTCCCTACTGTTGCACTCTCTGGAGTGGGAATAGTAATTTTTACCTCTACGCTATCCAACGCTTTCTCTACTGTTGCACCCTTTGGAGTGGGAATAGTAATTTTTACCCCTACGCTATCCAACGCTTTCTCTACTGTTGCACCCTCTGGAGTGGAAATAGTAATTTTTACCTCTACGCTTTCCAACGCTTTCCCTACTGTTGCACTCTCTGGAGTGGGAATAGTAATTTTTACTCCTACGCTATCCAACGCTTTCCCTACTGTTGCACTCACTGGAGTGGGAATAGTAATTTTTACCCCTACGCTAGCCAACACTTTCCCTACTGTTGCACCCTTTGGCGTGGGAATAGTAATTTTTACCCCTACGCTATCCAGAGCTTTCCCTACTGTTGCACCCTCTGGAGTGGGAATAGTAATTTGTACCCCTACGCTATCCAACACTTTCCCTACTGTTACACTCTTTGGAGTGGGAATAGTAATTTGTACCCCTTCGCTATCAAATGTGTTCACTACTAATGTTTGTATTTTGTTATTCAATGTATGTATTATTATTTATTAATACTTTAATGTGTTAATAAAATATAGAATATTATTTTTTATTCAAAATGTTTTATATATGTGTTTATTTTATTTTTATATAATTATTAAAGTTTATAAAGTAAATAAAGATAATAAGAAAATGTAAATTAAGAAAATATATGTATATGTACACATTTAATGTATTTATATTAATTAAATTAAGTTTCTTTGTTATAATTAGTAAAAATATAAATGTAAATTAATTTATTTTGTTAATAATATTAATATTAATTAATTACTTAATTTAAGTTATATTATTTTTTAAAGTCGATATTTTTTACATCTATATTTTTTACAACAATATTTTAGAGGCGATATTGTTGTACTTACCTGTTTAAGTATAGGGATTCGATATTTATGTATTTTTACATCTATATTTTTGTTAACTATATTTTTGTTATCGATATTTAAATATGGAACCCTTTTAGTCATCTCTCTTCAGCCATTGGTGTGTTGTCATTCACATTTTTCTTTCGCCCAGTACATCATTCATCTTGGGGCAGTGGGTCAGCCTGCTTCAGCCAATGCCTAACTTCATTGTGAGCGATGGCATGCTTCTCTTTCAAAAAGAACACATCTACAAAAAGTAGTTCTCTTCACCACCAGGGACTGCTTTGAGAAACGTGCTTATTGAAGCCCAAAAATATTTGTACTGTTAGCTAATGCTTATTTTTTACATTGAGGAGAGCCTAGCAGCCCCTCAAATATAAGGTTTTACAAGACCATTTCAGAACAAAACAAACATTAACAAAGCCAAAAGGGTGGAGTCTAACACTGGACATGTTCGCTTTGCCAATGCTTGTTTTATTTAATTATCCACAGAGGTTTTTCCTACAAGAGATGAGTAAGTACATGCAGGGTCAGATTGGGCAAAAAGGGGACTAGGCACACCCCCAAAAAAGTGGCCCACATTTTCAGATAGCAACCTTTCGTGAATCATTGTGTGATCAGCATTTAGAGCACATGTTGGGGAGAAATTTGTAGCAAATTTTGGGGCATATTACCAAGAAATAGTGATAATTATCGCTATGCATGGTTAGCGGCTAAAGTTATATCGCCGCGCTCCGACGATTTTTACCGCTGAGATACCTTGATATTATCAAGGTTTATCTCAAAAACGGTACAAAATCCTGTGAAATGCATGAATATCGCTGAAAAATCAGCGATATTCATGCATTATTGTGACAATGCTCTTAGCCATGTTATCCACCTTCTATTGGATAACATGGCTAAGAACTGCTCTGGGCAGGCGTTAGCTTTTGGAGATATTCGCGCTTAGCGCAAATATTTCCAAAAGTAAGGCTTTGTTGATAATTGGAGATAGCGATATTACCAACTGTTTCCAGTCGCTAACATCTTGGTACGCCCACTTTGCATGTCATTAGCGATAAATATCGCTGATAGGCAAAGTGGGCCCCAAGATGATCGCTATCTCCTACTAGCTGTCGCTAACTGGTGTTAGCGACAGCTAGGTAATAGGGCGATAAAATTATCGCCGCTTTAGCGGGGAAAAGTCCCTCTAAGGCGGCGATAATGGCCCTTGGTAATATGCCCCTTTGTTTTTAAAAATTTCCAAGGCCAATAGAATCATCCAAGACTGGAAACACTGGTATTCCATTATGTTTATGTTTACGGATTTTATATAGCGCATAGCTGCCTGTAGGCTTCCCAGCGCTGCGGAAACAGGAGGTCATAGTTAGCATTAACTCATTTGGGAAACAACCATGTCTTCAGTTTTTTCCTAAAGCTAGGCTCATCCATAAGAAGCCTTAATTCCTTTGGCATGGAGTACCAAAGTTCAGGTACTAAGTGGGAGAATGATCTTCCTCCCCATCTGGATCACACACGTTTTCTGACACATACCTTATTATTATTATTATATTTGGGTTTGTAAAGCGCGCAGATACCCAGGGGTTTCCCGGCGCTGACAGAGGAAAAGAAGCAGGGAGACAGAAAATTGGGAGAGAATTAAGCAGAGAACAGCCAGGTTTTCAGGCCTTTCCTGAATTTCAGGTAGCAGGTTTCAAAGCGCAAAGAGGTGGGGAGTGTGTTCCAGAGTGATGGCGCCAGATAGGAAAAGGAGCGACCACCAACTCTGGTGCGTTTGAAACGGGGCACAGAGAAGGTGCCAAGAGAGGAGGATCTGAGGGTGCGTGCTGGACGGTACGGTTGAACCAAAATGGAGAGATAGGGGGGGGAGTTGCCTGTTTTTATCCGGTGCATATAGCAGAGGGCTTTGAATTTCGCTCTTGATTCGATGCGCAGCCAATGAAGGCTGCGCAGGGAAACGGTGGCAGAGGCAGTTCTGGGCAGGTTGCAGAGCAGGCGGGCTGCCATATTTTGCACCACCTGCAATTTACGTGTTACCTCCTTGCTTGCCCCAAGGAGGAGTACGTTACCGTAGTCTAACCTGGAGGTTACTAAGGCCTGGACCACAGTTCTTTGAGTGTCTGGCGGAAGCATCCATGCTATTTTTCTCAGCCACCGCATGATGTTTGTACAGGTGGCTGAGACTTTCACAACATGCTGCTTCATGGACAGTTGGTCGTCAAATGTAACTCCCAGGTTGCGAGCCTTGGTAGATGGAACCGGCAGGGGACCCATTTGCTGAGGCCAGTGCTTAGGGCCCCAGAGAGTGGTATCAGGACCGAATAAAAGGAGTTCGGTTTTATCGCCGTTTAGTTTTAGTTTATTGGTCTGCATCCAGTTGGCAATATTGATGAGCCCAGATCGGAGAGATGAAATGGAGGCGTGTTTATTGGAGGAGAGGGAAAAGATGATTTGGGTGTCGTCCGCATATGAAAAAATAGAAAGACCAGATTGTTCTGCCAGAGAGGCGAGAGGACTAACATAGATATTGAAAAAAAGAGGACTTAAGATAGAACCTTGGGGTACACCGTGGGGGGAGGGGAGGGCAGTGGAGGAAGAAGTGGAGGAAAAGACCTGAAAAGTGCGTGCGGACAGAAAACTGGCGATCCAGGCCAGGGCAGTGCCATGGATACCGGCGGCCTTTAGGGTGGATAGGAGGATGTCATGGGAGACGGTATCGAACGCGACGCTTAAGTCCAACAGGATAAGCGCCACCGTCTTCCCTCTATCCACCTGCCGTTTGATAGTCTCTGTGACACCCAAGAGGGTGGATTCGGTGGAGAATCCAGCCCTGAAGCCAGACTGGGAAGGATGTAAAAATTTCGTGGCCTCGATGTGAGAGGAGAGACTGAGGTTAATGTGTTTTTCTAATACCTTGGACAGGCAAGGGAGTAGGGATATGGGACGGAAATTAGAGGGGTTATTGGGATCGGCGTTAGTTTTTTTGAGAAGGGGAACCACCATGGCGTGTTTCCAAGCTGCAGGAACAATGGCTTCCGACAGAGATGCATTCAAGAGGGCTAGGATAGGTAGAAGAGCGGGAGTGTCAAGGGTGCTTAGAATTTGAGGGGGCATGGCATCAAGTGGGGAGCCAGATTTAATTTTGGCCATGAGTTTAAAGAAAAGTTCTATAGAGATCGGGTCCCATTTGTCAATGGACGTGTAAGGGGCAAGAATAGTAGTATCCTGGGGGAAGATAGTGTCCGAATCTGTACTGGGGGAGTTGTCCAAGGCTCGTGGGGAGGCCTCAAAACCGGCATAAATGCGGTCTATTTTCTCCGTAAAAAATTTAGCAAGTGTATTGCATTGGACTGTGTCCAAACAGGGGGCTTTTGGCGAGCTTGATTGTCCAGAAAGTTCTTGGACTGCTCTAAAAAGAGCTTTTGGGCAGTTTTGGGCTGATAGAAGTGAGGTGTATACATAGTTTGCCCTGGCAGATTTGCACAGGGAGTGGTAGTAACGAAGCTCCGTTTTATAAATTTCTTTATCGTTGAGGGAATACTCAGATCTCCATGTGCGTTCGAGTTTTTTGCACTTAGATTTGGCGCATTTGAGTTGGTCATTAAACCAGGGGGCAGGGGGATGGGTAAAGTTTTGTTTTCCTTTTCGAGCAGGGAGACAGATGTCAATGGCTGAAGAAAGCCATGTGTTAATTAAACTTTCATCTTTGGTAGTGATATTGTTGGGTAGAGAGGGTAGAGTTGTGACAAGCTGGTGATTCAGTTGTGGCAGATTAAGTTTTTTCCAGTTTCTATTCGGTCTGAGGGTCTGAATATGAACTGGTGGACCGACAATGGCACTAGTCATGATGTTAAATTTGACAATGTAGTGGTCGGACCAGATAATAGGTTTGGGAGGGAGGCAGGTGATGACGTCAAGGTTCGAAAAGATGGGGTCAAGTAGATTACCTGCCTTGTGTGTAGGGCCAGTGTTGTGAAGATGTAAATTAAGAGCGGCCAAGTCTTGAAGAAGGTGTATACAAATGGGGCAGAGTGTGTTGTTAAAGTGGATGTTAAGATCGCTAAGGAGAAGAAAATTAGAGGTTTCCATCAGTAAAGGAGCTAAATTTTCCGATAGAGAAGAAGCCCATGCGCCAGGGGGACGATAGAGTAGAACGCCTGACAAGGTGTAGTTAGGGTTCAGTAATAGTTTGAAGCAACCAGCTTCGCAATTAGGTATGGCTAAGTCCTCCCACTTACATGAGTAAGTCCGTTTGTATATGATGGCAATGCCACCTCCCTCCTTACCCTGTCTATTATGGCTAACATAGGTGTAGTTGTTAGGGAGGGCTGTGGCAATGTCAGGTCCCGTGCAGCCAGGTTTCTGTCAAGAACAGGGCCGCCGGACTGTCGGAAACCAAGAGATTGAAGATGTCCCTCTTATGCTTAGGCAGGGACCTACAGTTCAAACTCAGAAAAGTAAAATCGGTGGAATGGTGTGTGGGGGACGGGATAACTTGACGGGGGGGGGGGTTCCAAAACGTAGAGCTGAGGATATGGGTAAGTGAGGGTACTGAGGTTAAAGCCAGGGTGCAAACCTGGCATGATGTAGGGGCGTCCATGGCCCGTAGGCAGGGGCATGTGTTGTTAATAGGGGGACGGAGAGAGCGCAAGACATGGCTAGAGTAGTAGAGCCTGGGGTTAGTGGGGTGCGGAGCAGGGGGGGTGGCCCCTGGTCCCGTCTGGTCGCTGCGCCCGTCCACTGCGCCTCCGCCACTCCCCCATGTTAAATAGTCCGCTGTAGAGGGTGGCTAGTCCAATCACCTGCCCCGTAGTGCTAAGGGCGAAAGTGCAGCTTCCAGGAACTCGCTGCTCTAACGGCACAAAAGCCGAGGCGGATCGATTCCGAGCGGGATAAAGAGCACAGACAAGGTAATCTATTAATCAGATTTCAAAGTAAAAACACAGTATACAGTTTTAAAATATCAGCTTTCTGGGAGCGAAGTTAGCATGGCAGCCTGCGCTGCTTCTCAATCTCTAGATGTGCCCGGTCACGATCACGTCACTTAAATAGCCAATGGGAAGCCAAGAGGCGAGGGCGGCTAGTCCAATCACCTGCCCCGTAGTGCTAAGGGCGAAAGTGCCGCTTCCAGGAACTCGCCGCTCTAACGGCACAAAAGCCGAGGCGGATCGAGTCCAAGCGGGATAAAGAGCACAGACAAGGTAATCTATTAATCAGATTTCAAAGTAAAAACACAGTATACAGTTTTAAAATATCAGCTTTCTGGGAGCGAAGTTAGCGTGGCAGCCTGCTCTGCTTCTCAATCTCTAGATGTGCCCGGTCACGATCACGTGACTTAAATAGCCAATGGGAAGCCAAGAGGCGAGGGCGGCTAGTCCAATCACCTGCCCCGTAGTGCTAAGGGCGAAAGTGCCGCTTCCAGGAACTCGCCGCTCTAACGGCACAAAAGCCGAGGCGGATTGAGTCCGAGCGGAATAAAGAGCACAGACAAGGTAATCTATTATTCAGATTTCAAAGTAAAAACACAGTATACAGTTTTAAAATATCAGCTTTCTGGGAGCGAAGTTAGCGTGGCAGCCTGCGCTGCCTTCAGCTCAATAAACCTCTCACGATCAGGTCCCTGAACGCATCTCTCTCTCTCTTAGATCCCAAAGCCTTTGCTCACCCTCAGATCTCTGGATCCCCTGTCAGGACCTAAAACTCCTGGTCATCCTTAAGGATTTTCAGTCACTTCTATCCAACATTGCCCCAGAGGTGTACACTCATCCTCAAGTCTGTGGGCTTCTGCTCTCTTTAAGGACCCATGTGTTCTGCGAATCCTAAGGGCATGAGGCTCATACTTCATATAAGTTGGTCCCCAAATGACCCACTAAACAATAGGACCCTTAAGTTCATTTCCACTCTTTGGCCCCTTGAGGATCCTGCTCATGCTCAGATCTCTGAAGGTCCAGCTCACTCTCAGGAGCCCTTGGGTTCCAGCTCATCTTCTGGTCACCTGATTTCCCTGTTCACCCTTAGGCTCATTAGCTCTTGCTCATTTATACCTAAAAGCTTCAGGATACCCTCAGTTCATTGAACCACGTTCACCAGGAGAATATTAGAAAGCTTATATTTCTATGTAGTTCCCTTTCTGCTTGGCACATAGTCACCACAGGATCTCTAAAGCTCCTGTTTCCTCTAATTGGGCATTGGTGGATGTAAATATGTGTTTCAATGGCATGGCTTCATTTAGGTCCCTGCGTCTGCAGCTCACCCTCAGATTCCCAAGGTTTATAGTTACTCTAAATTACCTAAAGCCTTGCTCACTCTCCGGTCCTAAAGGCTCCTGATTGCACCAATGACTCCTGCAGTCAGAATCTTCCGGCTTTAGCAAACCGTAACATTTTCAGAAGACTACCATTCCCCATAGAAATTCAATGGATTTCGGTTTTTGTGAGTACTTTGATTTCTGCTGTGTTCCAAAGCTGATTCGGGGAAGTGGATTCAGCACTTTGTGTAAGTGTCGGCCAACTTCTAAATCAAGCCATAGACTACTGAACCATCAAAAACTAAGGAGTGTGTATGAGGCACTAATCCACCTGTTCCTTATTATCACAGACCAGAAACTTCTGACAACCTCTTCTCCATCAACGCTTTGTTTCATCATTTGCTGTACATTCTTTTTCTCCATTGGCCATCTCCTTTCTCTACACTTTTGTTTCCCATCCTTCACTCTCTATGCCAGGCTTCTCCAACGTGTAGCTCGGGAGCTACTGGTAACTCTCCAGGTACCAGTAAGTAGCTCTCCTGTGTGCAATCTAGCCTACCAAACCAGAAGCTTTTGCTTTGTTGAGTATATGTACACCAAAATTGAAGGCAAGTATTCAAGACAAAAATGGCTTCAGAACTCGTGAAAGGATGTTTGGAGAAAACTTTCTGAATTTCCAAAATATATTTAAAGCTGATATTTTAGTAATAAATCAAGGTGATGTTGGGAAGACTTCTCTTTTTTTAAACATATGTTTATTGGAATTTAAATAAGACATCACCCGAGGGTGGACAGTAGTCAATGAAAAAGGCAGTCACACTCGAGACCTTGCACAGGCTCAACGAACAAGCAGTTCATAAGCAATACACCAGCATCTAAGCAACAATTACTTATACATTAATTGCACGCCAATCTCAAGAGACATCACAACTCAGGATTGACCATAGTACATTATAACATGTAAAAGTACGCAATGTACAACTTGTCATGGAGGAGTCGAATAAGCTAGGATACCATGGGGCATATTAGCAAGCTGAAGTATTGCCGCTTTTTTGGCGAATTGTGCCGAGAAAGCGGCGATACTTCCAGCGCCCTATTAACAAGGGCATGCTAACGCCTGCCTCAAGCCCACTTTGCATGTCAGCGAGAAACATCGCTAATGACATGCAAAGTGGGCGTTCCCACGTCCAACCACATGTAAAATGTGGTTGGAGGTGGGAACACCCTATTACCAAGACAGGCGTTGGGAGAAGAAGACCTGCGATAAACGAGTTTATCGCAGGTCTCCCAACGCCTGCTCTGACCAGGTGGTAAGACATTGATAACATGAGGGTGTGGATCATAACGCTGAATCCACCCCCCATATTATGAAGGCACACATAAGCGCGTGAAAAAAACGTTTGTTTTCATGCGCTAATGTTCCATATCGCCGACTATCGCCGGATTTAATTTCGCCTACGTGTTGCGCATTGATAATTATGCGCTAACACATCGAAAAAATCTAGCGATAGCCGCCGATATGGAAATGTGCGATGTGCGTTATATAACGCACATCTAGATAATATGCCCCATGTCCTCCTGAATTATGTGGGAGAAGGAATAAGAAACAAAACTAAAAACATCGAACTTTTGTAAACCTCTTGCAGGGACTGCTCTAAACTAAAAAACAAAAATGTCAGGAGAGGTGTAGACAAGCAAGGGGAAGGGAGGAGGGATATGGTCAATTCAGTCATCACTAACCCACATATGGGAGGTTCCTCTATAGCAGAAGTACCATGTCAAGATGTGGGGCCACTCCGTTAAGGAAGTGGGACGTGTCTCCCAAAGTACCAGCCCTAATTCAGGTCAATGCGTGTGCCCCCCTCCCCCCCCCCCCCCCCGCAGGTAAGGCTTCTGACTCCTCAACAAAGTTTCCTTTTGGATGTTCCAAAGTATCCAAGACCTCAGTCCACAAGCACACTATTGGACAGCACCAGACCCCATGAGCCTCCTCCTGAAACAATGCTCTCTCCTCATCCCTAGCCCACTGGGCAACATCTTTCATCCAGGTTCCCACTGCCAGTCCCACCCTGGGCTTCCAGACCATTGCAATTAACCTCTTGACTAGTACTAGAGTGAGGTCCAGGAATCTGGTGCTAACCATGCGTTTGGATGATCTATCAAACAGCTCCAGCAAGCAGACCTCCAGGGAGGGCATAATCGAGCAACCGAGGGGGGTGTCAAATGCATCCATAGCAAGATTCCAGATGAGGCGCAGCCCAGGGCAAACCCAGGGCAAACCAGGTTATGTGTATGAAATCAGCATCTAAATCTCTGCATCTGGGGCAACAGCGTGGTTTGCCACCATAAACTACCTGTAGTCTGTGCGGGGTCATATTGGTCATGTGGACATCATCAAATTGTGTAAATAGTTGTCCCGTATTCCTTGAGACTTTCTTTAAATACACCAGAATTCAGCACAGCTACGAGTCTGAAACTTCCCATTCGAGTATCGCTCCCCACCTGTGTCGCAACGTCAATAAAGACTTTTGTGTCATCTTGGATAAGGATCTGTAGAAGCACATCACTAAATGTCTAGTTGTGCCCTGGCAGACTGGAAACTGAAGTACCACATGGGTCTTGGGTTCCTTGTGGCCACCAGCCTATAGGTCCCTGAAGGTATGGGCCAATGCCTCATATAGAAGGAACTGTCCCGGGGCAAGCGAGCTTAGTTACCAATTCTTCAAACAGTAATAGGACACCCTACTGAAAGCAGTCACCCTCCATCACTAGGCTAGCGTCTAGGCTGGCTTCTGCCCAGATAGAGAACTGTCCGGCAGTGGAAAAGGATAACGGGTCGCTGTGGGTGAGGCCCACCAGTGGCAGCAAAGGGGCATAAAGCAGCACTCCTGCAATCTTCTCCATACAGCGTTTCAAACAGTGTAGAGCGACCGTCAACAATACTCCTGGGCGTGGAATCCCAGTCACCAGGCAGAGCAGCCAAGCCAGCAAGGCACACAGGTGTGCCGATTAAACCACCAGACCCAGTTCCTCCGGGTGTGCCCCCTCAAGCCACTGAGTAATGCACTGGAGTTGGAAGGCCAGGAAATACAGCCCAAAGTTCAGAACCCCTAGACCCCCTCATCCAGTGGGCGATGGAGGGTAATGTAATGTAATGTAATGTATAGGCATTTATATAGCGCACTACTTACCCGGAGGGTCCCAAGGCGCTTCGACCGCTGCGAAACCCTTCCTGGCTTCCCTGAGAGATGGTCCCTTAATGGGTATCTCCAGGGTGAGACCAGGCATCCCCGGCGGTCTGGTGGGGCCGTTAGTGAAGATGAGGCAAGCTAATGCCCAGAGTTGCCGAGTGTGATCGCTGATCAGAGTGGGCACCGAGGCGAGAGAATTATCGAGTCCGCTGACCCTGGTCCAGAAACCTGCCGCGCCGGGAATCGAACCCTGGTCCCGGGCCGTCCTCTGCTCTCGGGTCTGCCGCCTCTAACCAGTGAGCCACACTACTTCACTAGGGTCCCAGGGTCTCCTGGGAAACCCTCTGATGGCCCCCATCCCATATTAGGTCCCTTAGCAGGGTGTTCAATTGTTCAAATCACAGAACAGGGACCTTGACCAGAAGGTTAATAAAGAAATAAAGCAACCTCTGCAGCATGACCATTTTGGATAAAGAAATCCGGGTCATTATTGGCAGCTGAAGGGAGCGCCAGAAGGGCACATGTGATCCAAAGGACCGGAGGGCCTTTCCGAGGTTGCCCTCACACAATTTTCCAAGGAATGGAGATCTGTATGCCAAAATATTGGAAGGATGATTGGGCCCACGCAAGGTCCGGGGCAAGATCTGGAAGGTGCTAGGCACAGGTTTTTCCTTGCCTTGTTGACCAAAAGGCCAGAGACCAACTCAAACTCCCGCAGGAGGTCCAATGATATCGTCGAACCCTTCAATCCATCAGACAAGTAAAGTGAAAGGTCATCAGCATATAAGGAGATGATGTGTTCTAGGGTCCGGACCGTCCATCCCCTACCCACACCCTCCAGATGGAAAATTTTGGCCAGTGGCTCCATGGCCAAAGCAAATACGAGAGACGATAAAGGGCACCCTTGCCTCATGCCCCAGCACACCTTAAATTTTGGGGAGACAGCATTACCTGTACTGACCTGGGTGGTCGGTGGAGTGTAAAGTGGTTTTCAAGGTTCACCAACATCAGCATGGCATCAGGGTGAGATCATGCATCCGGGTGGTAGAGTATAAGGTAGGGGCATAAATGCATTGGGAGGTGATGTCATAATGTTCCTCTTTATCTATGGAGATATGAATTTGTTCAAACAGTGTCTTCATCTTGACCCAGATCAGCACCCCCTGGGCAAAGGCAGAGTATGAGGTGGCACACAACTGGCCATGCCATCTGCGGAGAAAAAGCGACTCGCCTCCGTCAGTGTAAGATGTGTCACCTGGAGCAAGGCAACCAGCACTCGTCACTTCCACAAGTATCTATGCATGTATTGGCATTTTGTGGCCGAGCCCATCCACCGAATGTTCCAGGTATAAACTTCAGTGTGTGGCATTGGTCGGCCATATGGTCATGAAGTGGGTATTGCCCCTCCCACCCATTCGGGTCTCCCTCGTTATAGTTCTGTTGTGTCTGGTATCTAGTGCAATCCCTGCAGCGAAGAACAAGAACCCCCAACAATAAACTCCCCTAACCCAGGACAGTGCAACACTGGCTGGCCACCCAAACTCAAGGCATATAGGCATCAACATCAGGGAGTCTCCCCCAGATGCTCTGAAAGGGACTGTCCGGAGAGGGGCGGGCTATAAAGCAGAGGTTAGTGAGTCCCACCAGTCCCATGTCAGCCCTATCTAATAACATTGCCCAAACCTCGAGTGGGTCCATCCGAGAACGTATGCAAGGCCTCGTCCCATGCCATTTTAGGAAAGAGAAAGGCAGGGTATAGTCATGCAGTGGTAAAGAGCTTGGGTTCACTAATATATAAGCCAACAACAGTGCAAAATGTGTCCAACCCATCCTCCAACCATGATCCCCAGGCTCCAAACGATGACATGCACATCAAATTAGTTTATCTACTGATCCTAGCGCTACAACTGGCATGACAGTATTGTCTGCCCGGGATTACTCTGATGGTGCAGATTTACAATCTAAGGAAGTACCAGTATCCGATACAGTTTTTTGTGACATTGTGATCTTTTTTAGGCAACTCAACTAAAAACTAGTTCAACTAATAAAGGAATATATCATACTTCACGCCCCTGGCTCGTCCCACCTGAAATGTGCCAACATGTCAATTTATCATGCAATGTAATAGTTACAAGATCGCTAGTCTGTTCCAACCCAGCACCTAACAGAAAGGTGAGTTTAGGGCGCGTTGAATAACAGGAATCATATGACATCTTTAATGCCCATCAACCCACTCCCTCTGTAACTATGCCGCTTTCAATCCATGCAGCAGAGTTCTACACTTCTCAGCAACATACGCCCTATATGGGCCCCATATATCTTTGGGACGTGAAGAGCGCGGCATTAGGGAGGCGTAAATTTCAGTTTACATTACAATATGCCAGGCTACGCAGCCAGGCCTGTAATGTGGGAGCAGTTCTCTTACCCCATACTAGCGTTATCTCCCACTTGGCCAACAAGAACGAAAGTGCCGCAAACCTCCTGATCTTTTTGCAAAAGTTGACCGTGTATCCCATGAGAGCGATTTCCGGACTGGTGATCAGCGACAGTGAGGTAATTTCACCCAAAGTAGTGTGTACCTGTTCCCAATATGGTTGTATTTTAGGACATGTCCATGTAAGATGGGCAAAGTCCACTTGAGGGGCATTGCATTTCAAACAATAGTGTGGACTAGAAGGGCCTGTTTTATGCAACCAGGCTGGAGTGTGGTATAGCCTTCGGAGGAATTTAATATGAATACGTTTGGGCCTGCTGTTGAGGGATACTTCTTTCGTAACCATGCAGCATTTTTCCCATTGTTCATCCGATATGGGTCGGCCTAAATCACTTTCCCAAGCAGTACCTATTTTAACATCAGTAAATGGACATGCACTAGTGCATGATCTGTAAATTTTAGAGATGAGATGAGTGCCTGTATCGCACTCAATTATCAGTGTTAATGGGGCCACAGGGTCGGGGGCAACTGGGTATGTAGGGAGTTCCGCTCGTAATGTGGAGTGCATGCGTCGTATTATGGAGGCATCCATGAAAGAGCTGTCTTGAAACCGTCCGTCATCTGACATAGAGAAGACATGATCATTCGGGAATAGACCGCCTTTCTTTCAGATATCAAATTTGGTCAATGTGCGTTGTACTAGAGTTTCTCCCGTGATGGGGAGCCATGAAGAGTTTGAGAGCGGCAAAGCCGGAGAGTACAGCAGGTCTAGCCCCAGAAGTCTTCACAGCTTCTCCCATGCCCAGCTAGTGGTGGATACTGTCTGAATGTTAAGTGGGACTCTAGGGATACCCCTGGGATGCACTTTGGACAACTTTTGAGGGAGCACTAAATCTGTCTCTGGTCTCTGGAAATGAATTCTAGCATCCGGGTGATAGCAAGCATAGGCATAAGTGCACTGTGCAGCTAAATAATATGAATAGAAATCGGGAACGCCGAGACCTCCCCTTTCATACGGGAGAGTCAAAATCTGTGAGTTAACCCGAGGGCGCCTACCACCCCAGACCAATCTTAGAAGATGTTGCTTTAACTGCAAAAAAAAGGACTGAGGGGAGTGGGAATATTATTAAAAAGATATAAAAATTTAGGAAGCACTATCATTTTGAGAATGGCAACCCTACCAACAAGGACAATGGGAGACAAAGCCATCTTTCTACCTGTGTCTCCAAGGAGCTCACAGCATGTCCATAATTTAGACTTATTATATTGGACATGTCCATATGTATGTGGATGCCGAGATATTTGACTGTGTTATGGCACCATTCAAGTGAATACTGACACTCCCACGGGATGGTGCTGCGTGTCAACGGAAAAATTACAGACTTATGCCAATCTATACCAAGTCCCGAAAAACGACCAAATCGCAAGATTTCCCGAATTATTGGTTCAAGATTAGTAGGTGGGTGTCTCGCATATAGAATAGTATTATCTGCATAAAGTGAGACTAGCATGGGTCCCATATTAAACTGCAGACCACGGTGCAGGTGACGCTCCTGAAGTGCCTGATTAAAGGATCCATAGCTAAAAAAAACAATAAAGGGGACAATGGGCATCTCTGTCTCGTGCCTCGTGTCAAGCGAAAGGGTTGTGAATCAAAAGCCTTCCCGGCATCTAATAGCACTGCCACTGCAGCGACCGTGGGGTCTATCCTGTGAAGAACTGCAAAAAGGGTCTGAAGGTTAATCAAATTGAAGCGGTGTGGAACAAATCCAGACTGGACAGGGGAATTAATATATTCAATTAACAAAGGGAGCCTGATGGCAATCACCTTAGCCAATATTTTATAATCCGAATTCAGTAAGGAGAGGGGCCTGTACGAGCCACACAGAGAAGGGTCCTTGCCAGGTTTAGGAAGAAGAATAATGACAGCCTCTTGAAAAGTAGGGAGAAGAATTTGCTTCTCCAGCGATTCTGAGTAAACCTCTATCAATCGTGGCACAAGAATGTCTTTATATAGCTTTTTGTATTTATTTATTTATTTTTCCTCATTTGCCTTGATCCCCATTTAGGAAACACCAACCACCTTGCGTGTATTACCTGGGCGAGTTCAAAAGATCTTTTTAAATCTCACACCAAGACACAAAATAGTTATTGGCGGAAGAAGCATCCAGGATTAGAGGGCTAATTGGTTAACTCCACCAAGGTACCTTTCAACCTGTTGGACCATATTATCTACCTGGGGGACCCGTAACAATGATCCATGGAGCAGGGAAGGCATAGTCATAGGACCCGGGAAAAAAAAACAGTCCTATCTCCTCTGTACCAATAAGTCCCATAATGCGTGCTTTTTCCTGCTACAGGACCTAGCCAGATCGACTCTAGATGTTTCATACAGGGACGTCAGCCAGCCATAGTGTGTTGGTGCGGCAGCGTCTACCCAGAACTTACAGATTTGTCTTCTTCCCAAAAGGATAGCATAGAAGAGAAAAGCCCTCTGCTTAAAGCCCTTCATTGGCTTCCTGTATCGGAGCGTTGCAAGTTTAAACTAGGTTGCCTAACTCAGAAATCTTTGGCCGGCATCGGCCCTTCCTTCATCCTATCCCTTCTGCATCGTTACGCCCCTCCCAGGCACCTCCGATCTTCTGACCATGCACTCCTCCAGGCGCCCAGATTTAGGCGCAAAAAACATGGAGGTCTTAGATTTTCTTTTCTGGCCCCCTCATTTTGGAACTCTCTCCCACTGGGACTCAGACTCTCTTCCTCTTATCCTCAATTTAGGTCTCTCCTTAAAACCCATCTTTTCCGTAGTGTCTGTACATAAGCTTTTCTCACCCCCCCCCTTTGCCTCTCACCGAATAAAGTGAACAGCGCCAAGAAACCGTCCAGTGTATGCCGCGCTTTATAAGTAATTTTTACATTACCTTTACATTACATTACATTACATTACATTACAGAAGAGAAAAGATCTTGCATGGCCGTAGATGTTGTCAAAGATACCGAAAATGATTAGTGAGAGACTTATGAAGAATGTCTTTATATACCATATAAAAGTCTCTAGAGAACCCGTCTAGACCCGGGGCGGAGGATCCACGGAGAGCATCTATGGCCTCCACAATATTTCGTGGGATATTGGAATAGCCAGGAAGTCATGCATATATTTCTCAAGATAAACTAGCACGATTTCCGATAGATAGTCATCCTGTGCGCCAAGATCGCCATCTATTCTGGAACTGTAAAGGGTTTTGAAATAAGTCAAGAATGTGTCTCTACTCTCAGGGCTAGACTAGACCAACTGATTATCTGGGATATTAATTTCGGTTATGTATGCTTTGCTGTACCGGGGGGCTGGAGCATGTTTGCCAAAATCCTGTCAGGTCGTTCGCCCTCTCCTATCTCCGGGCCGTGTGATGTTTACCCAAGTGAAGTGCTTTCCTGTCTGCAGCATAACGAAATTCTACTAACAGAGCCAATCGCCGAGATTCCACCTCAACAGAGGTGTTCTCAAGCAACTCTGCATCTAATGCTGATATGCCCCTCTCGATTCGAGCCAAGGTAGTATGCAAGTCTTTTAGGACTCCCGCATTTTTGGCAATGCACACTCCCCGTATGTATGTTTAAACCCCTCCCATAGGAGTGCCCATGTATCTACAGATCCAGTGTTCAATTCAAAATAGTCGTCGATGGCCCCACAAACCTCCTCAAGGAAAACCTGATCCTGAAACGCCCTACTCAGAAATCGCCAATGCCTTTCAAATCCTCCAGGACGAGGGATAGCAAGCCTCAACACCACAGGAGAGTGATCAGAATAAGTCCGTGGCAGTGTGTTAATTGCCCGGAACCAGCCAGCTATTCCCAGGGAAACCAACCAATAGTCATTTCTGGTCCAGGTGTCATGGTAACCGGAAGAGTGAGTGTATGCAGTGGCCATAGCATTGTGTATAGGCTCCACATCTACCAAGGAAAATTGCCTACAAATGTCTTGCATTGCAATGCGAGATCGGGGTTTCGCGTCAGGGGATGTGGAAGTGCTGTCCCTAGTAGGATCTAACAACAAATTGAAGTCTCCACCCATAATAAGCAAACAGAAATGTAATGCCAATAAATGTAACTGTAAGGAATAAAAAAATCTGTAGTGTCTACGTTCGGACCATAGACGCATATCACTGCAGCAAAGTGACCCATTAGCGTACCTGTGACTATTAGGAAACGACCCACACTGTCTTCTATCACTTTACCCGGATGGCCTCTAGCGTATCCACTGTAAATAGAGAAATAGCTATGTGCCCCCCAGCTTGCGGCAACTAGTGCAGTGTCTGATTTGGACAAGTGTGTCTCCTGTAAGCAGGCTATATAGATGTTATGTCGTAATAAGTAACTGATCACCTGGCGTCTCTTGCAGGTATTATTGAGGCCCCAGACGTCCATGACATAAAGGACAGACCAGAAGGCCAGGGCAAGTTACCTAACTGTGCCATAATAGTGTTAAGACATTAAACATGTAAGCAACAAATCTACAAAAATGCCTTTTGACAATGACCTGTGCATAAATTCTCTGAAAACATTGAACATACTGCAAGGTTCCCCCCCACTACCCATCACCCAACCTCACCCATTCCCTAGCGAGGCAAAACCATGCCCATGGAACCCTCTGGCCGTGCCAATGAAATGCATGTCTAAACATGAAAACATCAAACCAACACCGCTGTTTATTCAGAAACCAAAACCAAAATAAGGTGTACACCTTGAGACGTGGCAAAGCCACACCGACCAGACAATCAAATGACAACTTCAGTGAAGAAAGAATAGCATTATCAATGAGGCAGCGGTACAGAAAGCCAATACATTATTATCAGATTATCCAGTCCCTGAATTAGGGAATAGTTCCATGCTGGCCTCAGAGCCGCTTTGTGGAGGAGAGGAAACCCGCCCTGTAACCACAGCATCATTGTTGTCCTTCTTTTAAGTGCGACAAAACTCTTGTGCTTCATTCGGAGTATCAAAAATGTGGGATCTGCCTCCCACGTCTACCTTAAGCCTAGCATGGTATAGCATACTGTACCGTATCCCTAGATTCCTCAGGGTAGCCTTCACCCCGTTGAACTTGCGTCGGTCTCCTGAATCAGGATAGTGAAGTCTGGGAAGAAGGATAGTTTAGACCCCTGCCATTGGGTTTCACCCCGTTCTCAGACCAAACGCAAAGCAGAATCACAATCCCTAAAGTTCATAATCCTGGCAATGATGGGTCTTGGGGGAAGCCCAGGGTTAGGGACGGGGGCCCAGCGACCTATGTGCCCGTTCGACTACAAATCCCTGAGTAAAGGCCTCCCTGCCAAACAGGTCCGACAGCAATTGTTCCAGAAAGACATCCACACGACCAGAAGTAGCCGTTTCTGATACACCTAGAATGCACACGTTGTTGCACCGACTGCGCGCTTCCAGGTCCTGATTTTTAATCGCAACCTCTTTCAGGATTCTTTCCACCCTGTCCAGTCATTTCTGGGACTGGGCCGTGCTGTCCTCAATGTCCGATATTCAAGCCTCCTCTACATCAAGCCGACGGTCATGAGCCTGGACCTTAGCACCCATGTCTGCTTTTATTCAATGCATCAAATCTGCTGACCAAGGCCTTGAATCCTGCCCTCATCTCCTGGAGCATTGCAGCTGATAGCGCCGGTAGGTCTTCTGTTTCTTTGGCCCCACTATGTCGGTAGGATCTTCAGTAGTATTGTCTGCCACTTTCCCAAAGGGTAGGGTCCTTTGCTTTGGATCTTTGCGGCCCATGCCGCAGGATGTGGAATGTGCTATATTGTAAGATGCACCATAGGGTAGGCGTGCAGGCGGGGATCAGGGATGGAGCAAAGGCCTCACCAAGGTTGGACAGTCGTGGAAGGAAGCCGGGTCGGCGATCTTGGCATCAAGGACAAGAAACCCAATATGGAGATTAGGGAGCTTGGAATCTACACGTAGTACCCTAAAATGTGGACCCCCAGCACGAGCCCAGAGATTTCTCAGGCCCCATTTGTCGCAGAATGTGAGGTCCTAAAAACAATTAAGTCCATGAGCCAAGCGTAGCAGGGGATGACAGCGTAGGAAAGGCGCCTTTCAGCTCTGCAGGATTGGAAGAAGCCAGTGAATGCTATGCACTTAGAAGCGCCACGCTATAAGCTGTGGATCAGAGATCAGAATATACCCCCAGTGAAGTGATCTTTCTATGGCCTCCGGGGTATGGAAGCAATTGGGTTATAAGGAGCCAATAGATGAAGAAGCGCTGTGATACTGTAGGTCAGCTGGCCCTGGGTGCCCCGCAACGCACATGTAGCCAGGTATGTGTATAGTCATTGGTGTCAGGGCAATGTATCCATGGATCTTTGAAACCGGCCCCCAAGCAGTCAATCAGCGTATCATCCATTGAGGATACAGGCCCTCAGCCCTCGTCTTGGTCTGATGCCAGTGAGCTTCCGGGTCATCCACAGATAATCTCAATTATCATGACCACTCTTGATCATTTGAGGTCACTCTTGGCCCCTATTATTAGACTTATAGCGTTCTTGTTAAGTTCTCATGATGACCTCAGAATAACGGAGGTGGAAATGTCGTCAACAACCAGACTCCTTTTATATTGTTAAAGTTAATCAAGATAGGAGTCATTTATCTTTTTTCTAAGTGATGCACTGTTTGTTACTCTGTCTATTACACCTCACTGCACCTACCTTTCACTGAAAAGCATGAGCAGTAGTTCTTGTTGATTACAGTATATAATAATTAAGGTTTATTTAAGCAATACAATTATTTGTTTGCTATGGAAATATGTGTCCTTGACCATATATGCATTAAAGGCCTGTAAAACAATTTCATGTATGCAACTAATGTTTCCCGGCTGCTGAAATTAATAAAGAGATTTACTTCCCTGTAAACCACTATTTATATAAGCATAAGATGATCCGGGAGCAAGTGGCAGGCCCCTAAACAGTGACAGCCTCCCTGTCCCCGCTACTTCATGCATACACCTCCACTGGGCTCGACACGGTCCCTGAGTACTCAAGTGTTCCCGGGGAGACAACAGCCCTGCAGGGGCACTTGTGAAAGTGGTCTGCGGGCCAGGGACTCGCCACACCACTTCAGACATATCAGGCCCCGGCCTGGGCCTCGAGTTACCTAATCATATTGCTAGCTGGGACCCAGTGGCCGTCCACTCACCTCTCAAGGCCGCATTCTGGAGCACACCGAGCCAATCCCTAAATACTGCTGGTCGGGAGATCGCCAGCCCACTGGTGAGAACCGCCCACGCCACTCAGGGAAGTCTCTGTTCTTATCTGAACTCAGAGGGCCAGCTGGGGTGTTACCTCAGAGCTCTCAGCCCTGCAACGGGTTGATCTGCCCAGCAGTGTGCAGTAAAACACACAAGATGATGTCAGCCGTCTTCAGCCAGGATAGCTTTACTCCAGTGGCTTAGTGAGCAAGGGACCCATATCTGGGCATACCCTTCCCACATCGGGTGAACAGCAAAACACACAAGATGATGGACGGAATGTTGCACAATGGCAAAACATTCACCCCCAGTCACAGATCTTGGTTTAATCCATCGTTATTTTTCTCACCAAGCCACCCCAGTTCAGACATGGCCATATGCAAATCAGTCTTGACCCTGTGCCTCATAGGAACAGTCCAGCCCGAACTGCCAAGCCATGTCTTCCCTGGACTGGAATCAAGCATCCTAGGACCGGTTTCTGGCTATCAGCCGTCTTCAGCCAGGATAGCTTGACTCCAGTGGCTTAGTGAGCAGGGGACCCACGTCTGGACATACCCTTCCCACATAGGGTGAACAGCAAAACACACAAGATGATGGATGGAATGTTGCACAATGGCAAAACATTCACCCCCGTCACAGATCTGGGTTTATTCCATCGTTATTTTGCTCACCAAGCCTCCCCAGTTCTGACATGGCCATATGCAAATCAGACTTGACCCTGTGCCTCATGGGAACAGTCCAGCCTGAACTGCCAAGCCATGTCTTCCCTGGACCGGAATCAAGTATCCTAGGACCAGTTTCTGGCTATCAGCCGTCTTCAGCCAGAATTGCTTGACTCCAGTGGCTTAGTGTGCAAGGGACCCACATCTGGGCATACCCTTCCCACTTTGGGTGAACAGCAAAACACACAAGATGATGGACAGAATGTTGCAAAATGGCAAAACATTCACCCCCAGTCACAGATCTGGGTTTAATCCATCTTTATTTTGCTCACCAAGCCACCCCAGTTCAGACATGGCCATATGCAAATCAGTCTTGACCCTGAGCCTCATGGGAACAGTCCAGCCCGAACTGCCAAGCCATGTTTTCCCTGGACCGGAATCAAGCATCCTAGGACTGGTTTCTGGTTATCAGCCGTATTCAGCCAGGATAGCTTGACTCCAGTGGCTTAGTGATCAAGAGACCCACATCTGGGCATTCCCTTCCCACAAAGGGTGAACAGCAAAACACACAGGATGATGGACGGAATGTTGCACAATGGCAAAACATTCACCCCCAGTCACAGATCTGGGTTTAATCCACCGTTATTTTGCTCACCAAGCCACCCCAGTTCAGATTTGGCCATATGCAAATCAGTCTTGACCCTGTGCATCATGGGAACTGTCCAGCCCGAACTGCCAAGCCATGTCTTCCATGGCCTGGAATCAAGCATCCTAGGACCGGTTTCTGGCTATCAGCCGTCTTCAGCCAGGATAGCTTGACTCCAGTGGCTTAGTTAGCGAGGGACCCACATCTGGGCATACCCTTCCCACATAGGGTGAACAGCAAAACACACAGGATGATGGACGGAATGTTGCACAATGGCAAAACATTCACCCCCAGTCACAGATCTGGGTTTAATCCATCGTTATTTTGCTCAATAAGCCACCCCAGTTCAGACATGGCCATATGCAAATCAGTCTTGACCCTGTGCCTCATGGGAACAGTTCAGCCCGAACTGCCAAGCCATGTCTTCCCTGGACCAGACTCAAGCTTCCTAGGACCGGTTTCTGGCATTACAGCCGTCTTCAGCCAGGCTTGCTTGAATCCAGTGGCAAAGTGAGCAAGGGACTCACGTCTGAGCATACCCTGCCACGTTTACGCCGCCTTGCGTGACGCAACAGCGGCGTAAACGTGGCGCAAGGGGCTTGTAAATCTGCCCCCTGGAAGCAAAACTGACAGTCACTTCAACTTGCCCGTCATCTGTGAAATTGTTGCACCCAAACAGTCATTACTCGCATCTACTGAAATAATACATTGGTGTGTAGGCTCAAACGGAGCAAGAACACCTGCTGAGATTATTTCATTTTTTAGACCCTCGAATTCTTCTTCACAATTTTTTTCCCATGTAAAATGTTTCTCTTTCTTCAAAAATTGTCTCAACCCCACAGTTTTGGCAGAAACATTTTGAATACATTTTGAGTAAAATTTGCAAAGCCCTAAAAATGAAGCCACATTCTCCTTACTCACATTTGTACAAACAAGCAGAAATGAAATTCACTACTACAGAAAATATTCTGACAGCAGTTCAAACCGCTGTAGCAAAAGAAGGAGCCCTGGCACAGGAGAAACGCATTATGGTCGTAACTCCTGTACCTGCCTTAGAGACAGTGACAAAAGCAAGCATTCCAAATGCTAAAGCTTTGCATCCGAGATTGATACAATGGGTTAATTCTCTTACTGCAACTGATGTTGCATACATTTTTTATCCTTATTTGAAAACACAAGCAATCCTGCAATACGAACAAGAATATCCTCTGCCTACTGAAATTCTGCCTCTAAACCAGTATGAATGTATAATTTATACTGACGGATCAGCACAACCCGCTATGGAAGGTAAACAAGCTTATCGTGCAGCATGCGCGATCGTTAAAGGTCTTATGCGCGATGGCAAATTTAGACCTATGGTCACAAAAACGCAATCTCTAGGAAATTGTAGAGCTCAGCGAGCTGAACTACAATCATTCATAATGGCACTTGAAAATACGGATCACGAATTCCCCACACTCATAGTGTGCGATTTGTTTTATTGTTTTCAATCTTACAATGAATATTTACAGTATTGGTTTCAAAGATGCAAAAGGTGGCACAATCAGGCATAAAACACTTTGGGAATAAGTAGTTCAGTTGCGAAATGGACTACAAAACACTCACGTGATACACTAAGAGTCATCAATGTGATGGTGTTCACGTTGAAGGGAATTCATTGGCTGATGAAGCTGCGAACGGGGCTGTGCAATCGGCTTCCTTAGCTGCAATCACTCATTCAAAAACAAAAATAGACAGTGAAATAATACTGGCTGTCAATGCTACGAGCAAAGGCAGCGGTGCAGCGTTACCTAAAAGGTTTCCACTCTGGGGGGCGTGGCCAAGATGGCGACGGAGTAGGTCGTGCTTTCCTGTCCCTCCGGCGCCGTCCTACTTTAGCTTTGTAAATCACCTTACCTGGTGCCCATCCGAGCTGGACGTGGGTTCTGCTGTGCACACTGATCCTCCTGGTGCCGGTGGTGTCCTTATGTCTGTGCTGTGAGACGGATTCCTGTTCTTCCTGGGTGGCCCTATCCCCGGCCACGCTGCGGCCCGACGCATCTGGCAGAACGAGTCTGGGTTGTGGCCCTCCTCCTCCCTGCGACGCTCCGGCTGCTCCGGGGGGGCCTGTTGATGTGGGTGCAGTGCTGATCTCCCCGGCTGACGGCTCCATCCGCTGAGGTGGGAATAGCAGAGCGCGGACGGTGGCAAGGCCTGTAATGCGGCCTCCGTTTGAATTTCGGACGGCCCGGCCTGGATGGTAGCAGCGGCAGTCGCCCGCGTAAGCGGGCTAGCTGTGTGCGGCCCAGACTTGCACTACTGCGAGACGGCGAATGGATCCCCATTGAGCGAGGGAGTACTCCGGGGCTGCGACGGAGAGACATGGGGTGTATGGAGCCTGCAGCCTGAAGATCCGAGGTGAGGAGCTGAGGGGCAGAGGCACTGAGACGCGGCTTTTGGTCCGCGGTTCAGCGGACGGGGTGTTGCCTGTTGCTGGAGGGAGGGCGGGGCCTCGCTAGGTGCCTGGACCTGCCTGTGTTGTGGGCCTCTGAGCAACCTGACGCCTGGCTGTGAGTAGGCACCTGCAGCTGTGTGAAGCAGGTGGGGCTGGCACTGAGGCGGCCCTTTACAGATTCGGCCTCTGAGGAACTGTGAGGTAAGGGTCCCCCCCCCGGTGTGTTACATGTCTGGGCCTTTCTGAGAGGCTGAAGTCTGCGGAGCTGCATCTTCGGGTGTAAAAGGCCTCCCTGTGGCCCGCAAACCAGTGGGGGGGGGGGGTGCCCTGTCCGGAGGTGTGCCTCACCTGTGGGCCCGGGGGAGTGCTTGACCTCAGCCCTTAGCCCTGAGTGGACCCTGGTGGCCTGCCTGCTTTTGTTTGCAGTGGAGAGCGGCAGAAGCAGTAGATGGGCGCCAACCTCCCCCCCCCCTCATGGTGATACTCAGACCGCGCCTCGGCGGTCAGTGAGGTGTGGGGGAGCCTGGCAGCTGAGAGGTGGTGACGGTGAGCGGGGTCCTCCGGTGCGCAGAGTGGGGGTGCCTTGCTTTGGAGTCTCCTGTGGCCTGACATATTGGTGACTTCTCCCACTTGTTACGGGGTGGCTTGTGAATTGAGGGTGGTGGATCCTTGAAGTGCCAGAGGAGGCCCAATTCGACTACCCCTTACACACATGGCAGTGTTTCAGCAGAAGGGAGCAAGGGTGCAGCGGATTGCATGTACCTGCCTTAGAGACAGTGACAAAAGCAAGCATTCCAAATGCTAAAGCTTTGCATCCGAGATTGATACAATGGGTTAATTCTCTTACTGCAACTGATGTTGCATACATTTTTTATCCTTATTTGAAAACACAAGAAATCCTGCAATACGAACAAGAATATCCTCTGCCTACTGAAATTCTGCCTCTAAACCAGTATGAATGTATAATTTATACTGACGGATCAGCACAACCCGCTATGGAAGGTAAACAAGCTTATAGTGCAGCCCTTAGCCCTGAGTGGACCTTGGTGGCCTGCCCGCTTTTGTTTGCAGTGGAGAGCGGCAGAAGCAGTAGATGGGCGCCAACCTCCCCCCCCCCCTCGTGTTGATACTCAGGCCGCGCCTCGGCGGTCGGTGAGGTGTGCGGGAGCCTGGCAGCTGAGAGGTGGTGACGGTGAGCGGGGTCCTCCGGTGCGCAGAGTGGGGGTGCCTTGCTTTGGAGTCTCCTGTGGCCTGACATATTGGTGACTTCTCCCACTTGCTACGGGGTGGCTTGTGAATTGAGGGTGGTGGAACCTTGAAGTGCCAGAGGAGGCCCAATTCGACTACCCCTTACACACGTGGCAGTGTTTCAGCAGAAGGGAGCAAGGGTGCAGCGGATTGCGTGGGGGCGTTTCCTGTCCGGGCCCTGCACCCTACAGCGTGAGTCGGGCCCTGCTCCTGTATACTGTGCTGGCCCTATAGACCGAAGTGTTCGGATCACTGTTGAATTACTGGGTGTCCATTGCCTTGGAGCTGAGCCCGTTGGGAGCGGCCGTTGACAGCGTTTCCTGAGATCGCCCCGATTCTAATCGGAAGCAGAGCGACCTGACGAACGACGAGACCCCCTAGTTGTGGCCCGCTGCCTACAGCAGGCCCGAAGCCTGACGTACATTTGGGGGCCCTTCCTTGCTCCTCGAATGGATCACAGTGCCCAGAGGTGGAACGGTGGGCCCTGGGCCTGATTGGCTGCCCCCACCGCATGCTTGAAGGCGGATGTGCTGGACTCGCCTGGGGTGACTGCTAGGGGCCTGGCCCTGCGCGATTCAGGAAGGAGTAGCTGTCGCCTGTCTGGCCTTGCAGGGTTGGAGGCCGCACAAACACAGAGGCCCCTGACTGGCCCTTGGAAGAGACCGTCAGCTGTTGGGGGGGCAAAGCGTGGGGTCGGTGCACCCGGCCAGTCCCAACGCAGGCGCACTGAGGACGTCGAGGGCCCAGCAAACAAGGTCCCTGGGATGCCTGGTGCCCATCGTTGGCGCTAACTCCACTACGACGACCCTGGGAGATGGCTGGAGGTGAGGAGCGAGGGAGGGCCCCCCCCGGGGTGACTGCGCTCGGTCCACAGATCGGCGGACGGTGGTGGGCTGGCTGTTGTTGCCTCCCCCTGTGGCTTGTGTCTGCATAACCAGGTGGTGAGGGGTCTAGAACTGGCAGTGGCGCCTTGCTGCCGCTCATTGCGGCGATACCGAGAGTGGTCAGTCCTGATCTGTAGCAGTATATAGGCCCCTGAGGTCTGAGCATTAACCTGACAAGTGGAGCTGCTGGGAGACCTGTAGAGACGTCGGCGGAGGGGGCGCGGGTGGGGCGGCTCCCATTGCCTTCCTGGCTTGCTGGTAGACTCCCTGGGGTCGGCTATGGCGACGTCCAGGGTCAAAATAGATAAGACAGTGAAAGATGGGACCCCAAAGGTGGCGGTGCGGTCCGCCTCACCGGTGGCCGACAAGACCCCACGGAAGGAAGATCCTGAGGCACCAGCCTCTAGGGCCTTCATGGTCGAGCTGTTTTTTGTGATCAAGGCAGACATAGCGAAACTGCGCTCCCAGCTAGTGTCTGATCTTCGCGAGGTGCGGCGGGACGTGGATGGTGTGGGTGAACGGGTCGTGACCCTGGAGGAACATGATCTGGGGACAGCGGAAGATATTCATCACCTCCAGCAGGAGGTGATCCGCCTGACAAAGCAGAACTTGGACCTGCAGGCACACACCGAGGACTTGAAGAATAGGTCCCGCCGTAATAATATTCGGATTAGGGCGGTACCCTGGAAGGGCGAGGGGTCGGATCTACGAGAATACGTGGGAGTCCTCTTCAAGCACATTCTTAATGAAGAGGACTTGCAAGTCATCCAAATGGACCGAGTACATCATGTTGGTCTCCCCACGGGACCCAAGGCCCCTCCTCCAGACATATTAGTATGTGTGCATGACTTTCAATCTCAAAGAATGGATCCTGAGGAAAGCCCATGACCTTGTCCCCCTTCAGTTCCGCGATCACCGTCCTTTGCTTTTTCAAGACCTTGCGGCCTCTACTCTGGTAAAAAGGAGGGAATTCAAACCTGTCACCAACTACCTACGAGAGCAGAGTGTTCCCTACTCTTGGGGGCATCCATTCCGGCTCATCTTCAAGTGGAAGGCCAAGCTCATCCAGGTCCGGTCCCTGGAGGCGGCCTGCGACATCCTGGGGCTGGATCGGCCCGTCCCCCTTCTGAGGCCAGCGGCTCTCCCAATAGGCGGCGGCGGCAATCCGCGGAATGGCAGAGAATTGGTAAACCTGTCTCCATGGTGAAACCTGACTTATCGGCGAGTTGGTTGGAGCGTGGGGCTGCGGTGGCCTCTGTGGCCCAGGTGACGGACGCTTCAGCAGGCACTTGAGGTATGGACCCTTCATCAGGCCCTAACAGGGCCAGTAGCTGACGCCGGAGGAGGTAAATGACTAGATCTTCTGTGTCCTGGTTTGGAAGGAAGTCCTGTATCAGGAATTGGATGAATGACTGGTTGGTGCCATGTTCCCCTGCCTTTGGGGCCTATACTACGAACTATCATATGTTCACTTCTTTTGAACTGTTCTGCCATGGTTTCTGGGGGTTTTGGGGAGGGGTTGTTTTTGGGGCTCCGCATCAGTACTCGGGGGGATTAGGGGTAGGCTGGGAAGGTGAAATGCTTCCGAGATGTCCTGCAATGGTCCAGTTTCTGAAGCCCTGTCTACAGCTTTTGTCCCTGTTTAGCGAATATGGGTAAAGACTTGAAAATTGTTAGCTTGAATGCCTCAATAACCATGTTAAGTGCGCAGCCATACTGTCACTGTTGGAGGGTGCGGAGGGGGACGTATGTTTGTTACAGGAGACTCACCTCCTCTCCAAAGATACTAAGAGGATGAGAGACAGGCATTTTCCAGTGCAGTTGTGGTCCTCAGGTCCAGCGAAAAAGCAGGAGGTGGCTATCCTGTTTAGCGCTAAAGCTCACTGTAAGGTCCTATCATAAGTGGTTGATATTAAGCGGGGCTTTCTGGCGGTCAGGGTCCAATGGGGGACAACGCATTTCACGGTAGGTTCTCTGTATGCCCCAAATGAACACCAGGAGCCCTTTTTGAAGACGGCGCTTGCGGAGGTGCTAGCTTCCCCAGATGCATGTGTGTTGGTGGGGGGAGACCTGAATGTAGTAATGGATCCTGTGCTAGATAGATCCGCTACGCGTTCGCATCAGGCGAGGGCCATCTCACAAGGAGGGAAACAGTGTGTCAGGCGCTGAGTCGCGCCCATCATCGATTCCACATGCGCCTACTAGCCTTTACAGATGAAGGGCTACAACTCCCAGAAAGCCTAGCCCAGGGGGAGGAGCATCATCTATATTACCCAGCTACGCAATGCAGGATGTGCGCATAATCTGTTGTGTTGTATGTGCCTAGTCTCGTTTGCCTTTTCCTCCACAGACACTGTGTTCTGCGCTGCCTCCTAGTAGCTCACTGAAGGAAGCGTGGATACTTCCTGTCATGTCATACCTTGCGCTGAGAGGAAGCGCATGATCCCGGAGTTCGCGCTGAAGGAAGCGCAAATCAATATTCGTCAAAGGCGCTGTGGGAAGCGCCGTCTGTTTGGATCTCGCTGGAAGAAGCGTGCTTATTTTGGCTTCGTTTGTTTTGTTTCCTTCGGAAAGGAAACGCGTGAAAGACTATTAGCGCTGAAGGAAGCGCTTTGGAACTGTAAAAAGGGAAAAGTGCAGATAAAGCTTCAAGCGCTGAAGTAAGCGTTTTGGTTGAACTATTGAAGGAGAGGCTTTGGTGCTGAAGGAAGCGTTTGGATTATAAGGAACCTTTTATTTTGGTTGAGTCTGTCCAGGGACCCTTCCTGGTAAGCTGCCTTTTTTCATATTGTTTGGGGAGATGAACGACCTCGTGGATTCCTGTACTTATACTCTCTGAAAGACTATCTGCACAGAAGGAAGTGCATTGTTGTAGTTTTGACTATTGATGCCACAGAGAACTTGTTATAGAAACGGACCTTGAGTTTATTATTTTTTGGCTTGGTATCACTTAGCTTCTCTGGAGCAAGAGAAGTACTCAATAAGGCCTCCTTGAGTTCTCCAGGCTCCGATATCTATAGGGAAAAAGCCCTTTGCTGCTCATATGTTCATGTTCTGATGAATGATTCACGGGTATGTACGGTGAAGTAACATCAGAATTTACTAAGGGTATACTGTGTGAAAGGTATATTAACCTGTTATGATTTCTTGTTGTAGGTGTGTCTCAAGAGTAAGATAAAGGTGTCTGAGTCTTTGGTGTAGGGCTAGTACGGAAGTCACAGCCAGTCTAAAAGGTATTAGCCAGTCCTAGCGAGACCATATGAGAGTAGCATTTTACAGAACCAGTGTTAACCCTGTATTCTTTTGTTGCAGGCCTCCTGCTCTCCGCTGTTCCTTCCCTAATCCTTTTTTCCCTCGCCTGACTACCTTACTACTCTGAGTTGTGTTATCCAGAGTTGGGGAAGTATGGAGGCGGACCCCTTTGTGCATCATCCGGAACTTAAGGAGTGGCCTTGACGCTGACACAGTGGTTGAAAGAGGGGGGCTGCACGATGTTTGGCATACCCAGCATCCACTAGAGTGCGACTTCACCTACTATTCCGCAGCTCATAAAACGTATGCGCGCTTGGACCACTTCCTCGCTACGACGTCAGTAATGCCCCATTTGTCAGCCGCAGACATTTCCCCTCGCTCTTTGTCTGACCATGCCCTTATCTCTGTACAGATTCCCTGTAACGAGCAGCGCCCGCTGTCGTCTGGATGGCGTTTACGAGACTCCCTCGTCAACTCGGAATCGGTAGTTACCCGCATGAGGGCCACGATTACTCAATATTTCGTGGACAATGACAGGGTTGGTATGTCGCTGGGGTCCGTTTGGAAGGCCCTCAAATTGGTGGGCCGGGGGGGACTTTATTGCGGTGTCTGCGTCATTTGCTCGTTTTCGTAGGGAAAAGCGCTAAGAGATAGAGAGGGAGGTGGAAGGTCTGGAGGCGATACATAAGAGAACCGGGGCTCCGCGTATATATGGAGAGAGTTGGAAACGAAAAGACGCATGCTTAAACATCTCGACTTGGACCGAGCGGAATATACCCTCCTGCGCCTGCGCCACAAGTTTTACCTCAGCGGGGACAAAGGGGGCCGGATGCTGGCGCATAGGTTGAGAGCCTGAACGCAGCAGAATTCCGTCCAGGCCATTAGGGATGCAGGTGCGGTGAAGCAGACTACCAATTCGCTTATTGCAGACTCTTTCCGGCGGATCTACCACACCTTATACCATCAGGAACCCGCGGAGCCGAAGCGTGTGGAGGCGTACCTGGCTTCCTGTGGAGTAACGCCCCTCTCTCAGACCTCGGCAGCTGCGCTCGACTTTGAAATACGTATCGAGGAAGTCATCTCCGCGATTGTGCGTTTGAAACTGGCTAAATCCCCGGGGCCAGGCGGCTTCTCTGCCATTTTTTATAAGAAGTTCTGTGTAGAACTAGAACCCTTTCTAACCCGCCTTTTTAATTCATTTCTGGAGATAGGAGAGGTGACCCCTTCCATGTCGGAGGCCTCTATCACGGTTATTCCCAATCCCAAGGCGGGGAAAGACCCCATGGAGTGTGGATCGTACCACCCGATCTCACTCCTCAACATCGACCCCAAACTTTTCGCTAGCATCCTGGCTGCTTGCCTTAGCCCACTCATGGACAGCCTTATAGAACCGGACCAGGTGGGATTTATACCGACGCAGCAAGGGGGGGAAAACACTAAGAGACTTCTGCACCTCATGGACTATGTACATCGCTCTCGCAAGCAGGCCCTCTTCTTACCAATAGATGAGGAGAAGGCCTTCGACCGTGGCGACTGGACGTATTTGTTTACGGTTTTGAAGGCTTTCAGACTAGGGGATAACTTCTTAAGATGGGTGCGCTGCTTGTATGCGGCGCTGAAGGCGGCGGTCCGGGTAAACGGCTCCAGATCTGCCCCTTTTCCCATCGCCCGCGGGACAAGACAGGGGTCCCCACTGTTGCCGCTCCTATTCGGGCTCTATATGGAGCCCTTTGCCCAGAGAGTGCGGTCCAATGGAGGTATTGAGGGGATTCGGTTTGGCGCAGACACACACAAAATAACCCTCTATGCTGATGACGTGATTCTCTCGCTTACGTGCCCTCACACTTCCTTGCGGCACTTGTTGATGGAATTGCGTGACTTCGGTGACGTTGCAGGTTTTAAAGTTAACTTCTCTAAGTCACAGATCCTTAATGTATCGGTCCCCGCTACTGACGTGCAAGATTTACAAAAGGATTTTGCCTTCCAATGGGTTCACTCCGATATCCTGTACCTGGGGATCCACCTTGCCCCCTCTATAGCACAGACAGTCTCTCTTAACTACAAGCTCTTAGTGGAGCAAACAACCAAATCTCTGTCGGACTGGTCCCGTCACCAACTCACCTGGTTTGGTCGGTTGGCTGCAGTCAATATGAAGGTTCTTCCACGCATCTTCTACCTCTTCCAGCTGCAGCCTCTGGAGAAGTGTGGCTCACTGGTTAGAGCAGGCAGACCCTGAAGCAGAGGTCAGACCCGGGACCAGGGTTCAATTCCCGATGTGGCAGGGTCTTGAGCTCAAATGTCCATGGACTCGATAATTCTCGCTTCGGTGCCTGACCTAATCATGGGTTCACACTCTGCAACTCTGGGCATTAAGCTTGCTTAATCTCCACAACGGCCCCCCCGCGGCGGGATGCCTGGCTTTCACCTTGGGGATGCCCTGTAGGGGCTATCTCACAGGGAAAAGCCAGGACGGGTTCCCAAGGCAAGCGCGGAGATACCCCTTCGGGGGTCGATTCAGGCGCTATATAAGAAACATAATAATAATAATAATAATAATAAAGCCAGCGGTGGGTTGGGCTTTCCCTCATTACATGCATATTATCAGGGGCCTCTCTGTGATTTATTTTCTAATGGAACAGACCGTACTCCAGTAAGCATTGGATGTTTATGGATCAGGCAGTGGCGGGCTGCAATATTTGGCGTGATTTATGGCTCCCTCGAAAACATAGAGCTTGGGGCTTATACTCGTCCCCGGTGACGTCGCCGACTATGAAGGCGTGGGACCGATTGGCGCGGCGCAAGGGCTGGACCACCTTCCCCTCGCCCATGACGCCCCTTGTCGATAACCCGGATTTCCCGCCTGGTTGCTCATCCCCAATCTTTCAGTGCTGGAGAAAGGAAGGATGCAAGAGGGTGGGCCAACTCTTTGACCTTGATGGCTTGATCTTGTTCTCCTCGCTTTGCCAGGACTTCTTTGCCCTCTCTGAATCCAATGCCTTTCCCTATTCACAGGTGGCACATTGGGTCACTCAATCTCCTAATATTGCTGATATGTCCCGCCCACTGACGACCCTAGAACGCTGGGTGGTTAGCAAAAAAGATGATTGGCAAATTGATCTCTACCTTATATGCCATGATCATAGCACGCCCTAAGGCTCCGCGTACTAAAGCGCAGGTGCGCTGGGAGATGGAGTTGGGGCACCCGCTGTCACGTAATGAGTGGGAAAAGGTGTTTTATCGTGCGCATCATACCGCTGCTAATGTTGCAGGTGCTGAATCGGCATACAAGGCGGTGACATACTGGTACCATACCCCAGCTCGTCTTAGGGCCTGGGACCCGAAATGCTCAGGCCTGTGTTGGCGGGTCTGTGGTGCCCCGGGCACCTTGACGCACCTGCTCTGGCACTGCCCAAAACTAGAGCGCTACTGGAAGGTGGTCCTCGATGATATAGATGACGCATTTCACATCACATTTCCCAGGGCTCCTGAATATGTGCTGCTAGGGCTCCCGCATGCAAAAGCGTTTCCCTTGCGCTCTATAAGGGGTTAGCAGATCGCTCTGGCTTTGCTAGCGGCGCGCTTGGTGATCCTTATGCAATGGCGAGCCACTGATTCTCCGGACCCCAGGGATTGGATTCGGCGGCTGTGGCATTTATTGGCGATGGAAAACTCTCTTTGTGCATGGATGGCAGGGGAGCAGATTATGCAGAGCTGTGGGAACCATTCATTCATCTCCTGTCTTGTGATCTGCGTGAGGTAACATATCCAAAGTATCTGCAGATACTGCAGCTTATCCCGGTGGTGCCTCAGGGTGCAGTTCAATAGATTCGAGGGATTTGGGATGTGCTGGGGTGCGGGTGTGACTTGGTGTGACTTAGCGTGCGCAGGGGGTAGACGAGACTGATGCGGAGGAGGGTGGTGGGAGGGGGGGTGGGGTGGTGGGGGGGTGTGGGGTGGCGGGAGGGGTCACTATTTTGTTTTGCTGTTCCTTTTCTTATTCTTTCATGCAGTACACTGCTAAAAGGGCTGGCTGTTCCTCCTGGCATTGCATGCGTCCTCGCCGGGTTACTCCCCGGGGTGTAGACCCAAAGGCTGTGTTAAATATTACTGGATCTTGCTCTGCCAGCCGCTGGATGTAGTCAGCTGAGCTGTGTTATGTGATGTTATACTGCTCAATAAAAATGATTGATTCTGAAAGTTTCCACTCAAATACTCATATATAATTGATGCAAATAGCGTTCCGTGTGCTCGAATTCCTGGAGTGAGAGATAGAGTAATTCCAAACAGGGAACGTATAGCTGCTTTGATTTACGAAGCACTTTTGGGAGGGGGTCTGATACATCAAGGGATCTCTAAAACAATATTAACTGTAAAATATATGTGCTGGTGGCCAGTAATGAATGCACACATTCACACGTTTGTCATTGACTGTGTTAACTGCAATAGCGATCGCAGCACAGAACGCCACCAGATGCCTGTTTATAGCATACCCAGCCCAGTACAGACACCATTGTTAGACAGCATTAGTCTATCTACCAGCAGACGTCCCTGTGGACAAATGTAGTCCCATAAATACTAAGACAAGGTTCCTTTGGATGTGCCCCAGCGTTCAGCTGATGCTCGAACTGTTATAAAAGATTTGCGAGTCTTTATCGGCACATACGCAATTGGCACGCTACATTCTGACCAGGGTCCTGCGTTTAGCTCTCGAGCTTACAAAGAAGCCATGGCCAGTTTAATCGTTGTATTGTGGTACTCTAGTCCATTCCATCCTGAAGGAAATTCGGTTGTGGAAAGGAAAAAAACGGGACATGAAAGCAATCTATAACAGCTAGGGTATTAGGTTTGGGTGACGGGTGGTTCAACATCTAATAAGTGTCCAACGTAGTCTTAACAACTTGCCAAGAATTTCTCTAGGGGGTATTACTCCATATGAGGTCCTATCTGGGACAAGAATGTTGGTCCCAGACCTTCATTGTCCCACATCAGTGGTGAAAACTAAGAAATTTGATATAAAGATCATTTGGCTGTTTTACAGGACTTAAATGAACTAAGAACGAAACAAAGCAATGTGTTCCTGAAGCCAACCATCACTGGGGAAAAACCATTCATCCCAGCAAGGCCTGTCTGGATCCCAAAGCTTGGTGATCTAGTTAGAGAAAAGATCACAGACAAGAAGGAATTGGGGCCTTCTTACAGACAACCAGTCCCTGTCCTAGCAATCCACGGATCAAGAACAGTTTTACTGCTGCCCCTTGCTGGTAAAAAGGAGAGCCGATTCGTGTCAATCGACTTGACCAAACTACACTATGTGGCCGATACTAAGCAGTAGGGCAAGTGGACTGCGACAACGTAGCAGACTCACTCCTCTAGCTACAATCCAAGAGGTCCGAACTGAGAGATTCATCACCTTTGAAGAATCTGCAGTAAGAACAGAAGGACTATGCAACAAAGCTATGGAATTTGTTGCTCTTGAGACCCAAATAACAATTCATCCTGAACCACCTGTGTACAATGAGTTGACAAGTGATCCAGTGATTTCAACAAATCCAGATGCAATTCCAACCATTGACAGAACTGCATCTGGCTATTTCATTAACTTTGATAAGTTTTCTGAGGATCCCAGTGAACCTGAAACAACACCATCAAAAAGAACTTTCAAAGAACAAGCAACTAACATTTTTCATCACCTGAAAACAACTTATCCGGTTTCACCATGGAATGAATTATGGATTGTGTTGGGAAACTTTTTTCTTCTAATTTGGTTAACTCTAGTAATAACTCTGGGTATGCTGATAAATGGAAGATATGTAAGAATGGACACAGCAAGTCAGAAAGTCAACTTACTTCTCAAACCACACAAATCATCTCATCATGAACAAAGAGACAGCTGTTCCTATACCTGATGGTATAGCTTGGGACAAAACAGATTATGACATTTGTTGCCCGTCGGAGCCATTAAGTGACTTTATTACCTCTAGTACCTTTTCGGATGATTGGGACTTTGAGACTGTTAATAATATGATGTCTGATTTAGAAATATCAGCCGTATTCACAAATCATGAATATTTAGAAGGTTCATCAGACTATAAACAAATGTATTGTTATAACCATTATGGTCATAATTTCTTGCACAAATCAACAATGCCTAGAAATGTATATATGTATAACCAATGGGAACATTGTCCTACACCTCCAAAGGGTAGCTCAAAAACGTTTGCGAATAAGTTTCCATATTTTTCAGGGTTCAGTGTATCCAATGCAGAAACATTTTTCTTTAGAAATGTAAACAGAACAGGAATGACAATTATGTTGACCAATACAAAACAGATTTATTCTGCAGCCTTGTATGCCCAACTGTCTAGACAGGGTTTCAACTTTTGGAAAGACAACATTGAGACAAAAACTGTCTGGGGTACGAAAGATTGGCAAGTGCAGGGGGTAGAACCTTTATTTAGAGCCTGTATCATCCCTGATCAAATTATGTTTTTGAATGACACTGTCCAACAACCATCTTGCCTTGGGTTAGCCAAGATCAAGGGCTTGAACACACCGACTATACCAATACCTGCGAGTAATAGCTCTACACGGGGGAGGTCGACGTACATAATATTTTGTATCACAACAGATCAGATCCAGATTGGAACAAATGGTTGCTCTGGCTAAGCATGGGTGAATTTTGCGAATTCGCGATCCGCGAATTTGCGGATTTGCGAATTCGCAATCTGCAAAATTCGCAAATTTGTGCGAATTTGCGGATTTTTGTTTTTTTGCGTGTTCGCGGGGTTTTTTGCGTGTTCGCGGGGTTTTTTGCGTGTTCGCAGGGATTTTTGCGTCTTCAGGTTACAGAGAAATTAGGTTCAACTTTTGCACCTGCTGCTGTAACCCTTGCTTTCGTCCCCGCTGATTAGCGGATTTTACCGCGATTTCGCGAGATTCGCGGATCGCGAAATTGCTGAAAATCTGCAAATTCGCCCGCGAAACGGAGTTTACGCCCACCCTTTACTCTGGCCCCTAGACACAAATAACTGTCAAGATTGATTTATGAACAAAACTCAAGGTTTCAAAGACAGTAGGCCAGACCCAAGATATGTTCAAAGACAGCATCCTGGGGTAATAACAACATACAGTGTAGGAAAGATATGCCTTGATTAGCTATAGAGAGCTACACTACTGGATGTAAGACAACACTTATCTTTAGTTAAAGATGGAGCAGACCATAGGGAATTCTTGCTAGGACCTAGAAAACCACGTCAAAAATGTTTCATATATGCCGGTATATATGCTGCTTATAACGAAATATGGAAGATTACGCAAGCAGAGACTGCAGAACGAATATGAGAAATTAATTGCATTAATTTAGAGAAATCGCTCTCTGTAGATGACAATGGGTTAACGACTCTCTCGTCTAAGATATATTCATTGAACAGCATAGTATCTTCTGCCATAGACATCGTGGAACTAGACTTGGTCATGGTCAGTCTCAATTACATTCTATCATGCTATTAGGCTGGACGCTCCAAAACTTGCGTTGAGGCTATGTGCCTTGGCATGTTATGTTATGTTATGTTATATTGATTTATTATGCGCACAGATACCCCAGCCAAGGGGCGTCCCGGCGCAGAGACAAGGTAGAACATAACACAACAGGAAACTAAAAACATGAAAGCAGCTAAAACAGGAAAGTTTTTAAAGCCCTCCGGAAAGTCAAGAGGTCCTCCATCAGAGGAATTTCAACAGGAAGGGAGTTCCATGCTGACGCGGCCTTTACACTAAACGAGCGGCCACCCATGCGACTAAGCCTAAATCTGGGGATCACCGCAAGGGCCAAACCCTGGGAACGGAGGGTGCGGGTGGGAACATAAAAGGAAAGACAGCTGGATAGGATTTCCGGGCCAATACCTCTCAGAATCTTAAAAGCGAGACACAAGACCTTAAAAAGGATGCGCTTCCTGACAGGGAGCCAATGTAGGGTACGAAGGACAGTTGCCACCGAGCTGAATCTAGGCAGGCCGACAATCGCCCTCGCCGCAGCATTCTGAACCCGCTGCAGACAGGTTAACTCGGCCTGGTTAGCCCCAGCCAGAAGAGAGCTGGCATAATCCAGGCGGGAGATGATAGTTGCCTGGATCACCAGCTGCCTGGTCGGGGCGTCAAAGAACTTGAGAACAGGTCTCAAGCCCCTTAGGAGACCGAAACAACAGGCCGCAGTTTTTTTAGTATGCCCTACAAAGGAGAGGCCCGCATCCAGCCAGACCCCCAGGTTTTTCACCTCAGATACCGGGGTCGGAGTGGGTCCCAGCTCAGAGGGCCACCATTGGTCACCCCACAGCTCCACTCCCTTACCGACAACCATCACCTCAGTTTTTGTGGCATTTAGCTGAAGGCAGTTGCCTGTCAACCAGCTAGCCACCTCCTTCAGTCCAGACTGAAACCTGGGGGCCTCAGTCTCCGCATCCCCGCTGAGAGTAACCGCCAGCTGTGTGTCGTCGGCATATGAGACCAAAGTTAGGCCCCACTGCCTAGCGACATCAGCCAGCGGTCTCACGTAAAGATTGAACAACGTGGGACTCAGCGAGGACCCTTGCAGAACCCCCATGGCCAGCGGTTGGAAATTGGACTTGAAGGGAGGGATGGCAACACAGAAGGAGCGGTTATCTAGAAAGGAGTGGAACCATTGCAACACCTGACCGCCAATGCCGGTCTCCTCAAGCCGATGCAGGAGGATGCTGTGGTCTACCGTGTCAAAGGCGGCGCTAAGGTCTAACAATATAAGCGCCGCCATTTGACCAGCATCCAACCTTGCACGGAGATGTTCCACCATCACAAGTAACGCGGTTTCCGTGCTGTGGCCTGCACGGAATCCGTTTTGTGTGGGGTCGAGGGCATTGGTCCGTACAAGATGTTCAGACAGGGCCAAGTTGACATGTGCCTCAGTGATCTTGGCTGGCCAAGGTAGCAACGAAATGGGGTGATAGCTTTCAGGCTTGGCCGGGTCCAGGGAGGGCTTTTTGATAATTGGGGACACCACAGCTTGCTTCCACTTGGCTGGAACTACTCCCGTTTCCAAGGAAAGGTTGACGAGGGAACATACAGCTGCACGTCCCATAAAAGCCTGATCTCGAAAGAGAGCAGGCCTTACTGGATCGGATGGAGATCCAGATTTGACTTGCAACGCAAGTTTATCAAACCCGTCCAAGGTAAGGGGGGGGAAGACAAGCAGAGTAGACTGATGGTGGGTCCCATTGATACTTTCCCGACCGGACCCTATGCTAGGGAATGTCTGATAAATAGCTTGGACTTTCCCCAGAAAATAGGAAGCAAGGGATTCACAGTGGGAAAGAGAGCTTACGGTCGTAGCATTTAATCAATACTACGTCACTCTTTTCAGAATTCAATCTCACTGATAAACAGATCAAACTAGCACAAAGGGGAGCAGATTATACGGTGCTGAGCCGTGAAAAACTGGAAAGATTACCATTCTCAGTTGCAGAAAAACCAGCTACAGAATGGATAATACATGGAACAATCACTCTGCCAGTTACAATTTTCCATTTTCAGTATTGCCTGAAACACATACCAGCAGGCTAATATGAAATGTTGGGTAAAGAATACATCAAGACATCCTGGGATTTACCATACACACACACATATTGAAGTGGGGGGGGCGTGAAGTGTTTCTTAGCGGTTCAGACTGTGAAAATGCACTAAGCCGTTCTCTCCTTTGCCAGGGTATTAATTTACACGAGGCCTGCGATGGTTCCTCCAACAACTTATACTGTCACCTGCAAGGTTCCCCAGCTGCGGAGATGGATCCAATTTTCGGGCAACTTTTAAATGGAAGTTACCTCATGTTGAACTATCACAGCTGCTGTGGCATGTTGCCAGGTATTCCATATCTAGCAATTGTGTCCTCCAGGGTAACTTGCTGTATGCAAGTATTGTTTCCACAAACCAAGACAGCAAGGGAGTCGCCTTTATGACCTTCACTGAACATCTCTTCTATACAAATTGATACTCTAAACAGAATGAAAGCCATTCTTTTGCAAAAAACTGTGCCACTGACCTTGGCCAGAGAAACCTGTGATCTACAAGTCTGCCGAGATACATGCCCTTTTGAATACAAACTGCCCTATACATTTCTCAGAAATGTAAGGTCGTATCTTAAACATGTCTGATACGAGCAGTATTGTATATCTATTTAAGAACGTATGTTCAGGACTGTTAGCACCTTTTCAAGCAGTCTTCGGAATATTTCCGAACTTCGTGCACTCTGTGTTTGGTGGACTGACAGTACTTTATGGACTTGTTGCATGGATACTATTTTTGATCCTGCTGCTACGATATGGCAAGCCAAATCCCCAGTGCCACTCCAAGCACCATAGAGCGAGCTCTATTGGAGATGAAGTGTCGTGAGCGCATCGTTCAAATTCCCGGTTTACCTCGTCTACTAGAATTAAATACCACATGGTTTCTGTCATTCAGACCAATCTGGCAAGATTGCATCTTACCTGTTCAACGCTGCCTGCTATGCGGAGAAGAATGCTTGCTAGACATCTGTCTAACACTCCCATCAGTCATGCCAATGGATTTTGATACTTTGCTGGACCCCGTACGGCCCATGCTCTGTGTTGTCCCCAGCGGCTACCATTTCTGATGACGGCATTCATTGAGATCTCACAGAGGCAAATTGCTACTGCTGAGGTACGAGAGGAAACAACAGGCACGCAGGTAACATCCGATACGAACATTGCTGATGCGACTAATGCTGAAGGCGATGCTTCACATCTATGTGCGGTTAATCTTCTAAACAAGATAATCAAACTTTCGCCTACAATGGTAGACAACTTTTTGTCTACAGACCGAGGATTTCATGGTTTCTCCAAGCCCCAACACTGACTATTGATTTTGGCACACAGTGTTCTGAGAGACTTTGAATTTGACCTTCATTTTTTTTAGAACAAAGAATTTTTCCTATGATTAATTTTTTACTTCCAAATTCGTTTTTTTTCATTTTTTGGCACAAGAACAATAATTCTTTGAATACTTCCAGAGTCAATATATGACCTTGTTCTTAAACAAACAATTTTATGTAATATGATATGAAATGGTTTCAGCCCTTTTTCTTCTGTATTTACGAGCCGGTTCATAAATGTATACTTTCGTGGTTCATTCATTTAGCATTTCAAATGTAAATATGTGCCTAGAATGAAACCTTGATTTATTGTGTACAGCACCAATGCATTTTGTATGTGGATATATTTTAGATATGTTTTAACATGTTTAGAATTTGATAATATCGAACATAAGAAAATGGAGTGAGTGTTGTGTATCGATTTAGATTTCGTATGAATGTCCCGATGCATGCCCTTATATAGATACAATTCACATTGCCCTCATATAGGCATAGAAACCCAGGGGCATATTACCAAGGGCTAGTATCGCCGCTTTCTCGGCGAATTGTGCCGAGAAAGTGGCGATACAGCTAGAGCCCTATTACCAAGGGCACTTTAAAGCCTGGGCCGAGCCCACTTTGCATGTTGGCGATAAACATCGCTAATGACATGCAAAGTGGGCGTTCCCACGTCCAACCACATGTAAAATGTGGTTGGAGGTGGGAACACCCTATTACCAAGGCAGGCGTTGGGAGAAAAAAACCTGCAATAAACTCATTCATCGCAGGTCCCCCAACGCCTGCTCCGACCAGGCGTTAGGCATTGTTAACATGGGGGTGTGGATCATAAAGCTGAATCCACTTCCCATATTAACAAGGCCCACATTAGCGCATGAAAACGTTTGTTTTCATGCCCTAATGTGCCATATCGCCGACTATTGCCGGATTTCTTTTCGCCTGCCTGATGCGCATTGATAATTGCGCGCTAATTAGGTGATAAAATCCGGCGATACAGAGATGTGCGTTGTGCGTTTTGCAACGCACACCTCGGTAATATGCCCCCCAGTCCTTATTTAGGCATAGTCCATGTTACCCAAATACAGGCATGGCTACTTACATCCGTTCATCTAAATCACAACAAATTCTTGGAAAACCAGACACATAAGCTTTAGGGACTTCCCCCTGCCTGGATATTGATTTCTCCAAGAACTCATTTAATATGCATGAACATCTATTCCTTAGGGGTTTATTCATTACGTTCATATGCCCGACTTTTACGTCAATACTGGCATTCCTAAACACCTTCAAGGTATAAATATACCTTCACTTGCTATGGCAAGGCATGGTGCGGTTCAACTACCTACTTGCACAACGCGGCTCGCCACAGCAAGACCCGAAGGAAGTCAAGTCCCCAACTGACGCACTGACCAGATGCTGTCATCCTCCTCACAGAGAATCCAGCTCCAGTGTTTCTGACTCCCCTTGCGGGGTGTTAGAAAATAGATTCCTGGGAAAGAGATACCAACCTCTCTCATTCTAAGGTATGGTGCGGATTAGAACCTTGAGAAACCTTTGGCAAACCTTGGCAAAACTAAACTTATGCTAAGACAGCACCTACTTCTTCCCTCGTACCAGACTTAGGTTAGGTACACTGGGGTAGGATTATTTTAGAAGCACCAGTTGAGTATTTTAGCCTGTGTTATTTATGTATGTATTTTGATATATGTCATAGCTACAGACCATGCTATTACAGTATTATTTTATATTATTGTTAACGCTGTACGCATTATACTTCGCATTCTGTCTTACGATTGTAACAGTTCATATCCCTTGCATAAGAAAGAAGACTGTTCAATAAACCCTTTTTATTGAAACGCCTGTCTCTCTATTTCTGTGTAAACTTTGTAGAAACGAAGCATGCACGATTGACTGAGTGAAACGGCTATCTATTGTTTCCACGACTCTGAAGATATTGTTCCGACTCTAAGGGAAACAAAGTTGTAATGTTTATGCGGTTGTCAGAGACTAATCCCTTCTTGTTCATTCGAGAAAGTTTCTAGTGACCTCTGAGTTAGCAGCACACACAAGTAATTAAGTTTAATGTACTCGATAGAGAAATACTGACCTCAGTCCTCTGTCAAAACTATAGTGTATATTATTCCAATGCGCAGATCCTATTAGGGCTATAGGAACTTTACTACAAAACCTAAAATGGTGGCTGGGAGCAGGAGCCTTGGGGCTACAAGTCCAGGTAGCCCAAAACAAAATGGCTGGCTTGAAGCCTGCCCCCCCCTTCAGCCCCTCCCAAACCGCCCGGGGGGGAGACCTCCCTGTGTTCGACAACCCCCTCAAACCCCCCTTCTTTTGATTGCGCTAAGATGAATGCTCTGCCCTATCCTTCTCTGGCCGTGAAAGGACGTCGCCCCTACGAACATGCATGTTTATTAGATTTTTGATCAACAAATGTTTTACAAACGTATGAAAAGGCCAAAATGTTCATGAAATTTGTGTATATTATCACTGCAGATAGTATTATTGCACCACCGCACAGCGAAAACAGCAAAGGACTGGCAGCAGTATTGTAAAGGAGAAGAAACTACCTGAGGCAGATACGTGTGTGTCTGCAGCCAGCAAAGGTATATAAATAAAAAGAGGACTATGGGGCGCTCAGGGTCCATAGCACATTGATGTGGGCAGTGTGCCGGCGGCTCTGGTGCTGAGGCTAATCTTTGGAGCTGTTATAGATACTTCTGTCAGTTTGATGTTTAGATCAACTGCGAAACACTCTAAGCATTGTTGTGCGAGAGGTGAGGGGGTGGGTGGGACAGCATGGGGAGAGTTAGGGGATAGCGCGAAACATGAGCAGGCAAGAAAAAGAGAGAAAGTGGTACCCAGAGAAAAATATAAACACTGAAAGCTTAGGAAGACTGTAGTTGCATGGCAGGAAAGGAGCAACACAAAGGAGGGAAAAAGAGAAACAATTGTCCAGTAGCATGCAAGCTTTTCTAAAGGACAGTGACACAGACAAATAAAAAGTATAGGTAAGCAGTGGGCAGACTTTTACTCCACAAACTATCTACAACAGGTCGCTAAGTGGCAGCGCAAGCGCGGTAATGCTCAACTTAAAAAAAGGCCTACTAGCTCTTCTTTGTCAAAGGACCCTCCCTCTGGCACCGGCCAATCCGACCCTCAGTAAGTGCAAACAAGCCATTTATCTGACCCAGGATGTTACTTACTTCACAGTGTTGGTATTTAGTATGTCTGGTGTATACCACAACTGTCCACGGGCACTCAGAATCGGATTCTCCACGTTTTATTAGAAGTATACCTTCTGCAGAACATTTTTTATTGTTAAACTAGGGTATACAAGAAAGTAATTTTCACAAAAATAACGATTTTTACACATATGTCTCCTAAGTTAGAAACTTTGCAAAATAAAATGTCCATACATCATCACAAAGCGAGCGAAATAAATAGTGTCTCGGCATACCTCTAGGGATGAGGCAGCAGTGCTGATATTACCAAAGTGAAATGTAAGTGTGGTGGATTTCTATGACTATCAAGGTTCTACAAACATCTTTCATATCTTCATCATATGAAGCGTATCTGATGAGATGATCAGCCAAGCCCTGCACCTATAATCTATATTGTTTCATGAGTTGCAGGGATGTGCGATGCTGGCCCAAGCCTTACATACACCAAGTTGCCAACCAGAGCTTCGCTTAAATGGCAATGCACCAAATGTAGAAGGTAAACGTTGCTGACCTGTCCTTTTCAGTGCAGTGAGTTCAGAGATCTTGGCTATTTTTTCAGGTTTTTGCTGAAAGGCATCATCAAAACACTTCAGCCTAGATGTACTAACTTTCATGCAAAAGAGCACTGTGTGAAAAATGCCTGAGATGCATTGCTTAAATGGTGAAAAAAGCTGTGCAACGGCAGAGTTATAAATGTTCGCATGCTGATGATGTCATAGGCAGTACACACTCAGAAACAGAAGACCTCATTTATGAAAAGTGACGCATCTCTGCGTGAAAACAGCGATGCGTCACTCTTCATTGTGCACTCCTTGCGACATGCTGGATGCGTCATATTTACAGTATGATGCATCATGTCGCAAGGAGTTACAGATAGGTCAGTATTTCTGACGTATCTGTAGGGGCAAAAATTACGCATTGCTGGAGAGTGACACGAAAGTGACGCAACTCCATCAATGGGTCATTTCACATGAGCAAGTCCCATGTCAAATGTGCCTGCATCAGTCTTACACCTGCTGTGAGACAGGCATAAGATATTGACGCATTTGCATCCTAGAAGTGATGCAGTGAAATCTCATAGATTTCCCTGCGTCACTTCTACGGGGCTTACTTGCGTCAAAACGCCCACCCTGCATACATTATACCTGGTGCAAGTATAATGAGGCGCAGGGGTTTACAAAGTGACACATCTGCCTAGATGCATCACTTTGTAGTTGGGGGTGAGCTAAGAGCTGAGTCGGGGGGAATGTTAAGTGTGGACTCTAGGGGAAATATGGAGGTGCCATGTACATTAGGCCCAACTCCAGGAGAACGATCATTGACTTTTATATCTTGGAATATAGCAGGCATAGCGAGTAAGCTAGACACCCCAGAATGGGCTGATTATATTGACAGGCATGATATAGTTTTGATGCAAGAAACTTGGTCAATTAATCCAGTATTTCGTATGGGGTATTTAAATTTTTACAAACCTGCATCAAGAGGCGAAAAAGGACGTCCCTCTGGAGGACTGCTGATATGGGTTCGCCAAGCAATGACTTGCACTATATCACAAAGGCAAATAAAATCCAATGACATCTTAGCACTGAACATCAGATGGCCTAATGGCCAAGAAGTAGCTCTGTACAACATCTACGCTAGGGGGGTTGGTGCAGGTATTCCATCCAAAGTATTTACCACCCTAGAACAAGACGTTGAAACCCTTCCACCTAATACTCATATCATTGTGGGCGGTGATTTTAATTCAACTTTTGAGCCACTAGGAGAAGAGGATAGGAGCTTAACGGAAGAGGAAGATAGTAAATGGGGAATACCACAATTGGAGATTCCTCCCATAAAAAGATGGAGTGCTACGGCCATTAGGATCAAGAGTCTCTGCCTCTCTAGAGGATTGAGAGCCACGAATGGGAGGACACCATCTGACTTAAACTGGAATGTTACCTTTGATAATGGTCGTGCAACAAGCAGGATTGACTATTTCTTAATTGCTGTAAGAGCATGGTCTAAGCTATTAGACATGGCAGTTGTATCACGGTTAGAGAGTGACCACCATCCCCTGCATATGACATTTCAGCCTTATCAAGAGTCTAGAGCACTTTTAAATAATAATCAGATGGTAACACAAGATGTTGTGTGCTCTAATAATCAAAGACATCTGAAATGGGGAATGTTGTTAGGGGATGAAAGGAAACTAGAACATTTAAAAGAACTAGTAAAGGAGGAAGTGAGTATTATCAAGGCCCACCATGGGAACCCTAATTTCCAGGAATACATGATGGAGGCCCATAAAGGTTTATTTAGTAAACTGCAAAGCTTTTTTATTAAAACAGTAGACCCAACTACAGCCAAAAAACATCAAGCCGCTAAAGGCTGGTATGATAAAAGCTGCAGATTGGCAAGGCAAAATTTAAGTGTAGAATTGAAAACAGGAAACCCAATAGCTGTTAAAAGGGCAAGACATACTTATAGGCTGACGCAAAAGCAAGCAAAGAGGCATTGGGATGAAGAGGGCTGGAGTGAGCTAAAACAGGCCTGTACCAACAAAGATTCCAAGCGGTTTTGGGCCTTAGTTAAATGGAACAGGGGTGGGGCAGCTGCCCAACCACAAAACCATGTGTCAAAAGATGGCTGGAATGATTTTTTTCGACCCCAGTATGCTAGATGTCTGACATATGCATCCATATCTCCCCCCCAAATTGTCTTTTTTAATGACCAAATATTTACTGAAAAAGATGTCAGCTTGGCACTGGATTGCGTGCCAGGGGGAAAAGCGCCAGGAATGGAGGGCATTCCAGCAGATGTCTTTTTATCAGACCGGATTTCCTGGTGCACATACTTCACATGGTTGGCAAATGCAATAGCTATGGGTGGAGAAGTCCCAGCCTCGTGGAAAGGGGCAGAAACCATCCCTATATTTAAAAAGGGTGACAAAACCCAGGCAAAAAATTATAGACCCATTAGTTTAATTGACACTGCGCAGAAAATAATGGGTCGATTAGTCCAGAACAAACTACAGCAGTGGATTGAAGATCAAAATATATTGTCGCCATACCAAGCGGGATTTCGCCCCTTGACTAGTAGTGTTGACCAAGTTTTTTACTTCTTAGCCATTTATTGGAGAAATGTCACGCTGCGAAACGGCACATTGTATGTGGTTTTTGTGGACTTAAAAGCCGCATTTGATCTGGTCCCCAGAGAAAAACTGTGGGAAACCCTGGCTGATGTGGGAATAAGCCATGAACTCCTTACCTTGCTGGTGCGCCTCCATGAAAACAATTTTGCAAAAATAAGGTGGGGCAAACAGGGCGAAGTGACGGCCCCTTTTACAGTGGAACGAGGGGTGAGGCAAGGGTGTGTCCTGGCCCCAACGCTTTTTTCAATCTATATAAATGGAATTGTGGAGTATTTAAATAAATCCCCAAATGACGCTCCAATCATAGCAGGTGTACACGTCCCCGTACTAATGTTCGCGGACGATACGCTTTTACTATCGCGTACGCCTAGTGGACTGCAGAAAGCGGTTGACGCCTTTGGGGATTTTTGTGCTAGCCGGGGCCTGGAACTAAATACCAGCAAAACTAAATTCATGTGCCTGAGTCCCCATTCAGCTTTCCAGGGGGCAATAAAATATAAGGGCGAACCACTGGAAAAAGTAGATGCCTTCTCCTATTTAGGAATTATCCTACAACATGACATGAAATGGAAATCACACATTAATATGGCATCTTTAAAATGTAGTCAGTTAGCAGGCGCAGTCACCATCAAACATAACACATCTCTGACAAGACCTATAAATTGTGCACTCGAAGTTTATAGTATGAAAGTATTGAGTGCATGCCTATATGGGTCTGAGCTCTGGGGTTTTTCAAACTTAGGAGACTTGGGGCGGGCGGAAAATAAATTTCTGCGAGGGCTTGTTAGGGCCCCACAAAGTACCCCCATAATCCCACTAAAGATGGACTTAGGTAGGAAAAATATTGAAGATATTGCCCGCCTATGTCCTCTGCTGTATTGGAGGCGCTTAATGGTAACCCCAGAGCTAAGCCATTATGTATCAGCTCTTTTTGATGTTGTGAATTGTGACCGCTTTCATTGCATTAAATGGCTAAAGGAACTTCGGGGTACATTGGTGAAGTTGGGCCTTGACCACTTGTGGGGTAATAAGGATGTTGCCTCATTTCCATCGAAAAAGCAACTGAAGGATATCTATTGGGAGTCAGTATATGTATCAGTGTATCGTAAAGGTTTGCAATCCACCCTGTCATCATGCTTTTTGGACATTAAACAACTTCCATCTTATGAAAAATATTGGGATGTAATTGAACGTCCATTTGACAGGAAACTATACTTCCAATTCCGTGTGGGAACACTCCCAGTGAACGCTTTTAGACAACATTGGTCCCCATCGCAGGACGCTTACTGCGACCATTGTAAAAATCAAACAGAAGATATTGCGCACCTGCTTTTTTCCTGCCCCTTGTATGTCATATCCCGCCGAAAGTGGCTAAAACCAATTTGCAAAAATATGGGTACTCGCTGTTGTTTACAAGCCCTAAGAATTTTAGTATCTGATTGCTCATCACCACTAGTAATAGGCGTAGCAAAATTCTTGGCCTGGGCTTGGGTAATAAGATCACGTACTTTAAAGCCTACCGGTTAACATGAACTATGAACTACCTGTCTAAACTTGCTCGTTTTTTAATTTTTCACAATTAATTTTTAAAATGTATGTATACATTTCTTAGTATTTATCAGCATTCGACTTTTGTTGTTTAATATGTTTTTAGTGAATTATTCTCATGCTTAGTATTTATTGTATCATGGTTAGGAGGTTTGCTTTTATGACTAAAAGTCGAATAAAGCTTTGAAATTTGAATTTGTAGTCAAGGTGCACTCATGACTACAAATTTCGAAGTGCAGACACCCACACATGAGTAAAACCGCTAATCTAATATGCATAGGTGTATCATGCAGAATTCCCGTTATCTCTTCTATGCACCTGGTTTTACTTACTGTGAGGATTTGTCGCAAAGCCAGGGTGTGCTACTTTAGTTAGTTTGAGTTTCCATGCATCAAGTTCAAGGAGTTTTCTACCCCAGACATGAATTCTTTGCATAAGTTAATGGGAAGTTGGAACTTTGTGGCAAAAACGTTTTGTTAACAATGTGCATGGGTCAACTTCAGCGCCGAAAATATACAACTCGTGAAAGTGGATTGATGCTGGATTGCATTATCTTCAGCACGGAATCACGAGCGTGGACCAACTAATGAGTCAGCATTATTTTATTCTTTTTCACAAAGTCAAGACGCGTTTCGGCCGTCCAAGCGCCTTGATCACATGACTGAGCGTTCTGACAAGCCCCATTTTAAAGTGCAAGTGCATCAGTATTGCAATAGACATGAAGAAAATATTATTTTGACATTGTTTCCCATAAATATATATGTTTAAAAATGGGAATTAACAGCATAAAGGCTTATTTCAGCAAACATTTCAATTTGGAAATTCATAGATAGACAAAAATCATACCTTTCCATTTTGTACCTGCATTAATGCATAAGAACTTCCTTATTTTTTACAATTCCTGCTAATACGCTGCAATACATAAATTCTTACTCCTACGTGCTCACCTAAACGTGAAGTAAAATTAAACAAAAGTGAACCTTACAAAATATATGTATATATGTATTTTAAAAGAAGAAGAGATGTTCTCATTGATTGCTTGATCAAACCTTCAGGATTTTGTTGACTGTGTCAAAACACCTTGCTACAGTTTGGCAATTAAATCCATTGCCTACATCGACACATATACATATCATTCAAGATTTTATATTCAATCATAAATCTTTAAGAATAAGGAAAGTGTCATGGTGCTACAGAACTATAAACTGAAAGTGACCTGCTATCATTTAAAGTGACTTATGCCAATAAAGTGCATAGATATTCCATTTTGAGGATTTATACAAGATAATGGAAAACGGGAGAGCGGGATAGAAAATTAGATATATTCATATGTATAGAAATTCAAAGCACAAAATAGTTGTACACAGTTGAGTGTGCAAATTAGCAGAACCTATGTTAAAACCCACAATAAATATCCCCAGGTGACATACCTAAAACAATTGATTAAAAGAAACATACATAAAAACTACCCATAATGTCTTAAAAACAATTGTAAAAAAAATATCCCATATAGGACATCCAATTCTGTAAGCTATAAAATCTTTTTCTATTCATTTAGACAGAAGAGGATGTAATTCAAAATAGGATTTAGCTAAATATTACATAAAGGTTCCTACACTTTCAGATTCACTATACATGCAGATTAAAATTTTACTGGGGCTTTAAATCAATCACAAAAATGTGTCAAGATCTTCCGTTGCATTTAACACCCCCGGCCATTTGGAATCGAACTCTGAGATATTGTCGTGATTGTAAGCAGCGCAAGAACTAACACGCGCCACTAACCTTATGCAAATGACCAGCAGAGACGATTGGACGAAAGCCCCCTCGACTTGTCCCAACACAACACCCAGCAGTGATGTACTAGCCACTTTCTAAGGGTGTATTGCGAGAAGCCGGGAGGTGGTAAGGTGTAGAAGATTCGGGGTTTGCTGCACTCTCTTCTGGGTCTGGTCTAAGTTATCCGCAAGATCTCGGTCGAGGAACGTACTGCAGCGTGGAGAGACAGAGAGCAGGAGTGAGTACCTCACCTGACTAATGTCAATCCCCCCTGTCCCTGGGTTACTACACTTACCAAAGGTAACACTGTAAGGTTCGTACAGCGTAATCGTGCAATGCCTGAATCCGAGATAACCAGATACTGTGAAAGGAAAGTTATAGTCACTTCCCTCAATAGAGTACGTTGGTTCCAGAGAGACTCTTCTACCCTCCGGCTCTGAAAGGTGCTTTTTGTTATGGGCGTTTATTGCCCGTCTCGTTTTGCCCTCAATAATTCTTGGGAACAAATAAGATGGCCAATGTATCAAAGGAAAGTATACCAAATAAGGACCAATACTTTTCAAGTCGGGAAACTCTGGTGCGATAAAGAAACATAGGATGCGCATCGCGCGGTTTAGAATCAAGAAAGTAAAAGGTTTAGAAAGAACAACAAGCCCGTTCTCCTTTAATATACTTGCGACTTGCAGCAGGAAAACAGCTTCTCCTCTGACCTCGCAGGCTCTTCGTCGGCGCTGGGCTTGAACACTCTGACCTCGCAGGCTCTTCGTCGGCACTGGGCTTGAACACTCTGACCACGCAGGCTCTTCGCCGGCGCTGGGCTTGAATACTCTGACCTCGCAGGCTCTTCGTCGGCGCAGGATTTCTAGGTCATACATCCGGCAGGGACAACACCTTCCGCCATCACCAAAACTGCAAAAACAATTGTCAAGCAACTTCCTGCTGCAGGGGAGGAGCCTATATAGGCTCAGCCCGTTTTCCGGCCTTCCAAAACCGCATAGCCCTCTGGGACATGTAGTTCGTCTGGAGAGGACGCTCTATTCGACGTCTCCTTCTTCTGGCTGTGGCAGCGAGAGAGATCGCGATAGTACCCCCTCTCGAGGACAGCCGTCCCGGCGGTCGACCCGGCTTACCAGGGTACCGCTCGTGGAATTGAGCGACCAGCTCCGGGCAATGTAAATGATCCACAGGTTCCCATGTCCTATCCTCGGGTCCATACCCTTTCCAATCGACCAGATACTGGACCCTGCCACGCACCATACGAGAATCCAGAACTCTCTGAACCTCATACTCTTCCTGACCTTCAACCTCCAGAGCTTGAGGACGCTCCGGCAAACGCATACTCAGCAGACAGGGTCGGTGGAGGGACACATGGAACACCGGATGGATAGACCAGGAAACAGGCAGGGATAGCTTCATTGCTACAGGATTCACAACTTCACAGATCCCATAAGGACCGATAAACTTAGGCTTCAGTTTGTTAACCCCCTTCAGATGTAAGTTACGTGTAAGTTACGTGTGGAAAGCCACACCTTGTCCCCTACTTTATAAGCTGGCTCCTCTGACCTCTTCCTGTCAGCAAAGAGTTTGTGAGCAGCTTGGGCAGTCTCCAAACAGTTCCGAGCATCGATCAGGATGGCTCTCAAATGAGCATGATGCTCATGTATGGTAGGAACCAAGGATTCGGCAGGCCAGTCGAATGGAAGCATGTTCGGATGTTAACCGTAGAGGCAGAAGAAGGGAGACCACCCCAAAGTTATATGCGAATTCCGCTAACCACAAAAGGGTGGTCCAATCCGTGGCATTCTGCATGGTAAAACAGCGGAGGTATTGTTCCAATGTCTGATTCAGACGTTCGGTTTTACCATCTGTCTGGAGATGGTAGCTGGATGATAGTCTCGGGTCTATTTGCAAGATGGCACAGAGAGCCTTCCAAAAGTGGGATGTGAATTGCGTACCGCAATCAGTTATCAGCACACTCGGTAATCCATGCGCCCGCACAATGTGTTGGAGGAATACCGTAGCTAACTCCACAGACGTAGGTAAACCAGGCAATGAAATAAAATGTCCCATCTTGGTGAGGTGGTCTACTACTACCAAAATGACCGTCTGATTGACACAGGGAGGCATCTCCACAATAAAAATCCATAGACAGCGTATGCCATGGTTTAGGAGGGATGGGCAATGGATGGAGTAAGCCCGATGGTTTAGTGTGGACTGATTTGCCCTGGGCACAAATCGCACAGTTCTAGACATATTCCATTACATCAGTTCGTACACTCTTCCACCAAAAGGAACGCTCCACGTTAGCTGTGGTTTTGTAGATGCCCATGTGTCCTCCTAATACAGAATCATGTGCCCACTTCAACACCTCTTGTTGTAACGAAATCAGGGGTATATCCAACGCATGATAATGGTATGCCAGGTCGTCTTCTGTGTGTCAGTGTTCTTGCGCCTCCTGTATCCAGGAGGGGATATCAATGTCAGATAGTGCCACTCTAACATCTTCCAGAAAGTCCTTAGAAGTGATCAGGGCAATCGATGTTGTTGAACATTCTGCTTCCTTAAGGATATAAGGGGGTTCCTCAGGTTCAACCGTCTCCTCTTCTCCCAGACGGGATAAAGCGTCCACTTTTCCATTACGTGACCCAGGTCTATATTTGATCACGAAGTCGAAGTCAGAGAAGAACAAGGTCCATCTAAGCTGCCGTGGAGTCAAGGCTTTAGCCGTTTTTAAGAACAGCAAGTTTCGATGATCCGTGATGATTTCAACTGTATGCAGGGCCCCCAGGAGATAGTGTCGCCACTCTTCACACACTCTTTTGATGGCAAGGAGTTCTTTATCCGTGATAGTGTAGTTCATCTCACAGGGTGTAAGTTTCCTAGAATAGTAGGCCACCGGGTGGAGCTGCCTTGTGGTGGGATGCCGTTGGGATAATTTTTATTTATATTTTATTTATTTATAGCATTTGTAGAGCGCTTCTGCAACCCTACGGGCATCCTGGCACTGAATAAGACCCCTCCGAGGGCGAATTGGGACGCGTCGGTCTCTAGGATGAATGGCAGCTGAGGATCTGGATAAGACCCCTCCGAGGGCAAATTGGGACGCGTCGGTCTCTAGGATGAATGGCAGCTGAGGATCTGGATGTCTGAGAATGGGGGCTTGCGTAAACCTGTCCTTCAGGAGCCGAAAGGATATGTCTGCTTCTGTTCCCCATATGAAGGGTACGTTCTTTCTTAGGAGGGCTGTGATGGGGTGTATGGTCTTGGAAAAGTCCTGAATAAAGCGCCGATAATAGTTGGCAAGGCTAAGAAAACTTTGCACAGCCTTAACGTTCTGCAGAGTCTTCCAGTTCAGAATCGCCTCAACCTTGCTCATGTCCATCCTGAACCCTTGGGCATCTATAATGTACCCCAAGAAGGCGACTTCTTGGACATGGAAAAGGCACTTTTCCAGCTTAACGTACAACGAATTTTGTTGGAGCTTTCTCAACACAGTCTTAACATAGGTGATATGCTCTGACAGAGTAGAAGAATAAATTAAAATATCGTAGATGTAGACCACGCAATAGGACTCCAAACACCCTCTTAGTACCTCGTCCATGAAGAATTGAAAGGCGGCCGGGGCGTTGCAGAGACCAAAGGGCATTACCCTATATTCAAAAAGACCAAATTTGGTCCTGAACGCCGTCTTCCACTCGTCTCCTTTCTGTACTCTTATAAGGTGGTACGCTCCCCGGAGATCAAGCTTCGTGAAATGACGTGCTCCCTTCAATTGATCCATCAGGACTGGAATCAGGGGGGGGGGGATAACGGTTCTTTATTGTCACCTTGTTGATGGCGCGGTAATCAATGCAGGGTCTTAGCTCATCACAGTCCTTCTTGGCAATGAAAAACATCGGCGAGGAAGCAGGGGAGGTTGAGTGTCTGATAAACCCGGTTGCCAAGTTGTCTTCAATATAGGTTTTCAAATATTGGGTTTCCTTTTCCGTCAGTGCATACAACCTGCTGATAGGAATATCCGCCCCCGGGACCAGGTCTACGTGGCAGTCATAGACCCTATGGGGTGGTAATTGGGGTGCCTTTTGTTTGTCAAACAAAGGCTTGGTACTCCAGGTATTCAGCAGGAAGCGCTGTGGCACAACAGAACATCTCGAGGGTGCATGCATTCGCCAAATAGGTGGCAGGTGAGGGTTCAGTGGTTAAAGGAAGGAACTCCTGGTTCCTACAATGTTCCTTACAATAGAGAGAGTTCATACTGATGGTACGGGATGACCAGCTCACTAAAGGATCATGCAGGGTGAGCCATGGCATACCCAAGATAAGACGAAATTGCGGTGCGTCAATCAGGTCGAATTGTATATGTTCTTGATGGTCCACCCCAAACTCCATCAACAGTGAAAGGGTGTTATATGCCACCGGGCCCGATGAAAGGACTGTGCCGTCCACTGCCTTTACTGTTTCGGGTCTAAGCTTCTTTTCGCAAGGGATGCCCATCCGTAATGCAAAGTCTTGGTCGATGTAATTACCAGTGGCCCCAGAGTCCATGAGGGCATCGATCTGTAGTTTGTCTCGAGAAGTAATCCAGTGAGACACACTAACGTTCATGTGGGCCACTGCTGGATGGAGGGTGTTAGCAAGAGTAGGGGAGATCATGGAATGCTGGCATCTCAAGTCAGAGACCTCCGTCTGATTTGAGATCTTCAGTTTTCCGACAGATCTTCGGCCTTCATCGTGGCCTGGACTCGAGGAAGGGTAGTGCGTTCTGGAACGTAATTCCGAGCTCGGCATTCCTTGATGAAATGCCCTCCTTTACCACAATATAGACAAAGCTTAAGTTGTCTCCGTTTATCCTTTTCTTCAGTGGTAAGGGGGCCTCTAATCCCTCCAATCTGCATAGGTTCCGGCTCCTCTGGTGTCTTAGTTTTTTCTTCACCTACCCTTTGTCTTGCCAGAGGATAGTAGACTCGGGGGCATATTATCAGGGGGGTTTATCTCAGTTTTTTTGGCTTTAAAAGCCAAGAAAGCGGAGATAAAATTATCTCCCTATTACCTAGCTGTCGCTAACACCAGTTAGCGACAGCTAGTAGGAGATAGCGACCATCTTGGGCCCCACTTTGCATGTCAGTGATGTTTATCACTAATGACATGCAAAGTGGGCGTGCCAAGATGTTAGCGACTGAAAACAGTCGCTAACATCGCTATCTCCTATTACCAACTGTTGGAGATATTCGCGCTAAGTTTGGATATCTCCAAAAGCTAACACCTGCCCTGAGCAGTTCTTAGCCATGTTATCCAATGGGAGGTGGATAACATGGCTAAGAGCATTAGCTCGGTAATGCATGAATATCGCTGACTTTTCAGCGATATTCATGCATTGCGGCGATTTTTAACGCATTTGCGATAAACCTTGGTAATACCAAGGTTTATTTGCGGTAAAAATCGCCGCAGCTCAGCGGTAAATTTTTGTCACTAACCAAGCAATAGCGATAATTATCGCTATTGCTTGGTAATATGCCCCTCGGTTCTCTCCCCTATGTCTATCCCCTTTTCTTTCTAGCAAGCGATGATCTAGCTGGACGGTCAAATCAATGAGCTCTGTTACAGTTGTCGGTAATTGTACCACTTGGGCTAACACGTCCTTCAATTCTCCTCTTAAACCCTGATAAAAGAGGGAAATCCGTTTCTCCACAGGCCAGTCTGTTTCCACTAATAGGCGATTAAAGGTGGTAATATAAGACAAAAGATCTTGCGAACCCTGTCTCAATGTCATTATTTCACGGTCAAGAGTTAACATGTGAGACTTTCTGTCGAACAATTTTCTCAACTCGAGACAAAAAACGGGAAAACTATGTAACACTGGGTCATTACGTTCCAATAAGGGGATGGTCAAACTCGACGCATTCCTCCCCATGTACGACATCATAAATGCAGTTTTTGCTGCTTCATCCTGAAAGACCGCTGGCTTGCACAAGAAATGAAGACGGCACTGATTAAGAAATGTCTCAAATTTTCGAGGGTCCCCATAAAACCTCTCAGGAGGATCAAGAGGTATCCCAGTGTTCCGGATTGTCTGAACCGTAGGTATGGCATCCGTAGTTGTAGAAGGAGTAGACGTAGGCAAAAAAAAAAAGACCTTGCCGAGACGAAACAGGTGGGGGCAATGTGGCCGGTTTGAGCATGGGTCTCACCCCTGGTTCTTTAAGTGCCAAATCTGACAACTCCTTGCACATCTGGGAAACCTCGTGGTATAATGCTTGGTTCTCTGCACGAGAGGTAAGGACCTCATGTCGCAATTCCGAGAAACTGTCCAACAATGTAGCAAGGGTAGCATCGGGATCCATCGTCCGGGCTGGATAGTATTCTTGGGCTTGACAATCTGTCGTGATTGTAAGCAGCGCAAGAACTAACGCGCGCCACTAACCTTATGCAAATGACCAGCAGAGACGATTGGACGAAGGTCCCCTCGACTTGTCCCAATACAACACCCAGCAGTGATGTACTACTACTAGCCACTTTCTGAGCATGTATTGCGAGAAGCCGGGAGGTGGTAAGGTGTAGAAGATTCGGGGTTTGCTGCACTCTCTTCTGGGTCTGGTCTGAGTTATCCGCGAGATCTCGGTCGAGGAACGTACTGCAGCGTGGAGAGACAGAGAGCAGGAGGGAGTACCTCACCTGACTAATGTCAATCCCCCCTGCCCCTGGGCTACTACACTTACCAAAGGTAACACTGTAAGGTTCGTACAGCGTAATCGTGCAATGCCTGAATCCGAGATAACCAGATACTGTGAAAGGAAAGTTATAGTCACTTCCCTCAATAGAGTACGTTGGTTCCAGAGAGACTCTTCTACCCTCCGGCTCTGAAAGGTGCTTTTTGTTATGGGCGTTTATTGCCCGTCTCGTTTTGCCCTCAATAATTCTTGGGAACAAATAAGATGGCCAATGTATCAAAGGAAAGTATACCAAATAAGGACCAATACTTTTCAAGTCGGGAAACTCTGGTGCGATAAAGAAACATAGGATGCACACCGCGCGGTTTAGAATCAAGAAAGTAAAAGGTTTAGAAAGAAGAACTAGCCCGTTCTTCTTTATTATACTTGCGACTTGCAGCAGGAAAACAGCTTCTCCTCTGGCTCTTCGTCGGCGCTGGGCTTGAACACTCTGACCTCATAGGCTCTTCGTCGGCGCTGGGCTTGAACACTCTGACCTCGCAGGCTCTTCGTCGGCGCAGGATTTCTAGGTCATACATCAGGCGGGGACAACACCTTCCCCCATCACCAAAACTGCAAAAACAATTGTCAAGCAACTTCCTGCTGCAGGGGAGGAGCCTATATAGGCTCAGCCCGTTTTCCGGCCTTCCAAAACCGCATAGCCCTCTGGGACATGTAGTTCGTCTTCAGAGGACGCTCTATTCGACGTCTCCTTCTGGCTGTGGCGGCGAGAGAGATCGCGACAGATATATTTAGTTTCAGTTCGTCTAAGGCGGGCTTCCCTGTCTCCTCCTCTCTTTGTTAATGGGATAGATTCTATTGCATAGTATCTGAGACATTTGGGGTTACTATTATGGACAGCCTCAAAGTGTCTTGCTACAGGATAATTCTGATCCTTATTGGTGATTGCCCTTAGATGTTGCAAGATACGTTTGTGTACCTGCAGTTTGGTACTCCCTATATATTTAAGATGACACTTGCATTCCAGGACATAAACACAGTATTCTGTCTTACAAGTTGGATGTTGTTTTATATCTCTTCTAGTCCCGGGAAATGCCATTTATAGTCTTTGGTATTTGCAGCAAACTGACAGGCCTTGCATGTCAAACATCTGTAAAAACCCTTTCTAGATGGTAACCAATCGTAACCAATTATCCTTCTTGAAGCTTTCCTGACTGTTTTTAGCTAACATATTGGCCATGCTCCTAGCTTTTTGAAAAGCTAGGAGCTGGGTTTGAGGGCATTAGGTCACCAATCACAAGTTCATCCTGGATAAAGTGCAATTGTGTCTAATAATGCTTCATAGTTCCTTTTCTTGTTTAGCATATGTTAGAATCAGTCGGACAGGATCAGATTTTTTGTTGTTTGCAGCTCCCTGTGTATTTTTGGATTTGTATTCAAGGAGTTCCTCGCTTAGCTTCAATTGTGATTTCTTCATTGCAGTATCTACCACTTTGTAGCTATAGCCTCTCTCTACAAATCTGGCTAGGCTCTCCAACTGCTTTTCCTTCGCGTCGTTCGGGTCACTACATATACAACGGATGCGAAGCATCTCCCCATAAGGTATACTTTTTATTAAATGTGGGGGATGACACTTTTAGCGTGGAGCAATGTGTTGCCCACACATCTAAAAATGTCACCGAGTGTTTTCTAATATTAGATGTAAAATTCAAATTAAGATCATTCACATTGATTTAATCTATAAATTTCAACACACTCTCTTCTGTACCACGCCAAACAATAAAAAGATCGTCGATAAAACGCATCCAGGAAATTATGTTATGTGTGCAGTTGTATTCAAATTCACGCCTGAGGACCAGTTCCTCCCACCAGCCCATGAAAAAGCAAGCATAACTGGGGGTGAAACTGGCCCCCATGGCTACACCCTGTACCTGTTGATAAAATTGGCCATTAAAAGGAAACAGTTATTTTCTAAGCAAAAGGACAACATTTCTAACAACATTTTCGTGTGATGTGCAAATTCCATTGGTCTCGAACGTAAAAAATATTCACAAGCCCGTAGGCCCTCCCTATGCTTTATACAAGTATAAAGGGAACTCACATCCAATGTAACCAACAATAAATCAGAGCTCCACACAATATTCTTAATTTTACCAATAAAGGGGCATATTACCAAGCAATAGCCATAATTATCGCTATTGCTTGGTTAGAGACAAAAATGTACCGCTGAGCTGCGGCGATTTTTACCGCAAATAAACCTTGGTATTACCAAGGTTTAACGCAAATGCGATAAAAATCGCCGCAAAGCATGAATATCGCTGAAAAGTCTGCGATATTCATGCATTACCAAGCTAATGCTCTTAGTCATGTTATCCACCTCCCATTGGATAACATGGCTAAGAACTGCTCAGGGCAGGTGTTAGCTTTTGGAGATATTCGCGCGTAGCGCAAATATCTCCAAAAGTTGGTAATAGGAGATAGCAATGTTAGCGACTGTTTTCAGTCGCTAACATCTTGGCACGCCCACTTTGCATGTCATTAGTGATAAATATCACTGACATGCAAAGCGGGGCCCAAGATGGTCGCTATCTCCTACTAGCTGTCGCTAACTGGTGTTAGCGACAGCTAGGTAATAGGGAGATAATTTTATCTCCGCTTTCTTGGCTTTTAAAGTCAAAAAAGCGGAGATAAACCCCCTTGATAATATGCCCCAAAGTCACTAGTGTCTTGGACATAAGACTCCAATTTCTTTTTGTGTGTCCGTAAAAAATAATCAATGTATTTTGAAAGGTTCTCCAAAGGTCCTTCACATGCTGCAATATTAGGTCTACCTGGTGGCGCAGTTAAGTTCTTGTGGACCTTGGGTATAAAATAAATATAGGGTACCAGGGGATGTTCTTTTTTGATGAATTTATATTCAACCCCCTTTAGGAGACACAAACCTTTCCATCCCAACAGACTTTTGAATCGTATTTCCTGTGATGCTTTATATTTTACCTGGGTGCTCTTTCTGTAACATTGAATATTGTTTAGTTTTCCATATGCTTCCTTTAAGTAATCAGACAGTGGCCATAAGATGATATTTCCGCCCTTATCCGAATTGTGAATTATCAGCTCTTCCTTTTGCAATTTGACAAACAATTGATCGAATTTTCTTTCTTGGTCTGAGTATTTTTTCGTATGGGCCAACTTTTTTATTTGTCCCACCACATGATCACTGAAAGTGTCCAATCCATCATGTGCAGCTGGGGGACGAACTTTAATTTTAGTTTAAACGGAGTAGCTGGCTTTTTCTGCCCACTCATTATTAGTAGATCTTGTGAGCTTGTTCCATCACCAGTTGCTAGTTGACACATATCTTGATACAAATTAATGTCTGAGACCAGTAAACCCGACGGCTCATTCCCTGATGTTGAGTCCGGTACACATTCATTTACCGTTTTTTGTAGGTGCATTTTCTTAAGCTTGAGTTTCCGAATAAATTGGTATGTATCTGCCCTTGTTCTAGTATAGTTGAAGCTAGACTCAGGGCAGAAACTCAAGCCCAAACTTAAAAGATGTTTTTCTGCTGCAGAGAAATCAAGTGTCCCCAGGTTAATTATAGATTTGGAATCCTGGGTTTCAAACACACTACCCGGCAAAGACTCTTTTTCAGTTGTGGTGGTTACTGATTCTTCCGGGCACGCCCCAGGCCTCGCTTCTTTGGTTCTCCACTGTTTGCGGGCCTGGCGCCTCCCCCTTCGCCGCTGGCATTTTGTTTTGCCACTGTACCTTGGAGCCGTAGTCTCAATGTGTCCCTCCTGCTTTGTTTTAAAATGTCCAATTCTTCCCCCAAAGTTAACCTAATGCCCGCTGTTCTTCTAGCACCATCATTGTCTGATTCACTCCCCGGTGCTGAGCTGGATACTGAGGAAAGCTCTATTGATTGTTTTTCCGTCCCCTTGTTGATTGTGCTTCGTTTATTTGCTGTGGCAGCTCTCAATGTGTCATAGCGGCGTGCAAAAGTAAAAATCTGCCCATTGGCATAATCATCCCGATCTGTTTTGAATTTATAAATTTTCCGTGTTTTTATTTTATCCTCTTCCTTCGCCAATCTGCTTATCATATCTTCCCTCATCTTTGTTTCTTGGCGTGAGTCTCTCCCACCTACTAGCTGCTTTATGCTACCTTCCAGGGCATCTATTTTTGTTTGAAGACCTGCCCCATCTATTTCAGCATATTTTACCAAAATGTGGACTAGGCGTCACGAGGATTGGAGGTTACATTCACCCCATTCGGCTATCATTAGTGGGTAAGGCGCCTCGCAACTGGGGGCTAACATGATACGCAGCCCCCTGGGAATTCTCCCTACATCAAGATATCTTTTTAACGAGCGCGCCTCCCACCACTTAGACTGTTCTTGTCTTTTAAGTATCTCTAATAATTTGAAGGAATCCTTTAAATTTGCAGAATCTGCTCCAGTATCTATGCTTACTTCTTCATTGGCATTTACTTCATTTTCCAAGGCATCGGAGAACATCTCCTCAGCAGCGAGCTCACGGGCTCTACGCACGTCATCCGACATTGCTACTCGGGAAAATTGAAAATATGCTGTTTAACACGCAGTACCTGCAGTTTTTATGGACTAGTATACATACATATGTTGAAATGTTATTTTGACATTGTTTCACATAAATATATATGTTTAAAAATGAGAAATGACAGCATAAACGCTTATTTCAGCAAACATTTCAATTTGGAAATTCATAGAAAGACAAAAATCATACCCTTCCATTTTGCACCTGCATATGCAATAACTATTCATAAATCTCAAGCTTTAAGTGTAGATAATGCTTTGGTAAGTGTACGAAGAACTGTGTTTAAAAAGGGAATGGTATATGTTGCATTATCTCGAGTTAGAACGTTGTCTGGTTTGTATTTAATTGATTTTGATCAGAACAAGGTTAGTGCTGATGTTAATTGTGTAAGAGAATATCATCATTTGAGAAGGCTTTATGTTCCAAGTTTAGGTGAATATCCTATTTATGAGAAATGTGTAGTGTCTTTAAAGCGCAAACATGTTGAAGAATCAACTGTGGTTGAAAAGCAGAAACAAAATCAAGAGAAAAGAAAAGATGTAAAGAAGCAGAAAATACAAACAAGTTATGATGTTGTTGGATACCAATTAGAAAATGCTTCTGGTGTCAACTGCTATGGTAATGTTATTCTAAACATTATATTTTAACTTGAAGATGTTTATGGTGAAATTATGAAAAGTCAGTAAAAAAGAATATGTTCGGCACTTTATACTTTATTTCAAGAATTGAGAACTGATAGAAGTAAGATCCATTCTGCTTCTGGTATTCGCCAACTGTTGGATACATGTACTGGATCTTTAACGTTCAGTGCTAATATACAACAAGATGCACAAGAATGTCTGATATGTAATGCTTGAACTAACTATAACTCGCGTGCCCGCAATGCACTGGTGATGACGTCACATATTACATCACTCATGACATGGTAAGTGACATCACTGATGACATCGCTGATGACATCTCAAATGACAACTAACAATAACGGGTGAATTTCTCTAGTTTTATATGAGTCAATTGTCCAAGTAACTATAACGTCCCTGAAACCTATGTTTTTTTCAGTGAATTTCTAAGGTTTTTTAAATGCTAATTTCTAACTATAACGTCCTTGAAACCTATGGTTTTTTCAGTGACCGAGGTATCGGATTGCTCCAGCCCACCTCTTTAAGCACTGGCCAAGCAAGGGACACTGCCAGCAGGCAGCTCGTGACTTCACGAGGTGGCTGGGTTCATTGTAGTCAGCCCATGACCTTGCCGAGCTGTGCCACGGAAGTTGGAATGTATGCGGGGACTCGAGGAGGCCGGAGGAAATAATTTACACAGAAGACAGCGCGCCCTGTTCTGCAACACACCATTTCCACAAGGATTTCATTTTTTCAAGTATCCCTTCGTACCATCAGCCCAGAAAAGATGCATTCTGGGAGCTGTAGGACTTACCGGAATGCAGCAGGTGAATGAGCACTTGATAGGGGAGGTGTGTCCTTCTTAACAAGGGAGGGCTGCAGACTGATTTTAAAACGGAGGCGTGGGGCTGTTTTCAGTGTGGCGGCGGCATCTGAGGAAGACGTGACTGTTGAAATGCATTATGCCCTATTCTTCTTTTCCAATTAAAGGCCTTCTCTTGTGAAAACTCTGTGTGGCCCCTTCCTTCTGCTTCGCTGGAGGTTCCTGTTCATATTTCAGCGTCAACCAGAGACGCTTCAAGGGGCCCCGTTCTACAAAGCTGCCTGGAGATTTCACTGGTGTCTGCACAAGCAGGTTTTTGTTTCTTCTCCCGAGGTATCGGATTGCTCCAGCCCACCTCTTTAAGCACTGGCCAAGCAAGGGACACTGCCAGCAGGCAGCTCGTGACTTCACGAGGTGGCTGGGTTCATTGTAGTCAGCCCATGACCTTGCCGAGCTGTGCCACGGAGGTTGGAATGTATGCTGGGACTCGAGGAGGCCGGAGGAAATAATTTACACAGAAGACAGCACGAGGCTCGTGATCAAGAGGTTTTACCTCGAAACGCGTTGGGTAGGAGCTAAACATTAAAGCTCGTTAAAACTGCAAAGCTGGCCTGGACATTCCTTCTTTACCGTGTGGGATTTCTTTTGGATTTCTGGGGAGTCGCTACCCCGTCCAGGCCCTCCGCTGCAAGGGGCAGGGGTTCAGAGCGCAAATTAACTTTGGATATATATATATATATATATATATATATATATATATATATATATATATATATATATATTCATTTTCATTTCATTATTCTTTATTTCGGCAATTGCCATAAAAGATAAGCATAATATTACATACAAACCAAGATTAGATAACAATGTTACAACAGTAGCGGAATAGCATACAAATAAAACAAGAGAGTGTCCCAATACATAGCAACCTAAGGTATACAGACAATCAATAGATCAGTACTGTTTAGTTATTTTGACAATCTATTTAGGTAAAAACAGGACAATATTATATAAAATTTAGATTCTAATTAAAAAAGTGACCAATGCAAAAGGGTTGCGCAGTCAGTAGTACATGATCTGGTCAGGGAGGGGGTAACCTGGAAATTAAAAGCTGTCTCTTGTGCCATACTGCTTCAAGGAATTTGGCCATCGCAAAAACAGTTACTTTTGAGAGATCAGTCTTGAGAATTCTAAAGGCCTCAAAGCATTTAACAAACCCTAGATTTTTGCATAGTGGGATTATCCAGAACCTTCTAGTCGCACAGTGTGCGGGGCAGAAGAAGACTAAGTGCAATTCGTCTTCAAGCCCGCAATTGCAGCCTGGACAATTTTTCAGGGTGTGGAACTTCGATTTACTTGTAAATGCTCTAAGCGGAAGAGTACCATACCGCCATTGTAAGTATAATTTCCTGGTCAAGTTCGGAAAAATATCGTCAAGAACTAGTTTAAACTTGTAAAAGTCTTTCACCCCAAGAAAGGTGTTAACCAGGGAGTCTGGGCGTATACCCTGTGTATGGGATGCAAGGTTACAAGTATAGAAAGTTGCCACCAGATCTTTGCGAGACAAACTCTGGCAGGCCATTTCAGGGTCTCCCCAAAGGGTGGGGAGACCCAGCCGGGCAAACTCAGTTTTTAGATATTTGAACCACGGGATGTTCTCTATAGTAGGCAGAGCAAGAATTTCCTTCAGTTCCTGCCTATAGTTGGCTAGCTCAGGGGTAGACCATAATCTTCTCCAAAAGGTTAAAGGCTTTACACCCACAACTTCCTCCAACGGTTTTAGGCCCAGATCCAATCTGAGAGGCAGAAGTGGGGTGCTGGCCGGTAACTTTAAACGCTGTCTAAGAAACTTGTTTTCAACTGTGACCAGCTCTTTCTTGCAGGTATGTCCCCAAAGTTCACTGCCGTAAAGAATCGCACCTCTGGCCTGGAGTCTATAGATCTCCAAGGGGGGGCTAACGGCCTAATAGATGATTTGTTGGCATTGGCTAGCCTAATTATTCCCCCTGCTATTTGAGCCAATCTGAGCTGGGACTTGACTTGATGTTCACCCCATTCCAGTTTGTCATTCAAGGTCACACCCAGATACTCAAACGTGAGAACTCTTTCAAGCCTATTCGTGCCTATGGTGGGATTGGGGCGTGTTTTTTTGGGTGGATTAAAAATCATGTATTTGGTCTTCAGGGCATTTATTTCGAGACCGTGGTCTTGGCAAAATGCCTCAAAGCCCTCAAGAATGCGCTGGATCCCCATTGGGGATTTCGACAGCAGGAGGGTGTCATCCGCAAACATGATTGCGGGCACCATTCTGCCGCCAAGTCTTGGTGCATCTGTATTGCGGACATTATTTAGGTGATCGATTACCCCGTTGACAAAGAGGCAAAACAGGGTCGGTGCAAGAACACATCCCTGCCTTACCCCTCTGCCAACGGGAAATCTTTGTGCGAGGGTTCCCGACCTCCCGCACCTGACCTGAGCATAATTGTGAGTATGCAAGCGAACAATGATGTCTAAAAGAGCAGGAGGAACACCAAGATTGGCGAGTACTGCCCATAATTTGCTCCGCGGAACCAAATCAAAGGCTGCGTGGAGATCGACAAAGACGGTGTACAACAAACCCCCCTCCACCCGCACCGTCTTCCAGAATAAAAGGGCCAAACGAAAAGTTTGGTCCATCGTCGAGACCTTGGACCTAAACCCTGCCTGGTATGTGCTTAAGACAGAGTTGTCCATCATCCATTCCTGCAGGCGGTCAAGTATCAGCCTCGCAAAAGTTTTTTGTGCTACATCAATGAGGCTGATTGGCCTATAGTTGGCTGGGAGCAGAGGAGAGCCCTTCTTGAAGATAGGTACAATCTCTGCTCCCAGCCAAGTGCTAGGGATTGCCATTCCCCCGAGAATTGCATTGAAAACTTCCAACAGATACGGGGCCCAAACCCTGGGTTGGTGCTTAAATAAATCCCCCGGGATTTTATCTAGCCCAGGGGCCTTGCCCGAGGGCAATTTGGATATTATATTATGGACCTCCCCCAAGGTGAATTGCAGTGTCTCAGCACCCTCGACAACTCCAAATTGCGCGGTGGACCCACCAGAAGGTAAATGGTGTTCGGGCGTCAGGTCATCACGATGCTTAGGGCAGCCAGGGCTAACCTCTTCATAGAGGCTGCGAAAGTGGTCCCCCCAGACTGAGGCCGCTATATTAGCCTCCACAGCCTGAGTCGGCTCGGCAGACCCTGTTCTCACTATCTGCCAGAATTTGCGGGCATCTCTAGTCTGAAGAGTGGCCAGCATATTGTCCCAGTTGGAATAATCCCATTCCACCTTTGCATGGTGGATTGCTTGCTTTAATTCCGCCCTTCTGATCTTAATTAAATCTGTATCCCTTGGATATTTCAATACAGCGAGGAGGTTGGCCTTTGCCTTCCTGCAAGCTGAATTATACCAAGAGGGTCTTTGGCCCCTGCAGATCCCCTTCTGCGCGATTGGATTTAAAAATTCCACAAGGGTGTCCACCAATTCCGTATGGAGTTTACCCAACTTGCGGAATACATTTTCTGGCGGGGAATGACTAATGAGAGCCCCGACACGTTCAAATATGGGGAGTAGCTGAGCGTACAACTCGGAGATGTGGGCAGAATTGTCCAGAAGCTTGGCCCACCTCACTCTACGCCTATCATTTGTTAGAATTAATTTGGGATTTGGGGATGCCTCTGCCGGCGGGTCGCCCAAGTAACCGCTTGGCGCGACCAAGAAAAGAATTAGCGCATTGTGGTCGCTGTCAGTTCTTTCGACTACCACAAAGTCAGAGACCCTATTCCAGTTCGATGTCTGAACCAGGATATAGTCCAAATGAGACCCCTGCCCTGATTTGTTAAAGGTGGGTGTTGAGGGGATGTCACTCTTGAATTGGCCATTGCAAGCCGTCAGGGAATTGCTGAGAGTGAGTGCCGTAATTTGTGTTGCTAGAGGAGACCATGGCTTGGGTGGGGGGCCAACCAATTGTGGAATTCCCCACTGGTTATTCTCCTCCATAAGTGCTCCCTCCATAGTCAGGGTAAGTGGCTCAAACTGGCAGTTAAAGTCTCCGCCCAGCACAATTCCAGCACCCAAAGGAATTCTGGGGAGAAATAGAGAGAGCTCATCCCAAATGGGTGAGGGCTTAGTTATGCCCGTCGGTCTGGAGTATACGTTTATAAGCGCAAGTTGGCTATGGTTCGGCCATTCCAACAACACGCACTGAATATCCAGAGAATTAGTATGGAGGGCCCTAGCCTTGCATACCAGATGGGATGCCACCCATATACCAAGCCCTCCCGAGGGCCGTCCTTTCCCCTCCCATTTGGCTGGGATTGTAAAGGTTGCATACCCAGAACGCCATGTGTCCTTCCGTGCCCATGTCTCCTGAAACAGGCATATGTCCTGATCATCGATGAAAGACCCCCACTCAGGGGAGTCTAACTTGCCCTGAAGGCCCGCCAAATTCCATGAAAGGATGGACAGTCGGGTTGTACGCTCTCCAGGTGGAGTGGCAGGGGAGTCAGATACAGAAGGTTCAATAGAATCCGCCAACACGGTAGGGGGTTTGGTGGTTTGGGATTCCACACCAATCTTTCCCTCACCGGTGGCGTTTAGCTGGGCACCCATGCTCTGTTGAGACTGTGAACTTCAATCACAGTTATCCAATCCTGAGAGCACATCAAACCTGTTTGCTGACTCCAGGGGTGTAAAAGGTCTCATGTGGTCCATTCTACTATTCATTAGGCCTGGAAGGTACCATATTCCACCCAAAGGGGTCAGCAACGGGTAGGGGCTGAGGAGCTTGTAACGGATGTCTAGAGTTGAAGAGTAATATGAGGGTTGTATGATTGAGAGCCATGGGACCAGAATAAGTGTGTGGGAACACTATGGATCTCGGATAGAAGTAAGTCAGCAGGCTTGGGACGATGGAATTAGAGCCACTACCTGGGGGCCAGTTTAGTATATAATTAACCGCTCGCGGGTCTCTGAAGTTTATAACAACCAGATCCCCATTGTTGTCCTTGGTCCTATTGCCCAGCCAAGGAAGGCGCCTTACATGTACAATTTCTCCATTGATGTTTTGTGTAAGTGGTCTAAATTGGCTGAGCCAGTGCATGATTTTATTTTTCAATTGATGGAACCCTTCCCTCTTGTTGTCTGGTAATCTAGGGACCCCTGTCAGCACAACCACATAGGGGAGGGCTTCAGGGGGTAGTTCTACTGGAGGTAGTTTACGAAACGGTGACCTGGTATTTCTAGTGGAACCCCGTATAATCTCCCGTGTGTTCTCCCGTGTGTTTCCTACGGATACTTTTCCTGGTCCCCTCTTGGTTGCACTAACTGAATTAAGAGTTAAGTTAGAGCACTCCTTAACCGATGGAGCCCTCAGTTGCTTAGAGTGTGTTAGGTCAATAGATTTGGCCGGAGGTTTGGGGGGAATGGGAATGCCTGGTGTAACTAGGGCTGGGGGCGGGACAATCCCGCTCACCAGTACCTTGGATAATCCTACGTGCTTGCTAAGTGCAGATTCGATATCCTCGAGCCTGTTCTCTACCCTCTTCAGCCTCTCTATGATAGGTAAGATGAAGGATCTTATTAGGTGTTCCATATTATCTAGAGAGACTGCAAGAGGAGTATCCTTTGGAGCAAGATCTGCAGCGATATCAGATTGAGGCGAATTATTCACTGGCTGAGGAAGTGATTCCAATGGTGGAGGGGCTGTCAGAATTGGTGAATTGACTAGTGCGGCCATTGGGGCCGAAGTAGATGTAATGGTGGGCCTTGAAGGTTTGCCAAAGTCAGTATGACTGATCTTGGGCTTTTGTGGAACGCCCCCTTTCCGTCTTCTCTTGGCAGGTGGAGGGCCATGTACCTTAACGGGCATTGATTTTTTAGATTTATTTAAAGCTGGTTTAGTTCGGACAACGGTGCGAGGTGTCTGATGTGTCTCTATTAAAATCGGACTGGAAGAAGAAATGTCAGCTGGTGGCTGAGTTATGGGGACTAATGGTGTCGGGGTGGATTCGCGTAACAGAAGGGGGAAGTCTCCAGAGATAGGGGATCTTCGTTACTGCCGGTTAGGCCTACTATGGGTGGAGGAACATGAATAGGGGATCTATAGAAATCCGATTCTTTAAGCTTTCTACAGAGCGACGACCTTCTGCTCGGCGCACTGCCAGTAATTTTTCCCTACCTGGGTCAGTAGGAGCCTGTGTGAAATAGTTGTCAAGTGTCCCAACAGTATTGTTTGCCCCCGATTTTTCCATGGTAGCTTTATCAGGACTTTGCGCCATTGCAAGGGGATTAACTGGGAGGTTAATAATAATGAAAGGGAGTAGGCCCAGCCCGGCCTCACTCGGTCTCTGAGGGCCTCAGAGGGCCCGCCCTTGTCCCGGGCTTCTCCCGGGACGCTCCCGCGCAGCGGGGATGGTATCTAACTTAAATAGGAGTGGGAATATCCGGGGACGTGTCCAGCAGGGAGAGCGGCCCAGGTGGAACCAATTGGCCACACAGGGACTCCTGGGATATGGAGTCCCTGACTCGGCTCTCGCAGCCCTGCTCCACAGCAACTCTGCCCACAAAGGTCCTCTTCGGAAGTATAGCCCCTTGAAGACTCCTGCTGAAGATAGCGCCCTGCCGGACCCGCGCAGCGGGTCCGGCGAGCGGTGATGGAATGACGGTGTCAAACAGGAGAAAAGGCAGCAAACAGGGTCCAGCCACAATAATCCAGGCAACGAGGTCAGAATCCCAACGGGGGAAAGCAGGCAGCCACTATTAGTTCAGTGAGCGGGGGCGTGTCCAGCAGGGAGAGCGGCCCAGGTGGAACCAATTGGGCACACAGGGACTCCTGGGATATGGAGTCCCTGACTCGGCACTCGCAGCCCTGCTCCACAGCAACTCTGCCCACAAAGGTCCTCTTCGGAAGTATAGCCCCTTGACGACTCCTGCTGAAGATAGCGCGCTGCGGGACCCGCGCAGCGGGTCCGGGAGCGGTGATGGAATGACGGTGTCAAACAGGAGAAAAGGCAGCAAACAGGGTCCAGCCACAATAATCCAGGCAAGGAGGTCAGATATACATAATGTTTGCCAGACATCCGTGGATTTTTTAAGATTTCCTATCACTTTTTCGGTATTCAGTTTACCATTATGGTCATCAGGGTCTGCAATCATAATTCTCCGATAACTGAATAAACAATGCTGTCATCTCGTAAAAAGGAGTAGTAGCACTTGACAAAGGACATCTCACAAATCTCTGGTAGGAACATAATGGACTTATCCAAGTTAAGCTCTTAATTGGAGAAAGGGCTGACTGTCTACACCCAGAGTAGTAATACAAAATGTTTTAACATATTTTATTGCATTTTGTAAACATAAACACAAATTTTTGCAAAGGACATTAACGTGTATGGTGATATGGCCAGTGGAATTACAGCAGATGCATATATATATATATATATTCACTGAAAAAACCATAGGTTTCACACCAGTTATAGTTAGGAATTAGCATATAAAAAAACCTATTAAATTCACTAAAAAAACCATAGGTTTCACACCAGTTATAGTTAGCTGCAAATTTTACTGACATAAAACCATTGAAATTCCACGTTATAGTTAGTTGGACTCACTATAACTTGCGCGTGTAATGCACTGCTGATGACGTCACATATTACATCACTCATGACATGGTCAGTGACATCACTCATGACTTTGTCCTTTCACTGATGACACCATCCAGTGAATGTGTATCTTTCTGAAAAATAAATATTTTTTATATATGTATATGTAAAGGTCGATGGAAGAATAAATGTTTAAATAAATGTTTTAATGAATGGTTTTTTTTTTAATTGATTGGTTAACTGGCTTATTAAGTGTATCTTAGTGAATACATATATTAGCGAGTAATGTTAAAATATTTAAATATATGTATCAGTGTTTCACTTTGTGTATAAATGGCTACATGGGTTGGTGAGTAGCTACATGTGTGTGTATATGGGTTATTAGATGTTTTTTTAGTATCAGTATGAGTGTCTGTATGGTTTGGTGGGGGTATTACTTTGCACATAGATGCATCAATGACTGACTCACTGTTTGTATGTGTTTTGAAGACAGCATATGTGCAGGACTATATGGGTGGATAAGTGTGTATATGTGTGTGTTAGTGAGTGAATGACTGTCTCACTAGTGTCTTTATCAGTAACGACATATGTTTTAATCTAGTATATGTGAGTATTGATGTTTATAAGTGAGTATATGTGAGATTGTAAGAGTTCCTGTTTAAATAAGTATGTGTTTCTATTAGTGATTGTTTAAGAGAGTAAGTATGTGTAAGTTTCCTTAGAAGTAAGGTGGTAGTGTGTGTATAGCTGTATATGCAAATAAATGGATGTTCAATAGTTTATTTGCATGTGTGAGTATGTGTGTGAGTAACTTTTGGATGACTGTCGGTGTGTAACAGGATGTATTGGTGTATCACTAAATATAATGAGTGAGTATATGTATGAGTGACCATATAGAACTGTTGCTGAATGAGTGGATGTGTATATAGATGGTGGTATTACTGAATTGGTTGCTGTAACTGGTATGGATATCTCCATTTTTTTTTAAATTTAAATTTCTATTTTTTAATATGTGTTTCAAGGGTTACATTACACTGAAAGGAGGTCTGTCACTCTGTCACAAAGATGGTGTCATCAGTGATGTCATGAGTGATGTCACTGACCATGTCATGAGTGATGTAATATGTGATGTCATCAGCAGTGCATTACACGCGCAAGTTATAGTGAGTCCAACTAACTATAACGTGGAATTTCAAAGGTTTTATGTCAGTAAAATTTGCAGCTAACTATAACTGGTGTGAAACCTATGGTTTTTTTCAGTGAATTTAATAGGTTTTTTATATGCTAATTCCTAACTATAACTGGTGTGAAACCTATGGTTTTTCAGTGAATTTCAAAGGTTTTTTAAATGCTAATTCCTAACTATATATAAGGCCCCAAACCTATGTTTTTTTCTTTGAAGTTCAAAATTTGGTTAATAGAAAATGTCTATAGCTATGAAATGTAATATTTTTGAAAATGAATGAATCCTATATTTTATTTGTATTTTAAACAATTATTTTTTTTTTTTTACCCTGGAGCGCTCCCGGGGCGCGCCCCCGTGAGCGCCCCGTAGAGCGTAGTCGTTTGAAGCGCCCCGGTGCGCGAACCGGGAAGCGTTCCGTTAGCGCCAATGTCGCAAACGAAAACATGATCGTGACGTATCGCGTAGCCGCGTCCGCGTGATACGCACGGCGTAAGCGCACCCGGAAGCACTCGAACGAATACGATCGCGCAATGTAAACTTCCGACGCGCTTACGCGACACAACCCAGGGCGCGCCCCCGGGCGCGCCCGTGGGCGCGTCGCGTAAGCGCGTCGGTCATGTGACCTGAAAATAACACTTTTAATTGGTGCAGAACAGTTTTACTTTCATAATGATGAAATCCCTGGTCTTGTGACCTGAAAATAACACTTCCCATTGGTTCAGGCCTTTTTTTTCCAAATGATGAAAGACCCCACCTTTTTTCCTTATTCTGACTTTGTCCTTTGACTGAGGAAGACCTGTTTCAGTAATAGAGAGAGAACTATTTTGTACTTTCTAATGGCTACTGTAGCTGCAACAGCTGGAGCATCTGCACCACCACCACCACCACAACCACCAAGACTACCACCACAACAGTACATTGGTGGTCAAGAAGAGGAGGAAGAGGAAGAGGAGGATGGGAGAAGATGGCTGCCTGAACAAAATACCCCATACAAGCCCAAGTCACACATTGTATGGGAGTTTTTTTCACTCCCAGAGGGCAAGAAAAAAGTGAATGCGGCCAAGGTAACTTGCCTAATCTGTAAGGAACAACTCTCAAGGGGCAACCCAAACAAAAAGTATTCCTTTGGTAACAATACCATGATTCGACATATGATTCGTAAGCACCCTAACAACTATTCTCGTGCAGAGCTCAGGGAACTGGCCAGTAACCTCCCCCAGTCTTCAAGGACCACCTCCCAAAGAAACGAACCCACTTCATCGGGACCAGAAACATCAGAGATGATGCCTTGTATTCAGCAACGATTTGCTGATTTTAAAATCACTTGTACTGAATGTGGCAAGCTTATCGCCTATGGTGAAAAGAGCGTAAAGCTCATCGTCTTTGCAGGTGACAATCACAAGTGCCCCAAAAAGAAGTAATTTTTTCTGTTTTTTGTTTTTTGCTCCAGTTGAGCCAGTTTCAATTCCCTTTTTTTTGTTTCTCCCCCTAAAAAAATACAAAAAAAAATATAAAACTGTTTTGAAAAGCCAAAAAAAGTGCAAAATGTTAAAAAAACATTAAAAAAAATATAAAACAACAAAAAGAAGAAAAAAACAGTTCTTTTTAGAACTACCTCCAATTTATAAAAAAACTCTGTCATTCTTTTTTCCTCATGCTACGCTCCCCGGTCCGCTCCCCGGTACGCGTACCGGGCGCTCCCCCCGCGCAATACGAAAAAAAAATATTTGTTTTTTTGCCCCGCGGGGCCCTTTTATAGCCCCCACATCAAACCTAGGGGGTTAGGGGGTCTACCCTGCCCCCTTATGGTCATTTCCCCCTTTGTTTTGGCCACCTCTTGTGTCTCGATCCTACCGAGACACAAGATGGCAGCCACTCCGGACTGTTTCAAATGTTTACAGACACCCGAGAGCCAATCAGCTTTCGGTGCGCAAGTCGCGGGTCGCGCCCGGGGCGCACCCCGGTGCGCGTACCGGGGCGCTGCCATAGATATATATATATTTTTTAACCTAAATTACTCAAAATCCACTGGAGCACATATCTTGAGACATAGCAAAGGCACATCGGGCTACCAGTCCCTACAATTTTGCCAAGTTTGGTGGAAATCCATTCAGCCGTTCGGGCTAAAAGTGAAGTCGACCGCCCTATGGAAATTAACATGGGGAAAACACGTTTTGGGACCCCCCTTTTATCTCGGCCCCCGCTTGATGAATCCCCCCAAACTTTCAGGGAAGGAGCGGAGCGGAGCGGGCCATTTTCTTGGAGAAATTCACGAAGATTCGTCCACCGGCGCCAAAGTTATTCCCAATAGAATGTTGAGGATTTCCTATGGAAAGTAGAACCTAACTATAACTACCTACTGGCGACCGCCAGTAGGTAATATATATATATATATATATATATATATATATATATATATATATATATATATATATATATATATATATATATATATATATATAGAGAGAGAGAGAGAGAGAGTTCATAGGTGATATTGATACCACAGTTAGCTACGTACAGTGCACAAAGTTGTGATATTATAATGACATAAAGTTCAAATACGGAGAAAGCAAACAAAACTACTACATAAAAGTCTCCCACCCCCAAGTCTGTCTACCTTGTTACCCTCACATCTGTCATCCAGTCAACCTAATGTAACAAGAGTGTGAGTCGTCTCTACACATGAGATATTATATGAGTTGGCATACAATGTCGATATCAAGTGATAGGGGAATATCAAGGACTGAGATAGGGGAATATCAAGGACTGAAATCTTCAGTGTCTGTCAATGCGTGCCCGGGATCAGTCTGTTTCTTCCCCTTGAGCTCTAAATTGTTCCAACATGGCGTCCCATACCCAGCTATGGGCTGTTTATGCAGCCCACGGAATTCCTCCCTCTTTAATGCTGTGCTCTCAGCCTAGCCCCAGCACCAAACCTCCACATGCCAGCACGCCATGAGGGGTGCAGTGGAAGACTTCTAGCTGCATGTTATCTGACGCTTGGCAAAGAGAAGCACTAAGTCCGTAAAGCGGAATTCATTCTTGAAGTTTTTGGGTCTGGGGTATAGTCCCAAAAGACAATGTTCTACCGTGTCCCAGTGTGTTCTCCCCGTAAGAGACCTAAGGGATTCCCTGATGTCTACATAATAAGAGAGCAGAGTGGGGCAGAACCACCTCATATGTAGTAGATGCACGTCTTTAATTCAGCATCCTGGACAAGACGATGCGGAAGTAGGGAGGTCCTGTGCAATTTAAAGGGTGTTAAATATGCCCTATGTAAGCTGGCTCTTTATATAGTGGACCAAAATGAGGTACACTAAGTAAAGAGTTCAGGCAACCCCAATTGGTTAACAGAGCCAAAATTATAGCACTAAATGCTCTCTTTTGTAGTGTGTGCGAGCAGTTGGGTTTATCAGAGGGTAGTGCTAATCATTTGTTGTACTCAAAAAGGCAATAAATGAGACACACACTCAAGAATAAATGTGAGACCATTTTAGAAAAATCAGTTGTATTTTTATATACATTTTGATACCAAGAACTTTGTTATCAAGTAAGTACTTTTTTAAATATTGACTTTCACAAGTAAGTAAACAGTTCACTTAAATTCATCTTTATGCAGCAATGCTTTCCTATGGGACAAAAGGCATATGTTGCATACAGTTATTCACAGTCAGTTTCTGGGGGTCTTATTTGGGAATTAGGGTGGTGGAGGGCCAAGGTCTAAAGTACCACCTGCAGTTACTAGTTATCTGCCCTTGGGCGTCCAGGTGCAGAAGTGCTGGTCGGGTTTGTAGCTTTGTGTGCAGGGGGACATAGCCATTTCGTTGGTACTCAGGCTGAAGCGCTTGGATGCAGAGTGGATAGGTCGGCTGGGATTTGTGTGTCCTAGACCCTTGCGGTTGTCAGTCCTGGTGGTAGAGGGTGAAGAAATCAGGACAGCTGGGCCACTCTGGAAGTGGGTCTCTGTGATACTGACGTCTCTCCGCTGCTACTTGGTCTGAGTGCTGTTATGGTCCTGACTGGACTTGAACAGGCCTTGGTTGCTGCTGCAAGTGGTCTGGTACCCAGGGTCTAGATGCTGTTCTGCTCTGGTTGGTCCTCTCCCTTGGCAGGGGGACAGGTCTGACCTTCAGGAGCACAGGTACCTTTTCCTTGGGGGCTGCTGCATCAGGTAGTGGCAACAAGGTAAACCGGACTCTGCTTCTTCAGTGCCTACAGGGAGAGTGCTGGCAATCCACGAGAGCTGGCAGTCTACCAGGGTTCTTGGTAATTGCTCAGCTGCAGGATAAGTCACATGGTCAGGATTGCCATGACTGGTGCAGACAGTCTTGAGTTCTTGTTGTCTTGCGGCTATTCTTTGTTCTCCTCTCCTGGATCTGTCCAATCTGAATTCCTGGCATCGGGGGAGCCTGGTAAATGCTAATTGAGGGGCATTAAGGGGAGTGACAGGTAGTAGCCAATGGCCTACTTACCTTTAGGGTGACTACACCCACTATTTGACTACTTCCTGTAGGAAGTGGGCATAACCCTGACACAGTAAGCCTAATTCCACCAAAAACACGAAGGTGGAATTCAAGTTTTCGTGTTCACATCAGGTAGCCCACCTTAGGGGGCAAACTAGCCTGATGGGGAACATGCCTCCTGACTAGCTAATTGTCCCGCCTGTTCTGGTGCCAAATGGGCCCGGGGCAGAGGGTGGCATTCCCCTGTCTGGGAGGAGCCTGGGTCACATATCAAAGGCAGCAGTGGCCTTTGAAGCCTCCTGCCTTAATGTACTGATTACTTAGCCATCCTGCTTGGAGGAGATGACAACACCTCCAGCCGGAGCAGTCATTGTTTCTGCCCCCAGAGAGTGTGGGCACTCACCTGCAGGGGATCAGAAATCAATCTGTGGGGGCAGACTGCTCTACACCAGTCAGCCAGTACACTAATAGTTAGCAGGTTTTCAGGGGGCACTTCTAAGTGCCCCCTGATACCAAACATCTTTAGTTTCAGTTAAGCCATTATGTAGCTGGGGAACTCGTAATTATCAGTGTCCAGAACATGTACTTAAAATGGCTTCCTTGGAATATCTAAGAATCGACTAAGACATCACAGGGGCATATCTGCTCATGCAGTTATGCCCACACATGTAGTATAGTGCACCCTACCCTAAGGCTCTAAGACATGCTGTAGGGGTGACTTACCCATATTACATGCAGCATCTGCAGGAATGGTACACAGGAGGTGGGCCATGTGAAGTAATTACTTTTCTCTGCACCTTGCCATACAATGGCAGTCTATATGTGTGTGCTGTGGGGTCCCTTAGGGCGGCACAATGCATGCTGCAGCTCTTAGTGACCCCCGTTAGCCTCCTTGGCCTAGGTAACAGGGGTATCATTTACTAGGGACTCACAGGGGGTGCTAAAGGTATAGCCCATTGGGGGAACAATAGTACCGTTTTAGAGAAAGAGATCTGGCACTGGGGACCTGGATAGCAGGAACCCAGTGCACTTCTGTCAAAATTGCAACCAATACCAGACAACAAGTGAGGGCTACCATGTCACAAAAGGGGCACTTTCCTATAATAGTGAGAACTAGATGAATTTAAAACTTGTGTTGTGTGGTATCATGTTGGGGTATTCTAAAAAAAAACTCCATTCCTTGACCATGGAATGTACGATAAAGGTTTGTTTCCCATTGGCCCTCAGCGGACCAGTGACATGTGTAAATGGGAGCATATAAAGCCACCTGACTGCATTTCTGCCAGTGCCCATCTCAAAAACGTCCTGTACTGGTGCGTGGGTATCAGGTCTTGAACCCATTGGTGACCAATACATTCAAATATAACATAAGATATTGGCATGTGTGAAAAAAGAGGGCATCTGGAAGCTTGTGTAATTGCATAAAATCTTGGTGGGGCAACAGTATTCCATCTCTGAAGAGGTCACCAACTGTGGTAATCCTATCCGCTTCCCATGATGCCAGTCTGGTGGACATGTGAGTACCTACTGGTATAGACAGGCTGCATAGAGGGATGTTTGGGACCCAAGGTGTAGTGGTACACGTATAACGGAACGCATCATTCCAGTATATTATAGCGTTATGCAGGAGTAGAGGAAGCTTGGGGGATGTGCAGCCCTGGGTAGTAGCAGTTTTTGTAAGCCACAAGCGCTGCATAGTTTGTGAATAGCCAATTTCCTGTAAATGTATCCCCACCAGCCAATATGTCCACCACCTTCTGTCGGCAGTTGTAGTTTAAGGGGGCTAACGTGCTGCCGACAGAAGCCCCAGATAAGGTCAAGTAGTAGGGAGTCCTAATTCTTAAAAGCAGACCAAGAGATAATGATTGGTACATTTACAAAATAATGTAGTAATTTGGGTAGCGTTGCCATTTTTGAAAAGGCCAACCAGCCTGTTACTGAGAGGGACAGCGTGACCCAGAACTTCACCTGAGCTCGTAGTGCCACATGTAAAATCCCATCTGGTAGGTCCATGAGTGATCTGTAAACCTGAATGTCCAGATACCCTAATGCGAGATGTGCAACCGGTATGGTATGTACACCAAGGGAGACTGTCTTGGAGCATATTGTTACGGAAGGAAAATGCGTGTGATTTGACATAGTTGACTTGGCTATATAGTTCTCCAAATAAATGGAGTGTAGTAGAGACCGGTGTGATGTTCATACTGAGGACCTGATTGTAAACAATCATGAAGTCCGCGTATAAGGAAACCGCATGAGACTGGGGTCCTCTGGGAATTTCCCAGTCTGCCACCTCCTGCGCTAGGGATTCTATTGCCAATACAAATAACAGGGGTGACAATGGACATCCCTGACATGTTCCTAAGGATATTGGATATTGTGCGAAGATCTGTATGGCCATTTTGCTCTGGTTGTGGGGGTGGCATAAAGTAGCCTAATGCAATTATTGAAGGCAGCAGCGATGTTGAATTTTTGCTAAATCGAAAACATATACCCCCAGTCTAGGAAATCAAATGCTTGTTGGGGGACTAGTGATAGGAAACAGGCATCAGGAAATGGATTGTGTGCTATTTCCATTACCTGATATGAGCATCTGAGCATCTGATGTGCAGAGAGTTTATACTCTGAGGTTAAAAGAGAGAGTGGTCTGTGTGAGGAAAGATCTCTCAAAGGCCGGCCGGGATTGATCAGGTAGGTGACCAAGTCCTGCTTTTTAGTCGGGGTAGGGCTCCTGCCTCCTACCTCATGCTGTGTCTAATTTCTCCAGATGTGGGACCAACCGGAGGCAAAGGTAGAATAAAATTTGATGGGCAACCCATCTATGCTTGGTGTTTTATTACGTGCCATCCTCCTAATTGCTTAGTGTATTTCACCCGGCACCACAGGGCCTACAATGTCACTTGCAGTGTCAGTGACATCTGGGGGAGTCTTAAACTACAAAGGAAATCGTCCCACTCTGCGGTGGGTGGAGTGGGTCTAGCCCCATACAGATCAGTGTAATAAGAGCAAAGGCTTCAATAATTCTACTTGTCTAGTGCATTGTACGTTGAATGGTGTTGTGATGGATAGGATCAGAGTAGGGTACATTGTCGGCTGTATCATACATGCAAATAATGTCCTGGCCCTATTACCTTCAGAGTGAATCCTCTGTATGCATGTTTTAAAGTCTAAAAGTCTCAGAGGCTCCAATAGCTCTGCATGTTGTATCATATTGTCCTGTAGGTCACCCAAGCATGCAGGATCATGTGCTGTTTCTTGTTTAAAGAGTCCCAACCGTGTTTCTGTATGTTGCAAATCATGAAGGACAGAGTGCCTAGCACCCATTGTAGTGGCTATGGACAGGCCCCTTATCACAACCTTAAATGCCTCCCACTCTATATGTGGTGTGGATGCTTGAGCAAGACCACTGACTCATTGTCAGTGAAATTGCTCTCCCCCTTGCAGCTCCACCATTAAGTGAGGCCTTTCCTCGAGCCCCGGCACTCTTGAGTGCTGAAGTTTGAGGCACTCCTCCACTAGCAGGTTTTACCTGCGCCTCATCCCCGGTGGTCCAGTAGACCTATGTCTCTTTTCTCTCACTCTGCCCTTTCTCTCCGTTTTCACTTGTTTTTCACTGATTTCAATCTCCCCCTTTTGCTCTCCTTCTGTTTCTTTCCTCCATTTTCTCTCCTTTTTTTACTGATTTCAATCTCCCCCTTTCACTCCCCCTCTGTGTCTCTCCTCCGTTTTCACTCGTTTTTTACTGATTTCAATCTCCCCCTTTCACTCCCCATCTGTGTCTCTCCTCCATTTTCACTACTTTTTTACTGATTTCAATCTCCCCCTTTCACTCTCCCTCAGTCTTTCCTCCGTTTTCACTCATTTTTCACGGATTTAATCTTCCCCTCTCACTCTCTTTCTGTGTCTGTGCCCCACTTTTCTTGCACCTTTCACTGCCTCATTTCCACTCTTTCCTCTCTTTTGCCTTTTCTGCCCGTTTTTCCCTGCCACTGCTGCCCCCGTGGCCCCTACCCCCAGCACAACTAAAGCAACCGGCCCAATCCAGGACCCCCCCTGCCTCACAGCTGTCCAGCCCTCCCCGACCCCTACTTAATGGCGGCCACTGCATGGACAGGCGAGCAAGACCACTGACTCATTGTCAATGAAATTGCTCTTCCCTCCTCGCAGCGACACCATCAAGTGAGGCCTTCCCCCGAGCCCCTGCACTCTCGAGTGCTGAAGTTTGAGGCCCTCCTCCACCCGCAGGTTTTACCCGCGCCTCATCCCTGGTGATCCAGTGGACCTCTGTCTCCTTTCTCTCGCTCTGCTCTTTCTCTCCGTTTTCACTTGTTTTTCACTGATTTCAATCTCCACCTTTTACTCTCCTTCTGTGCCTTTCCTCCGTTTTCTCCCATTTTTTACTTATTTCAATCTCTCCCTTTCACTCCCCCTCTGTGTAGCTCCTCCTCTGATTGCAATTGCCCCCTTTCACTCCCCCTCTGTCTTTCCACTGTTTTCACTCATTTTTCACTGATTTAATCTTCCCCTCTCTCCTTCTGTGTCTTCCCCCACTTTTCTTGTACCTTTCACTGCCTCATTTCCACTCTTTCTCCTCTTTTGCCTTTTCTGCCAGTATTCCCTGCTGCTGCCCCCGCGGACCGTCCCCCCCAGCATGACTAACGTGACCGGCCCAATCCACTCCCTCCCCTCCCCGACCCCTACTTAATGGCGGCCGCTGCGGGGACAGGCGAGCAAGGCCACGGACTCATTAACAATGAAATTGCTCTCCTTCCCTCGCAGCTCCACCTGCTTCTGCAAGCTGGTGCTTTAAAATACTGGTCATGCCAGTAAAAAGGCGGCCAGGTGGCAACCCTATCTGTCCTGGTGGTAATGATGGTGTGAGCAACCCTCTTGTAGCTCGATTTGGACTTGGTAACCCAGATGGCCGCAGGGGCAGGAGTCGGAGAAAGAGCCCCGGGACCTAGGGATCTTTAAAACGTAAAAATCCCTGCTGCCCCCCCCCCCGCCACGGCCCCCTCTACATCGAAAATGCTAGAGTGACTCACCGGCTTAATACCCCCAAGCAGGCATAGCAGGCGTCCCGGGATCGCACTGTGGAGTCTCCGTCTAGAAACGAAAACAAGAGGCCCATGCATCTGAGAAGATCGGGCAGCCACAACGGATTCCTCAGATGTTGAGCCCCATCAACCTCTCTTCTTGCTTGGACCCGAAAGAAGTCGGAACTGCAAAACACCGGATAGCAATCCAGCAAGACCCTGGACGGTCTAATGCTCAAAACTTACACCGGAAGAATAGGTTGCTCCCTCTGGCGCCTCGAGACGGATGGAGAAAGTCCCAGAGGAACCTAACAGCAACGAATAAAGAATCCAAGAGCAGAAGGGTGCGCTCCTTGGGACTGGTAAGGTGCAAGAAAAGGAACCCTATCTAGCTTCCACAATTGGGAGGCTCGGGACTCGATTCCTTTTGCCTGACCCTAAAATGGTGTCAGTGTAAAACGAAACTGACGCCCACCGAGGTACGAGTCCCTTTAGCTCCCCTAACTTGCATCTCCAGCTGCATATTTCGGGACCGCTGTCACGGTCTATGACGCGACGGCCCAGTGGCACGCACATCAAGTTCTGGAGGCACAGAATACAAAGCCTCACAAACACAACCGGCCTGCCCCAAGATGGCGGTCATTCCCCCCTAACCCACCAACTCTGCACCAGCGTCCGGCCATCACTCACTGCAAACAGAGGAGTAGGACTAGCCACTTTTTATTTTTGTAAATAACATGCACAAACATGTTGACTAGCCACTATTGACTATTTTCTATTATGGAACATTGATCCATTTAAGGGTGGATGATGGACTGTGAACACAGGAGTAGGACTAGCCACCAGTGGGATTATGGACTGTGAACAGAGGAGTAGGACTAGCCACCAGTTACTATATCCATTTATGGGTGGACTGATGACTGCGAACAGAAAAGTAGAACTAGCCAACATTTACTATCTCTCTGCCCGCAACAAAGGTGAAGAAGTGATTATTCTTCCAAACCAACCTGGAAAAGACCTGTCAACAACTAGTGCGGGGTAACTATCTTCCTACAGGGTTCTGTTGTGACTTTCAGAGACTTGATCCCCCCTGCGTACAGTCCCCTCACTATGGCTCTTGACATGCCAACCCACCCACCCAATCCCTACCTAGACATCGGAAACCCCACAGCCTGAGCTCATACACTTTTAACTTCCCCCCACCTCTCTGCTACAGTGATACTAAACTTCAAACAGAAACTAATCCGACAACACAGAGAAACCCTATTTACAGACATCTACCACTCCTCTTCCAAAGGTCTGATTAAGATGGACCTAATTTTCCACACGGAGAGACCAGAAAACTGGATCTCCACTCTCAGAGCTCAACTTTACATCGCCAAAACCACATCCACACCACACAGCTGCAAATTAACATCCCTGCTCCCTAATCTCTCGTCTAGAAGAGGGATCACATCCGTGACCATTTACACTAACAGCACTGTACTCATTCAGGCAAACAATGAGAACCTCGAAGCTTTCGACTCCCTCTTCCTCTCACTCCCATCCGCTCTCCCCCACCTGCCTCGACCCGCCTCAACCCAACTCCCGCCTACAGCTAATCGGCCCCAACAGGAAACACAATCAACACCACCACATGCCCCCACCGTCTACCTCCCCTGAGTCTCCGCACAACACAGCACCCCTACCAAGCATGCTCCACAGCTCCTTAAGGAAAACACAAACTCACTCCCCTATTGGACCCACCCACCGCAACCTCACAAATGAGCCCCGCCGACAGTGACCCATAACCTCGCTAGTTCCCGCACAGATCTCAGAAACTCAAATTCATTTCTTAACCCAATCCACCCCCTCCCAGGATTTCAAAAGGGGGCAACTTGTCCTACACAATGAGTAAGAGACAACACTCCATCAACCCGACCTACACCGCACAAGGCGATTCCCCCAACTCCTCCCACGACTCAGTGGCACAGCAACTCATGTCACTAGAAAACCAGATAGTCTCGATCTACCGGGGTCTGACCGAAATCCTCTCCAATCTAGATAGAGCACACAGACCCCACCAATCTCCTCCCTGGGTTCCCCCCACTGCTAACACCAACAGCCACAATGAAACACATGAAACTCAACCTCAGAGACCCCCAAGACTGGTCACTGAACCCTGGCCACAAAAAGCCTCAAGAATCGCAGTCCTTCCCAGTAGGGCTCAGAGACGCTCAAATACCAATACAAAACCCTCGACCTCAAGACCCACTAGAACAGAAGCAGCCATGTCCGACAATGAAGCAGCCGTTCTGGCCTCCTCCTACGACACCCCCCCTTTGACTCCCCTAAATCCAAAATCCAAGTGATCACGGGTCTCCAAAAAGACCTTCCCTACACAAAACCCCTGAGACTGCCCGTCCTTACCACCCTACCTAGGGCGCCCAAAGAAAAGACCACCAGCAACAGAGAGCTTTTCACCAACTGCTTGCTCATCAACTGCAGGTCCGCTTCTCTGCATGCAACTGAACTAGCAGAGACCATCCTTTCGCATGATATTTTGCATTCCTCACTGAGACCTGGCTCAATGAGCTATCCCCACCATGCTTAGACATGCTTGTACCCCCAGGTTTCTCCCTCATAAACAAAGACAGAAAAGACCAGCAAGGGGGAGGGGTAACTAGCATCCATAAAGACAACGTTGTCATCACGGAAATAAATTCATATGACTACAACACATTTGAATGTCTCTCAACCAACATTAAGACCAAAGATAATGGATCTTTACTCTGTCACCTTCTCTATCATCCTCCAGGTAAAACCTTCACATTCGGAGAACAATTATCTAACCTGATAGCTCATGGGGCACTCGGTGATGCCAATAATCGAATTCTAGGCGACCTGAATCTACGGTGGAATGAGACCAACAACCCGTTAATCCAATTGCTATCCAGTCTCCTCTGTGATAACAATTTAATCCAGTGCTGCACAGAGGAGACGCACTACAAAGGAGCCACCTTAGATGCCATCATCGCTCAAAGAAACACCATCACTATCAATCACATACTCCCCGTCGATTGGTAAGACCACCAAATGATCTTATTTCATATCAACCAACTAAGTCTCTCTCAATTACCTTTGCAAGACCCCCCAAATGGTTGAGAAACTTCTCTCAGGTTCCCATGGGAGTCCTTGAAGAACAGATAAGCTCACTTCTCCCCGACACCAATGACAACCTCTCCACTAATGACCTCACTGAATGTTACAACGCAAAGCTAGTGTCCATGCTTGACAAAATAGCTCCCCTAAAGCACAAAAAGAGTAGGGCCATCCCATCCAGATCATGGTTCAACCCCGACCTCAACTCCGAAAGGAGAAAACTAAGAGCCAAAGAAAGAAAGTGGAGAAATAACCCTACCTCCATCCTCCACGATTAACTCCAATCAGCCCGTAGGAAGTACAACAGCCACATCAAAAACAAGAAATCCAGCTTTTTCCGCTTGTCGCTGGACAGTGCCAAAAGCAGACCTAAGGAGCTCTATAGCATCATCAGACAACAAACCTCCAAGCCTGTGTCCTCCTCTGTACAGGCGTCCAAAGAACTATGCGATAAATTCACCAACTTCTTCAATGATAAGATCACTAAAATCGAACTCGCACTGGACGTCAGCAACACGCACCCTACAAAGAGCATCGCGGCTGGGTCGCTTGATCTCTCTCCTGGTTCCTCTCCCAATTCCTGGCTTAACTTCCGTCCCATTCAAGAAACTGAGATAGTCACGTTGATCTCCACCTCCAAACCCTCAGCTTACATCCTAGACCCCATTCCTTTCCTACTGACCAAAAAACGGAAGCACGCCTTACTGGAGCACGATCATAAATAGCTCCCTGAAAAACTGAGTGGTTCCAGACTGCCTTAAAATGGGTCAAGTCACCCCCCTGTTGAAAAAACCTGGTCTAGACGCGAGGGATTTGAACAATTTTAGACCTGTGTAGAACCTCCCCCTTCTTTCAAAAACTCTAGAAAGATGCGTACTACATCAACTAACCCAGCACCTGGACAACATCAACCTCCTGGACCCCCACCAATCTGGCTTCAGAAAAGGCTGAAGCACAGAAACCGCGATTCTCAACATCATCGACGATATCAATGGATCACTAGACTCTGACCAATGCTGCCTCCTCATTCTCCTTGACCTCTCGGCAGCATTTCATACTGTAGATCACAAACTCCTCATAAGGGCTCTCTAAGAAAGCACTGGTCTTGGCAAGGTAGTCCTCAAATGGTTCTCCTCCTTTCTACATAATCGCAAATAAAAATCAAAAACTTCACTTACGACCTCCAGCAAGTCAACAAGGGCGTCCCTCAAGGCTCGGTGCTATCACCGCAACTCTTTAACATCTATATGCAACCTCTCTCCAAACTTCTCAGAAAAGCCAACATCCGCTTCCATCTCTACGTGGATGATACTCAGATCTATCTGGAAACTACTTCTCTCAAAGACATACAAAGATTTACTGATGTACTGAAAGAAGTCCAACACTGGTTGACAAGCAACCACCTGAAAATAAAATCCTGATAAGACTGAGATACATCTCGAATAAGGAAGATAACTCCCAAATTGCCGAATAGTTAGAGGCCATCGATGCGCTCAACAGGAATCTCACTCTAGCAGACTCTGTCAAATCTCTAGGCATCACTCAAGACCCAAAACTGAACATGACGAGACACATTAAGAATTCGGCCAAAAGTGCTTTCCTTAACCTCAGACTACTGAACAAAATAAAACCCTACATTCGATCCAATGATCTCAAACAACCCACCCAATCTCTGGTACTGTCAAGACTGGACTATGGGAACGCAGTCCTCTCAGGAGTTCCAAAATCACTACTGGCTCCCATCAAAACAAAGCTGCATGCAGCCGCCAGAATGATCACCGGTATCAAGAAATTCGACCATATCTCCACTGCACTCAAGGAACTTAAGTGGCTTCCAGTCGAAATACGGATTTGCTTCAGAATAGCGTGCCTCACCCATAAAGCCCTTCACACCGGCAAACCTGAGTACTTGGCAAAAAAAACTCATAAAATCCATCCAGACCAGGAACCTGAGAAGTTGAAACTCCCTCCTACTCATCCCACCAAAAACTAGAAGAAAAAAAACTGCAGACCAATCTTTCACCGCAAGCGCTCCCAATATTTGCAACTCCATTCCCCCTCACACGGAACCATTCCCTCCTTTGCAGAATTCAAAAGCCAACTCAAAACCCTGTTCCTCAACCGCTCCCTATGGAATGGATAGCTCGGGGCAGCTAGAGAACATCAAGCTCTGCTCCAGCTCTAAGACTCCGAAGCACCCTGAAGGCAAAGCACTGTCCTGCACTACAATGTGTTGCTCTTTATTTTTGCGTTCTTATGTTGATATATCGCTCTTCTATTTTGTATCTGATGATTATCTGTTACGTACCTATTGTAAAGCACTTCGATACCCCTGGGTCTGGCCAGCGCTATAGAAAACTTCTTAAATACAATTTTTTTTAAAAATCATGTGAGGCCTTTCCCCGGGCCCCTGCACTCTCAAGTGCTGAAGTTCGAGGCCCTCCTCCACCTGCAGGTACTACCTGCACCTCATCCCTGGTGGTCCAGTGGACCTCTGTCTCCTTTCTCTCGCTCAGCTCTTTCTCTCAGTTTTCACTTGTTTTTCACTGATTTCAATCTCCCCCTTTCACTCCCCCTCTGTATCTCTCCTCCGTTTTCACTTGTTTTTTACTGATTTCAATCTCACCCTTTCACTCCCCCTCTGTGTCTCTCCTCCGTTTTTACTCGTTTTTTACTGATTTCAATCTCCCCCTTTCAGTCCCCCTCTGAGTCTTTCCTCCATTTACACTCGTTTTTTACTGATTTCAATCTCACCCTTTCACTCCCCCTCTGTTATTCCTCCGTTTTCACTCGTTTTTCACTGATTTAAACTTCCCCTTTCACTCTCCTTCTGTGTCTTTCCTCCACTTTCCTTGCACCTTTCACTGCCTCATTTCCACTCTTTCATCTCTTTTGCCTGTTTTTTACTGCCGCTGCTGCCCCGGTGGCCCCTCCCTCGAGCACGATCAACGCGACCGGCCCAATCCAGCTCCCCTCCCCGCTCCCACCTCCCAGCTGTCCAGCAATCCCCAACCCCTACTTAATGGTGGACGTGGGCAGCGGGTGCCCCGCTGGCATGCTGAAGGTGTGCCAAAGGCAAGCCCGTCTGCGCCCGTCCGTGACCCGACCGTGACCAGCGCCAGGAACCCTGAACCTCCTCAACGCCAACGCTCCGCCCTCGGCACTCCGCGTTCTAAACCTAGGACGCAACAACACCTACAAGCTAGCATCACCATCCGACACCCACGGACCCTTCAACTGTCACCGCTGCCAGCACACCTGCAGCACAGCCAAGACCGTGGACCCGGCGCAACCCGCCCGCAAAACCACAACCCAACTGAAGCCCCTGCAATCATCCTCCTCAACGTCCGATCCCTCTACAAACACGCCACTAAAAACTGGGACCTCCGCGACAGCACCAACCCGGACGTAGCATTTTTCGCCAAAACATGGACTAACACCACCTCGGGACCGGCTATCGCCTTTATTCCCCAAGGATACAAGATCTCCAGGAAGGACCGCCCCACCCACCCAGGAGGAGGAATCACCATTGTAGACAAATCCAACCTCTGCCTGAGCACACCCCATGACAAGCCCACAGACCTGATGGTACACCTTCACTTCAAGATACTGGCCAGCCCTACCACCACCTCCGAGGAACCCTCATCTACCAACCCCCTGGGCCCCATGGACTTTTCGCCAACTTCATCACGGACATCATCTCCCCGCATGCCATCGCGTCATCAACTACACCCTACTGGGAGACCTCAACTTCCACCTCGACAACCAACTGGACCCCAGCACCACATCCTTCCTGGACAACCTCCTCAACATTGGACTCTGCCAGATAATGACCGAACCCACGCTCTCAGCAGGACACACCCTCAACCCCCTCTTCACAACAAGTAACTCCATCACCTTCAGCCACACGACCGAACTCCCATGGACTGACCATCGATGCGTCCACTTCACTCTCAGAACACCCACCATCCACAGAAGACACCTGCACATGCTACCACAAAGAAACTGGACCAGAATCACCGACAACCAGCTAACCTCATCACTCAGCAACTCCACCCCAACCATTGCGGAAAATGACGACCACAACACCGCAGCCCGAACCCTGCATAGATGGATCTCCGACACCATAGCCCCCTCAAGAAAAACACCAACACCCACGCCAAGAAAGCCAGATGGTTTACCACCGAACTCCAAGAGTCCAGACGCACTTGCAGCCACCTCGAAAAGGCCTGGAGGAACACCAAATCCACAGTAGCCTACAACAACTCCAGAGCCGCCACCAACGCCCACCACCAACTCATCAGAAAAACGAGGAAAAAAGCGATTGAAGACAGAATCTCCACTCACACACACAACAGCAAAGAACTCTTCAACATCATCAAGGAGTTCGCCCAACCCACCTGCGAGTCCACTGACATCCCTCCCTCATAAGACCTATGCGACAAACTCAGCACCTTTTTCCACCATAAAACCAAGAACATCTACGACAACTTCGACGAAGACAACCAACACACTGAACCCTCACCAACCACACCCAACACCCTGAAGCCAGCGATCGACAACTGGACAGCCATCACCACCGAAGACACACTGAAGACGATGAAGTCAATCCACTCCCTGTCCCCTTCGGACCCCTGCCCCCACCACATTTTCAACAGAACCGCCGACACCACCGCACCCTTGCTCTGCCACACCATCAACCGCTCCGTGGCAATCGCCAGGTTCCCCGATGACTGGATACATGCTGAGGTCAACCCACTCCTAAAGAAACCCTTGGTGGACCCCACCGACCTCAAAAACTACAGACCCATGCGAAAGTCATAGAGAAAGCCGTCAACAGCCAACACACCACATTCATCGAAGAGCACAACATCCTCGACTCCTCCCAATCCGGCTTCAGAAAAAAACAATGGGCCCGATTCATAGAATTAACTTAAGACAAAATCCTAAACTTACTACTTTTGGTATTCAACGAATGCACTTACTACTTTTGGTATTCACAGAAGGGATTTACGATTACTAACTTTACGTCTGCACTCGGGCCAGAGATTCCGGCCAGGAGGTGGAGGTTTCGGCCCGTTAGTGGGACTTTCGGACCGTAAGTGGGACTTCCGGCCCGGAGGTGGGGATTCCGGCCAGTGGCGGAGATTTAGCCATGTCTGAAATCTCCACTTCGGGCCAGAAGTCCCACCTCCGGGCCGAAATCTCCGGCCCGAATGCGGACGTAAAGTTAGTAGTCGTAAATCCATTCTGTGAATACCAACTGTAGTAAGTGCATTCTGTGAGTACCAAAAGTAGTAAGTGCATTCTGTGGATACCAAAAGTAGTAAGTTTAGGATTTTGTCTTAGGTTAGTTCTGTGAATCGCGCCCACAGTACGGAAACCGCCCTCCTCGCTGCAACAGATGACATACGCACTGGGCAAAGGAGAAACAGCAGCCCTCATCCTCCTTGACCTCTCAGCGGCGTTCGACACAGTCTCTCACCGCACCTTAATATGCAGACTCCACGACGCAGGGATCCAAGACAAGACCCTCAACTGGATCTGCACCTTCCTCTCCGGAAGAACGCAGCCAGTCAGACTCCCTCTTTCCTCTCTGACCCTACACCTACCACCTGCGGAGTCCCCCAGAGGTCCTCCCTCAGCCCTACACTCTTCAAAGTCTACATGGCTTCGCTCACCCTCATCGTCAGAACTACGGACTCAACATTGTGTCATATGCAGACGACACCCAACTCATCCCCTCCATATCCAACGATCCCAATAAAGGCAGACACAATTTTTGAGAAGGCATGGAAGCCATTGCCAAATGAATGAAAAACAGCTGCCTACAACTAAACACCAACAAAACAGAAGTACTCATCATGGGCCCAAACCCCAAAGCATGGAACGACACCTGGTGGCCCCCCGCCCTTGGATGCCCGAACACCCTCACGGACCACGCACGCAACCTGGGAATCATCCTGGACTCCGAGCTCAAAATGAACCACCAGATCAACTCCGTCTCGCCCTCCTGCTTCCACATCCTCTGCCTCCTACGTAAAACCTTCAAATGGATCCCCCTCGAACACAGAAAGACCGTCACTCACGCCCTGGTCACCAGCAGACTTGACTACGGCAACACACTCTACGCCAGAATAAACAAAAACCTCACCCGCAAGCTACAGGACATCCAGAATGCCGCTGCAAGACTGATCCTCAACCTGCCAAGACATTGCCACATCTCCCAGTACTTGCGCACACTCCACTGGCTTCTCATCGAAGCTAGAGTCACCTTCAAGATGATCACTCACGCCCACAAGGCCCTCCACGACACCGGAAAATCATACATGAATAGCCGACTCAATTTTCACACACCCCAGAGGACCATACGATCTGCCCAGCTCTCCTACGCTGTGGTCCCCCCGCACCAGAAAGACCAGATCGTGAGGCCGCTCTTTCTCCTCCTGTTTCCAGACGCTAACATCTTGGCACGCCCACTTTGCATTTCATTAGTGATAAATACCACTGACATGCAAAGTGGGGCCCAAGATGGTCGCTATCTCCTACTAGCTGTCGCTAACTGGTGTTAGCGACAGCTAGGTAATAGGGACATAATTTTATCTCCGCTTTTTTGGCTTTTAAAGCCAAAAAAGCGGAGATAAACCCCCTTGATAATATGCCCCCTAGTTATTTCAAAGTTGGGGAAGGTGCGGCTTCAAATCCTCCAATATGCGGACAATCTTGTAATCCTGGACCATACTAGGACAGGCCTACAGAAAGCCTTAGAAGAGCTACAAAGATTCAATCAAAATAATAATTTACTGGTAAACCAGGAGAAGACCAAGATCCTCATCTATGGGAAGTACCATCGAAAGCAAACAGCTCAATGGCGCCTAGGTGACCATCCAATCAGATCTTGTCAAAACGATATCTATCTCGGTCTCAGGCTAATGGAAGGGGCAAAACCAACAGCTCATTTGAAACACCTAAGAAACAAAGGGGCCGGAATCATCTGCAGCTTGAGAAGTCTTAACCGAAAACTACACAGTCCATCCACTGAACCCATTCTGAAAGTCCTAAAAGCAAAAGTAGTGCCCTCAGTCAACTATGGCCACTTAATCTTTCCTGGCGCCCTCACTAACCTTTTCATGAGTTTCCAAATTTCCGTATACATTTTATTTATTTATTTATTCAAGAGTTTTATATAGCGCTGGCTAGACCCGGAGGTATCAGAGCGCTTTACATGAGGTTCCACAAAAATTACAATTACAAGATTACATCAGTTCCAATTTACATCAGTTGCTAGACAAACAATTGCAAGAGACATAGAAGACGAGATAATTGAAGTGTAGAGGGGAAGGGGGAAGGGTAAAGGGATAGGAGGGAGATACTGCAGAGAGATGAAAGGAAAGTCTGTCCAAAGTCCGGCTGGGTAGGTGACGGTCGAGGGGAAGTCCCAAAACCTATCTCCTCTATAGCTATCAGGTAGCTCCACCGGGCATTGGCCAAATAGCTCGGTCTCAATGGGAAAAGCAATTAAAGGGACCTGAAGGGCAAAATAAATGGAGCGTAGAGGGGAGGGGGCATGGAAGGAGAGAAAGTGGGAATAGGGGAAGAGACAATAGGGAGAGACGAAATGAGGTCTGTCTAACGGCCAACTGGGTAGGTGACGACTGAGGAGGGAGTCCACGGTCCATCTCCCCTATAGCTAAACCAGGTAGCTCCATCGGGCATTCAACAAAATAGTTCAGTCTCAATACATTGGGAGAGGAGAGAAGGAGATACAAAAATAGAGGGAGGATGCGGGAAGAGACGACAGGTGAGACAAAAGGAAGTTTGGCTGAAGACCGACTGGGTAGGTGACGTCCAAGGAGGGAATCCCCGACCTGTCCCCCCTATAGCTAAACCAGGTAGCTCCATCGGGCATCAGACAAAGTAGCTAGATCTCAAATGATGAGGGAAAAATTCACAGATAGACAGGGTGGGGACTAAGGGCCAGGACAGGTGAAGGCAGAGGTCAGCAACAGGAAAGTGGAGAGGAGTAGAGCGAGGTGATAAACAGGGTGGGGACGAGGGCCAGGACAGGTGAAGGCAGAAAGGTAGTTCGGCAGGAAGATCCCATGGATTTGGTGGGCTATAGATCGCGGTCCTGGTGTTGCGTCACGAGGTCAAGGACCCTGGTGCCCACCGAATCCACATCTTGCTGCAGGGACGACAACGCTCCAACCAGGCCGAACGTAGATGATATATTGAGGATTTGATGTCGCGACTGATGTTACTGCGTAGTTCAGCTTTGTGGTCCTTGAGCATATTCAGGCGATCCGCTTTTTGAGGGTCATTGTTGCTGCGCCTGTGTCCCATCGAAGTGTAGATTGTTTTTCAGAATTCGGTAAGAAGTCAGAGACCTTGTTTAAAGACTAGCCCGTCGCCTTCTTAGGCGCCATGTGGATCAGCCCCCAGCCCGTTAGGGACTGCGATGGTAGATTAGCGCTAAATTCAAGGCTGCAGACCGTCGCGGCACGTGAATATGGAAGGCCTCGCGTTCGGGATATGCTGGTTCAGACGGCTGGTGCTCGGTAGTGAACGTTGTCAACACCTGGCAACCGGGTCGTCAGGAGGGAAGCTGCGTACCCGATGGCAAAGGTACTGTGGCGGTCTCTCCAGAGGGCAGAGGTGGATTATGAAGTGCCTGCAAGGAGAGGTCAATATGTGATCCCCAGATGTTGATGCTCACAGAAGGGCCTTGAGAGTGCAGGATCACATTGTCAGTGAAGCCTGGGAAGTAGGGGAGGTGTGTTATGACTCCAGCACCCGAGTAGTTGAGAGATCCCGCACCCCAGAGGTTCAGAAGACACCCTCACCAGAGCCATCCATGCGGTGTGCCCCTCGAGCTATCCTCCGCCAGCAGCCCCAGTCACGGCCATGAAAGAAGGGGATGCGGGTGGCCCTGCAGCTGGAGACGTGAGCGGCAGGTAACACCGCTATTAAGGCGGCGCGGCCGCCATCTTAAGGTCAGGCGCGCGGGGCTAACGAGGCACAGTTCAATATTAAAGCCTTGCAGCAGCCACAATCAACCCCGCGCCGCCGCTCACTTCGATACCGCCTCTGCTCTGTTCATTCGGGCACCCGCAGCAAGCCATCCAAGGGGGCGTCTGCAAGAGCTCTCTCCGCATCGGAGCTTACGCCGCCATTTTCACCTCAACCATGCCAGAAACCGGTCCCCGGTAGCTTGTCTCCTTTCTGGTGAAGAATTGGCTTGGTAGTTTAGTCTGCCCTGTTCCCACGATGCACTGGGCCAGGGACAGACTGATTTGCATATAGCCAGGTTTGGAGCTGGGATGGTGCAGTGAGATAAATAACGGTGATGGATCAAGCCCTGATCTTTGGACTGGGTAAGAGTGGTCTGCTTAATTCAGACACTCTGTTCATCACCACCCCCTTTTCTGAATCGTTTTTGGCCACTATAGGTGTGGCAGGGTATACTCAGACATGAGTCCCTTTCTCACTGCACCATCAGGATTCAAGCAAGCCGGGCCGAAGACGGCTGAAATGCCAGAAACCGGTCCCCGGTAGCTTTTCTCCTTTCTGGTGAAGAATTGGCTTGGTAGTTTAGTCTGCCCTGTTCCCACGATGCACTGGGCCAGGGACAGACTGATTTGCATATAGCCAGGTTCGGAGCTGGGATGGTGCAGTGAGATAAATAACGGTGATGGATCAAGCCCTGATCTTTGGACTGGGTAAGAGTGGTCTGCTTAATTCAGACACTCTGTTCATCGCCACCCCCTTTTCTGAATCGTTTTTGGCCACTATAGGTGTGGCAGGGTATACTCAGACATGAGTCCCTTTCTCACTGCACCATCAGGATTCAAGCAAGCCGGGCCAAAGACGGCTGAAATGCCAGCAACCGGTCCCCGGTAGCTTGTCTCCTTGCTGGTGAAGAATTGGCTTGGTAGTTTAGTCTGCCCTGTTCCCACGATGCACTGGGCCAGGGACAGACTGATTTGCATATAGCCAGGTTTGGAGCTGGGATGGTGCAGTGAGATAAATAACGGTGATGGATCAAGCCCTGATCTTTGGACTGGGTAAGAGTGGTCTGCTTAATTCAGACACTCTGTTCATCACCACCCCCTTTTCTGAATCGTTTTTGGCCACTATAGGTGTGGCAGGGTATACTCAGACATGAGTCCCTTTCTCACTGCACCATCAGGATTCAAGCAAGCCGGGCCGAAGACGGCTGAAATGCCAGAAACCGGTCCCCGGTAGCTTTTCTCCTTTCTGGTGAAGAATTGGCTTGGTAGTTTAGTCTGCCCTGTTCCCACGATGCACTGGGCCAGGGACAGACTGATTTGCATATAGCCAGGTTCGGAGCTGGGATGGTGCAGTGAGATAAATAACGGTGATGGATCAAGCCCTGATCTTTGGACTGGGTAAGAGTGGTCTGCTTAATTCAGACACTCTGTTCATCACCACCCCCTTTTCTGAATCGTTTTTGGCCACTATAGGTGTGGCAGGGTATACTCAGACATGAGTCCCTTTCTCACTGCACCATCAGGATTCAAGCAAGCCGGGCCGAAGACGGCTGAAATGCCAGCAACCGGTCCCCGGTAGCTTGTCTCCTTGCTGGTGAAGAATTGGCTTGGTAGTTTAGTCTGCCCTGTTCCCACGATGCACTGGGCCAGGGACAGACTGATTTGCATATAGCCAGGTTCGGAGCTAGGATGGTGCAGTGAGATAAATAACGGTGATGGATAAAGCCCTGATCTTTGGACTGGGTAAGAGTGGTCTGCTTAATTCAGACACTCTGTTCATCACCACCCCCTTTTCTGAATCGTTTTTGGCCACTATAGGTGTGGCAGGGTATACTCAGACATGAGTCCCTTTCTCACTGCACCATCAGGATTCAAGCAAGCCGGGCCGAAGACGGCTGTAATGCCAGAAACCGGTCCCCGGTAGCTTGTCTCCTTTCTGGTGAAGAATTGGCTTGGTAGTTTAGTCTGCCCTGTTCCCACGATGCACTGGGCCAGGGACAGACTGATTTGCATATAGCCAGGTTCGGAGCTGGGATGGTGCAGTGAGATAAATAACGGTGATGGATCAAGCCCTGATCTTTGGACTGGGTAAGAGTGGTCTGCTTAATTCTGACACTCTGTTCATCACCACCCCCTTTTCTGAATCGTTTTTGGCCACTATAGGTGTGGCAGGGTATACTCAGACATGAGTACCTTTCTCACTGCACCATCAGGATTCAAGCAAGCCGGGCCGAAGACGGCTGAAATGCCAGAAACCGGTCCCCGGTAGCTTGTCTCCTTTCTGGTGAAGAATTGGCTTGGTAGTTTAGTCTGCCCTGTTCCCACGATGCACTGGGCCAGGGACAGACTGATTTGCATAAAGCCAGGTTCGGAGCTGGGATGGTGCAGTGAGATAAATAACGGTGATGGATCAAGCCCTGATCTTTGGACTGGGTAAGAGTGGTCTGCTTAATTCAGACACTCTGTTCATCACCACCCCCTTTTCTGAGCCATTTTCACCTCAATCATGAGCGCACTCCAGGAAAGCGATCGCGGCTTGCGGGGGCCAGTTCTCAGGTCTGCCAGCATCTGTGCACGCCCGCATCCATCCAGATATTTCCCCAAGCATTCCGGTGCCCAAAACAGATTTTTTTTGCGAGCACGGAGTCGCAGCACACCGCGGCTTCACGTCTCGGCCGCGGGTTTTAAGTGGCGGTGCTGGCGGCCGCCATCTTGTCTCCGTGCCCGGAGTGTTGTCTCGGCTCCGTTACTCCCTGGAACCGGCTCCGGCGCTGCATCGGTGTAACACCATCGGATGCTCCTCAGGTTCCGAACGCCAAATGTGGGTTTCATGGGTGGGATGGACGCTGTAGAATGACGGAGCTGGGTCTACCTCGCCCAGATATTTCCTGCCTGGGTGACACTATAAAATACTACATTAGTACCCTGCGAGCTCCAGCAACAGCCTTGAAAGCGCAAATCAAAACAATCTTCGAAGAAAGCGGATCCCCATGGCAAGGGTGTAAGAAGTTGGCCTGGTATATAATGCTCACTAATTCTTAGTGATCACTTTGTACCATGCCAAGCAACCCTTATGATGATGGTTGTAATTCAACCTTGTAGACCAGTTATCCTAGTGGTAACGTGGACAAAGCAGTCTTAGGCTAAACTCTGAAAGGCATGTGAAGCCAGCTGTTATACCATACACAACCCCCTTGAATACCAAATGAAAGGGACACCACACAGATATATATTGAAAATATATATTGATTTATTAACTATAAAATCCCCTGGACTCTTTATGAGCACAGAAGCACAAGCGTTAAATCACAAGACAGTTTAAAATACACAAAAGTTGCACAATATGGATGAGCCCTAGGGGCCACCTAAACCATATACTAAGAAAGTGGTATAAGAGATACCAATAGGAAAGTGAAGAGGCCTAGGGCCTTGGGAATCGCTGGAGCTATTCGAGACTAACAGTGACTAAGTCGGGAGAGGCCCACGGAACTCGGGTGCAGTGTTCAAAGTGCACGCACTTTCCAATGTAAAGTCTATGGTGCGTAAAAAGTACAAAGTTAGAAAGTTAGGAACCTTCCGAGTGACCTACGGAGTTAAAACTTAGGACACAGGCCCTTGAGATGTGTACCAATGCAGGAGCACTGGCGGAGCTGAGTTACCTCACCCACAGGAAGCGGGTGTACAGGGTCGAAGTAGTGTCGGGTTTCGTCACGCCGGTCGATGGTGCTTGGAGCTGGAGATGCTGCAGGCGGCTCGATGTGAAGAGTTCCGGTGGATCCAAGGGTGGATCTGAAGATGTGAAGACCTGAAAGCAGAGGGGACAGTGTTCAAAGTCACTAGCCAGTGACTTCCGTGGAACCAGATTGGAACCAGGCAAGGTCGGGTGCAAACAGGTGATCAGGGGTTGCTTCTCTCTGCAGCCACGTGAACACGAAGAGGTCAAGGACGTCCAGGAGTTGATCACGAGCTGTCCCTAGAAGGCTCTAGCTGATGGCGGTGTCGGCAACTCGATTGAAGCAAACAAGCCTTGGCTAATGCAAGCCACGGGGAAAGTGGAAAAGGCTTATTACTCGGACCAGCAAGGTCAGAGCGGGTACTCCTTTCTACAGGAGCGAGGACAGGTCTGGAGCAACCGGACCCACAGTGTAAATTGTAGGTTTCGTCGCCAAGATGGCCGCTGACCACGTGACAAGCGGCCAGGATGGCGAGTTGAGTGGCAAAAAGCAAAAGGGCCCCACGCAGATCGTGGAGATGCTGGAGGGCTGATCTTTGGTGCAAATGCTGCTCGGTTGTTGGGCTTCTTAAACCCCAAAGCACAAAGTCGAGGGTGCCTCGGGTGCTGCGCAGTCAGCGTCTCGGGGGTCTTTCAAGATGTCCGCTCCAACGTCTCTCGGTGCCTCCACGGGTCCCTTCTTTGCAGGGACTGTGGATCGGGCTGTGAGAAGTCTGGGAAGCTGGGTCTTGTCAGGCTCTGCACTCGGGCTCCGGCGGGAAGCGGCGGCAAAGCAGACGTTGAGGTGCTGGGTGATGCCTGTGTTCACAGGGTGGCCCCTCCTAGGCCACAAGGGAGATTCTCTTCAGTCTTCTGTGCAGCAGAATGTCGAAATCCAGTCTTCTTCTTGTTTAAAGTTGATTTCAGGATGATCTGCTGTGCAATGGCACTGCTCCCACTCTTATTCCAAATCTGAGGGGTGGATCACCTACTAGGTCCCTCCTCTGGGAGGAACCAGGAAGGGGAGTGGTTACACCCCCTCTCCTTTGTGCAGCTCCTCGCCAGGACTGGGGCTGGAAAGCCCCAGAACCGGTTTGGGCTGGCTTATGCACAGGGACACCTTGTGTGCCCCAGGCATGTCTCAATCTATTCAGCCCTGTCCTACCCAATACACAAAACCCTGTCTGGGGTGGTGCTCGCACCTCCCCAGGCAGGAAACCCTTTGTCCAGGCCCTCCTTGCTGGAAGGACTCCCAGCAGCAGGAGGTCAGACATGTGTCTGTGGTGGCAGCATCCATTTTGTGATGCTGAGGCTCTGGTTAACTTTAACCGGGGTTAAGGCTACACACATGTCGTGTCCCTCTAGAAGGGTGGAATGCTATCCCCGTCGCCAGAATTGGCGAGGGGATAGTATTCCAATTCGTATGACACCTTACTCGACATGTTTTGATAAAGCCAAACCAAAGATAGCATTTAACCGCGAGGATTATAATGCACTTAAGAGTATATGGTATGGCAATATCCCGGAACAGCTTAGGGAGTGGTTCCCGACAGCTGCAGACAGGCTCAGCTCCTGCTAGAGCACCATCTCACATGTAACCATGCACTCTGCCCCCAGGATTGCAGGGGCCTTCCATAGGAATGGCTTACAGGTTAACATGTGTCCAGTTTAAGGTTAGATATAGGGATACTATATCTAAGTAAGAGGTGATTACACCAACTTACCCCAGCTGAGTGATCAGCCAGTTGTGTCAAATCTGGAGGCCAGGCCAGGGGTGGCACAAGACGTGCTGCAGCCCCTGGTAGGCCTTGGATGCACCTATGCCCTGGGTACCTAGGGTACACTGTTACAGGGGCCTATAAGGTGAACCAGTTCCAATTATGTTATGCACCTAGGGTACAAGGAGTCCATTTTAAGGAGAGAGCAATCAGCCTGGGGCCCTGAATATCAGGATCCCAGGCCAACTAAGTCAAAAACCAGCTAAACACCAGGCAAAAAGTTTGGGGGTAACCATAGTCAGATATCCACCTTCCTACATAACCCCCCCCCCCCCCCCCCCAAACGAAAGGAGATAAGGCTATCCTTGACCAGGTAAGCCTATATTGCCTAAGTGGCCATATAAGGAAGTACCAGCTCTGGCTTGGTAACCCCCTGTTTCATGGTCCACTAAGCAATCCCTCACCCTAAGGGTATCTGAGGGTCTCCACCATAGGGAATCTCTACCTGTGGTGTGTCTTTGCAAAGTCAAAGGCTGGTGTTGAGATGGAGTACTGAAGTGAGTTTCCTCTGTAGGGCTCAGCTTCCTCCAATCACTCTCCACCATGTGTGCATTTCTTTCTCTGACTGAGTTGCACTGTGCTCTCAGGGTCAACCTCTGGCTACCTAAAGCTGGAGGCTGGGTCCCTCTGTTTGGCTTACTGAAGGGACAGTTCAGGTTTGGGCCCTTAGGGTCCCAGGTTTGGCTGTGCCCAACAATATCCATCTGGGGGAGGTCCCTAACTACTTTTAAGGGGGATCCCTCAGGAGTTTTTAAAGTTTGCACCTCACTAGGGCTACTAGTTTCGGTGCCCCTAATCTGTGGATGGGGGTGCTTTATTTGACAGGGGGCCCTTTGGGTCTCACTGTCCTTCTTGTCCTCTACAGCCCTGGGCTGAGTAAGGCAAGGTAGAGAGGGGCAGGTTACCTGCTCCAGACTGGGTCCCACCTGAGAAGGGTCCACTGCCATCAGAGGCTCTGTTAGGCCAGGCCTAACAACCTCTGGGACAGTTCCTTCATCAGGGGTAAGATCAGTTCCCTGAGGAGGCTGATCCTTTCCTAAAGTCTGGTGGGAGTGAGATTCCTCTTCCTCCTCAATGCTCTCTGTTTGGGTGGAGTGATCCATCATTTCAGGCTTCACTACCCATGTATCAGTTTGAGTTTGGGCTGTGGCCATCACAGCCCCACCAACCTTTTCAGGAGGAGACTCAGTTTGGGTATGGGCTGTTACTAGTACAGCCCTGCTACTCTTTCCAGGAGGGAAGTTATCTAAAGATGGGGCTGAGGTTTGCTCAGCCCTCCCAACCTTTTCAGGAAGGACATCTTGAATTGGGGCTGTAGTCATTACAGCCCCACTAACCTTTCCATGGAGATTTACCATTCTAGAATGGGTTTGCTGTTCAACCTCAGCCCAGGCTGAGATTTCCAAATCATTACCCAGTAGGCAATCTACAGGCAAGTTTGCTGACACTGCCACTCTCTTTGGGCCAGTGACACCTCCCCAGCTAAGATTGACTACTGCCATGGGATGATTGGTTTCTATGCCATCAATGTTTGTCACCTGATATCTGGCATCAGGTAAAAGTTGCCTTGAGGGGACTAGACATTCAGCCACCATGGTGATGCTAGCCCCTGTGTCTCTGAAGGCCTCAACTTTCAAGCCATTGATGAGGGGCTCCTGTCTATACTTGCTCAAAGTGTTTGGGCAAGCAGTGAAATTGGCAAACCCCATGCCAGTCTCATAGACAAGAGTATCTGAGTTAGGGGACCTGGATAGGCCAGAGTCCACCTGTCCTCCAAAAGTAAACCCACCCAAATTCTTGGGGGTGCTCCCACCACCTGGGGGACCACTGCTAACAGTGACAGGAGGTGTTGGAGCCTTACCTGGAGGTATATTCTCCTTATTGCCATTCTTGGGACAACAGCTATCTGTTTTGTAATGCCCCACCTGTTTACAGGTATGACAATAAGGCTTTTTCTGGGTTGTAGAAGTGTCTTGGGACCCACCCCCATTCTTGGAGTTTTGGGACCCTGGGGAAGTCTTTTCCTTACTTTTATCCCCACCATTCTCTTGAGGCTTGGTAGTCTCTTTCTTTTGGTCACCACCCTGGTTCTTAGGCCTGATCCTGGTTCTGACCCATTTGTCTGCCCTCCTACCCAATTCTTGTGGGGAGGTCAGATCATAGTCAACCAGGTGCTGATGTAGAAGCTGATTTTGACAATTACTTAAGATTTGCTCTCTCATAATTAAATTATACAATCCTGTATAGTCAGTAACCTTACTTCCCAGCAACCAGCCCTCCAGGGCCTTAGTGGCACACTCAACAAATTCAGACCAGTCCTGAGTCTGTGTCTTCTGGGTATCTCTGAACATTAACCTGTACTGTTCAGTGGTTAAGCCTAACCCATCAATCAGAGCACTCTTCAGGACCATGTAGTTTCTAGAATCCCCATCACTAACTGTGAGGAGTCTGTCTCTGCCTCTACCTTCAAAGGAGAGCCACAAGATTGCTGCCCACTGCTCCTGAGGGATCTGCTGTACCATGCAGGCTCTCTCAAGTGCAGTCATCCATTTGTGGATATCATCCCCAGCTTTGTAGGGGGGCACAATCTTACTCAGGTTTCTTGTATCAAAGGGCCTGTCTTTATCCTTCTGGATATTGCTGCCACCAGTGGATCCTAATCCACTCTCTCTAGGCTGTCTTGCTCTAGCAAGTTTCTCTTGGGCCAGGGCAATCTCTAACTCTTGTCTCTGGACTCTCAATTCAGCCTCTCTAATTTGAGATTCTCTCAATTTGGCCTCATGTTCCCTTCTCTGAGGGCTAGTCATCCTTTTTCTGGAGTGACCATGAGAACCTCTAGAAGCATGGGAGTTGTCAGAGTCACCTGAGTGAGTCCTTCTCCTCCTAGGCTTCTGGTTAAGTCCACCTGGGGGTCTGAATGGGTTGTTACCTGATTCATTCCCAAGTAAGCTTAAGTTAGCCTGGTTCAGTCTGCTGACCAGCACCTGACTATTTCTGTCATCATCTGACTCACTGCTTTCCACCTCCTCCTCTTCCTCTTCCTCTTCCTCTTCATCTACCTGAGGAGCTCCAGTGGTGGAGGCTTCCTCATCTACCAGGATGATAGGGGCAGGGGTGTCTACAGTGTCATCCTCTGAAGGACGGCCTCCTTCAGCATTCCCTGTGGGGTTTGCTTTAGAGGGCTTTAGAGTCTCAGACTGGTCTAAGAGCTCTCTTAGGTGGTCTGTAGTAGGGGAAGGCCCTGTCTTCAGACCCCTTAAGACACAAAGGTGTCTTAATTCCTTAAAGGAAAAAATAGCAAATTTGGATGGTGCCCTTGGAGGGTCACTCTCAACAGGAGTAAGTCCACTGGACCCCTCTGCTCCAGACATTGCTCTAGTGTGGGTGGATGTGTTGCAATCTACCTACACTGGTGTTTACCTACTAAACCTATCTAGTAGTTGTAGCTAGGGTGTGCTACTCCCTTTGCTCTACAACAACTAAGTTCAGTAGAACTTAAGTATACTAGTCTTGTTTTATATGTACCTAGCAGGTACCTGTATGATCTTTCAAATGATAATCTCAAAGATTGTAATGGTAAAACAACAGCAAGCTCAGATCCCAATCCGCTGCTCACCAATGTGAGAAGTTGGCCTGGTATATAATGCTCACTAATTCTTAGTGATCACTTTGTACCATGCCAAGCAACCCTTATGATGATGGTTGTAATTCAACCTTGTAGACCAGTTATCCTAGTGGTAACGTGGACAAAGCAGTCTTAGGCTAAACTCTGAAAGGCATGTGAAGCCAGCTGTTATACCATACACAACCCCCTTGAATACCAAATGAAAGGGACACCACACAGATATATATTGAAAATATATATTGATTTATTAACTATAAAATCCCCTGGACTCTTTATGAGCACAGAAGCACTAGCGTTAAATCACAAGACAGTTTAAAATACACAAAAGTTGCACAATATGGATGAGCCCTAGGGGCCACCTAAACCATATACTAAGAAAGTGGTATAAGAGATACCAATAGGAAAGTGAAGAGGCCTAGGGCCTTGGGAATCGCTGGAGCTATTCGAGACTAGCAGTGACTAAGTCGGGAGAGGCCCACGGGACTCGGGTGCAGTGTTCAAAGTGCACGCACTTTCCAATGTAAAGTCTATGGTGCGTAAAAAGTACAAAGTTAGAAAGTTAGGAACCTTCCGAGTGACCTACGGAGTTAAAACTTAGGACACAGGCCCTTGAGATGTGTACCAATGCAGGAGCACTGGCGGAGCTGAGTTACCTCACCCACAGGAAGCGGGTACACAGGGTCGAAGTAGTGTCGGGTTTCGTCACGCCGGTCGATGGTGCTTGGAGCTGGAGATGCTGTAGGCGGCTCGATGTGAAGAGTTCCGGTGGATCCAAGGGTGGATCTGAAGATGTGAAGACCTGAAAGCAGAGGGGACAGTGCTCAAAGTCACTAGCCAGTGACTACCGTGGAACCAGATTGGAACCAGGCAAAGTCGGGTGCAAACAGGTGATCAGGGGTTGCTTCTCTCTGCAGCCACGTGGACACGAAGAGGTCAAGGACGTCCAGGAGTCGATCACGAGCTGTCCCTCGAAGGCTCTAGCTGATGACGGTGTCGACAACTCGATTGAAGCAAACAAGCCTTGGCTAATGCAAGCCACGGGGAAAGTGGAAAAGGCTTATTACTCGGGCCAGCAAGGTCAGAGCGGGTACTCCTTTCTACAGGAGCGAGGGCAGGTCTGGAGCAACCGGACCCACAGTGTAAATTGTAGGTTTCGTCACCAAGATGGCCGCTGACCACGTGACAAGCGGCCGGGATGGCGAGTCAAGTGGCAAAAAGCAAAAGGGCCCCACGCAGATCGTGGAGATGCTGGAGGGCTGATCTTTGGTGCAAATGCTGCTCGGTTGTTGGGCTTCTCAAACCCCAAAGCACAGAGTCGAGGGTGTCTCGGATGCTGCGCAGTCAGCGTCTCGGGGGTCTTTCAAGATGTCCGCTCCCACGTCTCTCGGTGCCTCCACGGGTCCCTTCTTTGCAGGGACTGTGGATCGGGCTGTGAGAAGTCTGGGAAGCTGGGTCTTGTCAGGCTCTGCACTCGGGCTCCGGCGGGAGGCGGTGGCAAAGCAGACGTCGAGGTGCTGGGTGATGCCTGTGTTCACAGGGTGGCCCCTCCTAGGCCACAATGGAGATTCTCTTCAGTCTTCTGTGCAGCAGAATGTCGAAATCCAGTCTTCTTCTTGTTTAAAGTTGATTTCAGGATGATCTGCTGTGCAATGGCACTGCTCCCACTCTTATTCCAAATCTGAGGGGTGGATCACCTACTAGGTCCCTCCTCTGGGAGGAACCAGGAAGGGGAGTGGTTACACCCCCTCTCCTTTGTGCAGCTCCTCGCCAGGACTGGGGCTGGAAAGCCCCAGAACCGGTTTGGGCTGGCTTATGCACAGGGACACCTTGTGTGCCCCAGGCATGTCTCAATCTATTCAGCCCTGTCCTACCCAATACACAAAACCCTGTCTGGGGTGGTGCTCGCACCTCCCCAGGCAGGAAACCCTTTGTCCAGGCCCTCCTCGCTGGAAGGACTCCCAGCAGCAGGAGGTCAGACATGTGTCTGTGGTGGCAGCATCCATTTTGTGATGCTGAGGCTCTGGTTAACTTTAACCGGGGTTAAGGCTACACACATGTCGTGTCCCTCTAGAAGGGTGGAATGCTATCCCCGTCGCCAGAATTGGCGAGGGGATAGTATTCCAATTCGTATGACACCTTACTCGACATGTTTTGATAAAGCCAAACCAAAGATAGCATTTAACCGCGAGGATTATAATGCACTTAAGAGTATATGGTATGGCAATATCCCGGAACAGCTTAGGGAGTGGTTCCCGACAGCTGCAGACAGGCTCAGCTCCTGCTAGAGCACCATCTCACATGTAACCATGCACTCTGCCCCCAGGATTGCAGGGGCCTTCCATAGGAATGGCTTACAGGTTAACATGTGTCCAGTTTAAGGTTAGATATAGGGATACTATATCTAAGTAAGAGGTGATTACACCAACTTACCCCAGCTGAGTGATCAGCCAGTTGTGTCAAATCTGGAGGCCAGGCCAGGGGTGGCACAAGACGTGCTGCAGCCCCTGGTAGGCCTTGGATGCACCTATGCCCTGGGTACCTAGGGTACACTGTTACAGGGGCCTATAAGGTGAACCAGTTCCAATTATGTTATGCACCTAGGGTACATGGAGTCCATTTTAAGGAGAGAGCAATCAGCCTGGGGCCCTGAATAGCAGGATCCCAGGCCAACTAAGTCAAAAACCAGCTAAACACCAGGCAAAAAGTTTGGGGGTAACAATAGTCAGATATCCACCTTCCTACATAGGGCAATTGTCAGTAGTCATAAATCTGCTAGAAATAGAGGTGCAAAAGCTGGACAACGCTAATATTTCAATAGCTGCATGGAAAAGAGCTGTGAACAGACAGGTCAAGCACATATCACACGTAAGAGACTTGGAAAGTCTGCATCACCATCCAAATCTTTCTACATTGGATGCCTCCTATAAAGTGGGAAAATCACAGCCCTATTTTGAGCAAGCACTATCTGTCCAAACCTGAAAAAAGATCACTTACATGAGGCTCCTCGCATTACCCATCGTGGATTTTAATCAAAGCTGGGCCCGCCCGGATAAATTAGCAGCATGCAGACTTTGCAATTACCATCAGGAATCCTGGCTTCATTTGTTGTGTTGTTGTCCAAAGTTAGTTAGTGAGAGGCACCATTTGGTCACCCCAATCTGCAGATCTCAGGGCCTCACACGATGCAGCGAAATTTCTGACTTGTGTTTTTCTTCAACCTCAACTCAAACAGTGCTAAAAACACAGTTGATGGACAGAATGTAGAACAATGTCATACATTCACCCCAGTACAAGGATCTGGGCCTAAATCCATCGTTTTTTTGCACTCCACACCACCCTGGGTTAGACACTGGCTATATGCAAATCAGCTCTGACCCTGTGCCTCATGGGAACAGTCCAGTCCGAACTACCAAGCCATGTCTTTCCCAGACCGGAATCAAGCATTCAAGGAACGGTTTCTGGCTATCAGCCTTCATCAGCCTGGATTGCTTGACTCCAGTGGCGTGGAGAGCCTGGGACTCACGTCTGAGTATATCCAGCACACTCGGGGTGAAAATTGCTAAAAACACAGTTGATGGACAGAATGTAGAACAATGTCATACATTCACCCCAGTACAAGGATCTGGGCCTAAATCCATTGTTTTTTTGCACTCCACACCACCCTGGGTTAGACACTGGCTATATGCAAATCAGCTCTGACCCTGTGCCTCATGGGAACAGTCCAGTCCGAACTACCAAGCCATGTCTTTCCTAGACCGGAATCAAGCATCCAAGGACCGGTTTCTGGCTATCAGCCTTCATCAGCCTGGATAGCTTGACTCCAGTGGTGTGGAGCGCCTGGGACTCACGTCTGAGTATACCCAGCACACTCGGGGTGAAAATTGCTAAACACATAGTTGATGGACAGAATGTAGAACAATGTCATACATTCACCCCAGTACAAGGATCTGGGCCTAAATCCATCGTTTTTTTGCACTCCACACCACCCTAGGTTAGACACTGGCTATATGCAAATCAGCTCTGACCCTGTGCCTCATGGGAACAGTCCAGTCCGAACTACCAAGCCATGTCTTTCCCAGACCGGAATCAAGCATCCAAGGACCGGTGTAGGAGAGTAGGGTCTGCAATCCTATGATCACCCAGATTTTTTTGCTTTTGTTTCACTGGTTTACGACTTTCTCTGGCTGTGGGCCTGCCAATCAGACCCACAGCCTGGCTGTTCTCTCTCTAAATTACGAGATGTGCCCTAGGTGCATTTACCAATTGGTACTGGGCCACCTTATCAGACCCTGTAACCCAGGGCATAGGTGTACCCAGGGCCGCCAGGGGCTGCAGCACGTATTATGCCACCCCTGGCTGGCCTCCTAAATCTGACACAACTGGCTGCATGACAGCTGGGGCGAAGTCGTGTAATCACCCTTTGCTTTAGGTATAGTAGCTCTATATCTAACCATACAATGGACACCCGAGTTCCTATCAGTCACTCCTATGGCAGGCCTTAACAATCCTGAAGGCAGAGTGCGTGGGCTCGTGTGAGCTAGGTTCCGGCCCGAGCCGAGCCCGGTTGCAGCTTGCGGAATCAAGATCCAATGGCTGTTCCATGATAACGCGTACCATATCGGTAACTCCGGTGTCGCGTTATCAAGGCATGTCGAGTAAGGTGTCATACGAATCGGGATGCTGCCCTCTCACCAACTCTGGCGATGAGGTTAGCATTCCACCCTTCTAGAGGGACACGACATGCACGTAACTGTGAACCCCGGTTAAAGTTAACTGAAGCCTCAGCTCCACAAAATGGATGCTGCCACCACAGACACAAGTCTGACCTCCTGCTGCTGGGAGTCCTTCCAGCGAGGAGCGCTTGGACAAAGGGTTTCCTGTCGAGGGCGGTGTTCGCACCGTCCCAGACAGGGTTTGTGTATTCTGGGTAGGTAGGGCTTTGGCGAGAAGGTGACTGCGGAGTGGCACCCCGGTGCTCACTACGCATCTGCCGGTTAGAACCAGTTCCAGGGGCGACAGCCCTGGCCTGGAGAAAGCCCGGCAGGGGGAGAGGGGCGTAACTACCCCCCTTCCTGGTCCCACCCTTAGGGCAGGACCTAGTCATGTACCCACCCCTTTCTTTAGGATAAAGGCCGGAGCGGGGACCCTTCCAAATTAGATCATCTTTGAATCAAGAACTACTTTCTACGAAAGGACCTTCAAGACTCTTCTCAAGATTTCTCCCTTGTGGCTAAGGAGTAGTCACCCTGCATCAGCGGGCACCATCTAAGAACTCTGCGGTTTGCTGTAAGTCCTTCCTCAAGGAATCCGACGGCCCAGCTCGACGAGAACCGGCTTCCCTGGCACCTCTGACCTCTACCCACGTCATCAGCTCAGCTGTGATCTGTGGGTGCGACGAGACCTCGAGGGACCGGCCATCATCAGAACCTGCACGCTCTTAAAAACCAGCACGACCATCGAGGTAACTCTCTGGTGAGTGCTCTGGGGTCCGAGAAGCCCCGACCCTGAGCCGCTCCAGCACCGAAGTGCAGTCTCCCAGCATCTCCACGATCTGCGTGGGGCCCTTCTGCTCGCTGCTCAGCACGTTGTCTGGTCACTAGCCGTTGGCTCGTGTCCTTCTGTGACGACATCCGAGAATCAACACTGCCGGTCTGGTTGCTCCAGACTGGCCCTTGCTTCCATCTTTTCGAGAAGCATCCCGGACCCTCCTGGTCCACTCCAGACGCCGACAGCGACATCCGTCGTGGGACAGCTCGCACCTCCACCGTGGTCGCCGACAACGCCTCCTGGTCCGAGAGACTGCAGAGCCTAGCGTCGCCCACTCACCTGGTCGAGGTGACGGCCAACCGGTGCCTTCCTGGTACCCTCTGACTACTGGCTAGTAGTACGAACTTGGTCCCCTCTGCTTTCAGGTTTCATCAATCTCCGATCCAGGCTTGGATCCCTACGAACTATTCAGCACTGGTCGCCGGCCAGCAACTCCTTTTCTTCCGGCTCCTGGCCCGTCAGCGAAGACCCCGACGCCTGTAAGACTTGTGCAGCCGCAGCCCTCGTGGCTAGGTAATTCGGCATTTCGGTGCCTGCATAGCCTCCTTACTCTAGGGTCCCGAGTCCCTCGCTTCCGACTTGCCTTAACCTTTCCGTGTCCCCGGACACTTGTTTTAAACTGTGCACTTGAAGTATTTACTAAAGAGATTTGGTTTGTGCTAAGTACCCTGTCCTCATAAAGAGTACAGGGCTGTTGTGATTCTTAATAAATATACTGTTTATTTTCATAACACTTGTGTGGTGTCCTTTCACTGGGTGTTCAAGGGGTACATGTGTGGTAAACAGCTGGCTTAACACGCCCTCTCGAGTCTTTAGCCTTAGACTGCTCGTATCCACGCTACTAGGATAGCTGGTCTATAGGTTGACTTACAACCAAACACCATAAGGGTCGTTGGAACGATACATAGCGGTCGCTAGAATAGCGAACGTTGCATATCGGGCCAACTTCTCACATTGGTGAGCAGCGGTTGGGATTTGAGCTTGCTGTTGTTTTACCACACGTATCCTAAGAATATCTTGTTGAAAGATCGCACAAGTACTGTTAGTACATATAACTAAAGCTTAGAATACTCTGAGTTCTACTGAACCAGCTGTTGTAGCTCCTCAAGGCTTAGCACACCTTGGCTACAGCTCTTAGCAAGGGAAAAGTAGGTAAACACATAGTGTAGGTAGGTGCATCACTTACACCACACTAGAACCAGTATGTCGGACAAAGGTGGAAACTCTGAGTCTCCCCTTGTGTCAGTTGACCCTCCACAGGTCATCCCGTCAAGATATACTGCGCTTAACTTCCATGAGTTACGACAAGTATGTACCTCTAGGAAGATTAAGCAAGGGGCTAACCCCACCACCTCCTTTCTGATTGGTCTCCTAGAGACTTATGATGCCAGAAAGGCTGAGAAGCTTCTTAGCCCTTCTAATCCAGAAGGAGGCATGCCTCCCCTCGAGGGAACCCGGGACGATCCTGACCTCATTCACCTCGCAACTGAGAACGAAGATGACGAGGAGGATGAGGATGAGGATCTCTCTGGGGACGAGGCAGATAAGGGACAGGTAGAAGTCGTCAGACTGACACGGTCCAACTTAAGCAGACATGATAGTGGTACTGGGGGACCCCCGGCGCTACTGTCAGGTGCGCTTAACATTGGGAATGGACGAGTTAGGTCTCTATCAAGAGGCTCTAACAGATCCCTTCGAACCAATGGCTCTCGCAACTCTTCTCAAAGAGGGATGACGTCCCCTCAGAGGAGAGTGTACGAAGCTAAGGAAAGGGCAGCTAATCTGAGGATCGAAAGGGAAGAACTTGCCCTGGCCAAAGAAAAGCTTGCTTTTGCTAGAGAGCAACAGTTAAGTGGGGCAGTCCCCACTGGTGGCAGCAATGTACCTAGTAATAGGGAAAAGAGTTTCGATACGAAACACCTTGGGAAGATAGTGCCCCCCTTTAAACAAGGGGACGACATCCACAAATGGATTACTGCTTTGGAGAGGGCCTGCACTGTGCAAGGTGTTCCCCAGAGTCAGTGGGCAGCTATCTTGTGGCTCTCCTTTGAAGGTAAAGGAAGAGACAAGCTCCTCACCACAAGGGTAGAGGACGCTAACAATTACCAAGTCTTGAAGAATACACTCGTTGAAGGGTTCGGCCTAACCACTGAGCAGTACAGGGTGCTGTTCAGGGATACCCAGAAAACGCAGGCTCAAGACTGGTCTGATTTTGTCGATTGTGCCACTAAGGCTTTTGAGGGCTGGTTGCTGGGCAGTAAGGTTACTGATTACAAAGGATTGTACAATTTGATGATGAGAGAACAAATTTTAAACAATTGTCAGAACCAGTTGTTGCATCAGCATCTTGTCGACTCGGATCTGACCTCTCCTCAAGAATTGGGGCAGAAGGCAGACAAATGGGTTCGTACGAGAGTTAAACAGAACCAGGGCCAGAATCAAGGTGGTCAGAAGAAAGCAGACCAGAAGGGTAAAGATTCTAAAGGGGAACAAAATGACCAGAAGTCTTCGACAGGTCCCCAACAACCCAAAGAGGGTGGGGGTCAGGCTCCCCAAAAGAAGAAAGAAGGCCAATCCAAACGATGGTGCCAGTACTGTAAAAGTAAATCTCACTGGTTTAGTGAGTGCACCAAGAAAGGAGGAGGGCAGACTCCTGCCACTGCAGCCCCTAAGGCACCTGTGCCCCCTAGTACAGACAGCAGTGGTAGTGCGCCTCCCAAGGGTTTAGTAGGGTTAACCCTGGGTTCTGAGGGGCGTGACAACTTAGTTGGCACGCTCACTCAGGCTGTCCTTGTCAGTACAGGGGACGTGGACGTGTCCCCTGACGTAAGCCCCAATACCTTGGGCAAATACAGACAGACGCCTTTCATAAATGGAAAGATGGCTCAGGCCTATAGGGACACTTGTGCCAGCGTCACCATGGTGACGCCTAACTTTGTGGACCCTGGACAGATCATGCCAGGTACAGAATTCCTGGTGACCAATGCAAGCAATGTCACTACCAATCACAGTATGGCAATTGTAGCTTTCTCCTGGGGAGGGGTAACTGGCCAAAAGAAGGTTGTAGTTAGTCCAGACCTCCCAGTGGATTGTTTGTTGGGCAATGATTTGGAGTCGTCACAATGGTCAGAAGTGGAGCACCGGACTCACATGGAAATGTTAGGTTTGCCAGCACATGTGTTCGCTGTGACTAGGTCACAGGTCAGGAGATGCCCCACTGAACAGGTGCTGGATCCTGGAACAACGGACCAGACACCTCCCAAGAAAAAGAGCAGTAGGGTTAAGGCTGCGCCTTCCCCCTTGCCCCAGGTCGAGGATCAAGTCTCAGAGGAGGCTGACCTACAGGAATTGAGGGAAACTGAGCCGAGAGAGTTCGAACTTGATCAAGTTGAATTCTTGGGCTCAGGGGGACCCTCAAGGGAAGATCTGGGGAAGGACCAGTTAGACTGCCCTTCTCTTGAACCCCTCAGACAGCAGGCTGCTGCTGAGGCTGCTGGGAACGCCACAGGTACCCACAAGGTATACTGGGAAGATGGACTCCTGTACACTGAGTCAAGAGACCCCAAGCCTGGCATGACCAGGAGGCTGGTCGTCCCCTTGTCTCAGCGTGGTTTCCTACTTACCTTGGCCCACGAGATTCCCTTAGCAGGTCACTTAGGCCAGACGAAAACGTGGGACAGGCTTGTCTCGCACTTTCACTGGCCTCACATGAACGAAGATACCAAGGAGTTTTGCCGCTCCTGTGTCACTTGCCAAGCCAGTGGTAAGTCAGGTGGCACGACAAAGGCCCCCCTTATACCAATGCCTGTGGTGGGGGTGCCCTTTGAACGGGTGGGGATCGACATCGTCGGTCCCATGGAACCACCGACAGCATCAGGGCACAAGTTTATACTGGTGGTAGTGGATCATGCCACCAGGTATCCTGAAGCTATTCCCCTTAGGACCACTACAGCACCTGTTGTGGCAAGAGCCCTAGTTGGAGTGTTCTCCAGAGTGGGCTTCCCTAAGGAGGTCGTCTCCGACAGAGGTGCAAACTTTATGTCGAGCTACTTAACTGCTATGTGGAAGGAATGTGGTGTCAACTACAAGTTCACTACACCCTATCATCCACAATGCAATGGGCTTGTTGAGAGATTCAACAGGACCCTAAAAGGGATGATTCATGGACTACCGGAAAAGCTTCGGCGTAGATGGGACGTCCTGATCCCCTGCCTCTTGTTCGCCTACAGAGAAGTCCCACAGAAGGGGGTTGGCTACAGCCCTTTTGAACTTTTGTACGGGCATCCTGTAAGAGGACCCCTGTGTTTGGTGAAGGAAGGATGGGAGAGACCTCTCAAAAAGCCTGCAACCAACATAGTGGACTATGTGCTCGGCCTCCGCTCGCGGATGGCTGAATACATGGAGAAGGCATCCGAAAACCTTAAGGCCAGCCAAGAACTCCAAAAAGCTTGGCATGACCAAAAGGCTGTCTTGACTGTTTACCAGCCCGGACAGAAGGTGTGGGTGTTGGAGCCAGTGGCCCCAGCAGCACTCAAGGACGAATGGTCCGGGCCCCACACCATCCTGGAGAAAAAGGGAGAGGTCACCTACCTGGTCGACCTGGGAACTCCCCGGAGCCCCCACAGGGTGCTTCATGTCAACAGGCTAAAAGCATATGTCGACAGGAAGGACATGAGTTTGCTCATGGCCCTAGATGAGGGACAGGAAGAGGAGAGTGACCCTCTCCCCGACCTGCTCTCTCAGAATCCTGACGATGGCTCGGTAGATGGTGTTGTCTTTTGTGGCAGCCTCTCCGAACATCAACAGAGCGACTGTAAACAGGTTCTTCAGTCGTTCCGACATCTGTTCTCTCTGACACCCAGTCAGACCGATTGGTGCACCCATGAGGTCGATACTGGTGACAGCTTGCCCGTAAAGAGTAAAATCTACAGGCAGCCTGATCACGTTAGAGACTGCATCAAAAGTGAAGTGCAGAAAATGTTGGAGCTGGGAGTCATTGAACCCTCGGATAGCCCTTGGGCTAGTCCCGTAGTTCTAGTGCCGAAACCTCACACCCAGGGTGGTAAGAGAGAGATGAGGTTCTGCGTAGACTACAGGGGTCTCAATGCAGTCACTAAGACTGACGCCCACCCAATACCAAGGGCAGACGAGCTTATTGATAGGCTGGCCTCGGCCAACTACTTAAGTACGTTTGACCTGACAGCTGGGTATTGGCAAATCAGGTTAGCTGAGGACGCCAAGCCTAAAACCGCATTTTCAACCCCTGGTGGGCATTATCAGTTTGTGGTGATGCCCTTTGGTCTGAAAAATGCACCTGCCACCTTCCAACGGTTGGTGAATCACGTCCTTACTGGGCTGGATGACTTCTGTGCGGCGTATCTTGACGATATTGCTGTCTTTAGCTCCACCTGGGAGGATCACCTGGTCCACCTGCGGAAGACATTGGAGGCGCTGCAAGCAGCAGGCCTCACTATCAAGGCCACCAAGTGCCAGATAGGGCAGACACAGGTTGTATACCTGGGCCACCTTGTAGGTGGAGGTCAGGTTCAGCCACTGGAGAGCAAGATACAGTCAATCAGGGACTGGGCTCCTCCAACCACCCAGACTCAGGTTCGAGCTTTCTTGGGCCTGACTGGTTACTACAGGAAGTTTGTCAGGAACTATGGTTCCATCGTGACACCATTAAATGAACTGACAAGTAAGAAAATGCCAAAAAAGGTTCAGTGGACAGCGAGCTGTCAAAAAGCATTCGATGACCTAAAGCAGGCCATGTGCACGGCGCCTATCCTCAAGAGTCCGGACTACTCCAAACCATTCATTGTCCAAACAGATGCTTCTGAGTTGGGTGTGGGAGCTGTTCTTTCTCAACTGAATTTTGATGGTCAAGACCAGCCCATTGCTTTTATAAGCAGACGGCTGACCCCTAGAGAGAAAAATTGGTCAGCTATTGAGAGGGAGGCCTTTGCTGTGGTTTGGGCCCTGAAGAAGCTGAGGCCATACTTGTTTGGCACTCACTTCAAGATTCAGACCGACCATAAGCCCCTCTTGTGGCTAAATCAGATGAAGGGTGAAAACCCCAAACTGCTTAGGTGGTCCATTTCCCTACAGGGGATGGACTTCACAGTGGAACACAGACCTGGTACTGATCATGGCAATGCCGATGGGCTCTCCAGATATTTCCACTTAGAACAAGAAGACTCACCTGGTCAAGGTTAGCTAGTTGTTCCGACGTTTGGGGGGGGGTCATGTAGGAGAGTAGGGTCTGCAATCCTATGATCACCCAGATTTTTTTGCTTTTGTTTCACTGGTTTACGACTTTCTCTGGCTGTGGGCCTGCCAATCAGACCCACAGCCTGGCTGTTCTCTCTCTAAATTACGAGATGTGCCCTAGGTGCATTTACCAATTGGTACTGGGCCACCTTATCAGACCCTGTAACCCAGGGCATAGGTGTACCCAGGGCCGCCAGGGGCTGCAGCACGTATTATGCCACCCCTGGCTGGCCTCCTAAATCTGACACAACTGGCTGCATGACAGCTGGGGCGAAGTCGTGTAATCACCCTTTGCTTTAGGTATAGTAGCTCTATATCTAACCATACAATGGACACCCGAGTTCCTATCAGTGACTCCTATGGCAGGCCTTAACAATCCTGAAGGCAGAGTGCGTGGGCTCGTGTGAGCTAGGTTCCGGCCCGAGCCGAGCCCGGTTGCAGCTTGCGGAATCAAGATCCAATGGCTGTTCCATGATAACGCGTACCATATCGGTAACTCCGGTGTCGCGTTATCAAGGCATGTCGAGTAAGGTGTCATACGAATCGGGATGCTGCCCTCTCACCAACTCTGGCGATGAGGTTAGCATTCCACCCTTCTAGAGGGACATGACATGCACGTAACTGTGAACCCCGGTTAAAGTTAACTGAAGCCTCAGCTCCACAAAATGGATGCTGCCACCACAGACACGAGTCTGACCTCCTGCTGCTGGGAGTCCTTCCAGCGAGGAGCGCTTGGACAAAGGGTTTCCTGTCGAGGGCGGTGTTCGCACCGTCCCAGACAGGGTTTGTGTATTCTGGGTAGGTAGGGCTTTGGCGAGAAGGTGACTGCGGAGTGGCACCCCGGTGCTCACTACGCATCTGCCGGTTAGAACCAGTTCCAGGGGCGACAGCCCTGGCCTGGGGAAAGCCCGGCAGGGGGAGAGGGGCGTAACTACCCCCCTTCCTGGTCCCACCCTTAGGGCAGGACCTAGTCATGTACCCACCCCTTTCTTTAGGATAAAGGCCGGAGCGGGGACCCTTCCAAATTAGATCATCTTTGAATCAAGAACTACTTTCTACGAAAGGACCTTCAAGACTCTTCTCAAGATTTCTCCCTTGTGGCTAAGGAGTAGTCACCCTGCATCAGCGGGCACCATCTAAGAACTCTGCGGTTTGCTGTAAGTCCTTCCTCAAGGAATCCGACGGCCCAGCTCGACGAGAACCGGCTTCCCTGGCACCTCTGACCTCTACCCACGTCATCAGCTCAGCTGTGATCTGTGGGTGCGACGAGACCTCGAGGGACCGGCCATCATCAGAACCTGCACGCTCTTAAAAACCAGCACGACCATCGAGGTAACTCTCTGGTGAGTGCTCTGGGGTCCGAGAAGCCCCGACCCTGAGCCGCTCCAGCACCGAAGTGCAGTCTCCCAGCATCTCCACGATCTGCGTGGGGCCCTTCTGCTCGCTGCTCAGCACGTTGTCTGGTCACTAGCCGTTGGCTCGTGTCCTTCTGTGACGACATCCGAGAATCAACACTGCCGGTCTGGTTGCTCCAGACTGGCCCTTGCTTCCATCTTTTCGAGAAGCATCCCGGACCCTCCTGGTCCACTCCAGACGCCGACAGCGACATCCGTCGTGGGACAGCTCGCACCTCCACCGTGGTCGCCGACAACGCCTCCTGGTCCGAGAGACTGCAGAGCCTAGCGTCGCCCACTCACCTGGTCGAGGTGACGGCCAACCGGTGCCTTCCTGGTACCCTCTGACTACTGGCTAGTAGTACGAACTTGGTCCCCTCTGCTTTCAGGTTTCATCAATCTCCGATCCAGGCTTGGATCCCTACGAACTATTCAGCACTGGTCGCCGGCCAGCAACTCCTTTTCTTCCGGCTCCTGGCTCGTCAGCGAAGACCCCGACGCCTGTAAGACTTGTGCAGCCGCAGCCCTCGTGGCTAGGTAATTCGGCATTTCGGTGCCTGCATAGCCTCCTTACTCTAGGGTCCCGAGTCCCTCGCTTCCGACTTGCCTTAACCTTTCCGTGTCCCCGGACACTTGTTTTAAACTGTGCACTTGAAGTATTTACTAAAGAGATTTGGTTTGTGCTAAGTACCCTGTCCTCATAAAGAGTACAGGGCTGTTGTGATTCTTAATAAATATACTGTTTATTTTCATAACACTTGTGTGGTGTCCTTTCACTGGGTGTTCAAGGGGTACATGTGTGGTAAACAGCTGGCTTAACACGCCCTCTCGAGTCTTTAGCCTTAGACTGCTCGTATCCACGCTACTAGGATAGCTGGTCTATAGGTTGACTTACAACCAAACACCATAAGGGTCGTTGGAACGATACATAGCGGTCGCTAGAATAGCGAACGTTGCATATCGGGCCAACTTCTCACAACCGGTTTCTGGCTATCAGCCTTCATCAGCCTGGATAGCTTGACTCCAGTGGTGTGGAGAGCCTGGGACTCACGTCTGAGTATACCCAGCACACTCGGGGTGAAAATTGCTAAAAACACAGTTGATGGACAGAATGTAGAACAATGTCATACATTCACCCCAGTACAAGGATCTGGGCCTAAATCCATCGTTTTTTTGCACACCACACCACCCTGCGTTAGACACTGGCTATATGCAAATCAGCTCTGACCCTGTGCCTCATGGGAACAGTCCAGTCCGAACTACCAAGCCATGTCTTTCCCAGACCGGAATAAAGAATCCAAGGACCGGTTTCTGGCTATCAGCCTTCATCAGCCTGGATAGCTTGACTCCAGTGGTGTGGAGAGCCTGGGACTCACGTCTGAGTATACCCAGCACACTCGGGATGAAAATTGCTAAAAATACAGTTGATGGACAGAATGTAGAACAATGTCATACATTCACCCCAGTACAAGGATCTGGGCCTAAATCCATCGTTTTTTTGCACTCCACACCACCCTAGGTTAGACACTGGCTATATGCAAATCAGCTCTGACCCTGTGCCTCATGGGAACAGTCCAGTCCGAACTACCAAGCCATGTCTTTCCCAGACCGAAATCAAGCATTCAAGGAACGGTTTCTGGCTATCAGCCTGGATAGCTTGACTCCAGTGGTGTGGAGAGCCTGGGACTCACGTCTGAGTATACCCAGCACACTCGGGGTGAACATTGCTAAAAACACAGTTGATGGACAGAATGTAGAACAATGTCATACATTCACCCCAGTACAAGGATCTGGGCCTAAATCCATCGTTTTTTTGCACACCACACCACCCTGGGTTAGACACTGGCTATATGCAAATCAGCTCTGACCCTGTGCCTCATGGGAACAGTCCAGTCCGAACTACCAAGCCATGTCTTTCTCAGACCGGAATAAAGAATCCAAGGACCGGTTTCTGGCTATCAGCCTTCATCAGCCTGGATAGCTTGACTCCAGTGGTGTGGAGAGCCTGGGACTCACGTCTGAGTATACCCAGCACACTCTGGATGAAAATTGCTAAAAACACAGTTGATGGACAGAATGTAGACCAATGTCATACATTCACCCCAGTACAAGGATCTGGGCCTAAATCCATCGTTTTTTTGCACTCCACACCACCCTGGGTTAGACACTGGCTATATGCAAATCAGCTTTGACCCTGTGCCTCATGGGAACAGTCCAGTCTGAACTACCAAGCTATGTCTTTCCCAGACCGGAATAAAGAATCCAAGGACCGGTTTCTGGCTATCAGCCTTCATCAGCCTGGATAGCTTGACTCCAGTGGCGTGGATAGCCTGGGACTCACGTCTGAGTATACCCAGCACACTCGGGGTGAAAATTGCTAAAAACACAGTTAATGGACAGAATGTAGAACAATGTCATACATTCACCTCAGTACAAGGATCTGGGCCTAAATCCATCGTTTTTTTGCACTCCACACCACCCTGGGTTAGACACTGGCTATATGCAAATCAGCTCTAACCCTGTGCCTCATGGGAACAGTCCAGTCCGAACTACCAAGCCATATCTTTCCCAGACCGGAATCAAGCATCCAAGGACCGGTTTCTGGCTATCAGCCTTCATCAGCCTGGATAGCTTGATTCCAGTGGTGTGGAGAGCCTGGGACTCATTTCTGAGTATATCCAGCAAACTCGGGGTGAAAATTGCTAAAAACACAGTTGATGGACAGAATGTAGAACAATGTCATACATTCACCCCAGTACAAGGATCCGGGCCTAAATCCATTGTTTTTTTGCACTCCACACCACCCTAGGTTAGACACTGGCTATATGCAAATCAGCTCTGACCCTGTGCCTCATGGGAACAGTCCAGTCCGAACTACCAAGCCATGTCTTTCCCAGACCGGAATCAAGCCTCCAAGGACCGGTTCCTGGCTATCAGCCTTCATCAGCCTGGATAGCTTGACTCCAGTGGTGTGGAGAGCCTGGGACTCACGTCTGAGTATACCCAGCACACTCGAGGTGAAAATTGCTAAAAACACAGTTGATGGACAGAATGTAGAACAATGTCATACATTCACCCCAGTGCAAGGATCTGGGCCTAAATCCATCGTTTTTTTGCACTCCACACCACCCTGGGTTAGACACTGGCTATATGCAAATCAGCTCTGACCCTGTGCCTCATGGGAACAGTCCAGTCCGAACTACCAAGCCATGTCTTTCCCAGACCGGAATAAAGAATCCAAGGACCGGTTTCTGGCTATCAGCCTTCATCAGCCTGGATAGCTTGACTCCAGTGGTGTGGAGAGCCTGGGACTCACGTCTGAGTATACCCAGCACACTCGGGGTGAAAATTGCTAAAAACACAGTTGATGGACAGAATGTAGAACAATGTCATACATTCACCCCAGTACAAGGATGAGGGCCTAAATCCATCGTTTTTTTGCACTCCACACCACCCTGGGTTTGACACTGGCTATATGCAAATCAGCTTTGACCCTGTGCCTCATGGGAACAGTCCAGTCTGAACTACCAAGCCATGTCTTTCCCAGACCGGAAACAAGCATCCAAGGACCGGTTTCTGGCTATCAGCCTTCATCAGCCTGGATAGCTTGACTCCAGTGGTGTGGAGAGCCTGGGATTCACGTCTGAGTATACCCAGCACACTCGGGGTGAAAATTGCTAAAAACACAGTTGATGGACAGAATGTAGAACAATGTCATACATTCACCCCAGTACAAGGATCTGGGCCTAAATCCATTGTTTTTGTGCACTTCTCACCACCCTGGGTTAGACACTGGCTATATGCAAATCAGTTCTGACCCTGTGCCTCATGGGAACAGTCCAGTCCGAACTACCAAGCAATGTCTTTCCCAGACCGGAATAAAGAATCCAAGGACCGGTTTCTGGCTATCAGCCTTCATCAGCCTGGATAGCTTGACTCCAGTGGTGTGGAGAGCCTGGGACTCACGTCTGAGTATACCCAGCACACTCGGGGTGAAAATTGCTAAAAACACAGTTGATGGACAGAATGTAGAACAATGTCATACATTCACCCCAGTACAAGGATCTGGGCCTAAATCCATCGTTTTTTTGCTCTCCACACCACCCTGGGTTAGACACTGGCTATATGCAAATCAGCTTTGACCCTGTGCCTCATGGGAACAGTCCAGTCCGAACTACCAAGCCATGTCTTTCCCAGACCAGAATCAAGCATTAAAGGAACAGTTTCTGGCTATCAGCCTTCATCAGCCTGGATAGCTTGACTCCAGTGGCGTGGAGAGCCAGGGACTCACGTCTGAGTATACCCAGCACACTCGGGGTGAAAATTGCTGAAAACACAGTTAATGGACAGAATGTAGAACAATGTCATACATTCACCCCAGTACAAGGATCTGGGCCTAAATCCATTGTTTTTCTGCACTCCACACCACCCTGGGTTAGACACTAGCTATGTGCAAATCAGCTCTGACCCTGTGCCTCATGGGAACAGTCCAGTCCGAACTACCAAGCCATGTCTTTCCCAGACCGGAATCAAGCATCCAAGGACCGGTTTCTGGCTATCAGCCTTCATCAGCCTGGATAGCTTGACTCCAGTGGTGTGGAGAGCCTGGGACTCACTTCTGAGTATACCCAGCACACCCGGGGTGAAAATTGCTAAAAACACAGTTGATGGACAGAATGTAGAACAATGTCATACATTCACCCCAGTACAAGGATCTGGGCCTAAATCCATTGTTTTTTTGCACTCCACACCACCCTGGGTTAGACACTGGCTATATGCAAATCAGCTCTGACCCTGTGCCTCATGGGAACAGTCCAGTCCGAACTACCAAGCCATGTCTTTCCCAGACTGGAATAAAGAATCCAAGGACCGGTTTCTGGCTATCAGCCTTCATCAGCCTGGATAGCTTGACTCCAGTGGTGTGGAGAGCCTGGGACTCACGTCTGAGTATACCCAGCACACTCGGGGTGAAAATTGTTAAAAACACAGTTGATGGACAGAATGTAGAACAATGTCATACATTCTCCCCAGTACAAGGATCTGGGCCTAAATCCATCGATTTTTTGCACTCCACACCACCCTGGGTTACACACTGGCTATATGCAAATCAGCTTTGACCCTGTGCCTCATGGGAACAGTCCAGTCCGAACTACCAAGCCATGTCTTTCCCAGACCGGAAACAAGCATCCAAGGACCGGTTTCTGGCTATCAGCCTTCATCAGCCTGGATAGCTTGACTCCACTTTTGTGGAGAGCCTGGGATTCACGTCTGAGTATACCCAGCACACTTGGGGTGAAAATTGCTAAAAACACAGTTGATGGACAGAATGTAGAACAATGTCATACATTCGCCCCAGTACAAGGATCTGGGCCTAAATCCATCGTTTTTTTGCACACCACACCACCCTGCGTTAGACACTGGCTATATGCAAATCAGCTCTGACCCTGTGCCTCATGGGAACAGTCCAGTCCGAACTACCAAGCCATGACTTTCCCAGACCGGAATAAAGAATCCAAGGACCGGTTTCTGGCTATCAGCCTTCATCAGCCTGGATAGCTTGACTCCAGTGGTGTGGAGAGCCTGGGACTCACGTCTGAGTATACCCAGCACACTCGGGTGAAAATTGCTAAAAACACAGTTGATGGACAGAATGTAGAACAATGTCATACATTCACCCCAGTACAAGGATCTGGGCCTAAATCCATCGTTTTTTTGCACTCCACACCACCCTGGGTTAGACACTGGCTATATGCAAATCAGCTTTGACCCTGTGCCTCATGGGAACAGTCCAGTCCGAACTACCAAGCCATGTCTTTCCCAGACCGGAAACAAGCATCCAAGGGCCGGTTTCTGGCTATCAGCCTTCATCAGCCTGGATAGCTTGACTCCAGTGGTGTGGAGAGCCTGGGATTCACGTCTGAGTATACCCAGCACACTCGGGGTGAAAATTGCTAAAAACACAGTTGATGGACAGAATGTAGAACAATGTCATACATTCACCCCAGTACAAGGATCTGGGCCTAAATCCATCGTTGTTTTGCACTCCACACCACCCTGGGTTAGACACTAGCTATATGCAAATCAGCTCTGACCCTGTGCCTCATGGGAACAGTCCAGTCCGAACTACCAAGCCATGTCTTTCCCAGACCGGAATAAAGAATCCAAGGACCGGTTTCTGGCTATCAGCCTTCATCAGCCTGGATAGCTTGACTCCAGTGGTGTGGAGAGTCTGGGACTCACGTCTGAGTATACCCAGCACACTTGGGGTGAAAATTGCTAAAAACACAGTTGATGGACAGAATGTAGAACAATGTCATACATTCTCCCCAGTACAAGGATCTGGGCCTAAATCCATTGTTTTTTTGCACTCCACACCACCCTGGGTTAGACACTGGCTATATGCAAATCAGCTTTGACCCTGTGCCTCATGGGAACAGTCCAGTCCGAACTACCAAGCCATGTCTTTCCCAGACCGGAATAAAGAATCCAAGGACCGGTTTCTGGCTATCAGCCTTCATCAGCCTGGATAGCTTGACTCCAGTGGTGTGGAGAGCCTGGGACTCACGTCTGAGTATACCCAGCACACTCTGGGTGAAAATTGCTAAAAACACAGTTGATGGACAGAATGCAGAACAATGTCATACATTCACCCCAGTACAAGGATCTGGGCCTAAATCCATCGTTTTTTTGCACTCCACACCACCCTGGGTTAGACACTGGCTATATGCAAATCAGCTTTGACCCTGTGCCTCATGGGAACAGTCCAGTCCCAACTACCAAGCCACGTCTTTCCAAGACCGGAAACAAGCATCCAAGGACCGGTTTCTGGCTATCAGCCTTCATCAGCCTGGATAGCTTGACTCCAGTGGTGTGGAGAGCCTGGGATTCACGTCTGAGTATACCCAGCACACTCTGGGTGAAAATTGCTAAAAACACAGTTGATGGACAGAATGTAGAACAATGTCATACATTCACCCCAGTACAAGGATCTGGGCCTAAATCCATCGTTGTTTTGCACTCCACGCCACCCTGGTTTAGACACTGGCTATATGCAAATCAGCTCTGACCCTGTGCCTCATGGGAACAGTCCAGTCCGAACTACCAAGCCATGTCTTTCCCAGACGGAATAAAGAATCCAAGGACCGGTTTCTGGCTATCAGCCTTCATCAGCCTGGATAGCTTGACTCCAGTGGTGTGGGGAGCCTGGGACTCACGTCTGAGTATACCCAGCACACTCGGAGTGAAAATTGCTAAAAACACAGTTGATGGACAGAATGTAGAACAATGTCATACATTCACCCCAGTACAAGGATCTGGACCTAAATCCATCGTTTTTTTGCACTCCACACCACCCTGGGTTAGACACTGGCTATATGCAAATCAGCTTTGACCCTGTGCCTCATGGGAACAGTCCAGTCCGAACTACCAAGCCATGCCTTTCCCAGACAGGAAACAAGCATCCAAGGACCGGTTTCTGGCTATCAGCCTTCATCAGCTTGGATAGCTTGACTCCAGTGGTGTGGAGAGCCTGGGATTCACGTCTGAGTATACCTAGCACACTCAGGGTGAAAATTGCTAAAAACACAGTTGATGGACAGAATGTAGTACAGTCATACATTCACCCCAGTACAAGGATCTGGGCCTAATTCATTGTTTTTGTGCACTCCACACCACCCTTGGTTAGACACTGGCTATATGCAAATCAGCTCTGACCCTGTGCCTCTCGGGAACAGTCCAGTCCGAACTACCAAGCCATGTCTTTCCCAGACCGGAATCAAGCATCCAAGGACCGGTTTCTGGCTATCAGCCTTCATCAGCCTGGATAGCTTGACTTCAGTGGTGTGGAGAGCCTGGGACTCACTTCTGAGTATACCCAGCACACCCGGGGTGAAAATTGCTAAAAACACAGTTGATGGATAGAATGTAGAACAATGTCATACATTCACCCCAGTACAAGGATCTGGGCCGAAATCCATCGGTTTTTTTGCACTCCACACCACCCTAGGTTAGACACTGGCTATATGCAAATCAGCTCTGACCCTGTGTCTCATGGGAACAGTCCAGTCCGAACTACCAAGCCATGTCTTTCCCAGACGGGAATCAAGCATCCAAGGACCGGTTTCTGGCTATCAGCCTTCATCAGCCTGGATAGCTTGACTCCAGTGGTGTGGAGAGCCTGGGACTCACGTCTGAGTATACCCAGCACACTCGGGGTGAAAATTGCTAAAAACACAGTTGATGGACAGAATGTAGAACAATGTCATACATTCACCCCAGTGCAAGGATCTGGGCCTAAATCCATTGTTTTTTTGCACTCCACACCACCCTGGGTTAGACACTGGCTATATGCAAATCAGCTCTGACCCTGTGCCTCATGGGAACAGTCCAGTCCGAACTACCAAGCCATGTCTTTCCCAGACTGGAATAAAGAATCCAAGGACCGGTTTCTGGCTATCAGCCTTCATCAGCCTGGATAGCTTGACTCCAGTGGTGTGGAGAGCCTGGGACTCACGTCTGAGTATACCCAGCACACTCGGGGTGAAAATTGTTAAAAACACAGTTGATGGACAGAATGTAGAACAATGTCATACATTCACCCCAGTACAAGGATCTGGGCCTAAATCCATCGTTTTTTTGCACTCCACACCACCCTGGGTTACACACTGGCTATATGCAAATCAGCTTTGACCCTGTGCCTCATGGGAACAGTCCAGTCCGAACTACCAAGCCATGTCTTTCCCAGACCGGAAACAAGCATCCAAGGACCGGTTTCTGGCTATCAGCCTTCATCAGCCTGGATAGCTTGACTCCACTTTTGTGGAGAGCCTGGGATTCACGTCTGAGTATACCCAGCACACTCGGGGTGAAAATTGCTAAAAACACAGTTGATGGACAGAATGTAGAACAATGTTATACATTCACCCCAGTACAAGGATGTGGGTCTAAATCCATTGTTTTTTTGCACTCCACACCACCCTGGGTTAGACACTGGCTATATGCAAATCAGCTTTGACCCTGTGCCTCATGGGAACAGTCCAGTCCGAACTACCAAGCCATGCCTTTCCCAGACAGGAAACAAGCATCCAAGGACCGGTTTCTGGCTATCAGCCTTCATCAGCTTGGATAGCTTGACTCCAGTGGTGTGGAGAGCCTGGGATTCACGTCTGAGTATACCTAGCACACTCAGGGTGAAAATTGCTAAAAACACAGTTGATGGACAGAATGTAGTACAGTCATACATTCACCCCAGTACAAGGATCTGGGCCTAATTCATTGTTTTTGTGCACTCCACACCACCCTTGGTTAGACACTGGCTATATGCAAATCAGCTCTGACCCTGTGCCTCTCGGGAACAGTCCAGTCCGAACTACCAAGCCATGTCTTTCCCAGACCGGAATCAAGCATCCAAGGACCGGTTTCTGGCTATCAGCCTTCATCAGCCTGGATAGCTTGACTTCAGTGGTGTGGAGAGCCTGGGACTCACTTCTGAGTATACCCAGCACACCCGGGGTGAAAATTGCTAAAAACACAGTTGATGGACAGAATGTAGAACAATGTCATACATTCACCCCAGTACAAGGATCTGGGCCTAAATCCATTGTTTTTTTGCACTCCACACCACCCTGGGTTAGACACTGGCTATATGCAAATCAGCTCTGACCCTGTGCCTCATGGGAACAGTCCAGTCCGAACTACCAAGCCATGTCTTTCCCAGACTGGAATAAAGAATCCAAGGACCGGTTTCTGGCTATCAGCCTTCATCAGCCTGGATAGCTTGACTCCAGTGGTGTGGAGAGCCTGGGACTCACGTCTGAGTATACCCAGCACACTCGGGGTGAAAATTGTTAAAAACACAGTTGATGGACAGAATGTAGAACAATGTCATACATTCTCCCCAGTACAAGGATCTGGGCCTAAATCCATCGATTTTTTGCACTCCACACCACCCTGGGTTACACACTGGCTATATGCAAATCAGCTTTGACCCTGTGCCTCATGGGAACAGTCCAGTCCGAACTACCAAGCCATGTCTTTCCCAGACCGGAAACAAGCATCCAAGGACCGGTTTCTGGCTATCAGCCTTCATCAGCCTGGATAGCTTGACTCCACTTTTGTGGAGAGCCTGGGATTCACGTCTGAGTATACCCAGCACACTTGGGGTGAAAATTGCTAAAAACAAAGTTGATGGACAGAATGTAGAACAATGTCATACATTCGCCCCAGCACAAGGATCTGGGCCTAAATCCATCGTTTTTGTGCACTCCACACCACCCTGGGTTAGACACTGGCTATATGCAAATCAGCTCTGACCCTGTGCCTCATGGGAACAGTCCAGTCCGAGCTACCAAGCCATGTCTTTCCCAGACCTGAATAAAGAATCCAAGGACCGGTTTCTGGCTATCAGCCTTCATCAGCCTGGATAGCTTGACTCCAGTGGTGTGGAGAGCCTGGGACTCACGTCTGAGTATACCCAGCACACTCGGGTGAAAATTGCTAAAAACACAGTTGATGGACAGAATGTAGAACAATGTCATACATTCACCCCAGTACAAGGATCTGGGCCTAAATCCATCGTTTTTTTGCACTCCACACCACCCTGGGTTAGACACTGGCTATATGCAAATCAGCTTTGACCCTGTGCCTCATGGGAACAGTCCAGTCCGAACTACCAAGCCATGTCTTTCCCAGACCGGAAACAAGCATCCAAGGGCCGGTTTCTGGCTATCAGCCTTCATCAGCCTGGATAGCTTGACTCCAGTGGTGTGGAGAGCCTGGGATTCACGTCTGAGTATACCCAGCACACTCGGGGTGAAAATTGCTAAAAACACAGTTGATGGACAGAATGTAGAACAATGTCATACATTCACCCCAGTACAAGGATCTGGGCCTAAATCCATCGTTGTTTTGCACTCCACACCACCCTGGGTTAGACACTAGCTATATGCAAATCAGCTCTGACCCTGTGCCTCATGGGAACAGTCCAGTCCGAACTACCAAGCCATGTCTTTCCCAGACCGGAATAAAGAATCCAAGGACCGGTTTCTGGCTATCAGCCTTCATCAGCCTGGATAGCTTGACTCCAGTGGTGTGGAGAGTCTGGGACTCACGTCTGAGTATACCCAGCACACTTGGGGTGAAAATTGCTAAAAACACAGTTGATGGACAGAATGTAGAACAATGTCATACATTCTCCCCAGTACAAGGATCTGGGCCTAAATCCATTGTTTTTTTGCACTCCACACCACCCTGGGTTAGACACTGGCTATATGCAAATCAGCTTTGACCCTGTGCCTCATGGGAACAGTCCAGTCCGAACTACCAAGCCATGTCTTTCCCAGACCGGAATAAAGAATCCAAGGACCGGTTTCTGGCTATCAGCCTTCATCAGCCTGGATAGCTTGACTCCAGTGGTGTGGAGAGCCTGGGACTCACGTCTGAGTATACCCAGCACACTCTGGGTGAAAATTGCTAAAAACACAGTTGATGGACAGAATGCAGAACAATGTCATACATTCACCCCAGTACAAGGATCTGGGCCTAAATCCATCGTTTTTTTGCACTCCACACCACCCTGGGTTAGACACTGGCTATATGCAAATCAGCTTTGACCCTGTGCCTCATGGGAACAGTCCAGTCCCAACTACCAAGCCACGTCTTTCCAAGACCGGAAACAAGCATCCAAGGACCGGTTTCTGGCTATCAGCCTTCATCAGCCTGGATAGCTTGACTCCAGTGGTGTGGAGAGCCTGGGATTCACGTCTGAGTATACCCAGCACACTCTGGGTGAAAATTGCTAAAAACACAGTTGATGGACAGAATGTAGAACAATGTCATACATTCACCCCAGTACAAGGATCTGGGCCTAAATCCATCGTTGTTTTGCACTCCACGCCACCCTGGTTTAGACACTGGCTATATGCAAATCAGCTCTGACCCTGTGCCTCATGGGAACAGTCCAGTCCGAACTACCAAGCCATGTCTTTCCCAGACGGAATAAAGAATCCAAGGACCGGTTTCTGGCTATCAGCCTTCATCAGCCTGGATAGCTTGACTCCAGTGGTGTGGGGAGCCTGGGACTCACGTCTGAGTATACCCAGCACACTCGGAGTGAAAATTGCTAAAAACACAGTTGATGGACAGAATGTAGAACAATGTCATACATTCACCCCAGTACAAGGATCTGGACCTAAATCCATCGTTTTTTTGCACTCCACACCACCCTGGGTTAGACACTGGCTATATGCAAATCAGCTTTGACCCTGTGCCTCATGGGAACAGTCCAGTCCGAACTACCAAGCCATGCCTTTCCCAGACAGGAAACAAGCATCCAAGGACCGGTTTCTGGCTATCAGCCTTCATCAGCTTGGATAGCTTGACTCCAGTGGTGTGGAGAGCCTGGGATTCACGTCTGAGTATACCTAGCACACTCAGGGTGAAAATTGCTAAAAACACAGTTGATGGACAGAATGTAGTACAGTCATACATTCACCCCAGTACAAGGATCTGGGCCTAATTCATTGTTTTTGTGCACTCCACACCACCCTTGGTTAGACACTGGCTATATGCAAATCAGCTCTGACCCTGTGCCTCTCGGGAACAGTCCAGTCCGAACTACCAAGCCATGTCTTTCCCAGACCGGAATCAAGCATCCAAGGACCGGTTTCTGGCTATCAGCCTTCATCAGCCTGGATAGCTTGACTTCAGTGGTGTGGAGAGCCTGGGACTCACTTCTGAGTATACCCAGCACACCCGGGGTGAAAATTGCTAAAAACACAGTTGATGGATAGAATGTAGAACAATGTCATACATTCACCCCAGTACAAGGATCTGGGCCGAAATCCATCGGTTTTTTTGCACTCCACACCACCCTAGGTTAGACACTGGCTATATGCAAATCAGCTCTGACCCTGTGTCTCATGGGAACAGTCCAGTCCGAACTACCAAGCCATGTCTTTCCCAGACGGGAATCAAGCATCCAAGGACCGGTTTCTGGCTATCAGCCTTCATCAGCCTGGATAGCTTGACTCCAGTGGTGTGGAGAGCCTGGGACTCACGTCTGAGTATACCCAGCACACTCGGGGTGAAAATTGCTAAAAACACAGTTGATGGACAGAATGTAGAACAATGTCATACATTCACCCCAGTGCAAGGATCTGGGCCTAAATCCATTGTTTTTTTGCACTCCACACCACCCTGGGTTAGACACTGGCTATATGCAAATCAGCTCTGACCCTGTGCCTCATGGGAACAGTCCAGTCCGAACTACCAAGCCATGTCTTTCCCAGACTGGAATAAAGAATCCAAGGACCGGTTTCTGGCTATCAGCCTTCATCAGCCTGGATAGCTTGACTCCAGTGGTGTGGAGAGCCTGGGACTCACGTCTGAGTATACCCAGCACACTCGGGGTGAAAATTGTTAAAAACACAGTTGATGGACAGAATGTAGAACAATGTCATACATTCACCCCAGTACAAGGATCTGGGCCTAAATCCATCGTTTTTTTGCACTCCACACCACCCTGGGTTACACACTGGCTATATGCAAATCAGCTTTGACCCTGTGCCTCATGGGAACAGTCCAGTCCGAACTACCAAGCCATGTCTTTCCCAGACCGGAAACAAGCATCCAAGGACCGGTTTCTGGCTATCAGCCTTCATCAGCCTGGATAGCTTGACTCCACTTTTGTGGAGAGCCTGGGATTCACGTCTGAGTATACCCAGCACACTCGGGGTGAAAATTGCTAAAAACACAGTTGATGGACAGAATGTAGAACAATGTCATACATTCACCCCAGTACAAGGATGTGGGTCTAAATCCATTGTTTTTTTGCACTCCACACCACCCTGGGTTAGACACTGGCTATATGCAAATCAGCTTTGACCCTGTGCCTCATGGGAACAGTCCAGTCCGAACTACCAAGCCATGCCTTTCCCAGACAGGAAACAAGCATCCAAGGACCGGTTTCTGGCTATCAGCCTTCATCAGCTTGGATAGCTTGACTCCAGTGGTGTGGAGAGCCTGGGATTCACGTCTGAGTATACCTAGCACACTCAGGGTGAAAATTGCTAAAAACACAGTTGATGGACAGAATGTAGTACAGTCATACATTCACCCCAGTACAAGGATCTGGGCCTAATTCATTGTTTTTGTGCACTCCACACCACCCTTGGTTAGACACTGGCTATATGCAAATCAGCTCTGACCCTGTGCCTCTCGGGAACAGTCCAGTCCGAACTACCAAGCCATGTCTTTCCCAGACCGGAATCAAGCATCCAAGGACCGGTTTCTGGCTATCAGCCTTCATCAGCCTGGATAGCTTGACTTCAGTGGTGTGGAGAGCCTGGGACTCACTTCTGAGTATACCCAGCACACCCGGGGTGAAAATTGCTAAAAACACAGTTGATGGACAGAATGTAGAACAATGTCATACATTCACCCCAGTACAAGGATCTGGGCCGAAATCCATCGTTTTTTTTGCACTCCACACCACCCTAGGTTAGACACTGGCTATATGCAAATCAGCTCTGACCCTGTGCCTCATGGGAACAGTCCAGTCCGAACTACCAAGCCATGTCTTTCCCAGACGGGAATCAAGCATCCAAGGACCGGTTTCTGGCTATCAGCCTTCATCAGCCTGGATAGCTTGACTCCAGTGGTGTGGAGAGCCTGGGACTCACGTCTGAGTATACCCAGCACACTCGGGGTGAAAATTGCTAAAAACACAGTTGATGGACAGAATGTAGAACAATGTCATACATTCACCCCAGTGCAAGGATCTGGGCCTAAATCCATTGTTTTTTTGCACTCCACACCACCCTGGGTTAGACACTGGCTATATGCAAATCAGCTCTGACCCTGTGCCTCATGGGAACAGTCCAGTCCGAACTACCAAGCCATGTCTTTCCCAGACTGGAATAAAGAATCCAAGGACCGGTTTCTGGCTATCAGCCTTCATCAGCCTGGATAGCTTGACTCCAGTGGTGTGGAGAGCCTGGGACTCACGTCTGAGTATACCCAGCACACTCGGGGTGAAAATTGTTAAAAACACAGTTGATGGACAGAATGTAGAACAATGTCATACATTCACCCCAGTACAAGGATCTGGGCCTAAATCCATCGTTTTTTTGCACTCCACACCACCCTGGGTTACACACTGGCTATATGCAAATCAGCTTTGACCCAGTGCCTCATGGGAACAGTCCAGTCCGAACTACCAAGCCATGTCTTTCCCAGACCGGAAACAAGCATCCAAGGACCGGTTTCTGGCTATCAGCCTTCATCAGCCTGGATAGCTTGACTCCACTTTTGTGGAGAGCCTGGGATTCACGTCTGAGTATACCCAGCACACTTGGGGTAAAAATTGCTAAAAACACAGTTGATGGACAGAATGTAGAACAATGTCATACATTCGCCCCAGCACAAGGATCTGGGCCTAAATCCATCGTTTGTGTGCACTCCACACCACCCTGGGTTAGACACTGGCTATATGCAAATCAGCTCTGACCCTGTGCCTCATGGGAACAGTCCAGTCCGAGCTACCAAGCCATGTCTTTCCCAGACCGGAATAAAGAATCCAAGGACCGGTTTCTGGCTATCAGCCTTCATCAGCCTGGATAGCTTGACTCCAGTGGTGTGGAGAGCCTGGGACTCACGTCTGAGTATACCCAGCACACTCGGGTGAAAATTGCTAAAAACACAGTTGATGGACAGAATGTAGAACAATGTCATACATTCACCCCAGTACAAGGATCTGGGCCTAAATCCATCGTTGTTTTGCACTCCACACCACCCTGGGTTAGACACTAGCTATATGCAAATCAGCTCTGACCCTGTGCCTCATGGGAACAGTCCAGTCCGAACTACCAAGCCATGTCTTTCCCAGACCGGAATAAAGAATCCAAGGACCGGTTTCTGGCTATCAGCCTTCATCAGCCTGGATAGCTTGACTCCAGTGGTGTGGAGAGTCTGGGACTCACATCTGAGTATACCCAGCACACTTGGGGTGAAAATTGCTAAAAACACAGTTGATGGACAGAATGTAGAACAATGTCATACATTCTCCTCAGTGCAAGGATCTGGGCCTAAATCCATTGTTTTTTTGCACTCCACACCACCCTGGGTTAGACACTGGCTATATGCAAATCAGCTTTGACCCTGTGCCTCATGGGAACAGTCCAGTCCGAACTACCAAGCCATGTCTTTCCCAGACCGGAATCAAGCATCCAAGGACCGGTTTCTGGCTATCAGCCTTCATCAGCCTGGATAGCTTGACTTCAGTGGTGTGGAGAGCCTGGGACTCACTTCTGAGTATACCCAGCACACCCGGGGTGAAAATTGCTAAAAACACAGTTGATGGACAGAATGTAGAACAATGTCATACATTCACCCCAGTACAAGGATCTGGGCCGAAATCCATCGGTTTTTTTGCACTCCACACCACCCTAGGTTAGACACTGGCTATATGCAAATCAGCTCTGACCCTGTGTCTCATGGGAACAGTCCAGTCCGAACTACCAAGCCATGTCTTTCCCAGACGGGAATCAAGCATCCAAGGACCGGTTTCTGGCTATCAGCCTTCATCAGCCTGGATAGCTTGACTCCAGTGGTGTGGAGAGCCTGGGACTCACGTCTGAGTATACCCAGCACACTCGGGGTGAAAATTGCTAAAAACACAGTTGATGGACAGAATGTAGAACAATGTCATACATTCACCCCAGTGCAAGGATCTGGGCCTAAATCCATTGTTTTTTTGCACTCCACACCACCCTGGGTTAGACACTGGCTATATGCAAATCAGCTCTGACCCTGTGCCTCATGGGAACAGTCCAGTCCGAACTACCAAGCCATGTCTTTCCCAGACTGGAATAAAGAATCCAAGGACCGGTTTCTGGCTATCAGCCTTCATCAGCCTGGATAGCTTGACTCCAGTGGTGTGGAGAGCCTGGGACTCACGTCTGAGTATACCCAGCACACTCGGGGTGAAAATTGTTAAAAACACAGTTGATGGACAGAATGTAGAACAATGTCATACATTCACCCCAGTACAAGGATCTGGGCCTAAATCCATCGTTTTTTTGCACTCCACACCACCCTGGGTTACACACTGGCTATATGCAAATCAGCTTTGACCCAGTGCCTCATGGGAACAGTCCAGTCCGAACTACCAAGCCATGTCTTTCCCAGACCGGAAACAAGCATCCAAGGACCGGTTTCTGGCTATCAGCCTTCATCAGCCTGGATAGCTTGACTCCACTTTTGTGGAGAGCCTGGGATTCACGTCTGAGTATACCCAGCACACTTGGGGTAAAAATTGCTAAAAACACAGTTGATGGACAGAATGTAGAACAATGTCATACATTCGCCCCAGCACAAGGATCTGGGCCTAAATCCATCGTTTGTGTGCACTCCACACCACCCTGGGTTAGACACTGGCTATATGCAAATCAGCTCTGACCCTGTGCCTCATGGGAACAGTCCAGTCCGAGCTACCAAGCCATGTCTTTCCCAGACCGGAATAAAGAATCCAAGGACCGGTTTCTGGCTATCAGCCTTCATCAGCCTGGATAGCTTGACTCCAGTGGTGTGGAGAGCCTGGGACTCACGTCTGAGTATACCCAGCACACTCGGGTGAAAATTGCTAAAAACACAGTTGATGGACAGAATGTAGAACAATGTCATACATTCACCCCAGTACAAGGATCTGGGCCTAAATCCATCGTTGTTTTGCACTCCACACCACCCTGGGTTAGACACTAGCTATATGCAAATCAGCTCTGACCCTGTGCCTCATGGGAACAGTCCAGTCCGAACTACCAAGCCATGTCTTTCCCAGACCGGAATAAAGAATCCAAGGACCGGTTTCTGGCTATCAGCCTTCATCAGCCTGGATAGCTTGACTCCAGTGGTGTGGAGAGTCTGGGACTCACATCTGAGTATACCCAGCACACTTGGGGTGAAAATTGCTAAAAACACAGTTGATGGACAGAATGTAGAACAATGTCATACATTCTCCTCAGTACAAGGATCTGGGCCTAAATCCATTGTTTTTTTGCACTCCACACCACCCTGGGTTAGACACTGGCTATATGCAAATCAGCTTTGACCCTGTGCCTCATGGGAACAGTCCAGTCCGAACTACCAAGCCATGTCTTTCCCAGACCGGAATAAAGAATCCAAGGACCGGTTTCTGGCTATCAGCCTTCATCAGCCTGGATAGCTTGACTCCAGTGGTGTGGAGAGCCTGGGACTCACGTCTGAGTATACCCAGCACACTCTGGGTGAAAATTGCTAAAAACACAGTTGATGGACAGAATGCAGAACAATGTCATACATTCACCCCAGTACAAGGATCTGGGCCTAAATCCATCGTTTTTTTGCACTCCACACCACCCTGGGTTAGACACTGGCTATATGCAAATCAGCTTTGACCCTGTGCCTCGTGGGAACAGTCCAGTCCCAACTACCAAGCCACGTCTTTCCCAGACCGGAAACAAGCATCCAAGGACCGGTTTCTGGCTATCAGCCTTCATCAGCCTGGATAGCTTGACTCCAGTGGTGTGGAGAGCCTGGGATTCACGTCTGAGTATACCCAGCACACTCTGGGTGAAAATTGCTAAAAACACAGTTGATGGACAGAATGTAGAACAATGTCATACATTCACCCCAGTACAAGGATCTGGGCCTAAATCCATCGTTGTTTTGCACTCCACACCACCCTGGTTTAGACACTGGCTATATGCAAATCAGCTCTGACCCTGTGCCTCATGGGAACAGTCCAGTCCGAACTACCAAGCCATGTCTTTCCCAGACCGGAATAAAGAATCCAAGGACCGGTTTCTGGCTATCAGCCTTCATCAGCCTGGATAGCTTGACTCCAGTGGTGTGGAGAGCCTGGGACTCACGTCTGAGTATACCCAGCACACTCGGGGTGAAAATTGCTAAAAACACAGTTGATGGACAGAATGTAGAACAATGTCATACATTCACCCCAGTACAAGGATCTGGACCTAAATCCATCGTTTTTTTGCACTCCAAACCACCCTGGGTTAGACACTGGCTATATGCAAATCAGCTTTGACCCTGTGCCTCATGGGAACAGTCCAGTCCGAACTACCAAGCCATGTCTTTCCAGACCGGAAACAAGCATCCAAGGACCGGTTTCTGGCTATCAGCCTTCATCAGCCTGGATAGCTTGACTCCAGTGGTGTGGAGAGCCTGGGACTCACGTCTGAGTATACCCAGCACACTCGGGGTGAAAATTGCTAAAAACACAGTTGATGGACAGAATGTAGAACAATGTCATACATTCACCCCAGTGCAAGGATCTGGGCCTAAATCCATTGTTTTTTTGCACTCCACACCACCCTGGGTTAGACACTGGCTATATGCAAATCAGCTCTGACCCTGTGCCTCATGGGAACAGTCCAGTCCGAACTACCAAGCCATGTCTTTCCCAGACTGGAATAAAGAATCCAAGGACCGGTTTCTGGCTATCAGCCTTCATCAGCCTGGATAGCTTGACTCCAGTGGTGTGGAGAGCCTGGGACTCACGTCTGAGTATACCCAGCACACTCGGGGTGAAAATTGTTAAAAACACAGTTGATGGACAGAATGTAGAACAATGTCATACATTCACCCCAGTACAAGGATCTGGGCCTAAATCCATCGTTTTTTTGCACTCCACACCACCCTGGGTTACACACTGGCTATATGCAAATCAGCTTTGACCCTGTGCCTCATGGGAACAGTCCAGTCCGAACTACCAAGCCATGTCTTTCCCAGACCGGAAACAAGCATCCAAGGACCGGTTTCTGGCTATCAGCCTTCATCAGCCTGGATAGCTTGACTCCACTTTTGTGGAGAGCCTGGGATTCACGTCTGAGTATACCCAGCACACTTGGGGTAAAAATTGCTAAAAACACAGTTGATGGACAGAATGTAGAACAATGTCATACATTCGCCCCAGCACAAGGATCTGGGCCTAAATCCATAGTTTTTGTGCACTCCACACCACCCTGGGTTAGACACTGGCTATATGCAAATCAGCTATGACCCTGTGCCTCATGGGAACAGTCCAGTCCGAACTACCAAGCCATGTCTTTCCCAGACGGAATAAAGAATCCAAGGACCGGTTTCTGGCTATCAGCCTTCATCAGCCTGGATAGCTTGACTCCAGTGGTGTGGGGAGCCTGGGACTCACGTCTGAGTATACCCAGCACACTCGGGGTGAAAATTGCTAAAAACACAGTTGATGGACAGAATGTAGAACAATGTCATACATTCACCCCAGTACAAGGATCTGGACCTAAATCCATCGTTTTTTTGCACTCCACACCACCCTGGGTTAGACACTGGCTATATGCAAATCAGCTTTGACCCTGTGCCTCATGGGAACAGTCCAGTCCGAACTACCAAGCCATGCCTTTCCCAGACAGGAAACAAGCATCCAAGGACCGGTTTCTGGCTATCAGCCTTCATCAGCTTGGATAGCTTGACTCCAGTGGTGTGGAGAGCCTGGGATTCACGTCTGAGTATACCTAGCACACTCAGGGTGAAAATTGCTAAAAACACAGTTGATGGACAGAATGTAGTACAGTCATACATTCACCCCAGTACAAGGATCTGGGCCTAATTCATTGTTTTTGTGCACTCCACACCACCCTTGGTTAGACACTGGCTATATGCAAATCAGCTCTGACCCTGTGCCTCTCGGGAACAGTCCAGTCCGAACTACCAAGCCATGTCTTTCCCAGACCGGAATCAAGCATCCAAGGACCGGTTTCTGGCTATCAGCCTTCATCAGCCTGGATAGCTTGACTTCAGTGGTGTGGAGAGCCTGGGACTCACTTCTGAGTATACCCAGCACACCCGGGGTGAAAATTGCTAAAAACACAGTTGATGGACAGAATGTAGAACAATGTCATACATTCACCCCAGTACAAGGATCTGGGCCGAAATCCATCGGTTTTTTTGCACTCCACACCACCCTAGGTTAGACACTGGCTATATGCAAATCAGCTCTGACCCTGTGTCTCATGGGAACAGTCCAGTCCGAACTACCAAGCCATGTCTTTCCCAGACGGGAATCAAGCATCCAAGGACCGGTTTCTGGCTATCAGCCTTCATCAGCCTGGATAGCTTGACTCCAGTGGTGTGGAGAGCCTGGGACTCACGTCTGAGTATACCCAGCACACTCGGGGTGAAAATTGCTAAAAACACAGTTGATGGACAGAATGTAGAACAATGTCATACATTCACCCCAGTGCAAGGATCTGGGCCTAAATCCATTGTTTTTTTGCACTCCACACCACCCTGGGTTAGACACTGGCTATATGCAAATCAGCTCTGACCCTGTGCCTCATGGGAACAGTCCAGTCCGAACTACCAAGCCATGTCTTTCCCAGACTGGAATAAAGAATCCAAGGACCGGTTTCTGGCTATCAGCCTTCATCAGCCTGGATAGCTTGACTCCAGTGGTGTGGAGAGCCTGGGACTCACGTCTGAGTATACCCAGCACACTCGGGGTGAAAATTGTTAAAAACACAGTTGATGGACAGAATGTAGAACAATGTCATACATTCACCCCAGTACAAGGATCTGGGCCTAAATCCATCGTTTTTTTGCACTCCACACCACCCTGGGTTACACACTGGCTATATGCAAATCAGCTTTGACCCTGTGCCTCATGGGAACAGTCCAGTCCGAACTACCAAGCCATGTCTTTCCCAGACCGGAAACAAGCATCCAAGGACCGGTTTCTGGCTATCAGCCTTCATCAGCCTGGATAGCTTGACTCCACTTTTGTGGAGAGCCTGGGATTCACGTCTGAGTATACCCAGCACACTCGGGGTGAAAATTGCTAAAAACACAGTTGATGGACAGAATGTAGAACAATGTCATACATTCACCCCAGTACAAGGATGTGGGTCTAAATCCATTGTTTTTTTGCACTCCACACCACCCTGGGTTAGACACTGGCTATATGCAAATCAGCTTTGACCCTGTGCCTCATGGGAACAGTCCAGTCCGAACTACCAAGCCATGCCTTTCCCAGACAGGAAACAAGCATCCAAGGACCGGTTTCTGGCTATCAGCCTTCATCAGCTTGGATAGCTTGACTCCAGTGGTGTGGAGAGCCTGGGATTCACGTCTGAGTATACCTAGCACACTCAGGGTGAAAATTGCTAAAAACACAGTTGATGGACAGAATGTAGTACAGTCATACATTCACCCCAGTACAAGGATCTGGGCCTAATTCATTGTTTTTGTGCACTCCACACCACCCTTGGTTAGACACTGGCTATATGCAAATCAGCTCTGACCCTGTGCCTCTCGGGAACAGTCCAGTCCGAACTACCAAGCCATGTCTTTCCCAGACCGGAATCAAGCATCCAAGGACCGGTTTCTGGCTATCAGCCTTCATCAGCCTGGATAGCTTGACTTCAGTGGTGTGGAGAGCCTGAGACTCACTTCTGAGTATACCCAGCACACCCGGGGTGAAAATTGCTAAAAACACAGTTGATGGACAGAATGTAGAACAATGTCATACATTCACCCCAGTACAAGGATCTGGGCCGAAATCCATCGGTTTTTTTGCACTCCACACCACCCTAGGTTAGACACTGGCTATATGCAAATCAGCTCTGACCCTGTGCCTCATGGGAACAGTCCAGTCCGAACTACCAAGCCATGTCTTTCCCAGACGGGAATCAAGCATCCAAGGACCGGTTTCTGGCTATCAGCCTTCATCAGCCTGGATAGCTTGACTCCAGTGGTGTGGAGAGCCTGGGACTCACGTCTGAGTATACCCAGCACACTCGGGGTGAAAATTGCTAAAAACACAGTTGATGGACAGAATGTAGAACAATGTCATACATTCACCCCAGTGCAAGGATCTGGGCCTAAATCCATTGTTTTTTTGCACTCCACACCACCCTGGGTTAGACACTGGCTATATGCAAATCAGCTCTGACCCTGTGCCTCATGGGAACAGTCCAGTCCGAACTACCAAGCCATGTCTTTCCCAGACTGGAATAAAGAATCCAAGGACCGGTTTCTGGCTATCAGCCTTCATCAGCCTGGATAGCTTGACTCCAGTGGTGTGGAGAGCCTGGGACTCACGTCTGAGTATACCCAGCACACTCGGGGTGAAAATTGTTAAAAACACAGTTGATGGACAGAATGTAGAACAATGTCATACATTCACCCCAGTACAAGGATCTGGGCCTAAATCCATCGTTTTTTTGCACTCCACACCACCCTGGGTTACACACTGGCTATATGCAAATCAGCTTTGACCCAGTGCCTCATGGGAACAGTCCAGTCCGAACTACCAAGCCATGTCTTTCCCAGACCGGAAACAAGCATCCAAGGACCGGTTTCTGGCTATCAGCCTTCATCAGCCTGGATAGCTTGACTCCACTTTTGTGGAGAGCCTGGGATTCACGTCTGAGTATACCCAGCACACTTGGGGTAAAAATTGCTAAAAACACAGTTGATGGACAGAATGTAGAACAATGTCATACATTCGCCCCAGCACAAGGATCTGGGCCTAAATCCATCGTTTGTGTGCACTCCACACCACCCTGGGTTAGACACTGGCTATATGCAAATCAGCTCTGACCCTGTGCCTCATGGGAACAGTCCAGTCCGAGCTACCAAGCCATGTCTTTCCCAGACCGGAATAAAGAATCCAAGGACCGGTTTCTGGCTATCAGCCTTCATCAGCCTGGATAGCTTGACTCCAGTGGTGTGGAGAGCCTGGGACTCACGTCTGAGTATACCCAGCACACTCGGGTGAAAATTGCTAAAAACACAGTTGATGGACAGAATGTAGAACAATGTCATACATTCACCCCAGTACAAGGATCTGGGCCTAAATCCATCGTTGTTTTGCACTCCACACCACCCTGGGTTAGACACTAGCTATATGCAAATCAGCTCTGACCCTGTGCCTCATGGGAACAGTCCAGTCCGAACTACCAAGCCATGTCTTTCCCAGACCGGAATAAAGAATCCAAGGACCGGTTTCTGGCTATCAGCCTTCATCAGCCTGGATAGCTTGACTCCAGTGGTGTGGAGAGTCTGGGACTCACATCTGAGTATACCCAGCACACTTGGGGTGAAAATTGCTAAAAACACAGTTGATGGACAGAATGTAGAACAATGTCATACATTCTCCTCAGTACAAGGATCTGGGCCTAAATCCATTGTTTTTTTGCACTCCACACCACCCTGGGTTAGACACTGGCTATATGCAAATCAGCTCTGACCCTGTGCCTCATGGGAACAGTCCAGTCCGAACTACCAAGCCATGTCTTTCCCAGACTGGAATAAAGAATCCAAGGACCGGTTTCTGGCTATCAGCCTTCATCAGCCTGGATAGCTTGACTCCAGTGGTGTGGAGAGCCTGGGACTCACGTCTGAGTATACCCAGCACACTCGGGGTGAAAATTGTTAAAAACACAGTTGATGGACAGAATGTAGAACAATGTCATACATTCACCCCAGTACAAGGATCTGGGCCTAAATCCATCGTTTTTTTGCACTCCACACCACCCTGGGTTACACACTGGCTATATGCAAATCAGCTTTGACCCAGTGCCTCATGGGAACAGTCCAGTCCGAACTACCAAGCCATGTCTTTCCCAGACCGGAAACAAGCATCCAAGGACCGGTTTCTGGCTATCAGCCTTCATCAGCCTGGATAGCTTGACTCCACTTTTGTGGAGAGCCTGGGATTCACGTCTGAGTATACCCAGCACACTTGGGGTAAAAATTGCTAAAAACACAGTTGATGGACAGAATGTAGAACAATGTCATACATTCGCCCCAGCACAAGGATCTGGGCCTAAATCCATCGTTTGTGTGCACTCCACACCACCCTGGGTTAGACACTGGCTATATGCAAATCAGCTCTGACCCTGTGCCTCATGGGAACAGTCCAGTCCGAGCTACCAAGCCATGTCTTTCCCAGACCGGAATAAAGAATCCAAGGACCGGTTTCTGGCTATCAGCCTTCATCAGCCTGGATAGCTTGACTCCAGTGGTGTGGAGAGCCTGGGACTCACGTCTGAGTATACCCAGCACACTCGGGTGAAAATTGCTAAAAACACAGTTGATGGACAGAATGTAGAACAATGTCATACATTCACCCCAGTACAAGGATCTGGGCCTAAATCCATCGTTGTTTTGCACTCCACACCACCCTGGGTTAGACACTAGCTATATGCAAATCAGCTCTGACCCTGTGCCTCATGGGAACAGTCCAGTCCGAACTACCAAGCCATGTCTTTCCCAGACCGGAATAAAGAATCCAAGGACCGGTTTCTGGCTATCAGCCTTCATCAGCCTGGATAGCTTGACTCCAGTGGTGTGGAGAGTCTGGGACTCACATCTGAGTATACCCAGCACACTTGGGGTGAAAATTGCTAAAAACACAGTTGATGGACAGAATGTAGAACAATGTCATACATTCTCCTCAGTACAAGGATCTGGGCCTAAATCCATTGTTTTTTTGCACTCCACACCACCCTGGGTTAGACACTGGCTATATGCAAATCAGCTTTGACCCTGTGCCTCATGGGAACAGTCCAGTCCGAACTACCAAGCCATGTCTTTCCCAGACCGGAATAAAGAATCCAAGGACCGGTTTCTGGCTATCAGCCTTCATCAGCCTGGATAGCTTGACTCCAGTGGTGTGGAGAGCCTGGGACTCACGTCTGAGTATACCCAGCACACTCTGGGTGAAAATTGCTAAAAACACAGTTGATGGACAGAATGCAGAACAATGTCATACATTCACCCCAGTACAAGGATCTGGGCCTAAATCCATCGTTTTTTTGCACTCCACACCACCCTGGGTTAGACACTGGCTATATGCAAATCAGCTTTGACCCTGTGCCTCGTGGGAACAGTCCAGTCCCAACTACCAAGCCACGTCTTTCCCAGACCGGAAACAAGCATCCAAGGACCGGTTTCTGGCTATCAGCCTTCATCAGCCTGGATAGCTTGACTCCAGTGGTGTGGAGAGCCTGGGATTCACGTCTGAGTATACCCAGCACACTCTGGGTGAAAATTGCTAAAAACACAGTTGATGGACAGAATGTAGAACAATGTCATACATTCACCCCAGTACAAGGATCTGGGCCTAAATCCATCGTTGTTTTGCACTCCACACCACCCTGGTTTAGACACTGGCTATATGCAAATCAGCTCTGACCCTGTGCCTCATGGGAACAGTCCAGTCCGAACTACCAAGCCATGTCTTTCCCAGACCGGAATAAAGAATCCAAGGACCGGTTTCTGGCTATCAGCCTTCATCAGCCTGGATAGCTTGACTCCAGTGGTGTGGAGAGCCTGGGACTCACGTCTGAGTATACCCAGCACACTCGGGGTGAAAATTGCTAAAAACACAGTTGATGGACAGAATGTAGAACAATGTCATACATTCACCCCAGTACAAGGATCTGGACCTAAATCCATCGTTTTTTTGCACTCCAAACCACCCTGGGTTAGACACTGGCTATATGCAAATCAGCTTTGACCCTGTGCCTCATGGGAACAGTCCAGTCCGAACTACCAAGCCATGTCTTTCCAGACCGGAAACAAGCATCCAAGGACCGGTTTCTGGCTATCAGCCTTCATCAGCCTGGATAGCTTGACTCCAGTGGTGTGGAGAGCCTGGGACTCACGTCTGAGTATACCCAGCACACTCGGGGTGAAAATTGCTAAAAACACAGTTGATGGACAGAATGTAGAACAATGTCATACATTCACCCCAGTGCAAGGATCTGGGCCTAAATCCATTGTTTTTTTGCACTCCACACCACCCTGGGTTAGACACTGGCTATATGCAAATCAGCTCTGACCCTGTGCCTCATGGGAACAGTCCAGTCCGAACTACCAAGCCATGTCTTTCCCAGACTGGAATAAAGAATCCAAGGACCGGTTTCTGGCTATCAGCCTTCATCAGCCTGGATAGCTTGACTCCAGTGGTGTGGAGAGCCTGGGACTCACGTCTGAGTATACCCAGCACACTCGGGGTGAAAATTGTTAAAAACACAGTTGATGGACAGAATGTAGAACAATGTCATACATTCACCCCAGTACAAGGATCTGGGCCTAAATCCATCGTTTTTTTGCACTCCACACCACCCTGGGTTACACACTGGCTATATGCAAATCAGCTTTGACCCTGTGCCTCATGGGAACAGTCCAGTCCGAACTACCAAGCCATGTCTTTCCCAGACCGGAAACAAGCATCCAAGGACCGGTTTCTGGCTATCAGCCTTCATCAGCCTGGATAGCTTGACTCCACTTTTGTGGAGAGCCTGGGATTCACGTCTGAGTATACCCAGCACACTTGGGGTAAAAATTTCTAAAAACACAGTTGATGGACAGAATGTAGAACAATGTCATACATTCGCCCCAGCACAAGGATCTGGGCCTAAATCCATAGTTTTTGTGCACTCCACACCACCCTGGGTTAGACACTGGCTATATGCAAATCAGCTATGACCCTGTGCCTCATGGGAACAGTCCAGTCCGAACTACCAAGCCATGTCTTTCCCAGACGGAATAAAGAATCCAAGGACCGGTTTCTGGCTATCAGCCTTCATCAGCCTGGATAGCTTGACTCCAGTGGTGTGGGGAGCCTGGGACTCACGTCTGAGTATACCCAGCACACTCGGGGTGAAAATTGCTAAAAACACAGTTGATGGACAGAATGTAGAACAATGTCATACATTCACCCCAGTACAAGGATCTGGACCTAAATCCATCGTTTTTTTGCACTCCACACCACCCTGGGTTAGACACTGGCTATATGCAAATCAGCTTTGACCCTGTGCCTCATGGGAACAGTCCAGTCCGAACTACCAAGCCATGCCTTTCCCAGACAGGAAACAAGCATCCAAGGACCGGTTTCTGGCTATCAGCCTTCATCAGCTTGGATAGCTTGACTCCAGTGGTGTGGAGAGCCTGGGATTCACGTCTGAGTATACCTAGCACACTCAGGGTGAAAATTGCTAAAAACACAGTTGATGGACAGAATGTAGTACAGTCATACATTCACCCCAGTACAAGGATCTGGGCCTAATTCATTGTTTTTGTGCACTCCACACCACCCTTGGTTAGACACTGGCTATATGCAAATCAGCTCTGACCCTGTGCCTCTCGGGAACAGTCCAGTCCGAACTACCAAGCCATGTCTTTCCCAGACCGGAATCAAGCATCCAAGGACCGGTTTCTGGCTATCAGCCTTCATCAGCCTGGATAGCTTGACTTCAGTGGTGTGGAGAGCCTGGGACTCACTTCTGAGTATACCCAGCACACCCGGGGTGAAAATTGCTAAAAACACAGTTGATGGACAGAATGTAGAACAATGTCATACATTCACCCCAGTACAAGGATCTGGGCCGAAATCCATCGGTTTTTTTGCACTCCACACCACCCTAGGTTAGACACTGGCTATATGCAAATCAGCTCTGACCCTGTGTCTCATGGGAACAGTCCAGTCCGAACTACCAAGCCATGTCTTTCCCAGACGGGAATCAAGCATCCAAGGACCGGTTTCTGGCTATCAGCCTTCATCAGCCTGGATAGCTTGACTCCAGTGGTGTGGAGAGCCTGGGACTCACGTCTGAGTATACCCAGCACACTCGGGGTGAAAATTGCTAAAAACACAGTTGATGGACAGAATGTAGAACAATGTCATACATTCACCCCAGTGCAAGGATCTGGGCCTAAATCCATTGTTTTTTTGCACTCCACACCACCCTGGGTTAGACACTGGCTATATGCAAATCAGCTCTGACCCTGTGCCTCATGGGAACAGTCCAGTCCGAACTACCAAGCCATGTCTTTCCCAGACTGGAATAAAGAATCCAAGGACCGGTTTCTGGCTATCAGCCTTCATCAGCCTGGATAGCTTGACTCCAGTGGTGTGGAGAGCCTGGGACTCACGTCTGAGTATACCCAGCACACTCGGGGTGAAAATTGTTAAAAACACAGTTGATGGACAGAATGTAGAACAATGTCATACATTCACCCCAGTACAAGGATCTGGGCCTAAATCCATCGTTTTTTTGCACTCCACACCACCCTGGGTTACACACTGGCTATATGCAAATCAGCTTTGACCCTGTGCCTCATGGGAACAGTCCAGTCCGAACTACCAAGCCATGTCTTTCCCAGACCGGAAACAAGCATCCAAGGACCGGTTTCTGGCTATCAGCCTTCATCAGCCTGGATAGCTTGACTCCACTTTTGTGGAGAGCCTGGGATTCACGTCTGAGTATACCCAGCACACTCGGGGTGAAAATTGCTAAAAACACAGTTGATGGACAGAATGTAGAACAATGTCATACATTCACCCCAGTACAAGGATGTGGGTCTAAATCCATTGTTTTTTTGCACTCCACACCACCCTGGGTTAGACACTGGCTATATGCAAATCAGCTTTGACCCTGTGCCTCATGGGAACAGTCCAGTCCGAACTACCAAGCCATGCCTTTCCCAGACAGGAAACAAGCATCCAAGGACCGGTTTCTGGCTATCAGCCTTCATCAGCTTGGATAGCTTGACTCCAGTGGTGTGGAGAGCCTGGGATTCACGTCTGAGTATACCTAGCACACTCAGGGTGAAAATTGCTAAAAACACAGTTGATGGACAGAATGTAGTACAGTCATACATTCACCCCAGTACAAGGATCTGGGCCTAATTCATTGTTTTTGTGCACTCCACACCACCCTTGGTTAGACACTGGCTATATGCAAATCAGCTCTGACCCTGTGCCTCTCGGGAACAGTCCAGTCCGAACTACCAAGCCATGTCTTTCCCAGACCGGAATCAAGCATCCAAGGACCGGTTTCTGGCTATCAGCCTTCATCAGCCTGGATAGCTTGACTTCAGTGGTGTGGAGAGCCTGAGACTCACTTCTGAGTATACCCAGCACACCCGGGGTGAAAATTGCTAAAAACACAGTTGATGGACAGAATGTAGAACAATGTCATACATTCACCCCAGTACAAGGATCTGGGCCGAAATCCATCGGTTTTTTTGCACTCCACACCACCCTAGGTTAGACACTGGCTATATGCAAATCAGCTCTGACCCTGTGCCTCATGGGAACAGTCCAGTCCGAACTACCAAGCCATGTCTTTCCCAGACGGGAATCAAGCATCCAAGGACCGGTTTCTGGCTATCAGCCTTCATCAGCCTGGATAGCTTGACTCCAGTGGTGTGGAGAGCCTGGGACTCACGTCTGAGTATACCCAGCACACTCGGGGTGAAAATTGCTAAAAACACAGTTGATGGACAGAATGTAGAACAATGTCATACATTCACCCCAGTGCAAGGATCTGGGCCTAAATCCATTGTTTTTTTGCACTCCACACCACCCTGGGTTAGACACTGGCTATATGCAAATCAGCTCTGACCCTGTGCCTCATGGGAACAGTCCAGTCCGAACTACCAAGCCATGTCTTTCCCAGACTGGAATAAAGAATCCAAGGACCGGTTTCTGGCTATCAGCCTTCATCAGCCTGGATAGCTTGACTCCAGTGGTGTGGAGAGCCTGGGACTCACGTCTGAGTATACCCAGCACACTCGGGGTGAAAATTGTTAAAAACACAGTTGATGGACAGAATGTAGAACAATGTCATACATTCACCCCAGTACAAGGATCTGGGCCTAAATCCATCGTTTTTTTGCACTCCACACCACCCTGGGTTACACACTGGCTATATGCAAATCAGCTTTGACCCAGTGCCTCATGGGAACAGTCCAGTCCGAACTACCAAGCCATGTCTTTCCCAGACCGGAAACAAGCATCCAAGGACCGGTTTCTGGCTATCAGCCTTCATCAGCCTGGATAGCTTGACTCCACTTTTGTGGAGAGCCTGGGATTCACGTCTGAGTATACCCAGCACACTTGGGGTAAAAATTGCTAAAAACACAGTTGATGGACAGAATGTAGAACAATGTCATACATTCGCCCCAGCACAAGGATCTGGGCCTAAATCCATCGTTTGTGTGCACTCCACACCACCCTGGGTTAGACACTGGCTATATGCAAATCAGCTCTGACCCTGTGCCTCATGGGAACAGTCCAGTCCGAGCTACCAAGCCATGTCTTTCCCAGACCGGAATAAAGAATCCAAGGACCGGTTTCTGGCTATCAGCCTTCATCAGCCTGGATAGCTTGACTCCAGTGGTGTGGAGAGCCTGGGACTCACGTCTGAGTATACCCAGCACACTCGGGTGAAAATTGCTAAAAACACAGTTGATGGACAGAATGTAGAACAATGTCATACATTCACCCCAGTACAAGGATCTGGGCCTAAATCCATCGTTGTTTTGCACTCCACACCACCCTGGGTTAGACACTAGCTATATGCAAATCAGCTCTGACCCTGTGCCTCATGGGAACAGTCCAGTCCGAACTACCAAGCCATGTCTTTCCCAGACCGGAATAAAGAATCCAAGGACCGGTTTCTGGCTATCAGCCTTCATCAGCCTGGATAGCTTGACTCCAGTGGTGTGGAGAGTCTGGGACTCACATCTGAGTATACCCAGCACACTTGGGGTGAAAATTGCTAAAAACACAGTTGATGGACAGAATGTAGAACAATGTCATACATTCTCCTCAGTACAAGGATCTGGGCCTAAATCCATTGTTTTTTTGCACTCCACACCACCCTGGGTTAGACACTGGCTATATGCAAATCAGCTTTGACCCTGTGCCTCATGGGAACAGTCCAGTCCGAACTACCAAGCCATGTCTTTCCCAGACCGGAATAAAGAATCCAAGGACCGGTTTCTGGCTATCAGCCTTCATCAGCCTGGATAGCTTGACTCCAGTGGTGTGGAGAGCCTGGGACTCACGTCTGAGTATACCCAGCACACTCTGGGTGAAAATTGCTAAAAACACAGTTGATGGACAGAATGCAGAACAATGTCATACATTCACCCCAGTACAAGGATCTGGGCCTAAATCCATCGTTTTTTTGCACTCCACACCACCCTGGGTTAGACACTGGCTATATGCAAATCAGCTTTGACCCTGTGCCTCATGGGAACAGTCCAGTCCCAACTACCAAGCCACGTCTTTCCCAGACCGGAAACAAGCATCCAAGGACCGGTTTCTGGCTATCAGCCTTCATCAGCCTGGATAGCTTGACTCCAGTGGTGTGGAGAGCCTGGGATTCACGTCTGAGTATACCCAGCACACTCTGGGTGAAAATTGCTAAAAACACAGTTGATGGACAGAATGTAGAACAATGTCATACATTCACCCCAGTACAAGGATCTGGGCCTAAATCCATTGTTGTTTTGCACTCCACACCACCCTGGTTTAGACACTGGCTATATGCAAATCAGCTCTGACCCTGTGCCTCATGGGAACAGTCCAGTCCGAACTACCAAGCCATGTCTTTCCCAGACCGGAATAAAGAATCCAAGGACCGGTTTCTGGCTATCAGCCTTCATCAGCCTGGATAGCTTGACTCCAGTGGTGTGGAGAGCCTGGGACTCACGTCTGAGTATACCCAGCACACTCGGGGTGAAAATTGCTAAAAACACAGTTGATGGACAGAATGTAGAACAATGTCATACATTCACCCCAGTACAAGGATCTGGACCTAAATCCATCGTTATTTTGCACTCCACACCACCCTGGGTTAGACACTGGCTATATGCAAATCAGCTTTGACCCTGTGCCTCATGGGAACAGTCCAGTCCGAACTACCAAGCCATGTCTTTCCAGACCGGAAACAAGCATCCAAGGACCGGTTTCTGGCTATCAGCCTTCATCAGCCTGGATAGCTTGACTCCAGTGGTGTGGAGAGCCTGGGACTCACGTCTGAGTATACCCAGCACACTCGGGGTGAAAATTGCTAAAAACACAGTTGATGGACAGAATGTAGAACAATGTCATACATTCACCCCAGTGCAAGGATCTGGGCCTAAATCCATTGTTTTTTTGCACTCCACACCACCCTGGGTTAGACACTGGCTATATGCAAATCAGCTCTGACCCTGTGCCTCATGGGAACAGTCCAGTCCGAACTACCAAGCCATGTCTTTCCCAGACTGGAATAAAGAATCCAAGGACCGGTTTCTGGCTATCAGCCTTCATCAGCCTGGATAGCTTGACTCCAGTGGTGTGGAGAGCCTGGGACTCACGTCTGAGTATACCCAGCACACTCGGGGTGAAAATTGTTAAAAACACAGTTGATGGACAGAATGTAGAACAATGTCATACATTCACCCCAGTACAAGGATCTGGGCCTAAATCCATCGTTTTTTTGAACTCCACACCACCCTGGGTTACACACTGGCTATATGCAAATCAGCTTTGACCCTGTGCCTCATGGGAACAGTCCAGTCCGAACTACCAAGCCATGTCTTTCCCAGACCGGAAACAAGCATCCAAGGACCGGTTTCTGGCTATCAGCCTTCATCAGCCTGGATAGCTTGACTCCACTTTTGTGGAGAGCCTGGGATTCACGTCTGAGTATACCCAGCACACTTGGGGTAAAAATTGCTAAAAACACAGTTGATGGACAGAATGTAGAACAATGTCATACATTCGCCCCAGCACAAGGATCTGGGCCTAAATCCATCGTTTTTGTGCACTCCACACCACCCTGGGTTAGACACTGGCTATATGCAAATCAGCTCTGACCCTGTGCCTCATGGGAACAGTCCAGTCCGAGCTACCAAGCCATGTCTTTCCCAGACCGGAATAAAGAATCCAAGGACCGGTTTCTGGCTATCAGCCTTCATCAGCCTGGATAGCTTGACTCCAGTGGTGTGGAGAGCCTGGGACTCACGTCTGAGTATACCCAGCACACTCGGGTGAAAATTGCTAAAAACACAGTTGATGGACAGAATGTAGAACAATGTCATACATTCACCCCAGTACAAGGATCTGGGCCTAAATCCATCGTTGTTTTGCACTCCACACCACCCTGGGTTAGACACTAGCTATATGCAAATCAGCTCTGACCCTGTGCCTCATGGGAACAGTCCAGTCCGAACTACCAAGCCATGTCTTTCCCAGACCGGAATAAAGAATCCAAGGACCGGTTTCTGGCTATCAGCCTTCATCAGCCTGGATAGCTTGACTCCAGTGGTGTGGAGAGTCTGGGACTCACATCTGAGTATACCCAGCACACTTGGGGTGAAAATTGCTAAAAACACAGTTGATGGACAGAATGTAGAACAATGTCATACATTCTCCTCAGTACAAGGATCTGGGCCTAAATCCATTGTTTTTTTGCACTCCACACCACCCTGGGTTAGACACTGGCTATATGCAAATCAGCTTTGACCCTGTGCCTCATGGGAACAGTCCAGTCCGAACTACCAAGCCATGTCTTTCCCAGACCGGAATAAAGAATCCAAGGACCGGTTTCTGGCTATCAGCCTTCATCAGCCTGGATAGCTTGACTCCAGTGGTGTGGAGAGCCTGGGACTCACGTCTGAGTATACCCAGCACACTCTGGGTGAAAATTGCTAAAAACACAGTTGATGGACAGAATTCAGAACAATGTCATACATTCACCCCAGTACAAGGATCTGGGCCTAAATCCATCGTTGTTTTGCACTTCACACCACCCTGGTTTAGACACTGGCTATATGCAAATCAGCTCTGACCCTGTGCCTCATGGGAACAGTCCAGTCCGAACTACCAAGCCATGTCTTTCCCAGACCGGAATAAAGAATCCAAGGACCGGTTTCTGGCTATCAGCCTTCATCAGCCTGGATAGCTTGACTCCAGTGGTGTGGAGAGCCTGGGACTCACGTCTGAGTATACCCAGCACACTTGGGGTGAAAATTGCTAAAAACACAGTTGATGGACAGAATGTAGAACAATGTCATACATTCACCCCAGTACAAGGATCTGGACCTAAATCCATCGTTTTTTTGCACTCCACACCACCCTCGGTTAGACACTGGCTATATGCAAATCAGCTTTGACCCTGTGCCTCATGGGAACAGTCCAGTCCGAAATACCAAGCCATGTCTTTCCCAGACCGGAAACAAGCATCCAAGGACCGGTTTCTGGCTATCAGCCTTCATCAGCCTGGATAGCTTGACTCCAGTGGTGTGGAGAGCCTGGGATTTACGTCTGAGTATACCCAGCACACTCGGGGTGAAAATTGCTAAAAACACAGTTGATGGACAGAATGTAGAACAATGTCATACATTCACCCCAGTACAAGGATCTGGGCCTAAATCCATCGTTTTTGCGCACTCCACACCACCCTGGGTTAGACACTGGCTATATGCAAATCAGGTCTGACCCTCTGCCTCATGGGAACAGTCCAGTCCGAACTACCAAGCTTACTCTTTCCCAGACCGGAATAAAGAATCCAAGGACCGGTTTCTGGCTATCAGCCTTCATCAGCCTGGATAGCTTGACTCCAGTGGTGTGGGGAGCCTGGGACTCACGTCTGAGTACACCCAGCACACTCGGGGTGAAAATTGCTAAAAACACAGTTGATGGACAGAATGTTGAACAATGTCATACATTCACCCCAGTACAAGGATCTGGGTCTAAATCCATTGTTTTTTTGCACTCCACACCACCCTGGGTTAGACACTGGCTATATGCAAATCTGCTTTGACCCTGTGCCTCATGGGAACAGTCCAGTCCGAACTACCAAGCCATGTCTTTCCCAGACAGGAAACAAGCATCCAAGGACCGGTTTCTGGCTATCAGCCTTCATCAGCTTGGATAGCTTGACTCCAGTGGTGTGGAGAGCCTGGGATTCACGTCTGAGTATACCTAGCACACTCGGGGTGAAAATTGCTAAAAACACAGTTGATGGACAGAATGTAGTACAGTCATACATTCACCCCAGTACAAGGATCTGGGCCTAATTCATTGTTTTTGTGCACTCCACACCACCCTTGGTTAGACACTGGCTATATGCAAATCAGCTCTGACCCTGTGCCTCTCGGGAACAGTCCAGTCCGAACTACCAAGCCATGTCTTTCCCAGACCGGAATCAAGCATCCAAGGACCGGTTTCTGGCTATCAGGCTTCATCAGCCTGGATAGCTTGACTTCAGTGGTGTGGAGAGCCTGGGATCACGTCTGAGTATACCCAGCACACTCGGGGTGAAAATTGCTAAAAACACAGTTGATGGACAGAATGTAGAACAATGTCATACATTCACCCCAGTACAGGGATCTGGGCCTAAATCCATCGTTGTTTTGCACTCCACACCACCCTGGGTTAGACACTGGCTATATGCAAATCAGCTCTGACCCTGTGCCTCATAGGAACAGTCTAGTCCGAACGACCAAGCCATGTCTTTCCCAGACCGGAAACAAGCATCCAAGGACCGGTTTCTGGCTATCAGCCTTCATCAGCCTGGATAGCTTGACTCCAGTGGTGTGGAGAGCCTGGGACTCACGTCTGAGTATACCCAGCACACTCGGGGTGAAAATTGCTAAAAACCTTCATCAGACATGGCTTGGTAGTTAGGACTGGATATATTCAGACGTGAGTCCCAGGCTCTCCACACCACTGGAGTCAAGCTATCCAGGCTGATGAAGGCTGATAGCCAGAAACCGGTCCTTGGATGCTTGATTCCGGTCTGGGAAAGACATGGCTTGGAAGTTCGGACTGGACTGTTCCCATGAGGCACAGGGTCAGAGCTGATTTGCATATAGCCAGTGTCTAACCCAGGGTGGTGTGGAGTGCAAAAAAACGATGGATTTAGGCCCAGATCTTCGTACTGGGGTGAAAGTATGACATTGTTCTACATTCTGTCCATCAACTGTGTTTTTTTGCAATTTTCAACTCAAACAGTAGCACGGCTGGGGAAATTCATAGAACTAATGCGAGCTGCACTGTCCACAAAAATAGAGCCTTATATAGAAAACAGACGGCCCGGAAGCATGGGTGCCGCGGACACACCTCCCATTTAAAAACCAATGCACTTTGTTCTTAACCGCATCGCTGCGGCGGCTTTTCCCGCTGTGCGCGGCAAATTCGAAATTACCGCGTTACGTGACGAGCTGGCCTTGTCATCCGCGCAGGACAGGTAAGCGCGATGACGAGCCCAGCTCGTCAATAGCCTCGAAGGGGTTAAACTCTATAGCTAGAATGTGACACTGTTCTTAAAGTTTTATGCTCCACTAGTTCGTAGTAACATTCAGGGAATTTGAATTATTTGTTTTTTTAGATAATTTTTTTATATTGTTAGTATATTGTAATGATTTTAAATAATCAAACAATAAAATACTTTTTCACGTTTCCCTCTGAGACTGGTGTACTAATTTAACTCAGCATACATACTTCGTGCCCCAGTTCCATACTCTAAACAAATTTTCAAAGATAACTAAATCAAAAGCTTTTTCTACATCCAGAAATACCAATTCATACTCACCCTCCTCTATCAACACTTCCTCCATCAAATCCAAAAGTCTATACAAATTTTGGTTGGTGTTCCTGCATGGTGTAAAGATGCGTTACTCTGGATAAATTAAACAAAAGATCACCTGCCTCAGCTGATTTGCCAGCAGTTTACTGCTTTGCTGTTTGTATTAAGAATTGACAATGGTCGACAAGCTCTGTCATTTTTATTGTCACCATAAATATTAGGCATCAAAATAATCTTACCCGCGCTCGTAGATTCTGGAAGCATCCCCTTTCCCTAAACTGCAACCTGCACCTCCATTAGCGTATATCCCAGGAAGTCTCTGTAGTCTTCAAAAGTCAAACCACATGCAGTTTTTCCAGTGTATTCTGTGTTAAGAGCATCTCTTTCCTCGTCATGATTTTGAGCAGCCCCTCTTTCTTCTCATGTGTCAGTTTGATTAAGACAGGTCAGCCACAAAATAAATACTAGTATTAACAGCCTGACATGCTGGGGTTACCTTCCTGAGTATATTATAATCCCCTATCATAAGTTATCTAATATTGAATAACAGTCGCTGATGCCTTTACTGTCCTATCTGCAGTTCTGCTAACCTCCGATCTGCACCATTTCTGCATTCTCTCTCTTTCGAGTCTGTTGTATTCCTACATGATGTCGTTCTTAGAACTTTTGTATGTCATGTGGAATGCTCCTGTGTCAGCAGCCCATTCTGCTGTTGGATCTCGCTGAGTTAACTGCTCTTCTCTGCTTGTGGATGTCAAGTTGTCATTCCTGCATTAAAACTACTTTCTTCTAACCTACGCGTTGACTCCTTCACTACATAATTTCTGGCGACGACTGGGTAACTACAGCTACAGCTGCTAGCAAGAAGGATTTAATGAATGACAACGTTCACGTTTCAGCTTTTGGGAAAATCGCGAAGACTGCCTTTCTACTAGCACTGCCGACGTTTTCATCGTCGTGCCCTGGACTTATCACCTTTAACGTGCTAACCGTGAGTTTTCTGTACTTTTTCCAACTTGGCAAAAATAGCCTTTCCTACCGTGTGCTGAGTTCCGTTAGACGCATCCTTCAAACTGCGTGGAACTTTGTCTCGCACTTCTCTGCACCCGCTGCATCCTGGCAACACGGAGGAATCTCCATTGCAGCGCCTAGCAACACCGAAGAGTTTCTGCTTCTACGTGCCGATCTACACTCGTCTATGACGACGCTCCAATTCCGGAAATCAGGTGCATTCTGGGTATTACCCTTTCACCTCTACTACGTCTGACGTCACAACGTGCCGCCATCTTGTTTATTTACTTCGTGAGTCGGAAAAGCAAATTTCACGAAGCAATTCTTATTCTCATCATCTCTTCGTCATTTTGCCTCGTTTTTCTACCGGATTTGTTATTTAGCGGTCTACTAACAATAAGGTACTTGAATTTCTACATTATTTTTATTTATTTTTTATTTTATTTTCAGGTCAAATTCAATTTTTTTTTTTAAATAATAACAAGCATGTCCAATATCTCTGCTCCACCTCACTTTTTACAAATTGCTGGTGATCCTAACATTGAATGGGATTTATGGCACCCAATGTTCTTAGCCGATGTTGATGTTTTAGAAAAAGATGGGTGTTCAGCTAAACGCAAGTTAGCTCTTCTCAGACATTGTCTTGGTGGAGCTGGCATTAAAGAATTTGACAATCTTCCATCAATTGATGATGCAGGAAATATGGATGTTTTTGAGAAAGCTTGTGCACAGATGAAAATTCGTTTCGGAAGGAAGATAAATACTGTTATGGAACGTTTCAAATTTTATTACGTCTCTGCCTTACGATCTTTGGCTTGTTCGTGTGCTTTTGAAACCATTTCTTACGAACAAGTTTTCAGAGATCAGATAATGATGCGCACCAAAAGCAAGAAAATTCAAGAAAGACTTTGGTTGGGTACAGAATCTTCCTTGAGCGCTGTTATCAACATTGCTAAAGGCATTGAGCAATCCGAATTGTTTGTTTCGGAAATCAGAGGTCAAACATCCAAGCCTCAAGTTTCTGAAACTGAAGTTTCGTTAGTGAAGAGTCAAAATACTTCATCTAATTTTAATAGGTTACCTCCTAGAAAGGACAATGAGAAGAAAGTTCCTGAAAATAAGAATATTGTTGATAATAAGTTTTCCTACAGGAAAAATGTTTACTGTTACAGATGTGGTAGTTCTAACCATTTAGGAAATTACAGGGGATGTCCAGCTTGGGATAGAATTTGTGTCAAATGTAAAAGGAAAGGGCATTTTGCTAATGTTTGTCGTTCTTCCCAAAGGGTCAATTATATTTCTCTGGAAGAGGAAGAAGTTCTACAAAGTTTCAATTGTATTCTATCTGTGGATGATTCTGAGCAGAAGGAGTTTCCCTCTTACACCATTTTAATTGATAACCAACCCATTCTTTTAATGATGGATTCATGCTCATGGTATTCCATTATCGGTTTCAATCTGTTTAAAAATCTTTGGGGCGACAGGGAATTATTCACGTCTGATATATCTCCAGGTGGTTACACTGGGAAGAAAATAAATATGGAAGGTTTCTTTTGGGCTGACATTCAAGTTGCTGATAGATTTGCCAAAGGGAAAGTTTATGTCGCCACCAAAGGTGTTGCCATCTTAAATTGGCCACATCAACGTTTACTTGGCATTAAACTTGATCCCAATGCCAACCCGCCAGTTTACTTAGGTGAGCCATATGTTTTGAGTATTTGCGATGTGGGAGACAATTCTCTGTTTGTAGAAAACACTAAAAAAAATTCCTGATGTTTTTAAGGACACCTTAGGTAAATTTGCTGATTTTAAGCACAAGATTATCCTGAATGACAATGCCATTCCAGTCAGACACAGGGTCAGTAATGTTCCATTAGCCTATCGTGAGAAACTAAAGGACATTCTTGGTGATCTGGTATCAAAACAGATCATTGAACCTATAGAATCCTCTCCTTGGGTTTCTCCCATTGTTTTATCACTCAAAAGTTCTGGCGAGCTCCGTCTGTGTGTGGATCTCCGCAGTTTAAACAAGGAGATCTGGGTAGATAAACATCCTCTCCCTAACATCCACGAATTAATTTCTTCTCTCACAGGTGCCACTGTTTTTTCAACAATTGATTTAGCTAGTGCCTACCATCAGATTGAGCTACACGAGGATTCAAAAAGACTTACAGCTTTTGTGACTCCTGAAGGCATGTTCCAGTATTTGCGAATGCCTTTTGGACTCGCCAGTGCTGCGTCTGTGTTCCAACGCCTGATGAAAGAGGTTCTTCTTGACTGTAAAGGAGCCATTGCGTTCCAAGATGATATCCTGATTTTTGGAGAAGATGTTGAGGAACACGATCACAATTTGCATTGTGTGCTGTCCAATGTGCAAAAGAAGGGTCTTACTTTAAAGTTTAACAAGTGTAAATTTAGACAACCTAAAGTTGAATATTTAGGGCATGAGATTTCTAAAGATGGCATAAAACCTAAACTCAATCATGTAAAAAGTATTACCGATGCTCCCATTCCTTCCTCTAAGGAACAATTGTTGTCCTTCTTAGGACTTACTGAATTTTATGGCAAATTTGTCAAAGATTACTCTACTATTGTACATCCCTTGCGGTCTTTGCTGAAAAAACAAGCTACATTTCTTTGGGGTACAGAACAGCAAACCTCTTTTGATTCTTTAAAAAGCAAAATTGTCAATGCTCCTTTTCTTAAACCTTTTTCTGTCCACAAAGACTGCATTGTTTGCGTAGATGCCAGTAATGTTGGGCTTGGTGCCGTTCTGATGCAAAAGGATCGTTTTGGGGAAAATGTTGTATCTTATGCTTCCAGGACTTTATGGGACGCTGAGTTTAATTATTCTACCATAGAGAAGGAGCTTCTTGCTTGCACTTGGGCTACTCAGCATTTTCGCCAATTCCTTGGGGTACGAAATTTACTTTGAGGACTGATCATAAACCTCTTGTCAACATGTTGTCAGCTGGTGGTGGTAGAACTCTCACTGCTCGTCTTGCTCGTCTCGCTGCTAAGTTGCAAGAGTACCGGTGTAAAGTTGTCTATGTCCCCGGACGGCTTAATGTACATGCAGATTGTATGTCACGTTTTCCAGTTTGTGATACTTCTAACAAGGATATTTGTGATGAATGTGATGTTGCCTTCACTCTTTGTGATGTTAATCTAATTGGTGGTAAGGACTTAGAAAACTCCATCACTGAAAGTGTTTGGTCTGATGCTATGCGTCACGATGAGGTTCTTGCTAAGGTCAAAATTTTCTTGAGTGCTGGTTGGCCTGAAGAGAGGAAGTTGTGTGGTGACTTAGCTTCTTTCTTCAAAGTAAAAGATGAATTGTCGGTAATCGATGATATGGTTTACAGAGATGATAAAATTGTTCCTCCTCTTAAAGTTCGTGAATCCATTTGCAATTTAGCCCATGAAGGTCACATGGGGATGTCCACGACTAAAAGGAGGATCCGAGAGTTTTATTGGTGGCCTAGTATGGACGCTATGGTTGACAGGTGGGTAAGGAATTGTTCTCCGTGCTCTCTGAGCGACAAATCTGTGAAACCTGTTTCTTCTGGGTTTTCCCCTGTTGAATTTGCCTGTGGACCTTGGAGAAAGTTGGGAATTGACATCATAGGTCCTTTTAATTACCAGTCAGGGAAAGACATGTTTGCTGTGGTGCTTGTGGATTATTTCTCCAAGTGGCCCGAATTAAAAATTGTTGAAAAGGTTAATTCTGAGGTTGTTGTTGAGTTTTTAAATGAAGTTTTCTGTAGAGAGGGTTTACCTGAAGAAATTGTTTCCGACAATGGGCCGCAGTTTGTAAGTGAGGTTTTTTCTGCATTTTTAGAAACTTGTGGTATTCTTCACAAAAGAGTTTCAAATTATTCCCCACAATCCAACGGCCAGGTGGAACGCTTTAACAGAGTGATTAAGGAGTCCTGCCAATTGGCTTTACGAAGTGGATGGAAGTGGAAAAAAGCTCTACAGGCTACTTTGTTCACCTATCGTATGTCTCCCAACTCTGTTACTGGTTTATCCCCCTTTGAAATGTTGCATTGCAGGAAACCTGGTACCAACATTTTTCCTTGGTGGCTGAAGACGAAAGACACTGGGTATCTAGAGTTAGATATGAATAGTATTAGAGACCGCGTTGGAAAATACCAAGACAAAATGCTCAAGAGTTCTTCCCCAAGACCTGTCTCTCCTAAAATCTCTGTTGGTGACTTGGTGAGGGTGAAGTTTGGTGGTATCATTCCTAAAGGCATATCCAGGTGGTCTTCTCCTGTCAAAGTTGCAGAGGTCTTCAGTAAGGCAGTTAGAGTAGAGGGTGGTAAAGTTTGGAATTTCAGGCGTATTTCAGTTTGCAAGTCCAATGTTGTGGATAAAAAGAATGTTCGTTTGGATCCTAGTTCTTCTGGAAACCTATCTGTTCCTGATTTTGATTCCGGTTTTCATGGTTCTCATGAAGTCTTTGATAACTTGCATTCTTCTCAGGTATCTTTGCCTCAAGCTTGTCCTAACAATTTTTCTTTACAGGTTGTTCCTTCCAATGCTCATGATGTTTCTCAAACTGCTGTTTCTCAGGCGTCCTCTTCACAGCCTGTTTGTTTACGCAGTAGTTCTCGTGTAAAACATGTTCCTGTAAAGCTTAAGGATTATGTTTGCTCTTAATGTTTTTTTTTTTATTTGTTTCTTTTCCTTTTATTTTTGGGTTTATTGTTTTTTTTTTTTTTTTTTTTGTTTTTCGGTGGGAGGTGTGTTGTATTCCTACATGATGTCGTTCTTAGAACTTTTGTATGTCATGTGGAATGCTCCTGTGTCAGCAGCCCATTCTGCTGTTGGATCTCGCTGAGTTAACTGCTCTTCTCTGCTTGTGGATGTCAAGTTGTCATTCCTGCATTAAAACTACTTTCTTCTAACCTACGCGTTGACTCCTTCACTACAGAGTCCTCACGCCCAGACATCCAAAAGAGCTTCAAACTGTGACATTTGCCTTTGCTTTTCACTCGTATCATAACCAAATGAACTGTGAAACATAGGAAATACAATGTGTTAAGCATCAGTTCCCTTTCATTGCAGCCTACTGGGCAGCAGTTAATGCCTCTTTAGTTTAGGTGTATGTTAGAAAGCCTCCACGGAGGGGTGAGGCAAGAAGCCATCCAGACAAGACCCACTTTGTATACCCCTACATGCAAGCAGGGATTCATGCAAAGCCAAGTCATTGTATTTTAGTGGATTTACCTATGCATCAAAACTTATATGTGTTTGCAATGTTCCCATCCCCTAGGTCCCTTTTGCATAGATTAGAGGGGTCATGATGGATGACACAAAGCAATTTGATGCTGTGCTGGTATCAATTATTTGGTACAAAATAAATGTTGTGGTGGAAAGTAACCTGCACTTCTGTCTGCGCCACAAAGCACTTCCTGGTCTCACACAAGCACTATCACAAATGTATAGTAAATCCACACTTGCATTTTTCCAGTTTCTGCATGAGAGAGGGGATCTGTAATGTGAAACCAGTAATGGGATTTAATGTGCTTCTGTGAAGCTGAAGCTGGGGTATATTGGAAGGTCTTGGGCGAATGGCTTTTTTATGGTGTCCCAGTGAACCACAGATGCATCCAAATCATATACCAGGTAACCAGCTGTTTACTCTTATAGAGGTGAATTGGGTTTCTTTCAATTAAAATCTCAGGTTCACTGCTTCATCTAGATTCCTTTAAAATGGATGCCCATTGTTCTTCCAAAACAAGTTGGTGATTTCTGAGAAAATCTCTAATGTTTTCCAATTCATTTTGAGGTCTTTAAGCTGAGCAAATTCAATAAAGTCTGTGGTCAGGTGGGGGGTGTTTGTGTCCATATTTTAGACATATAGCAGCATATCAGACAACCTATGCATCTCATCAACCCTGTTTCAAACAATCTCTACAAATTTGAGTACTTTATCATTTGTAAGTAGATCTTGATCACTCAGCATAAACCTACTGCCTAGATACAGGGTCTAGCTTGGTTACTGTTCAAATATGTTCATTAAAATGTATTAAGAAAATACAGTAAACATACAAAAAAATACTAAACAAATAGCCGAACTGTGAGATGAATAACTGTAAAATATAAATAGAAAGTCAATAAGCATATATTGATAAATTATAAAATTGAGCTACTGATTAAAAATGAAAATTAGTATATAATATACTAACTAATAGTGATAATACATAATAGTTATAAATTATTGTAAATACAAAGATGCAAAATGATCTGGTGGTTTGCAAAAAATAGCATGTTTAAGAAAGGAGCTAGTGGGATGAAATGCTAATAATCTATCACCTTGTCTTATAAAGGTAATCCAAGCCCACTATTTATGAGTGGATAGTAATTTGTATGTCTCTCCAGTTAGAGGTTATGGATTTAATCATTGCAGAAATTAGGAAGTAAAACAAATATTATCAGAATAGAAAAAAAGAGCCACAGACTTACAAATAACTAGAGTATGAAATATTATCAGAAATATCAAGAATTTGACAAACAATATCTCAAATAAGAGACCAAAATTTAAAGACAATACGACAGTCAAAGAACATATTTCTCGTGGAACCAATGCTGACGATACAATGTCAACATAAAGAACTATCGGCAAGCTTAGATTTATAAATGTTTTTCTGGAGTCCATAAACAAATATGAATGAATAATAGATAGATCTGATTGTTATTATTAAACAGGCAATCAACCAGACATTTTACTTAAACAGATGTTGCCATTGTTTATAAGATAGTGAAAGGGATAATTCACCATTCAAAAATCTTTAATAAACTGTACAGGAAAGTGTTGTTAGCTGAAAGTTTCTCATAGACTTTAGATGCAATGTGACCATATCTTGTAAATATATTTAATTTAACTGATTATAGTGTTTGGGAAAGTATTAGGACACTGATTCTTAACCTGTGGTCTGGGGAAACCTGGGGGTCCGCAAATCCTACTCAACGGGTACACGACTGCACGCTGCTTAGAAAAGGAAATAATATCAATAAAGTGTACATAAATAAAGAAGCAAAATGTACAGTTGGAAAATGTTAACCGATCTGTAAATGTGAAGGAATTTGAAAATGGAGGCTAAAAATGAAGGTAGTATCTCAGATTGATTTGTGGAAACACGCAAGTATAAAAAACAGAATATGGTATGGAAAATACGTTTCAATTGAAATTAGAAATGCTCCAACATTCCTATTAAAATTACAAATCAGATTTTTATATATAATCGTGAATTAAATTAATATTTCATGATTTGCATTTTTATTTGATGAAAGCTTGTTCTGGATTTGTTTTGTATTTTTTTGCAGTTCAAATCATCAAAAATGATAAGACCGGCATCCACAGTTTTCAGTAATGACTCAGTGGGGGGTGCATGAATTGCAATAAAGATTCAGTGGGGGTGCTAGGGTTCCAATAAGGGTTAAGTAGGGGTCCACAGAAGTCAAAAGGTTAATAACCACTGCATTAGGAAAATAACTTAATTTACAGTTGCACAGTATTTCCTTTCTACCATATTCGGAATCAGACAATTTATACTTTCTTTGAATATCAGAGAAAGAGAAAGGCAGTTTCCTGACTAATTTCAGCTATTTAAAATATTCCAGCATCTATCCAGGATTTTTAATACTTTACTTAACAAACATTACAAGATCATTTGATTAAAGGATTGGACAATAGGGAAGCTTTTTTTTTAGAATATTTGATATCAGTGTGAGATAATGTATCATAATAAAAAAGAGCTGTTCTTATATCTGTTATAATTGAACATTTTCGGGATTTAGTTTTGTTATTAAAGATAGTAATGCAGGAAGTAGTAATGGATATGCAACATTTTCTTCAATTTTGAGCCATATAGCTACAGTAGTATTTCAGTTAGAATGAAACCATAAGCATTCTTGTCAGACAACAAAGGCAGCAACATCATCACTAAAATCTGGACAATCCAATCCACCGCATCTTTAGAACATGTGAGTTTGAAATAGCTAATTCTAGGAGTTTTGTGATTCCGTACAAAAGTGGATATAGCAGATTTGTTTGTAAAATAATCTGGAGTAAAAAAAATGTAACATGGAAAGGTAATATAGAGCCAGAGGTATAATAATCATCTTTATAGATTGAATTTGACCCCACCAGCTTAAATGAAGAGGGGACCATTTCCAAAATGTGTTTGTAATTGTAGTAAGAGCATGGTCACTAGTTTGATTGTGAATTGGATTGTGCTAGCAAAAAAAATACCGAAATCGAAATATTATATTTGTTTTGGCACCAAATAATGTTGTATGAGTGGATCATAGTAAGTGTACAGTGACATTTTAACAGGAAAAATTCAGTTTTAATTAACTTGAGGGTATAGAATGAAATCAAGGAATAGTCATTATTTAACGTCCAAATCGCTGGAATATTATAATACTTGAATAATAATGCATCATCAGCAAATACAGATGTTTTAAGAACAGTATTTCCAATAGTAATGCCTTTTTAAATTTGGGAAAACCTGAGGTGATTCAATAGGAGTTTCAATAGTTAATAGGAAAAAGTGGGGGGAAAGAGGGCGTCTTTGTCTAGCACCTCTGAATAGGTGGAAGATATCTCAAGAGTAACCATTATTATACATTTATGCAGAGGGGTGTGTATATAAGGCATTAACCATTGCAATAAAATTGGGACCAAAATAAAGAAAGTCTGTTAGCAAGAATCTTCACATATATCTTATAATCCTGATTAATTAAACAGATTGGTCTATAATTTAAACATTGGTGGATTCTTTGTCTTATTTGGGGAACACAACAATAAGCGCAACAAAAAGGAGCTCAGTAGATTATTAGAAAAGTTGTAAAGAAAGTGATAATAAATATGGGGCTAATTGTACAGAAAATTATTTTAGACATAAACAGGAATGGCACCTGGGCCAGGTCCTTTCCCAGAATTGAGTAAGGGTTTGTTTGAAAGTATTTCATTTAATGAAATGGAAAAATCTAGCATCAATTTGTTGTCAAGAGATAAGGAAGGCAAGTGACATTCGAATAAGAAATCATCTAACACCTTAGATTCAATTGCATTGGGTTTGTTATATAGATCAAAATACTATTTTTAAAATTCTGCTAATATATATTTAGAGGCAGTTAATAATTGAGAACAGAACTAGAATGTACAGTATGAATTTGTCTCTTATCATTTTTGATGCATAAATACATTTTTTATTTATTTTATTTATTTTTTATATTTCTTTTGATTATAAAGAACAAGCAAGGCATCAACAAATTACATGAAGTGTATAGACTGTGCAAAGGCAGGTACATCATTAGATCAACATTGAAATAATCAATACAGTAACCGGGGGGGGGGGGAGAGGAGGAAGCATCAGAAACCTTAAAGCAATCAAGAAGGAATGTGGGGTCAGGGGGAAAGCGGACATCAAGGGCAGGCGTCGTTGGTGGTACACATATGTCCCCTCTATATCAATTCCAAGGACCCCATATTTTGTGCCACTTCCGGGGGCGTCCCGAGCCAGGTATACAGTTTTTGCCCTAAACATGCACCAGTCCATGTTCTCCATCCAAACCTCAAGGGTAGGGGACCTCTGTGATCCCCATAATTGTGCAATATTACGTTTGGCAATCATAGCCTCCAGGGTCACCCATTGAGTTTGAGCAACATTATGGTCAGTGGGCTCCCAGACATTTAGCAAGCAGCGCCTGGCTTCTGGCAAGAGAGCCACCCCGTGACTTCCTGAATAACCTTGTGAACCCTCCTCCAATAAACAGCGACTTCCCTGCATTCCCAGACAATGTGGAGAAACGTACCCAGCTGCCCGCAACCCCGTTGACAAAGACCCTCTTCAGAAAAGCCCATGTGAACCAGACGGGGACCCGTGACATATACTCTATGTAATATTTTCAGTTGAACTAATCTGAGCTGTGCCGGAATCGCGACCTCCTTGGGGGAGGATATCGCAGACTGCCAGTCCTCATCATCAAGCTCAAGTGCATCACGGGTCCATTAATCTCGCAATTTCAACAGTAGGACTGCCCTGTGAGACTGAAGTTAACGCATGACGAACCTGAGCATAGCGGAAATATTCAGACTCGCCCAATTCAAACTTAACCTGCAGGGCCTCAAACGACTTTACCTGTCCCTTGACCCAGAGGTCTCCCACCCTATTAATGCCTATTAGATCCCACTTGTCGAACCCCTTGGTGTTCCACAATTTGCCGAACCTATCAGACCTGAAAAGCAGGGTAGCCAAAGTCAAGCGATCTTTCCAACCTAACGCACTAGTGGCATCCTGCCAGACACGCACGGCTACTCTCCTCGGACCCGACAAAGACCTTACCACCGACTTAGAATACAGCGCCCTGTAATAGTTGCCCCCGGGAAGTAACCACCGATCCATGGCGAAACCAGTGTTTAACTCGGGGCCATATGTGCCATGGTTGATGGCTCCTAACTGCGAAGCCCAATAGTACCTTTTAATGTCGGGAAGAGCAATCCCCCCGTCGTACCACGGGAGTGTCAATTTGGCAATCGCGATACGGGGCCTGCCGTCCCACAGCAGTTCCCTCTGTAGACTCTCAACTATCCGAAAGTAACTAGCAGGAACCAAATCAAGTGTATTCTGAAGGGCATACAAAAAACGAGGAAGAGACATCATCTTAAAAAGTGCCGCTTGCCCGAGTACGGAAAGCGGAAGCTTCCGCCAGCTCGCAACATCTTGCTTCAACCAATTCAAGGGAGGGAGAAGGTTTTGCTCATAACGGACCCTTAGGGTCCAATGAAACATAAATACGAAGATATTTAAACCCCTCCTGCGCTATCTGAATGGGACAGTTACGCGGCAAAATTGGAGCATCACCACAGAGGACATAAAGATAGGATTTAGCCCAGTTAATAATCAGGCCCGAGTTTTTCCCGAAGGAAGTCAAAACGTCACACAAAACTATCAAAGATTTCCTAGGAGACGTTAAGTAAAGCAGGATATCATCTGCATATAGGGAGATGCGATCCTCGTATTCCGGAGACCAGTAAATACCCCTCAGAGAGGGCTCCCAACGGATCCAGGCCGCGAGGGGCTCCAAGGCCAGAGTAAACAAAAGGGGGCAAAGTGGACAACCCTGACGGGTACCCCGACCGAGACAAAACGAAGCCGAAACATGACCATTAACCACAATCTGTGCGAGTGGGTCCGCGTAAAGAAGCCGAACCCAACCAATAAAATCTGGTCCAAACCCAAACTTAGCCAGCACCGCCCACAAATACGGCCATTCCACAGTATCAAACGCCATAGTGGCGTCCAAAGATGCCAAAATGGCCGGCTCACGCAGCGTTGCGGCCCTCGCGAGGACTCCGTGCAGACGCCGAAGGTTCAAAGCTGTGTTTCTATGCGGGATAAAACCAGGCTGATCGGATGGATTAGAGCACTAATGGTTTTGATCAGTCTATTAGCCACTAGCTTGGGAAGAATTTTCGGCTTGGCATTTAACAGAGAGATCGGTCTGTATGAGGCACACCTATTCCTCGGTTTCCCTTCCTTATGTATAACAACTATTGTCGCTAATCTTTGGTCACAGGGGAGAAAACCACGGTCTCAGGACTCTAAGAACTTGTCCCTTAAATATGGAGCAATCTTATCAGGCCGGAGCTTATACAATTCTATCGGCAGACCATTGGGACCCATTGCCTTACCGGAACGCATAGCTAACGCCACCTCATCGGCAGTAATTGTACCATCCATAAGTTTTTCCACAGATAGACACGGCAGGGCGATATCCCGTAGTATTAAACACGAGTGCTCCTCCGGCCTATCAGACACAGAGGAGTACACAGTATGAAAATGATCAGCAAAGCACGCCACTATCTCTTGTGGGCCTGTCACAACAGCTCAACTCACTGTCACAATCTCCGGTACCACCGACTCGCTCTATCCTTCTTATCTAGCCATGCTATCAACTTGCCTGCCTTGTCTCCAACATCATAAAGACGCCCCTGTTGTTCCCGACTAAGAGCCCTCGCCGCCTCCGTCACCACCATCTTATAATCCAGTTGCTTCAGTTCCAGGACATGCAATCCAGAACGGGTCACTTCCCGCTCTAGCGCTAGTTCCAAGTCAGAGATTTCAGTCTCTATCTTCACCACTTCTTTCTCTTTCTGCTTCTTGACTCCAGCAATCAAAGATAGAGCTTGACCCCTGATAACAGCCTTAAATTTTTCCCACAAAGAGACCGCGGAGGATACCGAACCTTCATTCTCCCAAAAATATTGATCCAGAGCCTTTACGAGTTCACTGCGGGTCTTGGGATTGCGAAGATACCAAGGGTTGATCGGGGATACCCGACCCTCGGCACCCGATGTTAGCTCCAACCGGAGCCACAACGGGGAGTGATCGGAAATACCCCGGGCCATATGCCTGATCTCTTTAATACAAAACGCCTGGGCAGCCGGCACCAGCACATAATCAATCCTAGAGAGGCTACCATGGGCGCCCAAGTGAAACGTATACTGCCGCTGATCAGAGTGAAGCAACCTCCAACAGTCTACCAGGGCCAGAGTGTCCATGAAGTCAGGCAGCCATCGAAGCACCCTCGGTAGATCCCTGGGGGGGTGTCTGTCAAGTAAACCGGAAACCACAGCGTTGAAGTCCCCACCAATTATCAGAGACCCCCTGGGGAGATCCAGCAGAACCGGTCCCAAATCAGCAAAGGCATTGGATTGTAGACCAGGAAGGACATACACAGAGACCAGGGAAAGCGTGCGGCCCTCCCATCGTCCCGAAATAGCAACATAGCGTCCCCTATCATCAAGGATCATGGAGTCTATTTCAAGTGGGAAAGCGCTCTTAACAAGAATACCAACACCCCGAGATCCTGAGGAAAACCCGGCATGGGCAACTAGACGATACCCCTTCCTGTTCATAGCATGACATAGCATGACATGTGTTACCTACCAAGTGGGTCTCCTGCAATAAAACAACATCAGGGGAGTGACGTTTCAGGAGTTGCAATACTACCCCACGCTTAATCTTATCCCCCAGCCTGTTAACATTCCAACTCATCAACCTCCACTCCCTACCCCCCATCATGAAAGAGAAAGAGGTTCCAGCCCCAAGCAGAGTCCAGCACATCAATAAGAACCTCCAGCAATAGAGCGCCGTACAAAAACAATAACCAGAAGTCAAACACCCCCCACCCCCTCTCAAACAACCCAGTACAACACCCCCCACCCTGCACCCCTGCATACAACTAAAGAGCCACCCCAACTCTCAGTGTGCCTGTCGCCCTCACATCTAAACTAAACTACAAGAAGTAAAGCTGAGGAGGAGAAAGACCCACCGATATTCCCGCGACACCCCGTTCAACCCACAGTCAGATACATATCACTAAGTGGATCCATCACAGTTTCAATCCCACTAATGTCCCCGGAAACCGGGCAGACGGCACTCATTCCTTCATCCCAAGTCCTCCCTCTGCTCCACCAGGCTGATTCTCTGGTTCCTGTCGGGCTGGCAGAGTGTCCAACCAGTCGGCTACCACCTCGGGCTTATCAAAAAAGTGAACCCGATCATTGTATTCGATCCTCAGCTTGGCCGGGAAAAGCATGGCGTGTTTGAGTCCCATGTCTCGAAGTCTTCTTTTTACTCCCAGAAAGCTGAGCCTCTGTTTCTGGACCGCCTGCGTGGAGTCCGGGTAGAAGCTGATAGAAGAGTTCTCAAACTTCAAGGGTTCACCCACCCTCGAGGCCTGTAGTATGGCATCTCTGTCCCGAAAATTGAAGATCTGTGCTATCATAGGCCTTGGCGGGGCTCCCACCTTCGGTCTGCCAGCCGGGATCCTATGAGCTCATTCAACAGCAAAAAACTTGCTCAGTCCCTTGGGGGCTAGATGTTTGATAATAAGGTCCTCAACAAAAAGGTCAGCCGCTTGTTCCTCCGCCAGTTCCGGAACACCAATTATGCGGACATTGTTCCGCCGAGCCCTCCCTTCAAAATCCTCCAGACGACGGGTGACAAAGTTATTGGAGGATTTCAGGTTCTGAACTTCGGTCTGCAGGTCGATGACATCAGCAGTTAAGCTCGACGTTATTATGTCCAGCGATTTGACCTTTTCGTTGGTTTTTGCCATGTCCGTACGGATCAAATTAACGTCGATCGCCACTGTATCCAGCTTATGAGCAAGGGTCTCCATTTGCTTTCCGAGGGAAGACTTGATGCCATCGATGGCAGCCATCACGTCCTGCAAAGTCGGTTCTGTCGCCGGAGTCGATGAACCCAACGCTTCCTCCAACGATCGATTAGGTCCACTGGGCGGCTCCTTAACTTGAGCATAGCGATCCATCACGTTGGTTTGGGTATAGCCTCCCCCGTCTGGTGGTCTTCAACCTCTGTTTATCCCCCTCCGATTTGTTTGCCATTTTGCAACAATACTGAAAGTATCAAAATCAAGTGAAGGGGGGGACACAAGCAGGCCAACTCAAAAAACAGTAGACAGCACCCAGCTGTAGGGGAATCCACCCAGATGCTAGAGCCGAGAAAGCGAGAGTCCAAAAGGACCCTCAGGCGAAGGAACAAAAATAGACAAAAAAGCAGTTTATGGTACAGTCCAATTCAAACACTCCGAATGTTGTTCAAAGCCCAAGTAGCTCTCAGGATATCAGCTTTCGAAAGCAATTGAGGCGTCCTGGGGCCTTGGCTACAACCCAGATGACAAAAAACAAAAGTGAAAGTAGAACCAGACCGGCCGCTTCAGCCGCCTCAGGCCGTTGTTGTTCAACTGCCCCCTTGGCACCGTACCAACTCGGGCGCCGGGGATCCAAGAGGCGAAGGCCGCAAACTTTCAAGCACCACAACTCCGGTCTCCGTGATCGGATCGGGAAATAAATTTCAGTATTCGCTTCTCCTGTGGTTCATCCACACGAAGATATCAACAGCGAACAGGATCAATGACAGGATATATTCGGGAGGCTACGTGGGTCTCGGGAGCCCTGTGCTCACGCGACCATCTTGGTTGCGTGCGAAGCTCCTCCCCCGATGCATAAATAATTGATAAGTAATTTCCCCGTTCTATTAGTCTGAAAGTGAGCTTAGCTGTGGTATTTGATCATTGTAAGCCAGTTGATTTGCATGTTAATGTATTGTATTCATATGTAAGTTTATGTAAATGTGTTTTATATTTGAGATTAGCAGAGGAGATATAAAGTCTTTGGTATTTGGAATTGGCGTTTCTAGTTTAGAAGTCTGAGAGGTAAATTGGTTATTTTCATATGCCATAATAGAGGTACGTACAACCCTTGCGGTGGCTTTGAAAGCATCCCACCTGATAATATGAGTTGTATCTGTTTCAAGACTAACCAAAACAATTTGAGAAATGGAATCTAATATGTAATTATATAGGCTTATTGGCGCTTTTTAACTCCCAGTGATTGCCTCATGTTATACTACCAAACTGAAGTCTGAAAACAAAAACAGTGGGCCTCATTTATGAGGCCGTGCGTCACTTTTGCCCTGCTGGTGCGTCCCTTTTTTTGACGCACCAGCAAGGTAAAAAATGTGCCATGGTGTGTCATATTTACAAAGTGACGCATCTAGGTAGATGCGTCACTTTGTAAACCCCTGCGCTACATTATACCTACGCCAGGTATAATGTATGCAGGGTGGGCGTTTTGACGCACGTAAGCCTCATAGAATTGACAGAGTGAAATCTATGAGATTCCACTGCGTCACTTTCAGGATGAAAATGCGTCATTATCTTACACCTGCCTCACAGCAGTCCTAAGACTGACGCAGGCACATTGAAATGGGACTTGCCCATGTTAAATGGCCCATTGCTGAAGTTGCGTCACTTTTGTGACACACACCAGCAATGCGTCATTTTTGCGCCCACAGATACGTCAGAAATACTGATGTATCTGTAACTCCTTGCGACATGGTGCGTCATATTGTAAATATGACGCATCCACCATGTCGCAAGGATGGCGCAATGAAAAGTGACGCATCGCTGTTTTCATGCAGCGATGCGTCACTTTTCATAAATGAGGCCTTTAAATCCAAATATTGAAAGGTCAGAGTATTCTGCCCGCTGCTCATAGGCACATGCTTCTGACAGAAGAATGTTGCATGTGAGTGCCCCATTTAATGCAACCAATTGAGAACCTTTAGGAATAATTTGAAATTGTGAGTATTAACCTTCCACGTGTCTATAAACACTATGCGCTTTATTTAGAGTGTTTGGGTGATGGATACTCCATCACAAACATGGTGGATGTCTGTCTGCTGTAAAAGTGCTTTATCGCTCAAGGCAGTTGCAATGTGGCAGATGGGATATCCATCAGGTTTTGACACAGCAGGCTATCTGCCAAAATCTGATGCATTTAAAAAACATTTGGTATTGCTAAGCAAATGCCACAAAATAGCAAGCTAAGAACGTCTAGATAGCATCGCTTCAAATACCACTATGGTAAAATTGTTGCAGACCGAAAATATGGCACCATTTTGAGCAATTTATATAATGCTGTCCTTGAAATTCATTTCAATTGCCTGTCTAAACTCACTTCAGCAAATGTAACTGAAGTCTTATGTGGAAGTGGAAGACTAGAAATGAATTGGGGATCCCAGCCTTGAGTGAGCAGTATTTAAACTGAAGGTCACAGGTTAAAATGTCAGTAGGTGGATGCACCCTTTCTTAATCAGTAGCATATATTGGGGACACGTGGGAACGATAAAGGTTACTGCTCAATATTCCTGGGTAATTGCATACCCACCTGCCTTACAATTTCCGCATTTACACAGGCAATCCCCTTTGCAAGTTCAGGTGCTTGAGTATGGTACCTTTATGACATATTTGTTACTGAAACTTGAGCTGTCAGACAAAAACAGAGCATTAAGAAGCCAATCCTTACAGTTCTATAGGCCACACGTTTTATACAAATGGTTCCCATCAAACGTGCTTTCTTAGACAAAGCCCCCAAATCTGGACTGCTCTTCCCCTCGCATAAAGCTGACATTCTCTCTTTACATCTTTAAAAAGCACAGAATAATCACTGACATTAACTCCTAGGGGCATATGTACAAGCCCCTATTGCCACGACAACATCACTTTTACAGACGTTCTGGTGGCTTTGGTTAGCGTGAAAGGGGCGTGCAGAGGTTGTTGTGGTGGGCGTTCCACCGCAACTCCCATTGTATTTGACGCTGCCCACTATGTACAAGGGTGGCGTACATAGGAGACAGCCCCAAAATTAAAACCAGGAAAATCCTGGCCTTAAGTTGGCGAAACAAGGAGAAATGCATTATTTCTCCTTGTTTTTGCTTTTTCCATATATGCTGCCTTGTGCAGCCCACATGGAAAAAGCAAAATGCCATGGTTTGTTAATGTACAGGAAGGTGTCTCTTTCTGTACATAAACAAACCTTTTGAAAAAATGCAATTTTGTCACTTTCGTGTGTGCTGCATGAAGCAGCACACATGAAAGAGACAGAATTGCATTTTAGGATTGTTTATGTGTAGGAAGGGACACCTTCCTACACATAAACAATCCTCCCCTGCACACAGACACCCTTGCATTCTGGTGCAAAGGTGCCTGCGTTGGCGCTAAGTTGTTAAAGTTAATACCATTGCAGGGGGAAACGCAAGGCTGCACCACATTCAATGATGCAGACTTGCGTTGCAGAAGTGGCAGAGAGTGTCATTAAGCCAAGTAGTCTAACGCCACTTCCGCCACTTCCTAGTACATATCCCCCTTATTCTTTTGTTTTTGGAACTCTGGGCCTGATTTCCGGTTTGGGAGACAGGTACTCCGTTTATGCACTTGTAAGAAGGTCGACGGGATATGTATCTTTCAAGTTTGTTAGGAGTAACTGTTCGCCAAACTGGAAATCTGTCCCTTTGGTTTCTAGGCTGTACTGTCTATATGTCCCATCACATATTTTCAGGATGTCACCCCTTTTGCGATATCATTGCAACTTTTCTGAGGACTTCAATTTAAAGATACATGTTTCTTTTTCTTTATTGTAACAATCTTTGTATGCAGATATTTCCTCTTGTGTCTATGACTATTGCGGATCTTCATTACATATTATCTCCCCCCCTCTGGTTCAATTGTCATATTTTGTAATGACGTATTCATCAGTGTATTGTAATCTACTTTACAAAGCACTCGGTCAGTCTTTTGAGTTAATAAACTTATATCACAAACCTATAAGTAAACTCTAAATAAATACATTATTTAATAATTAACAAGTTGGCAGCCTATACATTTGTAGTGTGCCGTTAACCTCTCCAAATTTGTAGTTAATGAAAACATCTAAGGGATAGGTTCTAATTTCAGTGCTCAAACTTTTCATTGGCATAATGACAAACTTTATTCAAAGCAGGAAGAGAGAAGCAGGATATTCTAGATTTTAGGGGCCTACTCAAACAACTTACCTATCTAGTAAGAAGATAAATGACTGTGAATGACAAAATTACATTTTGCTGCATCTGTAGGCTGCTGAAACTCCAATAAACATTACTGAAAATTAAAAACATGGTGAGAAAATCTGAAATTTTAAACATCAGGTAGTATTTCTTAAACATAGCCCTGATCACGCATTAGCTAATGAAGAAATTGCACAATGCCTGTGAATGTAACAGCACACTCTGTATGTAAACACCCTTTCTTAACTGTTCTCAATGTTTGATTTGACATTGAGCCAGAAATCTCTCAAAGATGTGTAGAAGTGTTTTAAGGAATGCTGCTTATCCACTTTATGATTCAATTGTCATGTTTTCCATTAGCTAAATTAACTATGAATGAAAAAGAATGAATGTATACTTCTAAGATTCCATGGGCCTCATTTATGAGGCCTTGCGTCACTTTTATGCCGCCGGTAAGTTACTTTTTGTGACGCACCGGCGGTATAACAAATGCGCCATGTTGCGTCCTGTTTACAAAGTGACGCATCTAGGCAGATGCGTCACTTTGTAAACCCCTTTGCCACATTATACCTGCACCAGGTTTAATGTATGCAAGGTGAGGGTTCCCCCGCCAAAAGCCTTGGCAAAATGTCACATTGAATTATATGAGATTTCAGAGTGTCACTTCTAGGACATCATTGCATCAATCTCTTACACCTGCCTCACAGCAGGCGTAAGACTAATGCAGGCTCTTTCACATGGGGTTTGCCCCATGTGAAAGGACACATTGATGGAGTAGCGTCTGTTTTCAGACACACCTCAGCAATGCGTCACTTTTGCGCCCACAGATACGCCAGAAATACCGACGTATCTGTAACTCCTTGCAACATGATGCATCATAAAGTGAATATGACGCATCCATCAGGTTGCAAAGAGGGCACACTGAATGCATCGCAGTTTTCATGCAGTGATGCGTCAGTTCTCTTAACTAAGGCCCAAAGTGTGGTGTGCCCCACATATAAATAATGGCATGTACTTGTTTTGCCAATTTTTGAGTTAATAGTCATGTTTTCAAGTAATTTCTGAACAACACTTACTTTCTGCAAGATCTGCTCTTCATAACATGCACAACAGGTGCAAGAGTCATGGTATGTGGTCATTCTCTGTGGGATTCATGCAAAGACTACAAAAGAGGAAGCATTTAAACATGAGAGCAGAACCTTTTTTCAAGGACATCTTGGATAATCATAAATTTAGAACATGTGGTAGCTAGAGACTCGGTCCTCTTGTTACCCACTCTTCCTCTACAAAGTGGGCAGTGTAGGTTGCTATGGATACTGAGACACTTCTAAAACATTCAGCTATCATCTGGTAGTATTTTTTTGTATTGTGCAATTCATAGAAAACAAACAAAGTCTTAACTGAATTCCTAAGGATACAGCAATCCTCCAAACTTTGAACATTATGAGAAGAAGGCGATTTGTTACCTTCTTTTGTTTTGAACCTCTGGGTATTTCAGTTGTGGATTGAGTTATTCTAAGCAGTTATGCTACAGTGTTGCTTTTATGGTCTGTGATCAGTCTTTACTTCCATGGAACTAGACCTGCCTGCTACAGCCTTAGGTTGGCAATATAAATTAGTACCGCTGTCTGTTGCATGTGGATCTGTTATAGAGTTGTGGAACATGAATTTTTTTTACAAAAATTCAAAATGAATAATGTGCAGACTAGAAAGCTGCACTGATCGCTGATAGCGTGCCCTTAAAACCCATATATCATTAGAATAAACACAGATCACAGGAATGGTGGCAGAAATTCTAACCAAATTTAAGTTGGAAATGGAATGTGGACAGAAAATATTAAATCCACACTAAGATTTTAGTTACATATTTTACTTTTGGAGATGTGTCATCTTGAAAATCCTAATTGAATTGATCGGGTATTGATACTTGTGACTGGGCGACTTCATGCTGCTCCTTTTAATGACTCTTACTCAGTCATTTGTCATCTTGAAGCTTCAAGGAAACACACACGATAATCAGGAAAAGGACATTGCCTTCTATGGGCTTGCTGCTTGTTAGAAATGTGATCTCTGGCTGGCCATGGCTTGCGCCAAAGTCAGTCAGAGACCCCAACTCTAAGTCAGGGCAAGGGAGTTACACGCCAAGATAACCCCTGCTCACCCCCTTGGTAACGTGACACGAGCAGTAAGGCTAAACTCGGAAGATATGCAAGTTAAGTGTTTGCGCACGCACCCCCAGCAACAAAACACCCGGGGCCCACCACAAAGGAAACTCCACACAAGGTTATGTATAAAAATAGCCTTTGTATTACACCAAACACATTAGATAAAACACACACTTTACAATGAGCCAACAGGCACAGGCAGAATTTACAGGGGATATATGTACAGGACAGAGCCACATGGACCACTGTCAGGAATATGCACTTGTAGATTTAGAATACTTGTTAGAACATAGATTAATAATTACTTTAGCACAAAATAGAAAATAGAGCACACAACCAGTAACTACTGGTAACAGATAAGTACCACCTACGCAACCCTAACCACCATAGGAGAAGGCCAAGCAGGGACCCAGGACCTCACTAGCAACACCTGTACTAGAAAGAACAACCACCTAAGTATCACTATACATTTAGGGGTATAGGAAGGACAACATTACATTAAGGTGAGCATAGCTTATCAAATTGGATTCAACAAAGGGGTTTTAGTAGGTATACCATGTAAGGTTGGGACCATACTATTTAACTTGTATTCGGGTTATATTCCCCCCTATTTTTAACTTAAAATGTGGGGAGGTCAGGGGTCTAATCGATTTTGGCATACATTGGGGTAGCGAGTGTCACTTAATCCAATGAGACAGACTTACATCAACGGGAACTTGGATTGATCAGAGAACAACACTGGGTGACCAATGACTTTCTAGGCTGTTCCACCGTAGCGCAATATTGTTTCAATCACTGTTTCGTCGACTTTTAGATTGTAAAACTACAAGGTAACAAAGATATCGTTATATATTAGGGTCGCATCTATCATTCCACTTGAGAAGAGTTTAATATATCGATATGGATACCGTTTCTCTAAACTGAACAACAATTGGTTGGCCCCAGACTTTCCGTTTTTTTAACATTGATATAACAATGTTTATCACCGTTTACATCGACTGTGATTTTTAAAGTGCATTGGCTACTTAACTTGTAACTTATACACTTGCCTAAAAAACATCAGCTCATTGAGATCTTTTCTATCTTTATTTTGGTACACACCAAAACGGGTTTATTGCTACATCAATGAAGAAGAGAGTGAAGATCTTTATTACAAGCTACTACTCACGATACCCTTACCGGGTTGGAATTATCACCGGTTAAGTGGTAAGTGTTGCTGTTCGGATCTTGATATTGATCATATCATTCACTGTCACATCAATACTATTACTTAGGTTTATTATTCTTTATAGGGATACAACACACGCCACCATTAGAAGAAAGGTATGTTTGGCCCAGATATTACTTGACATCCTTCAATTTTGCAGACAATAACAGAGGTGGAGGGTCTTTTCTTGTTTGTTTTTCAACGTTGGCTATAAAATTCTCATATTTTTGCGACTTCACCTTTATGAGCACAATATTTCTGCATGGCCTTACAATTAGTATGTACATGCATTGTTTTAGGCGATTTCAGATATGTTTTGGCTGTTACAGGCAGGTGTGTACCAGAATATGTACAATTTCAGCTCATTATGCTCAATGATGCGTCGTGTTTTTGGTCACTTTTTCATCTTTCATGTGCATGTGCATGTCACTTACACGAGTGAAATGTACAAGTGGTAATTTCATTTAACTCAATATTGTTTGAAAACTTACGTTCGTGTACATTGATTGGACCAGTAGTTTTTAAACCGCGTAATTGAATCTACTGTGATTGTGTCGCACAAATTGTTGGCATACAACATTAAGATGTTTTCTTTTAAAATGTTGCCATTTGTATGTAAAAGTGCATAGTATACTTAGCTGTAAGACAGAATTTTCAGAAGTATGTATATTTTGTTTTACTTCCAGCCCTGAAGAGTCAGAGCAATCTGTACTCTGACGAAACACGTGTCGGCTGGCGTGAGATTGCTTGAGCAATAAAAAGAAAAAATTGCTCATACAAGAAGAAGTGGAAAATATTTTCTAAAATTAGACTGAACATACAAATGATTATAATACTTTGTATTTCAATTGACACTGTGTGTGCATAGGAATTTGTTTCCACAATTTTCAAGTGTTGCGCTCAATACCTTTGGAAGGGTTCAAAGGGTTTCCCCTTTTTCCTGTGGCACCGCCAACCATAATTTTGAACCATACAGGAAGTCAGAAACTTAGCGGATCGTAAGTATTCCCTGTGAATCGAAACCCTGTTGCTTTGTGAAAACATTACACATATGCATCACAACTTTCAGAGGTGTAGGGGAAGAAAACACATGATGCATAAACATACATTCAGCGGTGTAGGGAAAAGCACAATTGCGCAGAAATCACATAAGCCACAACCTGTGACTGTCCCAGGCCAACCTGGCCTTTCAGGGGCTGAAACACCCTGTGTCCCAATGTCAGGGGAGGCTGCACGCAGTCAAAGAAGAAATGCGCCAGGCCTAAAAGTAGCAGCTGCCCACTAAGTGCTGGGCAGCTGTAGAACCAATGGGGCCAACGTTAGAGCCTCGTGGGCTCAAGAAACAACACTGCGGGCTGGGAGCCTCGGGGCTCTGAAGAAACAATTGTGGTGCCCTGGAGCCTCTCGTGGGCTCTAGGAAATATGCCAACAATGGGGGGAGCGGCCCGCTGCCAACTGGGGCCGCTCTACCACCCTAAATGCCTCCGGGGTCGTTGGAGTCCCACTCGGGGGACTCGAGATACTAAAATGCTCAAGACCATTGTGGGTTCCTAAGAAATGTCCCGGGGCCCGAGAACCAAATGCCCCACTCATCGGAGCCCCGCTCAGTGGGACTCAGAAACACAAAAATGCCGCCTCGAACCTCGCAGGCTCTAATTAACCAACTGCCCCCACGAGCCGCGCTATCACCACTGAGGGGGGCGGGCACCGGCAATGTGCCCCGTCGCCTCCTCCTCTTCACTAAGGAACCTGAGCTTCACTCACCTGGCTGCTTGCTGGCGGGGCTCCTCTTTGGAGTAGGCAGGACTCCTTCGGCCTCCTCTCGGCCTGAGGGACCGGCACCAATTTCTCCGGCCTTTGTTGTACCCAGTCTTGCCCCTGGGCTGCGGGGGTGGGCCTCACTGGGCGCGGGTGGGGCTCTCCCTTCCAGACGGGAGCCCCGCTGGCGGCCGCACTACTGTTGGTGCACTCCGGGGCTCTCCCTTGCTCCTGGGAGCCCCCGGGGGAATTACCTCATCTTCCTGTTGTACCGCGGTCCCACCCCCGGCCTGCCTGACTTCCGGGTGCGGGCCGGGCGGCGGCGGGGCCAATCTTGGGCTCGATACGGGGTAGGCTCCAGGGAGATTGCATGCACTAAAACCAATACACTGGCACCAAAGTCCCTGGCGGGGTGGGCACCTGCCAGGGGCAATACGAGGCAGGCAGGCACACGGCAAAATCACGGCAATGAGCGGGGTGGCACCCGCGCCATCAATCTGCACCAGAGGGGGAATCCCTCTCCCTCCCCAGCAGCAGAGAGCCCCCACGAACAAATCTGGCACTCCCAGGCGCCGCAGGGAGAACCAAAGCGCTCCCAAGCGCTATAGGGCAAAGTTTCAGTAAACAGAAGTCTAGACAAAATCCTTTAGGAGCTGGGAGGGGGGGCAAGGCTGGGCCCAGAGCCAGCTCACCAGGCCTCCGGGATATCCAGGGGCTGGGCAGGGCCCAGGAAGGCAAGTCTTCCCCTGGGCCCCAGCAGCAGCACGCCCCTGGTAGATTCCAGTCAGAAACAAGAGCATTGAACAGGAGGTCACAGCTTCAGTTTATACAGACTATTGCTTTGTCTAAAGGTGCAGGCAAGGGGAAAACCAGATACAACTGGTTCCTGAGCACTTTGTTTTTGCTCAGACCCTCTGCCTATTCACAGGATGGGTCAGGGACATCAGACACACTACGGGGGTGGAGCCAGCATTGTGAGGGGAAAGCCCAGCCCTATTCAGGTCCCAGGTGCACTCTTCCCTCACATCACTCATGCTAATCTCAACACTCACCACCGGGGCAGACCCATCATGACTCATGAAGCCAGGCTCACCAGTCAGCTCCAGCCAATCACAAGCCAGACACAAATACACAATTATGCCAACTTCTAGAAGTGGCACTTCCACTAGACACAATCACGCTGCATACATCATTGCGCAGAATTTAATCACACGAGTCCGCACATAACAAACTCGCATCTGCCCTCCCCACGCATCAGGAACTATCAGGGACACACATATTCCCCATGCATTCCTATGGGAGGGCAGGCCAATCTCACAGACTCACTCAGGGAGCGAACGCACTTTACACTGCGCCACAGTGTCAAAGTGCGCAAAGACCATAAATCTCTATCATTATTTAATAATACCAGGCAAAAAGGTCAGGGGTGGACCTGCCATAAGGGCCAAGTCCAACACTGCTCTACTAATTAACTGTGGATAGCTCTGATCTAACTTAGTTCTTATCAAGAAGAGGTCCACTATAAACCCTCTGTCTACTCTGCGGGACATTTTAGGACGATACCAGCACAATGATTTACAACAATGATTTCAAAGTAGAATGCGCTGAGCTAGTAAGCGGTGTGATAAACTGAAGGGCAGAAAGCATCTCATTAATCACAGGTGTAAGCTTACATCCTGAATGCACTTGATCTCATCCGATCTCAGAAGCTAAGAAGGGTCGGGCCTGGTTAATACATAAATATGATTGATCACTGGTGTATCATGAGCCATGTTGCATTTTCAACTTAGGATTGTTGTGTGACAAGGAATTTTACCAGAACAAAAATTGCTCAGCTCTCTTGTAAAGGCAAGAGTGCAGTGTCTGATGAACCTTTCATTGGATATATTAGAATCATATATCAATTGCATGCTAGTTCACCTTTCAAAAACAATGTTGGACCCACTACCACTTCAGAACCAGCCTTGAACCAAAAAGGAGGAGAACTTCCCTGTCCACTGTGGTAGACGTGGTAGAAGAAATCTTGCCTTCAGGCTAAAGGAACAGTAGAAGAGCCCTTGCTATCTCTGCCTGAGACTTGACCTCCAGGTCCTTATACCAGGAAGTAGAAGAGCCAGTTTCCTAAGTTGATCACCTGACAGATTTAATTTATCCCTAATGGGCCAGCTGCCCGTCTACCGAGGTAATGTGTCTTTAGAGAGCCTCAAAACAAAAGGGATATAGAAGATTCAAGATCAGGTCACATTACCCTGGCTAACAGATGCGCTGTTAAGAAGACTAGGAAATATGTCCATCTGTTCTGTGGAACCCCCTTACACTGGTTTCTAGTGGACTGGGACCTCTGATACCATACAGATAGAATTAAAATAGTATCACCATAAAGGACCAAAAGTGTGACGTTGGAGGTACTGGTGCAGAACACCTATGCATCTTGCTCCTGATTTCCACATTCTTTACAGATCCAAATGGCTGGAAGACCGTCTACTAGACATATGAGGGATTTTATCGCCATCTGTCATTCCAGAAACCCTCCATCTCTTCCAGTGCCTCCACCCTCAATTGTCAACATGATTTCAGGTACAGGAAGGAACAACCTATACCTAGTAGTTTGACATATGATGCAGTGGAGCATGGAAGAGACCTTTTTGTTTATCCCTTAAGTTTGAGCAAGAGCTATCAAGTCAGGCCTTGCTTTGAAAGAAGTTGACATTTGTCAGTGAAAGTGCTATGGGCATGGCCACCAACCCCCAGCTCTCACTTTGGATATGCCTGTACCCAATATACAGTGCCCAGCCCAGGAAGAAGTGCTGCAGCTCCTACAACAGCCTCTGGTTGGCTGAGGTCCATCTTGAGGAAATTCACATTCACTGTGAATATCATGGCATGCATCTCATGATGCTGTCTTGGATTCTGAGGCAAGGCAAATGTTATAGGATGACTCGTCACCATGGGGCTAATATCTGCACCTAGCAATATGCACTTGTTTTTGTTTGGCCCCCTAAAACATTTCAAGTGTAACTCGTCATCTGATTGACTAGAACATCACTTCACCTTTTTACGCTGTGGAAGCTCTGGGTAATTTTAGAGAGGAAAGATTGGGCTGAGGCAATATTGTCTGTGTTGCTTTCTTTTTGAGACAGAGATAGGCACTAGAATTGATGGACAGACTTGTTGCTGAAACCCGAACAGAAGACATTAGACCCAGAATGCTGCCTCCAATCCCCAGCACACCCAAGACAAGTTGCATTATGTAGGGAAACCATCTCCTCATTTTGCTCCACAATTCACCTCAAGAGAATCTTTGTGATTGTTTCCCCTATGGTGTGGAAGGGCCATTTTTTGTGGGGAGAGTGCATTGAAGCTCTGGCTGAACAACTGCTTTTATGATTGGTTGCCTGAGTGGCTCTCCCCGTTTCTACCTTTGTCTGACCTGTGTGAAGCAGATTGCCTCTTGCAGATCTTCCCCTGGAATCGCCAGTGAGGTCTGCTGACACGCATACTGCAAGATTGGACTACATACACCCATCCTGGATGTGAGAAATCCCTGTCAGCTGCACTGAGGGAAGTACTGCATCAATGAGGTGCCCCTCCTCTAGACAATCTTTATGCCAGGGCTAACATTTGGTTTAGTAATGGAATTATTTGGTTCAAGTGTGGCTTGGTCCTTTCCCCTGTGAAAAGTCTGGGATTTTGACCACCGACATGAGAGCTGAGCCTTTTTAACAAGAATGTGGAGGGCTGAACGACTGGAAGTGTGATATAATTGGTGTATGCTGGCGGAGAAAGTGGTTTATGAAAGCAGAGGTTGCCCTAGCAAGTGGAATAAAGTATGGGGAAAATGGAATAGCTATTGGGGCGATAAATGTGGCTCTGCAGTGAGAATTAGAAATGGGCTTCGAAACCAGGAACATCTTGATTCAATGGAGGCATTGTGAGTTTTTGTGATGTGGATGGGGAGACTTGAGATCATCAATGATGTTTGAATTACTGCAAAATGTGATGGCTCTTGTCATTGTTACATTGCCTGTATTTTGCTTTCAAATGCCTGAAAGAAGGTAGGCAGGACTGGGTATGGTGTATTCTGGAGCGCATGAAGAAAACGCCTTCATTTTAAAAAAGGCCACCTTCCTCAATAAGGGCAGTGGTAGGGTCCTCCAATGCTGAATATCACAATGGAGGCGTGAAAGCGGCAACTTCAGATTGTGAGCATGGAAGGTGTTTGGGTCACTAGTAATATAGAGCCCCAGTTAGTAGAATCCACTTGTGGCAATACGAACTGGACAGTCATTGGGCATGGGGATAGATTAAGGATTTACTCCAGTTGATTGCGTACCCAAAAAAGCGACCAAAGAGTGTGAATATGTGCACTATCTTGTCTAATTATTGTACCGACCAGTTCAGAGATATACAGTAAAATATCAACTACATACAGAGAGATCCTATCTTCTCAGCCGTCCATCCAGTTTAATCCCCTGATCAGTGAGTTGCATCCAATCCAGGCCACTTGTGGTTCTAGGATTAGCGCACAGATCAAGGGGGACAATGGGCATCCCTATCTTGTGCCGCTTTGGAGATGATACTGTGAGGAAATGTCCCCTCATTCACTGTCACCTGCCCCAGAGGGTCAGTGTAGAGGAGCTTCACCCAGGCCACGAATCACAGGCTGTAGCCTTACTTGGGAAGTACTGCAAACATTAATGGCCGTTCAATGGTATGAAAAGCCATTTGTGCATCCAGTGATAGCACCAAGGCATCTTCACGGAATCCATCCATTCAACCTAATACACTATGTAGGCGCATTAAGTTGAGAGAGGTGTTTCGCCCCAATATAAAGCCAGATTGGTCTAGATGATTCAGTGTTTGACCCACTTGGACAAGTCGTGATGCTAGTATTTTCACCATGAGTTTGTCCTCTACATTTAACAATGAGATTGGCCTATAAGAGGCACAATCATCAGGTGGTTTGCCCTCTTGGTGTTGATCTTTAGGCAGTATCCCCAATTTACAGCTGTCCTTGAACATGCACTAGAGATGAGAGGTGATCTGAGAGTTCCACAGGTATGTCATTGGGCCCACTGCTTTGCCGGGGTTTAGGTTTTAGTAGCCTCTAACCCCCCAGCTTCTGTGAGTTCTTGTTCTAGGACCTCTTTGTCACAGTTTGAGAGGCAGGGAAGCGGGAGGTCTGCTAGTAGTTGCACTGGATTCCTCTGCGATGGTAGTACATTCTGGGGCATATAGTTGTTTATAATAGGTGGCAAAAAAATCTGCAACATTTTGTCTATCTTTAATCTGGACTCCATCTTACCCCCGTAGTTCAAGTACCCAGACTAGCTCTCTCCCATCTATCTAGCCAGGCTAGGTGCCTCGCATCCCTATTCCCACCTCATAAAGGTGGTGTTGTTTTGCGTGATGGTGAGTCCCAGCAGCCTCTGTTACAGTGTCTTTATATTCCTTTTGTTTCAGGATAAGGGCGTGACTCGCATCCACTTGTGTGACATTAACAAGTTGAGTTTCCAACTCTAGGATCTCCTGTTCTAATGTCCCTAGATGAGCCTGTGTGTTCTTCTTATGCCCTGTTATAAAGAACAGCCCGTGTCCCAGTACAACTATTTCATTACATAAAGTCTACACAGCGACGGCTCGTGGAGGGAGTTACGGTGGGGCAGGAGGGTGGGGAGGGGGAGGGGCAGGGTGGAGGTTGCTAAAAACCGGCATATGGATAATTGCAGGTAAGTAAACAATTTAATTAATAAAACGAATTTCGTAGGGCGCCTTGCATCGCAAAATGCAATGCAGTGCGAGCTACGAAATTCGTTTTATTAATTAAATTGTTTACTTACCTGCAATTATCCATATGCCGGTTTTTAGCAACCTCCGCCCTGCCCCTCCCCCTCCCCGCCCTCCTGCCCCACCGTAACTCCCTCCACGAGCCGTCGCTGAGTCTACAGACCCTTCATTTTCATTAAATAGTGCTCCTTACGAATATTCGGAAGTTTCAGATACCAGGTGCTGAGCACAAGTCGCCGTGATCCATCTCGAGTAAGAAAGCTATAGACTGCCCATACTGGAGAATGGTCAGAGATACCTCGAGCAAGATATCGAACTTCCCTGAATTGAGGGAATTGGTGGGATAGTGTAAAAATGAAGTCTATTCTGGAGAGGCTACAGTGGATCCCCAAATGAAATGTGTATTGATGTAGGGTGGGGATAGTGTTGCACCACATATCAACCAATCCCAGGGCACTCAAAAAATCAGCCAGCGGTCTAAGGGGGGAGCCAGTCTGCCTAGATGGCCATCTGTCCTTGGTATCACACAGGGTTGCGTTAAAGTCACCTCCCATCAAGAACTCACCTACAGGAAGGCTAAGGAGGAGCATACGGAGATCAGTAAAGTCTGATTTGTGGCGTCTCGGGCCACATAAACTGAAATAAAATTAAGTGTTCATCCCGCCCATGTTCCTGAGAATGCGATATGATGTCTGTGTGCATCCTGGCTGAAGGATGCACCCAAAACCGGTCCTAGGATACTTGTTTCCAGTGCAGGGAGGACCTGGCTTGGCAGTTCGGGCTGGACTGTTCCCATGAGCCACAGGGTGAAGACTGATTTGCATATGGCTTGGTTCAAACTGGAATGGCATGGTAAGCAAAAAAACGGTGGATTTAGGCCCAGATCTCTGGACTGGGGTGAATGTATGACATTGTTCTGCATTGTGTCCATCAACTGTTGTTTTTGCATTTGTCACCCCGAATGGGACGGGTATGCCAAAACGTGGGCGCCGTGCTCTCCATGCCACAGGAATCAAGCTATCCTGGCTGAAGAGGGGTGAAGCCCCGAAAGCGGTCCTAGGATGCTTGTTTCCAGTCCAGGGAGGACCTGGCTTGGCAGTTCGGGCTGGACTATTCCCATGAGGCACAGGTCAAGACTGATTTGCATATGGCTGGGTTCAAACTGGAATGGCCTGGTGAGCAAGAAAACTATGGGTTTAGGCCCAGATCTCTGTACTTGGTGAATGTATGACATTGTTCTGCGCCCTGTCCATCAACTGTTGTTTTTGCGTCTGTGTGCATTTGGTACAGTCAGTGAAAGTGACTTGCGTAATAGAATGCTGGCTCCCCGTGGACCAGTGGTATAACCTGAATGGCAGCCATTTTATAGTAGCGGTGGGCGAAGAATTCTTCTCCTCTGATGGAGTTTACAGTGACACGGAGCGGAATTTTTTCTCTCGAGCTTCTTGCCAACATTAAAATTGTGTGCTAGACCTCCTACCGGGGAGAATTTTCAACACAGGCGGTTGCGACCAGTCACGTAGAGAAATCCGCTGCTCACCTTGAGGAAGCTGCAACTCGAGTAGAAAATCTTAAAGCGACAGCGCCCTCTGGCACAACAGTGCGGGACAAGCTCCTGGCGCTAAAAATCAGTGAGAGTAGCGCGATTTAAATGACTTCCGCTGGCAGACTCCACGGAGCGTAGCAGATTTTTTCTGGCACTTTGCAGTTATGTGGAGTAAAACTACTCAAGCCTGTTTTATACCCACGCCTATCCAGAGCATGGTAAGTATTGACTTTAAGGTTAATTTCTTGGATTAGAGCTACTTCAGGGGAATATCTCTTGAGGTATTGCAATTCAATTCCTCTCTTTATTTTGTCTCCTAGTCCATTGACATTCCATGACATTATTTTAAAGGTGGGTGTTGCTAATGCATTGGCCATGGAGATTTAGTAAGATTGGGCAGTGGGTAAGGCCGTTCATCAAACTCCTCCATGGAGTTGTCGGTATGGAAAACGTACAGTGTAGTCAGCGGTGACATCCTGTGGCCTTGCTTGAAATACCCTCTTTGAGAGAGTGTTAGGACCCCATGCAGGTACAGGGTGGGTAAAATTGTGGGATGTGAGTGAGGAACAGAGCTGTAGCTGCTGCATCAATGTTAAGACGTTATATTCATATAATAAAAAACATTCCTAAAACAAAAAAATAAACAACAAAAAACAAATTCAAACCCCCCTCCCTGCCTCCCTGTATAACAGACCTAAAACTGCCCGCACTCCCAACCATACAGAGCACCTGTTGTTCCATAACTAAACACAAACATTAGTCGATCGAAGTAGCCACCAAATGACCATCCCATCCACTCAACCACTTCTTGAAGTAAAAAAAGAGGAAAGAAAAGCTATTACCAAAGTCGTTCACCAACCAGTAATGTACTCCCATCTCCAGTCATTCCAATCGTGCTGGCGGAGACCCAATTGTGAGTCTTCATGAAGACAGGGCTTTAGTGTGTTACAGTACAAGTGACCAATCGATGGCCTGATCTCAGTCTTTGTACCTTAGGTCGAAAAGGAGACATCAAGAGTCTTTAAGGGAAGCTTATAGACTTCAAGCAGCTTTCTACCATTATCATTGGTCTCCTGAGTCTTTTGCTTTGCCTGGGGACCTGGGGTTCCGCCATTATTTCTCTGGTTTTGATCATCGTTCCGCTCCGCTAACCATTGTCGGTCCATCCATCCAACCAGTCCCAGACCTCATTGGGTGTGGTAAAATACCAGGTCTTTCCGTCTGCTGCCACTCGCACCTTCCCCAGGAAGATAACTACATTTTTTATGTCATGATCTTAAAGGGCCCTCTTGACCTCAAGGAAACTGCAGCGCTGCTTTTGGACTCGCAATGCGAAGTCCGGGAAAAAGGTAATTGTGACATTTTCGTGCTGGATTGGAGGTGCAGTGTGCGCAGTCGGCAATATAACATCTTGGTCTTTATAACTGAAGAAGCAAGCAATTATTGGGTGCAAAGATGCCCCTGGTATTGGTGAGGACCACGGGAGACAGTGAGCTCACTCAACTGGGAAGTAGTTTGAAAGTCCCTTGAGTTGTAATTGTATGAGGATAAGATATTCAACAAAGAGGTCAACAGCAGACTCCTCTGATTTTTCGGGGACCCCTATTATACAGATATTGCTTTCCTTTCAAGCGACATTCAAAGTCGTCCTCTAATCTAGCTTCCAAGGCAGAAGTGTTCGCTTTCAGGTCTTTCACTTGGCCCTTCAGTGTCTTTGTTTCCTCCCTGAGAATGGCTACAGAGTCCTCTGCTTCTTTTACTCTAGCGCCCACATCGGCGTCTCCTCACCTGGGGGGACAGAGCAGTTGGTGCTTGCGAGACATTAGTCCCCCGCATTGTTGCGGCATGTCTCTGTAGTTTATACATATCCAGTATGGTCTGGTGGGCGTTGCGAGCACCCCTCCCACCCATCATGTCAACTTGGTTTCTTTAATGGTAGTTGTCCACTGTACATGGACCTTATTGGGGAACAAGAACACAAGAAAAAACAAGCATTTACAATACAATGGTCTCGGCATTATTAAAGGTAGAGATATTGGCATTGCTCATGACATTTTTTAAAAAAAAACATAAATTAATGGTATTGTCATTTACAATGGCAATAGGTGAGCATTAGAGAGTAGTAGAGAGTATTTGCGGACACATAGCCACACACACAGACAGAGCCGCGCACACACACACACACGGACAGAGCCGCACACACACACACAGACAGAGCCACGCACACACACACAGACAGAGCAACGCACACACACACACACAGAGCCACGCAAACACAAACAGACAGAGCCGTGCACACACACACTGACAGAGCCATCTGTGTGTGTGTGTGGCTCTGTCTGTGTGTGTGTGTGTGTGTGTGTGTGGCTCTCTGTCCGGGAATACTCTCTACTACTGTCTAATGCTCCCCTATTGCCATTGTAAATGACAATACCATTTATTTATGTTTAAAAAAAAAGAAAATGAAAAAAAATGTCATGAGCATTGCCAATAGCTCTACCTTTAATAATGCCGAGACCATTGCATTGTAAATGCTTGTTTTATTTACCCATCAAAAAGACCTCTGTTCCAGTGCAAGCCACTGACAGAGGGGGGTGGGGGGGTGTCTGTGGCCTTTGATGTGTACAGCCCATCCTTCCCCTCTTCTTATGTGTGTCATTACCAGATAAGGACCACCGGACCATCCAGTCTGCTGCTCTTCCAGCCCACGGCCCCAGGATCAAATGGATCGGCCATCGCTGATCCCTGAGATTTTCCAGCACCCCCGATAACTACTCATCCATAAGTATGCCACCTGAAACAATCCTTTTGAATAAGCGTGGAGCTGAGGCTTACCCGGTATCTGAGGCCGGCGCTTTTAATAACCGGTGGCATTCTGACCTGCTGACAAACACTGAAGGTATCCATGTTCATGTTAACCACATCTCCCTGAACTTAGATCAGTTGCGGAACAGCAATGGGTGCAGCTATCAATGGTGCAGCAGGTGCAGTTGTACCAGAGTACAGGAGTGGGAGAAGCCTTCCGGACCCCAAATATGTCTGTTGGCTACTAGCCCACTTCTTGGGGTGGGGCCCATTCACCTAGCTTGTGTTACGACCAAGAACATCCTTGCCCTGCCACTAGGAACAGCAAAAGATTTTGTTTACTCACATATTCTCGATTATTTTTTCAGTACCAACAGCCACTAATGCGTCCCTTCCGGAATTAGAAATGGAGAAAAACGTGGGACAAATATCAAAAAACATGCTCTTTTTTCCCCCTGTCTGATTTTCCTAGTTACACAGGCCCCTATACCCGTGGCACCCTTAATCTGGCCCTTTTATTTTACACAAGAATCAAGGCACAGGCAGACGCTTTGGGCACACATGATGTATGTGCCGTGACGCCGACCCCTGCAGTCCTTGCGGTGCCTCCCTTTAACCTAAAGTCTGTGAATACATAAGTTACAGCAGTGTCAGGGGCCCCTCGGCACATACTGAGTGGGGCCCCTTCACCTTGCCTTACGCCGCAGTGGGCAACATACAGCCTAGGGAGCTGGCATACAGGCTGCCAGGGGTGAAATGCTTCTTGTTCGGATCTGTGCTCTCCAAATGGAACCCAGCTTAGTGAGCAAAAAAAGAAGATATGGATGGATGGATGAATGGATGATGCGGACCCTTCTCCCCACCTCAGCTTTGTTCATAAGAACACAGAAAGCCAGGACTCTTGTTGTTTCTTTCTCCCCCGTCTGCTTTTGCAACTGTTTGAGTGGTGTCATCTGCTTTGTGTTGAGGGCAGCAGGATGGTAGGAAGGAGGCGCAGGGGAGGCCTGGAGGGAGGGGCAGTGACGCAGATGTTTCCTCCCAGAGAGCTTAACATGGCGATGACCCAGGAAACAAGCTGTGCCTCTGTGCCCTTCAGAAGGAATTCGAGGGGCACTCGAGGAGTGATAATTGAGCCACCCCTTGGGGTCTGACAGGCACATAGCTGACCCTCCACTACCACCCTCCATACAGACACATACTTTGCTCGTGTCAACCACACATGAACCCGGGACATCGATCAGCCGCACTCCTAACAGCTTAAGACGCTGTTCTGTTCGTGAAACAAGCTGGCAAATGAGAGCCCTTTAATCAGTAATAGTAACACCTATTATTTAAAGCTCTTAGAAATGACTTGAGTGAGGTATCAAGCGCTACATACTTCTCATTATTATCTGCAGCAAGAGAGGAAGAAATGCACATTGAGCGGGCCCTTTTCTGATACAATCAAAAAGAAGATGACATATGCAGGGGGAAAAAATAACAAAAGGAAACCAGAGATGCGGCTCTTTAGGGAAAGTTTCCTCACTCAGAGTATACAATGGCAATTTTAAAGTCGTACCGCCTGGGTGAAAGGCACGCCGGGTTTGTGGTTTCCCCGTTTAACTAACCTCACAATTAACCTCACAAAGCCCTTTCTCTCGCATTCCGAGGACTCCACGCCTACCCCAAACAAGAGAGGAGCGCTCCACACGACCATGTTTCTCTGAGGCGAGGCAGAAATGCCTCGGAGAAACACACGGTCATTTTGCGTTTCGGGGGCGTGTTTTTAGGTTTGAGTGACTGAAGACATCACAGATAGAAAGAACCTAAAAAACACGCCCGAATGCGAAAAAGACGAGGTTTGAACCGAGTGACGCCCCTCTCCTCCAATGGCTGGCCTCCGTTTAGGAAGCCAGCCAATGGAGAAGAGGGGCGGGTTCCAAGCCTCCTCTAAGAAACATAAAATCTCAGGCTCTGCCCACTGCTACGCAGTGCGACGGTCCTCGACCTAAAAATGGGGGGGCAGGCTCATTACTCACCGCCGGCTGCTAGGGGGCAATGGATAAACTCCTGTGGCCTGTCGGGTTTCCGTCAGCCCACCCCAACGTCCTTACTTGGCGTAGAAGCTGAGGCCTCTCAGGAACTGCCAGCTGATCTCTCCCTAAGCACGATGTGGCGCAATCTCAGAGCGGTTCACCGTATGCTGGTTGCGCACCCTGGATACCACCAATTAGTGACAGGTTGTTGGGCCTCTGGTTTCAGCTCAGTCTATCAAGCGGGCTCTAATTTGGTATGCATAGGAAGCAAAGAGTGCCACAGCTGCTGCCAGTGAATAGAGTCAACTTGCAGTGGAGCGATACAGCATGGGTCCTAGTGCTGCAATAGACTCTCCAGCCTAGTGTTCGCCTATGCGTTCAGCAAACACAGTTGGCTTCCTTATCGCGGATGAGGACCTCTGTTGAGCCTGGAAAAGTCAGAGTGATGGCACTGTAACTGCTCGCCCCGTGCCAGTAATTAAAGTCCCATGGCCAGGTTTGATGCGTTATACCCGCTTCAGGGGGCTCTCAAGCATATAGCAAGGGGAGGGGGCCGCCTTCATGCAGTGTTCAGTGGGAAATGCGGCAATTTTCTCTGCAGAAAAACTGTCCAGGGTCCAGCGGCAGGCCTTGCGGGGCCCCTGCTGCCTGTGAGAGGCCCTGCATGTTCTCCCGCTCTGCCGCCGACAACTCCCACCTATTCAAGTACTGCTACAGGGGCTGCCAGAGGGCAAGTGGCTGCTCCAAATTGTCAACAAGCCCTGCCGCTCTTCTTCTGTGTGCGCGCCCATGCTGTGCCGTATCAGCTGCACGGGTACCTTTGGCCACGCAAGATCGCCGCCTCAGTGCTCCGCTTAGGAACTGCTTTCCTTCAGGCCTCAGTTCGGTCGGGCGTGTTTGTTTTTATTGCTTTGGTATCACTGCATTGAGGAGAGACGGGCATTTGAGAGAGGTGTGGTGCAGCGGCCAGGGCAGCTGACTTCAGAGCACTGGGTTCACCGTTCGTTTCCCGGCTCCGGCGGCAGCTCAGCACCATGTGACTCTGGGCAATAGCTCACTTAATTTCCACGACGACCCCCAGCACCCTGAGACCCGTAAGGGTGAGTAGTTTGCGCTTTACAAATGCAGATTTACATTTTTCTATTTTTATTGAAGATCTATCCGTGGCCAACGGATTTTGTGTCAGATTTTTGTGGATATTGCTGCGGGTGATTGGAGTCACTTTAGTAAGGAGCCATATTCCCCAGTGGCTATCCATGCCTCTCCGAACAAATATTTTAACATGATTTAAACGTACAATCATTTTCCAATAACAAAAGTGTATAACTAATACATTAATCAATCAAGTCACTTGGTACTGGATATATATATGTAGGTTTCACTTAGCAATTTCCAACTAGAGATTCCATCTGAATTGCTATTAAAAAATCGCTAATGCTAATGTAGGAAAGTTCACTTTCCACAATTTGCACATCGGTGAGAGTGACATTCGCTATTTTGTGATTTTCTAATAGGGAATCACAAAATTTGCAAATCCAGTATTAGTAAATGGCAAATAGGTCAAGTTGCTTTTTGGGAACAGAATGATGACATCACTATGAGAAAGTGTTAAAATGCATGCCCACCTTAGTGTTCTGTAACAAAGAGGTCGCGAGTGCTGTTGCAGAAGTTCATCTATGGACCTTTGTGGTAATCTTTGGCTGCAAACAACTTCAAATATGTACAGGGAAGAGGCTGATCAAGATCTTACTACTAGAAAGTGTAAGCTGAAGTTTTTGGAGAAGGAGCTGGACGTCCTCACTCAGTAGAGTGTTGCCCATAATAAGGAGCTGTTTGGTAAAAACTCTTTTACTGTGCCAGAAGCCCAAAAAAATAAAATCTGGAATGACATCTTGGAGAAAATCAAATCCTTTGGAGTGACGCAATGTAACATCCCAGAAATCAGGAAAGGATGGTATGACTTAAGATCACTTACGAAAGGGAAGGTAGCAAGTTGCTTGGCGGAGGCACGTAGGACTGATGGAGGACCGTCTCAGCAGCCACCACCAACACCCATGGAAACCATGATTGAGGCAACAATTCAGCCGGAGAGTGTTGTTGGGGTGTCCAACATACATACCGCAAATTCACCATCTACACTGAAAGGTAAGATGTCATAAGATTTTCATTATGTTATTGTATATCAGAAAAGTCACTCCATTTTAATGGTTGTTCAAGTACTTAAGTAGGACGCACAGGTATCCGGGTGCATTATTTACTCTGTCATATGATTAGGCTGCTTTTATTCGATTGCGTGTTGTGATATGATTTTGTGCTTGCGAGATGTTTAATGTATGTGTCCCCTTAATTATTATGACTTTGCGAAAGACGTAACTCCAGCCTATTCGCAAGAGGGACCATTATTTATATGGGTTTATAATCTCGATGTCTAGCTAAATGTACCATGGAGTCAGCTACATCCTTACTCTTTAGGATGTCGAATATCTGAAAAATGCATCACACTCTCTATATATATGGTGCTGCAGTACTTAGTGTTAGATCATTAATGCTGCTTTAGGATTATTTTACTGCAAGTATGACTTTTCTCTTTCTCAGTGTACTTAGTAAATCTGATAAGTGATTCCATTTTCTATTTTTTATTTTTTATTTTCAGAAATTTCTATATACTCTTCTTTGGATTACACCGGATATATGAACTGTATGGAGGTAACTTACTCTATGAAGGAGCCCTTTCCTTAGTGGGATATCTCATAACGGCCCTTAGTTCCCCTAGTTTTGACACTAGCCTTATTTTAATTGGTCAATATCATATTATAGAGATATTACAAGTGAGACCAATTGCTCCTGTTTGTAAGACCCTAATTATGTAAGCCTTTATCTGACTAAACTTTATATGAATACTGATGCTAGAAACCTAGGATATAATTTCTCTCTTTAGATATTGGACTTATAGATGAAGGATGGAAACGTGACTGGTTTGAGGAGAATCGATTTTATCTAGGTATATAGAACTGCATCATCACTTAAATTACCACCTATTATTCTGGTTGTGAACTGATTTCTCCTCATGTTTCTTTTCTATTCCACTAGCTTTGTATTATACTGGACCATAGACAGGTTATACCTGGAATGTGGTGTACTATCTCGCGAGGAATTTTTATGGTGAGTTAATGGCTTAATTGTCCATTCATGATATAATAGGACCGGACTTTGATTACCGTAGCGTATTTTGCATTGGTATATCTAACTATGGCCCTTCAGCTGTCATTTAGAACCACTTGCTTTCATAGCATATATGGGTCCTCCACCTGTAATCATGGTGGTGCGAGAGACAACTGATATGGTCTTCTACGATCAATGACCCCTGCCTCTCCCTCTTGTTCTTATTCCTTTGCTATGTGTGTTCTGAAGAGTCACATTACTTGCTTTATCATATGTCTCCTTGTTTACACTGGGTGACTTATTGGTGAAGTTGCGACCTTTTCTATTTCCATTTTGCTATTTCGTCTTGCTGTTCACCCTTCCTACTCTAGTATTGGTGGTGGTGAAGAACAGTCAGTTTTGTATTTTTTTACTGTATACATTATTTGCTTTTGTTATTCTGTTGAAGCCCTGATGAAGACATTGGGTGATTGTTTTCCGTGACGAAACACGCGTCGGCTTGGTTTTCTGGCTACATTCTGTATGATTCCAATGAACATTATATGAAGATTGACTATTTGATGGAAACTTCACGATTATGAAGAGAAAAGAAAGAAAAATAAAGGAATTGACTGAATGAACTTCGAATATAGAAAGAATCTGATCTAGTCTCTTTCCTCTTGGACTCATTAATTTCTTGTGTTGTGCTCAGGAACAATAATTTGTTTATTTTGTATTCTTTGTGTTTTCACAGAGGAGTATTGGGGACGTAGGTGGCTGTTTTCTTTTGTTCCCTGGAGCAACTTACTATAGGATCTGCTAACATATTGGCTTTGCGCAAAGTATAATCCAGCCACGCTTTGTGTTCTACTTAACATCAAGAGACCTATGGAAAAAAAGTGACAATGCACTTTGGGACACTCCCCCTGCTACTATTATACTCCCTAATACCTCACAGACGCTAAAAGTACATGCGGTGGAATAGCATTGCTTCTATCTTTGTGGATCTGTAGGTGTGGATGTATATCAGCCTGTATTTCTCAAATATCTCCTCACTTTGATTGAACAGGGTTGCCCTAACACTAAAAATCCTCTCCTGTTTCCTTCGCTGCATACCAACCAAAATCCTTACCCTCCGCGCCAGATCATAAAATGCTGCCACTGTGAAAGGGCCTGTGACATTTTGGGCCAGTTTATATAGGTTGCACCTGATTGAGATTGTGGTAATTGCATTTCCTAAAACTGCATTTTGCGACTAATTACAATTAGAAATTACTTCATACTACAAACTGCGATTCACAATTTGGAAATCCCTATTTGCGATTCCTTATTTGGAATCGTGGAATCGCAAGAATAGCGATTTCTAAAAGGGAGGAATCGCAATTTGGACCAGCCAAATTGCCTTTTGTACATTCCGAAAGGGGCATTTGCATTTGCAAATAGCGATTGGGACAATTTGTGAATGCAAAACATTTCGTACATCGGGCCTTGGTCACTTGAGGAAGTCTTTGGAAGCCAAACCACGTACCTGACATAGTAATTAAAACACCTTGAATTACTGCAGCGGAGTGCTTTGCTGTGTTTTATTTGTATGTGTGTGTATGTAAGTGTGTGTGTGTGTAATTAAAAAACAGCAACCCCAATTCTCCCCAAAAACCCACTTTTTAAAATTAAAATGGAGACACAGCTAAAAAATATTAATAATTTAAAACAAATCAAAAATAATTTAAAACATTACATATTTAACCTATTAATCAATTAATGTCATTAAATAATCTAAAAAACACTACTCACTCAATTGCCCAATAACCCCCACAACCCAAGATTAATATTTACTAGATAATAAAAAACATTAAATATTTAAAAATATAAATACCAAATTTCATTAATAATATTAATAAAATATGCATTACTATAAGATATTTAAGATATTACCATAAACACATACATTTGACAATAACACATATAACAAAATATAAAGCAATACAATAAAACATCATAATAGAAAAGATATTAAATTAAATATTATTTTAAACTTCAATTATTACAGTAATATTGTGAAAGAAACCAGCATACTTCCCATATTTTAGTTCACAATATTTTTTTAGTTGCAATATTATGGTCGGAAGATATTTTGAGTTGATATTTAGGTGAAATTCTTTTACATTGATTAAAACAATTAATAACTTCCTTAGTCGGCGTTTGCATTGCACTTGACAGACTTTTCACAAATTTTCCAAAGTAAAACCACTATTTGTAGATATTTTGTGCACTTTTTCTATTTCATCTCAAAGCAAGGTATTTATTTGTGTTATAAAGTTTTATCTAGCGCGAACATGACCCTAGAAGGTATCAGAGTTCTTTATATTTATGGAAGGCAGGATATAGTTATGAAAACAGAAACTCGTCACGTATATGAACAAAGAATAGTAAGTTTAACCTCTATAGAGAATCATCAATGTAGTAAGTCACAAACCATACAATAATAGTACGCAGATATCCAGTAAATAAAACAGCAGGTGTTATCAGTAAAACATAAGGTGATTATCTTAGGGGAAAAACGTGTTCATCAGAAGTGTTTTCACTTTTTTTCGACGGAGGCTGTAGACAAGATTAGGCAGACATTCAGCGGCAGAGAGATCCAAATCTTTGAGACAATAACTGAGAAGGCTCTATAGTATGTTTTCTTTTTTTGTGGAAAATCTGTGGCTTCAGTAACAGGGAGCTCACGTTTCATCAGGAACTGCACCCGACCGATAATTCTAGCTTTTGTGCCAAATATTTGGGGGTCTTGAAATATAGGGCTTTATGAGTCATGCATGCAATCATTAGTTGTGTTCTTGCCTCATAAGGGAGCCAGTTCAGCGCTTTTAGAGCGGGGGATATGTGATTATCTATTTTTGTTCCAGAGACAAGTCTGGCAGCAGCGTTAAGGGAGGCCCTGAGCAGGGCCAGTTTTTACTTAGGTAGGCTGCATAGTGTGGAGCTTCCCTAGTCCAACCTGGGCAACACAAGAGCTTGGATGCCAGTTTACGATCGTCTTGTGGGAGGAGGGGTTTAAGGTTCCTTAAAATACGCATCATACGTATTTGTTCAATATTCTGCATATGCAGGATTCACAAGGATCTAGCAGGGTCTATAATATGAGAACAGTTGAGGGCTAGTAGATGCTTCATCCAAAGGTCGATCTTGGGAGTGTGGTTTGGAGGAGTAATGAGGAGGAATTCCGTTTTGGCAGTGTTGAGTTTGAGATGGTTGCCAGTGAGCTAGTGTTGAGTGTTATGCAAAGTAGAGTTGAGAGAAATTATGTCTTCTGGGGGGGATATTTTCAAATATAATTGAGTGTCATCAGCATACATGTGGTAAAGAATGTTGGCAGATTTCAAGGTGCCTGCTAAAGGTTCCAATAATAAATTGAAGAGAATGGGTAAAAGGGCGGATCCCTGTGGAACGCCAGGGTGACCACGGAAGGCTGAGAAAGGGATTGATTCACCTTGACTCTTTGGGTTCTGTTGTGGAGGAATAAAGTAAACCATTGCAGCACAGGTCTTGACAGGCCCATCCTCCGTTCAAGTAGGGTCAATAGACAGTTGTGTTTAACAGTGTAGAAAGCAGAGGATAAGTCAAGAAGTACCAGAAGACATGATTCATTTAGTTCTGCCATTTTTAAAATGTCATCCACGATGTGAGTGGATGCAGATTCAGTGCTGTGACCTTGACGAAATCCGGACTGGTGTTGGTCCAGGAGTTGGAAGTTATCTATGTGGCTGCAGAGCTAATTCTGTATATAGCGTTAATTTCTAGGGCAACTTCAAAATAAATGTCACAACGAAACAATACAATTCTAATACAAGGAGAGACAAAGACAAAAATATATATATTGATAAGTACAAAAATAGTTATTTATTGATAATAGTATAATCAGTATTTCATCATTAAAACTAGAACAAACCACATACACACCACGTGTGTCTCATCATTCGTACTCAACAGTCATAATGTATACATATACAGGTATGATCAACACCTGAAAATTCATAAGTCAAAGCATTATATACATGTTCTGATATTTCATATTTCCATCAGGGTGTTTATTTAAACATTTTCTATAGATGGGCCTTGTATACAGGCTTTTGGTTAATAGGTATCTATCTGTGTCATAAAGTGGCTTCAACTCCCAGATGGTTTCTTCGAACGTTTCGTCATAGGAATGCCTTCTTTATCAGATACAGGCACTGTCTGTGAATATAAACAGACCACAAATGTATACCGTCTCTCCTAACTAGTCATGATACATAAGGCATCTTGACATATGACAAAAAGCTCCGTATTTGAATAACCATGACGTCTAAAAGTAATCCAAGCAAGTGAAAAGAAAGGAGAAAGAGCAACAAATTGTTAGATAGCCCCATCCTACCAGTGATTATGTGACAATCACAGTAATATATTTGCATGCTACTATGACTTAATTTGCTAACGGTGTGAAAGGTGCCCAGTGCACAAGCCCTCCTCTTGCATTCCGAATAGTCTCCTATGTGTTCTCTTAAAGTTATAATTGTTCATAGAGTAATTACCATCTGGTAGGGAGGTTGTACGCCCGAACATTTAGCAAAAAGAGGAAAAGATGAAAAGACGTCTTACTGTAGAATAACATGTGGCCTTGTTTTCTAGATATAATGAAAGAAAAATTCAGATGTCTGAAATAGATATAATACCAAGCTGTGGATGTGTGAAACATGCAAATGCATTTTTACCATTCAAAATGTCAAAATCCACTTGGAGGATGACTCTGCAGAGATTTATATTTCAGGTTCAATAACCTGTCACTTGACAGCTTCCTGCATGAAATAGGGAAACAGACAACTAACGTCTAGGTACTTTTGAGACTGCTTACTAATCCACATTTTCAAGCTCGATAAATCAGCAATACCAAGCAGCTCATACCTTCATGAAAATATTAAGGGTTCTGACAACTACTCATGATGATAAAGCTCTTTTTGTCAAGTATATACACCAGTGTAAACTTATTGATTTAGGAGTACATAACATTCCTAATGCGCGATCACTAAGCAAGACGCAGGGTGGGCTGAATTGAAGATTTAAGACTTCACGCTAAGCGACAATTCGACGTTTATATGAATACCCAATATGACAGATGGATAGTTGGCAGTGACACAAATTAACGGTCAAAGATGGCACTGTAACAACTGTGTGGTTAATCAGTGGCACTGAACAACAACCGAACAAATTCTGCAAAATCGCAATACAGCAAAAAATGTTACACCCCATATCAAGTTGATGTACAAAATGTCAACGAGAGGATGATATATATTTTTTCCAACTTACCATATTTTAACTGCTCTGAGATTCTTTGAGGGTTTCAAAATGAAATTTGACAAGCCGTACTTTTCCCGTGTTGAAGGATGCATTACGCATGGAGATAAAAGTCCGGGTGATACAGTCCAAGCTCCGCGGTCACATGATATTTCAAAAGTAGTTGGGAGGAAGTCATGTGGCAAGTCTCCGAGTTGAATCTGAACCCATTTTTCCAGACGTTTAGCCAGAGTGGGGATGTTGGATATAGGGCGGAAGTTGTTAGAATCTGAAAAATGTGCATTTGTTTTTTTTAGAATATGGGTAACCTGTCCTCCTTTTAGGCTATCAGGAATAGTGCCTTGCTGTATTGCAGAATTAACAATCTCAGGCCATAGGGGGAGATTAACGACTTTTATCTCCTTGAAGATTGTCAGAGGTAGCGGCCGATGAAGTGATTAGGTGGGCTTAAAGCTTGAAGAATGTTATAGATGTCCTTCTCGTTCAGGAGAGTGAAAGTGTGCCAGGAAGCATTGTTTTTGGGGACACCCTCAGGAGGACCAAGCCGAGCCCCAGCCTGGGAGGTGAGTGGAAAGAAGTGCGACGAAGTTGAAAGTAGTTCCTTCATTGATTGTAGGTTGTTTTCAATGGTTTTAGTTTTTACCAGGGAAGATGGAAGCCAGTTCCTCACAATTTTGGGGATTGATGGTTCCAAAGTCCAGCGGGTTGGGAGCGTTGAGCGATTGTTGTTTGGTGATTTCAAAATGTTTTTTGGGTTGATTTCTAGCTTGGTTTAGTTGGGTTCTAAAGAAGTTGGCTTTTTGCATTTTTGATTTTTCTGTTGTATGTGTTCCTTACTGATCTTAAGCGTTTCAGGTGTTCAGTTGATGGTACGGATCCACAGACTCTTTCTGCTAATCTTAGTTTGCATCTTTCAGAGTTTAGATTGTCATTGAACCAAGGTTTGGAGAGTTTAGGGGAATTTTTTTTTGTTAAAGTGGGATCCAAAATAGAGGTATTCTAGAACTCTGTGAGGTCATGGACATCTACCATGTCCATCTGAGGAGTCAAGGCAGGGTAAAATATATTGTCTACCACATGCTATATGAATATTGTCTTGAATTGTATGATATTGTGAGCAATGTTAATAAAAAGATTTTTAAAAAATAAATAAAAAAAGATATATTGTCTCTCAATGTGACCAAAGCATTCAATGAGTCAAAGAGCTGAACAATTGACACGAGGAAGCCTGTTCAGTCATGCATATCAGGAAGAATGCACTGCATGACCTATTTAATCACTGGCTGATTGTGGGAAACAAAAATAAACAACGTTTGGGTCCCATCATGAGAGCACATCATGAGAGCACATGTTTAACCGGCCCTAAAACTGCTTGCGACATTCATTCTAGCTAGCTGAGGAAGGTGCGCATTGGGAGGGTAGGAGATAGCACTTCAATTGACTATTTTATTTCTGCTACTGTAGGGTATATTTCCTCAACCACTAAACATGCCAACATTAAGATCTTACATTCTCTCTCAGGGGAATCTCATTGAGATCATAAACACTGAATAGTCCCTCCCACGACCCTTGCTCATAGCAGTTCGTTCAAAGTCAAATTTTTCACTTCACTTCAGAAAGGACGAGTGGTACATGTAACAAAAAAAACAATTTGCAGCCTTAAGGCAGGCTATATTGCAACATTCCATTATTTTGCTTTAAAAGATGTAAGAAATTAGCATTCAGCCTTCAAAACAATCACTAAAAATAAATAATAGTAACATTTTAAAAAGTCCTTCACAAATGCTTTTCACTTTCTTGTAAAGTGAAAGGAATGAAGAATAGGGCAATATAGCTAGAGAGGTTTCAGTAATGAAAGAATGAGAAAAGAACGCAGCACATTTCCTTTAAGGGCACTCTGACCACCTGTGTCCCATCATGCCCTGCAGGATGCAGTTTAGTCAGTTATTTGTTTTCAGATCATGCTGACAGGATCTAGAGCACAGCTCGGCCTTTATGGCCTTTTCACTGTTCAATGTTCACCTATTTCCTTGCAAAAGTAATTCACTTGACATCCTTTAGGGTGAAGTGAATTTCCTGGCAGGAAATATATTTATTTTTCAAAAAAGGTCATCTCTTTTTGTGAAATTCTCTGAATGTGATAGAAAAATGGCAAAAGCAGACCTGCACAGAATCTGTATCCTCGGTTTGCAAGGCTCTCATGACCCTAAGATGTGTCATCACTGCAGGACCCTCTCCAGACCCTCTTTGGGAGAGAGAGAGGATTCACCTACATGGTCAAGTATAGCACCGGAGAAGGCAAGATTCCCTGACTGGAGAGACATCTGAGGGGTGAGGAGAGACTGTCCCCTCTACTAGTGATGACTCTCACAGAGGATGATCCAAAAGGAGCAGATCTGGTGAGGAACAACATTGTCATTGGACATCGAGGACATTGATGTCAAGAAGAGGTACAACACCACCTTTTTTGCCATCAGCAACTGGTTCGAGGAGAGTATTGTTTACATTTAGAGGTACTTTGACATCGAAACACCAGTCGAAGTTGAGAGTTTCAATCTTGAGACATGGATTGATGTGGATTCATCACTCCATTTCCCAGACGAAGACAGCGGAATGTCTTTCATGCATGAAAGGCATAGAATTCCATCTAAATCAGACTCAGAGGCCAGACCCTCATCTTCAGTCATCATTCCAGATTTACCACTGCCTCCTCAAGATCCAATGGGGTCCTTTCGTCCACCTATTTCTATGTCTTCTACCCCACCTTTGCTTCAACAACTGGCAATACTAGTGGTAATTGGGCCACCAAATCAGCCAGCCACTCCTCCTTGGCCATCACAGAAACCTGTACCAGTGGCATCTCCACTAAGGCACCCTAGATCTCGCTCTCGTCTGTTGGAACCTGTAATTTCTGGTTGTCTGAAGGGATTCCCACAGCCAGGCAGAACATACCACTCTGATCAAGGGCAGGTGATTACACTCACTGTATAACCTATGCTCACCCTTGGGTAGTTGTAGAGACACTCTTGGGTAGTTGTAGTTGTAGAGTCACTGAGCAGTCAGGCTTTCCTCATAGGCAATGTGTAAAGCAAAGGCACAGCAGTCACTCGCCATAAATACACTGAGTGTCACAAAAGATACTTCCCCAATCATGCATGTAAATAACGTCTATGCTCAAAACACACATTCAATCATTATAACATGAACATCATGCACTTCTGGGCATAAAACCCATATTTGGACATATTACTAGCAGTACTAGGCCCACTCGTATTGTTATGATATCAATAGTATGCACACTGTGGACAATTCCTTATCTAACCCCCCACAGAGAGAGAGAAAACACCCTTATGCGATGCAACATGGTGACCACCCCAGCCCCACCCTGGCAATCATGATAATACAGTCCCGCACAATTAGAGGGTACACCCCAGGTCACAATGATATCAAAGTTATATACATACATGAAACAAGAACACTTTTACACAGAACCGCAGGCAGGAGCCACACGGGTAAATCCACTGTCAAATGTATTGTGCTTTGTGCATGAAATTAACGTATAATGAAGCACCACCAACCTGTGTCATGAATCACAGGCGGTCCGCTGACTATCACTCCCACTCACTCTGCACTACTACATGATGCAGCAGGTATCAGCGCATTTGTTACGTAACATTCTTACACACATACGCACTCAGCACCCTAATGCAGTGCTATTGGTACCCAGCAAGCTAATGGATAACACCCTACAGACTCTGTGGCCCAGCCTCCCTCCACCCTCTAGTTCACCCTGATTGTCATACACCCCCAGATGGAAGATAACTAGCCTTGTCTCCCGGATACTAGGATGCACGAATCCATAGTCAAACTTAGTCTGGGTCCTCAGGAAGCAGGTATCCTTTCATCTGTTCATATGTAGACAACTGGCTCATCAAGGCGTCATCTCACTAACAAGCAAGCCAACATTATCAAGCAACTGTTGTGACACTCAATCAGCTAGGACTGTACGTGAATCTTAAGAAATCTATCTCTGTGCCAGTTCAATCCCTTCACTATTTGGGTGCAGTCGTAGACTCAGTGCACACAAGTGGGTTTTCTTCAGAGGAATGATGATTATCTATCCTTCATAAAGTCACATTCTGAAGACAACAGCCCATCCAACAACAAGGCTAATGACCTCTTGTCTAGGATTAGTGGCATCATGCTTTGGTCTGGATCCAAATGCATGCCTCTAAGTGAGACTGATGCAGCTGTGTCTGGAAGATCAATGCAATCAAGTCTCAGGAAGATGGGATAACAGAGTGATCCTACAACTTCATGCAAAATAATCACTCAACTGATGATTCCATTCAGAGAACCATGTGAAAAGGCCCGAATTTCCATAAAGACATCCCGACCTAAAACATAATGACTGATACTTCCCTATCGGGTTGGGGTGCTCATATGAGCTAACTTCAAATTCAAGGTATGTGGTCTCTGAAGGAACAGTTTTATCATATTAATCAACTGGATTTGACAGTAGTGCGCCTAGCTCAAACCTTTCCTCCTGACCTTCAAGACGAACTCCCTTCTTGTTCAAATAGACAATAGTTCAACAAAAAATTGGTTCTGTTGGGTAAGACAGGTTATTTGAACAATGCTCATAGATGCAAGTAAAAACAAATCAGCTCTCTGATACAGGGAATAGTGTTTAGTGAGAAATCAATTGCTCAAAACACGGAAGAACAAAGTTATATGTTCAAAAGTATTGTATAGTACATATTAATACATGTTTGCTTCTTTACAAGAGTGAATTACTTCATTCGTAAATTAATTCATACATACATAGCAAGACCGTGATAAACAATTTTGTGACTTTTTGTGAATGGGTGTTCAGTGAACAGGATAATATATACAGTGCGGGAAATAAATCTATACAGATGTATATACAGGTATAATTAGGGTTTGGTCAGATGATGGTTTGATCTCAACGAGGATTCCTTTGGTTACTATGGGAATCCTGGTGATTCTGAACCTATGGATTCGTCGACGTTTCGACCCTAGTGTGCCCCTGTAGGTGGTCACGGCGGGTCTTTTTCAAGACAGAGGGGAAGGGGGACGGTTTAAAGATCAAAGCAGGGGTATCCTTGGGTTGATCTAGTATGGCTCAGTGGCCTCTTGCATCTATCGCGTGTGTCTCGGGGGAAAATATTCTGCATTTGGTGTACTCAGAACAATTTTGATCCTCTCACCTGCCAAGAAGAAGTGGTTCATCCATACCTCCTTTATTTGGCTACGGCAAAATTGCAATTTTCCTCCATTAAAGTGCACCTTGAAGTAATTAAGTCACGACACAGAGGCCAACATTATGCAAATTCTCCTTTATTGACACAGCTCAGCAGGAACAATGAACAGAATATAGAACTTCAGTAACATTCCATTACAGTATAAAGTCTGTGAACATGCAGCCATCTTCCTTCTTTGTTGCTGCTGCTCACAGAGATAAGTACCCTCATTTCATTTGTGCAAACCTTTTTAATGTATATGGAAATTTATAGTTGTTTTTGTGATTAATGCTTGTACTTATTTATATCTCGCATGACTGGGTCCTATTGACCCTACCATGCATTTATTTCTTATCAATAGATCCTTCCTACATATTTTCTCTTCATGAACCATGTCTCTTTGAAGACCTTCTTACTAAGATATTAATTGTATTTTCTCGTATTCTAATTCCCCTCTGATTTTCTGAGCGTCCGTTTGATCTTAGACCCTACTTGAGCCTCTGTTTGCCTTTGAAAATTGGACGTGAGCACTAGGGCCTTATTTATGAAAGCCTTGCGCCGCCGGTGCGTCACTTTTAAAATGGGAAAAAGGTGTTGCTTGGCAACGCTCTGAACGCAAGCCAGGCCTGACTTAAAAACCACATCCACATCTCACCTGCCGCACACCGCCCGGTCTTTCTTTCTCTTCTTCGTGTACTCACGAGTACTTCCCCCGCTCCCCCAAACACGCCGGAAGTCTTCCTTCCCCACCGCAATGGCATTTCAATCATGCATCGTGGGGAGAGGAAAATTAGAGGAATGACCAGAAGGAACAACCACGCACGTAAGAAACGTCACTTGACAGCAACACTTAACTGTTGCTGCTGCCTGTTACACGTGATCAACTTCATCTGTTCTCACACATTTTTTCACCGGCTTTCCCTCGGATTTAATTGGAAAACGTAACCCTTTCAATTAGAATTCTTAACCCTTTCCATAAAAAAAGGTCTGATAATCTATTTAACCATATTAACCCCTTATTCTGTATTAAAAAAAGAGAGAAGAGACAAAGGTAAAATTACTTACCTAGCTTAGTATATCATTTATACATTTTCCCCCACAATGTCTCTCAATTCAGACTCTAACCTTGAAGGTAAGCTTGAATCTATGGTCTCTAAGGCCATGGATGAAGCCATGGATTATTTTAATGAGACAATAAAGAACATTTTTGAAATGGTGTCAAAGGTATGGCCCACCACCAGTACTGCACATCCTCTGGGCACAAAAGAAGGGGCAGTTAAGGCCCCAAAGAAAAGAGCTGCACCACAACACACTGAAAAAGGTGCTAAAAAAACAAGAAAATGGTAAAGGCAGCTCACTCACGCTTCTCAGGCTGTGACCAGTACGATGTCTGAACTCCCTATACATGTTGATAGTGATGATGTGGACGAAATAGATCTTTTGTACTCATCAGGCTATGATACAGATTCAGAAGACATGGGAGATGAACCTGTAGAAAACACTGAAGAGGCAGACACGGTCTCAGACCCAAAAATGGGTATTACTGATCCTTTCGGGGACTATATGTTCGACCCTCTTATCATCAAACATCTCCTTTCCCCTGAATGGCTACCCTCTCAACACGTAGCGAACTACATTAGCTTCTAACTCAGAAGGGAGATTCCCAAGGATGTGAGATCCAGACTGAGGTCTGAATGCCCCTGCCCATCTCTCCCAGACAAAATTGCAGTGACCCCTGAACTTGACCCTAACGTCGCTGCCTTCATCCCCAAGAGATCAAAAGACCCTAGAAAGGGGATAGATAAGAGTCTCAAATCTTGCCAGGACCGACTCCTCTATACTATTGGCATACACCGATGGAACCCCCATCGACCCTAAGAAACTGCGCGAATGGGTCCAACGTGCTATCTGCCTCCTCGGCAATGCCCACACTGCCATTTCGAATGAACGCAGAAAGGGCGTTCTCCTTAAGATTGACCCTACACCTAGCGAACTGGCTAACAAAGAGGGAGGAGCCTCCTCACAAGGACTTCTCTTTGGAGAAGATTTTATTTGTGATATGCCTAAATATGTCGGCGCATAGTTTGATTCAGAAGTCACAACGTGACATTAAAAAAGATTTCCAGGACAGAATTTTTGGAAGGGCCGGAAGAATGCGGGGGTCGGTTCCCCGGCAGAGGAAAAACTACCTCCAGACCCTTTCAAGGACGAGGTTCAAGATATCAACAATCGTCCTTTTACCAGAACCAACCGTTCTTCCCTCAAAGACAAAGAGGCCGGGGGTAGACCATTTCGAGGCAAAAGAAGGGCCAGCAGAGGTTTCTCAACAGGTAAGAATATTGAAAGACCATTAAGATACCCCCATAAAGGTGGGAGGGAGACTAGCCCTTTTCTCTGGGAACTGACCCTTAGTAACTCAAGACCTGTGGGTTCTTGAAACCGTGAAGGGTTGCAAAATAGAATTTACAGACATTCCCTTCCAATCAAAGCCACCTCGCGAAATAACCTTCTCTCAAGAACAGAGAAATCTAGGGGCATATTACCTAGCAATAGCGATAATTATCGCTATTGCTTGGTTAGAGACAAAACTTTACCGCAGAGCTGCGGCGATTTTTACCGCAAATAAACCTTGGTATTACCAAGGTTTATCGCAAATGCGATAAAAATCGCCGCAATGCATGAATATCGCTGAAAAGTCAGTGATATTCATGCATTACCGAGCTAATGCTCTTAGCCATGTTATCCACCTCCCATTGGATAACATGGCTAAGAACTGCTCAGGGCAGGTGTTAGCTTTTGGAGATATTCACGCTTAGCGCGAATATCTCCAAAAGTTGGTAATAGGAGATAGCGATGTTAGCAACTGTTTTCAGTCGCTAACATCTTGGCACGCCCACTTTGCATATCATTAGTGATAAATATCACTGACATGCAAAGTGGGGCCCAAGATGGTCGCTATCTCCTACTAGCTGTCGCTAACTGGTGTTGGCGACAGCTAGGCAATAGGGAGATAATTTTATCTCCGCTTTCTTAGCTTTTAAAGCCAAAAAAGCGGAGATAAACCCCCTTGATAATATGCCCCCTAGTATCTCAAGAGGTGAAGGATCTACAGGCAAAAGGGGCTACAATAGAGAGTTCAGAAACAGCTTTGATCAGCTATATAGTCTTAGTAGTGAAGAAAGACAAGGGACAGAGACCTGTCATAAACTTAAAAAGTCTAAATGGATGGGTATCCTTCCATCACCTCCTAAGAGATGTCCTGAGAAAATGGGACTGGCTAACACATCTAGACTTAAAGGACGCCTATTTGACCATTCCAATTTGCCCACACACAGGAAATTCCTCCAATTTACTTGGGAATTTTGTTCTCTCCCGTTCGGACTATCATCAGCCCCTTGGTGCTTCACCAAGGTTCTACGTCCAGTAGTAGCATGCCTAAGGGAGAGGAGTGTAAGACTAACCATTTATCTGGACGACATTCTTATCATGGCTCAGTCCAAGGCGACAGTCTCTCACCATATAAATCTTACTATCTGCCTCCTGGAACATCTAGGCTTTGTCATAAATGCCAGGAAATCCTGCACTACACCAAGTCAGGAAACTCAGGGGCATATTACCAAGCAATAGCGATAATTATCGCTATTGCTTGTTTAGAGACAAAAATTTACCGCTGAGCTGCGGCGATTTTTACCGCAAATAAACCTTGGTATTACCAAGGTTTAATGCAAATGCGATAAAAATCGCAGCAAAGCATGAATATCACTGAAAAGTCAGCGATATTCATGCATTACCGAGCTAATACTCTTAGCCATGTTATCCACCTCCCATTGGATAACATGGCTAAGAACTGCTCATGGCAGGTGTTAGCTTTTGGAGATATTCGCGCTTAGCTGTCTGTCACAGCGGAACATATCCCTGGTTTCAAGAATGGAGTAGCGGACTGGTTCTCCAGGAATTTCAGAGATTCCAGCAACTGGAAATTAAACAGAGAGATATTCATGACAATCCAAGACAAATGGGGTCCCTTTGGGACAGATCTTTTCGCAGACCAAATGAATACTCAGTTGATGAATTTCTTCAGCTGGAAGCCAGACCCTCAAACAATAGCGGTGGATGCCTTCCTCCAGGACTAGCAAGGCTTAAAGCCATATGCCTTCCTGCCATTTGTCATGCTTTCTCGCCTTCTTTTACATGCTCGCCGATCCCTTCAGAACATGGTGGTGATAACCCCCCTTTGGAGGTCTCAGGCATGGTTCCTGTCATCTTGGAGATGGCTGTGGACTTCCCTATTCTAATACCTCCTTTCTCAGAACTACTCCATGGTCCTCATGGCGAATCTCATCCTCTCATACAACAATTGATTCTGATGACCTGGAAGATTTCAGGTGACAATGGCAAATCCCTGGCCTTTCGGCACATGCTTTCTAACTCATATCTGATTCTTGGGCATCCGGAACAAGGAAGACATATCGACTAGCTTGCAATAAATGGGTTCGCTAGTGTCTTCAACAACACTACGATCCTGTTTCAACTGATTTAATACACGTTGTTAACTATCTATCGGAACTCTTCGCTTCTGGCCTAAGTTATAGAACTTTTAATGTCTATAGATCAGCAATAGCTGCAGGTCATTCCTTAGTTTATGGTGTCTCAGTTGGACAAAGCCTTTTAACAAAAAATATTATGAGAAGCATGTGAATTATTAATCCTCCAACTGCAAAATACTCAGCCTTATGAGACGTTACATTGGTTTTACAACTTATTTCTTCTTGGGGAGATAACGCTAACCTCTCTCTTAAACACATTTCTTATAACCTTAGGGCCTCATTTATGAGAAATGACGCATCGCTGCGTGAAAGCAGCCATGCATCACTTCTCAGTGCGCACTCCTTGCGACATACCTGATGTGTCATAATTAATAATTGACGCATCATGTCGCAAGGAGTTACAGATACGTCAGTATTTCTGACGTATCTGTAAGCGCAAAAGTGATGCATTGCTGGAGTTTGTCACAAAAGTGACACAACTCCAGCAACGTATCCTTTCACATGAGGCAAGACCCATGTGAGAGGGCCTGCGTCAGTCTTACGCCTGCTGTGAGGCAGGCGCAAGATTTTGAAGCAACGGGGTCCGAGAGGGGATGTCGTGAAATCTCATAGATTTCACTGCGTCACTTCTACGGGGCTTTTTGCGGGGGAACGCCCCCCCTCGCATACATTATACCTGACGCAGGTATAATGTAGCACAGGGGTTTACAAAGTGACGCATCTGCTTAGATGTAAATAGTGCGCAACAGGAGGCATGTTTTACGCCGCCGATGCTTCTCTTTCGGACCACTTTAATTCATATGAGGACGAGTCGCAAGACAAAGATTGGGGCGGAGATGGGAGTGACACAAGCACTTCAGTTTGGCACTGTGAAAAAAATTCCTTCTCTCCCTGCTTTTGTCAATGACACTGAGATGGCCCCTGGCAGTATGACCTGGGACAATTCTCATTCACCAAGCCTGGAGAAGAAGGAAGCACTGCAGTGAAAACTGGCAATTTGGGCAAGCCCATTATAGGCACCGATGGCACCGAAGAAATTACTCTTTTAATGATCTACCAAAGAAATTGAGTCCGTCATAACTTCCTTGGCACCCGGCAAGGCAGCTGGCCCGGATGCGATCCCGCTAGAATTCTTTCGCACCTTTAGACATATTCTAAGAGGAGAGCTAGAGTCCTTATTTTTGGGAGCACAATGCCCCACAATGACTCCGCCTTCATGGCATAAAACCACTATTGTGGTATTAAAAAAAAAAGATAAACCGGAACTTAAGCCGTCTTCTTACCGCCCTATTTCTTTAATTTGTGTGGATAGCATGATCCATTCTAAGATGATAGCTCTAGGACTCGGAAAGGTAATCGCCCCATTAGTATCAATCTGCCAACACGGCTTTATTGCGGGGCGCTTTACAACCGACCATGTTAGGAGGGCAATAACATTATTTGACTGGGCCCAGGCTACGAAATCCCCCCTGGGTATGACCCTGTTGGATGCTGAAAAAGCATTCGACAGGGTCTCCTGGGGGTTTCTCTGGCTAATGTTAAAAAATTAAGAGGGTTCCCCCAGAATTTATTACCGCAATGCAGGCTTCGTATATTGTGCTTGAGGCTTGCGTCCAAATTTCAGGGCAAGAATCTAAATCATTGTCCATCAGCAGAGGAACTCGTCAAGGGTGTCCCTGCTCTCCACTTCTATTTTCTATTTATATAGACCCTCTATTAAGTAAGATTGACCTGGACCCACGGATTACGGCTGTAGAAGTTAATGGAGTCGGCTACAAGGCAATGCTGATGATGTCACTATTTTTACATCTAATATCAGATCTGCTCTTCCGGCAGTTTTTGGCATCGCCAAACTATATGGGGCGGTCTCCGGTTATAAAATGAATGCAGAAAAAACACAGATCATTCACTCAGTGGCTTCAAGACCACACAACATTACGACAGTAACGACTGCAACTTATTTAGGTATTACTATCACTGCTGCAGTGGAACAGATCCCTGAGCTGAACATAAACCCAATCATAAAAACAGCGGATCAAACTCTTGCCAGACTAGATCATTTCCACTTCTCATTATACGGGCGAAGCAATATAATTAAGATGCTTATTTTTCCGACGTTTTTATACTTGTTCAGAACAATCCCTGTAGAGTTCCCGGTCTCCTCTATTTCTAAAGCAGAAGCTGTCTGCTTAAGATTCCTCTGGGGGTACCATAAAGCAAAAAGGGCAGCCAAATATTTAATTGTCAAGGACGGGGATGGGGTCTACCGTCCTTGAGCCTTTACTATTGGGGGCACTGCTCCAGCAAATAAGAATACTTTAGACTGAACGAAAAGCGACAGTTCCCGAATCAGTAAGACCTACCATCTATGAGATCTCATTACGAGAATATGCACAATACTGTTTAATTAGAGTTATAGAACCCAGCTATTACAAAAAAATAAAATTTAAGATTATAAAATCAGCATTTTCAATTTGGAGAAAAGTACGAAAGCAGCTGGGATTCCGAAATGTAATACTTATACCCTGCTTTCTGCTCATGGTCTGCTCCCCTCGATCTTTTGCGATCAGATAACAATAGGGTGGGAAGTTTCAGGACTAACACGGTTGGGGGACCTATTTCACAAGGGTCAAATTCTATCTTTTGCAGAATTACAAGCAAAATACGAACTCCCCTCCAGACATTTTTTTAAGTACTTGCAGATAAGGAGTTTCCTAGACAAAAGTAGGGCACAATGCAGGGGTAATTTCGGTACAGTATCAGTGGTTGAGAGTATACTGACTAGGTCCAGGATTGGAAAATTGTACCAAATTTTGCTAGCTACCTTTCCTGATGATCTATCCTCTCAGAACGATGCATGGGATAGGAAGCTAGTACAAGTTGGCACCGATTTGGAACTATCTTTGGAAATGGCGAATTGGATACTAATCACGGGTAGCCTGAGAGCTAAACACATTGGGCCTCATTTATGAGGCTGTGTGTCACTTTTACGCTGCCGGTGCGTCACTTTTTGTGACGTACCAGTGGCGTAAAAAATGCGCCTTGTTGCGCCATATTTACAAAGTGAAGCATCTAGGTAAATGCGTCACTTTGTAAACCCCTGCGCCACATTATACCTGCGTGTATACAAAACAATATCCCAAAGGGTATAATCAAATAAAACAGTAAACAATACCTGGTATGGATATCTATACAGTATTATCCTAAAAAGATCAAGGAGTCAGTTATTTTGTTCATGGTTGTGCTGAAAAGCATCATTTTATAATTCACAAAATTGTAGAGAGAGGGGACAGATAAATACAAATGGTTTCAGCACTGTATAAACAATTAAACAAATGACATATATCAGCCCAAAGGGTTTGTACAAGGTGCACGAGTGCAGTGGGTTGTGACACTACGGCAGCGCAAGTGACAAGGAATACAGCGTGAACGGCGCAAAGTGCAAGGTGCAAATATATACAGTGAAGGTACACAATGGTTTCCAATTCAATTATAGTGTCTTAGTTCAATGTTCATAAGGAGAACCACTGTGGGGGGGCGCCTAGAGTCTGGCTGTTTAGTCGACGGCGTTTCGATCCGTATCACTGAGGATCATCTTCAGGGCAGGGTGGGCTGGGTGCAGTGCATGGTCCAGTGAATATCTGACCCGTAAGAGTGGACTCAATGGGAGTTAAGCCAGTAAAGGTCCTGATCCGAGTCGTGGAGAACAGCAGAATCCTGGGGTAGCGGGTGGTCCAGGCCGGACGTAGGCCGTTGGGTGGCGTAAGAACGTCCACTTCGGCGGCGAGGAAATCAATTATCTTCAAGCTGTAGTTTGAATCGCACGGAGAAGGAACAAATCGTCTTCTATTCAAGCAATAAATCGAGAGGCTGCACTCAGTTGCTATGGGTATAATATATGCAAGGGAAGCGTATTGACGCAAGGAAAGGTCGTAGAAGTGACGCAGTGTAATCTATGAGATTTCACTGTGTCACTTTTAGGACGCCGTTGCGTCAAAATCTTGTGCCTGCCTCACAGCAGGCGTAAGACTGACACATACCCTTTCACATGGGGCTTGCCCCATGTGAAAGGACGCATTGCTGGAGTTGCGTCACTTTTGTGACACACTCCAGCAATGCGTCAGTTTTGCGCTTACAGATACGTCAGAAATACTGACGTATCTGTAACTCCTTGCGCCATGATGCGTCATACATTAAATACGACGCATCAGGAATGTCGCAAGGAGTGCGCACTGAGAAGTGACGCATCGCTGCTTTCATGCAGCGATGCGTCATTTCTCATAAATGAGGCCCTTTATGTCTGTTTTCAACTTGTATTATACACCAGGAAAAATCGCTAAATGGGCAGGAGCCCGTGGGAGTTCCTGCAGCCAGTGTGGAACACTAGCTGCAGACACTGTACATATGTTTTTTGAATGCCCTAAACTTAGGAAATTGTTTCATGATATAGAGCACTTCTTGGAGCACATTCTTGGCAAACCTATTTCAATAAAACCGGGTTTAGGGATTTTGGGGATAAATCAGACTCAGACTAGCATGAATTGGAGGGGTAGGCTACTGGCCATATATAGTATGGAAACAGTGGTATATAGGCTTAAGGGCCACAGGAGGCAGGCCATGGGAAAGAAACTCTGGGCACCAGTAGCTAGATGGTTGGAATGAAACAAACTTGTTTTTGTATGATATTTTTTTATCTGCCTGGAAAGGGTTTCAATTATACTGTTTTGATGTACTTTCTTTGTATTTTATGTTTGATATAACAGATATGCTTTAAAACTTTGTATTTTTGTCATAACTTGTCTTGAATGAAAGAAAAAGAAACATTTTATATAAAAAAGAAGCGCAAAACTGACGCAAGGCCTCATAAATAAGGCCCTTACTGTGTTACTTTACTCGGATTCTTTCAGACGAACCTCGGATGTTAAGGCTTTAGATATTTCTAACAGGTCTTACCAACCTGAGGGCGTTTGTTTTTACCTTAAGAAAACGAAAACTTCCTCTATTTTCTATCCTTTCATTCCTCCTAATGAAATTCAATGTGTTGTTAATCGTCTCAAAGAGTATGAAAAAAGAACGGTAAGTCTTCGAGGAGTTGGAACTTAACTGTTGATTTCTCACAGATCTCCTCATAATGCAGTTTCTTCTCCCACGCTTGCTAGATGGGTTACAGAAGTGATGAGTGAGCGACCAGGAAGAGGAGGCGGGACCCGAGAGCGCGCTGCAGGCGCATAAAATCGACGAGCCCCACCGGCAGAGCGGGGGACTGACCAGAGGTGTAAAATTGTTTGCCTGATAGCCAAGGACCACGAGAGCGTTGCTGTGTCGCCGCTGGAGGCGGAGCCCCTGTGGGTGTACCGCGCCGGTCTTTCATCGGACCGAGAGGGTTAGTGAACTACCCTTCCCAGCTGCCCTGCGACCAGGAAGAGGAGGCGGGACCCGTGAGCGCGCTGCAGGCGCATAAAATCGACGAGCCCCACCGGCAGAGCGGGGGACTGACCAGAGGTGTAAAATTGTTTGCCTGATAGCCAAGGACCACGAGAGCGTTGCTGTGTCGCCGCTGGAGGCGGAGCCCCTGTGGGTGTACCGCGCTGGTCTTTCATCGGACCGAGAGGGTTAGTGAACTACCCTTCCCAGCTGCCCTGCGACCAGGAAGAGGAGGCGGGACCCGAGAGCGCGCTGCAGGCGCATAAAATCGACGAGCCCCACCGGCAGAGCGGGGGACTGACCAGAGGTGTAAAATTGTTTGCCTGATAGCCAAGGACCACGAGAGCGTTGCTGTGTCGCCGCTGGAGGCGGAGCCCCTGTGGGTGTACCGCGCCGGTCTTTCATCGGACCGAGAGGGTTAGTGAACTACCCTTCCCAGCTGCCCTGCGACCAGGAAGAGGAGGCGGGACCCGAGAGCGCGCTGCAGACGCATAAAATCGGCGAGCCTCACCCACGTCGCGGGAGCGCGCGGGAGCGCCGGGCGAAGCCCGGGCAAAGGGCGGGCCCTCTACGGCCCTCCAAGGCCAGACAAGGCTGGGCTGGGCCACGATATTAACAACTGCTGGGCTGTATAAATACGCCACTTACAAGGTACAGTCGGGTCCTTGTGGGAGGCCTTGGAACATTTGTCTATACTTTATCCTCTCCAGCCCTAATATCATGAACTATAACTAGACGTATAGCATAAAGAGGCCGTCAAGTTAAACATGAGGAGAGGCTCCAAATTGTCCAAAATAAGCAAAATGCCCACCCTAAGATCAAACACCAGACAGAAAGGTGATAACTCACAGTCGCAGCCACTACCAACTCTAACAGCGATTGATAAAATGCTGCAACAAACAATTGGGGTAGTGGCCACAGCCATTGAGAACACGGAAAGGCGACTTTCGCTCCCACCCACTATAGCTGTTCACAATACAGAGGAGGGTCAGTTGATATCTTTAATTATTATCCCAGACGCTAGTCTTTCCCTAACCTCCTCGTATGTCGATCTCCCTTGTGCCCAACCAACTCCAAACATTCCGAATAATAAGCGCAGAGCAACAGATTCTATAAATGTAGAGCAGTCACCCACAGTAACAACGCAATTGAGCAATGTAGGGAAGCCTGCTCAAAAGTCTAGGAAAAAGAGTGCTAGCAAACCTTATAACAAAAATAAGGGTAAAGAGAATTCTAAGGCCAATCATAACCTGACAACTCCGATGGCTAGCTCCACACTTGGCATCCCCTGTTGGGTGGCTAATATGGTGGCAGACCTCAAGGCAGAATTAGAAGAGTCCATCCGGACTCAGCTTAAACCCCTAATGGCCAAACTGGACAGGCTAACATCCGTCATAAACAACAAGGTGTCAGGACCAATCAGACAGGCGCCCCAAATATCATCTATAGCCTCAGATAATGCTAATAAAATGGGAGTGGGGGCTAAAGAGAACATAAGCAAGGGTATATCATCCATTTCCTCAAATATTGGCAAATCAACAAATAATGCAGTCCCACAAAATGATATGCCGGCTAAAACAAATCCATGCCCAATGACTAATACAAAGAGTACAGCGCCACAGGAAGATAAAAATCAGGGGAAAAGTACTACATCAGTAGCCAAAGCAAGTCAGAGGCAAGATTACGTTGGTAATATCACCCAACCCAAAACTAACAACTCTTTGGGTACTCCCAGAGAAACAACGGGAGGGCGGTTCCACGCTATCAATTTACCACCAGAAGCACTACCGTACGTAGTGGTCCTAACAGGCGTTCCCCCGCTAAAGGAGGGAAAAAGAGAACAGGAAGGGGACTTAAGGAATAAATGCATTCAATGGTTGAGGTCCAATAAACCTTTGCCCCTACATATGTCTGGGGCAATTCTATCTGTTAGAAGGGGCCAGTGGATTGGAAAGGGCGCAAAAACAATAGCAGGGGATGTAATTGCAATTAATTTTAGAGATACTTCGGCAGTTACCCATATATGCAATTCCCCCTCGATGTCATTACAAACCAACATATATCCCCTACCCCTATCATATTTCTATCCCTTGCATGGTAATCATGGAATTCCATACACGTACACAAATAGGGCACAAGTAAATATGGCCCCACCCCCCATGCAGCATCATAGGGTAGAAAACTGGCATGCAAACTGGCAGGCACCTTGGCATGCACCACCGTTCTATGATCCAATAGCTCAAATGCATGCACATTGGAATAGGTTCTCTACTCTGGAAGATGTCGATTGACTCCAACAAAAAAGGGAACTTAACTCAAGCACAAGGAATGACAGTCCTATGGAAAGCAGGCAAAAATTAGCCTATCCGCCCTCCACCATTACAACAGATCAAGGTAGTGTACCTATCGTACATATGGATGAACACCCATTAGGGAAGAGTAATGACTATATAAATCCCGGTCAGTTGACCGTGCACAGGGAAGATTCTGCACCAAATGAAATGGGCACCACAGTGATATTGGGAGAGATTCCAGTCAGCAACTCCATGATAGCCAGCAACCAAAAAGAGGAGGTTGAGCAAGGTATAAAAATCCTATCATGGAATATAGCGGGGATAGCATCCAAATATAATGTGAAGGAGTGGAGAAAGTTCATAACCAATTTCCACATCATCTGTCTACAGGAAACCTGGGCTGTTGACCACAGTCAATTTCCACTAGATGGGTTTAAAAGTTTCGGAGTCCCCGCAATAAATGCACCATCTGGGAGAGCTATGGGTGGATTGCTCATATATGAGGACCTTCACATCCAGGGGCACTGGTTAGATCTAAAATGTGCCTCTAGAAACATACAAGCAATCGGCTTTTCACATAAAGGTCTAAAAATTACCCTGATAAACTGGTATAACTCGGTGGGCTCACAGAATAAAAATAAAGCTCTGAAAGAATTGGATGAATACTTTAAAAATCTATCTTCATCTAATCTTGCTAAGGGTGTACCATACACGATTCTAGTAGGGGACTTCAATTGTCACCTTTGTGAAAAACTAAGACCCATAAACAAGGATTGGTCAAGGTGCACAGAGGAAAAGGGGCCTCATTTTGCCCATTCTGTTGAAGGAAAGGAGATGGAAAACTTCACTAAGAGGCATGATTTAGTGCCCACAATGGACCTGATTAAGATAGATAACAAGAAGGAACCCAATCCAACATTCAAAGGAAGAGGTTGTCACTCCTATATAGACTTCATTTTGGTGTCCCCAACTCTCAAAAAATGGATTACAAACTGTGACATCATTTTGAGTCCCTTCAGCGACCATAATCCACTGAAGTTGAATACTATATGTATGAATCTCAGTCTAAGAGTGGGTGCACCGGAAGCCCTGGAACAGGTAACCGCACAGGGGAGAAGGCTCAAATGGGCAAAGATAGATGGGGATACATTCTATCGTGATCTAGTGAGGAAGGGACAAGCACATTTAAAGATTTGTCTTGATGAAAATGTGACAGGCCCAACTGTAGTAAGTGCATTTGAAGAAATTGCCAAACTTATAAACAATCTATTGAAAACCTCACCACGAACAGGACCTAAACAGCCGCTAATGCCACGCTGGTTTGACCACGACTGCACCAAGGCACTAAAAGAGCTAAAAAAAAGCCTTACGGAACAACTAAAAGACAAAGCCAAGATCGCAGGGAAGAGAGCTATTTATAAAAAAGCTCTGAAAACTCGTAAAAACTCTCTACAATATCGAGCATGGGAGGATTTAAGGGAAGCAGCAGAGCGTAGAGATATGTCGGCTTTCTGGAAAATTATTAATGAACCATGCTTTAAAGACCCGAGAGGGCCGGACATAATAAATACCATACTCCCAGAACAATGGCGGAATCATTTCTGTGGTCTTTACAACCATATGGGGGCCACACTACAAGAAAAAGGATCAAAACCACCAACAACTACATGTTTATCATTTACACTAAAAGAAATAAAATCAGCCATTCAAGGGCTTTCCAAGAATAAAGCCCCTGGTCCCGATGGCATTCCCCCTGATCTCTACCTGAGCAACATAGAGTTGTGGGCTCCTGTCCTTACCAGGGTATTGAACGAGGCAGTTGTGGCAGGACTGCCCCGCTCATGGTCCTCTGCAACCATTGTCCCCATCTACAAAAAAGGTAGTCGGGACGACCCCCAATGTTATCGCCCCATCTCATTGATAGACGTTACGGCAAAAATCATGGGACGCGCCATTTTAAATCGCCTGCAAGCTTGGGCAGAGGATCATCACATTTTAACTGATGTACAGTATGGATTCAGGGAAGGGAGATCCACAACAGACCAATGCTTAAATTTATATTTACTTACCGCTAAATATACCATTGCAGCCAACGGAACCATATATATGGGTTTTATGGATCTCTCAGCTGCCTTCGATCGTGTAAATAGACAGAAATTATGGGCCCTGATGATCTTGATGGGGGTGGATTATGAAATAGTAGACATTTTAAAGGCTCTGCACTGGGAGACTACGACGACAGTCCGTTACAGTAACGAAGGGATGAAGACTGAACCGTTCCCTTGCACAAGTGGAGTGCGGCAGGGCTGCATTTTAGCGCCGTTTTTATTTTCTTTATACATAAACAACCTGGACAAAAGCCTCATGGAACTAGAAGTGGATTGCCCCAAGATCGGCCAGCGCTCAGTACCAGTCCTCCTTTATGCGGACGATGCTGTGTTGCTAGCCCGAACGCCACTGGGACTCCAAAAACTTATTAATGGGTTCGTAAATTTTATGAATTCTTTGGACCTTTCAGCCAATCTGGATAAATCTTTCATTATGACCACAGGCCGGAATCCAAAAAATAACTTCTCGTATAGTATAGGTAGCCATAAGATGGGAGTAGTTAAGACATTTTCCTACCTTGACGTCCTCTTCGATGAGAAACTAGAATTTAAAAATCTGGCCGAAAAGCATGCATCCGCATTGGTGGCCTCTACGGGTGCTATAATGGCATATGGAAGGAGGCTTGGTAGGTGGTCACCGGAACAGATACTAAACTTATACAAAGCTGTATCCTGCGCAAAAGTGTTATATGGAGCAGAAGTGTGGGGCTGCAAAATTAATCACATACAACAAATACAATCGGAGGAAAATAAATTTTTTAAAAGACTACTTAAGGTCCCTCAGAGTACTCCGGCACATATAACCCATCTGGAACTGGGAGAACCCTATATCGAGGACAAAATCAAGATTCGACCTCTTATGGCCTGGATCAGGATATGGACAAACCCAGAGGCCAGCTTTAGTAGACAGATAATTATGGACTGTCTAAACCGGGACAAATGGGAACAAATTACGTGGTTAAAATACGTAAGGGATACCCTGGTCCGCATTGGCTGTAAAAATATGTTCACTGACCCAGAGCAGCTGACCACACAGAATAAAACATTGCTTAAAAATTCATTTGATGCATGGTCCACAGATAGGAGGGCGCTCACTGAAAACAAAAAACCCTCGGTAGTGGCTTATGGGCCAGTGGTATCCACAAATTTTAAAATGGAACCATACTTAGCTGTACTGTATAATGCGCAGGAAAGATTTTATATGACCAGGTTTCGTTTGAATTTATTACATCATTTATTGGCAAGTCCTGCTGGTTACACATCTACGGTAGAGGCGAAGGGCACCTGCGGCTGCGACTCTAGGTCTCCGCAGGACACCCTTCACTTTGTTTTATTATGCCCTCGCTTTTCAGAACCTAGAAAGAAGTTTTTAGTAAGGATTTTGAAAAACCGAAAATTTAAGCACACCAAAGATGCCATTTTATTTTTGCAAAAGGCACCAGATCCTCATACTTTGTTAAGTGTTATTAGCTTTATTAAATCTGCTATAAAATTGAGGAACATGAGGGAAATGACTGTAGACTCCACTTGAACGCAGACTGAAACCCCCATTACCTGAAAATGACATACTGTACTTTTTTTTTTTATATATATGAAATTTTTAATAATTTTTATATTAACTGTTTTTATATAAATTGTATGGATGTATTTGTTATGCACTTTAATGGTATCTTTTTAAGCACCGAATAAAGGAATTTGATTTGATTTGATTTGAGTGAGCGTGGTGCTGATGTTTCTATTTTTGGTGCGCACTCCGTTAGAGGCGCTTCTGCTTCTAAAGCTTTTTGCTAGGTGGAGGACTCCAAGATATTGTTAGAGCAGCTGACTGGTCAAATGAAACCATGTTTAAGAATTGTTATTTTAGGCCAATCAATATTGTGATTGATAATGTACTTGCTTCACTTTGAACTTTCATAATGTTGGCCTCCATGTCGTGCCATAAAATTTAGATTTTTCACAGCCTGGTGGGCAGAAAATCTGGATTTTATTAAGGACACAGAGGCCAAGATTATCCCTCCACTTTGTAACCCTCCCTAGGGATTCTATTTTGACCTGGTGTGTCTTTTTCTTACAGAATAAGAAGTCTACGAATTCTTGTGGATTGGAGTTATTCGTCTATGGATTGTTTAAGAATGTAGGGGCATATTATCAAGGGGGTTTATCTCCAAGAAAGCGGAGATAAAATTATCTCCCTATTACCAAGCTGTCGCTAACACCAGTTAGCGACAGCTAATAGGAGATAGCGACCATCTTGGGCCCCGCTTTGCATGTCAGTGATATTTATCACTAATGACATGCAAAGTGGGCGTGCCAAGATGTTAGCGACTGGAAACAGTCGCTAACATCGCTATCTCCTATTACCAACTTTTGGAGATATTCGCGCTAAGCGCGAATATCTCCAAAAGCTAACACCTCCAAAAGCTAACACCTGCCCTGGGAGATGGATAACATGGCTAAGAGCATTTGCTCGATAATGCATGAATACCGCTGACTTTTCAGCGATATTCATACATTGCGGCAGTATTTAAAAATCGCCGATTTGCGGCGATAATTTTTGTCTCTAAACAAGTTAGAGACAAAAATTATCGCTAGTTGTTGGTACTATGCCCCGCAGTTATTTGTTCCACATCAACTTTAAGTCACGTTTGTTTCTGAGTATATTTCTTGTTCGCAGCTCCTGACAAAGAAGGAAGATGGCTGCATATTTACAGATTTTTTACTGTAATGGACTGTTACCGAAGTTCTATATTTTCTTCATTGTTACTGCTGAGCTGTGGCAATGAAGGAGAATTTGCATAATCTTGGCCTTCGTGTCCTTAATAAGATCCAGATTTTCTGCCCACCAGGCCGTGAAAAATCTAGGGGGCATATTACCGAGGTGTGCGTTGCAAAACATACAACGCACATCTCCGTATCGCCGACTATCGCCGGATTTCATCGCCTAATTAGCGCGCAATTATCAATGCGCATCAGGCAGGCGATTAGAAATCCGGCGATAGTCGGCGATATGGCACATTAGCGCATGAAAACAAACGTTGTTTTCATGCGCTAATGTGGGCCTTGATAATATGGGGGGGTGGATTCAGCTTTATGATCCACACCCCCATGTTAACAATGCCTAACGCCTGGTCGGAGCAGGCATTGGGAGACCAGCGATAAATGAGTTTATTGCAGGTTTTTGACTCCCAACGCCTGCCTTGGTAATAAGGTGTTCCCACCTCCAACCACATTTTACATGTGGTTGGATGTGGGAACGCCCATTTTGCATGTCATTAGCGATGTTTATCGCCAACATGTAAAGTGGGCTCGGCCCAGGCTTTAAAGTGCCCTTGGTAAAAGGGCTCTAGCTGTATCACCGCTTTCTCGGCACAATTCGCAGAGAAAGCGGCGATACTAGCCCTTAGTAATATGCCCCTAGATTTTCCTCCATTAAGGTGCACCTTGCAGTGATCAAGTCCTACAGGAAATGTCCTTCACACGGCTAGATAGCCCTGCATAATCCTCTGTTACCAGGAAGCCAGCAAAGTGCTACCTGGGAAACCTAAAGCCCATTCCACCAGAGGTAAAGCAACTACTGCTACGTTGCTTAGAAAGGTTCAGTTCGCCGAAATCTGTAATTTGGTAACTTGGAGGTCCGTTCATACCAAGATGCTATTGTCTTCATTTTGATTCAAGATCAGATGCTCAAGTCAGGCAAGCATCTCTAAAAATATTTTGCTTAATTATCATACTTTATGTGTCTCTTCCCATGTGGACTTTTTAGGGGGATGAGCTAGGTATTCTATTCAGTGCTTATGAATATCAATGGCGATCCCCTGAGAGAGAAGGAATAGTTTCTTACCAGTAATCCTAGTTCTCTCTCAGGGAAATATATCCACTGAAATCATAATCAACCCATTCTTCTCCCCTTAGGAAGAGATGGAGTATGATTAACTCTATTCTGCTACTCAATGCATAAAACGTACTGACTAAACTGCCACTTATAGGGCATGATTGGACACTGGATGTCAGAGTCCCTTAAAGGTGCATTGTTCTTTTTTCAGTCTTCAATACTGAAGCCTCTCCAGCTACATTGCCCTATTATGCCTACCTTTCACTTTAAAAGAAAGTAAAAAGACTTTGTGAAGGGTGTTTTAAAATGTCACTATTATTTTAATTGTTATGATTGGTAATTTTTTGAAGGCTGGATGCTTTTTTCTTCCATCATTTGAAGCACATTAATGGAATTTGGCAATATAGCGTGTCTTAAGGCTACACATTGTGGCTTTTTCAAATTAAGTTGAAAATACTGCAACAAAATGTGACTTTGAAAGAACTGTGTTGGGGTCCCTGCATGTTGGCCATACTATTCATTCCTTAAATTATGTCAATGGAGATTATCCTGAGAAAGAACTAGGATTACAGTTAAGAAACTACTTCTTCTACATCAGCTGTGCACCTTAATTTCCAATGCCCAGCTATCTGAGTTGGTTTTGGTGATAGAAATAGTTATGTATCTGTGTCTAAAAGGCCTTTAGATGAGCAGTGTTGGTAGCCACATTAAGAATTTGTGATACACAGCTATTCTGCAAGTGTGCTTTCCAAAGCCCTTATCCATACACGTCATAGATACGACGCATACCTCACTGTGCCCCACTGAAAGCGTAGCAGACAATATTATCTAGTGCTTTTTATGCCCAAACGTTTGTGTTGGTGTTTAGAGGATTGACTCACACTGAGCAGACGTTCAGCATCTGTGATCACTATTGTGTGGCTTGGTGTCCTCCTCCTTTTTACTTAGGTGTATTATAACATATTATCTTGTCAACAGTGAGTGAGCCTGGGTGTTAGACCTGTCAGCCTTAGGGTGGTCTTCCCTATTTTTTTCGCGCTTTTGCTTCATTTTTCTCACCTACTGTTCGTTGGCCTTAGGTCTCTGGGCACCTTCCCATTGCTTACCAAAGCTAAGGTGCAGGTGCTCTCTTCCCTTAAGATGGCTGCCACTGACCCCTGCTACTGCAGCGTGGTCTTTTTAGGCGCACTCTAGTAACCAGGAGCTGGCTGGAACCCTTAAACAATGTTTCAATGCCAGCCTGCCAGCCTGCCCATAGCTAGAATGAGGGAAGCTCCTGGAACCTTCCAGAACAGGGGAGGTGACACCAACTGCCACTGCCAACTGTCGCTATATGGGGAAAGGGAGGGAAACTTTCCTGAGAGAGTAGTTGGGGCATCACTGACCTGGGGGAACCTCCGCAGAAGACGGTTGGGGTTAGTCAGGAACGTATGCCACTGGGGGTGACAGGGTTTAGGCGCTGCCCACCAAGCTGTGTGAGGAACACTGAACTAGCCCACTGATCTGGCCCAGCGGGAGGGGAACCCAGGTACCACCTGAAGGGATTTACTGAGGAAACTGGACAAGCCTGCAACTCACTCCCCCCTCTCTTCAAGTAACTTCTACCAAGGGCGCAAGATCCAGCTAGCGCCAAGAAGACCTTCTTACTGCCCACAGGACTGGTGGGGAATCATCTAGGTATTAGCGCTGCATTCCCCTTGAGAAGCGCTGGGAACTGCTAACTGCTGAGCGCTGTATTCCCCTTGAGAAGCGCTGTGAACTGCTAACTGCCAAGCACAGTATTCCCCTTGAGAAGCGCTGTGAACTGCTAACTGCCAAGCGCTGTATTCCCCTTGAGAAGCGCTGTGAACTGCTGACTGGCAAGCGCTGCATTCCCCTTGAGAGGCGCTTGAACTGCTGACTGGCAAGCGCTGTGCCCCTTTTAAGAAGCGCTACTGCGTGTAGAACCTGTGTGGGCCCTGAGAGTGCTGCCTGAGGTGTGATGGTAAATTTCCCTGAAGCGCCATGAGGACCGAGCGCTTTGACCCCTTAATGCTTCTCAGCTGGGCCCCTCCCTCCCCGGTCGCACTTCTGTCGAGCGCTCATGCACTTCTGCTTTAGCCTTTGAGCCTTACTGTCATCGTTGCAGCCTGGTGCCTTCTCCGCGATGCCGGTGCTGCCTTCTGCACCCCCTCGGCGGCCCCCAGAGCCAAGAGAAAGCCGCCGTAAAATCTGGTCAGGCCGCAGTAGGCCTCGTTAGGACTGAAGCCGGGATCTAGCGTCACGTGACAGGGGCGCCTGTGTAATTCCACCCCCACCGTGCCCTGATTAGGTCCCTGAATTTGTGCTCCGCTAGCCGCTCTGCAATTGGCGGTCACTGCGCACCCTGGCCTCCTGTTGGTCCACAGGCCCCTGCAGGCTCTGAGGGAGGACCGGGACCAGAGCTGACACCTGCGCAGGGGGCTCGCAGACACTACCGGAGCCCCTGCGCACCTCCGACTTCACCGGAGGGCTTAAAAGGAGACCGGGAGCCTACAACACCACCGGAGGGCGCGCTAGGAAGAGTGCGCCTCCGGGAGTCATCTTACCTTGTGCTGACACTTCGCAAGGGCCCAAACAGGGGCCGAAGAAGTGAGGTAAACCCCCGGGGAGGCTCCAAGTGCGCCCTCCCCACGGGAGACTATAGTTGGGCCCCGTTGGCCCCAAGAGAAACTGAGGACTGGGCAGGAGCCCTAAGAAAAGTTAACCCCTTAGCAGGGGAAAGGTTGTTCTACTGTGGTGGCCTGATAGTTAAGGGAATTGTCATACTTAGCTCCTGAGAGTCATGTCCTGCCTATTATGACCTAAAGAAATGCTCATATCTAAGTGTTGAATTGCTTTATTCCAGCTTGATGAAATGCACTGTATTTGCTGATAAATGGCTTATTTTTGCAGCTAGGAAATGTTTACCCTCCATTAGTGACTGCAGGGCAAGTAGTAGTGGATCTAGAGGGAGTATGTCGTCGCAGGAGTATGAAGACAGGAGGGAGGAGAGGCAATTGAGATGGGAGCTTGCCAAGTCAGAGCACGAGAGGGAGAGAGAGAGGGAAGATAAAGAGTTTGCATTGGAGGAAAGGAAGTTGGCGCACAAGCTTCAGCTTAAGGAATTGGAGCTGAGAGCCTTACAATTGAGTGCACCAACAAGTCCCAATGGTGGCAGCGTACCAGGGGCTCAACAAGAGCCTAGGTTTTGGTTACCCAAGGAGGTGATAGTGAGCTACACTCATGGGGATGATATCCCCAAGTGGTTGGAGGCATATGAAGTGGCCTTGACAGCCCATGGGGTGCTTGAGAAACACTGGGAAGGTGGTCTGTATCTTTACATACCTCCCAATGTTAGGGACACCCTTCTGTACCTTGAAAAGGCAGATCAGTTCAGTTATTCTCCCATGAAGGAGGCACTACTTAAGAAGTTTAGCCTCAACCCCGAAAGGTATCGCCAAAAGTTCTGTGGCAACCATAAGCTGTCCACACAGAATTGGGTGGATTTCTTTGATTATGCCTGTAAGGCTTTGGATGGTTGGGTGCGTGGCAGCGAGGTGCATGATTATGAGGGCCTGTACAATCTATTTTTGAGAGAGCACCTCTTGGATAAATGTTTTCCGGAGCTGCGCCAACATCTGGTGGACCGCAAGCTGACTGATCCCCGTGAGCTTGCGGAGGGGGCGGATACTTGGGTTAGCCCCCGGGTGTCACACAGGAGCCCCGGGGGAGATGGCCCGAAAGGCGGACAGGGCGTCCCCCAGAAGAAAGAGGGGGGAGATAAAAAGAAGGAGTTCTTACGAGGCCCACAAACTAGACAGTTTGGGAAAGGAGTAGGTACCCCGCCTCATTCCAGTTCCCCAAAGCCCACTTACCCTAACAAGAGTCAGCAGCCAAAGATTGTCCAGTGCTACAAATGCGGGGAGGTTGGACACTACAAGGGGGATCCCAGTGTCGCAAGAGACCTTCAGCCCCCACAGGTGGCAAGAGTCCGGAGTGGCTAGTGTAGCGCTTGGGGTGGAGCTGCCCCTAGACAGGGAAGTGGAGTGGACAGGCCTGACCCTGGTTTCACTTGGGGACAGAGAGATGGTCCCAGTGACGTCCTTACCATTGAACACTGTTAAATATCAACAGAGGGTGAAGGTTAATGGGGAGGAGGTGGAGGCTCTGAGGGACACAGGTGCCAGCATGACCACTGTAGTGAGGCGGCTGGTGTCCCCTGAGAAAATAGTACCTGATGTGTTCCATTCAGCCGTGTTGGCTGACGGCAAACTGAGCTACTATCCCGTGGCTCAGGTTCCCTTTCAGTGGGGAGGAGTGAAAGGCCCATTGAGAGTTGCGATAAGCCCTGCCTTGCTTGTGGACTGTTTGCTAGGAAACGACCTGGAACATACTGCCTGGAAGGAAGTGGAGTTTAAAGCCCACACTGAGATGCTGGGGTTACCAGGATGGACTTGCGTGGTCACAAGGTCCATGGCTGCCCAGCGAGGAACTCAACCCGGATTGGAGCCTGAGACAATGGCCCAACCCAATGCTGGTCCTGAGATTGTTGTGGAGGATACACCCCGTGTGATGGATGGGTGGGGAGCCTGTGGAGGTACCCCCAGAGTCTGTGGAGGTGGATGTTGTTCCCGTGGGGGACTTACAGACCCTTTCCGAGTGGCATGTGGACGGAGGGCCTACCGAGGAGGAATTCTGTCGGGCGCAGAAGGAGTGCCCCATGCTTGAAGGCATGGGGCAACAGGCCGAAGCCCAAGCGATTCATCAGGAGACCAGAAGTTTTTACATGTACTGGGAGGATGGCCTCCTTTACAGTGAGCCTAAGGTTCCGGTGCATGGATCCTCGAGGGCCTTAGTGGTCCCCCAATGCTACCGGGCCTTCTTATTGGAATTGGCGCATGAGATTCCTTTGGCTGGACACCTGGGCCAGGACAAAACCTTTGCGCGGTTGGTCCCACATTTTTATTGGCCCAGGATGAGAGTTGCCTCTGACACCTATTGCAAGACCTGCAAGACTTGCCAGGCCAGTGGCAAGACTAGGACTAAAGTGAAGGTCCCTTTGAAACCACTCCCGGTGGTCGGGACCCCTTTTGAGCGGGTCGGAATTGACATCGTTGGGCCGTTGGACCCTCCGACCTCTGCGGGACACCGGTTCATATTGTTGTTAGGGGACCACTCCAGTCGGTACCCGGAGGCTATTCCTCTGAGGACCGTCACTGCACCTGTGGTGGCACGGGCCCTGATGGGGATATTCACTAGAGTGGGATTCCCCAAGGTCGTGGTGTCGGACAGGGGCCCAAACTTCATGTCGGCCTACATGCAGGCCATGTGGAAGGAGTGCGGAGTGACCTATCGGTTCTCCACTCCTTTCCACCTCCAAACTAACGGGCTCGTAGAGCGCTTCAACAAGACCTTGAAGGGGATGATCCGGAGCCTGCCAGAGGACTTGAGGCAGAAATGGGACATCCTCCTCCCTTGCCTACTGTTTTCGTACCGCGAGGTGCCACAGAAGGGAGTCGGGTTCAGCCCCTTCGAACTGCTCTATGGCCATCCCGTTAGGGGGCCCCTCAGCCTTGTCAAGGAGGGGTGGGAGAAGGCTTCAACAAAGCTTCCCCGTGATGTTGTCAGCTACATGCTGGCATTCCGCAGACAGGTGGCCAAGCTGTGGAAGGAAGCCTCAGACAACATGGAGGCTAGCCAAGCCATCATGAAGGAGTGGTATGACCGCAACGCTCGGACGGTGGAGTTGGACGCTGGACAGAAGGTGTGGGTCATGGAGCCTGGGGAGCTTAGTGCCCTCCAGGGCCGGTGGACTGGTCCGTACGAAATTGTGGAGCGTCGAGGCTAGACCACCTATGTCGTTGACTTGAAAACCCCCCGTCAGCCCCATAGGGTGCTCCACGTCAACAGCCTGAAGCCTCACTATGAGCGATCTGAGCTTGCTCTCCTCATGGTGACGGATGGGAGCGAGGAGGAAGAGAGTTAGCCTCTTCCTGACCTTATGGCGGCCCAGGAGAAGGATGGTTCAGTGGAGGGAGTTGTCCTCTCCGCATCCTTGACCCCAGAACAACAGGGGGACTGCCGCCAGGTGTTGTTCTCCCTCACGCCTGGTTGTTCTCCCTCACGCCTGGAATTACACATCTGTGTACCCATGATGTGGACACAGGGGACAGTCCGCCTGTAAAAACCAAGTCTTACCGGCTGTCCGATAAGGTTAAGAACAGCATCCAGGGTGAGGTAGCCAAAATGCTGGAGCTGGGGGTGATCCAACCTTCCTGCAGCCCTTGGGCCAGTCCGGTTGTGTTGGTGCTGAAAGCGGCCCCACCGGGCACCACACCAGAACTTCGGTTCTGTGTGGGCTATCGGGGATTGAACTCTGTCACCAAGACAGACGCTCACCCGATCCCAAGGCCAGATGAGCTGATTGACCGGCTGGGAGCAGCCTGGTACCTCAGCACCATTGATCTAACATCAGGGTACTGGCAGATTGCCATGGCCGATGGAGCAAAGGAGAAAACAGCGTTCTCCACCCCCGAGGGCCATTTCCAATTCAGAGTGATGCCCTTCGGACTCAAGAATGCTCCGGCCACTTTCCAGCGGTTGGTGAACCGGGTGCTGTCTGGCCTGGAGTCCTTCTCAGCGGCGTACCTGGATGACAAAGCTGTCTACAGTAGCACCTGGGAGGACCATCTGCAGCATCTCCAGGAGGTGCTGCAGGCTTTGGAACGTGCTGGTCAGACCATCAAGGCTTGCAAGTGCCAGATTGGACAGGGATCTGTCCTCTACCTGGGACACTTGGTGGGCGGAGATGAGGTGCAACCCCTCCAGGCCAAAATTGAGACCATCTTGGCCTGGGAGCCCCCCAAAACTCAGACTGAGGTCTGAGCTTTCCTCTGCCTCACTGGCTATAACCGCCGGTTCGTCAAGGGATATGGTACCATCGTAGCCCCCTTGATTGAGATGACGTCCAAGAAGCAGCCACGAAAAGTGATCTGGACGGCTGCTTGCCAAGAGGCATTCGAGACACTGAAGCACGCGATGTGCACTGCTCCGTTGCATGTAACACCTGATTTCACAAAGGAATTCATCGTGCAGACAGACGCCTCTGAGCATGGCATAGGCGCGGTGCTGTCGCAACTCAACAATGATGGCCAAGACCAACCTGTGGCCTTTATCTCCAGAAGACTCCTCCCTCGGGAACGGCGATGGAGTACCATCGAGCGAGAAGCCTTCGCCGTAATCTGGGCCTTGAAGAAGTTGAGGCCATACCTCTTTGGCTCTCACTTCCTGATTCAGACCAACCACCGCCCCCTTCGCTGGCTCATGCAGATGAGAGGCGAAAACCCCTAGTTTAGTTTTGCTACAGAGGATGGACTTTCGGGTGGACATCGACCCGGAGTTGACCAAGCCATTGCTGACGGTCTCTCCCGGTTCTTCCGCCTTAGTGATGAGAACTCCCTAGAGGTTGGGTAGCTCTCCCCACTTTTAGCTGGGGGGGACGCATGTTAGACCTGTCAGCCTTAGGGTGGTCTTCCCTATTATTTCACTTTTGCCTCATTTTTCTCACCTACTTTTCGTTGGCCTTAAGTCTCTGGGCACCTTCCCATTGCTTACCAATGCTAAGGTGCAGGTGCTCTCTTCCCTTAAGATGGCTGCCACTGACCCCTGCTACTGCAGCGTGGTCTTTTTAGGGGCACTCTAGTAGCCAGGAGCTGGCTGGAACCCTTAAACAATGTTCCAATGCCAGCCTGCCAGCCTGTGCATAGCTAGAATGAGGGAAGCTCCTGGAACCTTCCCGAACAGGGGAGGTGACACCAACTGCCACTGCCAACTGCCAACTGTTGCTATATAAGGAAAGGGAGGGAAACTTTCCTGAAAGAGTAGTTGGGGCATCACTGACCTGGGGGAACCTACGCAGGAGACTTAGGCGGTAGGGCCTAGTCAGGAACCTATGCCTCTGGGGGTGACAGGGTTTAGGCACTGCCCACCAAGCTGTGTGAGGAACACTGAACAAGCCCACTGATCTGGCCCAGCAAGAGGGGACCCCATGGACCACCTGAAGTGATTAACTGAGGAAATTGGACAAGCCTTCAACTCACCCCCCCCTCTCTTCAAGTAACTTCTACCAAGGGCGCAGGATCCAGCTAGCGCCAGGAAGACCTTCTTACTGCCCACAGGACTGGGGGGGAATCAACCAGGTATTAGCGCTGCATTCCCTTTGAGAAGCGCTGGGAACTGCTAACTGCTGAGTGCTGTATTCCCCTTGAGAAGCGCTGTGAACTGCTAACTGCCAAGCGCGGTATTACCCTTGAGTAGTTCCATGCTATACTTTTAGATCGTTTGACAACAGCTGGTATAGCAGGAACCGTATTGGAATGGCTCAAGAACTTCCTGATACATAGGCGTCAAGTAACTACCTTAGGGCAGTTTTACTCGAGTAAGGGGTACTGACAACAGGAGTACCACAGGGCTCAAGTTTGAGCCCAACACTTTTCATTAGTATGATTTCTGCGCCTTCTTTTTTTTGGACAGCACATATGCGGGTCACCATCTCATCTGGGTGAGCCAAAGTGCCAAGATGATCCTTGGAGAGATAGTGCGCTATAGAAATATTATGTCACATCACATCACATCACAGAAGCGCTGTGAACTGCTAACTGCCAAGCGCTGTATTCCCCTTGAGAAGCACTGTGAACTGCTTACTGGCAAGCGCTGCATTCCCCTTGAGAGGCGCTGTGAACTGCTGACTGGCAAGCGCTGTGCCCCTTTTGAGAAGCGCTACTGTGTGGAGACCCTGTGTGGGCCCTGAGAGTGCTGCCTGAGGCGTGATGGTAAATTGCCCTAAAGCGCCACGAGGACCGAGCGCTTTGACCACTTAATGCTTCTCAGCTTGGCCCCCCCCCCGGTCGCACTTCTGTGGAGCGCTCTTGCACTTCTGCTTTACCCTTTGAGCCTTACTGTCATCGTTGCAGCCTGCCGCCTTCTCCGCGACGCCGGTGCTGCCTTCTGCACCCCCTCGGCGGCCCCCAGAGCCAAGAGAAGACCGCCGTAAAATCTGGTCAGGCCGCAGTAGGCCTCATTAGGCCTGAAGCCGGGATCTAGCGTCACGTGACAGGGGCGCCGGTGTAATTCCGCCCCCGCTTTGCCCTGTTTGGGTCCCTGAAATTGTGCTCCGCGAGCCGCTCTGCAATTGGCGGTCTCTGCGCACCCTGGCCTCTTGTTGGTCCCCGGTCCCTGCAGGCTCTGAGGGAGGACCGGGACCGGAGCTGACACCTGCGCAGGGGGCTCGCAGACACTACCGGAGCCCCTGCGCACCCCCGACTTCACCGGAGGGCTTAAAAGGAGCCCGGGAGCCTACAACACCACTGGAGGGCGCGGTAGGAAGAGCACGCCTCCGGGAGTCATCTTACCTTCTGCTGACCCTTCGAAAGGGCCCGAACAGGGGCCGAAGAAGTGAGGTAAACTCCCGGGGAGGCTCCAAGTCCGCCCTCCCCGCGGGAGACTATAGTTGGGCCCCGTTGGCCCCAAGAGATACTGAGGACCGGGCAGGAGCCCTAAGAAAAGTTAACCCCTTAGCAGGGGAAAGGTTGTTCTACTGTGGTGGCCTGATCGTTAAGGGAATTGTCATACTTAGCTCCTGAGAGTCATGTCCTGCCTATTATGACCAAAAGAAATGCTCATATCTAAGTGTTGAATTGCTTTATTCCAGCCTGATTAAATGCACTGTATTGGCTGATAAATGGCTTATTTTTGCAGCTAGGAAATGTTTACCCTCCATTAGTGACTGCTGCTGAGCAATGAGATGTTATTTAAAAGTCTGATAAGGAAATTCTTTGCAGGTGCTGACCAGGAGCAAGGCTGTTACCAGGCCTACCGTTATTTAATATTTAATATTTATTTATTTTCATATTTATTGCTGAGAAATGCAAAACCTGTGTTCTAAAGGAATGGCAATGAGTTAATACCTCTGTTATTTTTGACTGCTCTGATTCTAATTCTAGATAATTCAAGATAAAACTTATTTATTTGAATCAAGCATTCTGGTGTGGACTCAGTCCTTGCGTGCACTTATTGTCTCAGTGGATGAGTGTGTTGTGTACTCACTTTACACCTAAGCTTCGGATGCCTGCCGGCTCGGTCCAAGCTACCCCCTGGGGACCTGGCGAACCCAGTTCCTACACTGGGTTTATATAATTTTCATATTATTCAAACAAGTTTGAGTTACAGGTAATGTAAGACCACAACGACTCACAAACATTGAGCAAGGGCCCATTTAAAGAAAATGTCTAACAATACTTAAAAAAACCAAAATGTAAGGTAAACAGCATCATGAACCAATAAACACAATAAAAAGAATCAAGGTTGAAAGGCAGTAAAAAAGAATAGAGCTTTCAAAGACAGTTTCTGGAATCAGTACAGTGAATGATTGCTTAAACGCTTTTGTTTTTTTAACCCTCATATTTTCTTGCTAGAAAGCTCACTGATAGCTTTCACAATGTGCACGTATAAGGCACCAATAAGTGCAAGCCGACATATATTATAAATATTAGCAATACTCTAAAATGCAAAACCTAAAGCCAATAGCATTGTGAAATGATTATGAAAATATCAAACAGAATGAAGAACCAAACACACTCTCAAAAAACGAATTATCCAGCACTTACAAAAGGAGACCCCAGACTGGGATTCATCCAGCACCTGATGAGTGTTGGTTTCAATACCGTGCCAACTGAGCTGGTCTTGACTGGAGGTGGTTGCAGTCCATGGTCCCCATCTTTTTGGCCCTCATCACTTGGTTCCCCCCCACTCCCGGTCCCTAAAGTCAAAACCCTTGGGATTCTGCTTAACTCTCAACTTTCTGTGCACTCCCAAGTCAGATCGGTGGTATCCTCCTGCTTCTTCTCTCTCAGGATAATCAGGAAAATATCCAGTTTTTTCTCCCTTCCGGCGCTAAAGGTTATTGTAATGGCTATGGTGCTCTCGCGCCTTGATTATGGAAACATAATCTACAACGGCGCGCCGGCCTACGCCATACACCGCTTGCAGCTAGTGCAGAATCAGGCTGCCCGCCTGATTCATGGACTGCCCAAATTCCATCGAGCCACCCCATTGCTGAAGGCACTGCACTGGCTGCCTGTGAGAGAACGGTCCTTATTCAAACTAGGCTGCCTCACCTTCCAGGCCAGGATGGGCACTGCCCCTGAGTTTATTTGCTCAGCTGTCAGGCCCTATTTACCGGGCAGAGAACTCCGCTCTACTCACATGGCACTCCTGGCCATACCCCGTTCTAAGAAAAAGAAAAGCTGGCGGGCGAAATTCGCGGCCCTTGCACCTGTGTTCTGGAACTCCCTCCCCCTGGCGCTACGAACTTCATCCTCTTATTTAGAGTTCCGGAAAAACTTGAAAACTTTTCTTTTTTCTAGTGCTTTTGCCACCTAGTATGTCCTCTCCTGCAGCTGTTTGCTGGTCGTAATCTCCAAAGCACCATGAAACCGATTGGTATAAGAGTGCTCAATAAATGTTTTTAAATTCAAATTCAAATTCAAACTTCAAGAATCAGCCTGAGGTAGGGAGCCATCCAGAACTGGTAAAGATTGGCTTCAGTACTGCAGCTAGCTCCGAAATCATACTGATACAACTTCTCTAGATGATCATCCTTTGTCTGGTTGTAAAAGGTGAGAAGCAATGCAGGCTGCCTTCACCTTGCCCTAAGATAGTAGTTTCGTGATAACGTGATAGTTGTTATATATGTCAGAGGTGCTGGGTGATTATATTAATGATGATGTCACTCACCAACTTTTCAAACAATTAGGAAAGGCTCCCTTAGAAATGGAAAGATTATTCATCTGGTACTGGACGAGACAAACAGAGGGGCAAGAACATTGTTAGAGTCCTAAAGGTCATGTCCTGAATTTTTCTCTCCAGGCGAATCCCTCAAAACATTGTTTAGTCCCACCATCAAATCCATTGATGGGACCCGATTCACAAATGTAAACATACACGTTTGTGTGGGTTTAGTCTTTTTCGGTATTCACAAACCAGCAATTTAATAGTAACTTTTTGTTTGCGGAGACTCTGCAGTCGGGGCGGAGAAATCAGCACATAAAGAGATAGGCCTATCCTATATTTTTATGTGAAAGGTCACCTTTGTAAATCAGACCTGTGATATTTATTTTCAGTGTGCACTTTTTAAGGGAAACAGCCTTTACAACTCATGCATTAGCACGCAGTGCCTTTACCATGCAGGGTAAACTATCTAAGGTATGTATAGATGTCTATGTTTGTGTTTGTGTGTGTGTGTATATGTGTATATATATATCTATATATATATATATATATATATATATATCTATATATAGAAACACACGGATGGCGTGCTTCTGCCGCTTTCACAGCGGGCATTCGACTGGGTCGCCAAACCTTCAGTATATCGAATTCCTGGTGCAATATTCCTTTTGGAAGAACCAGAGTCGAAGCCCAAGTAGAGTTTAACACCTTGGCTGCTAGGCGTTTTCCCCGCCCTGTGCTGAAAATTGCCATTTTGCTGGTATCATGACGAGCTCAGCTCGTCATCAGCACAGCTCAACTGTGCATCATGACGAGCTGAGCTCGTCATGAGCATCGAAAGGGTTAAAGTGCTTAAAGATTTATTTGGCAGAAAAACAACCCCTACTCGTTTCGAGGTACGCCTACCTCTTGCTCACGGGTGGAGTGCAAGTTAACGCGCCAAACTTTTAAAGTGACAGATCCAGTGTTTACACAAATCACGTGATAGTTGACATGAAGACAGACTATTCATGTTGCATTATTACTGCCGCTTTGCATAAATTCAAACGCATACTGATAAATGACAAAAAATATGTTCAGCATATTAGCATTGCGTAAAATCATATAGCCAGATATGAGTGCCATGAATATCGTAAAAGCAAACATATGGGTTTTGGGACCAATCTAATTACGGCTCCAAATTAAAGAACACCGTCAAACTTAATTACAGTCATGTAAAGGCATTATAGCCGCCACAGTAAAGACGTACTAGTTGTGATAAATATTGCACATAGTAAACAAAAGGTCACGCAATATTGAATCCATATTGCACGATTTTGTAAAAGTCGATAAAGCCCAAGTGGGCGTGCGCCAATAACAGTATTGTTAAGTACATATTTAACAGACTCTTCATAAGGCCCCAGTGGGCAGGCATCCAACATCTGTAACAAAGAGACAACAAATATATTTTTAGCATGTATGTCTTCAACATCAACACTTGTTCTACTGTGCATGTGCAAATAAAATAAAACTCAGTTAAAAGTTAGCAGTGAACACCAAGGAGGCGGTGTCAGAATAAAAAACACTTATATACTTATATGCAGGCATTGTGCGCAATTACAGTCAGATCGATACCAGATTTAATCTCGGAGGTGGATGGCTAGTTCTTCCCCGAGGTTGTGGCCCCCAGGTTGGATTGTGTTGTATTTAATTATATATTTGGACTCTAGTTTTCTTAAATCAAGCCACCTATCTGTTAAATTTTGTGGTACTTGACTGTGTTGAAAATAAAGAAAGGGGCGGCAATAGGTGGCTTGATTTATATATATATATTGTTCACCAAAAACGCCCCTCCAGATTTCAGAGAGCACACAACGGATTCCCGACCTCCGGTCTGTTGGCCTCGCTACTGCCCACCTAGCTGCTTTGCATATTTCATACTGCCATGCCCGACGCGTTTCGAGGCCAAACCGCTTCTTAATCATGGGCTGTTGCACAGAAGGACGGGAGAACTCACCAATGATTTCAACACACTTTATTGTTTTTCACGTTGAATATCTCCGGCCCCAGTAGGCGTGGCTTTTACTGCTTCACGAGCATGGTGGTTCTAGTAGTCCAAAGAGGTGAGTACAATTAATTCCCTATAGTAGGTTCCAATCCTCTGTGTTATTTTTTCACATTAATAATCCTTAAGTAGGACGCATATGCTGCCAGGCAAGTCTCATTTCGCAATGGGAATCTGTGCTTTCAGGAAGGATCGTTCCCTCCACAGACTTCCTTCCTTACAGAAATGGTGCATCTCTGCGCAGCCGGGCTGCTGCGCACAACATTTTTCACCAAAAATGCCCCTCCAGATTTCAGAGAGCACACGACGGATTCCCGACCTCCGGTCTGTTGGCCTCGCTGCTGCCCACCTGGCTGCTTTGGATATTTCATACTGCCATGCCCAACGCGTTTCGAGGCAAAACCGCCTCTTAATCATGGGCTGTTGCACAGAAGGACGGGAGAACTCACCAATGATTTCAACACACTTTATTGTTTTTCACGTTGAATATCTCCGCCCCCAGTGGGCGTGGCTTTTACTGCTTCACAAGCATGTTGGTTCTAGTAGTCCAAAGAGGTGAGTACAATTATTTCCCTATAGTAGGTTCCAATCCTCTGTGTTATTTTTTCACATTAATAATCCTTAAGTAGGACGCATATGCTGCCAGACAAGTCTCATTTCGCAATGGGAATCCGTGCTTTCAGGAAGGATCGTTCCCTCCACAGCCTTCCTTCCTTACAGAAATGGTGCATCTCTGTGCGGCCGGGCCGCCGCGCACAACATTGTTCACCAAAAACGCCCCTCCAGATTTCAGAGAGCACACAAAGGATTCCCGACCTCCGGTCTATTGGCCTCGCTACTGCCCACCTGGCTGCTTTGCATATTTCATATTGCCATGCCCGACGCGTTTCGAGGCCAAACGCCCTCTTAATCATGGGCTTTTGCACAGAAGGACGGGAGAACTCACCAATGATTTCAACACACTTTATTGTTTTTCACGTTGAATATCTCCGCCCCCAGTGGGCATGGCTTTCACTGCTTCATGAGCATGTTGGTTCTAGTAGTCCAAAGAGGTGAGTACAATTAATTCCCTATAGTAGTTTCCAATCCTCTGTGTTATTTTTTCACATTAATAATCCTTACGTAGGGGGCATATGCTGCCAGGCAAGTCTCATTTCGCAATGGGAATGCGTGCTTTCAGGAAGGATCGTTCCCTCCACAGCCTTCCTTCCTTACAGAAATGGTGCATCTCTGCACGGCCGGGCCGCCGCGCACAACATTGTTCACCAAAAATGCCCCTCCAGATTTCATGCTGCGTGGTGAGAACTGAGTCTCTACTCGTGATGCAGCACAGGGGACTGGGACACTTAAACTTGCAAATGCATTAGGGGCCCACTGAGGGTTTAATATGCTATCAAACTGTATGGTGGCATCGCAGGACCTACTGAAGGGAATGATTTGTTCTGGGACAAGACTACAGATCCCAGGAATCATTGAGAGCACTAAGCACGGCCTACAAATGGGCGGCAACTAACTGTCAATCAGTTGATTCAAAACTCCCTGCGCAACACGCATACTTACAAGTGACCTTTGAAGAAGAGAATCATACTCGAAACGCGTCAGGTCAAGCAAGAATTACCCAGAAATGAGGATGCGAGTTTCCTGCTTTGAAAATAAAAACCGTTTGGTTTTCATCTGCTGTTGTGTGTGCTTCTGAAGCTTTCGGGCATTTGGTGGATTATATATAAATATATATATATATATATATATATATATATATATATATATATATATATATATATATATATATATATATAAAATTCACTGAAAAAACAATAGGTTTCAGGGACGTTATAGTTAGTTGGACATTTCACTTGTACAAAACCATAGAAATTCCCCCGTTGTAGTTAGTTCAGCTAACTATAACTCCCACCCCCGCAAGGCACTGCTGATGACGTCACATATTACATCTTTCATGACAGGGTCAGTGACATCACTGATGACATCTCAGATGACATCACTGATGACATCACTGATGACATCATCCAGTGAATGTCTTTTTCTTTAAAGTTTAAATATGTAATATATATAGCAGTGTTGAACAAACTAGGGTTTGGCCCTGAATTCAAGAGCTGGATCAGTCTTTTGTACTCCGGCTCCATGGCCCGAGTTGTGGTGAACAACCGTAAGTCCCCAGATTTCCAGCTGAGCCGGTGCACGCGCCAGGGCTGCCCCCTGTCTCCGCTTCTCTTTGCGTTGGCACTGGAGCCCCTGGTGACCTGGATCAGGCAAGATCGAGTAATCAGCGGAATGCGGTGGTCCCTATATCGGAATTACAAGATATAATTTTACGCAGATGACATTCTTCTTTATATGACCTCTCCAAGAGCCTCACTGATTGGTCTCCTCGACATTCTTGCAATATTCGGGAAGTATTCCAGATTCACTGTAAACTGGTCCAAGTCTGTAGTTTACGTCCTTCAAGGGGATCCACCCACCCTGATGCGGAATTGCCCGGTCCAGATAGCGAATGACGGCTTCCAATATCTCGGCATCTACGTGACGCTGAGCTTGAAGCTCCGCTTTGCCCATAATTTAGAACCGCCTATATGGAGTCTGAAAAGCCATGTCAAACACTGGAAATCCCTCCCCCTCTCCTTGTTAGGCATAGCAGCCCTATTCAAAATGATGGCCCTGCCTCGTTTTTTGTCTGCTGTTCAGAATGCAATGGACCCAGTGCCAGAATCCTATTTTAAAGAAATAGAAAATCTCCACAGGGAACTCCTCTGGGACGACAGGACCCGAATTGCGTTATCCAAGTTAACTCTCAACTTGTATGACGGGGGCATTAGTCTTCCCGATATAAAGTAATACTATTGGGTGTCCCATCTCACGGCCATCAATCATGGGATTTATGGCTGCCTGGAAGTTCCCGGGTACGCCATGGACAGATGGCTGCTCGCAGGGTGAGATTACAGCAGAGCAATGTATGCCAAACCGTGCAGATTCCCTATCACTGGACCTACGGCACACTCAATCCATGTATGTCATGCAGCCAATAAACACCTGAAATGGGATGATAGGCTCACCCTGGCTACTCCATTATGGAGCTCCGAGAGACCTAGGGAGTCTTTGGAAATCCAAGGGCTTTGACAAATGGGAACTCATTGGAATTTCACAGATTAAAGATGTCTGGGGTGAGGGGGCGGTTCTCCCCTTCACTTCTCTCAAACAGCAGTACAGCTTGGCAGACACCGAGTATTAGCGGTATCTCCAAGTACGGCATGCGTTGCTCACCCAGGTGCCCGGTAATAAAATAATCCCAGAAGCCTTCCCCCACGGAGGACAGATTGCTAGACGGACATCTCATGGAGAAGACCATTTCTCCTATTTATAGAAGGTTGATTAATAACATGGCAGACCCGCTACAAGCCCTCAAGGAGAAATGGGTCAGTGATGGCTTAGAACTTGATGATGAGGACTGGCAAGGGGCAGTTTCCTCCCCTCTGGAGGTTGCTATCCAGACCAGGCTGAGATTGATACAGCTCAAAATATTGCATAGGGTTTACATCACAGGGCCTTGCTTGGTACGGATGGGCAAGGTAAAGAGTGGAGAGTGTAGAAGAGGGTGTGGGGAAATAGGGACATTCCTCTACATTTTGTGGAACTGCCCACATATACAACCATACTGGCAAGACGTACACAGCACACTGCGGGAAGTCCTGAATGTAGACATACAGCCTGAGGCTCAAAGGTGTATCCTAAATGTTTGGAAGCCTACAGATCTCAACACGTACACTACACAATAGACAACCCTAGAGTACTTGATCGCGGAAAGGAACATAGCGCAGCAGTGGGGAGCAAGACAGCTGCCCCAATTGAGAAAGTGGGAAGAAGACCTAGAATGGTGCACGTTTAGGGACAAGTCTGTCTACGTGGCCAGAGGGTGCCCTGGGAAGTGGAACAGGGTGTTGAAGGACTGGGCTATTCTAAGGCCCAGCGGTGCCAGGGGACAACACCTGAAACCTTCGGGGTTACCTGTTCCGGCGTACAAATCACAGAGACACGGGACACTTCCTTCGGCGTCAAAGATCAGCGTTTATTTACTGCAGGGATACAGAGATCGCAAGAAGTACACAATGTGTAGGTTCTGAGAGACTGCTTCGAATTGCAACAGTGGATCGCTCCTTTTATACATATTTTCGTCATAGCACAACATGGCGAACAAAAGGTTACGACTCAGTTCCCACAGTAAACTTCAAAAGGGTTGCTTTCATGTTTTCAGGAGCCCGGAACATAATTACAGTAGCATCGCCGGTTCCCAACTGTAAAAGTACGTTATCCCACCATTAAGTACATTCCATTCTGGCTGTAAACGAGTTAAGAAAAGAGACAGAAACAGGTGCAAGGAAGACATAGATAAACAACAGAATGAAAAAGAGCGTAGGGGACAATATCGGAAGCAGGATTTCAGGATCAAAGGATTTGTGCCTAATGCATGCACGGCTGAAACAATAGACCGGCACGGCAAGATGAGCCTCGAGCAGAGCCATCTGCCTTTGCAGTGTCATCCCCCTCGTCATAAAGACACCCTCAAAGGAACATGTGTCTTCCGCAAGAGCTTGGGAATCCCAGGGTCACGAAGCGGACAGTGTCCGTTCGCTGACTACTTGAGGGCAAGAAACAAAATGGATGCCGTAACTAAAATGGAACCTGTGGGTTCAGATGGAGAAACCCACGAATAAGACGAACGGTGCAAAGTAGTGTAGCGAAAATGCGTACACCCACTAAACTCGTCATTTGCGGTTCATAGATACCAAACTCCATATTCGAACAAGTCAAAAATGTCATTACGATTCTCACGGAACCTCAGACGCTCCTTTTGCCCTCATGTAGGCAAGCACTAGTCGTCTATCCATCAATGCTTCTTTGGTAACAGATGGCCGTCTTATACACGTTGTAGCACAGAGGCCACATAAGGCAGGACCACACTGCACACAAAGACAACAGGTGAACAGAAACGTCACAACAACCCCGATGATCATCAGAATCTTCCAACCCCAAGTCGACATCAGGCCCCAAAACCATCCTAGTAGCGTCCAATCACCTACGTCCACGTGTATGGACTCGGAGATCTTATGCAACTTCGAGATGGCTTGATATACAGTTGGAGCGTTATCAGGAATGAAAATACAGCAACTCGAATGGATCACCTTGCACACACCACCTCTATCTGCAAGAACAACGTCTAGAACCATACGGTTTTGCAACGTCATAAGTCTATCCGCCTGAAGCTCTGCTGTCAGATTACCAAGAGCACTTGCAGTTATGTTAGCAGTTGATTCTACCACACGAGTCAATTGTCTCAGGTTCCTACTATTAACCATAGGTCCCCAAAAACGGCAGGAAACCCTTAAAGAAATCTCCTGCTTCTTGACCGGCAGTGTCCTCTTTGCTAATAACGCCTCTCACAACTCTAGTCTTGTGGTAGTCCGAGGCAACTGTGAAAGTCGGTGGCAAAAGATTCGCAATATGACAGGTGCCCGAGAAGTCACGGGGCAACTACGTATATGCGCGATCATAACATATAAAGTAGGTACCCTTGGCAGTCAGGAAAACAGGGGAAGAGAGCATTGGTAAAACATACGTTTCAGTGCAAGCGCTCTTCCCAAGCTGAGCTCGCGGATTTCGACCAAGACCTTGCAAGCAAAAATTACCGAGGTGGGGTACGATCCAGATCGGAGACGAGCTTTTAAGCTGTCTATCACCCACTGACATGCTATACTCAGCCTCAGTCAGATCCTTGTATGCTCGCACCTCTTCCTCCGGAATAAGCGATGCATCAAAAATATCTCTATCTAAGTCAGCAATCGCTATTGCCAAAGTCTTGTGGTACGGGCCGGGACCAAGATCTGCAGAGCGTGGCTCTTGATGGGGGTAGGAATCTAGTGCACTACGGAACATGGTTTGGAATGCTCAAGCTGACCCCTGTGAGCTGTAAGGAAGAACCAAGTACGGAATACCCCTATCCATGGTATGTGGCATTAACCCACACACCCAACAGTTAGTAGTATTCATCACCAACTGATGCTGATGTAGGAGCTGGACAAAAGAGTTGTTCATGAATTCCGCACGTCTAACCTGTTCATGTTGGGGCAGAGGATGAAAGGAATGTGGAGATACAGTGGGAATAGAATTCAGCTCAGGAGAAGAAGAAGTAGGTGAAGTGGAAGGCAATAACGACTGAATTCCAAAATACACTCCACCCACCAATAGCATAGAAACAGCCAGAAACAACAGGAATACCTGAAACAGAAAACATTTTGGGGCAGATTTATGTTGTGCATGCGCCACGTTTGCGTCACGCAACTGTGGCGTAAACGTGGCGCATCCCTACGACCGATTTACAACGTGACGCATCTAGGCAGATGCGTCACGTTGTAAAGCCCTGCGCCGCTTGTGGGCGTTCCGGCGCAGGGTGGGCGTTCCGGGGCAGGTGCGCCTCGCAAAAGTGGCTGAGTGAAATCTATAAAGATTTCACTCAGTCACTTTTAGGCCAATGCTGCGTCAAAACCCTGCGCCTGCTTGAAGCAGGCGTAAGGCTTGACGCAGCATTGGTCAGATAGGGCACCCCCGAGCCTTGCTGGAGCTGCGTCGCGCTTGCGACGCAACTCCAGCAATGCGTCACTTTTACGGCACAGATGCGTCACGCATCTGTGCCGTTTTTGCCCCATGGTGCGCCGCATCATAAATGCGGCGCACCATGGGTGGCGCAGCTGTGGCGCACTGTGGCGCATGTTAACTGGCGCATCCCTCGGGATGCGCCAGTTAACATAAATCTGCCCCTTTGTTCGTACAACCTTATGCAATTTTGATCTTTGCGCCGACATCCTCCCTACTTCCGACAGCTTAGAGAACTCCATCCTCTAAAAACCGTCCGTAACGTTCTTGACGCACTTCGTTCTGAGTAGCGATTATCAATTCCCAGGAGTTCCCAGGAATCGACAAAAGTAACCGACCTAGTGTCAGGAACCTGCTAAACAGAAGGAAGTACCCGCACGGCCCTACGGTCAACCCGGATGAAAGGTTTTCTTAAACAGACATTCAATTTAATACAAGTCTCCCAGCTGTACAAAAAGAGGAATACACGTGAAAAAGAACTCGAAAATCAATAGAAGATGCAATTGTTCATAATGTTCGTAGCAACAGTAAGGGGTAATATGAATTCAAAACAAAAAGGGATTTTTTTATTAGTCTTTGTCACGTGAACGAAGAAAATATCGACTTCTTCCAGGTCGAGTTTGCTCTTCAAATAACTGTTCAGATGGCAAAACAGTGTTAGATCGTTCTGATGACAGTTCAGGCCTTGAATTCTCCAATGCTGACGATTCAACAGATGTGTCTGGCTGCAATGAATTGTTTCCTACAGGTTGAGCATCACTGAACGGCACATAATGTAGAGGGGTCTCCGTTTCCGTTGCGGCAATTCCCGTTCTGACCCAGTTATCTGCTGGCAAAGGGATTGGGACTTTCTTGGTGTGGGTGGCATGCACCCAGTTCTTCCTGCTTCCAACCGAACTGCAGTCCTTGTCACCAGTAAAACTTGAAAGGGTCCCACAAATCTTGGCTCGAGATTACGCTTTCTCCCAAAGTTGCGGGTGACTACCCAGTCACCCGGTTGGAGCCGATGTCCACGACCCTCTGTCTGTGCCGGTAGAGCTTCAAAGACCTGTTGATGAATTAACCTCAATTTAGCAGTCAGATCATAAAGATAATCAATCAACATTGGGTATTCGAGACTATCAAATGCCTTAGGCCTCGGAACTCCCCAAATGTTCGCAGGACGGCCGAACACAATCTCACATGGGCTAAGCCCTACTCGAAAGTGCACAGTCGCCCTGGTCGACAAGAGAGCTAGAGGCAGGGCATCGGGCCATAACAGACCAGTCGTGGCTTGAATCTTAGCAAGTTTCAGTTTCAGAGTGCCATTGTACTCTTCCACTAAACCTGCTGACTGAGGATGATTGGCGCTATGGAACTTCTGCCGTATTCCAAGGCCCTTACACACACTCTTCATCACACTCCCCACAAACTCACTTCCGTTATCCGACCATACCATCCGTGGCATTCCATACCGAGGAAAGTATTCCTTCAGTAGGACTTTCGCTGTGGACAGGGCAGTATTATCTTTAAGAGGATAGGCCTCAATCCATCTGGAGAACGCGCAAACCACAACCAAAACATATTTCAGGTTATTGCATCTCTCCATATGGATGAAGTCCAATTGGATAACTTCAAAGGGACATGTAGGAGGAGCAAAATGACCAGGTGGAGTGGGGGTGCCCTTGCCAGGATTATACATCATACATACCATACAATTCTTAACCACTCTCTCAGCACACTTAGCAATACCATCATTCTTCCATACAGGAGACAACAACTTACATATACCTTTTGCGCTAATATGTGACATGCCGTGAGCCATAGTCACAACGGCTAGCACATATGCATCCGGTAACATCCACCTCTGACATTCTGACAAATCAACCCAACATCCATGCGCGTCTAACTTTCCCGTGCTTTCTTTCCACTTAGTCTTTTCAGTTTCGGTGGCCTCATTCTGAATCGCTTTCACGCTCTCAACAGTGTCTTCACACACACCAGTCTCCGCAGGCCACCTCACTGAACTCGTAACGTACATTTGGGTTGCAAGATTCTTAGCTGTTTCCTTAGCAATCTCATCCGCAAACGCGTTACCACGACCAACATCGGTGCGCGCTGCATTTAATGATTGCCACCTGCTTAGGCAATGTAAGCGCGTCCAAAAGATCGTTCACGAGCTGTCCGTGTTGGATCTTTGTGCCATGCGATGTAATAAATCCTCTTTCTCTCCACAATCGACCAAAGCTATGTGCAACGCCAAATGCATATTGACTATCTGTAAACACATTCACTCGCTTTCCTTTAGACAAAACACACTCTCTCGTTAACGCAATCAATTCTGCCGCTTGCGCTGAATTCTGACTCAATCTCGCCGTTTCCACAACCGTACTCAACGTCATTACAGCATACGCAGTCGTCACATCACCATTCGGCAACTTAAAACATGAACCATCAACATACAGAGTACCATCGGGATCTGCCAATGGAGTGTTTTTTAGGTCAACACGACCCTTCGTTTCTTCTTCAGTTCTCAAATAACAATCATGCGGTGGTACGTCATCTGATTCCATATTAGTCGGCAACAAAGTCACCGGATTCAGCACATTACAACGCTTTATTTGTATATGACTTGCCAAAAGTGTCAACTTGTAACCAGACAACCTTGCACTCGTCAAGTGTTGAGTTTTCGTTCGATTCAAGAGGGTGTCAACTGCATGCGGAACCATCACCGTAAGCATATTATCCATGACCAGTCCTGCAGATTGCCGGATGGACACCGCAGCTGCCGCTGTCGCTCTTAGACAACTCGGCAATGCTCTAGCTACTGGGTCCAAGGTCGAGGAAAAATATGCACATGGACGCTGCTTACCGCCAAATTGTTGCGTCAAAACACTCAACGCACAACCTTCTCTCTCGTGAACGTATAGTGTAAACGGCTTACTGTAATCAGGAGTACCTAACACAGGAGCCGAACACAACGCATCACGCAATTCAGAAAAACTTTTCTGACATTCTTCAGTCCATGGCAAAGGAGTCGGAACATCCTTGCACGTGAGGGCTAACAATGGCTTCGCTAGCAATGAAAAATTTGGAATCCATTGCCTGCAGTATGACGTGATACCTAGAAAGGCACGCACATCTCTCTGAGTTGTTGGCACAGTCATTCGAGCAATCGCTGCAATTCTTTCTGGGGTCAACCTTCTTCCCTCCTTTGACAATAAGTGACCTAGATAGGTTACTTTTTGACAACAATATTGTAGCTTAGAAGGTGACACCTTGTGATGTAAGTCACATAGATGCTGTAACAACGATACTGTAGCAGTTTTGCAAATCTGCTTAGTGTCAGCAGCCACTAACAGATCATCAGCGTACTCAATCAAGGCTGCACCAGCTGGTAACACAAACGCGTCAAGTTGACTCTTAAGGGCTTGGCTGTAGATCGATGGACTCTCACAGTAGCCCTGAGGAGCGCGTTTAAACCTGAAGCTGCGACCACCTAATGAGAAGCCGAATAGATCTCTGCTTTCCTCAGCAATCGGAATGCTAAAGAAAGCATTCTTCAAATCGATTACCGAGAACCAAGAGGCAGAGGCTGGAATCAGAGTCAGCAAAGCTGTAATGTCAGGCACCACAGGAAATTGTGGAATCACAATTTTATTTACCTCTCTCAAATCAATGACAAAATGGTACACAGGAGGCTTGGATGGATCAGTTTGTTTCAAAATAGGTAACACAGGACTATTACACACATTTCCCCGAGTTTCCTCAATAACATCCTTCGTGATCAAGTCATAAATGATCGCTAATAGCGCTCGTTCACCATCAAGAGAGATACGATACTGGGGGATACGAGGTAAACGCACATTCGATTTCAATTGGACAACATAAGGTGATATGTCCAGCAGGCCCACGTTATTGGGACCTGTTGCCCACAAAGACTCGGGAAGAGAACTTAATTCCGGTGGGAGCTTATCAGTTGACAAGTACATAGGAGAGATCACTCTCTGACCCAATGTAAGCTCCACTCCCGCAGGAGAACAATACAGAGTCGCATATAACCGCTTCAACAAATCCAGGCCCAAAAGATTCTCACCACAACCAGTAGTTAAAATCAAAGGAGCTTCTAGCTCACGTGGCCCAATTGTAGGGGGCAAAGGGATAGAAACCTGATTGCTAACGGGGGCGCCAGAGAATCCGACGGAAACATTCGTTAAGCCAGACAAAGGTGCGCCAGGGAGTTTCGAATGCATGATGGAACTTTTCGCTGCACCAGTGTCCAACAGAAAAGGCTCAACTACGCCCGATGTGGTAACTGCGACGTAAGGCCGTCTCTGATCAACCGGAACTGATACTACTCCCTCTCTTTGTCTATGGCTGTCCTAGTAATTACCGTCAGTATCAATGTCATGCTCGACGTAATAGTCGTCCACATGATACTGTGCAGATCTACCAGACGATGAATCGCGCCAATCAAAGCAATTGTTCGAATCTGATGAAGTAGTAGAACGCTCATTCTGATTTTGAGAGACACCGCGACCTCTACCATGTGATGCCTGTTGAGGACCACTACGACCTCCTCGAGCCGAAACACCATTATTTCGGTCTCGTAAAACCGGACAATTAAACTTCAAATGGCCCTCACCCCTACAATATGCGCATTGATTATACCCAAGCATAGATCTCGGTGTAGAGGAGTCAGTACGCGACTGCGTCCTAGAAGACTGTGATTGTGATCGATTTTGCTGTTGTGAGTCATTTTGATTCGAGCGCGGAGGATACGCTTGCTGCAACAAAACCTTAGTTTTAAGCTCCTTCGTTTTCTTATCCGCACGTTCACTTTCTTCCTTTTCTCTATTTTCGTAATATTGAGTCGTGGCTAATATTTGAGCAGTGGTAGAAACAGCCCACGAACTTTCGGAATTTTTCAATTTGTTGTTTAGTTCAGGCAACAAATTCGACACAAATGTATCAACAAACAGTTGCTGACCTCCCTCAGTACTCATATCCTGACTACTATGATCGATAAATGCCTCCTCAAATCTGGTAAAGAAATCGGAGACACTCTCGTCCTTCTTTTGCTTGCACGCAGACAATTTATCCCAGTTAACTCTCATTGCTGGCATAAGTGTCTTCATAAGTGTAATGATTCTTTGGGGTAGATCCGTAATGATCTGTTCAGGCTTAGCCCCACCAACTTGTCGTCCGTCAGCCGCCACAAGAGCAGCCCAATCACCACCTAACTCAGCTACGTGATTCTCTTGACGGATTTTTGCCCAAACTTGTTGAGGTACTACGTTACCGAACAACATGTCAATATCGGCAAGGTTCATAATAGTAGCATCCACAAGTTGGGATAACTCCTTATAATAACCTGCTGGATTTTTCCGGGGGTCAGGCAAAGATTGTTTCACCTGCAAAACTTCTGATCGCTTCCATGGGAGGTGTATCCAAACTCTCTGGAAGTGTGGCAAAATTGCAGGGTTAGCAGCAGGATTACCTGGCATCCACACTGGGGGAACTTCTCGCATGGGATACTGACCAGGTTGTGTCATCCAATCCTCGGTGTCGTCATTAAACAATACTCGAGGATGAACTGTAGATCGAAAAGCTAACAGACGCTCTAAAGCACGTCGAACATTACCACCCACAATCATACCGTTCAAAAACTGACTCTGGAGTTCAGTCATTTCGGGCGGTACATTGTCTACCTCATCATTATCCCACTCCTCTCGTAAGGATTTACACATTTCCTCAAACACAAATCTTTGTGTGGGCTCATTAAACTGAGAGAACGTGTCGAAAACTATGCGCGGGGTGTACTTAGCAGGATGCCTAATCCATTTACGTGTCATTTTCACTAACGTCTCACTCTCCCTACCACCAGGAATTTGACTTCGTCTCTGAGAGACGTCAGAAACATCGGACCCAAGGATCGGTCCAAATGGAGAGTAAAGATTAGCAACAGCATTAGGTATGCGACTACGGACAGAAGGAGAAGAGGAGAGAAGTACAGGGGCAACAACATGAGGACTGAACGTAGGAGCAGTAGGAGTAGCCAAGATAGCAGAAGTAGCAGGAACAATAGACTGAGAAGGTATAGGCAGTGGAGCAGTAGGAAGAAGGGCAGGTAAGGGAGTAGGAACAACTTGAGGAACAAGAGGATTCAGAAGGACAGGACCAACGGTTGAGGGACAGGAGGAACCACAGGGGCTGTAGTATCCAGTGCGTATGGAGGTGGTGATTTCAGTAGATAGAACAGCAAAGGGTCCTCTACCGCTTCTTCTCCCTTCTTATCAGAACTCGACGGTAAAACCGGATAACATTTATCCACCGCCATATGATGCAGTCTAGCAAAAACTTCCTTTTCCGTCTCGTCTTTGTCTCGCTGATACTGTTCTGCATTTCGCATCACCGTAATAATACCTTCCCTCTTATTTTTCTTAATCTGTTTGATTTCTTTCTGCTTGGCCTCTTTGCGCCATAACCGAAAGGAATCAAACATGGCCGGCCTAGCTTTCTTTTTAAACAATTTTGCTTCGAGATTGTCCAAAATTGCAGTTTCGAAACTACCATGGGGTGGCCAACTAAGGACACCATCATCTTTAGTGTAACGGATCCAATATTCATTATATACGATAGGACCCACTCCGTGTCGACTATAGAGTTCCAACTGGAGGTATCGGACATGAGTCCTCCAACCGGGAATCCGTACCGCAACATTTAAGGAAACCAAACAAAGTACTACGGCCAGGCATCGTGCACACTAACCGAGTTTACAAACTTCAAGGGTTATCGAATTACGATGTCCTCGCAAAAAATCAAAGACCCTCGGTTTTTGGCAATTGCAATCGTCAAATAAAAACCCAACAACTAAGAAACAACAACTAAGAACCACAAATGCAATGGAACCATGCAAACAACCAAGTTTCAACAACAACGACCAAGGATTCTGGGAGCGACCCACGAATACTTAACTGAAAGAACAATGGCGTCACCAGGAAGGCCCGTCTATCGTCTCGTCGTACAAAGGACTACGCCAGGCGCCAAAACAGGTCGACAGTCAGGGCATCAGTCCGTCACAGCCGTCAGGAGGCGGGAATCTTCGTGGGAAAAGTCTTCGGACCACTTATTTCGACAACGGGATCGATGAAGCGGGGTGCACCTTCCCTCGGAGATTTCACACGAAGTTCCTCACGATCGTCGGGCTTTGGACCGGTACCGCTGATGTCGCCCTACGTTGGGCGCCAACTGAAGGACTGGGCTATTCTAAGGCCCAGCAGTGCCAGGGGACAACACCTGAAACCTTCGTGGGTTTCCTGTTCCGGCGTACAAATCACAGAGACACGGGACACTTCCTTCGGCGTCAAAGATCAGCGTTTATTTACTGCAGGGATACAGAGATCGCAAGAAGTACACTGTGAGAAGTTGGCCCGATATGCAGTGTTCACTATTCTAGTGACCACTATGCATCGGTCCAAACGACCCTTATGGTGATTGGTTGTAAGTCAACCTTAGACCAGCTATCCTAGTAGCGTGGATACGAGCAGTCTTCGGGCTAAACTCTAGAGGGCGTGTTAAGCAAGCTGTTATACCATCACATACCCCTTGACCACCAAGTGAAAGGACACCACACAAGTGTTATGAAAATAAACAGTGTATTTATTAGAATCACAACAGCCCTGGACTCTTTATGAAGACAGGGTACTAAGCACAGAAAAAAACTCTTAGGAAAATACTTCAAGTGCACAATTAATACAAGTGCCCGAGGGCACGGAAAGTTTAGTGGTCTCGGGCGGACCCGATAAGGCAAGTCGGAAGCGAGGGGCTCGGGACCCTTAAGTAAGGAGGCTATGCGGGCACCGAAATGCCGAAGTTACCTAGCCGCAAGGGCTGCGGCTGCACAAGTCTTACAGGCGTCAGGGGTCTTCGCTGACGAGCCGGAAGGAAGGAGTTGCTGGCCGACGACCAGTGAAGAATAGTTCGTAGAGATCCAAGCTTGGATCAGAGGTCGATGATACCTGAAAGCAGAGGGGACCAAGTTCGTACTACTAGCCAGTAGTCAGAGGGTACCAGGAGGGCACCGGATGATCGTCACCTCGACTATGTGATTGGGCGACGCTAGGCTCTGCAGTCTCACGGACCAGGAGGCGTTGTCGGCGACCAGGATGGAGGTGCGAGCTGTCCCACGAAGGTTGATGCTGTCGGCGTCGCTGGGCCCAGGATTGGGCCCAGGATTGGGGCAACAAGCCTTGGCAGATTTCAGGGCCACGTGGTGGGCCTAAAATGGCGTCTTGAGTGGACCAGGAGGGTCCGGGGTGCTCCTCTCGTAAAAAGGAGCAAAAGGCTAGTCTGGAGCAACCAGACCAGCAACGTTGATTGTCGTTCGTCGTCAAAGAGTCACAAGCCAGCGGCTAGTGATCGGACAATGTGCTGAACAGCAAAGCAGAAGGGCCCCACGCAGATCGTGGAGATGCTGGGAGACTGCACTTCGGTGCTGGAGCTGCTCAGGGTCGGGGCTTCTCGGACCCCAGAGCACTCACCAGAGGATTCCTTCGGTGGTCGTGCTGGTTAAGAAAGCGTGCAGGTTTTTGAGGTCAGAGGTGCCAGGGAAGCCGGTTCTCGTCGAGCTGGGTCGTCGGATTCCTGAGGAAGGACTTGCAGCAAACCGCAGAGTTCTTAGATGGTGCCTGTGGATGCAGGGTGACTACTCCTTAGCCACAAGGGAGAAATCTTAAGAAGAGTCTCGAAGTCCTTTCGTAGAAAGTATTCTTGATTCAAAGATGATCTAATTTGGAAGGGTCCCCGCTCCGGCCTTTATCCTAAAGAAAGGGGTGGGTACATGACTAGGTCCTGCCCTAGGGGTGGGACCAGGAAGGGGGGTAGTTACACCCCTCTCCCCTGCCGGACTTTCCCCAGGTCAGGGGCTGCGCCCCTGGAACTGGTTCTAGCTGGCAGATGCGTAGTGAGCACCGGGGTGCCACTCCGCAGTCACCTTCCTGTAAAGCCCTGCCTACCCAGGATACACAAAACCCTGTCTGGGATGGTGCGAACACCGCCCCAGACAGGAAACATTTTGTCCAAGCTCTCCTCGCTGGAAGGACTCCCAGCAGCAGGAGGTCAGACTCGTGTCTGTGGTGGCAGCGTCCATTTTGTGGAGCTGAGGCTTCTGTTAACTTTAACCGGGGTTCACAGTTACGTACATGTCGTGTCCCTCTAGAAGGGCGGAAGGCTAACCTCGTTGCCAGCATTAGTGAGGGGGCAGCATCCCGATTCGTATGACACCTTACTCGACATGTCTTGATAACGCCATACCGAAGTTACTGATATGGTACGCGTTATCATGGAACAGCCATTGGGTCTTGGTTCCGCAAGCTGCAACCGGGCTCGGCTCGTGCCAGAGCCCAATTCACACGATTCCACGCACTCTGCCTTCAGGATTGTCAAGGCCTGCCATAGGAGTGACTGATAGGAACTCGGGTGTCCATTTTCGGGTTAGATATAGGGATACTATACCTACAGCAATGGGCGAGTACGCCACGTTGCCCCAGCTGTCGTGCAGCCAGTTGTGTCAGATTTAGATGGCCATCCTGGGGTGGCATAATACATGCTTCAGCCCCTGGTAGGCCCTGGGTACACCGATGCCCTGAGTTACAGGGTCTGACAGGGTGGCCCAGTTCCAATTGGGTAATGCACCTAAGGTACACACATCAATTTAGTGAGAGAACAGCTAGGCTGTGGGTCTGATTAGCAGGCCCACAGCCCGAGAAAGTCGTAAACCAGTGAAACAAAAGCAAAAAGTCCGGGTGATCATAGGATTGCAGACCCTACTCTCCTACATGACCCCCCCCCCCAAACGTTGGGACAATAAACTAACCTTGACCAGGTGAGTCTTCTTGTTCTAAGTGGAAATACCTGGAGAGCCCATCTGCATTGCCATGATCAGTGCCAGGTCTATGCTCCACTGTGAAGTCCATCCCCTGTAGGGAAATGGACCACCTAAGCAGTTTGGGGTTTTCACCCTTCATCTGATTTAGCCATAGGAGGGGCTTATGGTCGGTCTGAATCTTGAAATGAGTGCCAAACAAGTATGGCCTCAGTTTCTTCAGGGCCCACACCACAGCGAAGGCCTCCCTCTCTATAGCTGACCAATTTTTCTCTCTGGGGGTCAGCCGTCTGCTTATAAAAGCAATGGGCTGGTCATTACCATCAAAATTCAGTTGAGATAGAACAGCTCCCACACCCAACTCAGAAGCATCTGTTTGGACAATGAATGGTTTGGAGTAGTCTGGACTCTTGAGGATAGGTGCCGTGCACATGGCCTGTTTTAGGTCATCGAATGCTTTTTGACAGCTCGCTGTCCACTGAACCTTTTTGGCATTTTCTTACTCGTCAGTTCATTAAGCGGAGTCACAATCGACCCGTAATTTCTGACGAACTTTCGGTAGTAACCAGTCAGGCCCAAGAAAGCTCGAACCTGAGTCTGGGTGGTTGGAGCCCAGTCCCTGATTGACTGTATCTTGCGCTCCAGTGGTTGAACTTGGCCTCCACCGACAAGGTGGCCCAAGTATACAACCTGTGTCTGCCCTATCTGGCACTTGGTAGCCTTGATAGTGAGACCTGCTGCTTGCAGAGCCTCTAACGCTTTCCGCAGGTGGACCAGGTGATCCTCCCAGGTGGAGCTAAAGACAGTAATATCGTCAAGATACGCCGCACAGAAGTCATCCAGCCCAGTGAGAACGTGATTCACCAACCGTTGGAAGGTGGCAGGTGCATTTTTCAAACCAAAGGGCATCACCACGAACTGATAATGCCCACCAGGGGTAGAAAATGCTGTCTTAGGCTTGGCGTCCTCAGCTAACCTGATTTGCCAATACCCAGCTGTCAGGTCAAACGTACTTAAGTAGTTGGCAGAAGCCAATCTATCTATAAGCTCGTCTGCCCTTGGTATTGGGTGGGTGTCAGTCTTAGTGACTGCATTGAGACCCCTGTAGTCTACGCAGAACCTCATCTCCTTCTTACCGCCCGGGGTGTGAGGTTTCGGCACTAGAACTACGGGACTAGCCCACGGGCTATCCGAGGGTTCAATGACTCCCAACTCCAACATTTTCTGCACTTCAGTTTTGATGCAGTCTCTAACGTGATCGGGCTGCCTGTAGATTTTACTCTTGACGGGCAAGCTGTCACCAGTGTCAACCTCATGGGTACACCAATTGGTCTGACTGGGTGTTAGAGAGAACATATGCCGGAAGGATTGAAGAACCTGTTTACAATTCTCCTGTTGACGTTCGGAGAGGCTGCCACAAAAGACAACACCGTCTACCGATCCATCGTCAGGATTCTGAGTGAGCAGGTCTGGGAGAGGGTCACTCTCTTCCTCCTCTCCCTCATCTATGGCCATGAGCAAGCTCATGTCCTTCCTGTCGACATATGCTTTGAGCCTGTTGACGTGGAGCACCCGATGGGGGCTCCGGGGAGTTTCAAGGACTACCAGGTAGGTGACCTCTCCCTTTTTCTCCAGGATGGTGTAGGGCCCGGACCATTTGTCCTTGAGTGCTGCTGGGGCCACTGGCTCCAACACCCACACCTTCTGTCCGGGCTGATAAACAGTCAAGACAGCCTTTTGGTCATGCCAAGCTTTTTGGAGTTCTTGGCTGGCCTTAAGGTTTTCGGATGCCTTCTCCATGTACTCAGCCATCCGGGAGCGGAGGCCAAGCACATAGTCCACTATGCTGGTTGCAGGCTTTTTGAGAGGTCTCTCCCATCCTTCCTTCACCAAACACAGGGGTCCTCTTACAGGATGTCCGTACAAAAGTTCAAAAGGGCTGTAGCCAACCCCCTTCTGTGGGACTTCTCTATAAGCGAACAAAAGGCAGGGAATCAGGACGTCCCATCTACGCCGGAGCTTTTCAGGTAGTCCATGAATCATCCCTTTCAGGGTCCTGTTGAACCGCTCAACAAGCCCATTGCATTGAGGATGATAGGGTGTAGTGAACTTGTAGTTGACACCACATTCCTTCCACATAGCAGTCAAGTAGCTCGACATGAAGTTTGCACCTCTGTCAGAGACGACCTCCTTAGGGAAGCCCACTCTGGAGAATACTCCAACTAGGGCTCTTGCCACCACAGGGGCTGTAGTGGTCCTGAGGGGAATAGCTTCAGGATACCTGGTGGCATGATCCACTACCACCAGTATAAACTTGTGCCCTGAGGCTGTTGGGGGTTCCATTGGACCGACAATGTCAATCCCCACTCGTTCAAAGGGCACCCCCACCACAGGCATTGGTATAAGGGGGGCCTTTGTTGTGCCACCTGACTTACCACTGGCTTGGCAAGTGACACAGGAGCGACAAAACTCCTTGGTATCTTCGTTCATGTGAGGCCAGTGAAAGTGTGAGACAAGCCTGTCCCACGTCTTCGTCTGGCCTAAGTGTCCTGCTAAGGGAATCTCGTGGGCCAAGGTAAGGAGGAAACCATGCTGAGACAAGGGGATAACCAGCCTCCTGGTCATGCCAGGCTTGGGGTCTCTTGCCTCAGTGTACAGGAGTCCATCTTCCCAGTATACCTTGTGGGTACCTGTGGCGTTCCCAGCAGCCTCAGCAGCAGCCTGCTGTCTGAGGGGTTCAAGGGAAGGGCAGTCTAACTGGTCCTTCCCCAGGTCTTCTCGTGTGGGTCCCCCTGAGCCCAGAAACTCAACTTGATCAAGTTCGAGTTCTTTAGGTTCAGTTTCCCGCGATTCCTGGAGGTCAGCCTCCTCTGAGACCTGATCCTCGACCTGGGGCAAGGGGGAAGGCGCTGCCTTAACCCGACTGCTCTTCTTCTTGGGAGGTGTTCGGTCCGTTGTTCCAGGATCCGTCACCTGTTCAGTGGGGCATCGTCTGACCTGTGACCTGGTCACAGCAAGCACATGTGCTGGCAAGCCTAACATCTCCATGTGAGTCCGGTGCTCCACTTCTGACCATTGCGATGACTCCAAATTATTGCCCAACAAACAATCCACTGGGAGGTCTGAACTAACAACAACCTTTTTCTGGCCATTTACCCCTCCCCAGGAGAAAGCAACAATCGCCATACTATGACTGGTAGTGACGTTGCTGGCATTGGTCACCAGGAAATATGTACCTGGCATGATCTGTCCAGGGTCCACAAAGTTAGGCGTCACCATGGTGACACTGGCACCCGTGTCCCTATAGGCCTGAGCCATTCTGCCATTGATCAAAGGCGTCTGTCGGTATTTGCCCAAAGTATTGGGACTGACATCAGGGGATATATCCACATCCCCCGTACAGACAAGGACAGCCTGAGTGAGTGTGCCAACTAAGTTGTCACACCCCTCAGAACCCAAGGTTAACCCAACTAGTCCCTTGGGAGGCGCACTACTACTGCTGGCTGTACTAGGGGGCACAGGTGCCTTAGGGGCTGCAGTAGCAGGAGTCTGCCCTCCTTTCTTGGTGCACTCACTAAACCAGTGAGTTTTACTTTTACAGTATTGGCACCACCTTTTCGATTGGCCTTCTTGATTCTTCTTTTTCTGGGAAGCCTGACCCCCCCTCTTTGGGTTGTTGGGGACCTGTCGAAGACTTCTGGTCATTTTGTTCCCCTTTCGAATCTTTACCCTTCTGGTCTGCTTTCTTCTGACCACCCTGGTTCTAGCCCTGGTTTTGCTTAACCCTTGTTCTGACCCATCTGTCTGCCTTCTTTCCCAATTCTTGGGGAGAGGTCAGATCCGAGTCGACAAGGTGCTGATGCAACAACTGGTTCTGACAATTGTTTAAAATTTGTTCCCGCATGATCAAATTATACAATCCTGTGTAATCAGTAACCTTACTGCCCAGCAACCAGCCCTCCAAAGCCTTAGTGGCACAATCAACGAAATCAGACCAATCCTGAGACTGAGTTTTCTGGGTATCCCTGAACAGCAACCTGTACTGCTCAGTGGTTAGGCCGAACCCATCAATCAGTGTGTTCTTCAGGATCTGGTAATTGTTAGCATCCTCGACTCTAGTAGTGAGGAGCTTGTCTCTACCTTTACCCTCAAAGGAGAGCCACAAGATAGCTGCCCACTGACTCTGGGGGACGCACTGGACAGTGCAGGCCCGCTCCATAGCAGTAATCCATTTGTGGATGTCGTCCCCTTGCTTAAAGGGGGGCACTATCTTACTCAGGTGTCTAGTGTCTAAACTCCTGTTTTCCCGTGGGGGAATGCTGCCACCAGTGGGAATTGTCCCACTCAATTCTTGCTCTCTAGCAAAGGCGAGTCTTTCTTTGGCTAGGGCAAGTTCTTCCCTTTCGATCCGCAGATTGGCTTCCCGCTCCTTCGCTTCGTACACTCTCCTCTGAGGGGATGTCATCCCTCTTCGAGCAGAGCCTTGAGAGCCATTGGTTTGAATGGATCTGTTAGAGCCTCTCGATAGAGACCTAACTCGTCCACTCCCAATGTTAAGCTGGCCTGAGAGGGGCCCCAGGGGTCTCCTAGTACCATTCTCGTGCCGGCTTAAGTTGTCCCTAGTTAGCTGGCTAACCACTACTGGACCTTTGTCTGCCTCGTCCCCAGATGTCTCTGGCTCCTCATCCTCCTCTTCACCTTCTGCGGAGAGATGGATAAGGTCAGGGTCACCTCGGGTTCCCTCGAGGGGGGGCATACTCTCTTCTGGATGAGAAGGGTCGGTGTTACCCGCCCGCCTAGCATCATAAGTCTCCAAGGGACCAATCAGAAACGGAGTTGTAGGGTTTGAACCCTGTTTTAACTTCCGAGATGTACAGAGCTGTCGCATCTCTTGGAAGCTAAGTGCAGCATATCTGGACGTGACCTGTGGAAGGTCGACTGACACAAGGGGAGACTCAGAGTTTCCTCCTTTGTCGGACATGCTGCTTCTAGTGTGGTGTAAGTGATGCACCTACCTCCACTATATGTTTACCTACTGATCCCTTGCTAAGAGTTGTAGCCAAGGTGTGCTAAGCCTTGAGGAGCTACAACAGCTGGTTCAGTAGTACTCAGAGTATTCTAAGCTAAGTTATATGTACCTGGAGTACTTATGCGATCTTTCACAAGATATTCTTAGGATACGCGTGGTAGAACAACAGCAAGCTCAAATCCCAACCGCTGCTCACCAATGTGAGAAGTTGGCCCGATATGCAGTGTTCACTATTCTAGTGACCACTATGCATCGATCCAAACGACCCTTATGGTGATTGGTTGTAAGTCAACCTTAGACCAGCTATCCTAGTAGCGTGGATACGAGCAGTCTTCGGGCTAAACTCTAGAGGGCGTGTTAAGCCAGCTGTTATACCATCACATACCCCTTGACCACCAAGTGAAAGGACACCACACAAGTGTTATGAAAATAAACAGTGTATTTATTAGAATCACAACAGCCCTGGACTCTTTATGAGGACAGGGTACTAAGCACAGAACAAAACTCTTAGGAAAATACTTCAAGTGCACAATTAATACAAGTGCCCGAGGGCACGGAAAGTTTAGTGGTCTCGGGCGGACCCGATAAGGCAAGTCGGAAGCGAGGGACTTAAGTAAGGAGGCTATGCGGGCACCGAAATGCCGAAGTTACCTAGCCACAAGGGCTGTGGCTGCACAAGTCTTACAGGCGTCGGGGGTCTTCGCTGACGAGCCAGGAGCCGGAAGGAAGGAGTTGCTGGCCGGCGACCAGTGAAGAATAGTTCGTAGAGATCCAAGCTTGGATCAGAGGTCGATGATACCTGAAAGCAGAGGGGACCAAGTTCGTACTACTAGCCAGTAGTCAGAGGGTACCAGGAGGGCACCGGATGATCGTCACCTCGACTAGGTGAGTGGGCGACGCTAGGCTCTGCAGTCTCACGGACCAGGAGGCGTTGTCGGCGACCAGGATGGAGGTGCGAGCTGTCCCACGAAGGTTGATGCTGTCGGCGTCGCTGGGCCCAGGATTGGGGCAACAAGCCTTGGCAGATTTCAGTGCCACGTGGTGGGCCTAAAATTGCGTCTTGAGTGGACCAGGAGGGTCCGGGGTGCTCCTCTCGTAAAAAGGAGCAAAAGGCTAGTCTGGAGCAACCAGACCAGCAACGTTGATTGTCGTTCGTCGTCAAAGAGTCACAAGCCAGCGGCTAGTGATCGGACAACGTGCTGAACAGCAAAGCAGAAGGGCCCCACGCAGATCGTGGAGATGCTGGGAGACTGCACTTCGGTGCTGGAGCTGCTCAGGGTCGGGGCTTCTCGGACCCCAGAGCACTCACCAGAGGATTCCTTCGGTGGTCGTGCTGGTTAAGAAAGCGTGCAGGTTTTGATGATGGCCGGTCCCTCGAGGTCTCGTCGCACCCACAGATCTCAGCTGAGCTGACGATGTGGGTAGAGGTCAGAGGTGCCAGGGAAGCCGGTTCTCGTCGAGCTGGGTCGTCGGATTCCTGAGGAAGGACTTGCAGCAAACCGCAGAGTTCTTAGATGGTGCCTGCGGATGCAGGGTGACTACTCCTTAGCCACAAGGGAGAAATCTTAAGAAGAGTCTCGAAATCCTTTCGTAGAAAGTATTCTTGATTCAAAGATGATCTAATTTGGAAGGGTCCCCGCTCCGGCCTTTATCCTAAAGAAAGGGGTGGGTACATGACTAGGTCCTGCCCTAGGGGTGGGACCAGGAAGGGGGGTAGTTACACCCCTCTCCCCTGCCGGACTTTCCCCAGGTCAGGGGCTGCGCCCCTGGAACTGGTTCTAGCTGGCAGATGCGTAGTGAGCACCGGGGTGCCACTCTGCAGTCACCTTCCTGTAAAGCCCTGCCTACCCAGGATACACAAAACCCTGTCTGGGATGGTGCGAACACCGCCCCGGACAGGAAACCCTTTGTCCAAGCTCTCCTCGCTGGAAGGACTCCCAGCAGCAGGAGGTCAGACTCGTGTCTGTGGTGGCAGCGTCCATTTTGTGGAGCTGAGGCTTCAGTTAACTTTAACCGGGGTTCACAGTTACGTACATGTCGTGTCCCTCTAGAAGGGCGGAAGGCTAACCTCGTCGCCAGCATTGGTGAGGGGGCAGCATCCCAATTCGTATGACACCTTACTCGACATGTCTTGATAACGCCATACCGAAGTTACTGATATGGTACGCGTTATCATGGAACAGCCATTGGGTCTTGGTTCCGCAAGCTGCAACCGGGCTCGGCTCGTGCCAGAGCCCAATTCACACAATTCCACGCACTCTGCCTTCAGGATTGTCAAGGCCTGCCATAGGAGTGACTGATAGGAACTCGGGTGTCCATTTTCGGGTTAGATATAGGGATACTATACCTACAGCAACGGGCGAGTACGCCACGTTGCCCCAGCTGTCGTGCAGCCAGTTGTGTCAGATTTAGATGGCCATCCTGGGGTGGCATAATACATGCTTCAGCCCCTGGTAGGCCCTGGGTACACCGATGCCCTGAGTTACAGGGTCTGACAGGGTGGCCCAGTTCCAATTGGGTAATGCACCTAAGGTACACACATCAATTTAGTGAGAGAACAGCTAGGCTGTGGGTCTGATTAGCAGGCCCACAGCCCGAGAAAGTCGTAAACCAGTGAAACAAAAGCAAAAAGTCCGGGTGATCATAGGATTGCAGACCCTACTCTCCTACATACACAATGTGTAGGTTCTGAGAGACTGCTTCGAATTGCAACAGTGGATCGCTCCTTTTATACATATTTTTGTCATAGCACAACATGGCGAACAAAAGGTTACAACTCAGTTCCCACAGTAAACTTCAAAAGGGTTGCTTTCATGTTTTCAGGAGCCCGGAACATAATTACAGTAGCATCGCCGGTTACCAACTGTAAAAGTACGCTATCCCACCATTAAGTACATTCCATTCTGGCTGTAAACGAGTTAAGAAAAGAGACAGAAACAGGTGCAAGGAAGACAAAGATAGACAACAGATTGAAAAAGAGTGTAGGGGACAATATCGGAAGCAGGATTTCAGGATCAAAGGATTTGTCCATAATGCATGCACGGCTGAAACAATAGACCGGCACGGCAAGATGATCCTCGAGCGGAGCCATCTGCCTTTGCAGTGTCATCCCCCTCGTCATAAAGACACCCTCAAAGGAACATGTGTCTTCCGCAAGAGCTTGGGAATCCCAGGGTCACGAAGCGGACAGTGTCCGTTCGCTGACTAATTGAGGGCAAGAAACAAAATGGATGCCGTATCTAAAATGGAACCCGTGGGTTCAGATGGAGAAACCCACGAATAAGACGAACGGTGCAAAGTAGTGTAGCGAAAACGCGTACACCCACTAAACTCGTCATTTGCGGCTCATAGATACCAAACTCGTCCATATTCGAACAAGTCAAAAACTTCATTACGATTCTCACGGAACCTCAGTGTGGGGAGCGTGGAATCGGTGCAGAGGCGATATTTGTGCTCTGCCTTCTCACCGGACTAATACTGAAACTCTTGAAACCCCTTGATTTAGCCAATACGGTAAATGTGACCCGTTTTGTGATGTTAATGGTTGGAAATATTGAACTGGTGTAGTCGCTTGCTCATAATTATTTGATGTGATACATGTTCAAACTGTTTAATAAAATGAATTACACAAAAAAATGTATTATATATATAGCCAGGTGTATTGCAAACAGCTATGTCCCAGGGCTGCGAGGGGGCGCTCGGCTCCCCTGCATTCAATAGGACAAAAGGACAAAAACCCGGGGTAGGTGGCAGTGCCTGGGGCTGTGGGGTGGTCTGTGTGCCCCATTATTTGCAATTAATGCCCCGGTGAGGTGGTGGCCCTCAGGGCTGTGGGAGAGTGTCTACCCAGCCCCCACATTATTTACAAGTGAAGCCCCTGGGAGGTGGCAGTTCCTGGGGCTGGGGGTCCAAGAGTCCCTCCATTTATAAAAAAATAAGCCCAAGGAGGTGGTGGTTCCCAGAGCATTAGTCAGCCCCAGAAGGAGAGGCTACAATAATATCCAAATGCCCCCAGGACCTGGCCCACCCAGGGGCCAATTAGCAACATAGGGGCAGATTTATGTTAAATGGCGCATCCCCAGGGATGCGCCAGTTAACATGCGCCACAGTGCGGCACAGCTCCGCCAGCCATGGTGCGCCGCATTTATAATGCGGCGCACCATGGTGCAAAAACGGCACAGATGCGTGACGCATCTGTGCCGGAAATGTGGCGCATTGCTGGAGTTGCGTCGCAAGCGCGACGCAGCTCCAGCAAGGCTTGGGGGTGCCCCATTTTAACAATGCTGCGTCAAGACCTACGCCTGCTTCAAGCAGGCGCAGGCTTTTGACGCAGCATTGGCTTAAAAGTGACTGAGTGAAATCTCATAGATTTCACTCAGCCACTTTTGTGAGGCGCACCTGCCCCGGAACGCCCACCCTGCGCCGGAACGCCCACAAGCCGCGCAGGGCTTTACAACGTGACGCATCTGCCTAGATGCGTCACGTTGTAAATCGTTCGTAGGGATGCGCCACGTTTACGCCGCCTTGCGTGACGCAACAGCGGCGTAAACGTGGAGCAAGGGCCTCATAAATCTGCCCCAAAGTGTGGGAGCTGCGCTTCATTTTTTAAAAACTTTTGGGCAGGATTTGAGGATCTAGCATGACTACCGTTGAAAAATGCTTTTTTGGTCCTGCGGGGCCCCTGTGGGACACCCCCACACTCCCAAGACGCTTAGGGGTCAAGGTGTTTCTACCCTGCCCCTTTTTCTTTTTTTAAAAATGTTTTGCTCTGACTCGGTTCAACTGAGTCACAAGACAGCTGCCAACATTTCCTGGTCTGAAGTGTTGGAAGCCAATCAGATCTCACCATGAGATCGGGGAGGGTTTGCAAACCCTTTGCATCCCCAGTTGTATATCTGAACAACCTTTAAATAACTCCGCAACTACTATGCGGATTTATACCTAATCACCAAAAAGCACTTCCCTGAACCAACATCTACCTTCCTGCCAAATTTAATGTAATTCCGTTCAGCAGTTTGGACTGTAGCCGAGTCTAAAGATCCTATGGAAGTTAAAACGGGGAAAATGTGTTTATAGACTGCTCTTTTTCTCGGCCAGCGCTTGACGGATCACTCCGAAAGTTTCAAGGCAGCAGCTGAATTGAGCATCAAACTAGTTTTGAAAATTTTTGTAGGATTCGTCAAACAACGCCAAAGTTATTGGCAAAGCAGAAAACTATTTTCGTATGGAAACTAGGTTCTAACTATACCTACCTACTGGCGATCCCCAGTAGGTAACATGTATACATACCACCACCTCCCTGGGGATTATTTTTTTTATAAATGGGGGGACTCTTGGACTCCCAGCCCCGTGAACTGCCACCTCCCAGAGGCTTGACTTGTAAATAATGTGGGGGCCGGGTAGACACTCTCCCACAGCCCCGGGGGCCACCACCTCCCCGGGGCATTAATTGCAAATAATGGGGCATACAGACCACCCCACATCCCCAGGCACTGCCACCTATGTATATGTATACATACACATACATTTAAGGGTTTAGGGTTGGGTAGGGGTTTAGGGATGGGTAGGGGTATAGCAAGGCAAAGGTATTTAGGGTTTAAGGATGGGTAAGGGTATTGAGTGGTAAGGGTGTTTTTATGGTTTAGGAATGGGTCAGGGTATTGGGTGGTAAGGGTGTCTTTAGGGTTTAGGGTTGGGTAACGGTATTGGTTGGTAAGGGTATATTTAGGGTTTAGGTGTGGGTAAGGGTATTGGGTGATAAGGGTGTTTTTATGATTTTGGGGTGGTTAAGCGTATTGGATGGTAAGGGTATTTTTAGGGTTTAGGGTGGGTAGGGGTATTGGGGTAAGGGTATTTTTATGGTTTAAGGGTAGGTAAGGGCATATGGTAATAAAGGGATTTTTAGGCTGGAGGGGTTTAGGGTGGTAAAAGTATTTTTAGAATTTAGGGTAGGGTCAAGGGGTGGTGAGGCTAATTTTAGAGTAAATTATTCTTTTAAGTGAGAGGGTTTGGGGATCTGTCCCCCAAGAAAAAAGAAATATATATATATATATATATATATATATATATATATATATATATATATATATATATATATATATATTCTTTTCACGAATGCCGGAAATAGAGGAGCGCTGTCAGCGGGCGGTCCGAGCGGGGCACCGGCAGTCCCCAATAATAGACTTCAAAAATCAGTTCACTACAAATTGATCGCCCGGACACCTTTTCTGTGCAATTTCAATAAAGATTTATTGGCAACAACAACGCGTTTCGGCGGTTAAGCCTTGATCACGCTTACCATCTCGCCACAAAAATGCCATTTAAATCCACAAACAAGTGTAAACATAAACAAAAGACTACTATGCAGGTACACCTGGAATCTAGGTGAGTGTGTCAGCCATCTTAGCATGTCATTAGATGCAGTTTGAATCGACATTCTGACACAAACACAGGTTGTAAAGAACCAAAACAAAGCTTATATACTTTTAGAATAAAAGAATATTAAACAGTATCAGCTTTATTATACAAGTTGGTGAAAGGCACAACGCCCCAGTGGGCGATTCCAAAATATGAATGTCAAAAGTTCTCGCCCCAGTGGGCATTGCAAGCAAAGTCATGTAATAATGTCACAGTTCTCCTAGCCCCAGTGGGCATAATATTAAGGATGTCCCGTGCCTTTTCCAAAACGGGTTCTTCTCACATAATAAACATAGTCTGCAGAACAATTTCTAAGTGCCTGCAAGGAAAGAAAAGTTAAAATTACTGAAAGTCAGCACTAACAAGCTATCATGCCAATTGAAATAATACTTAATGAAGATGTATTGCCAGTTCTTCATTGACATTAAGTACCATGGGTACAGTACATTCGAAATCGATGATGTAGGTCGATTCAAGTTTTCTCAAAGAAAGTTCACAGTTACCCCCTCTCACCCCCAGGTCTACTCTGTCAATCACCACCATGCGAAGTTTGGTTTTGTCACTATAGTGGTGTGTCTGGAAGTGGCGAGCTACAGGGTATGTCTTGGTTTTATTTCTAATGGCTCGCAGATGTTCCAAGATTCTTTTCTTGGCTGTGTGTTTGCTGCTCCCCACATACCACTTATTGCAAGGACATATCAAAATGTATATACAATACGTAGTATCACAAGTCAGATGTTTTCTTATATGGAATTCCTTCCCTGTGTGGGGAACCACCAATTTATCACAGTTGACACTCCCTCTGCACACTTTGCACTTGTTACAACATCTGAATCCAATTCTGGTTGTGGAGGTAATGTTCCTGGTGTGTGTGGCATGATTGTGACTCAGCTCATCTTTTAGCGATCTGCTCTTTCTGAACGTAATCTGAGGATTACTAGCAAGGTCAGATTTGAGATGTTCGTCATTCAACAACACATGCCAGTGTTTGTTGAATATATCCCTTATGTCTGTTGCTTGGCCACAGTAAGTGGTAATGAACCTGACAGTATTGGTGGTGTCTGGTTCTTTAACAGGGTAAAGCAAATCATTCCTAGAAACCTTCTCCACCCTCTCACATGCAGTCAAGATGGTTTTACTGCTATACCCATGTTCAGTGAATCTGCCACACATTACCTGTTTCTCTATTTCAAAGGATTCAATGGTACTGCAGTTCCTCTTGGCCCTCAGTAGTTCCCCATAGGGGATACTTTGTATCAATTTGCGGGGGGGGTGAACTATTAGCCCTGAGTATGCTGTTGCCTGCTGTTTTTTTGCGATGTAGTGTAGTTTCAATGATGGGACCATTGATGTTAACAGCTATATCCAGAAACTCGATCTCTTTGTTGCTATAATTGGCAGTAAAGACCAGATTTAAATCATTATCGTTGAGTTTCCTGACAAAATCAATGGCAGTTTGTTCTGAGCCATTCCAAATAATAAAAATGTCATCGATATAGCGCAGCCACAGGGCAACCTTGGTGTCGAATTCCTCCATGCGTGCGGCTACCTGCTCCTCCTACCAGCCCATGAAGCGGTTCGCGTAGCTGGGGGCGAAGCAGGTGCCCATCGCGGTGCCCTGTGACTGTCTATAGATGCCCCCATCAAAAACAAAAAATTATTTTTCAGGCAAAATTCAATCATCCCAATAATCATATTGGAATGATCTACCATAGAGATGGAACGGGTCTTGAAGAAGTGTTTTATGGCATTCAATCCTAGTTGGTGCTTGATGCTGGTATACAAGCTACCAACGTCCAGGGTGATTAGAATGAAATTGTCCTCCCAATGTATGCCATTGATACTGGTCAGAAAGTGGGTACTGTCTCTTAGATAGGATGGTAATGACAGAACATACGGTCTTAGAATATAGTCAATAAATCTTGACGTATTTTCCAAAAGAGAGCCCATGGAAGACACAATGGGTCTTCCTGGGGGGTCTGACCGGTTCTTGTGGAGCTTGTGCAGAAGGTAGAGAACTGAGATCCGGGGATGTGGACAGTAAAGATAGTAAAATTCTTCCCGCTCAAGTAAGCCCTTTTCTCTCCACTCCACTAGCATTTCTCTGTATGTAACATTGGAGTGCAGTACCTCAGCCATATCTGATTTGGCATAGCACGAGGTATCCTGTAGTTGGCGGCTGCCCTCTGCTAGATATTTCTTTTTATCTAAAACCACCACATTGCCCCCCTTATCGGATTGGCGAATGACAATATCCTCATCTGCTTTAAGATTGTCAATCGCTTGAATTTGCACTTGTGTTAAGTTCTTCCGACAAAAAGGTTTTTTTTGGGGTCTAAGTTTTTTCAAGTCCGCTAGGACACCTTTCTCAAAGAGATCAATGGCTTCACATTGAACATTGGGCAAAAATGTTGACTTGGGTTTAAAGTCACTTCCTGGATTAACATCAGTATTAGTCCCCCATTCCTCCCAATTAGGATTCTCTTCAGCATCTTGGGTATCATTGAGTAACATATTCCCCATCATTATGTCCTCAATATTCAAATTACTCACAGTGTCCCGTACTCTGTTCGTCTTGTTTCTTCCGGGTCTGGTATTAAACCACTTCTTGAGTTTCAACTTCCTCGAGAAGAGGAACAGATCAATTCTGGTACGCGCAAAATTCATGTTGCTGGTTGGGCAAAAGGAAAGGCCCAGAGAGAGAACATCCTGCTCATCTCTAGACAGTGGACGCTGGGAGAGATTGATCACAGTCATTGTGTTTTCTGTTGTTTGCTGCCCCGTGTTTCCACTCCCATGGGGGCGCTCTCCACGTTTCTTGCGCCTTGCTTTTGCTTTGCGGTTCCTCTCGTTTTTCCACTGTTTCCTCTGCCTCTGCCCCTTTGGGCGGCCTGCTCGTGGCCTTCTGTTCTTGTTTGGTTGATCATTTGAAACTGTAACAAAAAATTCTTCTGTATTCTTTGAGGATCCGGTGTGAACTCTTGGTTGAGGGCAGACATTGAGGCATCAGATAAGTTGTCGTCTGATATGTCGCTTTCACTTATTTCCACCACAGGCAGTGAAGGTTGCTTGATTTTAAGTCCTCCTTTATTTTTTTCAAAGAGGTGGTCTATTTTCTGTGGAATGTAAGAGTGCGACCAGACTGATAATCTTTGAAATCTCTCAGGAATTTTCTTTGCTTTTTCGCCGTTATCTCTTTTTCAAGTTTATCCATCTTGACAGTCAAATTTTTTACAAATTCCTCCAGTGTCTCCTTTGTTACTAGAGTACTCAGTTCTTCTGTTATCTTGTCGATTTCTGCCAAGATTTTGGCTCTGTCTTTGATGGCGTACTTGACCAAGATCCGCATCATAGTTAATGAACAGGATGCGGAATTGTCAGACCATTCTTCAAGCATTTCAAAGTCTGGATCCTCATAGGTGGGGATTGTAAATATCCTCAGTCCTCGAGGAACTCTTTTTACATCAATATACCGTTGCAGGCTTTCTGCCTCCCACCATTTATTAAGCTCCTTTTTGTACAGTTTCTCAAGGGTATTGAACATTGTCTGGGTTTTAATCTCTTCTGTAATACACACTGTGCTGTTAACCGTTACATTATCGGTTACATCTTGGGCAAAAAATAGCTTGTCAGCAGTCCAATCCTATACTTAAAAACTTTGATAGAAAAACAGACATTTGAGGTGAGCAGATTTAGAGTGTAGCTGGTGTAGAGAGTGCTCTAACAGGAGCTGCTTTCCACCTAAACTTGAGAACTACCCAGTGTTCTCTCCTTCTTTTTTGCATAATTTATGCGTCACTCTATGCCTGAAAGGGTTTTGTTTTGACTTAATACTGGGTGCTCCCTTGTGTCTGGGCAAAGCTATATCTTTCTGAAGAGCTCTAATTAGAGCGAAACACTGTGTCAGGGGTTGCTTTTACTCATTTCAGGTTGGCTTGAGTTGATATTTTACCAATTCAAAGCTGTAATAATGTGCAATTGCCTCAATTAGAAACTAAGATGATACTTGAATTTGACAGCAAATGGCAGAATGGGTTAAACAACACGGAGGAAATGCACAACTTTTTTTAAATGAAATAAATCTTGACATATATTTTTTGATACAACGCTGATTTAATACTTGGTTTTAACTTTTGATAATGGATTAAGCAGTACAATTTTTGATTTGCTGGCATTGGGTCAACATTTGTACATATCCGCATGAAACATAGGTTCCCTAATTTCATGATTGTGACAATAGAAGGTAATAACAGACTATACATATGAGTATTTAAGATAAATTGTGTTTTTTTGACATTATTTTTCAATCAGGTCTGTAAAAATATAAATATTGTAAATAATCAAATCAGAGCAATTTTGGGTATAATGAATTTTTTTACTCTGTTTTGTATTGATTCACCAAATGATAAAATTTTATAACACGATGTATATATTTTAAAACAATGTTTTATCCTATTTATAAGGATTCATTGTTGTTGAATATATGATGATTAGAGGTTATTTATCATGCGGTTTTTTGCACATTACAACAGCTATTTCCACACTAAGCTTCTTTGCACAACACAAATTTTGCACAGCAATTTTTTGCACAGATAAGCACTATTCACTTTCTTAAGATTTGCACTTTTATCAGATACGGATATCATAGCCTTGATGAATTAACGTTTAGGATTGAAGACAGAGATTTGAAATGTAAATTTGTATTTTACATGGTATACAAATTTCGCGTTATTTGTTACAGGCAATGTTTGAATAACAAAAACGTAAATCTCATAATCTTCAATTAATTGTATTTATACAGTTATTATAAACAAAATCTGTAATGTTTTTATATTCATGTATTTAAACAGGAATATGCTTTATGTCACTAACAGCATTTGAAAAAACGAAAGAACTCAATAATTGATGATTTTTTCTAAACTCGTTTTTCCATGTACATCAAGTTTCATTAAGATCAAAGATCTGATTTGTACATAGTATTTCCTCACTATTATTTATCACGTGACTATGTCACATGGTGTAAGGGGTGTGCACAGTCAAGCATTTAAAAAAGTGATGTGTTTGCTGGAGCCGTTATGTGATCAAGTGCTTTTACAGCCCAAAACGCGTCATCCTGTGAAACTTGGCGATAAGAAAATAAATCGTAAGACATCTTGCCAACTTGTGTGGTCTGTGCTCCTTCTTCGCTGGCTAAACGTAGCTGGAGGTGGTGTGGAGAGTTCTTTTCGGATATATATATATATATATATATATACATATATATATATATATTCCAAAGTAACGGCGTTCCTCACGAGCACTCGGGTAAAGGACAACACAACAATCCACAAGGTATCCAAGACGATAGATTTATTCCTTCATAAATCTCGTGACGCGTTTCGCACTCCAGAGAGTGCTTGATCACACAACTTGCACCAAGTTATACACATTATTTATGTTGGTTACACATCACTAAACATCAACAATGGACTAGTAGTGTCAGTGGGTCCTACAAACAAGATTAGTTTGGTTGCCATGTTGAAATGGTGAAAACCTCATGTATCATTGTAATAATACAGTGCTGGTTTGGTTATTCTCAATCCCCTAGTGAGTCACTCTTGTTAGTAATCACAACAGTGCTTCTATACAATTTATGTTGCAATATTCCTATGTTCAAAATTATGTATTGAACAATTTATTTTAGAAGGCGTGAAGAATAATTACCAGCAGAACGGTGATCTCTATACCGTTTTTCCATTTCATACCGATTTTCCATTTCATTCGGATACACGTCAAACTAGAACCTTACCCGTTGCCATTACCCGTTCTGCTGGTAATTATTCTTCACGCCTTCTAAAATAAATTGTTCAATACATAATTAAAATGTTTAGTGATGTGTAACCAACATAAATAATGTGTATAACTTGGTGCAAGTTGTGTGATCAAGCACTCTCTGGAGTGCGAAACGCATCACGAGATTTATGAAGGAATAAATCTATTGTCTTGGATACCTTGTGGATTGTTGTGTTGTCCTTTACCCGAGTGCTCGTGAGGAACGCCGTTACTTTGGAATATTGATTTCCGGCTGCTCCGCCGGCTCGAGCCACACCCACGAAGGCGAAGGGTTGCAGTAGGAGCCTTTTTGTGTGTGAATATATATATATATATATATATATATATATACACACTACTATTATAAAGAGAGGACACAAACCTTTGAGCCTGGTAAACTACAAAAGTAATGCACAAATCACTACACCCAATACACCATTTGAAAGGGGAGATGTGGCAGAAGGACATAGGCTATAGATATGTACACCATATACATTAACAAAGCAAAAACGCCAAAAGTGGTAAAGTAGTCCCTTGGGGGCGTGGTCGTGGCCGTGGGTGTCTCAAACAACAAATATGGGTGTTTACAGGGCGTGCCAAGTGCAAATAACAAACATAGGCCAAGCGACTTCACAACACACTTACATATGCACACATAGAGCGGAAATGCGCTTTCACTGAATTTAGAACGCACAATATGTAAATGTAAATGTGTTTCGATTTATATAGCGCACTTTAACCCAGGGGCCTCAAGGCGCTTGCTTAGGGAACCCGTCCTGGTATTCCCCTGTGAGATACCCCGGCCGGGTATCCACAAGGTGAAAGCCAGGCATCCCGCCGCGAGGGGCCGTAGTGGAGATTAAGCAAGCTATTGACCAGAGTCGCAGAGTGTGACCCCGTGAGTCGAGTAGGCACCAGAGCGAGAATTGTCGACTCCGTGGAATTTTTGAGCCCGAGACCCGCCGAGGCGGGGAATCGAACCCTGGTCCACGACCGATCTCAGCTTCTGGGTCTGCCGCCTCTAACCACTGAGCCACGCTTCTCCACAATATGCAGACATAGAGCGGAAATGCGCTTTCAATGAATTTCTAACATTTGCAAATCCCAACACATACAACGGAAATGCGCTTTCAATGAATTTAAATTCACACATACAGCGCGGTAACACCAATATACAAAAACAGCAGTGGTGCGCACTGTAAGAAATATACACACATTTGTTGCAGTTACCCAGACAACATTAACGCCTTTGCATTAAAAACCGGGCGGGCCTTCCATCGACGAGGAGTGTCAAATGACGCCACACAGGGGGCAGGATTAATCGCATACTACACCAATCACAACCCACTAAAGAAAACACACACGACTTTGGCTTACCAAACAAAAAAGTCTTTAACCATTGGCCATTGACCAACGACGTCACAGGGGGGTAAACACGAACAAAAAAAGCCGACATTTCTTAACGGAGAAACACAATCGACTGCGCATTCACAAGACTTTCCTCACATCTTGCGGACAAGATAAAACGCTTACAATAAGACATACGAATAACGAAAATAACACAACTGCCCATAATCACTCGAGTACTGCCAGGACTTCACCACACAATTGACAAAACGAAAGAGAAACTTCTTTGAAGGGATACAAAAATGAACACACGGAAAGAGCCTTCGAAAGAAAAAAAAACATTAAACAGGTGACACGACACTTTCCTCACATGCGGACAACATAAAACGCGGAAAACAATACATACGAATTAAAAAAATAACACAAGTGGGCTAAATCAGTTGAACAGGGCCAGGACTTGCACAGACAACTCTTCTGCGGGGTGGGCGGGGGCCCTGAAGCAGCCTTTTGCTCCCGGACAACGTCGGGACGGGCTGCTAGTATATATATATATATGTATTGGAGTCCTTTGATTGCCTCGGACCCTTAACACTAACACCTGTGATACTTAGGCTGAGGGGCGGAGCTGTCATTCTCACCTATCCGGTGCGGAGGGGTGCACTTTAAACTGCAGAGCGGTAGGACTCCCGTTTTCACCACCGCAGGCGCTGAAGAGGCCACACCGGCCGAAATGCATACGCCATCAAATTGGGAATAAATTGTTTTGCCTTACCCCGCTGAGGTTCCTGCCTTTCTTTCACAAGAGGGACTGCTTTTTTCATATGTCACGCGTTTTTCCAGAGGCGCGTTTCAGGAGCCCCCCCAACATAAGTGGCCTGGAGATTCTGGAGTCTGCTTCGGCATTGCGTGTTTCCACATGTTCCTGTTTTCTCCAGACCCGCCGGCGGTCCGAGTTGCTGCAGCGATACAGCGAGACATTGTTCCCAGCCAGGGCGGGTTGTATGCACCTCCCGCTCACGCTACACTTGTGCTTGGACTAAAGGTTTTGGAGGTCCTGGGGACCCGAGGCAAGACTGTCTGTTTCCTTTTGCGGGTAACGCTTTGCAGAGATCCACTCCCACAGCTATTCCACAAACCGTCCCCCAGCATTACTTACCTAGGAGCCACTGTTGCATCCTGGGCATTGGAGTCCTTTGATTGCCTCGGACCCTTAACACTAACACCTGTGATACTTAGGCTGAGGGGCGGAGCTGTCATTCTCACCTATCCGGTGCGGAGGGGTGCACTTTAAACTGCAGAGCGGTAGGACTCCCGTTTTCACCACCGCAGGCGCTGAAGAGGCCACACCGGCCGAAATGCATACGCCATCAAATTGGGAATAAATTGTTTTGCCTTACCCCGCTGAGGTTTCTGCCTTTCTTTCACAAGAGGGACTGCTTTTTTCATATATATATATATATATATATATATATATATGACGCTCAAAACCTTTCTTCATTTGAAAGAAAAGAAGCAGCACTCATAGACTCAGAGATATCACGGTGATGATTTATTGTGGGGAAAAGGGAAAGCACAAACGCATTTCGGCGTAAGCCTTCGTCAGTGTGTCACTCGTGACATGTAAACAGCAAGTTTTTAAAGTTGTTTTACAATCATTGACAGCGACATAGGACTTCAACCCTTTGCACCACTACGGGCGCCATTTTTGAATGGTGTTTTACCCATTTACAGGGGTATAATTTATATAATGTCCATAAATTATGACGCTACAATAAAGCCGTGGATCGGCTAGTGTCCTATGTACAAAATGTCAAAACATGATTAACAAACTTATACCAAAAATAACAGAAATAACAATGCAGTTCATCAAAAATAATATATCATGACATGTATCACAGAATTTCAGAATTGTTGAAGTTGTCAGGATTATCAAGAGTTCTCAGAATTCATCAAGTTTATCAACAGATAGCATCTTAATGACCAAATGTATTATACAAGATATGTTATCTGAATGATTTCCATCTGATCGATAAATAAATTCCCAAGTCAACTTACAAAGGAAATAGTGCATACTCATGTAGCATCATCATTCGTATTCTTTATCCATGATGGAAATGATTAGCGAACAAAATCCCTTTCTCTTCATTCCAGACTTTGTCTGTATATACATATGTACATGTCCAAAATCCTGCAAATACTGCACAGATGGTAAATAGTGCAGGGAGCTACCCTCAAAAACTCCAAACTGAGTAAAAAGAAATGCAAGATTTATAAAAGGCAATCATACAGTTCATAGTTCTTAAGAGACAGCATTCCACAGATCATTCTCCGGAGAGCCTATAATAGTTGTGATATCATTTGCCTAAGTGGCATGACAATTCCTCTCCGCTATTGAGTCCTCTCGGGTGTTTAGTGGATACATAACATAACATAACATAACATAAAGGTCTACAATGTATCTCGATTCCAACCTATGGAGTCTTCTAAGCCGATCCCCTCCTCGTATATTGGGTAGAACAACATCCAATCCAAAAAATTGGAGTTTGGTACGATCTTTGCCATGTTCCTCGGCAAAGTGCCGGGCAACCGGATATGTGATGTCAACTTTCTCGATTGCCCGGAGGTGTTCCAGAATTCTCAGTTTGAGTTCTTTGATTGTGCTGCCGATGTAGCGTAAGATATATATATATCAATTCCGTTTTCCCATGCGGGAAGTTTTCCTTCATGCACTCTCGGGTTTACCAATTAAACCACACGTTTTCTGAAGATTTGTTCCATTTATTTCATTATTTCACAGCAAGCCAGCAACACCTTACGCGTTTCGGTCTCTACGGAGACCTTGCTCACAGGAAAGGCTTTCCGGTGAGCAAGGTCACTGAAAAAACCATAGGTTGATGTCATTTGAGATGTCATCAGTGATGTCATCAGTAATGTCACTGACCATGTCATGAATGATGTAATATGGATTACGTGACATCATCAGCAGTGGATTGCGGGCGCGCGAGTTATAGTTAGCAGAACTAACAATAATGGAGGAATTTCAATGGTTTTGTACGAGTGATATGTCCAGCTAACTGCAACACCCCTAAAACCTATGGGTTTTTTTGTGAATTTCTAACGTTTTCTAAATGCTAATTCCTAACTATAATGTCTGAAACCTATGGTTTTTTTCTGTGAATTTCAAAGATTTTTTAAATGCTAATTCCTAACTATAACATGTCTGAAACCTATGGTTATTTAAGTGAATTTCAAAGGTTTTGTAAATGACAATTTTTAAATGTATTAATTGTTATATTTATTTTTTTGATACTGATTTACAAAAAAAATTTTAAGTATTTATTTTTGGATATTTTATTTTTTAAATTACATTATAATTACATTATACATTACATTACAAAATATACTTACTCAGAATGAATTACTTTAGTTTAAATACTTTGCAATTAGGCAATAGACTTTTAAGTACAGTAGTTTCAGGTGTTGCAATGGGCAACACAATTTCAAACACAATGCAACATTGAGCTCAATGGGGATTTCTAGTTAAATGCAATTAGTTACTTTATGGATTACTTTTCTAACCACAGGACTGGATCCTAGATTCAGTCCTGTGACATCTCCTGTAAACAGTTGAGTAAAAGCGTTTTGGTTACAGTAGTGATTTTTAAGGAATATTATTCTATATTAAAAGTTGACACTTAGAAACTTTTTCTCATAGAATCACCAATGTTATCCTACGGGAGGAAATTCACTTAGCAGTTAAGTAGTGTTATCGTTACTTTTTCTTACTCAGTGGTGGATCCTGGATCCAGTACTGGTGCATCTCCTGTAAACAATTGAAAGAATGCGTTTAAGTCATATACAGGTGATTTTTAAGGAATATTTGTAGTTTGTGAAAATCAACACTTAGAATCTTTTCTGGTGAAAACCAAACAATGGATTCCTATGAAAAGAAATAAAAGTTACTGGTAAGTACGGTTAGAATTACTTTTCAGGGTCAGTGCTGGGCTAAAAGATGCAGCACTAGCTTCAGAATCCTGAGGTCCCCTGGGATCCAACTAGCCCACCAGGTACCTCCAGTAAGCGCCACGGAGCTGCGTTGCAGAGAGGTGTAAAAAGGGGTGTGGCCTCAGAACAGCTCTCTGCAACGCAGCGCCCTGGCGCATACTGGAGGTTCCTGGTGGGCTAGTTGCCCCCAGGGACCCTCAAGATTGAAGAGGAATTAATTCCTCAGCTTAAAACGCACCACAGGGCATGTTTGCACAATGGTGAAGGAAGGGGGCGGGCCTGAGGTGACATGTGTGCAAACACGCCCTGTGGCACATTTTAAGTTGCACCCAGGGCCACTGCAGGAGCCGGCCCTAGGGGGTGGCGGTCCCCAAGGCCTCGACAAGGCTACAGGAGGGGGCCCTTCCACATTTTGCAAAGCCCCAGATGGTGGTGGTCCCCGGGGCTGGGGGTCTGTCATGGATCCCACAATTTGAAATGTAAGTACGCGGGGAGGTGGCGGTCCCCAGGGCATGTAGGGGGGCTTGAGCCCCACCACAAGGTATTTTTTTTTAAATAAAGCCGGGGGGTGGCGGTCCCCGGGGCCACAGGGGTCCATGAGCCCCCGTCATGTGTACATTCATGGTCCTACCCTCTCTGAGTTCACCGAAATACCCGAGGAGTCCTCTCTTAGGGAACTACTCCGATGGAGATCAGGTGCCCCGGGTGGCCAATCGGCCGATAAAACAGTATAAAACGTTAGCTTCTTTCCTCAATCCTTACTTCAACCTATATGGAACTCTTCTTTAAACTTAGGCATCTATCCGGAAGTATGGAAGCATGCTTCCCTAGTGCCGATTCTAAAAAAGGCCAATTCAGATCCTGATAATACGGCTAACTCTTGGCCGATATCGCTTCTTCCCGCTCCAGCTAAAATCTTGGAGCGACTAGCCCATCAACTAATTGCGGGCTTCATCGAGAGCCATGACCTTTTCCATGATTCTCAGGACGGCTTCCGTAAAGGCTACAGCACGGAGTTGGCCTTAATTGAGATGGCAGACTCTGTCCGATGGACATTGGACCAGGGTTTGAGGGCAGTGTTGGTGCTGCTGGATTTATCAGCGGCATTCGATACCGTCTCTCACCCCATATTACTGGACAGACTGAGGAAACTAGGAATACAGGGCAAGGTCCTTAAGTGGATAGGTTCCTTTTTAACTAATTGTACGCAATGTGTTCACACCTCCCCCCTTCATTTCCACTCCCAGACCATTGAAATGGGGTGTCCCCCAGGGCTCCTCATTAAGTCCTCTTCTTTTTAATGTCTACTTTGCCCCGCTAGCTGATATGATTTCTACGTCTGGTATTAAAACCACGTCATACGCTGACGACATTCAGCTGCTTTTTACCTTTGAGAAGCCATCCTCTTCCACCTTTGACCCTCTCAAATCTTGTATCAGAGACATTGCTAATTGGATGGATCTTAATCATCTGAGACTGAACGCAGCAAAAACTGAAGTGCTCTTTTTTAATCAGTCATCCCCTCTTGACTCCAATATCTGGTGGCCGAAAGATCTTAGCCAAGCCCCGATACCGAAGGATTCGGTTAGAAATCTAGGAGTCCGTTGGGATCAACAGCTGTCTCTAGGGTCCCAGGTTCAATCAGTCTCGGCAGCATGTTTTACTGAGATTAAAACGCTAAAAAAAAACTCATAAATTACCTGCCCAGTGCCAATAGAAAGACGATTGTTCATGCTCTCATTATCTCGCATCTGGATTATGCGAATGGACTCTACTTAGGTTTATCCTCTGGCCTCTGCCATAAACTTCAAACGGTCCAGAATGCTGCAGCTCGTCTGATTGGAGGTCTATCACGCAGGCAGCACATTTCTCCTTACCTCCGCGAATTGCATTGGCTGCCTATGAATAAACAAATTGAGTTCAAAGCTATGATATTAGCCCACCGGTCTACTCAGGGCAAGGGGTCTGCCCATCTCAGACCCATTCTCCGCCCTTACTGTAACAGCAGAGCTCTTCGCTCTAACTCTAAACACTTATTGGCCATCCCAAGATTTAAAAAATCTCGTGCTGGAGGGAAAACATTCGAGTTAGGAGCTGCCCAACGTTGGAATAAACTGCCTTTAGGCCTACGCTCGATTAAATCTGAACCAGAATTTCGTCGGGCGTTGAAAACTTACCTCTTTTGCCTATAAACTTTTGTCTGTTGGGACTAGTTGTTAATCATTGAGCCCCGGAACACCCGTTGGGGTAGCTGCGCACTTTATAAGTGACACAATAATAATAATAATCATTCAATTCAATTCAATTCAAGGAATCTTTATTCGATGATTAAAAATCACCATAAAAGCACATACATAGATACATGAGTAAAAAAATTCATTAAATCATTTTCAGGATCCCAATTGTAATAATTATTTTTACACATTGCAAAAAGAAGGGAAAGGGGATTTTGACACTTTAAAAAAGATGAATAACAATTTTTAGGCATCATTCCTCTCCTCTGGTTACCCTTAAACGGACCGCCACTTTAATAAAATTCATTATGCAGCACAATGTTAAAGGGTTGGATGCTTTCTGTAGGTAAGTTAGGGCCTCTTTAGCATGTTCCAGGTTGGCTTGTTTTAAAATTTTCACTAGAAATCTACGCCTAGGCATGGAATAAAAAGGGCACAGTAGTACAAAGTGAAGGGAATCCTGCGGAGACCTATTGTCGCAGCCGCAGGTTCCCTTCTGCTCAATTGTTTTTAAAAACCCTGCTGGTGATGCCAATAAGTATGGAAGTAAGTTTAATCTGAAGCGACACATCAGAAATCTGTCCTGAGCATTATGCATGAGGTACAGATATGGCTCCATTCCCTCGACGCTCTTAACCAGGTAGTGAGCCCTCACTGTCTTTTTGAGCCTTTCAGCCTCAGCTCTCTGTTGTGCTTTTTGCTCTAAAAAAGCTTTTTTTACTAACACCTTGTGCTGGGATACAATTGCTACAGGGTTGGTGAAGAGGTTCCTGTAGCCAAGGGCCTCTAAGGTACTCTTTACATAATTGAGCCATGGTATTCTCATACATTTATCCCTTTCTAAGCAATCATTCAGGATTTCTCTGCTTAAATAATCATTCATTTTTTAAACCCCCGGGGGTGGCGGTCCCCAGGGCTGGGGGGCCTAAGAGCCTCCTCCAACAAATTGCCAGAAGCCCCGGGGGTGACGGTCCCCGGGGCTGGGGTGGCCTGAGAGCCCCCCACTGAATTTTAAGAAGCCCTGGGGGTGGGGGTCCCCGGAGCTGGGGGGGGCCTAAGAACCTCCACCCAATTTAAAGAAGCCCCGGGGGTGGCAGTCCCCAGGGCTGTGGGGGGGCCGTAAGACCCCCTGCCTAAATTATGTTAAAGCCCCAGGGATGTCGGTCCCTGGGGCAGTGTGGGGGGATTGGGCCCCCTACACTTTTTTCATTATGCCCCCGGGATTTGGCCCCTGGGTGCTAATTAGCATTAAAGGGCAGGAGCCCCCGCTTTGTTTTTTTTTTGATCAGCGGATTTTGCCTATTTGAAAAAACAAAAACATTTTTGGGGCCTTTGGGGTCCTTGTGGGACCCCCTGAACAGGCCTAGGGGGTCAGGGTGTTTCTACCCTGCCCCCTTTTAGCGGTTTGCGTGTTTTTTTATAGGTTTCTTGTGCCTTGGTTCTACCGAGGCACAAGATGGCTGCCAACACTTCCTGATTTGGAGTGTTGATAGCCAAGTAGAATACAGCTTGTGCCCGGCAGGGTGCGCAAAGGGTGCGCGGATCCACCGCGGCCATAGATATATATGCATTTAATTGTGATTTTCTCAGGAACTACTGAACCGATTTACACCATTTAAGCAAAAGGCATGAGTCTGAACCAAAGACTACCTCTTTGCCAAATTTGGTGTAATTCTGTTCAGCAGTTCGGGTTGTAGCCGCGATGAACGGTTCCTATGGAAAATTGCATGGGGAAAACATGTTTTGGGACCTCCCTTTTTTCTCGGCCTCCGCTCCACGAATCGCCCCGAGACTTTCAGGATAGGAACGGAACGGAGCTGGCCTTTAGTTTTAAAAATTTCGCAAAGATTCGTCAACCAGCGCAAAAGTTATTCCAAATAGAATGTTACAGATTTCAAATGTAAAATAGGTCCTAACTATATAACTACCTACTAGCGACCGCCAGTAGGTAATAAATAGATATGTATATATATATATACATTTTTTGGGACTTTCCTTAGTTTTAGTTACCTGCGTTGTAAAGGCATATGCGTGGTTAAGGCATATGTGTGGTAAAGGTATGCATTGTAAAAAATGTGTGGTAAAAGTATGCGTGACATTTCCTTGCGTTGTAAGGGCATACATCCCACTTTTGCATGTATATGGTACTGCATTTATTTGTGTGTTGGGATCAGCTCTTGTATCAGCTATGCTCTGCATTATACAGTCACATGTTCACCAGAGTTCCTAGTTACATAGAGGACATCTTTATGACCATGTTCAAAGAAACTGAGGAGGATAGGGTACAAAGGTTTTGGTGTTTGGATTTTTGGGGCTGTATTTGGCCTTTTAGCCATAGAGCTCCTAGCTCGTACTCATCTTATCTACTGCCAACCTTAGATGTGGTAGGTGTCCTTCACCAGAGTTGCTTTGATTTGGCTAGGTGGAGATTGGGTGTATGTCAACCCAACATTTTCCATATTTGAGGTTGAGAAGTGGATATACCCAACCTGTCTATAAGATTACATCCTGCCAAGAAGTTTAACATCAGGCTCGCTCTGACATCTTGCTATTTCCAAAGCTGCCCTTTGGGGTCATGAATAAGTTGCTCGAGCTTTAAATCGCGACATAACATATATTTTGACAATTCTGTCTTTGGTCTGTGCTTCATGATGCATTTTTTCAAAGTGTGAAGATCAGGACCCTATTCAGCATTACATAAGGATTTACAGTGTAAAATAAAGTAATGTCACTATATGGATATTTTAAATTCCAAAGCTTGGTACTAGTTTGACTCCAGCAACATTCACAGTCTAGGATCAAAACATTATGGAATTAAAAATAGAAAATTAAAAGAACTCGGAATGTGCGTGACTGTTTGCAATATCGTAAAACTACTCCACCAAGTAACTCGGCAAACGTAAAGCACTGATTAGGAACAATACCATGCTGACGAACTTCTGAAGATTTGTCTGTGATAAGGTTATTTTTTTTTTTTTTGCTTTAGAAAAAGGTTTCTTTGATGCCGCGGGTTTACAATTGAATTCCTTCTCCCACTCACTCCTATTTTCGGCTCTACCTGCTCCCTTCAATCCCACGTGAAACCAGGCCAAACAGGCACCAAGGTTCACGCGGGGGATTTTATTCATTTTGACCTCGTAGCCACTCGGTAATTATTTTTCTTAATGAGACAGAAACTCAACGAAAATAATCGAGGCTGAATGAAATCTGTCCCTGTTGCTTCATACCGCCACAAAGTGACACTTTCCAACATTTTAAGATATAAACATGTGGAAAAATTCTGTACTGTAACCTGTTCGCTTCTCCCTCGTTAAAAATAGTAGTGTTTGCATAGCTAAGATTTGCCTTGGCATCATTTCAGAAGAGCAGTGAGACAAAGCTATAACAAACATTAAATACGCAGTCTCACCCAGGGCTGTGCCCTTTTCAAGGGGGGTGCCTGTCACATGAGTTTGGTCAGGCTCATTTTATGGTTTTCAATAATAATATTCATATTTTAACACAATGTGAGAGTTTTGTTCATATTAAATTGTTTAAGGTTACACTGTCCTAGATTCTTCAACTTTAGGTGCTTGAAATGGCTACCTTTGTCCTCAAGCAAATGATGGGGCATATCATCAAGCGGCAGCGATAATTATCACTGGCCGCGTTTAGTGTGCCCAAATCTAACGCCGTCTATCGCCGGATTCTATCGCCCGCTCAGCGCACTATTAACCACGCGCATTGCTGAGTCGATAGAAATCCCGGCAATAGGGCCGATAAGCGGCAATATCGCAGGTTTACCAGCGATAACAAAAAGCGTTAGGGAAAACGTTGTAGATAGGGAGATGTGGACTTAGCATTATGATCCACCTCCCATGACACATATGGCTAAGTCGGGAAAAATGCAGGCGTATGAAACCAGCGATATACCCGGTAGACTTTTTTCCCCCCTAAAGTGGCGATATTTTTATCGCCCTATTAGCAAGCTGTCGCTAACAGCAGTTAGCGACAGCTTTTAGGCGATAGCTACAGGTTTGGGGCCCGCTTTGCATGTTAGCGATATTTATCGCTAATGACATGCAAAGTGGGCGTACCCAAACTGTTAGCGACTGAAAACAGTCGCTAACACAGCTATTGCCTATTAGCAAGGCAGGCGAAGCGATAAAAGAAATCACGCTAAGCCCGATTATCGCTAAAACCTAACGCCTGCTCAGACCACTTCCTAATCTGTATATCCAATGGGAGGTGGAGATTCAGGTTAAGTCCCCATTAGCGATGATGCCTGAATATCGCTGGATTCCCAGCGATATTCATGCATTTCGCCGCTCTCGCCGGATAATTTATCGCATTTGAGATAAACTTTGCTAATAGCACGTTATCTCTGCAATAAAATCCGGCGATGCACGCAATAAAAAAAATATCGCTAAGCTCTTTTAGTGATAAATATCGCTAGTTGTTGATGATAGCCCCACAATGTCCTACTACCGCTCCATCCTTCCAGGCATTGGTAGCTTCCTACACTTCCATAATTATTTGAAAAATACCTAGGGCCTCATTTATGACAAGTGACACATCGCTGCGTGAAAACAGCGATGCGTCACTTTTCACTGCGCCCTCCTTGCAACACCAATGATGCGTCATATTTACAGTATGACGCATCATGGCGCAAGGAGTTACAGATACGTCAGTATTTCTGATGTATCTGTAAGGCGCAAAAGTGACGCATTGCTGGAGTGTGTCACAAAAGTGACGCAACTCCAGCAATGTGTCCTTTCACATGGGGCAAGCCCCATGTGAAAGTGCCTGCCTCAGTCTTACGCCTGCTGTGAGGCAGGCGTAAGAAATTGACGCATTTGTGTCCTAGAAGTGGCGCAGTGAAATCTTATGGATTTCACTGCGTCACTTCTATGACCCTTTCTTGCGTCAAAACGCCCCCCGCATACATTATACCTGGCGCAGGTATAATGTGGTGCAGGGGTTTACAAAGTGACGCATCTACCTAGATGAGTCATTTTGTAAATATGGCGCAATAAGGCGCATTTTTTACGCCACTGGTGCGTCACAAAAAGTGACGCACCGGCGGCGTAAAAGTGACGCACAGCCTCATAAATGAGGCCCCTAGAGTTCCGCCACATCTGTTCCACCTCCCTCGCCTTGTCCCTCCATTGCTCCTCGGCTCCCAGCTCCCCACTGTCCTTTAGAGAGCGGGTGAGAGGGCTGTGTACTCCTCCTCACTCATCATTCTGAGCCACTGAGGAGGAGGTTTCAGTAGACCCCACAGTCCACCATGCTCTTGTGCCTGTGTGATCCCAGATTGAGCGCGTACATATGGGAGATGATGGTGGGATTTTCGATGGCATTAAACTGCTTTCTTCATGCCTTTGGAGCCCAGCGAAAGATACTGGATCAACATTCACCCTGGAATCTCTGGACGTACCAGAGAGGCGGGTTAAACAGGCTAAGCCGCCCCTGCAACTTTCTTTTGTTGAGTGGTATCACAGTTATGGAAACGTGTATTTGTTCCACTGCTGTAAAGTCATCTCAGTGACTATCTGGGATTATGTGTTTATACTAAGGGCCTCCTATAGAAGTCATACAAAAAAAGTTACTTACAGGGTTTCGACTAACCCGTATATTCTATCTGCTTTGTTCTTACCTGCTTTTATCTGATGGTTTTATGGGCCAGCAGCAGCTGCACCTCCACGACCAATGAAAAGCGTGACGGATATAGCCTGTTGGTATGAGCAGCGCTTGACTGATAACTGCTATGAAAAGTGTGATCAACAAAGGGCCCATCAGGTCAGCCGAGGTTATGGCATCCACTCATCTGTCAGAAAACTGATCGCCATATTTAGAGATTCCCACCTCCCGACCCCGATTTCTAAAGCCTTTCATGGCAAACTTTTTTGTTTTACATAAAATAAACTCCGAACGAAGGAAGTTGTTGTTGAAAAACAAAAAAACGAACCACCCTGGAATTCGTTTCCCCTGCACTTCAGGGCCCTTACTCAATCCTTGGGTCCGCACTATGGAACCACAGGCACACATTACTTAACATGGATTATTGTCTTCATCCACACACTGGAAAGATGTGTAGATCGAGAAAGGTAGGCAACCGGTTGACTACCCATTACAATAATATTTAAGACTTCCTCTATGCTCCTTGATATAAATGTCAGACATGTGTATAATTTCTGAAAAGAGGACATGGGCACCCTCCAAGCCCCCATGAACGGGGACGGAGAGTAAGTGGGCTGAGGAGTAGATAGCCAGCGCTTACGTAATTGAGAATACTGGTATGTTCTGGAGTAGCCTCTCTCTCCACTCTTCAATGCCACAGTTATTGCATCGTCAGATTGCGCAATAGCAGTACTATAGAGTCAAGAAAATGCCTCGAAAATGTGTACCTATCTGTAACACATGACATTTGAGTCAATTTACCCAAAAATGGTGCCATGTGAGGACCGCATAAACCTTTTGCTATGGTTCACCATTTAGAGAGTACAGGTTAGGTAACAACAACTAAGAGTAACATTCAGGTCACTTCTACCAGGCTTTTTGCGGGGGAACGCCCCCCCTGCACACATTATACCTGACGCAGGTATAATGTAGCGCAGGGGTTTACAAAGTGACGCATCTGCTTAGATGCATCACTTTGTAAATAGTGCGCAACAGGAGGCATGTTTTACGCCGCCGATGCGTCCCAAAAAGTGACACATCAGAAGCGCAAAACTGACGCAAGGTCTCATAAATGAGTCCTCTTGCCTTTACCACACCTAAAGAACACTTCAGTTCTTAATTTGAGCTGGTGGTTTCCGGTGCTCGGCACAGACATGTAATGGTCAGCACCGGCTCTAGTGACAGTCCACTGTAAACAGATATTTGCCAAATGAATTCATTAAAGTAGTTTATTGACAACCTCTGACAGCGTAGATGATGAGATGTGAGCACGTCCGCTGCTACACCGTGTCTGTCCTATACATTCTATTTTAACATCACCAGAATAGAGTCAACAAAGCATTCCAAACTCTACAATCTATTAAAGGCACATTACTACATCCACCACATGGTGGCTCTGTCCGTAAAAGTTTGAGACAAGCACAACAACAGTGTTTAATAAGTCAATATATATTAAAAATGAATACCATCTATCGTTCACACCTTTAGTATAGCCCGAGATGGCTTGGGATAAATTGAATTGTCACACTAGTAGCAGTGCGATGGTTAGTACTTGTGTTGGTTCTGTCATTGACAGCACTGGCTGGGGCAATGAGTGGTGCAGCAGCTGTGGGCCCCCGAGAAGGGCCCTGGCACTTAATTTTTTTACAAATTAAGTTAGCCACCCATCCCTAGTTTATATACTCAGATAACTGTGTACTTGGGGCCTCATTTATGAGGCCCCTTGCGCCATCTGAACTTCACTTTTCATGAAGTTCCATAGCGCAGAAGCCTGCGTGGTATTTATCAGGCAGCAGTACCTGACCGCATGAGAAAGTCTATTTGGGTTTTCTGGATCATGTATGTGAATTTGGGATTCAAATTATTCATAAAGATGTAACTCAAAAATTCATGCAGCTTCATATTGGAACCACTCCAGATAATTAAATGAGTGTCTATATGGCATTCCACAGACCAATATGTTGGTCAGGTGAGGTTTATTATCAGTCCACACATATTGTTCCTCCCACCAGCCTATAAAGATCCCTGCATAAGTGGGCTAAAAGGAACTGCCCATTGCTCTCCCAATAGGTTATTTATACCACGTGTTAGACCTGTCAGCCTTAGGGTGGTCTTCCCCCAAATTCTTTTGCTTTTTGCCTCCACGTTTTGATGAATCTTTTTGTTATACTTAGGACTCTGAGCACTTGACCACTGCTAATCAGTGCAAAAGTGCATGTGGTTCTTCTCTAAACATATGTGTAATTGGCGTATACCTGATTGACCTATTTAATTTATTTCTAAGTCCTTTGTAAGGTGGTATACCATATACCTAGGGCCTGTAAGTTAAATGCTACTAGAGGGCTGCAGCACAGCTTGTGCCTCCCACAGAAGTAGCCTAAAAACCTGTCTCAGGTCTGCCACTGAAGTGAATGTGTGTGCAGTTTACTGACACTTCGACTTGGCATTTAAAATCACTTGTCAAGCCTTAAACTCCCTTTTCATTACACATAAGTCACCTTAAGGTAGGCCCCTTTTAGTCCTAAGGGCAGGGTGCTATGTAAGTAAAAGGTAGGACATGTACGTTTATGTTTTGCATGTACTTGTAGTGACAAACAGCCTATTTTGTTTGTCACTACTGGGAGGCCTACTCCTCTCATAGGTTAGCATAGGGAATTCCTTAAAACACTTTCAAGCTGTAATTCCTGATCAGAGAGGAGTAGCTTTTCCATGTTTCATATCTTATGAATGGTAATGATAAATCCTACTTACTGATGAAGTTGCATCTAACATTACTATTTTGGAACTGCCACTTTCAGAAAGGGGACATTTCTCTGCACCTACTGCTCTGTGTGCCTGACAGCTTGTCTCCAATACACACCTGGGGCCTTATTTACGAGGCCTTGCGTCAGTTTTGCGCCGCCGGTGCGTCACTTTTTTTGATGCACCAGCGGCGTACAAAATGCGCCTTGTTGCGCCATATTTAAAAAGTGACGCATCTAGGTAGATCCGTCACTTTTTACACCCCTGCGCCACATTATACCTGCGTCAGGTATATTGTATGCAAAGGGGGCGTTCCCCCCGCAAAAAGCCTCGTAATAGTGACGCAGTGAAATCTATGAGATTTCACTGCGTCACTTTTAGGATGCTGTTGCGTCAAAATCTTGCGCCTGCCTCACAGCAGGCGCAAGACTGACGTAAGCCCTTTCACATGGGGCTTTCCCCATGTGAAAGGACGCATTGCTGGAGTTGCGTCACTTTTGTGACACACTCCAGCAATGCGTCACTTTTGCGCTTACAGATGCGTCAGTAATACTGACGTATCTGTAGGTCCTTGCGACATGATGCGTCATACATTAAATATGACGCATCATTGGTGTCGCAAGGAGTGCGCAGTGAAAAGTGACGCATCGCTGTTTTCACGCAGCAATGCGTCACTTTTCATAAATGAGGCCCCAGGAGTGAGTGATAGCTCTTCTTTGTGCATTCCCTCTAGACAGCCACAACACAGGAAGGATAGGTGTGTCTGAGTACCCATCTACATACATCTGTATTCTGATGGCCTTGCTTGGGCAGGATGGAAGGGAGGGGCTAGCACTTCACTTGAATAGGTAGTGTCTTGTCCTAACAGAAAGGGCAGAATTACGTCCCATAGGTAGCCTGACAGACAGGACTGGGCTGAAACGGGAACCTGTGCACTTCGGAGATCTGCTTTGAAGTCACCCCTCACTTCAAAGACATTTTTGAGTATAAGTACTGGGTCTCCGACCCCATCAAATCAGATCCTATGGCTCTTGGACTAAACCTCTGTCAGAAACTACTTAAAGGACTCATCTTTGGACTGCAGCCTTGGAAGTCCTGTTTTTCTCTTGTGTTGCCCTGCTGCCTACTGTTCACTGACTCTGCTGAAGGAGAGCTGGACTCTGCCTTCCCTCCAAATGATCTCCAAGGCCTTGTTGGCTTGCCTCCTGTTGCTTGAGACTCCGGGAAAGCAAAGTCTCTACCCCTGATCCAGTGCTTGGCTCACTGGAAGTGGGGCAGATACATGCAAAACAGAGTTTGATGCATCTCCTGTTTGCATGTAGCAGAACAGGCGTGTTGCCCGGTTGCAGGAGTAAAATTGGCACATTGCTTCGGAACCAGCACTTTGCCCCCAGAGATGGACACATCAGACAGAGTAACGCTGCTGCTGCAACTTGGTGATATAGACATTTACCCTCGAATGCGGTGCATCTCTTGGCATCTCTACTCTGGCACCCGTCTTCAGAAATGACACATCACCTTCACTGCGTGGAGAATTGTGAAGCATCTCGCTGTTTGCGTCCAGGGAAGGTACTTTGTTCACTGGAGGCTGAATGGGTCCTGTAGCCGGTCTGCACTCCATCACAGTCAGCCCAAACTTTGAATTTACCCCTGTCCAGCGCGATCTAAAGTAACCTTTTAGCGCTACATGCTTCTAAGCACTTTTATGCATTTATTCCTTTAAAATGTAATATCTCCCTCTCTATATATTGGATGTTTGTCATTTTGATCTTGTTTTGTATATAATATATTAATCCATTTGCATACACCTTTGTGGGGTCTTTTTGTGGTGTATTCATTATGTTACTGTGTGAGTGTGTTGCCTTATAAGCCTGACTGCTCTGTGCCAAGCTATCAGAGGGTGAGCACAGGTTATCGTTTAGTGTGTATCTAGCTTACCCTAACCAGAATTGTGGCTTCTGCTTGGACAGGATACATACCTTCACCAATCAGAAACCCAATTTCTAACAGCACATGTTTTCTAAGCAGAAATGCAGCATCTTACGTAACATCATAGGGTGGGCATACATGTAGATTGTCAGTCCCTGAAATAGTGCCTGCATACTTGTACTCCCAAATTGTGTTCAAGTTCAAGTTCAAGAATTTATATAGCGCGCTACTCACCCAGAGGGTCTCAAGGCGCTTGGGGGGGGGGGGGGGGGGGATTATTATTTATCGAATAGCCAGGTTTTAAGTTCTTTTCTGAAGGAGATGTGCTTCTGTGTAAGGCGGACGTGAGTGGGGAGTGAGTTCCAGGTCTTGGCCGCCAAGTAGGAGAAGGATCTACCTCCCATCGTGGATCTTTGGATACGCGGAACTGCGGCGAGGCCTTGATTGGAGGATCTTAGTTGGCGGGTGGGTGTGTAGAAGGATAGTCAAGTGTTGAGGCATTCGGGCCCTAGTTTGTAGAGGGCCTTGTGTGCGTGGGTGAGGAGACGGAATGTTATTCTCTTGTTGACGGGAAGCCAGTGGAGGTCTTTCAGGTGGCCGGTAATGTGATCTTGGCGAGGGATGTCCAAAATGAGTCTCGCTGATGCGTTTTGGATGCGTTGGAGTTTTTTCTGTAATTTGGCTGTAATTCCGGCGTAGAGGGTGTTTCCGTAGTCTAGTCGACTCGTAACCAGTGCGTGGGTGACAGTCTTTCTTGTTTCGGCAGGGATCCAATGGAAGATTTTTTTGAGCATACGAAGTACGTTGAAGCAGGAGGATGAGACGGCGTTGACTTGTTTGGTCATCGAGAGTGAGGAGTCTAGGATGAAGCTAAGGTTACATGCGTGGTCTGTGGGTATGGGTGCTGAGCCCAGATCCGAAGGCCACCAGGAGTCATCCCAGACAGAGGGGGATGAACCTAGGATGAGCACTTCCGTTTTGTCTGAGTTAAGTTTTAGGCAGCTGTTTTTCATCCATACGGCTACTTCTTTCATGCCTTCGTGAAGATTCCTTTTGGCGGTGTTGGGGTCTTTGGTGAGGGAAAGGATCAGCTGGGTGTCGTCAGCGTAGGAGATGATGTTAAGGTTGTGTTGACGTGCGATGGAAGCGAGTGGACTCATGTACACGTTGTGGTACACCGCAGATGACTTCGGTGGCTTCTGATTTGAACGGGGGAAGTCGGACTCTCTGAGTTCTCCCAGCTAGGAACGAGATGATCCAGTCCAAGGCTTTTTCTTTTATGCCGATGTTGCTGAGGCGTTGTATGAGGGTGCTGTGACAGACAGTGTCGAAGGCGGCGGAGAGGTCCAGTAGAATGAGAGCCACTGTTTCTCCGTTGTCCAGTAGTGTTCGGACGTCGTCTGTTGCTGCGATGAGGGCGGTTTCAGTGCTGTGTTTGGCTCGAAAGCCGGACTGTGAGGGATCGAGGGAGTTGTTGGATTCAAGGAAGGCGGCGAGCTGGCTATTGACGGCTTTCTCAATGACTTTGGCCGAGAATGGGAGGAGGGATATGGGGAGGTAGTTTTTAAGTTCAGAGGTGTCTGCAGTGGGTTTCTTCAGGAGGGCGCTGATTTCGGCATGTTTCCAGCTTTCTGGGAAGGTAGCAGAGTTGAAGGAGCAGTTGATGACATCACGGAGATGGGGTGCGATGATGGAGTCAGCTTTGTTGAAGATGTGGTGGCGGCATGGGTCTGTTGGCGAGCCAGAATGGATGGAGTTCATTAGGTGGATGGTGTCTTCAGTGGTGATTGGGTTCCAGGCGCTGAGGTTGTTAGAGGGTGGTTTGGGTTCTGAGGGGGGTGGAGAGCATTGTTCGTTGGAGCTGTTTTCGAAACTGTTATGTATGTCTGCAATTTTGTTGTAGAAGAAGGAGGATAGCGAATCGCAGAGGTCTTGGGAGGGAGTGATGTCGTTTGAGGCTGCGGTGGGGTTGGTGAATTCTTTGACGATGTTGAATAGTTCCTTGCTGTTATGGGCATTGTTGTTGAGTCGGTTCTTGAATGCTGATTTCTTGGTGGATCGAATCAGCTGGTGGTGTTTGCGGGTGGCTGCCTTGAAGGTGGTCATGTTGTCGTTAGTTGGGTTTTTTCTCCATGTTTTCTCGAGAGTACGGCATAGCTTCTTGGATTTCTTAAGGTCATCGTTGAACCAGGGGGCCTTTTTGCTGTCTTGTTTGGTGTGATGGTTTTCCAAGGGTGCTAATTCGTCAGCGCTGTGAGTGATCCATTGTTTGAATTTGATGGCCGCTTGGTTTGGATCCGAAGAGAGGGCGGGTGGGTTTAGGTTGAGCGATGTGAGGAGTTGGTCGGTGGTGACTTTGTTCCATTTTCTTCGGGGAATAGGTTGTGGGGGGTTGTGGGTCGAGATGGTTTTGTAGCTGAAGTGAACACAATTGTGGTCCGTCCAATGGAGAGCTGTGGTGTGATCAAATGAGATGTGTTTGCTGGAGGTGAAGATTGGGTCGAGCGTATGTCCGGCTACATGGGTGGGGGTGTCAACAAGTTGTTTGAGGCCGAGATTGGCCAGGTTGTCCAGAAGGGTGGTGGTGTTGCTGTCGTTTTTCTTTTCCAGGTGGAAGTTGAGGTCTCCCAGTAGAATGTAGTTCTCGGAGGCGAGGGCATGTGGAGTGATGAAGTCGGTGATGGATTCGCTGAATTGTTTACGGGTTCCTGGAGGCCTGTAGATGAGGGTGCCTCTGAGTGTGGTCCTAGGGTCGGTGTGGTTCTGGAAGTGGAGGTGTTCGGCGGTTGTAAGCATATCGTCGGAGCTGGTCGTGATTTTGATGGTGTTCTTATGGACGATGGGGATGCCTCCTCCTGTTTGGACGGTGCTGTCTTTTCGGATGATCTTGTAGTTGTCCGGGATGGCTATGGCGATGTTGGGTGTTGATGATGCATTCATCCATGTTTCAGTAAGGAAGGCGACGTCCGGAGATGTAGTGTCCAGTAGATCCCAGAGTTCAGAGGCGTGTCTGTGGACCGAGCGGGTGTTTAGCAGGATGCACTTCAGGTGGTTAGAGTCGGAGCTGTTTTTGGGGTTAGTGGATGTGGTATGGGTCTTGATGCTGGTAAATATGCAGGAGTGGCAGGTGAAGGGACCGTGGGTACGTCCTGGGGCAGCTTCGTAGCATTGCGGTGTGCGTCCGGGGTTAAGGGCTACGAGGGTGGCGGCGTCATACGTTATGCGGGTCGAGTGGGGTTTGCGTGGACCAGGGGGTCTGGCGCTGGGCGCGGTCCAGGCGCGGACGGGCGCAGACTGCTTACCTTTGGCGCACCTTCGGCACGCATGGGGCGTGATCGCTGCGCGTGAACGCTGCACGCAAAGTCATCTGTCATATATGGATAGTGGAGGGGGAGGGGCGAGGTGGGGTCAGCTGGGAGGTGGGAGCGGGGTGGAGAGGGGGGCTGGGAGGCAGAACAACAAAATGGTGGCAGCAGAAAGCGACGACGAAAACAACACAAGCAGGGCTTTGCTAATGTACACAATGCTAGCTTTGCAGTCAGCGCTACGAGCAATACAATTACCGATCACAATATGCAAAGTGGGCAGCCAGGAGCAGTGAAGCGCCACGATGTTACCAGAGTGCAATCACTAATTTAAAATCACAAGCAGAGAAGCGCTACGATACCAATGCCAGGGGAGCGAGCGCTACGATGTTAGCAGAGTGCAAACACTGATTTAAAATCACAAGCAGAGAAGCGCTACGATACCAATGCCAGGGGAGCGAGCACTGTGATGTTAGCAGAGTGCAAACACTGATTTAAAATCACAAGCAGAGAAGCGCTACGATACCAATGCCAGGGGAGGGACCGCTTCTGAGCCAGCCAGGACGGTCACAGCGCAGGGTTAGGCGGGTCCTTCCTGTACTATCCGTGGGAGGTGGGGTCAGCTGGGAGGCGGGAGCGGGGTGGAGAGAGGGGCTGAAAGGCAGAACAACAAAATGGTGGCAGCAGAAAGCGACGACGAAAACAACACAAGCAGGGCTTTGCTAGTGTACACAATGCTAGCTTTGCAGTCAGCGCTACGAGCAATACAATCACCGATCACAATATGCAAAGTGGGCAGCCAGGAGCAGTGAAGCGCTACGATGTTACCAGAGTGCAATCACTAATTTAAAATCACAAGCAGAGAAGCGCTACGATACCAATGCCAGGGGAGCGAGCGCTACGATGTTAGCAGAGTGCAAACACTGATTTAAAATCACAAGCAGAGAAGCGCTACGATACCAATGCCAGGGGAGCGAGCGCTGCGATGTTAGCAGAGTGCAAACACTGATTTAAAATCACAAGCAGAGAAGTGCTACGATACCAATGCCAGGGGAGCGACCGCTTCTGAGCCAGCCAAAACACATTTATGGTAACTAAGGTATAACTAGATTTCCAAGGGATTTCCGCAGCTTTGTTAATGAAATCTGTACTGTCTTAGCAATAAGACCATAAGTTCAGTACACAAGGGAGAAGGAAGTGTTCCAAATATATATATAGGTGTTTTCCAAAAGACTCTTGTTGGCCGAATTACTTGGTCTACCTGGCGGTTTAACTCCATCTTTACGTATTTCTGGTAGCAGATAGAAACACTCAAACATGCAAACATAGATAACCGTGTAGGCTCAGGAGTCCCTTTTCACTCCCATTATATAGTGAAGTGTGAAAGTCCAGTGATCTGTTTATGATATGAATACATGGCTCTATTGTAGCTCCCTGAGAGAGTAAGTTGCCTGTTAGCTTTCTTCAGATATTTATTCACATCCCAAAAAACCTTATTGTCCCCTTTGCCAAAGGGTTTTATTACCATACTACAGTCTCTGCTCATGTTATCCAATGCCCGTTTCCAAGCCTTGGTTAAGTTATTGTTGCAGCAATTAATGTCGGATGGAATGCTGAATGAATCAAACTTTCACCCCCAGTCAATAGATCTGGGTTAAATTCATCGTTCTTTTTCCCACTACGCCACCCCAGTGTGTACCCAGCCATATGCAAATCTGTCTTGACCCTGCTCCTCATGAAAATAGTCCAGCCCAAACTACCAAGCCGGGTCCTCCCTGGACCGGAAACAAGCATACTGGGATCAGTTTCGGGATATGACCCCTCATCAGCCAGACTAGTTTGAATACATGGCACAGCGAGCAAGGGACCCACGTCTAGGCATACCAATCCAACTTAGTGCGAAAAATACTGCAGCAACAAATGATGGACAAAATACCGAATAAATCAAACATTCACCCCCAAACAAGAGATCTGGGTTCAATCCATTGTTCTTTTGCTCACTATGCCACCCCAGCTTGTACCAAGCCATATGCAAATCAGTCTTGACCCTGCTCCTCAAGGAAACAATCCAGCCCACATTGCCGAGCTAGGTTGTCCCTGGACCGGAAACCAGCAACCTGGTACAAGTGTCGGCATATTCCGCCTAATCAGCCAGGCTAGCTTGAAACCAGTGGCACAGAAAAGGAAGGGACCCACGTCTGAGCATACTCATTCTCACTTAGGGCGAAAAATGCTGCTGCAAACAAATGATGGATGGAATACTGAATAAATCAAACATTCACCACTAGTCAAGAGATCTGGGTTAAATACATCGTTCTTTTGCTAACTACACCACCCCAGTTTGTACCCAGCCATAAGCAAATCAGTCTTGGCCCTGCTTCTTATGGAAATAGTCCAGATCGAACTACCAAGCTGGGTCCTCCCTGGACCAGACAAATATGGAACAACCTCTTAAAAACAATGGTGATCACTCACAAAATGACATTTCCCCATGAACAAAATCTATTCACATACAATTTTTCTCTTAGTTTTATTATTTATCAAAACATTTATGCTTATTTGTTTTTTTTGTACATTTTTGAACTCATGTGATCATAAAAACATTTACAAATACAGACAAATTCATATAAACATTTATATTTGATTGACTATTAGAGGATGAAATCTCTCAGTTGTGTTAACCCCCATAAAAAAACATCAGACCTCCATTCTCACCTCTCATTCTCATCAAACATACTATCAACCATACCACACAAAATGTGACAATAAAATACACATCTATAGGCGGGATTCTACTAGTTGTTACTGTCTAACATAATTTTGAGATATCAAATTTAGCATTCAAAAGTATGTTCAGTTGTTACTGATTCATTCTTCTTTCGTCTGATTCTTGGGTAGGAGTCCCAGATGTGTAATAGATGGTCTACGCACGTTTCGGTGAAAAAACTATTTTATATCACGTTCTTCAGGACCAAATAGACATTTCTTTACATCTGTATAGTGGCCTGGGGGTTCTATACATTGTTTAACGTAGGATTGTCTCAGGTACAAAAGAGATGATTTATCCTCCAGATAGGGGTCATCAATTAGGTATACTATCAGGAAATCATGTTTCCCTAATAATATGTTCTTATCTGGGGAAAGGGTCTCTGATTAGTCGAGGTCCAGTCTAATCATGCACTTAGAATGTCATATGTCCTCCATCTCTGTAAGGATGTTATAATTCCATCTATATAATGGTGATATTGATGGTTGCCTAGTGTTTCAAAGTAGGCCTATTATCCAGTGCTTGGAAAGATCACTTTTACTTAGTGGTCTTGGTTAATTCAAATGGCGTGATCAGTATTCTTTCACGTGTGCGACCGTCTTTGTGTTTGTGTCATTTTGGTCACGGGCCAAGAAACAAGCATTCTAGGACCGGTTTCGGGAGTATCACCCCACATCAGCCAGACTAGCTTGAATCCAGTGACACAGCGAGCAAGAGACCCAAGTCTGGGCATACTCATCCCAGTTATGGTGAAAAATGGTGCAGCAAAAAATGTTGGACGGAATGCTGAATAAATCAAACATTCACCCCCAGTCAAGAGATTTGTGTTAAAACCATTGTTCTTATGCTCACTACACCACCCAATTGGTACCCAGCTGTATGCAAATAAGCCTTGACCATGCTCCTCAAGGGAACAGTCATTCCAAACAGCCAAGCCAGGTCCTCTTTGGACCTGAAACAATCATCCTGGGACCAGGTTCGGGTGGTATCACTCTTCATCAGCCAGGGTAGCTTTTCAAGTGAATCAGCAAGCAAGGGACCCAAATATTGGCATTTTTCAGTGTTTTTGGTTTTTAATGTTAGTTCATGTCTCATTCCAAAACCTATATTTAACATCAGTGAATTTCAGTTTTTTTTATAACATAAGCTAAGGTCTAAGAAGCCTACTTACCAAACTATAACGTCACTTTAACTATTGTTTTTCCAGGGAATATATTGAATGTGTGAATATATGCAAATATATTCACAGAAAAAATACAAAGGTTACAGGTAGGTTATAGTTATGGTCAGATTTTACTTAGACAAAATCAGTGAAATTCAGCAGTTATAGTTACCTGAGCTAACTAAAATGTATTCCCCCTGCAATGCACTGCTTATGACCTCACATATTACATCACTCATGAAATGGTCAGTGACATCACTGATGACATTTCAAATGACATCACTGATGACATCATCTAGTGAGTGTATTTTGTAAGAGTTTATGATTGTTAAACATTTATACTAAGGAATTACAAAACTTAAATCAGTATACTAGGTGTACTACCAATAAGTGATATATATCATGTGAGTGGCTGTGTGACTGTACATATCCTTATGTGTATGGGTGTGTAAGTGGCTATATGGGTATATAAGTGGTTGTGTAAGTTGCTGTCTGGGTGAGTGAGATGCTGTGTGAGTGGCTGTATTGGTAAGTGAGTGGGTGTGTCAGTGGATGTATGGGTGGGCGAGTGACAGCGTAAGTGGCTCCTTCAGTGTGTAAGTGAGTTTGTAGTGACTGTATGGTAAGTGAATGGCTATATGAGTACGTAACAGGATGTGTAAGTGGCTGTATGGGTGAGTGAGTGGCTGTTTGAGTAGGTGTTCTATTTAGTGAGTTCCTGTGTGAGCGACTGTATTGGGAAGTGAGTGTCTGTGTGAATAGCTTCATGGGTGAATAAAGGAGTGCTTGTTTGGCTGTTTGAATGGATATATAGGTGGTTGTGTTACTGAGTAAATGACGGCTTCTAGCGGTGAGTAAGTGGCTGAGTTGAGAGGCTGAATGGGTGGGTGAGTGGGTGTGTGATTTTATAGATAAATAATTGGGTGTGTGAGTAGCTGTATGAATGAGTGCAGAACTAAACAAAGAGTCGACATGGCACACATCCCTGTGGTTGCACATGTTGCATAACCGCCGAACACCTTTTTTTTGATACAGGATCTCGAATATCCGTATATTTTGACACACCTCGTGGACAACAGGTCAGATTATTTGTGATTCACTCAAGTCGTGTATTCACTTAGTAAAAACCTCGGTCGAGTGCACTTATAACACATCGGGGCGCTAGTGTTTTCTAACCATGAGCACAGTTTTTGCACAGATGATCATTGTGAAAAACCACCAGTACACTATATATCATCGTATATTCAAATATCGGTAAATCACAATGTGCATGTATTGGGTTGTTTAAGATAGTACTTGGAGTGCTCTTGAGTTTTCCCTTTTTTAAATCTGACATGATGTAATGTTTGAGTTGGTGCTTAAAGTAAATACATTTAATATGCTTTCAGAAGTCAAGACTCCTGAAGAAGGACCTTAGCCCGAAATGCATTGGGCAGAATCATTTGAAATTGAATTGTGATGATATGAAATACTATGAATTAAATAGTATAAAAATGATGAAAGAATAAAAAACACCGGAGATTGAAACTTTTTGAAAGAACTTTTTTGAAAATATTTTGAAATTACAAGAGGTGTGCCTAATTGGAGACGTTACTCCTGAGGGAAATAATGTGTGTTGCAACACATCCCTGTGTGCCATGCCCACAAACACACTGCCCTGGCATACATCAGTCACCTCTCTAGTTGGTTGCACTACACCAGTGATGAGGGAACTGCAGCATGAGCCCTGTGCCCCTACAGTACCCAGGGCCATTCCATTGCACTGTTAGTGCAGAGATGCCATTAACAGTATATTGTGCTGGGTGGTTGTCATTACGAACTCCAGCACCATGATGGCTGAAGACTGGGAAGTTTGATATCAAACTTTTCATCACATTAAACCCACACTGATGCCAGTGTGGGATTTAATGTAAAATGCACTACAGAGGACATCTTTGAGATGCCCCCTGAAACCTAACCTACATTCCACGTCAGGTCTGAGAGGCTGCCTAGGCTGCCACACAGCAGACATGTTGCTGGACCCCTGGGTAGAGAGCACTCCGCTCTCCTTGGCCTGCAACAATGCACATCCTGCGCGAGGTGCTAGGTAGGCATGGGCGGAAAATCCGTTCCGCTCGCGGATTTTGCGGATTTTCGGGAAATCCGCAATCCGCGAGATTTGCGAATTTCCTGAAAAATCCGCAAATCCGCGAGCAGCGGATTTTGCTCGCACTGCTCGCACTGTTCGCGTGAGTTCGCGCCCCGCGAATAAGTGCGAAATTGCAGAAATACGATTTTAGCAAAACTGAAAGTAACTACTTACCAGGTTCAAAAGTTCAGGCTCATCATTAGTAGCCATTTCCTGTAGTGCTTCCTGAGGGGCCCCTCCAGAGTTCAGTTGCCAGTTGCAACTATTATGTGACCCTGCTCTGAACCTCAGAATAGTTACACATATGCCACAAAGGTCCTGAATTACAGCTAAGGGAGACAAGCAGGAGCCAGGCTGGAAGTTAAAATCCATTAATCAGCCCCTAATTCATTATTGTCAGTTGGGGCAGGGCAGGTGTTGTAACTAATTTTGCAACAATGAAAGCACTTAGCAAGTGCAAAAGATCACTAATCAGGGCGCACTAAGGAAGCAGGTGCCAGCTAAAAAAATATTCTGTGACACATTAATCAGCCCCAAATTAATTCAGGTCACTTGAGGCAGGGAAGGTGTGCTTTGCTTTGCCAAAAATAATGTACACTGGACAACCAGAGGGTGTGGTGATGAAACAGAGGGTGGCATGGGTGGGCCAGAGGGTGGCATGAGTAGTCAGAGAGTGGCAGTGGTGACAGAGAGTGGCAGTGATGAAGAAGAGTGTCCCAAACAGGTTGGACACGTAGAAACAACAAGTTCGCAAAACTTGCGACCCGACAGGTAAGTTCGCAAATTGCGAAATTGTAAAAACCCTCGCGAACTGGCAGAAACACGGGCGAACACAAAAAAAAAAAAAAATCCGCAAATTCGCGGGAATTCGCGGATTTTGCGGATTGCGAGTTTGCAAATCCGCAAATTCGCGGATTGCCAATCCGCAAAATCCGCTCATGCTTAGTGCTAGGTCTCCTCCCCCAGGATGGGCAGGGGAAGCTTCAAAGGCATGCTGCCTTTGTGAGCTTCTCCAGACCACTTGCTGTACTCAGCAACTGGCCCCCACAGGTTCTGATTCCACTCTGACAGGAAGACAGGCGGGAAACCCTAAGTGAGGAAAGGGTGTGTGCCATCCTCTGCCAACCCCACACCTCAGGATGGGGAGACGAGGTGAAGCACAACTCCGGGCTCCAACCATGGGGAGCCTTGCCCAATCAGAGATAGGCTCCTGCCCCCTCCCAAAGGAAAGGAGCAGGATAGGGGGTATACTCACCCGAGGACAGGGACCCATTGGTCCCTGCCCATACCCCACCTGTAATGCCCCTAAATTTAGTATTTAGGGGCATCCTGAACCTTCCTTCCTCAGATCCCGATTTCAAAACAAGAAGAAGAACAACAAGAAGGATGACCTGCTGTGCAGCTGCTTACAAATAGACGACAACAACTGACTTGGCCCCACCCTACCCGGCCTGGTGATCCTTGAACCTGCTCCTGCTAAATCCCAGCGTCTCCTGCGGACAGCAACCTGAAAATCCCCGGAGGACCTGCCTGCCTTGCTCATCTAGAGACTGGGACTCCCATGAGCAGTGGTTCTGCTCAAACAAGCAACACCCATGGTGCCAGCCAGGAACCCCGAATCCGGCACACTCTGCACCCGCCGAGCCCGGCCTGTGCCTGACTGAACAAAGACCCTAAGGACGTCCCCCCGGCGATTGTGACCTGAAATCCAGTGCCCAAGACCCTCCTCGATGACCCTGATGACGCCTTCAGCCTCACAACCAGGGACCCCTCAAACCTGGACCAGCAGAGGGTAAGATTTCCCGATGTCTAAAGGCATCCCTGCACCCGGCGCCGCACGGCCCCCTGTACCTAACTATGGGGTGCCTACCTATCCTCCAAGATCCCAACTTACCCCTCGAAGTGTCGGTCGTTCCTGAAGAATCTCCATCCCTGAGCCTGCAGCCTTTGTTCATCTTCCAAGTTCTTCATTGAATAACATTGAGCGCCTGACGGCTCAAAAGCACCCTGCACCCAGCCGCCCGAGTGCCCCTGGCAGTGCAACCTTGATCCTAATCTACTTCCCCATTTGCCCTGAGCAAGTAACCAGGAGCCCAGCTCCAATAGCCTTGTGGCCTGCTTGCCAGCCACCTCCAACCAAAGGCCCACTGCTGCCCATAGGCTAACATTGGGCCTAACTCTCTCTGCAGCCCGGCTGCACCTATGCACTGAGGGTGTACCAACTGTACCTACCTGACCCCTGGAAGACCCCTGAGTCTTTGCCCAGACCTTAACTCTGCCAGTCGAGGACTTACCCAAAAGCCGATAACTGACTTTTCTTCCATAGGGTAACATTGACTGGTTTCACTCGAAAATTCTTCTAAGTGTGGAGTTTGGAAACTTTTAAATATTCATCTAAAATCAGCCGAACAAGGAATTATGATTTACTCACTTGTTATCAGGAGAGAGCCCAGTGCTGCATCTTTTAGCCAGCACTGACCCTGAAAAGTAATTTTAACCGTACTTACCAGTAACTTGAATTTCCTTCCATAGGAATCAGGGGGCATATTATCAAGGGGGTTTATCTCCGCTTTTTTGGCTTTAAAAGCCAAGAAAGCGGAGATAAAATGATCTCCCTATTACCTAGCTGTCGCTAACACCAGTTAGCGACAGCTAGTCGGAGATAGCGACCATCTTGGGCCCCGCTTTGCATGCCAGTGATATTTATCACTAATGACATGCAAAGTGGGCGTGCCAAGATGTTAGCGACTGGAAACAGTCGCTAACATCGCTATCTCCTATTACCAACTTTTGGAGATATTCGCGCTAAGCGCGATTATCTCCAAAAGCTAACACCTGCCCCTGAACAGTTCTTAGCCATGTTATCCAATGGTAGGTGGATAACATGGCTAAGAGCATTAGCTCGGTAATGCATGAATATCGCTGACTTTTCAACGATATTCATGCATTTCGGCCGATTTTTATTGCTTAGGAGATAAACCTTGATAATAGCAAGGTTCCTAAGCAATAAAAATCGCCGCTGCTCTGCGATAAAAATATTGCCGCTAAGCCAACATAGCATAATTATCGCTAGTTGTTGGTAATATGCCCACAGCTTTTTACCAGAAAAGTTTCTAAGTGTCGATTTTCAAAAACTACAAATATTCCTTAAAAATCGCCTGTATGACTTAAACGCATTCTTTCAATTGTTTACAGGAGATACACAAGTGCTGGATCCAGGATCCAACACTGAGTAAGAAAAAGTAACGAGAACGTTACTTACCCGCTCAGTGAATTTCCTCCCATAAGATAACATTTGTGATTCCATGTCAAAAAGTTTCCAAATGTCCTTTCTCCACATTTTACGATGGGGGGCACGCTGGTGTATCGCCCTCCAGGGGCTTTCTTGAGATCTCTAAGTGAGGCCGTCACCTCACGTGCTCTTCGCTTTTCTAAATTTCTCCTTCTGGGTGATTAACAATCATCTTGATGTACCAGCAGCCCCGGATTCCCTATTCCTGCTAGATTGACTTGACTCAGATGACTCAGTGGGTTAAGATGCCGTCACATACAGGGGGGCATTTGATCGATCTGGTGTGCTCTAACTTTAATATCACGGCCACAGACCCACTCCCAGTTACATGGACCGACCACTTTTTTATTAGGTTCTCATGGGACTCGGGAAAACCCTCTGCCCCCCCCCCCCCCCCCCCCCCCGGAAGATCGATATTCCTGCGCTTTCAGAGTCACTGGCACTTTCCTATCCGGCACCTGCGTCTGACCTTGGAGGGGCAGTGGATTGTTTTAATGCCTGGATCAGCCTGGGGATTGACTCCTCCTCTCACCCACTGGCCTGCAGATCTCTCAGGTCCTCCCCTTCCAGTTCCTGGTTTTCCCCTAATCTAAAAGAGCTGAAACTAGGCTCTAAAAACTAGAACGCCAATGGCGGCTGGAGTATTGTCCCAATGCTAAATCTGCACTCCGCGCGGCTCAAAGAGACTACTATGCAGCGGTAAAGAGAGCTAAGAGCATCTGGTATGCTGAGCGGATTGCAAAAGCCAACAATAATAGTAAGGGGATCTTCACTATAGTCAGCAGTTTTATTTCTCCCGGTGCGGAAAAAAGACACTTCCAGTTTCTACCCAGTGGTGTGAAGAGCTATCTATTTTGGGCCCTTCCTTGGGGATCCAGCTGCTCCCTTCTGCCACTACCCCCTTACCATCCAAGCTCCCCAGTCCAGGGTTTACTCAGTTCACGCCTGCCAAGGGATCCGATATTCTTGCCATTCTGAAATCGCTCAAATCAGGCTCCCCATCGGACCCGTGCCCAGCAAGAATTCTAGCGGAAGTGGCAGAGAAAGTGCATTTGGAGGTCGCTGCCATCATCAATCACTCCCTTCAGTCGGCCATGGTTCTGGACAAATGGAAACAGGCTAAACTTCTTCCTCTTCTAAAAAAAACCACTGCAGACCCCTCCGTCCTCTCCAACTACCGCCCGTTTTCCTTACTGCCAGCCTTGGCCAAAGTGTGTGAAAAGGTGGTCTTCCGCCAGCTCGAGACTTATGTTGAAACAATGGGGGACCTTCATCCTGCTCAATCAGGGTTCAGGTCAGCCTATAGCACTGAAACTGCGCTGGTTGAAATGGTGGAGGCCATCAGAGAGTGCCTGGACGGGGGCGGCAGAGCGGCCTTGATTTTGCTTTACCTCTCTGCCACATTCGATAAGGTGCCTCATCAGCTCCTTCTTGCCCGCCTATCTTCCATTGGCATTTCAGGTTCTGTGTGGGCCTGGCTCAAATCCTTTCTGAACGAACGCTCCCAGCAGGTCTGGATGCTCCCTTCTTCATCCACCGACAGGAAGCTAACTACCGGAGTCTCGCAGGGCTCGACCCTGAGACCTCTGCTCTTTAATGTCTATTTGCCCCCCAGATCTTTCTGGCTGAGGAGTTGGGTGCGAAAATCATGGCATACGCCGACGACACCCAACTTTTATTCACCTGGAATGGCCCTGATTTAGATTAAGGCATCGCTCAAAGATGCCTTTCAGCTGTATTCACTTGGCTGGCACGGGCCCAACTCAAGTGTAATGAGGAGAAATCCGAGGTACTGCTGTATGGTCAGTTTCCCCCGCTCTTTAGAGAAGCCTTATGGCCCCCAGACTCTCCACGCCCTTCCTTTGAGGGGGGCCCAGCAAAGAACCTAGGGGTGTGGTTCGGAGAAGATCTCCGAGCACATAAATAAACTTATAGGCATCTGTTTTGCCACCCTGAAGTCCCTGAGAAAATTATTTCCTTTGCTTCCAATGACAGCCAAGGAAATGGTCACTCGGGCCCTTATCCTCTCTCGGCTGGATTACGCCAACGCCCTTTTCATCGGCATTCCCGGTTATCTGCTGAATAAACTTCAGCTGATTCACAATGCGATGGACAGGCTCTTGTTCAATATCTCTAAAAGATCTAGTGTGAGAGCACATCTCCATGATCTGCACTGGCTCCCCGTGGCCCAGAATGTTCAGTTCAAGGTCCTCACCGTAGCTCATAAAGCATTGCACGACCAGGGACCCTCTTACCTTAGGAAGCGTTTTGCTTTTAATAAACCCAGCCGCACACTATGCTCGGCCTCTCATCGTCAGATGGTCACGCCACGCTTCCGTCACGCTAGGACGGGGGGCCAGTCTCTTTCAGCCAAAGTCCCTAATCTCTGGAACAACCTCAGGGACAGTCTGCGTCATACACAGGACCTCTGCATCTTTAAGAAATTGCTCAAAACTCATCTTTTCAACCATCATGCTTAATCACTCTCATTCTTTTTTCACAGCCTCAACCTACCTACGCGCCAGGACACTCCAAAGTATTAGTGCGTGCTACAAATCATCTATAACATAACTTTTAAAATACAATAATATTCCTTAAAAATCAGTACTGTAACCAAAACGCTTGGACTTAACTGTTTACAGGAAATGTCGCAGGACTGAATCTAGGATCCAGTCCCGTGGTTAGAAAAGTAATCTACAAAGTAATTAATTGCATTTAACAAGAAATTTCCATTGAGCTCAATGTTGCATTGTGTTTGAAATTGTGTTGCCTATTGCGACAACTGTAACTATTGTAATCAAAAAGTCTATTGCCTATTTGAAAAGTATTTAACTAAAGTAACTCATTCTGAGAAAGTATATTTTGATGCCTTGTTGGTTCTAAAATAAAACAACTATATATTTTGTTACAAAACAATTGGCCTGGAGTTCAGTTCTTGAGTGTGTGAGACCATTTTCTGACTGTGTACAACAAATGCTTTACACTGTCCTCTGATACTGCCTTACTGCTCGACCAAGCTACCACTTTAGAGAGTAAGGGGCAGATTTATGTCAGACTTGCGCCACGTTTACGCCGCCGTTGCGTCACGCAACGGCACGGAAACGTGGTGCATCCCTGCGACCTATTTACAACGTGACGCATCTCGGCAGATGCATCACGTTGTAAAGCCCTGCGCCACATGAAACCTGCGTCAGGTTTCATGTGGGTGTTCTGTCCCAGGGAGGGCGTTCCCTCGTAGCAAAAAAAAACCTGTAAAACTGACGCAGTGAAATCTACAAGATTTCACTGAGTCAGTTTTACGGCGCTGCTGGGTCAAATCTTTGCGCCTGCTTGAAGCAGGCGTAAGGAGTAATAATAATAATAATAATAATAAGCATTTATTAAGCGCCTGGCTGCACAAAACTGTGTGTCCCCGCGCTGACTGCAAATGCAAACCATCAAGAAAGACCATGAGTCGGGCGAACGGAGTTAATTTTTGGGAAATAGATGAGTTTTAAGTCTGGCTCTGAACCTTGTTTCAGATGGCTCCATCCGCAGCTGGATTGGCAAGGCATTCCAGAGCTTGGTGGCTAAATAATGGAAGGATTTTCCTCCCATTTTAGCTTTAGTGATGCGGGGGATTTTAAATAGCATCATGCCCGCTGATCTAAGGTCTTTGATCGGCCTATGGATGGTGATGAGGCCTCTCAGATAGCTAGGGCCTTTGTTTTGGGCAATGCGATGTGCATAGCAGAGAGTTTTAAATATAATTCTCTCTTTAACAGGGAGCCAGTGAAGCTTGGCAAGCGCATTTTTAGTGGATGCTCTCCGAGGGAGACCGAGCACCAGTCGTGCTGCCGAGTTCTGTATGCATTGTAACTGGTGCAGACTCTTTTGATTAAGACCAAGTAGGAGAGCATTACCATAGTCCAAATGGGGGGATATTAGGGCATGGACTATGGTCTTTCTCGCTTCGTTCGGAAGAAGGTCTAGTACTTTACGCAGTACTTTTAGGGTGCTGTAGCATTTGCTTGTCACTTTGTTTACCTGGGCTCTGCCTGAGAGATCGGCGTCAAGCATGACTCCGAGATTCTTCACCTTCTCTACAGGCACAGGTAGTTCTCCCAACTCGCTAGGCCACCATGCATGTGACCAGACAGAAGTATCCTTCCCTACTATCAGTACCTCTGTTTTATCTCCGTTTAAACGGAGGCAGTTGGCGTTCATCCACGTCGCTATCCTTAACATACAGTTAGAGAAGTTGGAGGCTAAGTCTCTACTGTCTGGCGTTATTTTGAACACCAACTGGGTGTCGTCAGCATAGCTGACAATGCCCACCCCAAATTCCTCCGCAATGTGTGCCAGGGGTTCCATGTAGATGTTAAATAAGGTAGGGCTCAGACTAGAGCCCTGTGGAACCCCATGGCTAACGCTGCGAGGTGATGACTTAAAGGGTGGGCAATGAAGTTGGAAAGTTCTGTCAGTGAGGTATGACTGGAACCAGGTGAGAGCAGAATCTTTTACTCCCATGTCTGAGAGCCGAGACAGCAGCGTAGAGTGCAGCACGGTATCAAATGCTGCACTTAGGTCCAATAGGACCAGCGCTGCTGTCTCTCCCTCATCTACCAATTTCCGAATCTGTTCCGTGGAATACAGAACGGCTGATTCCGTTGAGTGGCCTGATCTAAACCCTGATTGGGAAGGGTGGAGGAGTGATTCTTTCTCCAAAAACTCCATGAGTTGGAGATTGGCCACCTTTTCTATGATCTTAGCACAGAAAGGGAGAAGGGAAATTGGCCGCAGATTTTGAAGCTGAGTGATTGGAATGTTCGGTTTCTTTTTTAGTGGTATTACCTGGGCAGATTTCCAATTTCTCAGGACATTCCCTTCCCGGAATGAAGTTGTGATCATGTTGCTTATATGATCCAGTAATGCACCACGTTGTGTATGGGTGGCCTCTGTACATTGCAGGAGTTGCGTCGCACTTGCGACGCTACTCCAGCAATGCGCCGCCCTAATACCACAAGATGCGTCACGCATCTGCCCTTCCTTGCACCATGGTGCGCCGCATTCTAAATGTGGCGCATCTGTGGTGCCGCAAGGAGGGAATTGCATGACGCATCAATTCTGGGGCATCCCTGCTGATTTGCAGAGATGCGCCAGAACTCATAAATCTGCCCCTAAGGTTATATCTAACTTTAGCCTCTGCCAAACCTCTGGGGACTGTGGACTCTGTACACACTGTACCTTACTTTGGTCCAGTATATGCAGAGCCACATTCCTACACAAAGAGACAGAGGCAAAGAGAAGAGCAGCTGCGTGGAGCTGGCAGCAGTGGTGGGAGAAGACTGTGTTGCGGTACCCGGGACTTCTGCCCTGTTGTTGCCTTGGTGAAGTTTGATGTGATATTGGAGCCTGTACATGACCAGAATCAGCTTCTTGATGTGTGTCCTTCCAGCAAGTACAAAGTTTGGGTGGCATGCGCTGGTATCTGTGGCTCCCTAGTTGGTGTGTGATAACTGTGTTACATGTCACTTGCAGCAGGAGTTTTCTGACAGAAAAGCGTTGCCTGGAAACTGATTACATACATAAAACATCTGCAATGTGCAACATGTGAGCATAAAAGCTCCCACAACAACAAAGGAAAGAGCCCTAGAGTACTGGAAATATTAGAAATAAAGGATCTCTTTGTAGTACCGACTGTTAGTCACTATTTTAAAGCACCACTAAATCAATGGTGCTGCAGGGAAGCAGATGGTACATATATAAACATAAGTTGTATATTCCTTGTTACCTTGTTAACTGGGCAAAGCAAAGACATTTAAGACAGTATTATATCCTGTTACAAAACATTTCACACTTACATAGCCGAGGGTCTTGTTGAGGAATTTAAAAAAAATGTATTGGTATTTACAGGTCACATATAATGACAAACATAAAGACTTGTATTTCTTTGGTTAATCATAGCTTTGGGTTTTTTGTGGTGAGTTCGACGGTACGACATTGTACGTCCAGAAGGACTGGCTCACGAGTAACATGTAACACTTATTCTCGCCTCTGACAGGTTTCTAGTTAGAACACGAAACATAAAACGAACAACATAAAGTGGTGGTGGTTGTTTGTGACAGAAAAGTACGTCCCGATTGGAGGTTGGGTTATGCTTTGTCTATGGTGGTTTGAAGGAGTCTATGAATTTATCTAGTTTAGACCACATCTCTCTGTAAGAGTGTCTTCCTGTTGTGTTTCTGAGAGTGATGTAGTCTGCTCCTCTGAGGAAGATCACCCAGATTAGCCACCCTTTGAATGTGGCCTTGGCGGTGTCCTTCCAGTTCGTGAGTACTATCTTAGTTGCTGAAGTGAGGAGGGAGTCAAGGAGGTTTCTTCCTGAGTGGGGACGTCCGGTGAGATATGTGCTGTGACTATTGTGGCGAATGTTTGTCTAAGGCTGCAGCCCAGCGTTTTGTTTGTGAAGTCTAGCACCTGTTTCCAGAAATTTGGGACTTTTGTGCAACTGAAGATGAGGTGTTCTAGGTCCACTTTCTGTATTCCTCAGTTCCAGCAGGTGTCGTTGTCCTTTAGACCTATAGAGGCCAGGCGAGCTGGTGTCCAATAAGCATGATGAAGTAGCCAGAATTTGGTCTGTGCTAATACTGGGGATATCATATTTTTAGATGGGGAAGCCCACAGTGTTTGTAGTTCCTGTTCTGTCAGTTTGGATTTAGTCTGGGTTTCCCAGTAGGCCTTTTTTTGTCGTTAAGTTTGGGTTTGACTGGTCGGAGTAGCTTGTATAGAAGTGAGACTTGGTGCCCTGTCTTGTTTATGTTTTCCATGAACTGGAAGATAGATGGGGCTTGTCTATATAGTTTTGATTTCGTTAAGGCTGTTCTGATAGATAGGAAATTATAGAGTTCTGTATCCGGTAGGTTGTGTTTATTTTTCAAGTTGTTGAAAGTGTATGGCGTTCCTTCCGTTTCTACTTGTGCTGAGCTGGATTCCTCGCTTCTCCCATGTACTCATGTCTAATGTTTTTCATCTATATTTAATCTTGTAGTTAGACCAGAGTGTCTCCCACTGCGAGCTTTTGATGCTGATTTCTAGGTTGCGGTCTATCCTCAGTAGCGCCTGTTTCGTGAACTTTAGGATCTGGTTGTTTTTGAGTGCTTGTTTGTTCGATGTTAGCAGTGTGAGTGGCTCGGTGTTGTTCAGCATGGCTTCCTCTATGGCTAGCCATGTTGGCGTGTATTTTTGTGTAGGGAGTGCATCCCTTGTCTGGCTATGAATGCTAGTTGGAACGTTTTCAGGTCAGCAAGGTTGAGTCCTCCCAATTTTTTCCCCAGCCTCAGCTTACGGAGGCCTATTCAAGCTTTTTTCCCTCTCCATATAAATTTGTTTATCATTAGGTCTATTTTCTTGTGGAAGTCTTCTTTCAGGGGCAGGGGTAGCATGTCTGCCAGGTAGTTGATTATAGGTGTTACCATCTATTCGACCCAACCATGTGATGAACTTGGGTGACCACGTGTCTAGTAGTTTTTTTGGTAACTAGTCAAAATATCGAGTTTTTGATTTCGCCTAGACATAATATTGAGTTAAAAATATAGAAATAGACATAATATCGACTAGACATAATATAGACTACAAAAATATCGACTAGAAAAAATTAATATCGACTAGAATAGCAAAAATATCGAATCAAAAATATAGAATGGACATAATATCGACTAGACAGAATATAGACAACAAAAATGTCGAATTTAAGGTAAGTTAATATTAATATTTAATTTTTGTGTAATATAATTCTGTAGCGTGTTGTGGGTTTATAGGGGAATAGGGTGGGAAGTAATTTTATTATAATTAATTAAATATGTTATTTTATTTATTGGTATTTATTTAGAATTGTTAAATTATTATTAATTTGGAATTAATTAAAATATAATTGCTAATTAATTTTAATTGATTAATTGATAAATATTTTAATTTTAGTAATTTATTTATTGTAACGGGTTGTGGGTTTATAGGGGAATAGGGTGGAAAGTAATTTAATTACAATTAATTAAATATGTTATTTTAATTATTGGTATTTATTTAGAATTAATTGTTAAATTATTATTAATTGGTAATTAAAATATAATTACTAATTACTTTTAATTGATTAATTTATAAATATTTTATTTTTAGTAATTTATTATCTGTAGCGGGTTGTGGGTTTATAGGGGAATAGGTTGGGAAGTAATTTTATTATAATTAATTAAATATGTAATTTAATTTCTGGGTATTTATTTATAATTAATTGTTAATTAATTATTAATTGGCAATTAATTAAAATATAATTGGTAATTAAATGGAATTGATTAATTGATAAATATGTTAATTTTAGTAATTTATTTTCTGTAGTGGGTTGTGGGTTTATAGGGGAATAGGGTAGCAAGTAATTTAATATAATTAATTAAAAATGTTATTTTAATTATTGGTATTTATTTAGAATTAATTGTAAATTAATTATTAATTTGTAATTAAATAGAATATAATTTGTAATTTATTGTAATTGATTAATTGATAAGTATATTACTTTTATTAAATTATTTCTGTAGTGGGTTGTGTGTTTTTAGGGAATAGATTGTGAAGTAATTTAATTGTAAGTAATTACATGTTTTGATAAAACATTTATTGAGCTAATTTTTCAAAATACGTTTAAATTGTTAATTATTTCATTATTAATAGGAAAATAATTAGTATTAATAGGTAATTTTGATAATTAAATAATTTTTATTTGTATTTTAAATTTATTATTTAATATATTTTACACAATTGTAAAATATTTTAATTAATTTGTAATTAGTTTTACTATTTATATTATTTATATTTAAATAAGAAGTATTTACTTGCCCGACTATTGCACTCACTGTAGTTGGAATAGTAATTTTAGCCTTACACTATCCAACGCTTTCCTTACTGTTGCACTCACTGGAGTTGGAATAGTAATTTTTACCCCTACACTATCCAACGCTTTCCCTACTATTGCACTCACTGGAGTGGGAATAGTAATTTTTACCCCTACGCTATCCAACGCTTTCACTACTGTTGCACTCTATGGAGTGGGAATAGTAATTTTAACGCTATGCTATCCAACGCTTAACCTACTGTTGCACTCACTGGAGTTGGAATAGTAAATTAAACCCCTACTCTATCCAACGCTTTCCCTACTGTTGCACTCTCTGGAGTGGGAATAGTAATTTTTACCCCTACGCTATCCAACGCTTACCCTACTGTTACACTCACTGGAGTTGGAATAGTAATTTAAACCCCTACGCTATCCAATGTATTCCCTACTGTTACACTCTCTGGAGTTGGAATAGTAAATTTTACCTCTACGCTTTCCAACACTTACCCTACTGTTACACTCACTGGAGTTGGAATAGTAATTTAAACCCCTACGCTATCCAACGCTTTCCCTACTGTTGCACTAACTGGAGTGGGAATAGTAATTTTTACCCCTATGCTATCCAACGCTTTTCATACTGTTGCACTCTCTGGAGTGGTAATAGTAATTTTTACCCCTACGCTATCCAATGTTTTCCCTACTGTTGGACTCGCTGGAGTGGGAATAGTAACTTTTACCCCTACGCTATCCAACGCTTTCCCTGCTGTTGCACTCACTGTTCAAGTTCAAGTTCAGGAATTTGTATAGCGCACTACTCACCCAGAGGGTCTCAAGGCGCTTGAGGGAGGGTGGGTGCATTACTTATCGAATAGCCAGGTTTTTAGTTGCTTTCTGAAGGAGAGGTGGTTCTGTGTAAGTCGGAGGTGAGTGGGGAGAGAATTCCAGGTTTTGGCCGCTAAGTAGGAGAAGGATCTTCCTCCTATGGTGGATGTGTGGATGCGCGGAATTGCGGCGAGGGCTTGATTGGATGATCGTAGTTGGCGGGTGGGTGTGTAGAAGGACAGTCGTGTGTTGAGGCATTCGGGTCCTAGGTAGTAGAGGGCCTTGTGTGCGTGGGTGAGGAGACGGAACGTTATTCTCTTGTTGACGGGGAGCCAGTGGAGATCCTTCAGGTGACCGGAAATGTGAGCATGACGGTGAATGTCCAGTATGAGTCTGGCTGAGGCGTTTTGGATGCGTTGGAGTTTTTTCTGTAGTTTGGCTGTGGTCCCGGCGTAAAGGGTATTTCCATAATCCAGTCGGCTGGTGACCAGTGCGTGGGTGACTGTCTTTCTTGTTTCGGTGGGGATCCAGCGGAAGATTTGTTTTGAGCATGCGTAGGATGTTGAAGCATGAAGAGGAGACAGCGTTGACTTGTCTGGTCATCGAGAGGGAGGAGTCTAGGATGAAGCCCAGGTTACCTGCGTGATCTGTAGGTATGGGTGCTGTACCCAGGGCCGGTGGCCACCATGAGTCGTCCCAGGATGAGGGGGATGATCCTAAGATGAGGACTTCCGTTTTGTCCGAGTTAAGTTTTAAACGGCTGTTCTTCATCCATTTGGCTACTTCTTTCATGCCTTTGTGTAGATTGGTTTTGGCGGTGTTTGGGTCTTTGGTGAGGGAGAGGATCAGCTGGGTGTCATCTGCGTAGGAGATGATGTTGAGGTTGTGTTGGTGCGCTATGGATGCGAGGGGACTCATGTATACGTTGAAGAGGGTAGGGCTGAGTGAAGATCCTTGTGGTACACCGCAGATGACTTTGGTGGCCTCTGATTTGAATTGGGGGAGGCGGACTCTCTGGGTTCTTCCGGCGAGGAACTAAATGATCCAATCCAAAGCTTATCCTTGTATTCCGATGTTGTTGAGGCGTTGTATGAGTGTGCTATGACATACTGTGTCGTAGGCGGCGGAGAGGTCGAGTAGGATGAGGGCAACTGTTTCTCCGTTGTCCAGTAGCGTTCAGATGTCATCTGTAGCTGCGATGAGGGCGGTTTCAGTGATGTGTTTGGCTCGGAAGCCAGACTGTGAAGGGTCGAGGAAATTGTTGGATTCAAGGAAGGCGGTGAGCTGACTATTGATGGCTTTCTCGATGAATTTGGCAGAGAATGGGAGGAGTGAGATGGGGCGGTAGTTCTTAAGTTCAGAGGGGTCTGCTGTGGGTTTTTTCAGAAGGGCGCTGAGTTCAGCATGTTTCCAGCTTTCCGGGAAGGTAGCGGATTTGAAGGAACAGTTGATGACATCGCGGAGATGGGGTGCGATGATGGAGTCTGCTTTATTGAAGATGTGGTGGGGACATGGGTCGGTTGGCGATCCTGAGTGAATGGAGTTCATCAGGCGGATGGTGTCTTCAGTGGTGATTGGGTTCCAGGCGAAAAGGTTGTCAGAGTGATGTTTTCGTTCGGAGGTGGGTGGGGTGGGCTGTACATCGGACTGGTTTTCAAAGCTGTTATGTATGTCAGCGATTTTGTTGTGGAAGAAAGAGGATAAAGAGTCGCAGAGGTCTTGGGAGGGAATGATGTTGTTGGTGCCGGCGGTGGGGTTGGTAAATTCTTTGATGATGTTGAATAGTTCCTCGCTGTTGTGGGCGTTGTTGTCGAGTTAATCCTTGAATGCTGATTTCTTGGTGGATCGGATCAATTGGTGGTGTTTGCGGGTAGCGTCCTTGAAGGTGGTCAGGCTGTCAGAGGTTGGGTTTTTTCTCCAGGTTTTCTCGAGGGTACGGCATAGCTTCTTGGATTTCTTAAGGTCATCGTTGAACAAGGGGGACTTTTTGCTACCTTGTTTGATATGATGGTTTTTCAAGGGTGCTAATACGTCAGCGCTGTGGGTGATCCATTGTGTGAGTTTGGTGGCCACTTGGTTTGGGTCCGATGATATGGCAGGAGGGTTTTGGTTTAGCGATTTGAAGAGTTGGTCGGTGGTGATTTTGTTCCAGTTTCTTCGAGGAATAGGTTGTGGGGGGTTGTGGGTCGTGGTCTTTTTGTAGCTGAAGTGAACGCAGTTGTGGTCTGTCCAATGGAGAGCTGTGGTGTCATCGAAGGAGATGTGTTTGCTGGAGGTGAAGATAGGGACGAGCGTGTGTCTGGCAAGGTGGGTGGGGGTGTCAACAAGTTGTTTGAGTCCGAGATTGGCCAGGTTGTCCAGAAGGGTGGTGGTGTTGTTGTCGTTTTTATTTTCCAGGTGGAAGTTGAGGTCTCCCAGTAGGATGTAGTTCTCGGAAGAGAGGGCATGTGGGCTGATGAAGTCGGAGATGCCTTCGTTGAATTGTGTGCGGGTTCCTGGTGGTCTGTAGATGAGGGTGCCTCTAAGTGTGGTCCTGGGGTCGGTGTCCGACGCTTCCAACGCTATCCAGCGCTTTCCCTACTGTTGCACTCACTGGAGTGGGAATAGTAATTTTTATCCCTACGCTATCCAACGCTTTCCCTACTGTTGCACTCTTTGGAGTAGGAATAGTAATTTTTACCCCTACGCTATCCAACGCTTTCCCTACTGTTGCACTCTCTGGATTGGGAATAGTAATTTTTACCCCTACGCTATCCAATGCTTTCCCTACTGTTGCACTCTCTGGAGTGGGAATAGTATTTTTTACCCCTACGCTATCCAACGCTTTCCCTACTGTTGCACTCGCTGGAGTGGGAATAGTAATTTTTACCCCTACGCTATCCAACGCTTTCCCTACTGTTGCACTCTCTGGAGTGGGAATAGTAATTTTTACCCCTACGCTATCCAATGCTTTCCCTACTGTTGCACTCACTGGAGTGGGAATAGTAATTTTTACCCCAACGCTATCCAATGGTTTCTCGACTGTTGCACTCACTGGAGTTGTTACAGTAAATTTAACCCTTTTGCTATCCCACGTAAAAAATATTGTGTATGTTTTGTAAATAATATGTATATATATATATATATATGTATTAAAAAATATATTTTTTTTAGTTACATTAATTATTTCTCAATTTTTCGTTTATTTAAGTATTTTAAATATGTTTACATTAGTTTAATTTATTATTATATTACTTTTAATTTACTTTTAAGACATTTAAAAAATTCGATATTTTGACAGTCATATTTTTTACACTCGATATTTTGGAGTTGATATTTTTGTACTTACCTGTTTGAAGATAGGAAGTCGATATTCTTGCATTCGATATTTTTACCTCAATATTTTATCCTCTCGATATTTTGACTGTTGATGTTCTGTCAGTGATCCAGTTTTTTTATCTTTCTCAGCCTGAGCATCTCGTTCAGTTCTAGTGTACCTCTTGGGATTCTTTTAAATTGGATGCCCAGGTATTTGACAGCCTTTGGTTGCCAAGCTACTCCTGCATTACCTATTACTTCCTTGGTTGTGTGTATTTTGAGTGGCATACAATCCGATTTGTCCTTGTTGAGTTTGTAGCCTGAGTGTTTGGCATATGTTTTGATTGTACCCTTGAGTGCTGGTATGGAGTGGGCTAGGTTGCTTGTTAATATAAGTAGATCGTTTGCGTAGGAGGCGATCGTGGCTGTTGTGTTGTTTATTGTTATCCCTGTCATGTCTCTGTTTGCTAGGGTGTCTGTGATCAGAGGTTCTAGTGCTAGTAGAAACAGTAGCGGGGATAGTGGACACCCCTGTCTCGTTCCTCTCTCTAGTTCAAAAGGGGCCGATGACCCGCCATTTATGGCTGTTTTCGCTATCAGCTTTTTGTATAACGCCATGACTTTTTTCATGTACTCGTCCCCTACGTTGTACGCTTGCAAGCATTTCTCAAGGAAGTGCCATGAAACCCTGTCGAACCCCTTTTCGGCATCTAGTGTTATTGCGACGGCTGGGCGGAGTGAGTTTGAGGAGTGTTCTATGACTTGGCATAGGAGTCTGGTGTTGTCATGCGACATGCGAGATTTCATGTACACTACTTGCGTGTTACCGATCAGCTGGGGTAACAACTTGTTTAGTTTAGTGGCTAGTAATTTTGCGTATATTTTGCAGTCAAGGTTAATTAGCGATATGGGGCGGAAGTTTCTGGGCCATTGCGGGTCCTTACCCTCTTTTGGAGTGACAATTATGTCAGCTTGTGCCATTGTTTCTGTTATTGTCCCCTCCTCTGTGCAGTGGTTGAAAGTTCTGGTCAGGACTGGGATGAGAAGCTCTTTGAACTTTTTGTAAAAGGGTGCTGTGTAGCCGTCTGGTCCTAGTGCTTTGTTGTCTTTTAGTGAGTTTATGGCTATAGCTATCTCGGTCTCTTTGAAGTCCTGGCCTAGTGTTTTCGCTTCCTCTTCCAGTAACTTGGGTAGGTTAAGTCTTTTGAGGTAGTCTGTGGTGCCTGCCTTGTCAATGCTGTTGTCTTTCGTGTATAGCTCTTTGTAGAAGTCTTCAAAAGTATGTAGGATTTCTTTGTGGCAGGTATGTGTTTTGTTATGCTGGTCTGTGATATTGGATATGCAGTGCTGTCTCTGCTTGCGTTTGAGGTACAACGCTAGTATTTTCCCTGCCTTGTTTGCTTCGCAAAGGTTGATCTGTTTATACTTTCTTATCCACAGTCCCGCCATCTCACTGAGAATTCTGTTAAATTCATATTTCTTCCCTGTAAGTGTTAGAAGGAGTTCTGAGTTTGAGGTGTTGTCTATGTGTTGGGTTTCTAGTTGTTTTATGTCCTTTTCTAGTTTCTCTGTCCCTCCTGGCCTTGATTTCTATAAGGCTCCCTCTGATGGTTGCATTCAGTCCCTCCGACAGGCCTGTTAGATGTAGACTGATGCAAGAGTGGTCTGAGACCGTTCTTGCTGCGATATCTGTGTGTTCTATCAGGTGCGTGTACGACTTTGATATGAGAATGTAGTCGATTCTGCTGTATGTGTTGTGCGGATTGGAGTAGAAGGTGTAGTCTCTGGTGTCTGGGTGCTGTAGTCTCCATGGGTCTCATAGCTCAAATCTGTTGCAGATATTTTTCAGGATGTTGTTGTCAGGGTCTGACAAAGGTGCCTGCCAAATGGATTGAGGGAGGACTACATCTCCCATAATGCCTAGCGGCAAGGGGACAGACCCAAAAGGCATACAGCACTATGGGAGACAGAGATCAGCGCACGTGATTCGTCTTCGGTTGTCTGCTGGGTGCGGACGCCCTGTCCCTGCGGAATCACTGCGGAGTTCTTTGTTGGCTTCGTGGAGCCGTTCCTGCTTCGTGGCTGCGGAGCTAGTTGGGTGCTTGCTCGGATGAGCTGGCATGCCTTAAGCGAATACCGGCTGGTATTGCCGTTGAGGTCGTTGTGAGGCGCTTGGAGACGCAGGATTGCACCCTCCGCGTCCTCACGGCTTTGACCATCTTTTGTAGCGGTGAGGCGCTTGGAGGGGCAGGATTGCCCCCTCCGCGTCCTCACCTAGAAACTTACGCATTACACTCGGCTGAGTGTAATACCGAGGTAACCTAGTAATTGGGTCCCACTTGAGAATCAGGTCTGGGAGATGCCGGATTTCCCACTCCCCGGACGCATCAAGTAATCAGCATGTAAGGGTGGGGCTTTTGGGACTGTAGAGTCAGGAGACGCCGGATTGCCCCCTCCTGGGACTCTTAGAATGATTGGTGCATTGGATGTAGAAGTGTGGAGAAGTGTGGCTCAGGGGTTAGAGGCGGCAGACCTGGAGCTTGAGTTCGGCCCGGAACCAGGGTTCAATTCCCCGCCTCGGCGGGTCTTGGGCTCGAAATTCCACGGACTCGTTAATTCTCGCTCCGGTGCCTTCTCAACTCACGGGTTCACACTCTGCGACTCTGGGCAATAGCTTGCTTAATCTCCACAACGGCCCCTCGCGGTGGGATGCCTGGCTTTCACCTTGTGGGTACCCTGCCAGGGTTATCTCACAGGGGAATACCAGGACGGGTTCCCTAAGCAAGCGCTGAGATGCCCCAGGGTAAGTCGTGCGCTATATAAGTTTCATTCATTTCATGTACTTAGAAAGCCTTCAGAGAAGTGATCTGAGGGGAGGTCATTTCTCGGGACCTGCCAGTAAAGCTATCCTTGTTATCTACCAGTAGACATTTCGTTTTCCAGAGCATACTGGGGGTTTGCTCTGTGGCCAATCATTGAGGGAGCTCAATATTTTGTAGAAGACTATGGGGAAGAGACCATTGTTTTACACGGAGAACTGAGAGGTTAATGAACCCAGTCTTATTTCAAAAAACTTGCAAGTGTATTTCTGGTACATATGATATCTGTGTGGTGGAGAAGACAAGGGGCTGATGGAGAAGTTGTTATAGGAGTAATACAGGTATCGCTCTTCTCTCTCTCTCAGATCAGTTCTTCTTCAGAGGAGAGAGGGATCTCCTAGGAAGGAAGGGGTCATCTCCTGAGCATTATCAGGTATTGTTTTGAATCTACTTAACAGTACAGGAGCATAGCTAGAAAAGAGGTGTGTACTAACGCGTGTCCTTTTTTGTTACAGGTGTCCCTTCCCTGCTGCTCCTACCCCTACCTATCCCTCGCTTGACTACCTTTGTGCTCTGGATGTTTACAGCTAGTCAGAGTACAGGGATGTCAGGAGGTGGACCCCATTTGAGCATCGTTCCGACCTCGAGGAGCCAGTAGACGTGACAGTTGTAGGAGGCAAGTGGGCTCATCTGGGAGCTTGACTGTCTGTCTAGGGTGTGGTCTAGGACTAGATTGAAATCTCCTGCTACGATATTCAAGTTGTTTGTTTGTTTTTTTTCCAATTTCCTGGTTACCCCCTCCCAGAATGTTGTGTCATCTATGTTTGGTGCATAAATGTTGGTTACCGATATTGTTTCTTCTCCTCTTTTGAGTTGAGTGCACAGAAGTCTGCCTTCCTCATCTTGTTCTACACTTTCAATTGTTATTTTGGACTTAGAATTCCCTTTGGTGACTACTCCTCTCTTTTTCCCTACAGCTGGAGAGCAGGCTAGCTGGCCTATCCATCGCGCTTTAATCTTATTTGCGTCTTCTAATGATAGTTTAGTTTCTTGCAAGAGGATGATATCTCCTTTCATTTTCGCTAGGCAGTTTTACTGGATGGTTTAGGCCCTTGACGTTCAGAGATATAACCTTTAGGTCGGGCTGTAGTGTGTCCTTGCTACTCATTGTGGTAGAGTATCGGTCGCGGTGTTCCCAGCTTGTGAGTGCATAGTGTGTCGGATCTTCCTAATGGCTGGTGTGCTGCTGGATGGATCGTGTTTTCTGTCTAAGGATTCGTTTAGGTTCTGGATATTGACAAATGTGACGGACATAACAAAACAGACATAAATGAACTCCCCCTCCTCTTACCCTTCCCTCCCCTCCCATCCCTCCCCCCTTCTAAAGTGTTGTGCTGCGCAAACTGAGGTAAGCCCGGCCAGTCTGAGGCTAACTTATAGCAGCACTGAAATACTGGCCATGAGGCATAAGCCACTTTGCCCTATCCTAATCTCACTGGATGAAACAAAGCACTGTCCGAGCTGTGCTGCTCCTTTCAGCTACTTGCTGATAAAAAACCTCACCCGAGACAGTCCACACGCCGAGAAGGTGGAAATTAAGGTGGCCAAAGCAGCTTTAATTAAGGCTAGGTCTTTAGTGAAACATAAAACTGAAATAGCAAACCTAAATGAACATCAAGACTTAGATCTGCTATTTATCACAGAGACATGGGCAAACGATGCCTCTGACATAGAGCTCGGTTTGGCTCTCCCCAAGGGTTATGTGATAACCCGGGCATATAGGAAAGGAAAACAAGGGGGAGGGTTAGCGGTAATTGTCAAGGAAGACTGTCAGGTTAGAAGCTCAGCTTCAGGCAGCAGTCCAGATTGCGAGACCCTTTCATTCAAGATTGCTATCACAAAAAACTACACATTTAAAGGCCTACTCCTTTATAGGCCGCCATCGGCAAAAAGCCCCGTGACACAATTACTCAGCCCCTTCTTAGAATCAAGCATAAGGGGGGCGGACTACACTATATTTGGGAGATTTTAATATTTATCTAGAAAATGGCACAGACAAAAACACAAGATTGATCACGGAGACAATGGCCAACTGCTCCCTGACACAAATAGTCCAGCAGGACACACATATGGCCGGTCATACGTTGGATGGGATTTTCTCCTCCAATGATAATGTCAAAATAATGGAAATTATTCCGGTCCCCTGGTCTGACCATAAAATTATATAATTCACATTGACAATTGAACTATCAAAAATACCCTAGAAAGATGCCGCACTTACCAAGACTGGGCAAAAATTAACATCCCCCAACTACAAAAACACCTTAATGCGACCATCCCGGATTTAGACAGAGAGATTAACAAAGCCATAGACCAAGTCAACACTTGGATTAAATCGGTGGCAGCCCCCGAAAAAATGTCTAAATCAAGGAGGATCAACAGATCACAACCATGGTACTCCGAAAGTTTGAGGCTCCAAAAGCAGGTCTGCAGGAGAGCGGGAAGGAAATAGAGAACAAACTATGAAGCAGCTACTAAGGAAACCTACTGCGAGACCTTGGCGACCTACAAAAAATTGATAATCGCAGAAAAATCTGCTTATTTCATAAAGAAAATAAATGAGGCCAAAAACTCCACTAAAGAATTGTTTGCGACAGTCACAAAACTATCCACCCTTGCATCAAACAAACAATTAGAAGGCAGCACCAAACTATGTAACACGCTAGGCCAATTCTTTATTGACAAGGTAAAATCAGTATATGAGTCAGTTGCGATAGCCAACAATCAGAATCCCCTGCCAATCGAGACAAATAGCACAACCAATAAAAACACAGAGTCCACAAATCCAGATTTTCGGTTTACCACCCACTCAGTGGAACAAATTTGCCAAATAATAATGACAACTAAATCAGGCGGTCTATCAGACCCATGCCCACCTAAAGTACTACACCTGTTCCCAGAGCTGCTTAGTGAACAGCTTCACCGGTTCTTCTCAAAAATATTACTGGCAAATTGCTTCCCGGATGCGTGGAAAGCCACATCGGTCCTGCCACTACTAAAGAAACCAAGCCTGGATTCTCAAAACCCAGCAAACTTTAGGCCTATATCTAGAATACCTTTTCAGGCAAAAGTTCTGGAAAAAAACTTGAATATACAGCTAGCGGGATTCCTCAGATCTACCCAGGCGTTAGACTATTCACAGTACAGGTTCAGAGAGGAACACAGGACTGAGACCGCTCTTATCATGGCAGCAAAGGAGCTCAGGAGTGTTGTCGATGCAGGGGGGAATGCTGCCTTGATTCTTTTAGATCTGTCAGCAGCCTTCGACACCGTGAATCCTGACATACTCCTGACCCGTCTAGCTGGAGTTGGACTACACGAATCAGCACTGGCACTGCTCTCATCCTATCTGAAGGAGAGAACTTTCTCAGTCAATTTAGGGGACTACACTTCCAAGTCCTTTAAATCTCCCTGAGCCCCACCCTATTCAATGATTATGTTGCCCCTCTAGCTACCATCATCAGAAATTATGGATTTCTCCCTGTGTCCTACGCAGACGACACCCAAATAGTGGTGTCAATCTCCCATAATACAGACGAAACGGCTGACAAGTTCCGCAACTGCATGGAACAAGTCAACATGTGGATGCAACAAAACTGCCTAAATCTGAATGGTGAGAAAACCAAGGTAATGCTGCTAGGGGTGGAACCCAACACCTGGTCTCACAAGTGGTGGCTAGACAGTCTGGGCAACTGCCCTTCACCGGTAGACAAAGTTAGGAATCTGGGCTTTGTATTTGATTCTAAATTAACCTTTCACGACCAGATCAATAAAATCTCACCATCTGTGTGGTATGTCCTGAAATTAATAAAAAAACTATCACCATTTGTTCCCGTAGAAATGCGCAAAACACTGGTAACCATGCTGGCTTTATCTAGGCTAGACTACGGGAACGCACTGTATGCCGGGCTACAAAACCAACTGATGGCAAAACTACAGCGCCTTCAAAACGCTGCGGTCAGGTTAGTTCTGGACATCCCCAGGTCTGAGCCGGTGGCTCACAGACTCAAAAACCTCCACTGGCTCAATATGGAAAAAAGGGTAAAATTTCAAATCGGCCTGCCTGGCGTACAAGGCCTCCCAAGGGATAGGCTCCCAATTTCTGAAAACCAACCTCAGACAATACAAACCAACCAGGAATCTTAGGTCAGGCAAAGCAAAGCTGATTAAAACCCCCAGAGTCAAACAGCTCAGATGGGGAGGAGAAGCTTCTTGTTGCATGCAGCAAAGACATGGAACCAAATTCCACTATCTATAAAAAAAATCCCATTGCTGCTACTGTTCAGAAAGGAATTAAAGACATGGCTTTTCACTGCTCAGTAACTTTTCCATCGCTCCACTACAGCCTTTAGTCACACATCAGACAAGCGCCAAGAGGCCCCAGGGCATTCGCACGCTCTATAAATTTTATAATCAAATCAAAGCGTGCAACAGCAAGGTCCTCTGCCCCTCGCCCCCCGGGACTTAGTATAGTCTGTTTATTGTTCTCGTTACAGCATCCTTTGGGTCCCATACAACCCCCTTTTGAAGTTGTATAGTTTTAGTTGGATAAGATCTCCCTTTAGCGCCATCGTTGAAAGGATATGTTTATTCCTGGGAAGATCGCTTTCTGCTCAATGTCTTGTGCTGGCGCATGTTTTTGATTGTGTTCTCGAGTTCTCTATTGATCGTTTGTTCTTCAGTTTACGGTAATCTTGTATTGACTTTATATGAGGTAGATACGTTGCTTTGTTTGAGGTAGATATGTTGCTGGTTGTGCTCGGTTTCATGTTATTTCTTTGTATTAAGCCACTCCTTTTATGTTCTTTCTGTGAGTCTATTCTGCTTTGTTGTCCTGTGACGCTCTTCTTTTCGATGTTATAGTCGCCATTTCCATTTCATGTGGTTCGGTTGTTGACAACTATCGCGATAGTTCTGTTGGGTCATTGAAGATTATCGTTTTCCGTTGTTGTTTACTCTGAACCTTGCCAGGCCAACAAAAGAGAAGGTGATGTTTTTTTTCCTTAGTTTGTCTCTCTGCGACAGGAAGCCCTTTCTGATGTCTACTGTAGTTTTAGAGTAGTCTTGCGTGAAGATGATCTTGCTGCCGCCCCATTGCAGGTTCGGGTTTTTCCTCGCAACTCCGAAGATGGCCTCTGTTTGGTGTGAACATAAGGGTTTGCATATTATTGGTCTTGGTGTTTGTCTATTGCCTTGTTTGTATGCCGGTACCCTGTAGGCTTTGTCCAGCTCGAAAGGGTTTTCGAATTTGAGGTTTGTTATTTTTGGGATGAGGTCTTGTAGCATGGCAACACAGTAACCCGCTTTGTCTTCTTCTCCTTCTGGTATGCCAAGAATTCTTATATCCCCCTTTCTTTGCCGATGTTCGAAATCAGCTGCTTGTTTTTGTAGGTCTGTTGTTGCTTTGGCAATATTTACCCTTGTCTTGCTCGCAAGCTATGATTTGTCTTCTATATCACTCACTCTCTGCTCAACTGTAGATAGTCTGTTGTTAGCCGTGTGGATGTCTGCTCTACATGCCGCTAGCACGAGTTGTATGGCATCAGTAGTTTTTTTAGTTGATTTGGCCAAATCGTGGACTTCGGCAAGTTTTTTGAGTGTACTGTCTAGCGTGCTGCTGATGTCTGCTTTCTGTTTGAAGGGAGAATCTGGTGTGCCCTCTGCTTACGGCTGTGTTGCGGTACGAGGGACTTCTTCCCTGTTGTTGCCTTGGTGAAGTTTGATGTGATTTTGGAGCCTGTACATGACCAGAATCAGCTTCTTGATGTGTGTCCTTCCAGCAAGTACAAAGTTTGGGTGGCATGCGCTGGTATCTGTGGCTCCCTAGTTGGTGTGTGATAGCTGTATGACATGTAACGTGCAGCAGGAGTTTGCTGACAGAAAAGCGTTGCCTGGAAACTGATTACATACATAAAACATCTGCAATGTGCAACATGTGAGCATAAAAGCTCCCACAACAACAAAGGAAAGAACCCTAGAGTACTGGAAATATTAGAAATAAAGGATCTCTTTGTAGTACCGACTGTTAGTCACTATTTTAAAGCACCACTAAATCAATGGTGCTGCAGGGAAGCAGGTGGTATATATATATATAAACATAAGTTGTATATTCCGTGTTACCTTGTTAACTGGGCAAAGCAAAGACATTTAAGACAGTATTATTCCCTGTTACAAAACATTTCACACTTACATAGCTGAGGGTCTTGTTGAGGAATTTTTATTACAGATCAGTGAAGTTGGAGTTTCCTAGAATGAATATCATCCTTTTAGCACTATCATGATTGGTGGAGGTGCAGGTGATGGCTGATTCAGGTGCTCATTACACATTGATAGGAGAAGAGTACCTTGAGGTTCTTGTGAAGTTCCAAGGGTTAAAACACATTTCAAACTATATATCACCATATCATGGGCCATATTTACTGGGATGGTACAACAAAGAGACTTACAAACAAATGCAGGCTCCAATCATCCCAATCAAATGTTAGGAGCATTATCTGATGTAAATATGTTAGGTAATAATTTTTGGGAGGAAATATTCCTGAGCATGTTTAGAAGTGAGTTGGGTTTGCTCAAAGAGTTTGCACACAGGATTGTGTTGAAGGAAGGAATTTGTCCCAAGGTGCGCAAACCATGTAGTGTGCTGTTGGTCATGAGGTAGCCTTTGCGGAAGAAACTGCAGGGTTTGTGTAAGGAAGATATCATCAAAGAAATATCATCTTCCAAATGGTTGGCCCCAGTGGTGTTGGCAAAAAAACCTAATGGAGATTTATGGTTGTGTGTGGATCTGTGTGATCCTAATCCATTTGGGAGGATAGGCATCCACTGCCCAACATAAGTGATATGCTGAAGACAATCAAAGGAGGTAAATAAAATCGATGTTGGAATTGTCATCAGTATGCTGACGACATTCAAAGAGATAAAAAAAATTGATGTTGGATTTATTGTCAGCATATCATCAAATTCCTTTCCATCCTGATTCTGAATCCAGATATCTGACTTCTTCTGTCACTCCTGAACAAGCCTACATGTTCAGACATATGCCATAGTGGTTTGGAATCAGTTTCAGATATATTGTTGAGGAAGTAAAGCAACATAACATATTTCCATGACGATATTTTGTTTTTCAGTGAGAGTGAGGAAGAATATGATAAAGTATTATTATCACCGTTGATAATTTTGTAGTAGAGTGAATTGACCATCCAATTGGAGAAGCATAGAATTGGGGTGAATGAGGTTGAGTATCTTGGACATTGGATGGACAAAAATGGTGTGTCTCCAAAACTAAAGCTAGTAAAGGTCTTTGAGGATGCTCCATCGCCTCATAACAAAGATTAGTTACAATCATTTTTGGGATTGGCCATATATTATTCAAGATTTATTCACATGTTTGCAGATAAAACAGCAAGTTAATGTTAAAAACTGTCAAGTTTGATTGGTGCACAGTTTGTGAAAGACAGTTTGTGAAGTTAAAAATGGATATAATGTCTGTGCCAACTTTTTAATCTTTTGATATGCGGTATAAGAACATTGTCTGCACTGAATATGTGTGGTGTGGGTTTGGGTGCAGTGTTGCTGAAACTTAGAGATGGCACTGAAGTCACTATTGTTTATGCATCAAGACCATTGAGGGGTGCGGAACTGACATATTTCATGCTTAAGAGAGTGGCTTTGGCATGTTGGTGGGGTGTTAATTATTTTAGAAGGTTTGTGTGGGGAACTGATTTTGTAATTTGCACTGGCCATCATCATTTGGCGGATGCCTTCACCATTAAGGGCACATGCAAGTTTTATCTAGAATTTTGTGTTGGGTTCTAAGGATGCTACAGTTTTCCTATAGGATGGAGTATGTTCCAGGCGCGAAAAATGTTGTGGCTAACTGTCCGTCAGCGGATGCCCATGAAGAAGGTGGCGTTGGTGAAAGAGAGTGGTGTGTGGCAAATGGATGTGTTCTAACTGATTGGCGAATATCACATGAAAAATGGGTACAGTTTGTAAGAAAGGAGGTCATGAAGTACATATCGGAGGGGTGGCGAGCCAAAGTAAATATTGAAATGGAGCTGAGTCCTTCCGAAAAGTAATGCGGAGTTGTTTGTGGTGGGTGACATATTATTGAGAGGGGAATTGTTGGTGGTGCAGGAGGCATTGGGGAGTCACATTTTATTGTTGGCTCATGAGGGACATAGTAGAATGGTGTGACTAAGCAGAGAGTGAATATTGGTGGCGAAGTTTGGATCATGATGTAGACAGGACAGTGGGAGACTGCATGTCTTGTTCTGTCACAAACTTTCAGCCGTAGTCCTCAGGCACCCCACATGTGGCAGTGCCCTGGCACAGTACTGCTGCTTTGTTGACTTGGACTAGTGGCAGACAGACATTAGTGGAATACATAGTGGCAGTCATTGGCATCTATGGATGCAGCTGTTAATGTTAATCTTAATATAACTTATTAAGCGCACGAATACCCAGAGGTGTCTTAGCGCTGAACCTGAACGTAAGCCCGGAGGGGAATTAGATCTGCAATAGCCATGTTTTAAGGCCTTAGCTAAATGAGGCAAGTGAGTTTGCAGCTCTAATGTCCATAGGAAGCAAATCCCATAGTTTTGCCATGCCGTGGCCAATGCTTCGGCCTCCCCAACTAGAAGTGCAGATCCTCTGAACCATCATAAGCCTGGCGCCAGTTGAACGTAACTGGCTGCCAGGATGCTACCAAGAGAAGATGCTTTCCAAAAATACGGGCTCCGTATTTAACAAGTTCAACAATTAACAACGGTCCTTACAGAGGAATTTACGGAGTCAAATAATTATAGGCCACAATATGCACTATGATTAAAAGAGAAGTCCAGCCGGCCCTCAGATTTAATCAATAAGAAGATGAAAATTATGTCAAACAAACATAAATACAGTGGGACACAATCCTGTATCCAACAAGGCTAGACAAACAATAAAACAATGTACAAGGGTAAGGAGTTTCTCAGGCAATTAACATTGTGAGCAGCTACAGAATTGGAAAAATTGATTTAGCTTGACTCATGTAGAAAAAACACAAAATTATGCCACATAATAGTGAACTCATGTTTAAACTACATATACTGTCGACGGCGTTTCGATCCTATCTAAATCAAGAGCTAAGAGCAATTGCAGTATACACGCCATGCTTAAGGAGAGAGCCTGCACACGTGTGGGTGATTACCCAGAGTAAGTGCCAATCATACACTGCGCATGTGTCACACTAAACCATATGTGATTTACGGGTGGGGAATGACAACTGTGTAGATAGAATTTTCCATGCACTAAGAAGCCAAGGGGTTGTGCCAATTATGACTTCATATGGGATTGCATGGAGGGGAACAGGAACTACATAGCAATAATTGGACGATGTCCTGGACCAGAATAGTCACGTATAAGTACCTAGTAACCAATACGTAAGGACCCTTACATCCAAGGTTGTGCATAACATAGTGCAAGTGGAGTTGGAAGCCGGGCTTACCTATAGAGCACTGTGACGATTAACACAGTTGCTGACTGTAGCCGGTGCGCTACGGAACGTATTGGGGGTCCAGATCGGGAGCACTATTAAAAGGACATAAAATGAACTACGGAGTGGAACCGGGGAGAAAACTAGTGCATAGAAGGCGGAACTCTTACCCAATTCTGGCAGGATGGGGGGAGAGATTTTGGTGGAGGACTGCAGTGTGGCAACCGTGGTTGGAGGTCTTGAATTGAGGCACCTGTACGTGAAAGCCAGGCACGGGTAAGGGAACCGTATGTCTGGTCACAGGGATTACATAATACAGGGTGAAAAAACTCATGTGGCGCTTATCGGTACAATTTCAATTCGAGAATAAAGGAACCGTCCGGAGGTCAAATCCGATTACCGGAACGAGTGAAGGGGGAACCTACAATGAGGTACCTATGAGAATCAAACCAACCATGGGTTATAGATCCGTATGACTGGTCGCGGGGTTACATAGTACAAGGTAATTAACTCATGCAACGCTTACCGATGATGCCAAAATTCCAGTTAGGGAATTTAGGAGACGTCCGGAGGGCACATCCGATTTCCTGAACGAGTGATAGGGGAAGCAAGGCACCTGTAAGAATCAACCAGCCACGGGTTATGGATCAGCGTGCGTTGGACGCGGGGGCTAACAGGGATGAGTTAGTGGTTTGAATAGCGTGCTTACCAGGAGGTTCACTGGGGACTGCCACAACCGTCTGCAGGGCCGAATCGCACTGGTCAGACGACAGAAGCAACGCTTGCTTCACACATATACAAGCGGCCAACGCGGCGGGGACTGGTGATAGGAACAGACAAGTTGTGGTGGCCATTTTGGGAAGGGTAGAAAATGCCCATTGCGGCGGCCATCTTGGAATGGAGTGTATAAAAGGTGCAGTGAGGGGAAGTGAATGGACTTAGTAATTAAAGTGCTGAATAACCGTGAATTTGGGTGAATAAGGACAAGGAAAAATTACCATAAAGTTAATTACAGCTAGTCATGCTAGTGACATTAAAAGGGTAACATATTAAAATTTTCCCATAACATAATTCCCAGTTTAAACAGACTCTCGATAGTATACAAATGGTACAAAATCTAAAGGAGGGAGGTCCAATCCTCATTACCATTCAGTCCATTCTTAATGCTGTCCATTAGCAAAATCATTTTAAGTTCTTCTCTGTTGAGTAGATGCCCGATGTCTCCTCCACGGGGTGGCAATTTAACAGATTTAAGGACGGTCCACTTAAGATCATTGTCACAATGTCCTTTATCCGTAAAGTGGTCCACCAGAGGAGCGTTGGGGGTCTTGCATCGGATCCGGCTACGGTGTTGGCCTATCCTTGTTTTAATCTTCTGCCTGGTTTGTCCCACATATACAAGTTGACAGGGACAGTGAATCAAGTAAATTACATCGCTGCTATTACAGTTGGTAAAACTCTTGCAGTTAACAGTGACATTATTGAATACAAAGGATTTTCCCTCAATGGTTAAATCACAGAAATTACATGATCCGCATTTGGCATGCCCTACAAGGGGTGTTTGGGTCCACAATGAATCTATTGTGTCACGTGTGGGTGGACTTGGGAGGGCTGCCCTAACCAAATGGTCCTTAAGATTCATGCTTTTCTTAAAAGCAAATAAAGGACGGTCAATATGTAGGGACCCTGCATTGAGAAGAGGCCAATGCTTAATTATACTCTTTTTTTACAGCATTTGAGGCAGGTGAGAACGTGGTGACACATACTATCCTTGGATTGGATTCCTTTTCTTTGGGACAGAGGAGAACCTCCCTTGGGCAGTACCATGCCCGTTTAACTGCTCTTCTGACCAGTCTGCTTGGATACCCCCTGTTTGTCAGTTTATTAGATAGGACTGCTGCTTCACTGAAGTAGTTCTGTTTGGCAAAACAATTACGTCTGATACGTAAAAATTGAGAGTAAGGCAGAGAATTCCTCAGTGCTCTCAGATGGTTACTGTTGTAGCATAACAACGTATTCCTTTCCGTGGGTTTATGATATAATTGTGTGTGTAATAGACTGTCACATTGACAGATGGTAAGATCAAGGAAGGGAATGGACTGGCTATCAATCGTACTAGTAAATGTGAGCCCACAACAGTTGTTATTGAGCCAGTGGACAAACTGATTGAGACTGTCACAATCGCTATTCCAAATTAAAAAAATATCGTCGATATATCTTCTCCAAATGGAGATGGCAGACGAAAATGGGTTGGATGGTGTAAGTATGGTGCCAGTCTCAATTTTGTCCATAAAAAGTATCGCCAGATTGGGGGCAAAAATAGCCCCCATTGAAGTTCTCTTGACCTATTGAAAATATTGCTGGTCAAATGAAAAAAAGTTTTTGGTCAAACAGATTTCCAACATGGAACTCGGTGGGGTCTTGGTCTAGTTTCAAGAATATCACGGATGACTAAAAGAGCGGCCGTCTGTGGAATGTTCGTGTACAAGGACTCTACGTCCATTTTACACAATAATTGGTCACCCACTGAGAAAGGTGTTTCCTCAATTAGGTTCATCATGGCCATACTATCCCTAACCTAACACTGGGTTAAGGGTACAAAATCTTTGATAAAGAAATTCACGTACTGACCCTACTGACCCAGGGGCTCGAGAATTGACCCGCAGCCGGACACAATGGGTCTGCCCGGTGGGTTAGTGATGGACTTATGCACCTTGGGTAAGGTGTAAATTACAGGCATTCTGGGAGACTTCATATTAAAGAATTGGAACTCTTTTTGGCTAATAATTCCCTGCCCTGTAGGCTAGACACAATGTCGTAAACTTGATGCGCTGTGCCACAGGAAGCCAGTGGCGTTTCCGGATTTCTTTAGAAACTGATTTGTGCTTTGGCAGGTTTAATAGGAGCCTTGCAGCTGCATTTTGCACCATCTGTAGTTTTTTCTGGTTTTGCTTTCTGCATATTCAAATAGAGACTGTTACAATAGTCTAGCTTTGATATTAGCAGTGCAGTTACAACTGTCCTGCTGGAATCGAAGAGGATATAGGGAAGAACCCTCTTCAATTTCCTAATCAGATAGAAGGAGGCTGAAACAGTAGTATTTGTTTGCTTAGAAAAAGTAAGTTTATTGTCAATCAGGACCCCAAGATTTTTTGCCTTTTCTACAGGAGTTGGTAACTCTCTGATCTCGGCAGTCCACCAGAGTCTGCCCGATCTTGGCTGAAGATTACCAAAGATCACCACGTCGGTTTTGTTCGAATTAAGTTTGAGACAATGCTTGCCCATCCAGCTGCTAATTTCCCTCATGCATTGCAGGGGATGCTTGGTCTTTAAGTGCTGCTACCACGATCTGTGTGTCGGCGGCATATGATGTTAAATTAAATCCAAATTGTGACATTGCAGATTGGAACCTTCGGTGTTAACTTAGCCCTTGTTGCTTGGTGAGTGTGATTTCTATGCTATGTTAACCACTTGGCGCCAGAACTTATGCGCTGCTCATATATATTATGATATCTTACATGATACTGGCACCTTGCGTAGCACCTAAGATTAGCCTGAACCATCATCACTGTTTGCATTCTAGTTGTTCCACAGCTCGATTCTAGTCCAGCAACATGGCCGCGATTTTGGGTTATGTTGATGCGGCCGTCTATTTAAACAGGCCCAATCCTTGCCTGTGCACTCGTGGTTAGCGCAACCCGATCCTGGCAGAGGCCGTTTCACATGGATTCCAAGTCTACTGAATTGTGGTAGGACTTGAGTATTTTATCTTGTACAATCAAATTTCATGCAAAAGAAGGTTTAAAGAGCTAAAACCTCGAAAGGCTTTATGTGGCAGTCAAAAGTCAGATGGTATCCCTGATTTACTTTCAGTTTATTGCTAATGCACTTTGAATGTATAATTGTACAGATCTTTAATTGAACAATACTCTAAAGTGAATGTTGAGCATCAAACAATCCTGAAAGAAATTCTGAGACGCTCTCACTGGGAAGTCAGACTTGATTTTTAGGAGTGCTAAAGAGAAGACATTGTGCTAGTGAATGAATTTCTTGATACTTCTGAATCTGCACAAGCTGCCAGAAAAGGCACACACTAAAAAGGGCCTAAAAGGAGTGAAACATAACACAAAAAAATTCTGGAAACAAACTCTTGAATATGGGTAAGAATAGACTATGAATAACTCTTGAGTCCTGCAACAGTCTATGACAATTACAACCAAAGGGGTGAAAGATTCTTAATGCTCAACAACTCCAATGCCTAACAGTCTGTCCAGGGTGTGAAGCAACACTTTTACATCCCCATCCAGGTAAAAGGGTTTCAAGTCACATACACTATTTATGTAACATTGATTTGTTGTATTTTACCTGTATATAACACCACTGTATTAATCCTTGGTCATCGCTGTTCCAAATCTCCCTCTCAGCTGTACATTTCCCAAAACCCTTCCCCTCGTCCGGCCATTACAAACCTCTGGTGTACTTAATAACAGAGTTGGTGCTGCCAGAAGGTTGGCACTGAAGGGTCCTGCTCCTGAAGAACACTCTCCTGACTAAATTTTTGTAGCCCCTCACAAGTTTTTAATGAAAAGTACAATATCCTTTTATATAATTGTTGAACCATGTCAAAATTAGGTGTATTTATAAAAGTAATGACATTTTTTATACGTTTTAAGGACATTGGGGGGGTTTGTAATGATTTTAATTAATCAAACAATAAAAACTTACTTACTTACTTACTTACACTCTCCTGACAGAATCATGAGCTCAAAGGTATTTGTTCCTCCCTGGCAGTACCTTCATAATGTCGTACATAGATGATGTCTACTGTATGTTGACTTTGGTACAGAAAGACATCGCCACAGCTCAAGTTGAAACTGTGGTGTTAGCTAGTCAAGTGGCACAGTTACAGGGTCAGATAGGGGAGTCATTGGCATCACACACTAGAGTGACCCCTCCTGATACCAGGCAGCCTGTAGTATCAATCACAGTCCTGACACCCGTCCCTTTGGTCCCACCTGATCACCTCACAGGGGATCACACTAAGGGGCATATTCACAAGGCAATATGGCCGTTTTAGCTGCATTTTTCTGCTGGTAAAGCAGCGATATTTGTATCGATATATTCACAAGCTGTTGCTGACAGCAGTTAGCGACAGCTTTAAGGTGAAATGGACCTTTTGCAATATCGCAACTTTATCGCTAATGATATGCAAGGGAGGCGTTACCTTGCAAAATCTGATGTTAAACCAAGATTTCCCTATTCACAAGGGGAATCGTTTATTTAAGATGACCAAAAAATGTGGCTATAACTGCAACTAGAGAAAGTTTTTTAGGACCAGAAAATATCTGGTCTTAAATTGGAGATAACCATTGGGGCCTCATTTCAGCAGGTGTTGTTGCTGGACCGCACTGCAAGCAATGTTGCTGCGCTGCCCTGCCACAGAATTACAGGGCAGGACTGAGCACCATCAATAAGATTATGAGCATTTCTGTGCCCCACACATGAAAAGTGTTGTAGCGCTGCGACAAGACCGCGTTGCAACACTTCTCACTACGCCCTTGTTGCAACAACATGGATGCGCTGTACTCACTGGACAGCACTCTATGACGTAAGTAATGACAGTTACGTAAGGAATCCTGACGTATCTGTCAGCACTAAAGTCACGCTTCGCTGCAGTTGTGTCACAACCATGACGCAATTCCAGCAGTGCATGGGGCCAGCCTATCCCTATGGCACTGCGTCACCCTCATGCCTGCCATCTGGCAGGCGGAAGGTACTGACACAGTGCAGTTCATTAGGGGTTCCCAAATGTCGACGCTGTTGGAGATCCATCAGTGTTGGTTGTGCACTGCGGTGTCATAGTTTGGAAGCAGTGGCGAAGTGTTGGTGCTAGGAGAGTTGACGAGACGTCCAACGGTGGCCATGATCCAGCTGCGAGGGGTTGCGATGATGGCATTGGCGTCCGGTGAGCAAGGTGAAGACGTGATGTATCCAATGACTTTTGGTCCAGGAGAATCTGGTGTTTTTGCTGAAGTTGAAGCTCCCGCTTGCGGCGGTGACGTGTTCGACTGTGTGTCCTACTATGTGGCCTGTTGATGTGAGTTGCTGCTTGCATCTGATGTTAGTGACCTTCCCCAAAAGGCGGTGGTGTCCTGGTCACTAGAGTTGTCCAGGTGGAACTTGAGATAACAGAGCAGGATGTTGTCGGTGGATGGGAGATCCTGGGGTACAATGAGGCCAACAATGGTATTTGAGAATGGGGGTCTAATGTCTTGGGGTCCTGAACATGAGTGTGCTACAGTGGATGTGCTTGGCCTTTGTCCGTATATGGGAGTTGAGGTGATCCATGATCACCCTTGGGTCAATAGAGTGCATGGTCAGTCGGAGTGTGCCTCTGTAGGTGATGGCAATGCTTTGTTCTCAAAGGGCGTGCTGCTCCTTGCGGGTGATAATGCAGCCATCAGTGATCGCTATGGCGATTTCCAGTTCGGAGCAGATGTTGGTCCTGGCAGGCGATGTGGCATCCAGGGTTGATGGAGAGGAGGGTGCTGGCGCCGTAGTGGTGGAGTGTCCAAGAATGCTCCTTGGTGCTGAGTTCGGTCCTGGGGCAGACGGATGCAAACGGGCTAGCCTATGAGTTGCCTTTGCCATGGGAGCCAACCAGTGCAACACAGGCAGTACATCATCACCAACGCAACTTCAACAATGCAGGTGTCTTCACATTGCATTTCATTACAACGTATTGTGAGGTCAGTAATGGTGTAATTTAAATTATTATGGGTGGATATGTGTTCGAGATGTAAAATATGAATTTTGTGGTGTGTCTTATGGTGTAAAATATGAATTTTGTGTTGTGTCTAATAGGGTAAAATATGATATTTAGGGTGTTTATAGGGTAAAATATGGGTATTTTTCTGTGTTATGAAAATTGGGTTTTTTTTGGGGGTGAAATATGACATTTTGGGTGTGAATTTGGATCAATTTAGAGTGTTGGGTGTGTAAGGGGGGCTCAGAAAGGAATTCCTGGGTTCACATTTGTGATTGTGGGGCAAAGGTTAGTTTAGGGTTGCACTAACTGGAGTTGGAATAGTGATGTTCATGTGTCCGTAATGCAACATCTAACCTACTGTTGCAATGTGCCTAGTATAAGTATCCATTGGAATGGAATGCAATGTCATGTAATGCTTTGTAATTACCTATGCCCCTTTGACAAACGAGTGTTCGTCCCACTGTGCATGTGCACACAGCATCCGCAAATGAGAAGTGCTGGGGGGGTGGGGGGTGATGGACAGCTGTGAGGTGGTAAAAGCCGGAAATAATACTGGATGGTGCCTGGACGCAGGTATGTGTGTGAGCGGGTGTCATTAATATTGTAATGAGGGAAGTCTTACCTCAAAGTCGTGCCCAGTGTCTTCCTAGCTCTTGCTCCCCTGCGTCAATCACAATGCTGCGATACAGCAGTGTGACTGCTAATTTGCAACTGGACAAGTCATGCAGCCAGGGGCCGGAGCGGTGAGCAATTTCTACATGCAGGCTGTATTGCAGCTTGCACTGCAAACAAGGAAGCCCGCACACCTCCACCACCCCATAAAACAACTCACCTACTTCTCAGTACCTCTGCAACAAGCTCAGCTCCTACTTCCACATACAAATCAGTGCCCTCTCTGAAAACTACAGCAAACAGACTCCAGTCAACAACCCCCCCCCCCCCCCACCACCGACAAGCAACCGACCATCACCACATGGAAAACCGCAACTAACAAAGATACCTCCACCATCATGAAGAACACCCACTCAGGATTGCCTGGCCAGTGAGATGGCTGGTGGACTGGTGGACAGTGAGCCTAAAATCACTTCCCCTGTGTCGTAAGTTGGCTAGGAAAACACAACATGCCCACCTTCTCTGCTAATGAATGTAGGCGGGACTAGGGAGAAACATGTTACCAGGGAGCATCTTGCCCTTCCCCTGAATATGTGAAAGTGTCAATGGCACGGTTGCTAACGGACACTCCTCTCCAAGTTCAATGGGAGAGTGAGACCGAGTACAAGCGTGTGAAGGACGTCGATGGTCTAGCTAAGAAAATCATGTACAGAAAGTTTGCTTCCACGTAATCTGCATGGCCATTAAATACTAAAAGATACCCCAAAGAGGCTACATCCATGACGGGAGACAAAACTTTAGGTTTAATAGGCGTGGCCTGCTGGCGGCCTTCAGACCTGGAGTTTGTAATTGCCTTAAAGTCGCAGCTCGATCCTTCTGCTTGGAGCTCCCTGCTACATAATTTATTTGGAGAGAGAGGGCGGGAAAATGGGCCTGCAACTGGGGTGCTTCCTGTCACCAAATTTAACTGGAGAGTTAGCAACTTAGCTTCTTAGAACCTCCTCCTATGAAAAGATATCTTGGAAACTTGTCCTGCCCTGAACATTCCACCATTCCTCCACTAGGTGAGCGTTCCCCACAATTTGAATACCGCATATTAAATGCCAAGTCCCAGGTCACTTGTACTGTAAAAAAAGTATCTTTTTCAGAATAAGTTGTGCTATATCATTATGGAGTACACTTTAGATTTGCCAATTTTTGGAAATGACTGTCTTATGCATGGTACCTTATGCATGGTATCCCCCCACCCCCGCCATATTTGCCTTCTGTTGCTAATTTAATTCACAATGCCAGCCAGGGCAGACCAGAAGGAGTAAACCAACAATGCAGTGCTCATTGGTGCATAACTAGTCCACTTTTCAGAAACAGCTGCTTTAGGTGTTTGTTGCTGTAAAGTGAAATATACATCTTTTTTTTAAAAACCTGCCAAGCCCTCAGCATTCAACCATGAATACATTTCATCTATCACTTGTAGGTGCTGGCTGGCAGGGTCTTTAAATAGAGTGGGGGTACAGTGGTTGAGGAAAGGGCATCTTTTGACACAACAGTCTTTTAGGCTGCCTGTCAAATGTTAAATGAACCAACATTTAACCTGCATTTGTTATTCACTTTACATCCTAACCCTCACATCCTAATATTTGTAGGGGTATGTTCTCAATGCAAAATCGCCTGGGTTAAGACGGGAGTTTTCTGGCGGTGATGTGCCGATCCACAGGTATCGCCAGCTAAGGCAGGAATAAATATAGCCATTGCAATGTTGTTTTTCAGGTGTTTTCTACGCTATTTACTGTTGTTATCGCCATGTAGCATGGGCTTGATAATACCCTGCTGTCATGGTGATAATATTCAGGGTTAGGTGGCGCTAACTTTTCTGCCGATATATGACTTTGGCGATAGTTATCGTCTGTCATTGTGAATATCCCCCTAAGTTCCAAATGTTCTTGACCCAGGTTCAACTCCATTTCCTAGTTAGACCCAATGCATTTCCCAATGCACAATCTCTAATAGCCTTTCTAATTGTGTACCTGGGTGGAGACAGCACAGTTGGCAGTCCCCTTAGTACATAATGGCAACCCCTGCTTTACCATTGGAGGAATTTCATGGCCGAATTAAAGAAGATCTTCGATCGCGGGACAATTACTGGATCTGCTGATCGAGCATTGCTAGAACTGAGACAAGGAAACAAGAGCCTGTTCTCTTTCCTCACTCAGTTTAACTGTTGAGTCTTTGAAACTAATTGGCCTGAAGAGAAGAGGGCAGCAATATTTCATCGGGGCTAAAAGATGACTTAAAGGACTTGAGTGATAAATTATAAAAAATAGTGGCGTATCTATCAGTTGAGAGTGAAAAATAGATGCCCCATGGAAGAAAATTGGTCTGGACATTTCTGATCCTTATACTGTTTTTCCTCCACGTACGATAATGTGGTTAGTGACTATCATTTAAGGTGGCCTGAGGTTCACTTCATGGATCAAGTGACTACTCAAGATGTGATTATGTTTCTGGAGGAGTTGTGGGAGAGAGAGGGGGCATACCGGAAAATATAGTGACAGATAATGGTGTACAATTTGTTTTGCAAGCCATGAAGGATTTTTTAAGAGTGAACAGGTTGAGCAAATAAGATCATCTGTTTATTATCCCCTAAGCAATGGCCTGCTCAGGAGGTGGAATAGAAATGCCAAGGTGGGTTTCCAATTGGCCTTATGCCAATGTGGTCAATGGAGGAGTGCTGTGAGAAAATTGGTGTGGGCATATTGCCCTACGCCTAATAGTGTAACAGGTAAGGTGTCTTTTGATGTCATGAGAGGAAGAAGAGCCAGATCGTATTGTCTAAGGATGTGGGAAGAAGGACAATGAGCAGTGAAGAATCTAGGGAGTCGCAAGGTCATGTTTTGGAAAAAATGCCTCTCCAAGTGAAGAAAGTGAATCCTTACACAGAATTGTTTAGGGATGGAAATTATGGAATGATAAGAAGATGTGAAAGTGGCAAATTTTCTACTGAAGAACGACGAAAATGGTGGGGACATGAAAGCTGAAGAAGAATGAATCTCTAAGCAGGTTAGTCCTGGTCAGGGTACGACCAGACATGTTCCTATGTGGTTTAGAGACTATGTTATGGATTAGGAATTTAAAAATGTATGTATAAACATGTTATTTTTTATTCACAAATTGTTGTGTGTCTTATATATTTTTTTTATGCATTACGCATTGTTGTATTTCATTGGAGCACAGAGATGTGTTGCATTTTCTGTGACAGAATGCTGTCCAACATTCTCCAATGAGAAAGAGTACTGCAATCACAAATACATATATTGGAATATATGTTGTTAGACCTGATAGCTTTATGGTGGTCTTTCCCCCAACCTTTTGCCTATCTCCTCCATTTTTCTGGCCTCATCTTTGCTGGATTAAGGACTCTGTGCTAACAAGTGGTAAAGTGTGCTCTCTCCCCTAAATATAGTAACATTGGTTCATCCCAAAATAGGCATATTTAACTTACTAATAAGTCCCTAGTAAAGTGGTACCCCCCTGTACCCAGGGCCCGTAATTCAAATGTTGCTAGTGGACCTTCAACACTGATTGTGCCTACCACTAAAGTAGCCCTTTAATAATGCCTGCCACTGCAGAGCCCGTGTGCACAGATTTACACTGCCATGTTGACCTGCCGAAATAAACCTTTTGCTAGTCCCAAACCTTCCTTTTTTAGGTCTCGCGTAGCGTTGCAGCGCTTTGTGAGGCATGAAGTATACACTATAGCTGGAAGCTTTGTGGAAGCTCTGCCAACTTTCCGCCCCCATCTTTTTCATCGGCTTCTCTCTTAAATTCTACCTTCAAATTGGTTGTAGGCTTGTTAATCCATCCTTAATGACAAGAATGTTGTCATTTGTGTCCTTCCACGGCTACTGGCACCTTTACTGACAGCACTCTTTTCATTCTGTGCCTCCTCCCCTCCCGCAGTCCATGCCTTCTCAGCCCCTCTCCCCCTGCACTCGCGTTTGTGCCTTCTCGCTTCCTGCACTCCTGTTTACAATGCAATAGGTCTTGCATAAATGTGAGTCCTATTGCATTGCAAATGCTTGTTTCTAAATTGGGAGGAACCCATTTGGATGTGCTGTGTGGAGCTCTGCATCTGGCTGGACCAGGGCCATCTTTCCTCTGCTGTTCAACGGCTATGCCGTTTTATTTCATTTTAGAACGTACCTTCACAGAGGGTGAGGATGAGGCAGAAATACGTTGTTTTCTTTGACAAGAAATGGATGGGGGTGGCTTTCTGGTTTCTAGGGCTCAAAGTGAATACTTATCAGTTAGAACGTAGACTTGGTAAAAACCAATCGCAATTTCTGAAACGCGCAACAGTTTAATATCTGCTACAAAAGACTGATGTTTGGGCAAAAGGGAAGCACATATTTTTAAAAGAAAATCTATGGTGTATGATGCAGATAGGAGCAGTGCAAATGTTTGCAGCGCTCGAGGCAAAATAGCATTTTTCTTAATCGAGTGGTGACCCTGCACAGAAAATGTTTTGTGCCTTTTGTACTAATTTGACGCTATGGCTACATGGCTCCCTTGCCTGAGACTTGCCCTATGGAAGCCTCAGCCCCACAACCAGGTTGTCCAGAAAAGCTGCATTTAAAAGTAATCTATTGTATTGACTTGGGGATCTCTGTGTGGTCCCTGCACAAGAGCCATCTAATTCTACTAAACTACCTGTTGGAATGCCTCACAGGAGGTGGCTTCAAACTCTGTAATACTTTCCAATTCATGATATTTATCCTGTGTGGTCCATTCATTCAAGAAATCTTTATTCAGCCAATCCTACCACACATTGAAATATAACAACATATCTAAAATGCATAAAATACAGTTAGAATACGATATCCACATGAAATAAAACATAAAAACTTATCTAACCATGGTATTTCTCACTCTAACTGCTGCTTAACACCATCAATGCTGATGGTATTCCCCTCCTGAGCTGATCCCGATTTATTCCCATTGTTCATGACGAGCTCAGCTCGTGCATGAGTGTACAAGAGGTGTACCTCATGACGAGCTGAGCTCGTCATGAGCATCGAAGGGGTTAAGAAATGAACCCTGCAGCAGATACCTGGGGTCTTCAATAGTTGCAAATGATGCAGGGCCTCTGAACATCTCGGGTATCCCAACAATTTTAATAGGGGTTTAAGAAAAACCGGGTAGTAAGTTTTGAAAATAAGCCTCTTTATTGACAGGTCCAAGGCGCTTATTACTTTAAGCACCTTTTAGAAGACCCACACTGACCTTCAAACGTGCCGCCCACTTATACCTGGCTATCTGTACCCTGTGTACAGAGTTAGAGGGTAATGTACCCGGGGAGAATGGAACATCCATGACCATGACAGAAAATGATCATATTTTAAGAAGAGTGCAATATGCTATTTTTGCCAACCGACATTTCAGGTCAAGACAGCTTGATATATAAAATATTGGATGTGCCAGGGGGACATGGGACGATGAATACCTTCAAGTGGAGTGCTTAGTGCAATTGTTTGTTCTCTTTTTAGTGGAGAAATTAGTATAAGTGCATTATGTTCAATGACAACAAGGCCCAGGCCTAGGGCGTGGGGGGCACAGATCAGGGTTGTTTCTACTTAACGAAGGGCACGGATAATTTTTTGCTTGAATTTTGCATAGTTTTAGCTTGGATTAGTGCCCATGGCACCCTTGGAAAAACCCTGTCCTCTTGCAGTATATATCCCGTTGAATCCCGAAATAAAGATGAAACATAAAACAAAAGTTATTTTTCACGTCATAATTCAATCTTATTTGTAAGTGCCATAATTGCTTAGTGATCAGGAGGCCATTTTGAAAACAAGCGTTTGCAAAGCCAATAGGTCTGGCCTTGGCCAGTTTGTGGGAAGGATATTTTTTTATTTATATTACAAGCATATACCACACCAAAAAAATGAAACATGAAAATATGTTGTCATGTGAACAATGCCACCTTCTGCTTATAATACAAAGTTTACATTTAAAAAGCATTTAACAGTACGTTTCTTTTACCTATAATGTTTTTTTAAATAAGAAGCCTTTCAGCTGTGCCATGCGCTTTATTATTATTTGTGAAAGAGACAAGAATAAATCACCATCTAACAAAGTACTAAGGGGCATATTAGCAACAAATAGCGATATTTATTGCTAAATGCGCTTAGAATTTTTTTTTTATCGCTGTCTATCGCCGGATATTATCGCAGAGATAACATGCTATTAGCAACGTTTATCTCTAATGCGATAAAATATCCGGTGATAGCGGCTCAATGCGTGAATATCTCTGGAAATCCAGCGATATTCAGGCATTAACTCTAATAAGGACTTAACCTGAATATCCACCTCCCATTGGATATACAGGTTAAGTCATGGTCTGAGCAGGCGTTAGGTTCTGGCGATAATCGCGCTTAGCGCAACTTTTTAATCGCACAGCCTGCCTTGCTAATAGGTGATAGCTGTGTTAGCGACTGCTTTCAGTCGCTAACAGGTTGGGTACACCCTCTTTGCATGTCATTAGCGATAAATGTCGCTGACATGCAAAGTGGGCCCCAAACCGGTCGCTATCGCCTGGATGCTGTCGCTAACTGCTGTTAGCGACAGCTTGCTAATAGGGCGATAAAATTATCGCTGCTTTACTTGGGAAAAAGTCCAGCTAAAGTGGCGATAGTGCCCTTGCTAATATGCCCCTAAGATCGCTAGAAGCACAATGAAAGAATGTTAAATATTTTATAACATAAACTTTCAAAAAGAATGCTAGCAAAATACATAGTTGTTGTTTAAAGTTCATATAAAAATTAATAAAATAAAAAGCACACCAAATCAGCTTTGCAAATAAAGCAAAAGGAGCTATTTTTAGGAGGATGCAAAGAATGGCTTTGTGCACTCAAGGTGAAGGGAATCAATAGGGAAAATATGCAAAATGTGAGTGACAAGTTAACAGACCAATCAGTGAAGACCGATAACCAAAAGATCCTCTATGTATGTATATTATGTTTGATTTTGTGGGACTAACAATAATCTGGTGACCCAAATAAAGCTTTCTCAAATGCCGTACCAAACAAGTACTGGCAAAGCCAATAGGTCTAACATTTGGGGCCTGTTGACTCTGCCATGGGTTTTTTAATACTGCTGCACATCATCCATGATGCTGTGCAACCTGGCTAAAGAATAAAAAAAGGCTTTGTTGCTGTTGCCCATGTCATTTTGTAGGGGAGTGCACTACTCATGCACACACCTACAAAATAACTCTGTTTATTTACTGACATGATTTGTGTTTTTTTAGGTCGAGCATTTGAGACCTCTTGTATATACTTTAGTATATACTTGTATGTGTATGTATTTTGTGGGCTCTGGAGATCAACCCTAGGACTTGTCTGCTTCTGCTTAGGGACTTTTTTCTGTTCAACTGCCTCTATTTAACTGTCTTGATGGAAAACGACCAGTAGAGGTCAGTAAAATACCAGAATTGCTTTCTGCTTGTTCAACTGCTTCTATTTAATTGTCTCGATAGAAAACGACCAGTAGAGGTCAGTAAACTGCCAGAATTGCTTTCTGCTGAGGGACTTTATTTTTATTTAATTTTTCTGGCAACTGTATCTATTTAACTTTCTTAATAGAAAATGACTAGCAGAGGTCAGTAAAATACCAGAATCACTTTAGCATTCTCTAGATTACAGTCCATAGAAATTGTCTTCCACAAGCACCCGAAGATAATAATATTTTTATCAAATCTTATTTTCAGTGATATCACCACCGAAGGCCCTGATTTTATATTAAAAATAGAGCTTTGGACTATACCATTTCCAACTGAAGGCAATATCTCTCTCTGTGTGTTCCCATACCTGGCATGTCCAGCAGTTTGGTGCTTACTTTCCCTCCATGTTAAAGAACAGTAGATGTTTCAGCAACCAGGTTAATGTGGTGCACAGCTAAATACATATACGGTCCCAAAGGTGAGACTGATTGCATTCCAAATGCTTGTTATACATATGTCACACCTAAGGTAAGGCCCTGGACAACCCAGAGAGCAGGGAAACAATCTGCTTTAAAGGCAGGACATGTACTTTCAAGATTTTATATGTCCTGGTAGTAAAAAACTCCCAGAGTCGTTTTTCGCTACTGCAAGGTCTATCTCTCCCATAGGATAACATTGGCATAACCTTATTATACATTATAAGTGTAATTTCCAATTGGGAAGAAATGAGACTTTCAAGTCTAGTGTCTCTGTAATCCTAATTTAAAATCCTAACTTATTGTGAAGTGACAATTCGGGAAATGCCCCTTTAGAAAGTTACCATTTTCTTACTTTAGCCCTTTGGTAGCTGCTACTGTCTCTGATCAGTCTGGGGTGGGTGACATCTGGGCTTTGTGTATTCCCTCTTGACAGCCACACACAAAGGGAGCTGAGTTGGGACTTGATGGACCATCCTGGGAGGATGTGTAGGAGGAGCTTGACCCAACCTCAATTACAGCTGAGTAGGCTATGTCCTGTCCCCATACAAATGACGGCATTCCCCTCTGTAGTGAGTCTGGAGCCAGGGCAGGGTAGAAGGACCTCTGTGCACTCCAAACACCCGTCTTTAAAGTTTACCCCACTTCAAAGGCCTAACTGGGTGTAAGTACTGGACCTCTGAAACCATGACTTCAGTACACTTCAGGACCTGTGAGGACTCTACCAGCAAGAAGGATTGCTGTGCTGCTAAACGACTGCTTCTCTGCTGGACTCCTGCCTTGCTGTGCTGCCCTGCTGTCTAGTGCTCCCCTGGCTGGGTGAGAAGGACAGGACATGCATCATTTGAACCCACAGTGACTCGAAGGGCTAACTGTCTGGCCTCCTAAACTGAAGTCTCAGGGACATAAAAGACTTCGAACTTACCTGATTCTGCACCTGGACTCTGCCATCTATGAGGCTTCCCAGTCAAGTACTGGCACACCAGTCCTGGAACCTTGGAAGTGATGCCTAAGGTGCTTGCTTCAGCAAAACACTTGCATCACCTGTCAAACCGGTGCATAAGCAGCGTTGCATGGACCAGAATTGATGCATCACTGTGTTGCATATCTTGGAAGTGGCGCAATGCTCCTGTTGTGTGGAACGGAGCCAGCGCATTGCTTCTGTTGCAAGACCAGAACTGGTGTATTGCCCTCCCTGCACCAATTGGCCGGGATGCATCGCATTCTTAACCACCACTGCACAAGGTCACCACATCTCCATCAATGGCATCTTTGACGATGAACACAAAACTCCAAATCGCATCTCTTAGCTCATCGGAGAAGATGTATTGTTGCTGCTGTGTAGTTCAGGACCGGTGCATTGCTCTCACTGCATGAATTGATACCGACGCATTGCTTTGGCTGCAGCCCACATCTTCAACATTGAAGAAACTAGGATCAATGTACTTTTGTTCAACGGGCCTCACTGGGCCCTGTATTTGGCATGCACTCCATTGCCATTGGCCTGAGCTTTTGACTTTGTCCTGATCCAACATGAGCAGATATCGCAAGTAAGCGAATATTACTTCTAAGCGCTATTTTACAGTTTATTCTTTAAAAATTCATATCTCCAGTTCTACTTCTTGGATTTTTGTTGTTTTGGTCATTTTATTTGTTAAATGAAGTACCATTTGTTAGGTCCTGGCTAGACAGGAAATGTGCTGTCTCAGAGAGACTGTTGTATTCAATATGTGAGCTTCAGCCTGCCCAAAGGCTTCCAATTAGCTGCCTCCATCATCGCTCTCATATTCTTTCCCCTCATTTGTTCATGGCATGCATGAGTCATGCCTCTTCTTGTGTTTAGCTCTCCCTGCCAGCATGGACCAAGTACTAGAATCCATCCACTGCTCCCACTTTATGACCATTTTAGGACCTACTTTGTTAATTTGTTTTGAGAGCTTCACACAAGTGCGCTTTTTTTCACTCGCTTTTTCGGTTTTTGTTGTCTCTTTCAATATTCTTTTAAGAGTTCTGTTTCTGTAAACAGACCTGTAAATCTTGTTATTATCTTGTCACACAAATGTCAGGCACAGTTTTCCTAGAGTGTCTATTTACTTCTCTTTCTCTGACTTCAAAGTGAGCGGATTTCTTTGTTAATGTCACGGTGTTGCTTGTCCGCCGACACAAGGTGCACATTCTGTATAATGCAAATAAATCCATGCTGAATTCTGTGCACGTATACCATTTGTTACACTAATATTATGCAACCGGAAGACAGGAGACCTTGACATACTGGTGCCTCGAGCGATCAATAACAAGGATTCGCTACCACAACCCATCGAAATACGAAGCAGACAACGGTGCCCGTCACCTAAGTTCATGTAATAATGAGTTGTGATGGTCCTTTCCACCCTTTTGTAGATATATTTCTGTATGCATTTAACTGGGTCATCAGCAAGAAAATTATTTCAATTAAGTAAGCAAGTTGATCCTCCGTCTCTAAGATGTACAGTCACTCCCCTTTCAATTAGTTACAGCCATCATTTTTTCCAGGGTTTCTTGGACAGTAATACTCTTGTGTACTCTGTAACAGCAAATGCCACTTCGCACAATCTTAGGGTGTAGTTCATCTTTATGCATTAAAAATGAACATTTAATTGTACTGTTCAAATTCACCATTTACTATACATGAATCTATATTCTAGAGGTAAATTTTAAAAAATAACTAAAAGGTGTATATATGTAGCTTCTCAGTAGTACTTTTTGTGTGCAAACATGTATGCACACCAGCAGGGAGTGAAAGACCACTTTCTTATAGTAAGTATACTCAGGGCTTTTTATACTCACAGATAATTATCGCTATTGCTTGGTAATATGCCCCCTCATCTCTTGTTCTTCTGTTATCTGTGTGACTCATGTGTACTGTCAGGTAGATGTTTTAACTGATGTCCCGGGATGAGCATGTTGTGCCAATAAGTTTGAACCTTGCACGCACTGTCTGGGTTTGGTATTGAGTCAGCTTGTGTAATATTAACTTATGTAATCAAGAATGTATATATGACATAGGAATTTTTACGAAAGGCAGCCTTACTTGGGAACTGGTCTTTCCGTGACTCTCGATTCGAACTTACAAATAAATATCTACAATTGTACCTTGAACTTGTGCATTTTTTATTTCTTTAGGAAAGACATTGGGGCATATTACCAAGCAATAGCAATGCTTGGCAAGCAATAGCGATAATTATCGCTATTGCTTGGTTAGCGGGAAAAAAATATCACTGAGCACCGAGGATTTTTACCGCTGAGATACCTTGATATTATCAAGGTTTATCTCAAAAGCAGTAAAAATCCTGCGAAATGCATGAATATCGCTGAAAAATCAGCGATAGTCATGCATTATCGTGACAATGCTCTTAGCCATGTTATCCACCTTCCATTGGATAACATGGCTAAGAACTGCTTTTAGTAGGCGTTAGCTTTTGGAGATATTCGCGCTTAGCGCAAATATTTGCAAAACTTGTTAGTAGGAGTTAGAGATGTTAGAGACTGTTTTCAGTCGCTAACATCTTGGCACGCCCACTTTGCATATCATTAGCGATAAATATCGCTGACATGCAAAGTGGGCCCCTAAATGCCCGCTATCGCCTACAAGCTGTCGCTAACTGGTGTTAGCGACAGCTTGGTAATAGGGCGATACAATTATCGCCGCATTAGCAGGAAAAAGTCCCGCTAATGCGGCGATAATGCCCTTGGTAATATGCCCCATTATTCTTTTACAAATGGAGGCACTGCTGAGATCCACAATGGCTAGTCCAACCGAACAGAAGTACCGCAGTTCAAGGGACCAATCAGCCTGACCCCAAGACACTGGACTGACCAGGATCATATGAAATTGACTGAATGGCATTTGCCACATCAAGGTAAAGCCTATTATCGCTGCTTTAGCGGCAGTTTTCTGCCGCTAAACCAGCGATAATTTTTAACGCCGTTCTTGATAATTTGCCCATTAGTGTTTTACATGCTCCTACAATAGGATGAAGATGTAAATATGTGAAGTGGCCACATAGTTGCTATTGTCTGTATGCTCTTATTTTAGGTTGTCACCACATAGGGGATTGTCAGAGCACAAGAAGGTTGTATATGTTTATGTTGCAATAATAGGGGGTATAGACTTTGGCAAGTAGAAGGGCACCACGTTGTAAATAAGTTATGTGATCACATGAGAGGCTGTAAAACAGTGACATGCTTTTATGATTTTGATGTAGAAACATTTAATGCGAGTAGCACAGGACAGAAAGTTTTCCCACGAAACCTCGCAGGTCAAGAGGCTTCGCTGACAGTGCATTGCCAAGGGCTCGCATGGTAACTGAGTGTAGAAAAATGTGTTTTGCAAGCAGTGTCCAAAGGGTTGTTGTGTTAACTATACCAAGGCTGTGGGTCTTTTCAAAGTCCAGACACTTCTAGTGCATATTCTTTACATCTATACTTCATACTTGTGAAGAATTGATGTAGTGTTGTATCTGGCTATCAACACTGTGTGACACATGGTCTTGTCTGGCCTCAGAAATATGATGGTTCTTATTTCCGGTCCTCCATGACAGCCGTTGCACTTAATTGTCTCATTTTAGATATGGCTACTGAATTGTGACAGTGTTGTATGCATAATTATAATTTATTTCAGAAGTTGAAAGAGGCTCCCCATAACAAGAGGGACCAGAATGAGATTGAAGAACCTCTTTCCATGCAGATATTTACCAATAAAGCAAAAAATTAATGTGGCAAATTGTGACTTCCCCCCAACCCCTCCTGTTTTCTGCCCAACCCCTATCTTTCTTAAAAAACATCTAAGTTTCACAACATCATGCTAGCGGAAAAGGGGGAGAGGCATCCGATGCAAGTGATGCCTGCCTCACCCCAACCCCTCCAGCCTGGTTGCCACTATTCAGTCTATGCCATACTGATACCAATGGCAACATCTGACTGTGAATTTCCATGCAACTGTGGGGCCAATTATGATGCAGACGGAAAAGGCTCAAACCATTGGTCGGAGCCTGTCCGACCGCATCGTAATATGCTGGTCGGATTCCTTTTTGACCGCCTCATTACGATGGAGGCAGTCGTAAAGGAATACAAATTGTCATTCCGACTGGCTTCTGACGGGCTCGAAGAGCTGGTCCGCCAGTCAGAATGCTGACAGTAATCCCAAGGGAGGCCCTTTCTGCCCTAGGGATTACGATATTGGGTTTCGGCAGCCTTTCTGTGCCGGCCTTTCTGACACTGAAAGGGTGTCAGAATTCGACTTTGTGGGCCCCAGCAGGGCCCCCTTGGGTGCACGGCGTCTGGTTGGAGGATGAGGAGGCATCATGATAACCCCTGTTGATCCCTGTACCCAGTGTCAGGCACCAGTTTTTTACAATGGTAGCATGCATTCTGGCTGCTTATAGCCGGAATACATGCTCCCATTATAAAGTATAGGAATGCGACCGAACAGTGGGGCATATTATCAAGGGGGTTTATCTCCGCTTTTTTGGCTTTAAAAGCCAAGAAAGCGGAGATAAAATTATCGCCCTATTACCTAGCTGTCGCTAACACCAGTTAGCAACAGCTAGTAGGAGATAGCGACCATCTTGGGCCCCACTTTGCATGTCAGTGATATTTATCACTAATGAGATGCAAAGTGGGCGTGCCAAGATGGTAGCGACTGAAAACAGTCGCTAACATCGCTATCTCCTATTACCAACTTTTGGAGATATTCGCGCTAAGCGGGAATATCTCCAAAAGCTAACACCTGCCCTGAGCAGTTCTTAGCCACGTTATCCAATGGGAGGTGGATAACATGGCTAAGAGCATTAGCTCGCTAATGCATGAATATCGCTGACTTTTCAGCGATATTCATGCTTTGCGGCGATTTTTACCGCATTTGCGTTAAACCTTGGTAATACCAAGGTTTATTTGCGGTCAAAATCGCCGCAGCGCTGCAGTAAATTTTTGTCTCTAACCAAGCAATAGCGATAATTATCGCTATTGCTTGGTAATATGCCCCACTGTTTGGTCGCATCCTAATTAGTCGGTTGGGACCGCCGACCAGGTGTCGGTCGGTCCCTTGACCGAGACGATGTCGGGCGGAGGAAACTCCACCTGACATTGTAATCAGCCCCTGTGTATTCATAACAGAGGAACAAACTAGAGGAAGAGTAGATCGAAATTATACCCCATTACAGCAAAGAGACAGAGCCCTGTGGGTAGATGGCTCTTACTTCAAACTATCAGACTGTAGAGTAACAGTAGCATAAGCCATTACTACCCTTGAGACTGGAGATGTAAAATATCATAATGTTCTGCACAAGCTGGCAAGATTATTGAATTGTCTAGAGCACTTGAATTAAGTAAAGTACTAATGGTAGACATTTATACTGATAGTCAGTATGCCTTTCGCTTGGCTACAATTTTGGAAAACTGTGGAAGGACAGAAGATCAACATGGTGCCTTATTTGTTAAGTTGTTGAATGCTTTAGCCTTATACAACTTGGAATAACTTTGAAGGACACACTGTAATCTAATGACAGAGTGAGACTGTGTTTCTGCAAGGAAGTCTGTTCTTCCAAGATACTTACAGGAACATCCTGACCCCGAGCTTTGAAAGGAACAATAGAACACTTGAATTGAAACAAATATGATTGGGACTGAGATGTGAACCATAAGGATTCAAAAAAAAAACAAGAGATGCCTTTGATGGTGCATCATGTTTAGATTAAATAATGGTCCCACAACTTAGGTTCTGCTTGACATTGGCCTTGGTACAACCAGAGAACCATAGTTGCATTTCATAAAAGACAATGTCACTTTGTGGACCGACCCAAAGATCATGCTCAAAGAACCCTTGGACTTATTTTTGAACAAATCTGTTAGTCTTAATTTTTCCTTCCTGCACCCTACGATGTCGAATGAAGCACACTGCACTCACTAGAAGTAAACAAATGCATCAAATATCATATGGGCAGACCTAAAGATAGGGGGGCATATTACCAAGCAATAGCGATAATTATCGCTATTGCTTGGTTAGAGACAAAAATTTACCGCAGAGCTGCAGCGATTTTTATCGCAAATAAACCTTGGTATACCCAAGGTTTATCGCAAATGCGATAAAAATCGTCCGCAATGCATGAATATCGCTGAAAAGTCAGCGATATTCATGCATTACCGAGCTAATTCTCTTAGCCATGTTATCCACCTCCCATTGGATAACATGGCTAAGAACTGCTCAGGGCAGGTGTTAGCTTTTGGAGATATTCGGGCTTAGCGCGAATATCTCCAAAAGTTGGTAATAGGAGATAGCGATGTTAGCGACTGTTTCCAGTCGCTAACATCTTGGCACGCCCACTTTGCATGTCATTAGTGATAAATATCACTGACATGCAAAGTGGGGCCCAAGATGGTCGCTAGCTCCTACTAGCTGTCGCTAACTGGTGTTAGCAACAGCTAGGTAATAGAGAGATAATTTTATCTCCGCTTTCTTGGCTTTTAAAGCCAAAGAAGCGGAGATAAACCCCCTTGATAATATGCCCCATAGTTTCATCTGGCCAAGTACTCATTTCTTTCGGTTCTGTTCAGGGCCCACTCTCTGTCCAAGCAGGAGATTTTGCGGAGGGCTCTCAGCCTGAATTACTTTCCACATCAAGAAAGCAAAAGATCCCATGGTGGTAATATGAAGGCGCATTTTATCAAACGTGTGTCCACGACAGCTGCACTCTTCGCTGGATATCTGTAGAGCAATTACTTGGAAAAGCAAGTATACATTCAACACTCGCTACTTCCTGGACTTGCATGCAGTAGCTAACCAGTTAGTGGGCTAAGCAATCCTAGGCAACTTATTTTGAAATTAGATATACTGCTTTTTATCATAATTTAAGCATGTGAATGTATAAAGAATACAGGGCTGGTGAAGAAATGAGTTACTTACTTGTAATTCCAGTTCACAAACAACCCTACCTCCTTTCCAGTCAGAGTCACCAAGTACACTTAGGGGGATATTCTCAAGAACGTGTGATAATTACTGCAAATTGAGCTTAATGCAACATTGTATATCGCAGCCTATCGCTGGAAAATAACGCTATGTTAACGGCGTATTCACAACACGGCGGTACCATGCGATAGGCCTACGTGAAAGCATCAAATGTCTGCGTTAAACCAACGCGACGCTGAAAAAGTGTGAAACATCAACACAAAAATAGTAGCGATGAGGCCAATTGTGATACAAACATCACAGATAAGCAGCAAAAGGCCTGCTATTCCCACGCGTCATGGGGGAAAATGCTCCATAAAAGCAGAGTAAAAAAATGCTGAGACGACAATGTACGAGCACAACCCCACTGCCGTGACGTAGAACGAATTACCATTGTCCCGCATCAGATAGGCATCTCCCCACAAACAGCCGCAAAGTACATTGACATGCATTCTGTATGTAACCTGAGCAAATGCGGAAATATACTTGGACCACACTGTGGAACCGCATAGGGGTGGGAGGAATTTGCATAGTCGCGCTACGCAAAGCTCCGCAAAGCTCCGCAAAACAGTATAAAATCCCTGCAAGCGCGCAAAATTTCAGCGAACACATGGAATTGCTTGTTCCGCCCGTTCCTGTTCGCAACCGCTGTTTGCACGCTCGGGGAGAAATATCTCGCAAACACACATTTTAAAAGTGCAAACAAGCAAAAAAATCCTCGAAGCCGCGTATCGGGGAAATTTTGGCAATTCCGCAAAATAGCCCAATTCCGCTAATCCCGGGTGCGGAACGGAATTTACTACCCAGGCCTACTCCTCCTCACATTGCAGAGGGACAATCAACACCCCCTGCACACAGACGTGCCATGTCCATGTCCAAACGATAATGAACATTACAAAAAGGGGGGTTTTACCCAAATAGTCACGGGGACCTGGGCGGTATCTGGTACGTGTAAAGGGGATCCCCGTAAGGAGAGAGGGTGTTGTGTCAATAGACCAACACTCAAGAATACAAACACTTTCAACAACTGAAACAAAACACCAAGAAAAACCGCAGAGTAGTCTTTCTCGGAGGGTACTGTTATTTATTTACAATACCTCACACTATTATTTTGCAAAATATGTTTTTTGTATATAACAAATAACGATAATGAGTGCCCCAAAGAGAAAAAAAAAATCAATGTATTGCCTTATGGCCCCGCCCCTCAACAGCTCCGCGTAGCAGTTCGCACGGAGTCTCTGTACGAAGGACTGTCGAGCAGACGAGCGATTAATGCTCCGCTGCTTGAACTGGAGCCAACGGATTACACTGCATGCTCGGTTCTAGGGCCTCACCCGACTCTGAAAAGTAATTGGTCTCTTTCCTTCGTGTGAAGATTTATGCAGGGTTTGACACCGCGCCAGACGTCTGCAGCTTCTGATGATACTGGTCGTAGTTTTTCTTTGAAAATTGAACTGCTTCCTTGCTGTGAGCGAAGATTTATGCAGGGTTTGACACCCAGCCAGACGTCTGCAGCTTCTGATGTTATTGGTCGTAATTTTACCTTGAAAATTTAACTGCCTCCTTGTTGTGAGCTAAGTTTTTCTGAGTTCCACTCCTCTCGCGATCGACTGGTGACTCACGCACAGTCTTCCGCTGTTCCACGTCGTGAGCTCTGTTGAGCCACAAACCCATGGATTGCCCCCCGACTTCCCTCACTTCTGTCCTGATGAAGACCCCACTTAAGGACTGAATTCAGCCCACACATAGGGGTCGAAACGTCGACGCTGTTTCTTTCTAATACTTCCGGCACCTATCCTCGACAGCTCTGTACTGACTGTGTGTCCGTTGAAAGTTACCTTTTGAAATATTGAATTATTTGATGCCTTGAATGTTTGGCCTTTCATAATTTGTAATACTGTTGATTGTTTTGCTAATTTGAGTATTGTCCACTTATATCTCCAACTGTGTTCATTTATTCCTTACACTCCCTCGAGCACTTCCCTTCCCTTCCTCACCCCCTTTTTTTTTTTTTTTCTCTTTGGGCCATTCATTATCGTTATTTGTTATATACAAAAAAAAATCTTTTGCAAAATAATAGTGTGAGGTATTGTAAATAAATAACAGTACCCTCCGAGAAAGACTACTCTGCGGTTTTTCTTGGTGTTTTGTTTCAGTTGTTGAAAGTGTTTGTATTCTTGAGTGTTGGTCTATTGACACAACACCCTCTCTCCTTACGGGGATCCCCTTTACACGTTGCATTGCATTCTTCATATGATGAAGCTATTTCGAAGTGAAACACGGCGGCTTTCACTGCGAGTTTGCAGGAATTGTCCCCTGATGAAGGGCAGTGCCCGAAATGCATTGGGGTCCCTGGAGTTTCTGTGAATTTGGATGATTACAGTTACTCTTCATGTACATATGAGATGAATCATATGAAGAATGAAATTGATTAAAATTATACCATCGAAATATATGATGAATAAATCATTTTTGAAAATTACTAAGTTAATGAATATTTTAGAGAAGTGACACGTTCGCAAGGAGTGTTAATTGAGTACGTCCTTTCCTTGTTGGAGGACGCGTTCGCAAAATTTACAGTATACACCTCAGGATCAGGAGGTGATACTCAACAGCACTCAAGAAGGAGTACTACCTTACAATTACTAAACTTTTTTGAATGAGGATTGCGACCGCAACCTAGTTTGTTTTAAGCAATTCCCAAGATTGCCAGCACTATATGTCGCACCCACACTTGTCTGAGTGAAGTGCCTGTACAGAGAGGAACATTCATGCAGGAAATGTGTCTTGGAATGTATTTATTTGCACATACTGTGCCTGTGGTATTTCATTATACTGTCCCATGATTGCTAAGGACCATCACAATGTGACGTCAACATGAGAAGAAATTGCCAATGATGGTGTTGCTATCGGCTATTCCTGCTGCGGCTGCAGTGGGGTGTGGTCCATCTGCCACATCTACATCATCATCGTTCGGTGCCTCTGGCACTCGTATCTATGGAGCATTGCTGCGTACACATATGTTGTGCAATACACAACATGCAACAATCATCTTGCACACAATGTCTGGGCTGTACAGGAGCCTTCTACCTGTGATGTCCAGGCACCTGAAATGTGACTTCAGCATTCCAAACGTGCACTCCACGATGCCCCTGGTGCATTTGTGGGCCAAATTGTACTGCCTCTTGGCCTGTGTGTGTGTGTAGGCCCATGGTGAGGACCGGGCTGACACAGATGTAGAGTTCATGGTTGGCAGAACTTGGGATGCGGTTAATAGCAACACACACAACAGTTGTCATGTGTGATCCTTGACTCAGAGCGGGCATGCCCTCCCTCATGTACTCCTTCGGCCGAGCCGGTACTCGGGGGCATGCCACATAATAACATCGTCCATTGCAGGACGGGTGGCACAAACACTACAACAGAAACACACGCATGAGTAACTGCTTTGGCAAGGCCTGAACTTAACCACGCCCAGATCCATATGTGGAGGAGCCACACCCCTATGCTGTACTGTTGTACGCCCGGGTAGTTGGCGACGACATTGGTGAAGAGTCCCCGGTAGTCCACTATTTCCTGCACATTGATGGAATGCGTGTGCTTTCTGTTGCGGTAATTGTGTGCAGTGTCAGCAGGGGACACAAGTAGGACATGTGTGAAGTCAATTGCCCGCAACACGTGCGGGAAGCCAGCTATGGCGTAGAAGCATTGCTTGGTGTCTAACTGTTCCTGCACAGTGTGGGGGAAGTATATGTACTGGGATACTAAGCTGATAATGGCATCCAGGACAGGTTTGAGGAACTTTGATATTGCTGGCTGTGGGACTCCTCCAACTCTGGCAGTTGTCGGGTGGAAGGTACCAGAGGCTGTGGGTGTTGTGGCCCTGTTGAGGCTCCGAGCTGCATGATCAGTAGCTCCATGGCTTCTTTTTGCCTTCAGTTGTGGCTCTGGGCTGGGCTCTCTTTTCTGGTGCAGGCTGTCATCCGGCTTTACACCAGGTCAGAGCAGGTGTTAATTTCGGCTCCTAACGTGCCTTATCGCCTGTTTTGGGTTCTTATCATCGATCTGGCTGGTTGTTGAGAATTTTGCGGTGTGGTGTTGTTGCGGCTTTTTGCACAGGAACAACTACTCTGCATCTCATTAGCGTTAGTTGCCAGGGTCATCTGTGGCGCTGTTTTTAGCGGCTGCTATTGCAGGTAAACTGGTGATATGGGCTGTCAGCAGCCGCTTGTGAATGGGGCGATAAATTTATCGCCACTTTGACTGCGATGAAGTGCCAATAACACGGCCCTTGAGAATAAGCCTGATGTAAATAAGATGCAGACCACAGGAACAGGTAAGCTGTATGAAAGCTTTAATGTAGCACAGAGATAGTAGGTCAGCTCCCCGTCCAACCAGAGCTCCAACTGCCAACAGGGCGAAGGAGAACTCCAGAACCCAGAACACAAGGAGAGATCTAGAGTGCTAGCCCAAGGAAGAAGCAAAGCACTGTACAACATATCTCCCCTCCTTGCAAGGAAAGAAAACACAGGAAAAAGGAAAGAAACACTAATGCACATAGTCATTCAAGTACATGGGTGGGCGACGGGAGCGAGGGCTCCTCAAACAGACATCAACTAAGGAAGAGGAAGAAGAAGCAGGAGTACGAGGTACAGAAGGAGGAACAAGAGAGGTAGGAGCGGAATCAACCACAGAACTACTATGATAAGTACATAAAGAAGTGGAGGCATCGCCACCACCCACCTCCCCCCGTCCAGCTGGCAAGGGGATGGGAGAAGAAGGACCACCAGAGGACAGTAAATAACCATTACAGCCATCCACCTGGGCAGGAAACAGGTCATCAGAAGAAGAATCTTTACGTTTCTGGTAGAGTGCTACCCTCCGGTAATTCCAACTTTCACCATTGGCCAAAACAATGAAGTGAGGGAAAACCTTCTTGACTCTGTAGGGACCCCTAAACTTGCTAAGACCCTTAGCAAGTCTGCCCGGCTTAACCTTAACCAGGTCACCCACAGAGATGGGCAAGGGGGCGCCGTCATGAATTAAGGGGATATCGTTGCCAGAGCCCTTCAACCAAGCAGGGGTCAATTTACTTACTGGTGTGCGACCACGCATTAGTTCAAAAGGAGACTTTTCACCAGTCCTATGGGGTGTGGAGCGATAAGCCCAGACCAGTTCCTGGACACGCTCATCAGAAAAGCAGCCAGACTCTACAAACATCTGAATCACGCCCTTAATGAGGCGATTCACCCTTTCACAAAGGCCATTACCCTGTGGGTTGTAAAGACTAGTCTTCTGATGCCTGATGCCACAATCATTAACAAAAGAAGTCATTTTCGAGGACGTGAGTTGAGTCCCATTGTCTGAAATGAGGACAGAAGGATACCCTTCGTTGATAAAAATGCCCTTCAAAAACTTAATGGTGGCATCAGTAGTGATCTCTTTTACAAATTGTACACACAGCCACTTTGAAAAACAATCAATAAGAACGATTGCAAAACGGTGATCTGTAGGAAGCTCACTCATGGGGCCTATGAAGTCTATGCAGACACTATGCCAGGGAGTATTCTCAAAGACAATTTTATGTGTGGACTGAGAGCCCAAAATTTTGAGGCGCTTCTCGCCCTCCCTACAGAAACTACACTTCAAAACGCAATCTACTGCATCGTTATCAATAGAGGGCCACCAAAAGTTCTGTTTGACACGGCGTTGCGTGAGACTTTGACCCAAGTGTCCCTCATGGGCCAAGTCTAGAATTCTCCTTCTTAATAGATCAGGGGGAACAAAACGATCACCTCGCATCAAAACGTCTTTTCCCTCTAAAGAAAGTTCATCCAAAATTTTCATGAAGGGTCTGACGGAAGGACTAACAGTACTTTCCCTCCTTGTACCATTAGAAACAAGACTGATAACAGCCTTCAAAGTCAGATCCTCCTCCATGCCCTTGGACCATTCATCACGGGAAAATGTACCACCACCCACCAACAAGACATCCTCCATTACAGCAACCGCAAGATCATCGGACTTGATCTCAGAACCACAACCAGTGGAAGGAATAGGGAGCCTAGACAGACAATCCGCTTGGATATTCTTCCACCCATGAACAAATTCAATCTCGCACTGATAGTCCTGCAAACGAGAAGCCAGTCTCGCCAACCTTGGGGAACCCTTACCAGCCCCACCAGGAGCTAGAACGTTTACAAGGGGTTTGTGGTCGGTACGTAAAACAAACTTGTAACCCCACAAGTAGGTTCGAAAGTAACTCGTTCCCCAGACTGCGGCAAGAGCCTCACGCTCTATTACCGAGTAGTTTGACTCAGAGGTGGACAAAGGCCTAGACGCGAATGCAATTGTTTTTTCAACGCTACCATGTCTCTGTAAGAGAACTGCACCCAGGCCAATGGCACTGGCGTCCACCATCAGGATGGAGGACCGAGTAGTGTCAAAAGGGGTGAGGACATTTGCAGATTTGAGTTCCCTTTTGATCAATTTAAAACAGGATTCATGTTCAGTGGTCCAACAAAACTTGACACCTTTTTTAAGTAAGGATCTCAGGGAAGCAGTCTTGGAAGAGAAATCCCTTACAAATTTCGAGTAAAACTCGATCAAGCCCATAAAGGACCGAAGTTGATCCTTATCAACTGGGGAGGGTGCTAGCTCAATGGCTTCAATTAAGTTCTTTTTGGGTTTAATGCCTTCTTCTGACAAACAAAATCCTAAATACTCTATCTCTTTCAATAGGAAGGTACACTTCTCTTTTCTTAAAGTTAAACCAGCCTCATCTACCCTAAGTAACACATCTTGTAAGATTTTGTTGTGTTCCTGTAGAGAACTACCATAAATCAAGATATCGTCTTGAAAATACAGCACCTTATCAAGACCCTTAAAAACTTCAGAGACAAGTCTCCGGAATACGCTAGCGGCTGAGACTAGCCCAAAAGGTAGTCTAGTGAATTGGAATGTGCCTTCACTGGTGATAAAGGCAGTTAAATGCTTTGAGTTATCATCAAGACAAATTTGATGGTAGGCGTGTTTAAGGTCCAACTTACTAAAGAACCTTGCCCCTCTAAGGGTTGACACCAATTCACCGATGTTTGGTAGGGGAAACACGTCGGCTACAACACACTTATTAAGGGAACGAAGATCCACACAGAACCTGATCTTGTTGTCCGGTTTCTGCGAGATCACGACAGGCGAAATCCAAGGAGATGCTTCGATGGGTTCAATGATACCTCCTTGGAGCATTTCCTCAAGGGTAGCCTTAACTTCATCTCGTAAAGCAAAGGGCACCCTTCTTACTTTGTGTTGCACAGGTGAACTGCCCTCCTTAAGAATTATGCGATGAGAGTAGCCGATAAGCTCACCCAACTGGTCCCTAAACACATTTTTATATCTGGCCAAAATATCCTCCAAGGATGAGGTCTCAACAATGGAAACAGGGTTATCAGACCTGGGATCTACTACAATGTGCAGATCATATTGGTGATGACGGCCTAAGATTGCTGGTCCATCTGCTGATATATATATTTTCCCATAAGCTGATCTGCCTTTGAAATCAATTTCAGCTTCAAAGAAACCTAGCATGTTAATCCTCTCACCCTGGTAACCAGACGGGAAAATGTTGCACGTCTTCAAAGCTCTTTCTCCCCACACATTCTTCATCAATGAAGTGGGAATTATGGTCCACTTGGAACCGGTATCAACCATGAGTGTAACGACTTTCCCATCAATAACAAAATCATCTTTAAAAGGATTACCCCTCTGGTTATCACACGCGCACACAGTGTCAGTCAGGACTAAGATTTTGTTAACATCACGTCTCAAATCATCACATTCATTAACAACTGTAGCTTTTGAATTATTCTTATTCCTACACACTTTAGCAAAGTGTCCCGTCTTACCACAACGTAGACACTCTTTGTTGTTTGCGAAACAAAATTTCCCATCCGAAGAATGAGAAAAACTACCACACCTCGAACACATCTTTTGATTATTCTTACTAAAAGATGTCTGTTGTATATTCTTTTTCTGAAGAATATAGCCTTTCTTTCTAACAATTGCAATGGCAGCGGTTTCATCGTCACTATTTTCGCTAAAAGTACCCTTAAGAGAGATTTCAGCCACTTTGGTTTCCAAACCCCTTTTTTGTAGTTCTCTCATACACTTTTCGCTTTCTTCCACGACTTTGGCAAGTTCTATGGCATCTTTCAACGTTGGATTCTTCGCCGCCCACAAACGTTCTTGTACTTTTCTATTGTTGGCTTGGACAACTAATTGGTCTCTAATTAATTCGTCCGCCATCTGGCCAAAGTTACATTTGATAGACAACTCGCGCAGTCTTGCTACAAACTCATCAATGCTCTCTTCAGCCAATTGTTTATTTTTATAAAATTTGTATCTCTGAAGGATGAGATTTTCCTCTTTACCAAAACGAGTTTCTAATCTTGTTACAGCGTCTTTAAACTCATCAAAATCAGCTTGTGATCCTGCAGGTAGTACTTGTGGTAAATATCTGAACAAGCGCTGTCCCTCTTTACCCAATGTGGTCATTAACAGTGCTTTTTTTCGTTTAGGTGAATAATCTTCTCCGTCCAGAGCTTCAATATAATTATAGAACATGACTATCCAGTCCTCCCACGCTATAGGAGGATTGCCTGGCTCTGACAAAAATTCAGGAGGAAGGGCAACATTGATCGATTGAGCCATGTCTTTTAATGATTACCAACAGTTTAACGTGAAATAAGTACACCAAACAGTAGAGTAAAATGAGTTGAAGGTAAACGCTTACTCTTATTACAGGAGAAGATCTGTGGCGAAGAGCTGATGCTTAATGCTCCATCACGAGCGTTTCTATGGAAATTTTCAACAATGACCAAAGCGAGAGTCTATACACATAAATAAGTTTCAGAAACGTTATGCGCGTTATTTCAAAAACGCTGCTTATGCGTTTCAGTGACGCTGCAGCGTGTGTTTCAGTGACGCTGCCGCCAGAGCGATGCTTTTCTGCTTCCAATCGTGTGCGCGATGCTCTTCTGTTCCCCGGCGTGTAACCAAGGTAACAATGGATAATAACAAGTAATGCTGCCAAAATGGCCGACGGCGTCGTGCGTGTACGTTACACGTCAGACGTTCCGCTTCAGCCACAACGTGAATCTACGCGCATAGGAGATGCGCTCAGTGACATAGTGTTGCTAAGCGACTCACCGGACAAAGGAAGTTGGCCCCGGTGACGTTGCCGCTTGGGTTGTTCGAAGACGTAGGCTGGTGATGTAGCTGCTTACGGTCTGTTGCTAGGAGACGCGTTGCTATGTGACTCACCAAAGTCTCCAGACGTTGGTAGAGATGACGTCACCCACTGCGCTACGAACATGAAAATCGGCAAGAAAGTCCATAAAACTATCTCCCACGATGTCGCAGTCACTGAGAAGACGGAGGAAACGCTCCACATTCACGCTGTGTATCACACGTGGATTCTTGAGGGAGTTGATACGCTACTTCTCTGTAAAGTCATCTTAGGCTGCAGCATTCAGAAGGTAGCGATGGTCGGACATCTCGCCAGCCCAAGTCGCCAAATGATGTAAATAAGATGCAGACCACAGGAACAGGTAAGCTGTATGAAAGCTTTAATGCAGCACAGAGATAGTAGGTCAGCTCCCCGTCCAACCAGAGCTCCAACTGCCAACAGGGCGAAGGAGAACTCCAGAACCCAGAACACAAGGAGAGATCTAGAGTGCTAGCCCAAGGAAGGAGCAAAGCACTGTACAACAATGCCCCTTAGTATGATCCACACTAGTGGTATGAAATCTGAGCTATGTTGGCCTCTAGGGGGAGTAGAGGGCTCAGGATTTCCTTGACATTGACTGATGCCTGGGTTGTTTCAAATATGGTGAATGTTCTACTAAACAAAACCTATTTCTGGGTCTATTGTCATTTTAATACTGCTTATTGCTACTTTAAAATTATCAGGGATTCCCACTATAATAATGAGGAATGATTTGCGTCTGGCAATCTATGAAAGATTCCAATTCTGGAGAACTGGAGTTACAAGTGAGAAATTTCTCCTAGCCCAATGTGATGTTTTCTCAAAGTAACATTGGGCCTCATTTATGAGAAGTGACGCATCGCTGCGTGAAAACAGCGATGCGTCACTTTTCACTGCGCACTCCTTGTGACACCAATAATGCGTCATATTTAATGTATGACGCATCATGTCGCAAGGACTTACAGATACGTCAATATTTCTGACGTATGTGTAAGCGCAAAAGTGACGCATTGCTGGACTGTGTCACAAAAGTGATGCAACTCCAGTAATGCGTCCTTTCACATGGGGAAAGCCCCATGTGAAAGGGCTTGCGCCAGTCTTACGCCTGCTGTGAGGCAGGCGCAAGATTTTGACGCAACAGCATCCTAAAAGTGACGCAGTGAAATCTCATAGATTTCACTGCGTCACTATTACGAGGCTTTTTGCGGGGGAACGCCCCCTCTGCATACATTATACCTGACGCAGGTATAATGTGGCGCAGGGGTTTAAAAAGTGACGCATCTACCTAGATGCGTCACTTTTTAAATATGGCGCAACAAGGCGCATATTTTACGCCGCTGGTGCATCACAAAAAGTGACGCACCGGCGGCGCAAAACTGACGCAAGGCCTCATAAATAAGGGCCATTGTTTGGTGCATAGCCTCCATGCCACACTTATTTCTCGTCTTTAAAACTGTCTAACAGCAGGGAGTCTGGCCATGTTCAGCATCAGAACCTCAGAAATGTTGCCACAATCTGTAGCACAAACCAACAAAGCAGAAGAAGGAGAGAGGAAGGGGGCTTGTTTTAGACTATCCAGGGCGAGTGTTTACGGCCAAATGTGGGTGAGTTGTAAGCCATGCCACCTTCTTTCAAGCAGTATTAACCGGATGATATTTCTCTCTCCTATCAATTTGAAATTTTTTCTTGATCATTTATATTTCTATAGTGGACACTGTTTTAGGGTCCGATTCACAGAACTAACTTAAGACAAAATCTTTAACTTACTACCATTTTGGTATTCACAGAAGGCACTTACTCATTTCAGTATTCACAGAAGTTAGGAGTCCTAAAGTAAAGTAAAGTAAAATGCCTTCTGTGAATACCGAAAGTCTTAAAGTTAGGATTTTTCTCAGTTTAGGAGTAGTAAAGTCTAACTTTACTACTCCGGCTAAACTGAGAAAAATCCTAACTTTAAGGCATCCATTATAAACGAATAAATAAATAAATGTGTGATAATACTTGAAAATATAATTTAACTAATTAAATGCTTTAGATGAGAGTAATAAATGAAAATAAAGTTCACAGTTGCTTGTAGGTCCCAGGTGGTGCTAATTTGAAACCTGTGATAATTTATCACCATATTGACTATTGCGCGGGTTTGCTGTTTTCCTTTATTATGGTGGAGAGTGCTCTTTTGTGCTATCAAAAACCAATGTATACATTTTTCGATCTTTTTTATAAAGCAAATGAAGCAAGGCTACATACAGTACGTGGGATAGTGCTGAATAGCACCTCGGCCAAGTGTAACTTGGCTCTTGATATAATTTTTGCTTTAAGAATTCGTATTTTTGACATCTGAACATTTCACTACAAATTATTTATACCTTTTGTAATTAACTATCTTGAAAAGGTTTTTGAAAACTCATCTATTCCCTATGTGATGTGACTGTTTTGGCTCAGTGGCTATTGTTGCTGCCTGGATAAGCGCTGGGATGCCCGAGGGTAACTACGCGCTATATAAAATTCCAAATAAATAAATAAAATAAATAAAAATTACTGATTTTTCGAGTCATTATTTTATACCTACATTTTTACCTCACTTCCCTGTTCTATCTATTTACTTCTTATTCTTGATAAATCTGTGGGTTACATAAATCAATCATGGCAGTAACTGAAGCAGTGCCCACACAGAGGTACTACAAATATCAGCCTACACCTTTCCTTAAACAAATACAGAAAGTCCACTTCCATAGACTGCCGTTCTATTTGTGCTGCTGTCACGAGCCTGCGTCCGTCTAGGGCTCGTAATCTATAACAATATCTGGCTACTATGTACATAATATGGGGTGGTGGTCTGCAAGGCACGCATGCAAACCGCACTTATGGCGGTGTGTTTGACTAGAAATAGCAATGGGGGCGGTGGAAGGATCAATACAAGGCGTAGGCTGGAGCGTGCAGAAGCTCAGGGCTCGAAGACAAACACTTGGCTACACTTCTTTGAAGTGCCCGACCTGGGAATACTCGGCTTCAAATGCGAACCATGACCGAGAGGTCACGTCTTGCCTCCTGCTGTTATGTCTAACCATACATCGGCTGATTTTCCACTAACACAATCCACCGTTTCAGGGTTACAAAGCACATTCATCTTAATATGTTCCTCTTTTTTTCTCAACCTGGAAAACATATTGGGCCTCATTTATGAAAAGTGACGCATCGCTGCGTGAAAACAGCGATGCGTCACTTTTCACTGCGCACTCCTTGAGACATTAATGATGCGTCATATTTAATGTATGACGCATCATGTCGCAAGGACTTACAGATACGTCACTATTTCTGACGCATCTGTAAGCGCAAAAGTGACGCATTTATGGAGTGTGTCACAAAAGTGACGAAACTCCAGCAATGCGTCCTTTCACATGGGGAAAGCCCCATGTGAAAGGGCTTGCATCAGTCTTACGCCTGCTGTGAGGCAGGCGCAAGATTTTGACGCAACAGCCTCCTAAAAGTGACGCAGTGAAATCTCATAGATTTCACTGCGTCACTATTACGAGGCTTTTTTGCGGGGGAACGCCCCCTCTGCATACATTATACCTGACGCAGGTATAATGTGGCGCAGGGGTTTAAAAAGTGACGCATCTACCTAGATGCGTCACATTTTAAATATGGCGCAACAAGGCGCACTTTGTACGCCGCTGGTGCGTCACAAAAAGGGACGCAACTAGGCGCAAAACTGACGCAAGTCCTCATAAATAAGGGCCATGGTATATAGCGATGCTTCAATGAGAATATATGCATGTGTTTGGGCGTTCATTACACTGCTACAGATTTTGGAGTGCAGAAGCATAAATTAGTCTTAAAAAACGCCCAGATGGTTTGTGTAACCCCCATGAGTTATGTACCCACTGTCTTCTACAAAGGTTCCACTATTACTCAAATCAAGCTAGCAAATGTGAGCCAAGGTTACTCTGTCTGGTGTATTTATCACTGAGGACTGAACTATTGGAACATTGACAGCTAGGCCAGTTTCTCACGTTCCACGTTGAAATCCACCCTGTCAGACATGCCTCCAAGGGGCATATTATCAAGGGGGTTTATCTCTCCTTTTTTGGCTTTAAAAGCCAAGAAGGCGGAGATAAAATTATCTCCCTATTACCTAGCTGTCGCTAACACCAGTTAGCGACAGCTAGTAGGAGATAGCGACCATCTTGGGCCCCGCTTTGCATGTCAGTGATATTTTTCACTAATGACATGCAAAGTGGGCGTGTCAAGATGTTAGCGACTGGAAACAGCCGCTAACATGGCTATCTCCTATTACCAACTTTTGGAGATATTCGCGCTAAGCGCGATTATCTCCAAAAGCTAACACCTGCCATGAGAAGTTCGTAGCCATGTTATCCAATGGTAGTTGGATAACATGGATAAGAGAATTAGCTCGGTAATGCATGAATATCGTTGACTTTTCAGCGATATTCATGCATTCCGGACGATTTTTAGCGCTTAGGAGATAAACCTTGATAATAGCAAGGTTCTTAAGCGATAAAGATCGCCGCAGCTCGGCGATAAAAATATTGCCGCTAAGCCAACATAGCGATAATTATCGCTAGTTGTTGGTAATATGCCCCCAAATTCTTTCTTTGTGACAAAGTCCAAGGTCCAGAAACAAGTCTGGCAGAAACAAAATGGTAGAAACATGGTACAGAGAAATGTTCAAAATATATGCTGGGTTTACTTGGTTTTCATTAGGAGCAAATGAGATTTTGGGTGGACATTTTCTACATTACATGAGACGAAGTTGACGTCACTCGCTAAGATTTGCCCCGAACATTATAAAAATAGGTATGTGTACTGCACAAGCATCTTGAGTCCAGTGCAAATTTTAACGTATAAGATTTTATATTTGTGGGCTGTCTCTGAGGTACTTTGGCCATCACCGAATTTGCTCCAGTGTCAAGCATTCTGAATTGTGCCCAAAACGAACAGAATGTCAATACAAACACATATAGGCTGTGACTCAAGAATTTATATGTATGAGTTCAAAACACTAAATGGGGTGCCGTAAAGATGACACTCTTGAATGAATGAATGATTGATTGACTAATGCATTTGTGAATTAGCACGCAGTTTACAGTGATTTACATACATATATAATATTAGTATTTACTCTCTTCTTGCCTGTATTCAATTTATGGAAGACTAAGGCTAACAAATTTAGAAGGGTTCAGTGACTTAATATCGAAGGACAAATTCTAGAATGCAAAAAATATCGACTCCAAAATATCGAAGGACAAAATATAGAATGCCTATCTACAAACAGGTAAGTACTAAAATATCGAATCCAAAATATACGGGCATATTATCAAGGGGGTTTATCTCTGCTTTTTTGGCTTTAAAAGCCAAGAAAGCGGAGATAAAAGGATCTTCCTATTACCTAGCTGTCGCTAACACCAGTTAGCGACAGCTAGTAGGAGATAGCAACCATCTTGGGACCCACTTTGCATGTCAGTGATATTTATCACTAATGACATGCAAAGTGGGCGTGCCAAGATGTTAGCGACTGGAAACAGTCGCTAACATCGCTATCTCCTATTACCGACTTTTGGAGATATTCGCGCTAAGCGCGAATATCTCCAAAAGCTAACACCTGCCCTGAGCAGTTCTTAGCCATGTTATCCAATGGGAGGTGGATAACATGGCTAAGAGCATTAGCTCGGTAATGCATGAATATCGCTGACTTTTCAGCAATATTCATGCATTGCGGCCGATTTTTATCGCATTTGCAATAAACCTTGGTAATACCAAGGTTTATCTGCGATAAAAATCGCCGCAGCCCAGCGGTAAATTTTTGTCTCTAACCAAGCAATAGCGATAATTATCACTATTGCTTGGTAATATGCCTCATAGATTGCTAAAAATATAGGGGCATATTATCAAGGGAATTATCTCCGCTTTTTTGTCTTTAAAAGTCAAGAAAGCGGAGATAAAATTATCTCCCTATCAGCAACAGGGTGCTAACACGCAAATTCGCATGTTAGCACCCTTTTTCTCTACGCTTCCCCTTGCATCTCTAATGAGATGCAAAGGGGGCATTCCAGAGAAAAATAATAGGAGAAATGTTGTTAAGCGACATTTCACCTATTATCAAGGATTTCGCTAACCCTGTTAGTGATAAAAAAAGGCAGCGCTAACCGCGGTTAGCACTGCTTTTTTTACACCTGGTGTTTTCCTGACTTAGCCATGATATCCTTTGGAAGGTGGATATCATGGCTAAGTTTGTGAGCCCCAATCATCAAGCTAACGCCAAACTTCGAAAGATTATCGTTGGTTTTCCATCGATAATCTCTCAATTGGCAGTTAACGTGAGGATTTTTATCACTTCTGAGATAAACCTTGCTAATAGCAAGTTATCTCTGCGATAATTTCCGGCGATGCTTAGCGTTAAAAAATTCGTTAGCGATAAATATCGCTAAACGTTGGTAATATGCCCCTACGTTAACTAAAATATCCACATTTTTAAATATACTAAAAATAATATAAAATTAATTAAATATTAAAAACAATTAAATAAAACATGCCTAAAATAATGTAAAAAATCTTAAAATATAAAAATAATAAATGTAATGTAAAAAGAAGTAGAGAATTTGTTGGATAGCGAGAGGGTAAAAATTACTATTCCCACTCCAGTGAGTGCAAAAGTAGGGAAAGCTTTGGATAGGGTAAGGGTAAAAATTACTATTCCCACTCCAAAGAGCGCAACAGTAGGGAAAGGCCTTGATAACGGACGGGTAAAAAGAACTAACCCCACTCCAGAGAGTGCAACAGTAGGAAAAGCGTTGGATAGCGGAGGGGTAAAAATTACTATTTCCACTCCAGTGAGTGCAACAGTAAGGAAAACGTTGGATAGCGGAGGGGTAAAAATTACTATTCCCACTCTAAAGAGTGCAATAGTAGGGAAAGCGTAGGATAGTGGGGGGGGTAAAAATTACTATTCCCACTCCAGAGAGTGCAACAGTAGGGAAAGCGTTGGATAGCGGGAGGGTAAAAGTGACTATTCCCGCTCCATTGAGTGCAACAGTAGGGAAAACGTTGGATAGCGTAGGGGTAAAAATTACTATTCCAACTCTAAAGAGTGCAACAGTAGGGAAAGCGTAGGATAGCGGGGGGGGTAAAAATTACTATTCCCACTCCAGAGAGTTCAACAGTAGGGAAAGCGTTGGATAGCGGGAGGGTAAAAATTACTATTCCCAATCCAGTGAGGGCAACAGTAGGGAAAGCGTTGGATAGTGTAGGGGTAAAAATTACTATTCCCACTCCAGAGAGTGCAACAGTAGGGTAAGTAATGATTTAATATTAAAATAAAATAACATTGAATTAATTATCAATATCAATTAAAAAAAGAATTAAAAATAATTACCAATTAATAAAAATTAATTACCAATTCAAAACATTAATTGCCAATTACAAAAAGTAATTACTAATTAATAAAAGTTAGTTACTAATTAATAACAATTAATTACCAATTAAAAATTATCAATACATATAAATAAAAATAATTTTTAACGTTATTACAATTAAATCACTTCCCACCCTATTCCCCTATAAATACAATTAACATAATTATCAATGAATTAATTAATAAAAATTAGTTACCAATTAATAAAAAAATAATTACAGATTAAAAAAAAAATTACCAATTAAAAATTAATTATCAATCACTTATCAATAGATAAAAATAAAAATTACTATTTAATGTACTATAATTAAATTACTTCCCACCGTATTCCCCTATAAACCCACAACCCGCTACCAAATTAAATTACGCAAAAATTAAATTACATAACATTCATTACTTTAAAAAAATTAAACATACATTACAAAATTAATACATAATATTAATACATATACTACCATACATAACAGTAAAAAAATTTGATATCATGGAAATCAATATATTAAATGAGATATTATGGAATTCGATATTTCATACCCTAAATTTGATATTCTGGGCTGTCTATATTTTAGTAATTCGATATTTTGGGCTCTCTATATTTTTGATTCGATATTTTGGGCAGTCTATATTTTGGAATCAATATTTAGGGTGTTCACCGTTTTGGATACCACTTCATACTCCAAATTGTGGCAAATGAGACTTGTGAAGCACATAGACATAATGTCTTGTCTGGGAACATACAGTTCTCGTCATGTCTGGATGAAGCCCTTTTGCCAACCCCCCCGCTGTTAACAGCCATTATCTGTGCGCAGCAGGGGAATTGTTGCCTGCGGGGAGTAGGATGCAGGACCTAGCTAACCCCATGCCACACACGACCAAACACTGAGACTGGTGTGGGGTTGGCTGGCCCGGGGGGGGGGGTGGCTGCAGTCCCGGAAGTATGCCGCAGGGCCTAGCTGCGAGCAATGCCCTGAGTCCAACACTATGCTGCGCATGATAAAAGGCTGTGCCGAGCATGGGGTGTTGGCTGCCAGTGGGTGGTTGTCTGATTCCGGGTGGGTTAGTCACAGGGCTTGGCCACAGGCCAGGCGCTGTGACCAACCCTGAAATAAAATAGTATTTATGTTAAAAAAAAACTAGAAATTCACTGAAAAAAACAAACGTTAAAGTAACTTTATAGTTAGGGGAATATGTCAATGACAACACTAATGTTTTTAACTCAAAAATTCACAGAAATTCGGGGCGTGGCCAAGATGGCGGCGGAGTAGGACGCCTTTTCGAGCCGCTCCGGCGCTGATCCGACAAAGCTTCTAATAGCACGATCCTGAGGGAGCGAACCCGCTTCAAAAGTGGTGGGGAGGTCTGCCTCACGTAGCGGTCTACTTTGGTGTGGTCGTTGGAGCGGTGAGACCCCGAGATTGCCCTTGGGATCGATTGCACTCTGCGGCCTGTGCGACCCCGGCCTTTCCTGATCTCGGCGCCCGGCGCAGGAGGAGGGCGGAGCCTCTGAAGTCCCGTCTGGAGACGCAGACTTGAGCAGACGGTGGAGGGACGCTCTGTGTCAACGGGCCGGAAGGTCTGGCGGCAGCTGTGCTAGGAGCCCCTGGCCTGCAAGGTGTGCGGAAACGCGGGGCTCGGCGTTCAAAGCCCCCCACAGTGCGGATCCCGGCGAGACCCGAGCCACGCGGAGTCCGGAGGGAGCTTGGGAGCCATCGACAGCACCGGCGCATGATCGCCATTGGACTCTTGCTCGCCTGTGCACGTGGAGGACAGTGTCTCGTATCGCCGTACTGCCGTGGAGCTCGACACAGCTGCGGACTATAGTGCGGAGTCTGGTTCTCGGGTTGTGGACGCCCGCCCTGGCCTGGGCCGAGCGCCGCGGTCGCTTGGCCACGTGGCGCTTGGACTGGACATTGTGAGCCGCCATGTCTAATGCACAACGCAAACGGGCCCAGGGAAAGGATAGTGCCCTGAAATCTTCCCAGCAACCGGCGTCCCCTGGAGCTAGTGGATCCTCGAAGCAGTCAGATGACGACGCGCCGGCGACGAAAGCCTTCATGACTGAGCTCTTTGCTTCCATTAAAGAGGACATCTCCGAGCTCCGGGCGCAATTAGCCTCCGATTTGCGGGAGGTGCGAAGGGATGTTCACGGCCTGGGCAAGAGGGTGGCGTCCCTGGAGGACCGTGACCTGAGTGTAGCCACAGACGTGCACCTGCTGCAGCAGGACATCATTCGCCTCACCGTGCAAAACCTAGACCTGCAGTTGCACACGGAGGACTTGGAAAACCGTTCCCGTAGAAACAACATCCGTATACGGGCGGTACCATGGGACGGTGAGGCGGGGGACTTGCGGGGATATGTCCAGGAATTATTCCTTCAAATACTGGACGAAGAGGACACGAAGGAGATTCAGATGGACAGAGTGCACAGGGTAGGGCTGCCCCGGCGCGGCGGGGCCCCCCCCCCAATATTCTTGTGTGCGTCCATGATTTCCAGCTTAAGGAGCGAATCCTCCGCAAGGCCAGAACACTCACGTCGCTACAATTCCGGGACCACCGTCCCCAACTGTACCAGGATCTGGCGGCCTCTACCCTGCAGAAGCGACGGGAGTTCCGCCCGGTGGCCACGTTCCTGAGAGAAAGGGGCATCGCCTATTCCTGGGGTCATCCATTTAGGATCATCTTCCGGTGGCAGAATCGCCTTGCTCAACTCCGCACGCTTCAAGCAGCAAAGGAACTCCTGGGCCTGGAGGATGTGCCGTCCTCACAGGCCGCAACTGCTTCTCCATCCCGGAGGCGTCACCGTTCATCTTCTTGGCAGAGGGTGGGTGCTTCGCCGGCCCGACAGCGACCGGACCTCTCTACCAGCTTACAAGAGCGGGGCAGCGCTGTGGCATCGGTGGCGTCGGCCACATTAGCCGACTCGCAGCAGAGCTCCGGAGCGGCATGACCTCCTCATCTTGATGGATCGGCGCCGGAGGGGCTCGGGCCTTCTGGTTGGGGGATATGAAAGTACTTTTGGAGGAGACACCCTCGACTATGGCCATGGGGGATAGTGTATTGGTCCCTCCGGCCTGCTTCCTGGACGGGAGGCCTCCTACGGACTTCGGCCTTCTGGACATGATGAGTACTGTTTTTGAATTTCGTTTTTTGTTGCTGCTCTTGCTTTTGGTTGAGCCTCGGTTGGGGCGGGGATGGGAGTTGGGGTGTTCGGGATGTTGGGGGGGGACCCGTGACGGTTGGCCTGGGGGGACGTTTGAAGTGTGGATGCGGGTGTGCGTGTACATTGGAGTTGTGGATGTTGGTGCACGGATGGGCTGGCGACAGCTGGTTATTGCTATTGTGTGGGCCGGCCTGGCTGTGGGGAGGGAGACACTTGGCGTACTGAGAGCGGTTCCTGGGGGTTATCTTTGCTATGCCGATTAGTATAGGGACGTGGAACGTTAAGGGCATGAATTCGCCACAGAAGCGGCAGAAGGTTTTGAAGTATGTAGTGGACCACCACCTTGATGTTGTTGGCCTGCAAGAAACACACTTGGCACGAAAGGATGAGATGAGGCTCCGCCATAGGGCTTATCCCATTATTTATAGGTCTTCTGCGGCTACGAAGCACAGAGGCGTGGCACTCCTCTTCAGAGCTGCATTGCATTTTCAACCTGTGGAGATTCGTCACGACAAGGAGGGCCGGTGGCTCATGGTTAAAGGTCTTATACAAGGGCGATTGTGCACTTTTGTGGTGGTGTATTTGCCCAATGCTGGCCAGAATAAGTATTTGCAGGACCTGTTGGTGAGGGTGGGCGACTTTGCAGAAGGGCACTTGTTCATGTTGGGGGATTTCAATTTGGTGTGGGACAGGGATCTGGACAGCTCAGGGGGACACAGGGCGGGTACAGGGGTATTTTCTGGGTCCACGCAGCATGGGGTGGGGGAGCTGGGACTAGTTGATGGCTGGCGTTTTTTTCATCCTTCCACGAAGGACTATACATTCTTTTCACACGTGCATCACTCCTACTCCCGCTTGGATTACATTTTCCTTAGCCAGTCCCTCCGTGGGAACGTGCTGGATGCCGCCATTCTTCCGATCTCGGTGTCGGACCACAGTCTCTTGGTGCTCAATCTTCGCTGGTCGCCGCCTGACAATACGTGTCGGAAATGGTATTTTCCGGCGTCGGTAGTCAGGGACGATGTCTCTAACCAGGCGTTGCGCCTTGCTGTCCGCGAATTCTTTGATCTCAATCCTCCGTCGGACACTTCACTGGCGACCACGTGGGACGCCTTTAAAGCAACGATCAGGGGCACGTGCCTGGGTCTCAACTCGCAGCTTAACACTTTGAGGAGGAAGGAACGGGAGGCCCTGGAGGCTGAGGTACTCGGGCTCGAGCGGGCACACAAAAGTAACCCCTCGAGAGTGACCCTCCGCCCGTTGACGGCGGTACGGGGCAAGTTGAAGGCACACTATGCCAATAGGGCCGAGCTCACTCTCCTGCGACTGGGGCGTCAATCATACTCTTGCGGCAACAAGATCGGCAGACACTTGGCGCGACAATTGCGGGACAGGAGGGAGAGGGAATACATAGGGGGGATTAGAGACTCCGCAGGAGTGCTACACCATCGCGACGGGGTAAAGGCGGACATTTTTGGGCGCTTTTACGCAGATCTATACAAGGGCGACGTCCTGGACGCTGCGTCGCAACAGGAGTTTCTACGGCGTTTGCCGCTACCTCAGATCTCTAGTGAATGGAACAACGTGCTGGAGGCGCCGATCACGCGGGAGGAGGTGCTCTCCGCCATCAAAAATTTGAAATTACATAAGGCCCCGGGTCCGGACGGGTACACGGCGGTCTTCTACAAGACGTATGCGACTGAGTTGTGTGACTTTCTGGTTACCCTTTTTAATGATATGGCAACATCCGGAGTGAACGCAGGGACTATGGCGGAGGCGGTGATTACGGTCCTGCCGAAGCCGGGGAAGGACCCGGAGCAATGTGCTTCGTTCCGCCCCATTGCCTTACTTAACATAGATGCAAAACTTTACTCGGCAATTCTGGCCAGCCGTCTCCAGGACCTACTTCCGGCGATCATACACCCGGACCAGTCCGGCTTTATTAAGGGCCGCCAGACTCACGACAACACCCGTAGAGTGGTTCACCTTATCGAAAAGGCTGACAGGTTCCGCATCCCGGCTGTACTGGTTGGCCTAGCCGCAGAGAAGGCCTTCGATCGAGTGGATTGGGGCTTTTTGTTTCACACATTGCGCGCATTTGGCTTTTCTGATAAATTCATTACTATTGTACAGGCGAACTTTTGTAGCCCACGCTCGAGGGTGACGGTGAACGGCCATGTGTCGGCCTTTTTTCCACACTCGCGGGGCACCAGGCAGGGGTGTCCCCTCTCTCCCTTGCTATTCGCGCTCAGCATTGAGCCCCTGGCAATGGCTGTGAGGGAACATGAGGGAGTGAAGGGCATTCCGTTCACGGGTGAGCAACACAAGATTTTTCTATTCGCGGACGACATCCTGCTCTCGGTGGCTGACCCTGCTGGTTCCCTACCCTGCGTCAGGGATATCTTGCTTGAATTTGAGGGAGTGGCAGGCTTCAAGGTTAACTATGGCAAATCTTACATTCTGAATCTGACCTTGTCGCAGGCCGATGTTGCTCAGGTGAAGCCATTGACGCCGTTAGCTTGGGCCTCGGGCTCGATACTCTATCTGGGAGTCCACCTGACTCCCACGGTGGGTAGATTGTTCGCGGCCAACTTCCCACCCCTGCTGGCTAAGACGCGGGAAGACTTGGAGAGATGGAAGCCTAAATTCCTGTCCTGGTTAGGTAGGGTGCACGCACTTAAAATGGTTCTCCTCCCCAAATACTTGTATCTCTTCCAAGCCCTGCCGATCCCACTAGAAAGCTCTTTCTTTCGGCAACTCAAAACGATGATCCTGAAATTTGTCTGGCAGGGGGGTCGGGCGCGCCTGTCGTTCGCACTCCGCGCCGGCTGCGATCTGAAGGCGGGGTAGGTCTCCCTGACCTGCACTTATATTATAAAGCTGCTCAATTGAGGGTCATGGTGGAATGGTCGCAGCAGTTCTCTGAGAAACACTGGCTACACATGGACCGTAGCGTGGCGGGTCGGTCCATCTGGGACTTGGCCTGGAAGCCGAAGAGAGATCGCCCAGTGAATGCGTACCTCAGTACTCCCACGAGTACTACGTTGAAAGTGTGGGACACTTTGGTAGGCGATGAGAGGTGGACAACCTTCCCATCTCCGTTCACTCCCATACACTTCAACCCGGCCTTCCCGCCGGCGCTAGACGAGGGGCCCTTTGACGCGTGGAGAGAAGGTGGATGCAGGGCGCTGCTTCATCTGTTTCACGGCTCTGATCCTCTGACCTTCGCTAACTGCATGCGGGATTACCAGGTACCGCAAACTGACAACTACAGGCATATCCAATTACTACATTGGGCCACGTCACCAGGGGTGCGGGAGGCAGCTACGCGACCTCCTTCCGAATTCGAGGCCTTCTTGCTGAAGACGTCCACCATGAAAGGAGCCATCTCCTTCCTCTACCGCCTGCTGCTTCAATCTGCTTTGTCCCCTAGGCCGCGTTATATGGAGCAGTGGGAGGGAATGGTGGGGAGGGAAATTACCGATGGGGAGTGGTCGGCACTGTGGAGGGATTTGACTCAATTCAATCACTCGATTCATCTGAGGGAGGCACATTTAAAACTCTCATGCAGTGGTATATGGTCCCGGCCCGGCTTCATCGCATCTACCCGGCTACCTTAGATAGGTGCTGGAGGGGCTGCGGCCTTCTGGGGGACTTCCGCCACATTTGGTGGGATTGCCCAATCATCAGACCATTCTGGGATGAGATTCTCTCTCAGATCAAGGATATTTTGCGTTACCCTATTGACAACTCCTTGGCTTTCGTACTCCTGGGCCTACGGGACCCCGGGCTTGAGCACCAGACACGCGCGGATAAGAAGATTCTATGGCTCTGTTTGGGTGCAGCCAAGCTTACATTGGCGGCAGCTTGGAAACGGAGGGAGGCACCGGCGATTTCCCTTTGGCATGCGAGACTGTGGAGACTTCTGAGTCTGGAGAGAATGGCGGACATCTTCCTTGGCAATTACAAAAACTTTCAGCACATATGGGGTCCCTTGGTGTCCTTTCTGTCCACTGGTTTACCCTCGGCGGTGTGCCCAGCATCAATGAGGACTTTGCATCTCTTTCAATTTTAGTGTGCATGCTGGATGAATGGGGGTGTGTGTGTCGCCGTCACGGGGGTAAGGGGGGGGGGTAAGGGGTGTTGTGTTTCTTTCTTTTTGGTGCTGCAACCGGGGCACCCTCTCTCAGCGGACGATGCCTTTTTTGTGCCTCTTGGACTGGCAGTAGACATGCTTGAAGGGACTATTTGATTTCGTAAAACATCTGCTCCTATGGGGCACTTTCTACAGCTACTCCTTCCCTGCGAATGTGCGGACCTGCTGCCTGATCCTTCTTTTAGCATTGTATCGCTGCCTTAGACCTGATTTGTTCTATTTCCCACTGTGTGGGATTATCTGTGCTCCCGGTGTAGTATGTTTTATTTTTTGTTTCTCTGTTCACTGCAAAATAAAAATTTTACAAAAAAAAAATTGACAGAAATTCAACAGTTATAGTTAGCAGAGCTAACTATAACTGTTGAATTTCTGTAAATTTTGAGCTAACTATAACTTCCGCCACTGCCATGCACTGCTTATGAGCTCACATATTACATTACTCATGGCATGTTGTATGAAATGACATGTTCTATCGACAGGAGGTCGAGCATTCTACTACGAAGCTGCCAAATCCTGGAACAACACCCCCTAACACATCAGGGCCATCTCCTCACTTCCTGAACTCCGCAAAAAGCTGAATCGTTTCTATTCAATTAGTCTTCTTGAAGTACCATTGAGACTGCCTGTTTTCAGGCCCAGCTTCACCACATGCCTACACTCACCTGCTCATTGCTGAATACCCTTACGGGTGACAACCACCTCTGTCTTCCCCCACAGGGCCTAGACGGGCAGGTTATCCCTACCCTGCCCCTATTGATATTATTTTATTTTTAAATGCGTAACAGGGGACTAAGTCCCCAAGTCAAGTAATGGCTGCCAGACACATGTTGCTGGCAGCCAATTAGAGCGCTCGCTTCCACAAGAGTCTGACTTCCCTGGGAGCAAGAAAGCCCAAGGGAAAAAAAAGCGTCCTGGGCCAATCAGAATGCTCTATTTTTTAACTGGTGCTCCCTTGGGACTCTTGCTGGAGTCCCTCGAGCTCACCCAACCAGCTATACAATTATTTTTAAACCCCAATTTTCCAGTATTGGATCTTTCATACATTCACATGCTTGAAACATTCCCGATCGTCGAAATGAGAGTCCCATGGTACAATAGTAAAGCAGTATAGTATACTACACATAGCCTGTAAAGCCCATGAAACGTTCACTTCAATAACTTATCGACATCATTTAAACGGAACTAAACTTCAGTTAAACAAGCGACAGCACCCTCTAGAACACTTCTCAAGAAGGGTTCTTCATTCAGGGTTTCTACAGCACATCGTATAAAGGGAGTCTCCTTGCGCTCTGCCCAGTTTATCACCTTAAATAACTCATCTAAAGCCTCTTTTATCATCAAGAAGGACAATGGCTCTAAAGTGGTCCAGACAACACTGAGCCGTAACTCCTATCGGAAAAGACTCCCATAGCTGAAACCTATGCCCCAGATACTAACAACGAATCACAACCAGGTACTTCATCTGGACCCAACCTTCATACACTTATCAGCCTGGCTCCTGCACTCAATGAGTAGTTTGGGAACATGAACATCCCTCAAGACTGTAGAGATATTCTTGTAAAATCCAAGGCTGTTACCACGAATAAAACGTATATACAAAAATTGACAAATTTCTGTTTATGGTGCCAGAATTCTAATATTCACCCTGTCCCTGTACTGCCAGAACAAGTTTTCCCATATTTCGTATCTTTAGCAAAGTCAGGTTTGGTCCATGCTTCCATTAAAGTGCCTTTAGCAGCAATCTCTAGATACAGACAATCCACTGGTTCACCATCCTTGTGGTCTAATAGGGTGAGTAAACAGTTTCTAAAAAGCCTTTCAGAGTATTTCCTCCAATTAAAGCACCTCCTCCATCTTGGCAGCTCAACACAGAGCTTCCACAGAGATGAAGGCTCCATTCAAACCAAACCACAAAGCACAGATAGTGTTTTTAATATGGAAAATTGCCTTTTTGTTGGCCCTTGCATCAGCAAGGAGGGTTAGTGAAATACAAGCCTTCACAATTAAAGAGCCTTTCCTACATTTCAAGGACGCTTGTGTGGTTCTCAGAACCAATACCAGATTCATTCACAAAGTCCCATTGGATTTTCATCTAAATTAACCTATTGCCCAGAGGACATTCTTGCTGAATCCACAAACAGCAGCTGATAGATTATTACATGCATTAGACGTTAAAAGATGCATGAAATTCTACCTGCATGGAACTAAACACTTTAGGAAGACAGACTAACTTCTAGTAGCATATGGGACTCCAGGTAAGGGTTTACCAGTTTCCAAGCCAAGCAGCAGCTGTCCAGCTCTGTCACTGCAACGGTGGAAGACTCCTGACAGACAAAGTTAAAGTGCATTCTACCTGGGTCATTTTATGAATGATTGCTCTGGTTGCAGGTGTGCCTTTGGAAGGCATATGTCGAGGGGCCACATGGAAGAACGGGCATACGTTCACGCAACCCCATGACATGCACGATCAAACGCTGTGACTAGTGTGGGGTTGGCTGGCCCCAGAGGGGGCTGCTGTTCCGGAAAGTATGCTGCAGAGTCTGGCTGCAAGCAATGCCCTGAGTCCAACACTATGCTGCACATGACAAAAGGCCATGCCGAGTGTGGGGTGTTGGCTGCCTGTGGGTGGTTGTCTGATTCCGGGTGGGTTAGTCACAGGACTTGCCACAGGCCAGGTCCTGTGACGAACCCCTGTAATAAAATAGTACTTTATGTTAAAAAAAAACTAAAAATTCACTGAAAAAATAAATGTTAAAGTAACTTTATAGTTAGGGGAATATGTCATTTATAACACTAATTTTTTCAACTAAAATAATCACAGAAATTCACCAGTTATAGTCAGCAGAGCTAACTATATCTTGCGCCCCTGCCATGCACTGCTTATGAGCTCACATATTGCATCACTCATGGCATGTTGTATGAAATAACATGTTCTATCCTTGGGACGTTGATCATTCTACTACAAAGCTGCCAAATCAGGGACAGGAAATGCTTCAAGCATCTGAATCTATAAAATATACCAATACTGGAGAACTACTGTTACAGGTAAGTTACTTGTTTTCTTTCTCAAAAGCTACTGAACGGATTTGCACCAAATAACAAAAAACACCTGTGAATCAAGATCTAGGGGGCATATTATCAAGGACCGGTGTTAAAATTATCGCTGTTTTATCGGCAGGAAACTGCCGATAAAACGGCGATAATGGGCTTGATAATACGCCCTTGTTAATTCCCATGGAAGCCCATGTTAACATCAGAATATGGGCTTCTATGGGAATTAACAAGGGCGTATTATCAAACCCAATTTTGGGTATTTATCGGCAATTCCCTGCCGATAAAATGGCGATAATTTTAACCCCAGTCCGTGATAATATGCCCCTAGGTTTCTGCCAAATTTGGTATAACTCATTTTAGCAGTTTTTTTTTAAAATAGCTTCTGACAAAAAGTCTATATAAAATTCATGGGGATTTTGTGTTTTGGAACCTCCTTTTTTCTGGCCCCCGCTTGATGGATCACCCCAACACTTTCCATGAACAAACTAGACAAAACAGAGCATTTTTAAAAAAATTGTGTTGGTTAGTCAAACAATGCTAAAGATATAAGCAAAACAAAAAAAGGCATTTCCTATGGAAATGCTGACTTAACTATAACTACCCAGTGGCGACCAGTAAAAGGCTTTTGTAATTTTACAGCTCAGCATGGATGACACTGTGCTAATACTATGCTTAAAGACTTTGCTATAGGAATGGCAAAACACTTTAGGGGCATATTATCAAGGGGGGTTATCTCCGCTTTTTTGGCTTTAAAAGCCAAGAAAGCGGAGATAAAATTATCTCCCTATTACCAAGCTGTCGCTAACACCAGTTAGTGACAGCTAATAGGAGATAGCGACCATCTTGGGCCTTGCTTTGCATGTCAGTGATATTTATCACTAATGACATGCAAAGTGGGCGTGCCAAGATGTTAGCGACAGGAAACAGTCCCTAACATCGCTATCTCCTATTACCAACTTTTGGAGATATTAGCGCTAAGCCCGAATATCTCCAAAAGCTAACACCTGCCCTGAGCAGTTCGTAGCCATGTTATCCAATGGGAGGTGGATAACATGGCTAAGAGCATTTGCTCGATAATGCATGAATATCGCTGACTTTTCAGCGATATTCATGCATTTCGGCCGTTTTTTATCGCATTTGCGATAAACCTTGTTAATAGCAAGGTTTATCTGCGATAAAAATCGCCGATGTGCGGCGATAATTTTTGTCTCTAAACAAGTTAGAGACAAAAATTATCGCTAGTTGTTGGTAATATGCCCCTTTGTCCCTTTCTAGCTCTGCCTGAACGGCACTGTGCTAATCGTGGGGCATATTACCAACAACTAGCGATAATTTTTGTCTCTAACTTGTTTAGAGACAAAAATTATCGCCGCACATCGGCGATTTTTATCGCAGATAAACCTTGCTATTAGCAAGGTTTATCGCAAATGCGATAAAAAACGGCTGCAATGCATGAATATCGCTGAAAAGTCAGCGATATTCATGCATTATCGAGCAAATGCTCTTAGCCATGTTATCCACCTCCCATTGGATAACATGGCTAAGAACTGCTTAGGGCAGGTGTTAGCTTTTGGAGATATTCGCGCTTAGCGCGAATATCTCCAAACGTTGGTAATAGGAGATAGCGATGTTAGCGACTGTTTCCAGTCGCTAACATCTTGGCACGCCCACTTTGCATGTCATTAGTGATAAATATCACTGACATGCAAAGCGGGGCCCAAGATGGTCGCTATCTCCTATTAGCTGTCGCTAACTGATGTTAGCTACAGCTTGGTAATAGGGAGATAATTTTATCTCCGCTTTCTTGGTTTTTAAAGCCAAAAAAGCGGAGATAAACCCCCTTGATAATATGCCCCCCTATGCTTAAAAAGGTTTGACATTTGAGGTGAGCAGATTCAGAGTGTCGCTGGTGTTGTAGGGTGCATTATACAGGAGCTGCTCTCCAACTAAACAAGGGAACTACCAAGCTTTCTCTTCTTTTTTGCATAATGTATGTGGCACTCTTAGTCTGAAAGGGTATTGTTCTACTGAGTGCTCCCTTGTGTCTGGCCAAAGCTATACATCTCTGAAGAGCTATTCTGATAGTGAAACATTTGCCAGGGTTGCTTTTATTTATTCCTGGTTGGTTTGGATGGTATCTTCCCAATCCAAAACTGTAATACTGTGCCTGGAGTGGTAAAAGGCTTTTGTAATTTTAAAGTTCGGCATGGATGGCACTGTGCTCATCCTTGCTTGCTCTACACCAAAGCATGGGAACTACCCAGCGTTCTCTGCTTCTGTTTTGCCCAATTAATGCAGCACTCTAAGATTGAAAGGTTTTACTTATACTGGGTGCTCCCTTGTAGCTGGACAAAGCTAAACTTCTCTGACGAGCTATAACGATAACAAAACATGTGTCGGGAGTAGTTTTTATTAATTCCAGGTTGGCTTAGATGGTATTTTACCAACCCAAAGCTGTAATACTTTGCCTAGAGTGGTAACAGACTTTTGTAATTTTACAGGTTGGCATGGATGCCAGTGTGCTAATCCTACCCTTAAAGAGTTTGCTGTAGAAATGGCAAAATACTTTGGGGCAGATTTATGAGGCCGTTGCGCCTCTTTGCACCGCAATTGCGTCACTTTATTTGACGCAACTGCGGCGCAAACAATGCTCCCTATTTACAACGTGACGCATCTAGGAGATGTGTCACGTTGTAAAGCACTGCGCCATAAGGAGGCGTTCCTGCGCAGGGGGGGGGGGGGGGGGGGGGCGTTCCTGCGCAGGAACGCCTCCTGAAAGTGGCTGAGTGAAATCTATGAGATTTCACTCAGTCACTTTCAGGGCAATGCTGCGTCAAAACCCTGCGCCTGCTTGAAGCAGGCGTAGGTCTTGATGCAGCATTAGTAGAATGGGGCGCCCCGAGCCTTGCTGGAGCTGCGTCGCGCTTGCGACACAACTCCAGCAATGCGCCACGTTTCCGGCACAGATGCGTCACGCATCTGTGCCGTTTTTGCACCATGGTGCTCCGCATTATAAATGCGGTGCACCATGGGTGGCGTAGCTGTGGCGCACTGTGGCGCACCTTAACTGGCGCATCCCTCGGGATGCGCCAGTTAACATAAATCTGCCCCTCAGTCTCTTTCTAGTTCACCATGGATGGCAGTGCGGTAATCCTTTGCTTAAAATCTTTGCTAGAAAACCAGACATTTGAGGTGAGCAGATTCCGAGTGTTGCTGGTGTTTTAGGGTGCTGTATACAGGAGGAGATGCTCCAACTAAACTTGAGAACTTCCCAGAGTTATATGCTTTATATATATATATATATATATATTGCGCTGGCCAGTAGCGCATTTCAGAAGTCCCCGCCACGCAATTGGGTCCGGACCTCTTCTGGCATGCCTCACGGCAATTTGGTACTTTCAAGGAATGTGTCCGGTACTCCCCCCTGCAGTAGGAGAACAAGAGCAGTAGAGGTATTGCACCTCTCTCGTGGCAACTTGCTCCAAGCATTTAGCCCCTGCATTTTGGACTTTCTACACTAGGGGTTGTGGCGGTACGAGGAGACCTGAGGAGAGACTTTGTAATCTCGGGACAGTGGAGTGTGTCACAGTGTCCTGCTACATTGGAATCCCGCTGCAGTGCAATCTGCCTACATCAGCTCTCCCCCCATTATCACCGACCTGCGCTGCTGTTTAAAAGGGGAATCTTGGGAGTTGCAGTTCAGAGCATTAATAATGAACTACAACAGGTGAGCAACAATGCAAGGGGGAGGAGCGGACCCACACCAGCTATTCAAGAGGCAGCAGGGAAGAACTCACTGTGTTCAGTTTGGCCGCTGTTGGGCGCTGAGGAAGGCGCAAGCCGAAATGCATTCGTCGCTACCGGAGCTATTTTTAGAAAATAAAGCCTTTCCAAACGGTCTCCTCTGGGCTCCTGCTTCTTCTTTGAGAGGGAGATTTGTTTGGAGACAATTTTGCGCTGGCCAGTAGCGCATTTCAGAAGTCCCCGCCACGCAATTGGGTACGGACCTCTTCTGGCATGCCTCACGGCAATTTGGTACTTTCTTTCAAGGAATGTGTCCGGTACTCGCCCCTGCAGTAGGAGAACGAGAGCAGTAGAGGTATTGCACCTCTCTCGTGGCAACTGGCGCCCCGCATTTAGCCCCTGCAGTTTGGACTTTCTACACTGGGGGTTGTGGTGGTACGAGGGGACCTGAGGAGAGACTTTGTAATCTCGGGACAGTGGAGTGTGTCACAGTGTCCTGCTACATTGGGGTCCCGCTGCAGTGCAATCTGCCTACATCAACTCTCCCCCCATTATCACCGACCTGCGCTGCTGTTTAAATGGGGCATCTTGGGAGTTGCAGTTCAGAGCATTAATAATGAACTACAACAGTTGAGCAACAATGCAAGGAGGAGGAGCGGACCCACGCCAGCTATTCAAGAGGCAGCAGGGAAGAACTCACTGTGTTCAGTATGACCGGTGTTGGGCGCTGAGGAAGGCGCAAGCCAAAATGCATTCGCCGCTACCGGAGCTGTTTTTAGAAAATAAAGCCTTTCCAAACGGTTTGGATATATATATGTATATATATATATATATATATATATATATATATATATATATATATATATATATATATATATATATATGTATGTATATGTATATATATATATATATCCACAAAAGTGCAATCTTCACCACAGCCGCTCACGCTAGTGAAAAGAAAGATCACGCAACTCCAACGTGCAGATTTGGCATGAGTTCTTTTATTACAACAAAGCCACTAGATCCGACACGTTTCAGGCATTTGCCCTTGCTCACATATATATAATAAAAAGAAGTTAATGTAACATTATAGTTAGGGGAAAACTTCAGTGACAAAATGACATATTATTCACCAGTTATAGTTATCTCTAGTAACTATGACTTGTGCCCTGGTTGCCACTGTGTAGTTATATGTTCGACTCATGTTGGTGTGTTCAGATATAAGAGACAGTTTTGGAGTATCCTTGGCTGCTGGGATATTTCAGGATGTTATTTGCTTAGTTATACCACATGCTATGCATGTTTTTAATTACAATGACAACATACTGTTTTTTGGGAGAACACAAGAAGAACATGAGTAAGCCCTTAACCAAGTGTACCAGTTACTTGTTGATTCTGGTCTCAGGGTGGAGAGGTGTGGTGCAGAGGCCAGGGCAGCTGACTTCGGAGCACAGGGTTCACGGTTTGATCTCCGGTGTCAGCTCAACTCAGCACCATGTGACTCTTGGAAATAGCTCACTTAATTTCCACGACGGCCCCCAGCGCCTTGAGATCCGTAAGGGTGAGTAGTTTGTGCTTTACAAATATGGATTTACATTTATTTACTATGAATGTTGCAAAGTATGAGTTCCACAAAACCAAACTCAAGTTTTTTGGACACATATTCTCTGATAGAGGAATGACTCAAGACCCAGACAATGTGCAAGCACTATCATCCACTTGCCGTTCCAAAGATGTTGTTATGCGACGATCCTTTCTAGGCAGGGTCAGTTATTACTTTGCCACAGTGAGCACCCCATTAAGAGACTTGACAAAGCAAAATGTACCAATTCAATTGTCTCCAGAATGTGACAGGATTTTCAGAGTCAATAAGCACGCGATTGAAAATTCAACTGAAATGGATTACTTCGACCTCAATTTACATACTGAAATAATGGTTGATGCAAGCCCAGTGGAGCTAGAGACAATGGCCATCCGAATGCTCAGATACGCATTGTGGCCTATGCGGAGGCTGTCTGAGATAGAACTTGCCTACTCTCAGCCTGAGAAGGAGAGTCTGACTTTGGTGTGGACTTGAGGGCATTTTCATGTTTTCCTCTACGCAAAACTTTTCACTGTCATCACAGATCACCACGTGTTACTCACAATAATTGGGAATCCAAATGGTAAGATGCCCCCTCACATCTAGAGGCGAGTTTAGATTGCAAGAGTACGACTATGAGATTATGCACAAACCAGGGAAGAATCAAAACCAAGCAGATTACTTTTCAGGATTGCTGCTACATCATCACAGTTCGACATCGAATACAGCTGAATTATATCTCAACTTTATCATGAGATCCAGCACACCAGCGGCTCTATCAGTGGAACAAATCATTGCTGCCACCAATGCTGATAAGGACATGATCATTGTTAAACAACTTACTGCTGCACAATCATGAAGTAGAAGTACCCATTCTCTTGCCGATGATGCTAAATTTTTTTAAAGTTCAAAAATGTGCAGGAAGTGTTAGCCATTACTCAAGAAGGCGTAATACTGAGAGGTTTGGGAATCATCATATCATCGAGCTGGCACATGAAGGACACAGTGGTATCATAGCCACAAAAAAAATCCTCAGCTAGATGACCGAGTTGAGAAGGAGCCGAAAATGTGCCACATTTTCAACTGCTTGTCTTCTAAGGTGACGCAACACCCAGTGTCAATGTTTGACCTTCCTGCTCATGCCAAGGAGAGAGATGCAGTTGACTTCTTTTGACCTTTAAGAAATTAACATGATTTCATCAGTGCTTTATTTGAGCTGGTGGTTTCCGGTGCTCGGCACTGGCACTTATTTGTTAACACCAGTGCTGGTGACAGTCTGCCACAAGGTGGCACTGTCTAATTTAGAGATGAGCACAAAAACAATTAATTATTATTTCAATATACTGTTAAAATTTCTATTATCTGCTACCCAACTAATTCTTACTGCTTTGGGGCCTGGAATAGTTGGTTAATTGTTGTGTTGCTGTCATTGGCAGCAGTGGCAATGTGTGGTGCAAGCTGCAATGGCCCCCTGACGAGAGCCCTGGCCCTTATTCTCTTACAAATTAAGCATTGAATGTCATGGACAATATCTGTTTCAAACCATGACGGTAAAAAGCATAAGGTAGACAATGTCCGTTTAAAAGCTCCTGATTACTTCTCAAATGTTACTAACTTTACTTTCACAAGGGTATTTGCTTTTTCCGGGGTTCCGTTTTTCTGTATTCGTTTCATGCACAATATTAACCCCTTCGCTGCGGGGGATATTCCCCCGCTGTGCTGGGGGGCACGGGGGGGGCGCGCACAGCGCTCACATGCTCATAACGAGCTGAGCTCATCATGAGACACAGCGCTCCTGTGCTCATGACGAGCTCAGCTCGTCACTGCCGCACCCGTTCCCGTGGAATGCTCAGCACAGCAGGGGAATTATCCCCGCATGTGAGCGTTCCACGGCTCATGACGAGCTGAGCTGGTCATGAGCACCGGAGCGCCGTGGCTAATGATGAGCTCAGCTCGTCATGAGCATTCAAGGCGTTAATTTTGTATTCTGTCTAATGCAAACTGGATTGAGAGCTCTGAGGTTAAAGGCACTGGAGGTACTCCCACCTATCATTGAGTCAGACGGTGCTCAGAATGCATGTTTTTCCAATCGCTGGCCCCTCTGCAGAGCGTACAGAACAATCAATCATTCAGGAAATCACCCGAGAGGGCCTCAAGACACTGGCGTTGTTAGCTGCTTTTCAGTTCTCTGTTCATTCGAATAGCCAGGTTTTGAGTCCTTTCCTGAATCCCCAGAGCGATGTGGCATTCCTAAGGTGCAGGGGAAGGTCGTTCCAGGCTTTGGCCACCAGGTGACAGAAGGAGCATCTTCTGCTGGTTGCTCGTGGATCTGGGGTGTATGTGAGGAAGAAAGAGGCGAATCGCATGTGTCTGGTCAGTTGGTGGAAGGTCATTCTGTTGTTGATGTATGCTTGTCCTTCGGTGTGCAGGGCTTTGTATAGTGGGTCAGCATCTTGAACTGACAATGATGACATGTTCTGTTCCAGTAAGTGTGAATGGGGTACAAAGAGAACTAATATTGCCAGGAGGAAAAAAAAATGTGTTTACAGTTTATTATGAGAAGATGGTGAAGTGTAGGACCTGCAAGGAAGTATGTCCCACTGGGTGGGGAGAGTGAAAAGAGGGTGGAGATGAGTTGTGAAATGTGCAGGTGGAGGATTTACGAAAGATGTGGGTAGAGAAAGGGTGTAAGTGTCTCACAGAGACTACAGTGGAAAGTGGTGTCGAAGAGAATGTGTGATGTGTCTAAATACAATTGCAGAAAGTTCACAGAGAGGCACCCAAACACTTCTTGGTGTCACGTTTGTGAAGAACATAGGTGCATATTAGCAACAACTTCCTATAATTGCGGAGATAACGCAGTATTACCAACGTTTATCCCCACGCGATAAATATTCCAGCGATAGCAGCAAATCCCATCTTTAACGTGAAATTTCCCGCGATAAGAATCCTATCGCTAAGGAAAATCTCGCTAATAGGCAGGTGGGGACTTAGCCGTAGAATCTACCTCCCATTGACCATTATAGCTAAGTCAGGTTTTTACCAGGTGTAAAATCCTGGCGCTAATCGCGGTTAGCGCGCGTTATTTTATCGCGTTTCGGGTATTGCTAATAGGCGATAGCTGTGTTAGCGACTGCTTTCAGTCGCTACCAGTTTGGGTACGCCCACTTTGCATGTCATTAGCGATAAATATCGCTGACATGCAAAGCGGGCCCCAAACCGGTCGCTATCGCCTGGAAGCTGTTGCTAACTGCTGTTAGCGACAGCTTGGTAATTGGACGATAAGAAAATCGCCGCTTTATCAGCAAAAAGTGCAGATAAAGCACCGATCTGGCCCTTGCTAATATGCCCCTTGGTTTTAGTTGACATGGTAAGCCACGTCTTTAATTACATCAGCCACTCCTCTTGGAAATAATTCATAGTAACACTTCTCTGGCTATGCCCCGTTTTAGGAACCCGCCCACATTTTCCTTGCCTCTGAAAGTCCTGCTTACCGGCCCACATGGGCGCCTCATTTGAACTTCTGTAACCTTCAGAGTTCAACATGGTCTACAATAGTTACTGTAACCGTAGAACTGTCTGACATGCTCTAGAATATCCCCGATTGACTCTATAGAAACGATCTGTATTATCATTAAATTGTTTATGAGCATAATGGGGCAGATTTACAAGCCCCTTGCGACACTTTTACGCCGCCGCTGCGTCACTTTTGTGACGCAGCGGCGGCGTAAACAATGCGCCACGTTGCGACTTATTTACAAACGTGGCGCATCTAGGCAGATGCGTTACGTTGTAAAGCTCTGCGCCACATGAAACCTGCGTCAGGTTTCATGTGGGCGTTCCCTCGCAGAAAAACCCCGTAAAACTGACGGAGTGAAATCTACGAGATTTCACTGAGTCAGTTTTACGATGCTGCTGCGTCAAATCCTTACGCCTGCTTGAAGCAGGCGTAAGGAGTGACGCACCACGTTGAGTATGAGGGGGCCCCTGTGCGAGTTGCGTCACGCTTGCGTCACGACTCCAGCAATGCGCCGCCCATACGCCACGAGATGCGTCACGCATCTTCCCTTCCTTGCACCATGGTGCGCCGCATTGTAAATGCGGCGCATCTGTGGTGGCGGAAGGAGGGGATTGCATGACGCATCTGTTCTCGCGCATCCCTGCTGATTTGCAGAGATGCGCCAGAACATGTAAATATGCCCCAATATGTTTTCTGGTTCACCCTAAAAATACATTGCATGATAGTGCTTTGCAACGGCTTCCATCTTTTCTACACATTCACTTACGGCTGATCTGCGGCTTCTAGCTGTTTGCATTTGACATTTACCTTCTTAAGAAAAGGAAAAGTTCGTGTTGGTGAAAAGTTTCAGTTTGTTTTGGCTCGCTCTCCTGGAGAGGGCCGCGGTGCCGAGCGTGTACCACGCACCTGTTCAAACTACAATAGCCAAGGCTGTTAATCGCCAATATTTGCTTTATATTGTTCGGCAAAATAGGAGCGACATCGGTATTGGTAAATGCCGCAGGTGTATTCATAAGGGCTGATGTAGTGCAGCGAGAAGCCAGTTTGTGTGGCGGGGATCAGATTTGGTGATAGCGTAATAATTAGAAATGAATCACTTCAAATAAAACGTTGCGAAAGAAGGTCCCAGCAGCAGGCCGCACCTAGGCCCAGAGCAAACATGGCCGCCCTCGAAGTACCTCTTCGGAGAAAGGTGATATTTTACGTTCAGAATTTGCTGAAGGCCAAGCGTAAGGCCATGTGACCGATTACCGAATGCAGCCCAAACACACCAGCAGAGTGAGTTGTGAGGAAGGAAAACACAACCCTGCCAACAGCTGGTGGTGGTGAGACTGCACCAGTCTTTATTTGGCTGGCTGAGCTTTAGAGACGGCAGGGGATACTGGGGGGGGAGGGTGCGGAGGGCTCATTGTGACTCCTCTGTTAGGTGTGAAGGGAGGAAGGTGGAGGAGAGACACACTAGTACAGGTATGTTCTCTAGAAGCCACGCCCTATTTATGCTGCCATGTCTTCAGAGTCATACATGAGATATCAGGATGTGTTTGGTAACCGCGCCCTGGGCCTTTCTTTTAATAGCTCATTAACATTTACAACATATTCAGCCCCGGATGCATTCTCACTGCTCATGAATTGATTTTACACTTAGCTCTAGGTATCAGATTTGGGCACTGTCAATGTTTCTTTTCCAGCCTTTACTACTTTTAAAGACTTATCTTTTCCTTCATTCTTCCTGGAATCCCTTTTTGCCATAGAAAGGCCCTGCCATCGCCTGAACAAGACCCTGCAGGTCATAGTGACTGAAGGTCTGCTCCCTAGCGCCCTTTCTGACTCCAAATTTAAGATCCGCCAGTCATAAACGCCTATCAATTGCAAATCTATCTTGCCGTGCCCACACTACTGGATCCTTTGCCTTGAAAGCCCCCTATACTGGGAGACCCATCCACCCGACATTCAGGTCATACACTCTCTTCAAGAGTTTGAAAAGGCAGCTGGTGCAGCTTTAAGGTCAAGGGAGATAGTCTTCCACTATGAAGTCAATTTGTATATGTTTGATATAAATAGGCACACTTCATTATTTTATGTTCTGTTACCTAACAAATGTGTGCGACAATCAGATCTGTGAATTGCCATATTTTTTCCCAAAAGAGTATTAAATACCATGGGGCAGATTTACAATAACTGGCGCATCCATGCATATCAGCAGGGATGCGCCAGTTATTGTGAGTCACGGCAGACACCTCTTGCGCCACCATGGATGCGCCGCATTTACAATGCGGTGCACCATGGGGCAAGAATAAACAGATGCGTGACGGATCTGCTGCTGTTAAGGTGACACATTGCTGGAGTTGCGTCGCAAGCGCGATGCAGCTCCAGCAAGGCTCGGGTGCCCCTATGCCTAACGTGCTGCGTCAATCCTTACACCTGCTTCAAGCAGGCGCAGGGTTTTGACGCAGCATGGCCGTAAAAGTGACTGAGTGAAATCTTGTAGATTTCACTCAGCCACTTTTAGGAGGCGTTCCTGTGCCGGAACGCCTCTCCCCCCATGCGCCGGAACGCCCACATGTGGTGCAGGGCTTTACAACGTGACGCATCTCCCTAGATGCGTCACGTTGTAAATACCCCACAGCATGGCGCTGGCTTTGCACCACTGCTGCTAGAGGATGGCCCCCTCAGCAAAGAAGATGTATCAGTTCCGCTGCTAAGCACTTCCTCTTCCAAGGGTCGAGGGCTTGTGTGGCACCACTTGACAGTGTAGACTCACAGATAGAAGGTGCAGATGCAAGGTTGTTAGAAGCCTATAATGTCCCTGAGGCTTCATTTTGAAGGCCAGGCATTTAGTCCTTGGGGTCACTTGGTACGGCTCGAGGATAAATAGCTCCACAGAGAAGTTACATTGGTTCCACGTTAAGCACCGTTGGCCCACTTCCAAGAGCCCAGGACGGGATGGCACCTCTTGGCAGGGTAGACTCACAGATGGAAGAGTTCAGGTGCAGATTCAAGGTTGTTGAAAGTCTGTTATGTCACTGAGGCTTCAGATCAGGAGGCCAGCCAACTAGCTTGTGGAATCACTCTGGGTTCTGGGGTCAAGAGATGCAGGTCCAGTCCTTATCACCCAGGCAAGGAGGGCAGCAGGGCAGGACAGCACAGCAGGGCAGCAGTTCTTCCACAGAAGTAGTCCAGCAGAGTGACAGTCCTTCTCCAGCACAGCAGTCCATCTTTCTGGCAGAATATCCACAGCTCCAGATGTGTACTGAAGTGCTGGTGTTTGAGGTCCAGTATTTATACCAAGTAGTGCTTTTGAAGTGGGAGATACTTCAAAGACAAGCCTTTGAAGTGCACAGATGTCATGCCCTGTCCTCACTGGCTTAAGAATAACTACAGGAGGCAGGCAGCCCTTTGTGTGGGGACAAGAGACGCAGCCTATTCAGTTGTAAGTGAAGCTGGGTACAGGTCTTCTGTCCCATCCTGTCACGATAGCCCACTCAGTCATACTTACTCTTCCATTTTGTGTGGCTGTCTAGGTGAAATACACAAAGCCCAACTACCAACTACACCCAGTTAAATGAGCAGAGACAAGCTGTAGGCACCAAGGGCCTCATTTTTATGCGCCGCCGGAATGTGACTTTTTGTGACGTTCCCAGGCGCAGAAGTCTGCATGATATTTATCAGGCAGTACTAAGCCATTTTTAGGTCTCGCAGAGAGACCTATAGCCGCCCATCCACAAAGCTGACTTTTACGATCCGGATTTGGCCTCAGGCATTCACCCCAGCGCGACTTCTCCTCCCCCCTAATTACATCCCTGCTGTTTACTTCTTTGACGGCCGCGAGGCCGTGCTTCAAAGGGATCCGCTCCCCCACCCCCTGATTTAATTACATTAGCGGTAAAGAGCTTGGAACTCAAATGTAGTGTGGCACAGTAATCACCCTTGATAAGCTCAAAAGCTCAACAGACGGCCAAGTTATATCTCTTAAAAGGGAATGTTTTGTATAACGGACTGGTGGAATTAAACCCCATAAATGAGCTCTGTGACTCATAATCCAGACAGCTCCCCAGAAAACATCTTCTGATGCCTCTACACATGGAAAGTGTCTCTACAAAGGTAAAGTATCTACACACTCCCAAAGTGTCCCGGGAAATGATCATGGAAAGTTGCCACCCTTTGTCTTGTTCAGCACCTCATACCCTGGCACCCTTCTTTACAATATTTCGAATCCAGCTTGCCTCCTCTTCCCCCGCTTGTCCAGATCCTCTCTCCATCCCACCTGCGCAGCTCAGCCTATGCCCCTTTCTATCCATTTCACATAGTTCTCATCTCCTGGCCCCTTAAACCTGCACATACCTCATTGGCCCTCATTAGTTTCTCTCTCCCCCCCCATCTCTTTCAACCCCTTTACTTCTCCCTTCCAGCGTGTGTCCTATGCCGCCCCTTGCTTGTGTTCCAGTCAGCACCAACTGCCAACTGAGCCTGTGTCAGGCTCCCCTCTATTCACCCCATGGTGCTCAAGCTCTTTCCCCTGCCCATTGCCCCACCCTGTGTTATCTGAAGCACGGCGTCCCCTCAGCCTGTGTCAGCATAAACTCAGCCTCCCCTCGGTCTGTGTCATCTTAAGGGCGGCTTCCCTTCAGACTGCGTCCTGCTAAGCACAGAGTCCCTTCATACTGTGTCATCTTAAGGAGGGCATCCCTTCAGACTGTGTCATTTGAAGCACGGGTCCCCTCAGCTTGTGTCATCTTAAGGAGGGTATCCCTTCAGACTGTGTCATATAAAGAACGGCGTTCCCTGAGCCTGTGTCAGCACAAGTGCAGTTGTTTGTTAATTAAATGTACTTTTAAACAAGTAATGCTGGCCTACCAAGCCATTCATGTAGCTTTGAGGGCCTGAAACAGTCTGAAGTGTTATGCTTGTTTTATTTTATTTTCCTTTAGCTACATCTGTCGCCATCTGCCCCGTCGTCTTCCTCTTGCCCACTTCCGAAGCCATCTGCTACCTGCTTGCGCTGACATATGCTTCGGGGGCAGGTCACGACAGGAGTTGTGATTGTTTGCGATGTTCAGGCGGATTTGTGCACTCTCAGGCAGCAACACTTCCCCCTCCTCCTCCCACAGCATTTGCTGCTCTGTTCAACCTCCTCCCTCCACTCCACCATGGACACTCTGATGCACATGTGTTTTGCTTAAAAGAGCCCGCGGTCTCGCACTCGCACACCTACAGGGAGAGACCGAGACAAGCCTACAAGCCACCCTCCACTGTCCCTACCATCAGCCAGACTTGTGTCTCTATTTAATGCCCTATACCTCACTTCCCGCCCCGTGGTAGGTCTGTTAAGCGCTTACATTGGCCCGCTGTTATTTGCAAGGCATCATAGGAAGTCCTGTAACTGTCCTTGGAATGATAAAAGGCGGAGTGCTGCCGCACTACCAGACACCTCTATGCTCCCGCCGCGGGCGCGTGTGCCTACAAGTTGCCCCCGACTGTCCCTACCATCAGCCGGACTCGTGTCTCTATTCCCGGCATGCTGCCCTTCGTGTTATTGACTCAGGTGTATGTATTTTTAGAAGCAGCTTTCTGTAATTTCCGCCAGTTCACGCTGTTTTGTAGCGCTATGCAGTGGAGCCAGCGCCAGTCAAAAGCACACACGGGCACTGCCGGGCGTGCACGGCTCTCGGGTCCTGACTCACTTGCACATGTGTGTCTGTGTGCTGTATGTCTCTGTGTGTCTGAATGTGTACCGTGTCTGTATTTGTGCGTTGTGTATCTGTATGTTTGTGTTATGTGTCTGTATGTGTGCGTTATGTGTCTGTATGTGTGCTTGTGTTGTGTGTCTGTATGTGTCTCTGTAGCTGTGTGTTTGATAATGCGTCCAAGTGTGTCTGTGTAAACACATTGCTAGTGCTACACCAGTGCGTTTTAATCGATTCAGCTGTACATTGTCTTCGAGGCATGAACAACGGCTTATAGGCACACATGGCCATACCGTGTTAGTGAATGGCTAGGGTGGTCTATCCTAGGGATACTAATATACCTCACAACACTGCACTGAGGAAAAAAAACAACCAGGAAATGTGGCCAGCCCGGCCCCCAGTAATAAAATCGGCCCCCCACTAGCCTCATAAACAGCCAACACCATGCCAGCCTCCGGTAAAACAACAGTCCGGCCTTGCTGGAAACTCGTCCTCCTTGATACCCTCCCTAAACAAGGTACTCTTAGTACAAAGTCCTGTTCTCCTCTTCCTCTGTACTATCTCCACTAGAAACACCTACTATTGCTCTTCCTCTCCAGTGCCCTCAAAACAGCTCCCTCTTCACACACTCCGCACCCTCACACGCTCTGCACCCTCACACTCTCCGCACGCTCACACTCTCTGCACCCTCACACTTTCTGCACCCTCACACTCTCTGCACCCTCATACTCTCCGCACCCTCACACTCTCCGCACCCTCACACACTCTGCACCCTCACAAACAATTACACTCTACTGAATACAACATACACTCCACACAATACCACTCAGTGCCACATAATTATATGCTACATAATTACACTGCGCTCAATGCAACATACACTCCAAATACCACTCAGTGCCACATAATTACACACCACATAATTACTCTACTGAATGCAACACACACTCCACACAATACCACTCAGTGCCACATAATTATATGCTACATAATTACAATGCAACATACACTCCAAACAATACCACTGAGTGCCACATAATTACACACGACACAGTTACACTGCACTAAATGCAACATACACTCCAAATACCACTCATTGCCACATAATTACACTCCACATAATTACACTGCACTCAATGCTACATACACTCCAAATACCACTCGGTGCCACATAATTACACTGCACTCCATGCAACATACACTCCAAATACAACTCAGTGCCACATAATTACCCCCCACATAATTACACTGCACTCAATGCAACATATGCTCCAAATACCACTTAGTGCCACATAGTTACACGCCACATATTTACACTGCACTCAATGCAACATACACTCCAAATACCACTCAGTGCCACATAATTACATGCCACATAATTACACTCTACTGAATACAACATACACTCCAAATACCACTCAGTGCCACATAATTACATGCCACATAATTACCCCCCACATAATTACACTGCACTCAATGCAACATACACTCCAAATACCTCTCAGTGCCCCATAATTACACGCCACATAATTACACTGCACTCAATGCAACATACACTCCAAATAATACCACTCAGTGCCACATAATTACACACCACATAATTACACTCTACTGAATACAACATACACTCCAATCAATACCACTCAGTTCCACATAATTATATGCTACATATTTACACTGCGCTCAACGCAACATACACTCCAAATACCACTCAGTGCCACATAATTACATGCCACATAATTACACTGCACTCAATGCAACATACACTCCAAATACCACTCAGTGCCACATAATTGCACGCCACATAATTACACTACACTCAATGCAACATACACTCCAAATACCACTCAGTGTCACATAGTTACACGTCACATAATTACACTGCACTCAATGCAACATACACTCCAAACACCACTCAGTGCCACATAGTTACACGCCACATAATTACACTCTATCTATCTATTGCATCAACACAGCATCACTCAGCACCACCACAGCATCACTCAGGGGCACCACAACATCACTATGCGCTACCACAGCATCACTGAAAACCACAGCATCACTCGTCGCAACCACAACATTACTCAGCGCCACCACAGCATCAATCTTTGGGAGTTGCATGTCATGACAACGCGTGGTATTACCACGCATGCCATTACAACGGTGGAATTACAACGAAAGTCGTTACATTGACTTTCGCTGGAGGGCGCTGGATAGTGGAATAGTTTAATTTTCTATTCCAACTCCAGCCCACGTTGACAGTAGGGAAGGAGTTGGATAGAAAATTAAACTATTCCCTTTCCAAGAGCGACCTCCAGCGAAAGTCGTTGTACCGACTTTCGTTGTAATTCCTGCGTTGTAATGGCAGTGCAGGGTAATCCCCGCGTTGTCATAGCTGTTAACCAATCTGTGCAACCATTCAACAACAACTGGTTCAAATATGTTCTCTCAATGTTTCAAGCTTTATTACAAATGTCACAAAAAGAGGTTAATATTTCCCTTCTGTTCTTGGATTTCGTCACAATAAAATACACTGAACATACAGGTAGATTCATCAAAGACCCGTTTTGCGAGTCTTTAATAGCGATTCATAAGGAATCGCAATTACAGAATCGCAAAACGGGATTCATGTAGGAAACGCAAAATAAATTGTGATTCCTACACATTCCTTATTTGCGATTAGCAAATTGCTAATCGCAAATAAGGAATAACTCCCCATTCATTCCTATGGGCCTTTAATAAGATAGCGATTTCAAGGGTGCAAGGGGTGTCCAAAGGACACCCTGTAGCACCCCTGAAATGCAAATTTAGACAGGTGTTGCACACACACATGTCCAAAGGACATGTGTGTGTGTAACATGCAACAGAGAAAAATGCACTAAAGTGCTTTTTTCAATGTTTTCGCAATTTACCACGAAGTCAGACTTTGTGGTAAATAGCGACCAAATATTGCGAATTTGCAATTTCAAATTGGTTGGTGATTTGCATTTAAGGAATCTCTATTAGAGATTCCTTAAATCTAATTCCTCACAAATATGCGATTTCACTAATAGCGATTTTTGCATTTGAGATGATGAATCCCAAATGCAAAAATTGCACTCGCAAAGGGCCAGATTCTCAGAATCTGGCCCTTTGCGAGCGCAATTTCGCTTGATGAATCGGGCTGATAATCTTCACAAAAGTTATTTACAAAAGTTTAAGCTATTGCCATTATAAATTACAATAACTTTTATTTAAGTATTGATTATAAAAAAAATTAAAAGCAATTATTATTTGTAATATCAATACATCTATGTCACGTAAATACAACGCATATTGCATTACAAATGCTATAGGTGTCACATTTGCGAAAGTTAAAAGTATTGGCATTGTAAATGACAAAGCTATTAATTTCGCTATTTTCAAAACCAACACATAAAAAAAAAAAAATCATTTACAATACCAATAGCTCAAACTTTCCTAATGCGAGACCTATTGCATTGCAAATGCTTGTTTTGGCTTATTGCTGCCTGATGAATATCGGTCCCTTTAACACAGTTTTCTGGGTTAAAGGGGCGTGCAGTGAGTGTTGCTGGGAGCATTCCCAGCAACATCCATGGGTTTTTGACACTGCCCCGGATTCACAAGTAATTGTAAATCTGACGCAGCGCCAAAAACGTATGCGTCCCCAGGGGAGCAGTAAGGGCAGCATAACGAGGAGAAATATATTTTTTCCTTTTTCGGTGTGCTGCATTCTGCATCACACATAGAAAGAGGAAGCCTCTTGTGATTATTTTTATACAGGAAGGTTTCCCCTTCCTGTACAAAAATAATCAACTCAGCAACACAGACACCCTTGCTGGGAGGTGAAGCAGTGTGCTCCCACCCCTTTCTGTTTGAAAACGCCCCTTTGAGCCATTGAGCTGACGAGCTTCTGGAAATGCACCTGTGCACCAGTGAGAGGTACTGGGACCTTAAAGGATTGTGCAGACTGCTCAGCAACCCCAGATTAAATTTGTTTTTATCTCTACTGATGACAGATGACATCCAGAAACACGTGTCTAGAGATTTACAGCACTAACCTGCACCAACTTTGCTGGAATACTCCAGGAAATCTTCAAGTAAGCATGTAATGCTAAGGAGCAAACCGTGCTGGGAGGTGAAGCAGTGTGCTCCCACCCCTTCCTGGACACCCGAGACATGTTTAAAGGGCTGCTTAATTGGGTGGCACAATCAGTGCTGCAGGTTTACTAGTACAGCATTTAATTTGTAGATCTTGGGCACATGTAGTTCACTATACTAGAGACTTATAGGTAAATGTAATATGCCAATTGTGGGTATGCCAATCAAACCATGTTTAGAGGAGTGAGCACAAGCACTTGAGCAGTAATAAAGTGCACAGAGTCGTAAGGCTAATAGAAGCAACAACCCAGCAAAATTGGGTACAAGCAGGCAAAAAGTTTGGGGGAAGACCACCCTAAGACTATCAGATCTAACACGTGCCCCCCAGCTGAAAGAGGGGAGATTTACTCGACCTCCTGGGAGTTCTCATCACTAAGGTGGAAGAATCTGACGATACCATCAGCATTGGCATGGTCTAATCCAGGACCACCTCAACAATTCATTTGCATTGGCCACCTGAGGGGCCTGTTGTCGGTCTGAACCTTGAAGTTAGTCTCAAACAGGTATGGTTTCAGCTTCTTTAATGCCCAGATCACAGCAAAGGCTTCTCTCTCAACAGCACTCCACCTCTGTTACCAGGGAAGTAACCAACTAGAAATGAAAGATATAAGTTTATGTAGGCCCTCCTCATTGTGCTGTGAAAGGACTGCCCCTGTGCCATGCTCTGAGGCATTTGTCTGTACTATGTTTTCCTTGGAAAAGTCAGGGACCTTGAGCACAGGGACTACTGCAATTCTCAAGGACATATTATCGAGCCCATTATCTCTGCTTTAGCTGCAGTTTCCTGCTGCTAAAGCGGCGATAATTTTAATGCCGTTCCTTGATGATATGCCCCTAGACTCTGTTTGAAACCATCCCTGCTCTAGCAGCAAACTTGGTTGCAGATGGAAGGTATATATTATGGGAAGAAGAGCTGTAATTAATTATCCTAAGTTAAAGTAAAGCCCGAATCCCATAGTCAAAAGCCCAAACTTTGAAGACTGACGAGGTCCGGTTTTGAAGGCGAATGCAGTATTGGAGTTGTGAGTATCAATAGGGTTATGTGTCACAGTTATTTTTATTGTTGATACTGTTTGTGTATTGAAGTGTGTGCCAGATGAAAATTGGTGATTTATTGTAAAAATGTTGAAGAGGTTATCGGGCTAGATGTGGCCTAAGATCCCGGGTTACTGAGATAGGTGTGGAATACACAGTATGTTTATTTGTCTGCTAAACGTTTTCTGGTGCAGACAGTGAGGTATCATTGATTGCACAATTGAAATAGGGACTTTATTAAGTTGTTGTGAATGTACTAATGTTGATTAATGTTAGTGAAGCCTATTGCGCAAATTGTAAAGCTACATTGATTAAGGTGATTTCCCGCTGGTCGACAATTCATTTTCATACATGAGAATATTTCTGTGTGAAAATGCCGGAAGGAGTCAAAACCGTAATAATCCGGTTGTTGAATAATCTTGGTTTACTTTAGAGAAGCAGGCAAAGTGTTCAGTGTAAATTTTATGGGGTTTTTTAAGTTGTGAGAGTTGTTGTATATGAGAGAATTGTAAAGGAGGGTGAACCACTCCAATGAGTAAAGAAATATGTTATAGTGGGCAGCGCTGAGATTGGTTGATTGGTGTACTGTTGCACTGCTGTTTGTTAATGATGACACAAAGTGCCGCGCTGGCATAGGTCAATTGTGAGGCAAGTGCCACATTAAGATTGGTTGGCAAATCTTAAAGTATTAAAGCTACAACAGTACTGGAGACAGAAATTTGACATATACGGAATTAAGATTGGGAAGCAAAACATTTAATTAAATTGAATCGCTGAACATCTATTGTTGAACTATTGCAAAAATTAGATACTTCAAAACTTTTAAGAGCTTTGCGAGAGGAGATGTTAGGATTCCGGTGTGGGAAGGTGAAGAGGCACTGCCTGAGGGAACACCATCACACTGTATGTCAGCTAACGTGGGGTTACACACGTGTTTATGGCTTTGTCAATGGTGCAATGTCACTGAAAACAAAGATCCTCATAAATTCCCACAACACTCTACATTTGATTTAAAGGTCATTGAGTGTTTGAGACAGAAACAATATGAGATAAATCCACCTCCTAGACCCACAAAGTATGAATCAATAAACCCTTGGGAGAAAACAGCATATGTTGAGGAGGGAAAGAAAATACCAGAATAAAAAGCTGTGTGAAAATACACAGATGCTCAATGGAATGAGAGACAGCAAACGTGGAGAAAATGTATAGTTGAGGGAACTAGAATGTACCCAGCTATAATCACAGAGAAGATTTAAAAGAATAAGAGACGGGGAAACGATGATGAAGAGGCTGCAAAGAAACCTGACGCTAATAGTAATTCAAGTGACGACTTTTTGGATGCATTATTGGCTGTGCATCCAACACCATAATTGGACCCTACTACAACAATGGGAGTGCTTTGTTTTGTTGTGCTGCAGTGGCTACAGCCCCTGTGAATCCAAATGTTATTCAAATTGAGATCCACTACAGGTTATGTTATGTTAAAGGTTATGTTAAAAAAAACTTATTGAGCGCACTAACACCGATTGGTTTCTTGGCGCCGTGGAAAAGACACAGGGCGTGATCCGGAGATTTTACGTTAAGTTAATGGTAGGCTTGTTTATAGAGCCAGGTTTTAAGTGCTCTTCTGAATTCCATGAGGTCCAGGCAAGTCTGGATCTCAAGAGGGAAAGAATTCTACAGGCGGGGGGCCAGTGTCCCAAATCGACAGCCCCCAGTGCGTTTCCGTTTGAAGGAGGGTGTATGTAGGAGGCCAAGATGGGCTGACCGCAGATTGCAGGAAGGGGTGTGCCTCCTTATAAGTTTGTCAATGAAATTGGGGCTTTTGCAGTGTAGGGATTTGAAAACCGTGCAGCCTGTTTTAAAGGTGCAACGTTGGACTATGGGGAGCCAATGCAGTTTCATAAGCAGTGGGGTGGCAGGTTGCCAACTAGGTTGGTTCAAAATCAGTCTGGCTGCATAGTTTTGCACCATCTGGAGTCGCTTCAGCAAGTAGAGAGGTATGCCAAGATAAATGGAGTTAGCATAGTCCAGGTGGGACAGCAACGTGGCCATCACCACCTGGGTAAAGGCCTCTGGTGTTAGGAGGCGCCGAACCTTCCTAATTTTCCTAAGTTGGAAAAAGCACTTGGAAACCACCTGGCCCACCTGTGTTTTCAGTGAGAGGTCACTATTTAAGGTTACTCCAAGTGTCTTTGCGGATGAGGAGGGAGTCGGGCAGAACCCAAGTTAGGCGGCCAGTAATGCGGGCAACAGTGTTTGACACTGTCCCCCGTGAGCACCAGCTCAGTCTTACCCGGGGTTCAGTTTCAGATGATTTTGGTCCATCCAAGTTTGGATGAACCTCATGGTCGACTGAAAACTGGAGATTGATGTTTCAGAGTTATCTATCGTAAAGAGCAGCTGCAAATCGTCAGGGTAATTGAAAACCATCACTTGTCTTTCTCTAAGGGCCTGGATTAGGGGGAAAATGTAGAGATTAAACAAGTGAGGGGACAGGGAGGAACCCTGTGGGACGCCACAGGTGATGATTTGTTTGGGGGCGACCAGATCTCCAAGACGGATTGCCTGGAATCTGTTCTCCAGGAATGATTTTAACCAGCTGGCCGCTGTGCCCTGTATACCGGCCTGGATGACACGATCGATCAGGATGGTATGATCGACCGTGTCAAACGCGGCCGAGAGGTCCAGGAGCACCAGGGCCTGGGGGACCGGTTATCTGCATGGTCACGGAGGGTGTCCAGGACAGTAAGTACCACTGCCTCCGTCGAATGGGCTGGTCGGAACCCTGCCTGGTGGGGCTCGAGGTAATTTGATTCCTCCAGAAAGTTGGACAAGCATCTGGCTACATGGGCCTCCATCACCTTTGCTAAGAAAGGGAGCAGGGAAATAGGGCGGTAATTTGCCTTGCAAGTTGGATCAGCCCCGGGTTTCTTCAGAAGTGATACTACCGTTGCTTCCTTGAATGCTAATGGCACTTGGCCTGACATTAAGGAGTCGTTCAGGAGGGTGCAGGCAGAGTCAGGGAGAGCAGAAAAACAGTCTTTTAGAATATGAGGGGGGCGGCTGTCTGAGGGGGCCCCTGATTTAACTCTTACTAGTAGCTCTTGAAATTGCTCTGGAGTGATAGGGGGAAAGCTGCTAAGTGTGTCGTAGTTTTTGGCAGTAGCAGTTACCGGGGTGATGGAGTTAGGAGATTTTGAGATGCTGGCTTTAATATCCAAGATTTTCTCAATGAAATAGGTGTTGAGTGAGTCACAAAAGGTCTGGGTAGGGGTCAGCCTGGGGCGAACACTGTCTAAATTGGTTAGTTCATTCAGTATGGAAAAAATGTCCTTCAATCTGTTTGTTGAATTAAGGATACGTGAGGAGAAATAAGCCGCTTTAGTAGAAAGAATGGCCTTCATGTATTCCTTCCGAGCAGTAATGAATTTTGTCTTTAGGTCGGGGGAGTAGCTACGGTGACATTTTCACTCCAATTGGCGCAGGGCCAGTTCCTTCGCTTTGAGTTTGGGCGAGAACCATCTCTGGGCGTCTGCACGCCTGGCCAGTTTGACTTTCTTATAGGGGGCGTGTGCGTTACTCGCTGCTTGCAACCAGCCAGAGAGATTAGTTTTGTGAATATTAATATCAGGGTGGGGGGGTGGAATGGTGTTAGTAAGTGTCCGTAAAAATTCAGATTTGTCTAATGTATTCCATTTCCTAGCCCAGCCTCCGGCTGCTGTGGTAGTTGTCTTGGTAGTGGGGTTGACAAGATTAAATTTGAGGAACAGATGGTCAGACCCTAGGCAGGGGACAATTGTCGGGGTTGTGATCAGTGAGGAGTTGGTCCAGACATGATCCAAAATGTGGCCTTTGCGGTGGGTTGGCAGGGGAACTTGCTGAGAGAAATTCAAGTTCATGAGAAGCTCTGTGAGTTCGCTAGAGTGTGGGCCTTCCAGGGGGTCATTGAACCAGTAGTTAAAGTCACCTACCAGGAGAACCGTGGCATGGTCCATGGCCAGATTAGCAATTTGCTCGCTTAATGCGAGGGGGAAGGCTGTCATATTATTTGGAGGTCTGTACAGGAGCACACACGCGATAGTTACATGAGAGAGGTCAAGTTTTAACACCAGGTTTTCAGTTTCCCGGAGGTTTAAACAAGTGAGGGCAGTTACTATCAGGTTGGAATGAATGATAGCCGCAACGCGCAACCCCCGTCAGGTTTACCCATCAAGCGGTCAGCGTGTATAATATAGTAGTCCGGAGGAAGTGTTGCTAATATGTCGGGGGCAGAGTCTTGTGTCAGCCAGGTCTCAGTAAGTAAAAGAATATCGGGTTTGTCAGTAGCTAACATAAGAAAAACATCAAGCTGATGTTTCACCAGAGAACGTGTATTTAAATAAAAAATGGCTAAGGGGTGATGGTCAAGTTCCATCTGAGTACTGGGATTAGGGCCAATAGGTTCCACGAAGGAGGTGCAGTCAGCTAAGATTCCTAGTCTCGTAGCCCAGTTGCATGTGTCCCTAGACAAACAGCCTTGTCCTCCATTGTATTTGAAAAGCTCATCGCGGGAGTATTTGATCCGACAAGTGGTATAGCTGGCCCCTGGCTCCGTCCAAGCGCAGAAGGGCGCAGACGGGCTCGCCTTTGGCGCGCTGCCGGATCACCCGCTGCGCTCGTCTGCTGCGCTTCCGGGTTGGGGTAACCATTTTATGCCGGGGGTGGCGGGAGGGACAAGCAACTGGTCCGCTCGCCCTGCTCCTCACCCAGAGATGGCTGCTAAAGGGCTCGTCCCAGGGCAGCACCAGATCGGCTGCGGTGGGGGCGAGGCACTAAGAGCAGCAAGATATAAATCTGAATGAACTGTACAGCATGTTCTATCTAATATTGTACCTGCAAAAGCTGAGACTGTTCCCACAGTAATACCTTCAGGTGTTACTGCTTCTATTGTGACAGTACCAGCACAGTACTGGAGACAGAAATTTGACATATACGGAATTAAGATTGGGAAGCAAAACATTTAATTAAATTGAATCGCTGAACATCTATTGTTGAATTATTGCAAAAATTAAATACTTCAAAACTTTTAAGAGCTTTGTGAGAGGAGATGTTAGGATTCCGGTGTGGGAAGGTGAAGAGGCACTGCCTGAGGGAACACCATCACACTGTATGTCAGCTAACGTGGGGTTACACACGTGTTTATGGCTTTGTCAATGGTGCAATGTCACTGAAATCAAGGGTCCTCATAAATTCCCACAACACTCTACATTTGATTTAAAGGTCATTGAGTGTTTGAGAGAGAAACAATATGAGATAAATCCACCTCCTAGACCCACAAAGTATGAAGCAATAAACCCTTGGGAGAAAACAGCATATGTTGAGGAGAGAAAGAAAATACCAGAATAAAAAGCTGTGTGAAAATACACAGATTCTCAATGGGATGAGAGACAGCAAACGTGCAGAAAATGTATAGTTGAGGGAACTAGAATGTACCCAGCTATAATCACAGAGAAGATTTAAAAGAATAAGAGACAGGGAAACGATGATGAAGAAGCTGCAAAGAAACCTGATGCTGATAGTAATTCAAGTGATGACTTTTTGGATGCATTATTGGCTGTACGTCCACCACCATAATTGGACCCTACTAAAACAATGGGAGTGCTTTGTTTTGTTGTGCTGCAGTGGCTACAGCCCCTGTGAATCCAAATGTTATTCAAATTGAGATCCACTACAGGTTATGTTATGTTAAAGGTTATGTTAAAAAAAACTTATTGAGCGCACTAACACCGATTGGTTTCTTGGCGCTGTGGAAAAGACACGGGGCGTGATCCGGAGATTTTACGTTAAGTTAATGGTAGGCTTGTTTATAGAGCCAGGTTATAAGTGCTCTTCTGAATTCCATGAGGTCAAGGCAAGTCTGGATCTCAAGAGGGAAAGAATTCTACAGGCGGGGGGCCAGTATCGCAAATCGACAGCCCCCAGTGCGTTTCCGTTTGAAGGAGGGTGTATGTAGGAGGCCAAGATGGGCTGACCGCAGATTGCGGGAAGGGGTGCGCCTCCTTATAAGTTTGTCAATGAAATTGGGGCTTTTGCAGTGTAGGGATTTGAAAACCGTGCAGCCTGTTTTATAGGTGCAACGTTGGACTATGGGGAGCCAATGCAGTTTCATAAGCAGTGGGGTGGCAGGTTGCCAACTGTTGGTTCAAAATCAGTCTGGCTGCATAGTTTTGCACCATCTGGAGTCGCTTCAGCAAGTAGAGAGGTATGCCAAGATAAATGGAGTTAGCATAGTCCAGGTGGGACAGCAACGTGGCTATCACCACCTGGGTAAAGGCCTCTGGTGTTAGGAGGCGCCGAACCTTCCTAATTTTCCTAAGTTGGAAAAAGCACTTGGAAACCACCTGGCCCACCTGTGTTTTCAGTGAGAGGTCACTATTTAAGGTGACTCCAAGTGTCTTTGCGGATGAGGAGGGTGTCGGGCAGAACCCAAGTCAGGCAGCCAGTAATGCGGGCAACAGTGTTTGACACTGTCCCACGTGAGCACCAGCTCAGTCTTACCCGGGTTCAGTTTCAGATGATTTTGGTCCATCCATGTTTGGATGAACCTCATGGTCGACTGAAAACTGGAGATTGATATTTCAGAGTTATCTATCATAAAGAGCAGCTGCAAATCGTCAGGGTAATTGAAAACCATCACTTGTCTTTCTCTAAGGGCCTGGATTAGGGGGAAAATGTAGAGATTAAACAAGTGAGGGGACAGGGAGGAACCCAGTGGGACGCCGCAGGTGATGATTTGTTTGGGGGCGACCAGATCTCCAAGACGGACTGCCTGGAATCTGTTCTCCAGGAATGATTTTAACCAGCTGGCCGCTGTGCCCTGTATACCGGCCTGGATGACACGATCGATCAGGATGGTATGATCGACCGTGTCAAACGCGGCCGAGAGGTCCAGGAGCACCAGGGCCTGGGGGGACCGGTTATCTGCATGGTCACGGAGGGTGTCCAGGACAGTAAGTACCACTGCCTCCGTCGAATGGGCTGGTCGGAACCCTGCCTGGTGGGGCTCGAGGTAATTTGATTCCTCCAGAAAGTTGGACAAGCATCTGGCTACTTGGGCCTCCATCACCTTTGTTAAGAAAGGGAGCAGGGAAATAGGGCAGTAATTTGCCTTGCAAGTTGGATCAGCCCCGGGTTTCTTCAGAAGTGGTACTACCGTCGCTTCCTTGAATGCTAATGGCACTTGGCCCGACATTAAGGAGTCGTTCAGGAGGGTGCAGGCAGAGTCAGGGAGAGCAGAAAAACAGTCCTTTAGAATATGAGGGGGGCGGCTGTCTGAGGGGGCCCCTGATTTAACTCTTACTAGTGGCTCTTGAAATTGCTCTAGAGTGATAGGGGGAAAGCTGCTAAGTGTGTCGTAGTTTTTGGCAGTAGCAGTTACCGGGGTGATGGAGTTAGGAGATTTTGAGATGCTGGCTTTAATATCCAAGATTTTCTCAATGAAATAGGTGTTGAGTGAGTCACAAAAGGTCTGGGTAGGGGTCAGCCTGGGGCGATCACTGTCTAAATTGGTTAGTTCATTCAGTATTGAAAAAATGTCCTTCGATCTGTTTGTTGAATTAAGGATATGTGAGGAGAAATAAGCCGCTTTAGTAGAAAGAATGGCAATCTTGTCTTTAGGTTGGGGAGTAGCTACGGTGCCATTTTTGCTCCAATTGGCGCAGGGCCAGTTCCTTCGCTTTGATTTTGGGCGAGAACCATCTCTGGGCGTCTGCACGTCTGGCCAGTTTGACTTTCTTATAGAGGGCGTGTGCATCGCTCGCTGCTTGCAACCAGCCAGAGAGATTAGTTTTGTGAATATTAATATCAGGATGGGGGGTGTGGAATGGTGTTAGTAAGTGTCCGTAAAAATTCAGATTTGTCTAATGTATTACATTTCCAAGCCCAGTCTCCGGCTGCTGTGGTAGTTGTCTTGGTAGTGGGGTTGACAAGATTAAATTTGAGTAACAGATGGTCAGACCCTAGGCAGGGGACAATTGCCTGGGTTGTGATCAGCGAGGAGTTGGTCCAGACATGATCCAAAATGTGGCCTATGCGGTGGGTTGGCAGGGGAACTTGCTGAGAGAAATTCAAGTTCATGAGAAGCTCTGTGAGTTCGCTAGAGTGTGGGCCTTCCAGGGGGTCATTGAACCAGTAGTTAAAGTCACCTACCAGGAGAACCCTGGCATGGTCCATGGTCAGATTAGCAATTTGCTCGCTTAATGCGAGGGGGAAGGCTGTCATATTATTTGGAGGTCTGTACAGGAGCACACACGCGATAGTTACATGAGAGAGGTCAAGTTTTAACACCAGGTTTTCAGTATCCGAGAGGTTTAACAAGTGAGGGCAGTTACTATCAGGTTGGAATGAATGATAGCCGCAACCCCCCACCAGGTTTACCCGTCAAGCGGTCAGCGTGTATAATATAGTAGTCCGGAGGAAGTGTTGCTAATATGTCGGGGCAGAGTCTTTTGTCAGCCAGGTCTCAGTAAGTAAAAGAATATCGGGTTTGTCAGTAGCTAACATAAGAAAAACATCAAGCTGATGTTTCACCAGAGAACGTGTATTTAAATAAAAAATGGCTAAGGGGTGATGGTCAAGCTCCATCTGAGTACTGGGATTAGGGCCCATAGGTTCCACGAAGGAGGTGCAGTCAGCTAAGATTCCTAGTCTCGTAGCCCAGTTGCATGTGTCCCTTGACAAACAGCCTTGACCTGCATTGTATTTGAAAAGCTCATCGCGGGAGTAGTTGATCCGACAAGTGGTATAGCTGGCCCCTGGCTCTGTCCAAGCGCAGACGGGCGCAGACGGGCTCGCTTTTGGCGCGCTGCCGGCTCGCCCGCTGCGCTCGGCCGCTTGCGCTTCCGGGTTGGGGTAACCATTTTATGCCGGAGGTGGCGGGAGGGCCAAGCAACTGGTCCGTTCGCCCTGCTCCTCACCCAGAGATGGCTGCTAAAGGGCTCGTCCCAGGGCAGCACCAGATCGGCTGCGGTTGGGGCGAGGCACTAAGAGCAGCAAGATATAAATCTGAATGAACTGTACAACATGTTCTATCTAATATTGTACCTGCAAAAGCTGAGACTGTTCCCACACTAATACCTTCAGGTGTTACTGCTTCTATTGTGACAGTATCAGCACCAGTTTCTAGAATATTAGCTGCGCAACAATTAGAGATTCGAACAATCACTGCACATATACATGTTGTCACAATTAATGTGGTTCAAGGAGCGGTTGTAGGAGCACCTGCAACAGGGAATATCCCTAAAACCAAAGTTCGCAGATGTTGCCTGTACACAACCGGGCACAGTACAATAATTGAGAGAAGGATTATTTTATGATACAAGGGAGAAACAAATTTAATTGAAGGTGTAATTTTTCAATTGAGGTTTGGAGAGCCCACAGAGAATAACATTACAGAGAATGTAAAACATCAAACTACCCTAGAATTTAAAAGGGAGACTAAATGTTCCATAGTTAAAGGTTGAATTGGAAGAAATCATTAGGGAATGTTTAGACATTTGACACGTGAATCAGTATCAAGAGAATGAGCAGATTTTTCTGGGTAAAGAGCTCACAAGGTGTGCTGAAAACTGATTTGGCATGGAAATATGAGGTTGATCTTTTAAAGAGTATTCCTTTTCAAAGAAATTTCAGAGTACAGAGGATGAAGCAATTGAAACAATGAGCTCTTCGTGAATGCAATTACACATTACCCAGGTAGTGAAATGCCTCTACAAATGGAGCATATTTGAGAGCAAATGGACAAAGAAAATGGAAAATAAAAGAGACAAATAGACATGGTTGAACCAAATATTAAGCCGCCACCAGGTCCCACTGATGATGAAGAAGCATTAACTTTACCGATTAGAGAAATACCAGGTGGATGGTTTGTACATATACCATGGAGTAGAAGAGATCTTGCAACATTTACTATTAATTTTCCAAATTTCAGGGAAAATCCCATTCAGTGGTACACACAAGGTGACAGATTTATGAAGATTTTGAAAGTACTGTGGAATGATTTGAATACCTTCTTCGATATTGTGGTACCCAGTAATTTGTGGGCTTTTTTTATAACGTAGATGTACGATGGCCCAATTCAGAACCTCTGAGAGATGTGATTACTCGTGCACCATCTCCTACAGTGATGACGAAGTATGTTGAAGTGATTACTTCCTTGAAGGGCAAAGTTCCAGCCAAAGGTATTGATTGGTTGGAGATAAATCAAACTTCAAAAGAAGCAAAGGAGTCAGTGCATGCTTATTATTAGCATTTGTTTCAGGTGTTTAAACAGCAGCTCAGTGGACAGGAAAATCCAGAGAAAAGTGATACAGGTTTTTTTGTGTCACAGTTTGTTTGTGGGTTGAGACCTGAGATTAGTATGCACATTCTGTAGAATGTGATTGCTGGCAGACAAAACCCTTTAATGGGATCCTGAGGTATGCAAAATACTGTAGTGATGAACAAGAGATGGAGCAGAAAAGACTCAAGTAAAAGTTCATGCTTGCCCAGACGAGGTTCAATCAATCAATCAGGAGTTTGTTAAAGCGCGACTACTCACCCGTAAGGGTCTCAAAGAGCTAGGAGTTGGGAGGGTTCGGGGGGTGCAGGTTCCATTCCATCAAGGAGGGGGTCTGTCGAAGAGCCAGGTTTTGAGGTTTCTTGCGAAGATGGGGAGGGATGTTGTCTGAGGTGGAGCGGAAGGGCGTTCCATGCTTTGGCCGCGAGGAAGGAGAAGGAGCGGCCTCCCGATCTGGTCTTTCTGGTGCGGGGGACCACAGCGTAGGAAAGCTGGGCTGATCGTAGGGTCCTTTGGGGTGCGTGGAATTTGAGTCGGCTGTTCAGGTATGCTGGTCCGGTGCCATGGTGGGCCTTGTGTGCGTGGGTGAGCATCTTAAAGGTGATTCTCGCCTCGACAGGGAGCCAGTGGAGTGTGCGCAGGTGCTGGGAGATGTGGCAGTGTTTTGGCAGGTTGAGGACCAGTCTTGCGGCGGCGTTCTGGATGTTCTGTAGCTTGCGGATTAGGTTTTTGTTTATTCCGGCGTAGAGTGCGTTGCCGTAGTCGAGTCTGCTGGTGACCAGGGCGTGAGTGACTGTCATTCGGTGTTCGAGGGGGATCCATTTGAAGGTCTTACAAAGGAGGCGGAGGGTGTGGAAGCAGTAAGATGAGACAGAGTTGATCTGGCAGTCTATTTTGAGCTCGGAGTCCAGGATGATTCCCAAGGTTGCGTGCGTGGTCTGTGGCGGTTGGCGGGTTTCCGAGGGCGGTGGGCCACCAGGTGTCGCTCCAGGCGTCGGGGTTTGGGCCCATGATGAGTACTTCTGTTTTGTTGGTGTTTAGTTGTAGGCAGCTGTTTTTCATCCATTTGGCGATGGCTTCCATGCCTTCTCGAAAGTTGCGTCTGGCGGTGTTGGGCTCGTTGGTTAGGGAGAGGATGAGCTGGGTGTCGTCTACGTATGACACGATGTTGAGTCCATAGGTTCTGACGATGGGGGCAAGTGGAGCCATGTAGACGTTGAAGAGCGTCGGGCTGAGGGAGGAGCCCTGGGGGACTCTGCAGGTGGTAGGTATGGGGTCCGAGAGGAAAGGGGGGAGTCTAACCCACTGCGTCCTGCCGGAGAGGAAGGAGCAGATCCAGTCGAAGGCCTTGTCCTGGATTCCTGCATCGTAGAGTCTGCGTATTAGGGTGCGGTGGGAGACTGTGTCGAACGCCGCTGATAGGTCGAGGAGGATGAGGGCTACTTTTTCTCCTTTGTCCAGTAAGGTGCGTATGTCGTCTGTTGCAGCGAGGAGGGCGGTTTCCGTACTGTGATTTTTTCTGAAGCCGGATTAGGAGGAGTCGAGGATGTTGTGTTCTTCAATGAATGTGGCGAGTTGGCTGTTGATGGCTTTCTCTATGACTTTCGCTGGGAACGGAAGCAGGGAGATGGGTCTGTAGTTTTTGAGGTCGGTGGGGTCCGCTGAGGGTTTCTTTAGGAGGGGGTTGACCTCGGCGTGTTTCCAGTCGTCGGGGAACGAGGCGGTCGCCAGGGAGCGGTTGATGGTTTGGCGGAGCATGGGTGCGATGGTGTTGGCGGCTCTGTTGAAGATGTGGTGGGGGCAGGGGTCCGTGGGGGCCCCTGAGTGGATTGACTTCATTGTCTTCAGTGTGTCTTCGGTGGTGAGGGCTGTCCAGTCATCAATCGCTGGTTTCCGGATGTCGGGGGTGGTTGGTGAGGGTTCAGTGTGTTGGTTGTCTTCGTCGAAGTTGTCGTAGATGCTCTTGATTTTGTGGTGGAAAAAGATGCTTGTTGCAGAGGTCTTGTGAGGGAGGGATGTCGGAAGACTCGCTGGTGGGTTGGGCGAACTCCTTGATGATGCTGAAGAGTTCCTTGCTGTTGTGTGCGTGGGTGGAGATTCTGTCTTCAATCGCTTTTTTCCTCGTTTCTCTGATGAGTTGATGGTGGGCGTTGGTGGCGGCTCTGAAGTTGTTGTGGGCTTCTGTGGATTTGGTGTTTCTCCAGGCCTTTTCGAGGCGGCGGCATGTGCACCTGGACTCTCGAAGTTCGGTGGTAAACCATCTGGCTTTCTTGGCACGGGTATTGTTGTTTTTCTTGAGGGGGGCTATGGTGTTGGTGCTGTCCGAGATCCATCTATGCAGGGTTCGGGCTGCGGTGTTGGGGTTTTCAGAATCTATTGTTTGCAGGAAACCAGAGTGGGATGCAGTCTTTGTTCACAAGCTGGAGTTAAAGGTGCTCAAGGAGGAGTTGGTTTTTCACAGAGTAAAGACAATCAATCAATCAATCAATCAATCAGGCAGAGGGGTTCCAATCAATTGAATTCTGGTGTAGATGTTGAGCGGCTGAAGAGGTTGATCCCTTGTCATTTTTGTATCAAATTTGGGCATTGGAAGAGGGAGTGTAGGCTAAATCCAAATAGAGTGAGCAAGACGGCCCAATGCAAGCAGGAAATCAAGTGCAAATGCAGAATGTACCCATTCAACAAATGCAAGTGTCATTGTAGACACAGGTTCCAATGATGTAGGCCCCATAAGCCCTTAAGGCCCCACAGAATAGGGGAATCCCTATATTTAATGTGGATCGGATACCTAGAGCAAACCGTAACAAGAACCATGGGAGTGTGACCCCTTGCCTTTACGAAGGAGGGACATGGTGGTGTCATAACTGTGCTACGAGTTTTTATGTTAGGAAGTCTAGATTGCCAGGTATGCAACAAGAAACCATGTCAGAAAATGGTGTTAAACAACGAATATAAACAAACAAACAGAAGAGCTGCATACATAGTAAACTATCAGCTAGTATTAAATCATCACTTTTTCAGCATTCGTGGGTGGTGGTCCCCAGGCAGGTGGGGTGTGAGCCTGTGGACCAGAAGCCCAGGGGTGAGAAGGGCCCCTAACATCTTCGAGAAGGATCAGTACTGTTTGGCTAATGTCCATCGAATGGTATGTGCTGTGTGGGCGTCACATTGCCTCTCCGCTCTCTTTCTAGACCATGTTGGCAGGGTCCCTGCTGAAGAAAGTATTGTCACTGTCTGTCGACTCCTCCCCCAACCAATCTCCGGTTGTTCCCAAGTTATCATTAGCTCTGTCCATAAGTCTGCAACAGGGCTAGTCTGTACCCTTTTAGCCTCCTCTCTAGTCAATGCCTTTTCCTCGTCATCTTTCGCCCATCTGGTGACAACCTCCATCCAGGTCTTTACTCTAGGACCTCCTACAGATTTCCAAGTCATGGCTATTCGTCTCTTAGCCAGCACCAGCGCCATGAAACTTGTGCCGACCTTGCACAAGGCCAGTCTCAGAAGCAATCCCAAAATACAGATCTCTAAGGTGCTGGGAGGAGATCGCCCAAGGGTCATTTTTAGGGCTGCAACTATGTCCTTCCAGTAGGGCTTCAAATCAGGACAGTGCCATACCATGTGTACAAAGTCAGCATCTAGGTGACCACAGCGGGTGCATTGGTGGGTCAGCCCCCATAACCCCCTAGAGCCTGTGTGCCATCATATACGTTATATGTATATAATTGAATTGTATATATTTTAATCTTGTGTTCCTAGAGATCTTCCGTGTGGAGGCAAAGATTCTCCTTCATTCTAGATCCGACACCTCTATTTCAAGGATCCTCTCCCACCTGCCCCGTAGGGGTATCAGGGGGCCACGTACTATTGTCACAAGGTATTTGTATAACCATGTTACCAAATGTCTAGTTAATCCAAGTGTGACTAGTAGCTGCAGGACCTTCTGTGTTTCAGGCTATTCCCGGTTCCCCTCCCCCAAGTCTCAGAATGTCTGTGTCAGCGCTTCGTATGTGAGCAGTTATCCCGGCGGCAAGCTGTATTGTCCATCAGGTCATCTAGTGGTAACAAAGTACCCACATGGTAGCAGTCACCCACTGTGACAAGTCCAACATCTGTCCAGGCTGTCATCTGTCCAGCAGAAAAATATGAAGTAGGCTCACCATGAGGGAGGTCAACCAAAGGCAGTACAGGTGCATATAACTGCATTACTGTTGTCTTTGAGACACATCTGCAGCAACATTTCACCGCTGCAGAGAGTAGCACCCCTGGGCTTTAAAAAGTAATCAGTGGGTCAAGTGGCCCAACTACTAGGGTCTCCACTCGTGTTGTGAGCCCAATCACTCCCAGCCTTCTCTACCAGCCCCACCAAGCCATCTTGTGATCCACTGGAGCTGGGAGGCAAGAAAATATAGTTTGAAGTCTGGAACGCCCAATCCCCTCTCTTCCAGGGGACACTGGAGTATGGCCAGAGATACTCTATGATGGCCCCCGCCCCAGATCAGGTACCGCTCCAGGGCGTCTAGATGTTTAAACTATGTGGGTGGTACTCCCACAAGTAGGTTTGCAAAAAAATAAAGGAGCCTTGGGGGTATAACTGTTTAGTGTGCGCTATTTTGGCCAATATAGGTAGCTTGAAGGACCGCCAAAAGGCAACACAGCCTTCAGGGAGCGGAGGCCCCTCCCCAAATTAGCTTAGCAAAGGTCCTCTAACTGATGGAAGATCAGTATCCCCAGGTACCAAAAGGAAGTAAGAGACTACATCAAATCTTGGGGAATAATCCGGTGGCTATGCCCCCTCCGGAGGGGTGGATAAGACATGTGTCTTGGACTTATTGTCACGCAGACCTGACACCGCCTCAAAACTCCCCAAACATGACAGGGCACGTATAATGCCTTGAACTCTGTCTTGTAGGCATAAAAGTATGTTGTCTGCATAGAGGAAGATTATATGTTCGCACCCTTCTACTGTTATGCCAGGGCCCATACATTCTCATCTAAATAGCTCTGCCAGGGGCTCGATAGCCAGGGCATCCCTGCCTCTGCAAACTGCGTATTGCAGGGAAAGCATTCTAACTGTTTTGACCCTGGTCGTCGGGGTAGTGTACAGTAGCCAAAGCATTTCACCCAATTCTGCCCCAGGCCCATCTTCAGCATGACTTTCCATCGCACTGTGTCGAATGCCTTTTCGAGGTCAACCGACATCAATAGGCAATTTGGTTTTCTAGGGCGGTGGGATGGTACATTAGATGATGTAGCCGCCTAAGATTCTGGGAGGTGTTTTGGGTGGGAATAAAGCCACTTTGATCCTCATGTATGAGGAGCTGGATGTGGCAGAGCAAACAAAGTGCCAGGAACTTGCTTAGGATCTTAATATCAGTATTCAGCATCAATAGAGGGCGAAATTTTGTAACCTGTGCTTCCTGTGTCTTAACCTTGGGGATTGGGATAACCACAGCATCATTAGTGGATTTCGGAAGCCAACCCAGTCTCCATGCGTCTGCGTACATTTTCACCAACGTCCCAACATAGGTTGCGTAGAATTCTGCCAGGGAGGCCGTCTGGGCCCAGTGTTTTGCCCATGGCCATTTACTTAATCGCTTCTCCTACCTCCTGCTCTGTTCTAGGTCCCCCCAGTTCCTTACGACTGTCCTCGGGTAGAGAAGTCAGCGTTATTGTCCCCAGAAAAGTGAGTAGTGAGTCACCTGGGAGTGATGCAGGGGCAGCATATAGCTATTTATAATATTCATAGAACTCATTATTGATAGAAGTTGGGCAGTGTAGCGACCGGCAGTCCTCCTGTCTTACGTGTGTGATTGAGGGTCCTCACGGTTCCAGCCTAATAAACCACGCCAGTACCCACCCTGCTTTCCCTTCTTCTTCATGCATTCTAGTAATATATTGTTTGTAGTCATGACTACGCAGTCTCTGTAGGATGGACGTATATCTCTCTCGCCTCTCTGAGTTCTTCCACTGCACCTACCGGAGTAACCAGGGTCTTGTCTAGTGCTTCCTGTTTGTCTTGAAATGTTTAGAGCTCCCTGTCTAGCTCTATCTGAGTTGCGACTGTCAGCCCAATTCTGCAACCCCTTCTCACCACCTTCAAGGCCTCCCATTCCATGAGCCTCCTGGTTTCAGTATCCTGGTTCTGGACAAAGTGATCCGAGATCACCTCTGCTAGGAAGTTGTGATAGAATTCATCCTCCAGGGAGGTTGGGCCAAGCCGCAACAGTGGAATGGGTGGGCGCTCCCCCTTCAGTCAGAAGCCCATAAACACAGGACTGTGGTTGGGCAGAGTGTGCCGTAGCTATTCTGAGTGTTTGGCATGCTGAGTGAGTCTCTGGGAGCACACAGACCTATCTATTCGGGTGTGTATGTTGTGTATGTGAGAGAAATAAGAGAACACTTGTTCCTCTACATGCTGTGTCCACCAGACATCTACCATCTCCCACTGTTCAAGCCACTCTTTCAGCTCCCCCTGCCATAATCCATATCAGGGCCCCTCTAGTATACACTGAGTTGGAGGTGGCATAGAGATGGCCCCTCCACCTATGCTTTAGTCTATCTGTTTTGGCTCCTACCAGGTGGGTCTCCTAAAGCATAGCAATCTGTACTCCTCATCAATCATGTTATCTTTGTACATTATGTCTCTTTGGGGCAGATTCCATGCCCCTGATGTTCCAGGACATAAATGTCAGGGCGTGTCAGTGTTCAGACATATCCAATTAGAGCAAAGTATAATAATGTGTGCCCCCACAGGACTCCCCACCCATAAATCTCTTTTCCATGGTGTATCATGCAGCCCACACATAAACACAAGAATGATAGAAAAAAAGTGGGGATAAACAGCCTTCTACTTTGAACTCCCTTACCCAAGGGCTGCACATCAACGTCCAGCCATCCAAACTTAACATCTCAACCAACCCCCAAGTGAATGTCCCTCAGTCAGCCTGTAAGAGCTGTTCTGTGAGGTGTGGGCCAAGAGGAGCTAGCCAGCTCCATGTGAATCCGGTCCAACACATAATAACGAGTGCAATGATCTGTCCGATAAACATTCAAGCCTGTAAAGTATACCATGTGGGCAGGGGGCCTGCAGGGTGCCATATAGCTGTCCCAGAGCCTACCCCCTTATTGGTCCCCCCCCAACTGTCACAACCCCGTGGTCTTGCTCAACAAAGAACATGAGAGCAGGTCATCTGCTGTTCGCGGCGTGATAATGGGGAGGCCAGTGTCATCTCCCTGGGAGGACATGGAATCCGAGAGCATCGACTTGCGTTAAGAGGCAGTGTCTATGTCTGATGGCCTCCTGCATTCTTGCACAATGTCGGCTACTGCCTGCTAGGCAGCCGACCGTTCAATTTCAGTTTGTGAAGGTGACAGGCATCCCCTTGGACTATCTCTCAGAGCTTGGTGTGGGCACCTCCACACCCAATTCAATTCAATTCAATTCATGAAGCTTTATTCGGTACAAAAGAAATGATCATAAAAGCACATGTAAAAAGTACATAATACATACATTTTTAAATTTAAAAATAGGTTTCAATACAATACAGACCAATACTCTAAAATATCATACTTTTACGTACACTGATGGATTTGATTAAAAACGTGGCAGTATAAAAACAAATATCAGCAGATTTCATGTTAAAAATAAGACTCATTGCCTCGTCCACTGTACATACCCTATATTTAACAAATAAAGGCTTAAGGTACAAAATTTAATAGTTCAGGTACAGTTTACATGTAACTAAAAAGTGCAGGGTGCTCTGTTTTGATATACCATCACACTGGCACGGTCCTTTAGGATGTTGCTTTATGTTAGGCAAAGACACCAACTCATGTACAGTTCCGAACCTAAGTCTAGTTAGGACGAACTTATGTGATTGCCTCGTTACCAGTGCAAGGTACGGTGGAAAGCCTTCAGTGAGGGAGTATCTACTGAAAAATGAAACAGTCGACATGGACCGACATGCAAGAGCCCTCTTCTTTGCCATATTATCCAAAAAGATTGATTTCAGTTCTGCTTCAGATATAGTCAGCGCAGCCTTAGGGTCGGCCAGAACATCAAGATTAAAAATTTGTGAATAACAATCAGAGACATATTTTATCCATGGAATTTTTCTGTACATGTCCAGTGAGAGACAATCTTCAATTATAGATCTGTTTAAAGTCTTTTCGTCCTGAAGCCATATAGAACGCCATAACATTAATGGTCTTAAGGCTAAAAGATCATTCAAGTAATTAATATCTAATTCCCGATGGGTTAATACAGTGGCGGCAGATGAGGGCAAACATAAAAGTTTTTTTTTAAAAAGAATTTTCCTCAAGCTGCAATTTATGGTCACTACTATGACCCCAAATAGCCGCCCCATATAATGCAATAGTGGCCCAGCGAATTTAAAGATACCATGGGCACTTTTCACCATTTTATTACTAACGTTACATAAATTCGTTGGACCACTTCCTATCATGGGAAAAAGTGATTCCAAGATAACAGAAAAAATCAACTGATTGCACCTTGTTACCGTCAATGAAAAAGGCAGATACAGCCTGATTCATCATTGTTAAATCCGGTCGCAAAGGGCCAGATTCTGAGAATCTGGCCCATTGCGAGCGGTATTTTTGCATTTGGGATTCATCATCCCAAATGCAAAAATCGCTATTTAAGAATTCGCATATTTGTGAGGAATAGCATTTAAGGAATCTCTATTAGAGATTCCTTAAATGCTATTCTTGAAACATTTTTAAATTGCGAATTCGCAAAAATTTACCGCTATTTACCGCGAGGTCAAACCTCGTGGTAAATAGCGGAAACTTAGAAAAATGCATTTAAATGCATTTTTCTAAGTTTCATGTTACACACACACATGTCCTTGGGACATGTGTGTGTGCAACACCAATGTAGCATACATTTCAGGGGTGCTACAGGGTGTCCTTTGGACACTCCTGCACCCTTGAAATCGCAATTTCAATATGCGAATCGCTAATTGCGATTCGCACATTGAAATGTCTTCCCATTCATTCCTATGGGCCTTTCGGCCCATAGGAATGAATGGGGAGATATTCCTTAATTGCGATTAGCAATTTGCTAATCGCAATTAAGGAATAATTAGAAATCGCAATTTATTTAGCGATTTCTTGGTGAATAGCATTTTGCTATTCCTTAATAGCGATTCCTTAATAATCGCTATTAAGGAATAGCAAATACTCACCTTGATGAATCAGGCTGTAGGTTTCTTATTTTTAGCCCCACAGGTCATAATATGCATCTTATCCTTATTGATGAGTAGTTTCCTGTCCTGAATGAACAGAGAAAATCTATCCATCAATCGTTGCATGCCCAAAGGGGTCCTAGAAAGAAGCACAGCGTCATCAGCGTATAATAACACCGGCAGTGATTCGCCCTTTAGCCTGGGAGAATCTGCTTGAACACCTTTTAAAATTTCATCAATTTCATTAATGAATAAAATAAACAATAACGGGGCTAGAACACAGCCTTGTCTTATGCCGTGTCATACGCTAAATTTAGGGGTACATTCTCCCTTGGTTCCAAAACGCACACCAGTTTGCAGTTTTTGGTACAGCCTAGCAAGGAAGAAAATAATACCCTCAGGGGCGCCCATCCGCAGCAAAATGGGCCATAAAATTCCATGATCAACCATGTCGAAGGCGCTGCTTAGATCAGCAAAGCATAAATATAATGCGCCACCTTTAGCTTCAACATATTTCCCAATTATAAGGTCCAGATTTAAACATTGGCCCAGTGTGCCCCTGCCTTTCCTAAAACCAAACTGACTTTCCGTCAGAATTACCTTATCCTCAACCCACTCCTCGAGCCTGGCTAACATAACTCTGCTCATAACCTTTACAGAGGAGTCCAGGAGGGAGATGGGGCGATAATTCTTTGCTTCAGACCGATTACCTTTTTTAAAAATAGGGATAATAATAGATTCCCCCCAAGTAGTCGGAGCTTCAGTGCAAACAGCTGCATTAAAAACATTAGCAAGGAGGGGGATCTGGATCTCCGGGACTGCTTTGTAAACATCTATAGGGACCCCATTGGGTCCCTGAGCCTTCCCCCCCCTTGCTTGCACGAATTCCTAACTCGACCTCGGCCATAGTAAAATTTAAAGGTAGTGCAGGCCAATTACATGGGATAGTAGCTGGACCACAATTTGAACCAAAAATGTTAGAAAAATGCATTACCCAGCAATCACTAGGGACATTGGAGCTCAATACAGGGGTGTTATCCTCTCTGAGGAAGGGGAATTAACCGTAGCCCAAAATAGAGTGTTATTGTGTATCTCTGCAGCTTGGTTAAGTGATTCCCATGCTTCCTGCTGTAATTCTCTTTTCCTCTTGTTTTATGCTAGTTGATATTCTGCTCTTTGTTTAATTATTAGAGTAGTGTCCCTAGGTTTTATGGCCAAGGCCTTCTTCAGCTCTGTTAGTAGCCTGGTACAAGTATGGTCGAACCAACCTTGTCCATGACTACGTTTATCTCTAATTGGTCTAGTAAACCTAGCATCAATTGATATGTTAATATTTTTAAAAGCGGTTAAAATACATTCGGACCCAGTATTATTTTCAAGGATTAGAGTGATGTTGGTTAAACAATCAGAAACGATATAGCCTATAGATTCATCTGCTCTATCCCCAACCCATTTAACTCTAACACCATTAGGGCTGTGGGGTTCTACGTTGATGATGGTATGGCCCACAGCTACAGGACTCTCACTCCATAGCGAGCAGTCTAAAACAATATAGTTATGATCGCTCAAAGAAGTAACTTCAATCCTGGGAGTTTCACAAAAGGAGGTAATACTCGATGACACAATAACATGATCTATCACAGAGCTTGTCCTCCAGTTTGTAAAAGTAGGGATAGTCATCCCAGTAACATCTTTGGCAAAATCCAAGATTTCCAGATTATAATTGCTAATAAATGTATACAATATTTCTCCAGAGCTATTGTGCCTAAAGTGGAGGTCCACAGCACCAGCATTGTTAACAACCCCATAGGCTTTCTGAAAGGTCAGTTCACATAAAGAAATGTTAAAATCTCCTAACCATATGAAGTCAAAAGAAACATTACATTGGTCAATTAAGTCATCAATAGTGCTAGCTAGATTTTTAACAACAGATGTCCTACTATCGTCAAAAATATTGTTATAGTGGTTGATTAGGAGGACGTGTCGACCATGATCATTGCGGAGCCACAATAACTGCACATGTGGTCCCACAGTTAAATATTTTACAATCCTGATTTTTTTGTTAATCGACACCAAGATTATAAGGCCTCCTTTAGCTCTCCCTGGTCCAGAACTAACTGCCTGTAGATTAAACGTTACAAACCCCTCAAAATGTACCTCCTCCCGACACCATGTTTCCTGGAAACACAAAATATCATGAGTGTTAATGAAATCCTTCCAACCCAAAGTGTCCTGTTTATATTTTAGCCCAGCGACATTCCAGCTGACAATGGAGATGCCAATAGATACATTAGCGCTGGGGTTATTCATAGGAAAAGTGTCAGCTACATCTACCTCATTGATACTGTTCACTAGTACTCCAGGGCTAATACCTCTTTCTATACGTTGGACCTCCACCATATTTAAATTTGGGTCAGGGGGCAAATCACAGGCATCGGGCACCTGGACAGTAACGGGCTGGCCCGGAACACAATCCCCTGTCCTGGCAAGTCAGTCATTTGAGTCCAGGGAGCTTAATGCCTGGAATCTATTTCGAATAGGGACCCCAAACCCCAAAAAGTGGTTAGGCTGGGGATTTCTATTTCCAAGATTATGGGGGGGGGGTTTCAATTAAATGACTATAAAAAAAGCCAAGAGGGCGTACACTTATTCTGTCTTCACCGGGGATTAAAGATGCAGCCTCTAACAAAGCTGTGGCCACATGTTGGGGTTGTTTAAAGTTAACGATGACACCCCTACAGGTTTTGCTAGACTTACCTATCCAATCAACCCTTCTGGTGGTTAGAATTTGATCGGAATAAGTAGTTGGAAAGCCACAGTTATTGTGTAGCCAAGAGACCGTTTTGTTTTTTAGCGAATCATGAGATTCAAGTTGGGGTCTAATAGGATCAGTCTCATAAGATGGGACATTGGTCAAAACGGCCACATAGGATGCACAGTCTGGAGGCAGGTCAAACGGACGTTTCCTTCTGATTAGTTTCGATGAGCCCACCTCGTTAGCAGCTGGCTTATTCTGATGAGAGGTGGAAGATGGGTTAGAAGGTAATGGGGCCGATTTAGCTGCTTCTTTTACTATTCCACCCCCAGTTGGTTGTTTTAGAGGTACTTTGGTAGGAACTAGGCCAACATTAGTGGGCCTGGGCTTTCCAACCAGAGCAATATGCGAGTCAAGCAGCCCACCTAATCTATTTACTTCAGTTGAGAGCTGGTCCAATTTTTCCACCAAGGGTTTAATGATCTTATCAACCTTTGAATCAATAATGCTTATTAAGAGATCAAACTGTTCAGCATTCTTAAAGGATGTAGCATTATTGGTTGTCAATTCTTCTTGCCCAGAAGTGATTTTTGGTATAGTCTCACCTCTTTTTTTATTACGAGTACGGTACCCCCCCGAGTAATGGGTGCTTTTCTGCATGCTCTTAATGCTCTAGGAGCCGGTGTATTTTGGGCAGGTGATACACTGGGGGATACGGTAAGAGCAGCAGAGGTATCTTGACCAACAGCAGGTTGGGCTAGAGTTTCTATCGAAATATCAAGGTTACCAAGGTCTGGGTGATCATCCATTTGTACTACGATGTTAGGATGAGGGAGGGTAGGGAGGGTAGGGCAGTTAGTAGAAGGATTCTCCTTCCCTAAAGACAATCTTCGCTCCTTATTAATTTGACTGACCACTTTCACTAAGTAATTATCCTTAGTGGCCGATAATGGGGGATTTTTAGGGGCCTTTTGCTTAGACATTATGTATGTAAATGCACAAAATGACCTACTAAAAAATACAAACAAATAAAAATATCAATAAAACAAAGCTTTCATGAACTCCAACAAATCTGAGTGGTTTAAATCAGCAATATAAGATCAGTTAAAAAGCCCTTAACATACAGGACCGTCAGAACAATCAGAGCAGTCAGAGTTCCGATATGGGCACAATAGGATAGCTCTCACTTGGCGCAACAAATTACCTCACCAACAAAGGCCAGGGGGGGGGGGCGGGGCCAGCCCAGCCTCGGCCAGTCCCGGACTGTCACAGACTGTCCGCCCTTAGTCCGGGCTTCGTCCGGCGCCGCCCGCGCGCGTCCCGCGACGTGGGAGGAGCGGCTTGTTCTTAAGCGCCTCCGGGCGCGGGAAACTGACGCTGACGCTGACGCTGACGCTGCAACCGGCGTCTCCGGGTTGGAGCAGAGCACGCTGGGGATTGCAGGCGGCTTGGTGTCAGGGACGCTCCCCCCTCTCGGCGGCCGCAGGATCGAGAGCGGCGGTGGGGGAGAGCGAAACAGGCTGACGCGATGTCCTGGGTCCACACAGGTAAGTGTGTACGCCTGAAGTGCCCCCACAGAGTTTTCACCCCCGCTCTTCAGCAGGAGCTGCTTGTTCTTAAGCACCTCTGGGTGCAGGAAACTGACGCTGACGCTGCAACCGGCGTCCCCCGGTTGGAGCAGAGCACGCTGGGGATTGTAGGCGGCTTGGTGTCAGGGACGCTCCCCCCTCTCGGCGGCCGCAGGATCGAGAGCGGCGGCGGGGGAGAGTGAAACAGGCTGCCGCGATGTCCTGGGTCCACACAGGTAAGTGTGTACGCCTGCAGTGCCCCCACAGAGTTTTCACCTCCGCTCCTCAGGAGGAGCGGCTTGTTCTTAAGCGCCTCTGGGCACGGGAAACTGACGCTGACGCTGCAACCGGCGTCCCCGGGTTGGAACAGAGCACGCTGGGGACTGTAGGCGGCTTGGTGTCAGGGACACTCCCCCCTCTCGGCGGCCCCAGGATCGAGAGCGGCGGTGGGGGAGAGTGAAACAGGATGTCGCGATGTCCTGGGTCCACACAGGTAAGTGTGTACGCCTGCAGTGCCCCCACAGAGTTTCCACACCCACTTCCTGGACACAGAGGACTCAGAGATCCTGAACCTTTAATCTGTTGTTGAGCCCCCCAAAGTTCTACTGTTTCTCTGGTAAATCAGGAACAACTGGATGTGAGTTTTCAACCAGAATCTTTCATTACTAGCATCCGCCCACGGGTGGCTAAAAGAAAGCACCAACCCAAGTGTCTGGCAGCTGGGAAATGTAAACCCCGTTCTCCTAAGAACCGTGCGGCATATTACCAAGCAATAGCGATAATTATCGCTATTGCTTGGTTCGAGACAAAAAATTACCGCTGAGCTGCGGCGATTTTTACCGCAAATAAACCTTGGTATTACCAAGGTTTATCGTAAATGCGATAAAAATCGCCGCAATGCATGAATATCGCTGAAAAGTCAGCGATATTCATGCATTACCGAGCTAATGCTCTTAGCCATGTTATCCACCTCAAATTGGATAACATGGCTAAGAACTGCTCAGGGCAGGTGTTAGTTTTTGGAGATATTCGCGCTTAGCGCGAATATCTCCAAAAGTTGGTAATAGGAGATAGCGATGTTAGCGACTGTTTTCAGTCGCTAACATCTTGGCACGCCCACTTTGCATGTCATTAGTGATAAATATCACTGACATGCAAAGTGGGGCCCAAGATGGATGGTCGCTATCTCCTACTAGCTGTCGCTAATTGGTGTTAGCGACAGCTAGGTAATAGGGAGATAATTTTATCTCCGCTTTCTTGGCTTTTAAAGCCAAAAAAGCGGAGATAAACCCCCTTGATAATATGCCCCCAGGTTCTACATCTATTCCTGTGGTCTCAAAAGTTGGTAATGTGGACTGGGACAATGTGCTCAATTAACCTAACAGCACCATTATGCAGTGTGTCACACCTACAATAGAAAGGTTGCTTTCATTGGAGTCTGCCATTTTTGGATTGTCTAATGTTATTGAGTTGATTAATGCTCCTACGAATCTTCCCACCTGTGTTGGTCCTAGGCCTGTGCCCTCAAAACATATAATTAATAGTATGCCCAGGCCCCATGATTGAGCTTCTGAGTGTTTGATCTCAAACTTGTCAAAAACTATTGAGACCCCGGTTCCACACCTTTGAACCCACGAGTCTCCTGAGGCGGAAGCCGGGAGTGAGCTTAGAACTTTTAAAAATTGATTATTGTGTGATACTCTGTACTTTTTAACTGACTCACCTCCTGTTCACGAACAGCGTGTTCTAGCGCTGCAACGATTCCTTGACATCGCCATTACCGAGGGCGAGGCGCGTCATCAGACACGCCCACCTCAGCTGGTCACGCCCCCTACCTCGACTATAAAGAGTGCGCGCAGCTGGAAAGCGCGACACCTTTGAACCCACGAGTCTCCTGAGGCGGAAGCCGGGAGTGAGCTTAGAACTTTTAAAAATTGATTATTGTGTGATACTCTGTACTTTTTAACTGACTCACCTCCTGTTCACGAACAGCGTGTTCTAGCGCTGCAACGATTCCTTGACATCGCCATTACCGAGGGCGAGGCGCGTCATCAGACACGCCCACCTCAGCTGGCCACGCCCCCTACCTCGACTATAAAGAGTGCGCGCAGCTGGAAAGCGCGACACCTTTGAACCCACGAGTCTCCTGAGGCGGAAGCCGGGAGTGAGCTTAGAACTTTTAAAAATTGATTATTGTGTGATACTCTGTACTTTTTAACTGACTCACCTCCTGTTCACGAACAGCGTGTTCTAGCGCTGCAACGATTCCTTGACATCGCCATTACCGAGGGCGAGGCGCGTCATCAGACACGCCCACCTCAGCTGGCCACGCCCCCTACCTCGACTATAAAGAGTGCGCGCAGCTGGAAAGCGCGACACCTTTGAACCCACGAGTCTCCTGAGGCGGAAGCCGGGAGTGAGCTTAGAACTTTTAAAAATTGATTATTGTGTGATACTCTGTACTTTTTAACTGACTCACCTCCTGTTCACGAACAGCGTGTTCTAGCGCTGCAACGATTCCTTGACATCGCCATTACCGAGGGCGAGGCGCGTCATCAGACACGCCCACCTCAGCTGGCCACGCTCCCTACCTCGACTATAAAGAGTGCGCGCAGCTGGAAAGCGCAACACCTTTGAACCCACGAGTCTCCTGAGGCGGAAGCCGGGAGTGAGCTTAGAACTTTTAAAAATTGATTATTGTGTGATACTCTGTACTTTTTAACTGACTCACCTCCTGTTCACGAACAGCGTGTTCTAGCGCTGCAACGATTCCTTGACATCGCCATTACCGAGGGCGAGGCGCGTCATCAGACACGCCCACCTCAGCTGGCCACGCCCCCTACCTCGACTATAAAGAGTGCGCGCAGCTGGAAAGCGCGACACCTTTGAACCCACGAGTCTCCTGAGGCGGAAGCCGGGAGTGAGCTTAGAACTTTTAAAAATTGATTATTGTGTGATACTCTGTACTTTTTAACTGACTCACCTCCTGTTCACGAACAGCGTGTTCTAGCGCTGCAACGATTCCTTGACATCGCCATTACCGAGGGCGAGGCGCGTCATCAGACACGCCCACCTCAGCTGGCCACGCCCCCTACCTCGACTATAAAGAGTGCGCGCAGCTGGAAAGCGCGACACCTTTGAACCCACGAGTCTCCTGAGGCGGAAGCCGGGAGTGAGCTTAGAACTTTTAAAAATTGATTATTGTGTGATACTCTGTACTTTTTAACTGACTCACCTCCTGTTCACGAACAGCGTGTTCTAGCGCTGCAACGATTCCTTGACATCGCCATTACCGAGGGCGAGGCGCGTCATCAGACACGCCCACCTCAGCTGGCCACGCCCCCTACCTCGACTATAAAGAGTGCGCGCAGCTGGAAAGCGCGACACCTTTGAACCCACGAGTCTCCTGAGGCGGAAGCCGGGAGTGAGCTTAGAACTTTTAAAAATTGATTATTGTGTGATACTCTGTACTTTTTAACTGACTCACCTCCTGTTCACGAACAGCGTGTTCTAGCGCTGCAACGATTCCTTGACATCGCCATTACCGAGGGCGAGGCGCGTCATCAGACACGCCCACCTCAGCTGGCCACGCCCCCTACCTCGACTATAAAGAGTGCGCGCAGCTGGAAAGCGCGACACCTTTGAACCCACGAGTCTCCTGAGGCGGAAGCCGGGAGTGAGCTTAGAACTTTTAAAAATTGATTATTGTGTGATACTCTGTACTTTTTAACTGACTCACCTCCTGTTCACGAACAGCGTGTTCTAGCGCTGCAACGATTCCTTGACATCGCCATTACCGAGGGCGAGGCGCGTCATCAGACACGCCCATCTCAGCTGGCCACGCCCCCTACCTCGACTATAAAGAGTGCGCGCAGCTGGAAAGCGCGACACCTTTGAACCCACGAGTCTCCTGAGGCGGAAGCCGGGAGTGAGCTTAGAACTTTTAAAAATTGATTATTGTGTGATACTCTGTACTTTTTAACTGACTCACCTCCTGTTCACGAACAGCGTGTTCTAGCGCTGCAACGATTCCTTGACATCGCCATTACCGAGGGCGAGGCGCGTCATCAGACACGCCCACCTCAGCTGGCCACGCCCCCTACCTCGACTATAAAGAGTGCGCGCAGCTGGAAAGCGCGACACCTTTGAACCCACGAGTCTCCTGAGGCGGAAGCCGGGAGTGAGCTTAGAACTTTTAAAAATTGATTATTGTGTGATACTCTGTACTTTTTAACTGACTCACCTCCTGTTCACGAACAGCGTGTTCTAGCGCTGCAACGATTCCTTGACATCGCCATTACCGAGGGCGAGGCGCGTCATCAGACACGCCCACCTCAGCTGGCCACGCCCCCTACCTCGACTATAAAGAGTGCGCGCAGCTGGAAAGCGCGACACCTTTGAACCCACGAGTCTCCTGAGGCGGAAGCCGGGAGTGAGCTTAGAACTTTTAAAAATTGATTATTGTGTGATACTCTGTACTTTTTAACTGACTCACCTCCTGTTCACGAACAGCGTGTTCTAGCGCTGCAACGATTCCTTGACATCGCCATTACCGAGGGCGAGGCGCGTCATCAGACACGCCCACCTCAGCTGGCCACGCCCCCTACCTCGACTATAAAGAGTGCGCGCAGCTGGAAAGCGCGACACCTTTGAACCCACGAGTCTCCTGAGGCGGAAGCCGGGAGTGAGCTTAGAACTTTTAAAAATTGATTATTGTGTGATACTCTGTACTTTTTAACGGACTCACCTCCTGTTCACGAACAGCGTGTTCTAGCGCTGCAACGATTCCTTGACATCGCCATTACCGAGGGCGAGGCGCGTCATCAGACACGCCCACCTCAGCTGGCCACGCCCCCTACCTCGACTATAAAGAGTGCGCGCAGCTGGAAAGCGCGACACCTTTGAACCCACGAGTCTCCTGAGGCGGAAGCCGGGAGTGAGCTTAGAACTTTTAAAAATTGATTATTGTGTGATACTCTGTACTTTTTAACTGACTCACCTCCTGTTCACGAACAGCGTGTTCTAGCGCTGCAACGATTCCTTGACATCGCCATTACCGAGGGCGAGGCGCGTCATCAGACACGCCCACCTCAGCTGGCCACGCCCCCTACCTCGACTATAACGAGTGCGTGCAGCTGGAAAGCGCGACACCTTTGAACCCACGAGTCTCCTGAGGCGGAAGCCGGGAGTGAGCTTAGAACTTTTAAAAATTGATTATTGTGTGATACTCTGTACTTTTTAACTGACTCACCTCCTGTTCACGAACAGCGTGTTCTAGCGCTGCAACGATTCCTTGACATCGCCATTACCGAGGGCGAGGCGCGTCATCAGACACGCCCACCTCAGCTGGCCACACCCCCGTGATGCCCTTCCCCACAGTCATAAATTATGTGTCTCGCCAGGAAGCGCAGCGGACGGGCGCAGCGGGCGCGCCGTCAGCGCGCCGAAGGCGCGCCAAAGGCAAGCCCGTCTGGGCCCGTCCGGGCCTGGCCCGGGCCCAGGGCCAGACCCCCTGCCTTTTCCACTGATTCTACCCGTACGTATTGGACCAGCTCCCAACTTCATCTACTAAACTCCTCCCCTTGCTCGGCTATCACCCGCTGCAACCCAGACCACTTAGAATCTGTTCCTTTCCATTGCCCTCAATGCAACTTCACTCTCCCGTCCTACCAATCTTGCCTGCCTCCTCGTCTCACACCGCAGCCCCCCTCATCTAACCACCGGACTCTGAAAGCTGGCTTGATCAATTGCCGGTCTCTCCCCCGTCATGCCAACGACATCTGGATGTCTATCTCCTCAGACGAGTGGGATACTCTATTCCTCACTGAGTCCTGGATCACTGACTCCTCCTCTCCGGATATCTATCTGGCTATCCCCCCAGGATACGATATAAAATGCATGAACCGGGCTGGTGGTAAATCTGGAGGCGGACTAGCCGTCATCCTCAAATCCCATCTTCAGCTGACCTTTACAAAACTTACTAATATTGGTATAATCGAAGCCATGTACTTCTCTATATCTGACTCTGCGGCAGTTATACTGGCTGGTACATTTGTTTATAACCCCCCTACCGCCACCTCCCCTTCTCTCACTGCCCTCACCCACCAACTGGCTGATCTATCCCTCAAACACCAATATTTTCTAGTCCTAGGTGACTTTAACCTCCACGTAGACAATCCTCTCTGCGTGAAGGCGAACAATCTGTTGGAAACTATGGAAAGCCTGCACCTCAAACAATTAGTCACCGGTCCCACTCATGTGGCTGGTCACACCTTGGACCTCATCTTCGCCAATTTTTCGACTATCACTGTCCTCCCACCCCTCCCCCTCACTTGGTCCGACCACTATCTTATCCCCTTCTCTTTTGCCCTCGGCCGGAAAACTGTCCCCCTGGCCCCTAGGAAGGAGTTGGGAAGAAAGTGGCACAAGGTCACTTGTGCCACCTTGGACCCGGTATTCCACTTCCAGACGGAGCACCTCTCCTCTGATATTGATGGAAATGTTTTTAGGCTAAATGCTGCCCTTGTCAACGCTATTGACTCCATTGCTCCCCAGAAAGGCATTGCCTCCACTAGATCTCGACCCTCCGCCCCCTGGTTCTCTACCTCCCTCCGTGAGGAGAAAAGCAGATGCAAAGCACTCGAACGTAAGTGGAGACTAAACTACGACCCTGAAGCTAAACTTACCTACAGATCTGCCCTGAAAAAATTCCTCAAACAAAAAAAAATCGCTATCAAAGATCATTTTTCTTCTCAAATTACCAATGCCAAAAACTCGTCTAAAACCCTCTTCACCATTGTCAAAGACTTCATCAATCCTCCGGCTAGGGCCACTCAGACCACTGCGAGTCAGGCTCTATGCGAGGGACTCTCAGATTACTTCCTTGAAAAAATTAACAAACTCTGTGTCTCCTTCCCTAAAGGGCTAGTCCCCCTGCCTCCCCCCACTAGTCCCCCAGCTTCTCCGTCCTTCCTATCCTTCAATAAACTCAACCGGGACGATGCTATTAGGTTACTTACCCACTGCAAATCCGGCGCCCCCTCTGACCCTGTCCCTGCGAAACTCATGGGAGAACTGGCGCCTTCGCTAGCCTGCTCCTTCCTCTCCATCTGGAACGCCTCTCTTCACCATGGCTTCTTCCCTACCACTTGGAAGGAGGCCTTGGTGATTCCTATCCTAAAAAAGGCGGATGCCGATCCCACTGTTTTCGCCAACTACCGCCCCATCTCCCTTCTCCCCAAACCCGCAAAGGTCCTGGAAAAAGCCGTGCAGTTGCAACTCACGGAATATCTGGAAAACCACTCTCTACTGCACGACTCACAATCCGGATTTAGAGCTGGATTCAGCACTGAGACGGCATTGTTGGAAGTATCGGAAACTATTCGGGAATGCGTGGACAGGGGCGAGGAGGCCATGCTGGTCCTCCTCGACCTGTCCGCAGCTTTCGATACGGTCTCCCACCCCATCCTCCTTGACCGACTCAAACAGATAGGCATTGGCGGCACTGCCTTCAGCTGGATCGAGTCCTTCCTTTCGGGAAGAAGTCAGAGGGTACTGCTGCGGCCTTTTAAATCGGAGGGAAAACCCCTGTCATGCGGTGTGCCACAGGGCTCCGCCCTCAGCCCCCTGTTCTTTAACGTCTATCTTGCCCCACTGGCCGACGTTGTGGAGTCCTACGGAGTCAGGGTGGTCTCCTATGCTGACGATACTCAGCTGGTGTTTTCCTTTAGAGACCACTCGGACTCCGCATTCACCAACTTCCGCCAGTGCCTCAACAACATCAGTGTCTGGATGACTGATAACCATCTCAGACTAAATGCAGACAAGACGGAGGTGCTGTTTTTCAATCAGAAAGATCCCATCCCCTCCTCTTGGTGGTGGCCCACGGCACTTGATCCCGCTCCCTCTCCCGTTCACTCTGCTCGTAACCTGGGTTTTCAGTTCGATGACTCCCTCTCATGCAAAACTCAGGTCAATAAAGTGACCTCTGCCTGCTTCCTGAAGTTGCGCATGATCAAAAAAATACTCCCCTATCTCCCTCTGGATTCCCGCCGTACAGTTACCCAAGCCCTCATCACGTCCCACCTGGACTATGCTAACAGCCTCTATGCTGGTGCCCCCCAGTATCTGTTAGACCGGCTTCAGATTGTCCAGAATGCGTCGGCCAGATTGATTGGTAATATTCCCTACCGTCAATCAGTATCCGCGTATCGTAAGGAACTTCACTGGCTACCAGTGGCCAGCCGTATCCAGTTCAAGATCCTCACCCTTACCTACCGAGCCATCAACGACCTCGGACCCAACTACCTGAAAAAACGTGTCTCTATATCTCGCTCCATCAGATCCTTGAGATCCAATGACCTCCGCCTCCTGATCTCTCCCCGTTTCAGACTATCTAGAATGGGTGGCAGAGGGTTCAGTGTCATTGCGGCAAAACTGTGGAACGCTCTGCCAATCGATCTGAGATTCTGTCCCTCCGAATCCATCTTCCGAGCCAAACTCAAAACTTGGCTCTTCTCTGGACTCTGATTTTACCCTGCTGTTCTCCATGCTCTATGCTCCTCCTTCTCCCCTGGAGGCTCAGGTTCTAGCGCCGGGACACTCCTTCGGGGGTAGCTGTGCGCTCTATAAACCACATAAATAAATAAATAAATTGTTCCCTCAACCAGAGGTTTTTGCCACAATGGCCCCTTGTTGTGTTCCCTTTAAGTGAGTTTTTATTCCTCGTGTCATTGCACGAGGAATGTCTATAGTTTGTACACCTTGTGCCTCAGAGCGAGGAAAGTTATCTGTTATTGCTATTGTTTATATTTAATTGTATGTTCCATACTTGAGTCGTTTTACCTGGCAACCGAGTCATTATTGATGCGGCGCACCAGGAGAAGGACTGAAGGTGGAGAGCTGAGCTGGTGTCTTACTTCCATGAAATAAACATCTTTAAATCACTTTGATTCTTGGACTTCATTGCTCAACACCCCTCCAGGTGATGGAAAGACCCAAAGTAATATAACTGTTCCTACTATGGGTAGCTCTAGGGGAATGGGGGAGAACCTCAATCAGTAGAAGAGCTGCTGATCCTGATTCCTTCCCCGGCTTGTTGCCTCTCTATTGCTATCTTGGCAGGGGCACCTCATTTCAGTTGGAGCAAAAGACAATCAAGGCGCAACTGAAAAATAAAGTTAGCCATTGGCTGCTCAATAATACAAACTTTCATGCCGCTGATTATATTTACATTTTGTTTGTAAGAAGGGTTGGCTAGGTTGGTGCTATGCCTAAAAATCTTTCTAGGGATTGCATAGTGATAAATTGTAGGTCACTTAATATAGCCAATCTACTAATTCTTTGCTTTCCCCAAAGACCTTAAGGAGTGTAGGAATTAAAATTCTTCCGCATGGCTTTTCCTATCAAATTCTGTAAGCGAATATCCCCGTCCTAGACATTATGAGGCTTTACACTCCGCACCAGGCCTTGCTTAGTCCATTGGCAGGTGAGAGACGTGGTTCACGTGGCCTGCTGGGCAGTGTGTGCTATGGTCTGTTGTGGGGAGTGCCACCTTGCAGCTTGAACCCGACTGCTCCTGCTGTGGAAGTTGGCAGATATCACTGTTAGCATGAGCTGAAGTCATTTTATTTGTGGCCTCCGTTTCAGTTGGGTCACGTGTTTGCAATGTGCTTCCCCATCTTCATTGTTGCCTGCTTCTCTATTTCGACTGAGTCATCATCTATAGTTAACTGCTTCAGCACTGAGCCAGAGCACTGCGCATGCTCAGAACGGCCTGTAGCTGCTAGAGTGCACCTGTCTTAAATGTAACTGTCAGGCTATTTTAACGGATGTCAGCCATTATGTTACTCCTCACACTCTGTTGACTAAGTGATTCTCATGTACCCTTATATGTGAATAGCTATTCGTGTGTATACTTGTACCGCCTCTTTCTGAACCTTCACGCTTACTCAGGTACAAACTGGCTATAAAAGGCCCATGGTTTCTGTACTCCATTTACTGCCTCATACATTGCCCGAGGGTTATGTATTGATGTAGTCCCAATCATGAGTGTTAATAAATTACTTTCTTGATATTACAACTTCCATGCCAATCTCTATTTTGTTAGTCCGAGGACGCGAGTACGCATAAGGGCAAACCCCTGCACCAGTGGGTCCCTGAAAAGGCTCACTCTCACACACTGGGGGCATTCACGTGCCCTCCAGTATTTGAGACCATCACCAGACGATATCCAGAGGCAACCATGCTGGGATTGACTGGTGAGTGCTCCTCTCACGTTTTACAGAGGATTAATCATCTCCAAACATCTGCTGCTCATTAAGGGGAGACCTATTCAGACCATTAAGTGCCAAAAAGCAATTCAATTTCAATTTCAAAAAGTGCTTTATTCGAGTATTACTCATAAAAGCAAGACATACAAACATGTAGTAAAAAACAATTACATTTACAGTCAATCGGACAAAGCACATTACACAGTTTAAACAATTGAAGACTATTACACAATTTAGGCAATTAAAAACAATGACACATCATATATATAGGTGCGAAAAGTATTACCGTTAAAAATACCAGAGGGGAGATAATCATAATAACAATTAAAAATCCTCAAGAATTCATTCCATTGAAAGTTCAAAGTTCAAGCCGATGACACATTAAATAGCATGTACATAAACAGAGAATAGACAAAAAGTCTAGCAGTCTCTGGACAGCCAAAGGATTTACAGAGAATAAACATTAGTTTAGCAGTCTCTGACTATTACTAAGCTGTTACAGAGAATAGACAGCTGTCTAGCAGTCTCTGATCAACTTGGTGGCGAGTAGTTAACTTACCAACAGTCTCTGCCTTAAAACCCATGCCCACCCCAAGTACTTTGCAGTTGCAATATTGATCCATTCTTCAATAGTGGATTTTACAATACGCAGTGCCACCATGCTACTTTTTGTACCTAAATTCCTACACATGGGAGCCAACCAGGCTCGCCTTGGGGCAAAATATACTGGGCAACAAAACAAAAAGTGACCTAGAGTTTCTTTTCCTACCCCACAGGCTGGACAAGATGCAACCCCCCCGGATTTCCATTTACTTGTTAAGTTACGAAGGGGAAGCGAGCCTGCCCTCAATTGAAATAACAATTTCCTGTCCAAGGGGTTCGTTATATAATCCCAATACTTTTCATAAGTGGGGTACATTTTAACTTCTAGGTAATTAGTGGCCATGGTCCCACTATTAGCATTGAGCATACTCCTATTGGCAACATATTCCCAAAAAATGTCTTTTAAAACAGACTTAGAGGGAAATAAAGCCCCAGCAGGATCGGTCCATAAAGCATATAGTCCTAGATTGAACAGTGCAGTCTTTAGTGTTTTAAGCCATCTGATTTTATTGTAATGGTCAGCTTTGATAACATCTATGAACCCTTCCGCGTAGTGGGAGAGCTCTGGCGTAGTCCAAAGTCTACGCCAGAATAGTATCGGACGTAGTTTTGCCTTTTCCGTAATTTCTCTTCTACCTAACTCATAGCGCAGGGGCAATAGCGGACTGCTCTATGGGGTACCTGTCAATGACCTCAAAAATTTATTTTCAGATAGTTGGAGTTCATGGAGATTTTCATACCCCCATAACTCCGCACCATACAAAGCAGACCCAATTGCCTTAGCCTCATATATTATCAAGGGTGGTTTAATGGGTTTTGTCAGTGACTTCCTATGCTCCTTGATTATAGCGCCGGCTAGCTGTTTGTGCCTTAATGTGGCGATGTTGAGATGTTGCTGACACTTATTGTCATTAGAGATCAGAATCCCCAGATAAGTGAAGGATTTTACGACTTCCAGGGTGCGACCACTCATGGTAATTTTTGATTTAAAATTTCTATGTGGGATAAAAGCCATGAGTTTTGTCTTGGACGCATTCACCTCAAGTCCATGATCAGCACAGAACTCATCAAATATTACCAATGCTTTTTGTAAACCGCTAGGGGTTTTTGATAAAATTAAGGTGTCATCGGCGAACATTAAAATAGGGACTTTCTCACCAGCAAGAGAAGGGGCATCAACAGCCCGAGATTGCATGCGGGAAACGATGCCATTAATAAAAAGGGTAAACAAAGTAGGGGCCATTGAACATCCCTGCCGAACCCCGCGCTCAACAGGAAATTCGGCAGTATCATTCCCATATCCTCACCATCGTATTTTGGCATAGTTGCCCTCATGCAGTCGCATAATTAAAATCAACAGATCCCCAGGGACCCCTAGTGTCTCAAGCACTTTCCACAGTTTTGCCCTAGGTACCAGGTTGAAAGCAGCCCGCAGATCAACAAATGCTGTGTACAGGCTACCTCCGCTTAGCACCACGGTCTTCCACTGTATCAGTTGGAAACGGAAGACTTGATCCACAGTACTGGTTGCCCTGCGAAATCCAGCCTGGAAGGGGGATAGAATGTTGCATTCATCAGCCCAGTCAAGCAACCTATTGACAATTACTCGCCCCACTATTTTCTGAATGGTGTCTATTAAACTAATGGGGCGATAATTACCAGGCTGTGCTCGATCTCCTTTCTTATATACAGGGATGATTACAGCGCCCCGCCAGGTTGATGGGATATCTGCCCCTCTGGTGATCAAATTTATCAACAAATAAATATAATTACACTATCTATCAGTGTCATTCAAGAAAACATCGGCCGGAACCCCGTCAATACCAGGGGCCCGTCCACTTCGAACGGTGTTCAGGGCAGTGACTATTTCGTTCTTAGTGAAGATGTCATCCTCAGTTGGTAAAGGATGCAGACATCTTCTATCCACTACCTGATCTCTAGAGGCATACTGTTCGCTAAAGAACTTAACCCATGCGTCCTGGGAGACATTATTAGTGCTAGCCTCTTCTAACCTGTCATGTCCCCATTTTACTATATGCCAAAATAACCTGGAGTCTTTTCGATCACTTGCATTTTTTAAGTTGTTCCAGTGAGCCTCATCCCAATCTTTTTTCGCTTTTGCGATGCACTGTTTGTAATGCTTTCTGGCAGATCTAATAGCCTCTAGATTTTTGTTTTTGATGGCATCACCCAAGGAGGTTCTTGCCAGCCTACATTCATGATTGTACCATCGTGCAGGTCTACAGGCACAGATCTTCTTTTTATTTACCGGTTTCAGAAAATGGCCTTTAATTTCGTTGAAAAGAACTTCATGGACCTTGGTGGCAGTGTTATTGCTAGGAGGGTGCCCAGCTTCACCCTCAAGGGCCATGATAGCCTTGTCAGTTGCCATACTTATTTTTTCCAAAACCAGCTGATCTGTTTTAACACTGGTCCACCTCAGCCTGCGTAAGTCATTTGTAGGCACAATCAACGGGGGTAAGGGATCAACAGAAGCACTAAGAGCAGTAACATCAGACAGCCACCATTTATGGAGAACACAAAGAGGGTTGTGGTCGCTCTCTAACCTTTCCTTAACCTCCATATCAATAATGGATGACCACAGGGGCATACTGCATATAACATAGTCAATACGGCTGCCGGATCTTCCATTATTAAAAGTCATGGCTGATACTCTGTCTGACTTAGTACGACCGTTTAAGGCCCTTAGCCCATGCTCAAGGCACATAGCATTCAAACCTAAAATGTCCTCGGTCCAGCGAGTTATTGGGGTTAGGTCAAGTGCAGGGATTTCCCAGATCTTATCTTCCTCCGCACCTAAAAAAGCCTCACCAGTATCAAGGGGTTCAAAAGTACGGTTTAGGTCTCCTGCCAATATAATATTATTCCCAGAAGAATGGCTATCTAGGTAATTATACAGAGACGATAGGACCACTGATTTGCCAGCACTTCCTCCTCTAGCATATAAATTATAAATATCAATGCTGGTGGATGAGTCCCTCGAAAGTCTAATAAGTTGGATGTCTTTATGATTAAGCTCCAAATTTTTTACTAAGATCTTCAGGGACTGTCGAACCCATATAGTGAGTCCTCCCATCGGTCTCCCTTTGGGACCTTTTATGGCCGGTACATAGTAATTCAAATACCCCAAAGCAAAGACAGGATCACAGGCCCATGTTTCTTGAAAAATGCAAACGTCATACTTGCTAACAAATACGAACCATTCTCCACAGTCCATTTTGGAACTGAGCCCCGCTACATTCCAGGATAATAAATTCCCGGGGGCGTGCTCCGCACTTGTTACAAAACAGTGGTCAAACCCATTCGAATTTGTGTCAACATTAACAATATCATTTACAATTGGATAAGGTAATCCTACTGAAACATCAACATTACATGACACATTTGAAGTACCTATAGCGCGACTAGGCCCCTCTGTTGTGCAAGCGGCTGAAGAATTTTGCAGCAGAGGCATACGATTAGTTATTTGTCAATCACAAGCATCTAAATTGGAAAGAGCAGAGAATCTATTTTCTAGTCCCAGACCCCACTCAACGGAACCAAGATTCTTACTGCCCCTTTTAGTTACAACATTGCATTTTGATCTTAAAGTGCTTGGATTGGGACCTCTGCCTTTCCGGGGGTAAAAGAAGTCAAGAGTCAATGGAACAATAGAAGTAGATCGTTTCTGTGGAGGAAAAATATTAGGCAAGATGTTTGGTAAAACCTCAGGGTCAGACAGATTGAGCACGACGCAATCGCCCTTGAACTTTTTTTCCCTGTTCCCAATCCACTCCACTCTTCTTGCGTTTACCAATTCTTCAGCTAGCTGCTGTTTGCCCCACGGGGATATGGCCATGTTATTAGTTAGCCAAGATAAAGATTTATTTAAAAGTGAAGATGTTGTTTCAACTTCACCAGGAGCCAGAGGGGGCACATTTGCTAGTACAAGAACTAGTGGCGAAGCTTCCACCACCAGCTCAAATGACCCTTTCGAAGTATTAGGTTCACCATTAAAATCGGCGGAGGGTACAGCACCAAGGAAATTATCCGGTGGGTTTATCAGTGGAGCCACTGTGGGATTTGGGGCAGCAGTAGGAATCAGTCCGTTGGATTTAATTGATTGAATGTCATTAACCAAAGGTTGAACACTGGACGTAATAACTTCTGGGAGTTTCCCCACTTCACCCAGAGTTTTTCCTAGCAGACCTTCCAATTTGGTTACCTCAGCGGCTAGTTTGTCAATTTTGCTTATCAAAGGTTTAACTAGCCCTTTGATTTTTGTGTCCATCAAAGTGCAAAATTTCTGAAATTGAACGTTAGAGAAGGTCACATAGGTTTCCCCAGTCAGATCATCTTCCTCCTCATCCGAAAGTTTTCTTGGTGGTGTTGCAATTTTATTTTTAGCTGACCTTAGTCCCACCCGTTTTTGTATAGTTTTTCTTTTGGCCCCTGTAACCCTCGGTGCCGGAATAGGGACAGTAGAAGGGATAATAGGTTCGCAGGTCGTAGGGCTCACAGTCACTACTTCATTATCACTGTTATCTTCAGTACTGGCCACTGTGCCACTGGGCTGGATGGTAACAGTATCTTGGGCGGAAGCATGTGCCACTCCCGAGAGGCTACTATTTAGCAAATCAAAGGGGTCCTCTATCTCTTTATCTGCTAATGGAGATTGTGTAGATAAATCCAAGCCCAAAGAAGACCTTCTATCACTATTTATTTTCGCCAATACCTGAACTAGGTAGTTCTCCATAGTGTTAGTGGCTGGTGTTAGCTTCCTGCCAGGCATATATACAGATGGCTTTAGCTCCACAACAAGACTTAGAAGGTAAATAAGGAGTGGATATTTTACCTGAAGGTCGATGGATCAGAAGAACAGTGATCGTCTGTAGGCCTGTAGAGGATTGGGCAGAATTCCTGGCCCAACCCAACCTTAGCCGACCTCGGACGGCCTCAGACGGCCCGCCCTTTGCCCTGGCTTAGCCCCGGGCGTCCCGCTCGCGTCCCGCGAGACGGGGGTTGCAGCAGCTTTGAGCGCCGCCTGGCGCGTGATTGACGCAGGAAGCGTCTCCGAGGATGCTGGGAGTTGTAGTGTGGTAGGAGCAACCAGCGCCGCACTCCGCTCGGCGGCCGGACCCGGTGTTGGAGCTGGGGTCTGGCGGCGGGAGGCGGGCGGTCTAGGTCTCAGAGCAGCAACAAGAATCCCTCTCTCCTCGTAACAAGGGCGTCCAGACAACAGCAGTAAGCCTCTATGGAGATTCCCCCTCTCGACCGGGGTTGCAGCAGCTTTAAGCGCCGCCTGGCGCGTGATTGACGCAGGAAGCGTCTCCGAGGATGCTGGGAGTTGTAGTGTGGTAGGAGCAACCAGCGCAGCACTCCGCTCGGCGGCCGGACCCGGTGTTGGAGCTGGGGTCTGGCGGCGGGAGGCGGGCGGTCTAGGTCTCAGAGCAGCAACAAGAATCCCTCTCTCCTCGTAACAAGGGCGTCCAGACAACAGCGGTAAGCCTCTATGGAGATTCCCCCTCTCGACCGGGGTTGCAGCAGCTTTAAGCGCCGCCTGGCGCGTGATTGACGCAGGAAGCGTCTCCGAGGATGCTGGGAGTTGTAGTGTGGTAGGAGCAACCAGCGCCGCACTCCGCTCGGCGGCCGGACCCGGTGTTGGAGCTGGGGTCTGGCGGCGGGAGGTGGGCGGTCTAGGTCTCAGAGCAGCAACAAGAATCCCTCTCTCCTCGTAACAAGGGCGTCCAGACAACAGCGGTAAGCCTCTATGGAGATTCCCCCTCTCGACCGGGGTTGCAGCAGCTTTAAGCGCCGCCTGGCGCGTGATTGACGCAGGAAGCGTCTCCGAGGATGCTGGGAGTTGTAGTGTGGTAGGAGCAACCAGCGCCGCACTCCGCTCGGCGGCCGGACCCGGTGTTGGAGCTGGGGTCTGGCGGCGGGAGGCGGGCGGTCTAGGTCTCAGAGCAGCAACAAGAATCCCTCTCTCCTCATAACAAGGGCGTCCAGACAACAGCGGTAAGCCTCTATGGAGATTCCCCCTCTCGACCGGGGTTGCAGCAGCTTTAAGCGCCGCCTGGCACGTGATTGACGCAGGAAGCGTCTCCGAGGATGCTGGGAGTTGTAGTGTGGTAGGAGCAACCAGCGCCGCACTCCGCTCGGCGGCCGGACCCGGTGTTGGAGCTGGGGTCTGGCGGTGGGAGGCGGGCGGTCTAGGTCTCAGAGCAGCAACAAGAATCCCTCTCTCCTCGTAACAAGGGCGTCCAGACAACAGCGGTAAGCCTCTATGGAGATTCAAAAAGCCAAATATTCATAAGGTAGGTGTTACAATAAGAAGACGAAGTGTAACGAGGTGAAGAGTCCTCTTTATTTGTTCCTTTCACCATCACAGGTCCCAGTCATCTGGTATCAGCTGTGGAATGTTCATAACACACAAAGTGCCATATACCAAGAGGTGCAGGGGATGGAGGTGGCGGGGCATAGCAAGTGTAGATTATAACACATCTCCTTACATAGGGTAGGTAAAGGAAGGAGAGGAAGGGTAAATTTAATACACAATAGATGAGCATAGAATAATGCAAGGCAGTAACAGTGCAACACAAAGTAGTCCAATTTGTAGGTAGTGCAATAGTCTTTTATCCACCCTGGCGATGATTTGGTTCTTTGAGATCTCCTGGGAGCAACGCTCCCCATCTCACCCCCTTGATCAGGAACATTGTCATGCTTATGATGGACAATCTTGTCCATGCTCCAGGTTTGCCCATTTGCAAGGTGAACCACAATTCTGCCCACTTTAGTTACTTTGATAAGTTCAGAAAATCTGTTAGCCTCCCTCCTACGTAGTTTTGGAAGGTCCAGCCGAACCCAATCTGCTTCTTTGAACGTGCAATGTTTAACATGCTTGGTTAAATCATACCTGTTTTTGTACTTGGATTGGTGATCAACCACTCTTTAATTAATCTCCTCACGATCCAATATACATGTACCTTTTCTTCTCAAACCCTGGAGGAGAGAGTCTGGTTTTGGGGACTCTACCCTTCAAGGAGGTAAAAGGGGAAACCCCTGTGACAATGTTGGGGGTTGAGCAATAGGCCCAAAAGGTATCCTGTAAAGCATCTTTAGCTGGGATTCCAAATATCTCTGCTCGCTGTAAACATTCCTTGACTAAACGGTTTATCCGTTCCACTAACCCATTTGCACGGGGACAATATAGAGGCATTTTGTGATGACTAATGCCTATTTCACACAAGAAATCTGTCTAGTTTTCTGATGTAAATTGTACACTATTATCTGTAACCAGGATGTCTGGCATCAAAGAGCATTCAAGAAAAAACACTCCGCCTCAAAAAAAAATTATATAGTGCAATATGTAACTGACATATACAAAACAGTCCTAAGTGGGGTTCCTTTAACATTAATAGTACAAAGAGCTTGTGAATAATGGATATCATATTTATTTAGGTAATTTAATCAACATAGTAGAAAAGGCATAAAAGACTATGTGTGTCTACGGACAGTGACAATCATCTTAAGCTGCACACGTGTACACTTTCAAACAAACAAGCAAACTCTGATTCAAACATACTCAGACATTCCATCAAGTAACAATACATTAAACAATGCCGAACACAGTCTTAGGATCCAAAAAGAGATTTACATCACATAAAGACATCAGACAATGTAGGATGCTGTGGAAGATCCAGGCTCAGTTGATTAGCATTGTACAGAATTGATACAGTCCATATTCAGATTTTTTTCTCCAAGAAACAGATGCAAGCGAGGGGAGCACAGGGGCTCCAGAGCCGACGTGCGTTTTGATGTCACACCCTCGTTATGGTCACACCTTCTTCAGGGCGACAAATTTGTGTGCAAGCAAAGGAGATAAACAATGACTTCAAAAACAAACATGATATAAACATAGGCATATATTATGTTTTGAACAAATAAAGGTAGGGTGGAAATATATAATACATACCTATATAATATCACAAGCTACAGAGAGGTACCCGTCGGGCGGACTGAAACGCAATAATATCTAGATAATTTCTATTTAACCAAGGAAAGTGCACACTGAATAGAGAATGCAGGAGTCCAAGTAAGAAGAGATACAAGCCAGTAGACTAGATAAGATAAATATGTGGATGCCAATTAGACCACTTGCAAATAAAGAAACAAATAGTCACCAAACAGACACCCCCTGACTAAATAGATGTGTATGTCACAAGAGTGTTTAGGGGTCAATTTTGCAATCAGAGAATACCGATAGTGAAAAATGTGCTGAGATGCTACAGTACAAGGGAAGAAAAAAAACACAAAAATAGCAAGAAATGGCTAAGAAGGCACCGCAATATACTCTACCTGGATTAGGATGCCAGGACGGCGGCCACATTCAAGGAAAATTACAAAATATATATAAAGATATAGGGTGTATATTGGCTTCAAGAGTGTGGCCAGCACAGTGGATTTATCTATAGGAATACATAGAAAGAAGAAGAAAATAGAGCATTCAAAAGTAGACGATCACAGCGATATACAAACAAACTAGTCATTTCCCAAAATGGAGTGGACTGAAAAGAAGGGAGATCTCAGCTTATCCAAATAATGGTGGGCCCAGCCGTTTCTTCAAAATAACAGGAGACACCCGACAAGAAACATTTTTAGATGATACGGGTAGAGATAGGAAGATCTCAATGTGCTAACACTAAAAGTTGAGAATACAAAAAGATGAAAATACCAACATGAAAGACATACAATAATGACCGTTAGTAAAGACATCCCACATAGATAGTCTAAGAGTATGCATCAAAGCAGGGGTTTAAACACTGGAAAAAACTGTTAAGCGGGTCCAAAGACATCATGGGGGTTCTGAAAGGAAAAGTGAAGGAAACGACTGCCCGCTAACAGGAGGGAATCCCTCACCAGTATAGGGTTAGCGGGCTGCGTGGCACCAACAGTAAAAGCTACTCCATAGAGCAAGTGATCAAGTGCCCAAACCGGCAACGTGACAACACTGTTAGGCTACCAAGGTTCCCGATAAGAAGAGGAAACAATCCTTGAACTCACACAAAGCATAAAGGGGCACAAATACACAAGCATTAGGTAACCCGGAGAAACCAGGGAAAGAAAAAAGGCATGGGCGATAGAACAGCATGGTATCTGGAAGGTGATCTTATTCGATCGAATAATCAAATCGAATAAGACCTCCAGTAAAGATAGCAGCGGTCTCACAGCCAGGACGCCAGGTCCTCAGAGAGTCGAGTGTCATGAGCCGAATTTAAATAATTACCGTAACAGGCAAGAACCCAAAGAACAGACTAGTACAGAAATACTCCCCAGAGGCTAATCAGCAATCTTAGAGAAAGGACAATCAGGAAGGGGAACAAGGGGAATGAAAACGGGCGCCATGATGGAGAGGAGCTGAGAAATATTAACAATATGTAAAAATATAAGCCCAACCAAAAAGATACAGGGAAAAAGAGGAACATTAAAAGATTAAGGCAAAACAGTGCTACTAGGTAAAGAAGGGGATGGGTATTCAGGAAATACTGACGACTAAGGCATAAGTCAATTGAAAATAGTCCACACGGACTGGCACGGGCAGACAGAGTTAACAGGGGAATATTATCAAGTGGATTATTACAGAATGGTATTCCCCCAAGGGAGAGATTTGTTCAAAACCTTTTCCTTAGTGTTAAGTGTGAAGATCCAAAAAACCTATTTTTTCCTACATACAAAGGTAGGTTTTCACCCGCTTGGAGAAGGACTTTTTCTAGGATGGTCCACCTGAGATCAACCCTATCCAGTGGGTGACCAAGGGGGTCGTCTGTATAGAAAGTCTATTATTAAACTTATGTTCTCCAATTCTCTTGTTGACTTCTCGCCCTGTTTTGCCAACATATGCCAGATTACAGGGACATAAAATCAAGTACACAATGTTTGAGGTGTGACAGTAGGTCATTTCTCAGGGGAAGACCGTTCTTTCATTAACCTGTATGTTGTCACTTACAAAGACACGAGGACATGCCTGGCATGATCCACATCAATGGTTGCCTTTGATGGGTTCATCTCTGAAGATAGATCTTTGATATAAGGTGTTGGGTTCAGAGCTTTTGGCTTTAACAAGGAAGTTACTCAAATGTTTATTCCTCTTAAAGACAAACAACGGTTTGGGTAGTTTCTGTTAGTTGCTATCAATATTGAGTAGGTGCCACGGTGTGCTGACAATCTGTTGCACTTTATGTTTGAAGTTTGAGTGCTTAGTGACACACACAAGCGTATCACTTCTTTTGGTATGCTTAGGTCTGAGCATGGCATCACGATCATAGTATCTTGCTCGTTTTAGTGAGTCTTTAATCAGTTTGGTGGGGTAACCCCTCATCAAAAGTTTTTCTTTTAAGATTTCAGCTTGTTTTAAAAAAATCTGCCATGTTGGTCGATTTTCTCAGAAGACGGAGAAACTGGCTGAAAGGTGTGCCCTCTTTTTGACAACGGGAGTGAAAACTGCTGTATTGCAGCAGAGTATTTCTTGCTGTAAGTTTGGTAAACAAGGAGACCATGAAGCGGGACTCCTTGTGCTCGATCCAAACATCTAGGAATTCCAATTTAGTATTGCTGGAATGGACCGTGAACTTGAGGTTGGGGTCCGCTGAATTAATCCAGAGGGTAACTTTGTTTAATGTCTCCTGTTTGCCCTTCCAGGTGAAGACGATGTTGTCAATAAATCGGGACCAGGTTCAGACATTTCAAAGAAGGGGGTGATCTTGTTGTAGATGTTGCGAGCCTCAGAGTGTCCTATATATAGACAAGCAATGCTTGGGGCGCAGGCCGCGTCCATACTGACACCCTGGATTTGCTGGTAGTAAGATGCATTGAATTCAAATAAGTTTTCTCCAAGCATAACTTCCAGACATTGGAGGATAAAGGGCGAGTTGGTTATAGATGGATCAGGTTCAAGAATTTCTTCAAGAACCTTCAAGAACCTTCATGGCCTCAGCTTGGGGGATGTTGGTACATAAGGACTCCAAGTCCATGGTAACCAACAGCTCACTTTCACCGCTGTAAGGAAGGTTCTCAATCTTGGAGATAAAGTCACCTGTATCCTTCACATATGAGGTGAGATTACACACCAAAGGTTTAAGGAACTGGTCAATGTATTTTGATATTGGCTCCGTAGCTGCTCCAATGGTGGAGACAATGGGTCTGAGAGGCGGGTTGGCCACATCTTTGTGGGTCTTAGGAACCCCATATATGATGGTAATACGTGTGCAGAATGGAGTAAGGAATTCTGCTTCCCCCCTTCCTTGTGACAGAATGTCTGGGATATCTTCATCAAAAAACACATACCTCAAAAAATTGATGAGTACATCCGTGTTGATTTGGTGCACACGCTTGAAGACCACCCAGCAAGTGTGATAGACCACATAACCAAGATGTAGGGCTAGCTTTCACCAAGGACAATCAGAGACTTCAACAGGGGACAACGGGGCTTCCAGGCCTGATGTATTTTGTCAGAGCGGCTACACTCCAGACAGTCCCTTACCATGTGCTCTGCCATAGTATCCATTCCTGGCCACGAGTAGTCCAGTCTGATTTTGCTTTTAGTGAGACTACGCCCTAAGTGGCCAATATGGGCTAGATCTACAATTCTTTGTCTCAGTTTAACAGGTGGAATGATTTTCTCACCCCTACAAACAGTTCCCTCTTGAATGTTTAATTCCAGTCTCACGTCCCAGTATCTATTCAATAGTGTCGGACCTCATTTTTCTCATTGGGCCACCCATTAATGATGTATTCTGTAACGGCCTTCCTTTCTTCATTCATCCATAAGCAACTGTTCAATTCCTCTTTATTACAACAAGACAATTTGATTGTGACCTCCTCAGATTCATCCAGGTTAGCACAATCATCAACCTCAGGTGGTGAGCGAGATAAAAAGTCAGCTACAACATTTTGGGTCTCTGGTACATATTTGACTGTAAAGTTGTACCCCTCCAGTCCCAGGATCCATCTAGCAATCCTCGGTGTAGTTTTCGCTGACCCTTTTGTGGTGAACGCATACATGAGGGGTTTATGGTCAGTCTTCACAGTGAAGGGTATACCCCACAAGAAAAAGCATAAATGTTTAATGGCCCAGGCACAAGCGAGTGCCTCTTTCTCCACAAAAGAGTAATTTGCTTCTGCGCCTTTAAGTGCGCAAGAAGCAAAGGCAACCACCTGCTCCTTACCATTGACGAATTGGGTGAGACTAGCCCTCAACCCTTTATTACTGGTGTCAGTGCAAAGAACAGTGTGTTTAGTGGGATCGAATCTGCCAAACGTCGGGGCGGATACAATGCTCTCCTTCACTGTGATAAAAGCAGCCTGACAGTCCTTGTTCCACACAAAAGGGGTCCTAGCTTTAAGTATGTTTCTTAATGGTTCCACAATACTGGCATAATTGCGAACAAACTTTGCATAGTACTCGGATAAACCCAAGAATGATTTAAGGTCTTCAACACAAGTTGGGGCCGCAGTTTTCTGGATATCTTCAACAAGATCTACCTCAGGCTTGATTCCATCTTGAGAAATGGTGTGACTAAGGTATTCAACAGAACCAACACCAAAACGAAATTTTTCCTTTTATAAGGTCAGACCTGCTGCCTCGATTTTAACCAACACACTTCTCAGTATGGTATTGTGGAGCATATTAACAAGGAACAGGGAAAATTAACGCTGAGGGCGCTGGTTATCGCGTTATTAACAACGCTAACCGCCTAGGCGATAAAAAATCCAGAGATAGAGGCATTTTGAGAGGTTATCGCTGGTAATGCAGCAATAAAACTACAAGGATAGGGATATCCTTGTTGATAGCCCATTGTGGACTTAGCCATGTAATCCACCTCTCGTTGGATTACATGGCTAAGTCTGAAAAGTAGCAGACGTAAAAAAGCAGCTTTAACCGTGGTTAGCGCTGCTTTTTTTGTCTGTAACAGGGTTAGCATGAAGCTTGATAATAGGAGAAATGTCACATTTTACCAGAGGTAAAATGGCTACAACAAATATGTCAATTTCGTACGTGCACAGCTAAGTTCATTCAAAAAAGTTATCTATCAATGTTGTACGTGCACAGCTAAGTTCATTCAAAAACAACAAATATGTCTCAACCGCCCCCTTTCCACAATGAAGTGGGTGAACCTCTTTTACAGTGGAAACAATGATTTGGACTAATGGAATCATATCTAATTGCCATACTGTACTTCACAAACTTAGGGATTGAAGGTCGTAAAACATATGATAATATTTCGGCATAATTAGGAGAGGATGATGATAGCGACAACAACGGGAATATGTACTTAGTTGAAGTTAACAAGTTAGAAAAACATTTTGGGAAGACAATAAATGTGGTATTAGAAAGACATAAGTGCTTTTCTAGAATTCAAGGCAAGAGTGAGAAAGAGTGAGAAAGTAAAATCCTTTGTAGCGCATTAAAGGTCTGGCCAACACTTGCGAACTCGAAGCTTTACAGGATTCCCTCATTAGGGTTCAGTTGGTCAAATGAACCAACAACCCAAAAATTCAAGAGAGACTCTTAGTGGCCAACCCAGATCTCAAACAGGCAATAAAGATAGCAGTTGGGATCGAACATACTGCTGATTGCATGGTGGCAATGGAAGAGGATGGAGACAAACATGCAGATGTCAATGTGATAAGATGTGGGTAAAGAGAGCAAGAGTAAGATAACTAATGCTCTTCCATTGGGCACCAAACTTAAATGTTACAGATGTAGGAGTCCAAGTCACCTAGCAAATAATGTGGCTTGCCAAACCAGATCAGTCACATGTCACAAATGTGGTAAAAGGGGTCATTTGGCCAGAGTCTGTAGAGATCAACGTTAATGAGCTGTGTTGTCCATTGAGCATGATTATCCTCAAGATACTAAATTGGTGTTCCAACTACAAAACTTTTACAAAACCACTGACTTTCCCTCTTGCACGATCGCCTTGGATAAAAGACCGGTGACCATCTTTGCAGACTCTTGCTCCCCCTATACATTGCTGGAAGCTGAGATGTTTATTAAACTGCTTCCTTCATGGCAGCAAGACATGCAGCTTCTGGATATTCAACCTGGCTGTTATAATAGTGACCCCATACCCTTGATAGGAAAGGCCACCATGAACATAGGATTCAAATGGAGGAGCACAGTAGGCAAAATTTACATCACACAAAAAGGATCTAATTTGTTGGGGTAGAAACACCAAAGAGAACTGGGTATCAAGTTCGATCCCAACAGTCCTGACCAAGTTCTTTTGGTGGACCTGTCAGTGGGGGGTACAGAGGTTTGCACTGATTACACCAAAGTTTTTTCGAAGGATTTGGGTGTGCTTAAAAACTACCAACTCCCCATCAAGCTTAAATCTAATGCTAAACCGGTGGCTCACAAGGTCAGGCCAATACCACACATGATGCAAACACTTCTTCAAGCCAAGCTAGACAGACTTTTGTCACTGGATGTTATTGAACCCATAAAAGCTCCCAGTGGTTGGCCCCCATTGTTCTTACCACCAAAGGGTCCAGCAAGGATATCAGATTGTGGCTTCACCTGCGTGATTTAAACAAAACAACATCTGGGTGAACAGGGATCCCTTGCTGCGCATACATGAGGTCCTCACCCTTATCAAAGGTGCAAACTGTTTTAGTGTCCTTGACCTCTCTTCCGCATACCACCAGCTAGAGCTTCACCCTGACTCCCACCACTTTACCTCATTTGTAACCCCTCTTGGTGTGTGACAGTATATTTGCATGCCCTTTGGGTTGGCTTCAGAAGCTGCTGCCTTCCAAAGGATTATGCAGCATGTGCTCAAGGACCTCACAAGTAACCCTTTGCTTTCAGGACAATATTCTCATTTATGGGAAAGATTTGAAAGAACACGGGGCATATTAACAAGGGCTTTATCTCCGCTTTTTTGCCTTTAAAAGCCAAAGAAGCGGAGATAAAAAAATTCTCCCTATCAACAACAGAAACCACCTGCTTGGAGCAGGCCTAAGGATTGAGATAGTGTCAAGTCGTAGGAGTGGCATAGTGAAATCTCATAGATTTCACTGCGCCACTTCTACTAGGCTTTTTTTATGGGGGAATGCCCAGCCTGCATACATTATACCTGACGCAGGTATAATATAGCGCAGGACTTTACCAAGTGCCACATCTGCCTAGATGTGTCACTTTGTAAATAGGGTGCAGTGTGGCACATTGTTTACGCTGCCGCAGCATCACAAAAAAGTGATGCAATGGTGGTGCAAGCTCTCATAAATAAGGGCCTCTATCTTTACACATTTCCACCTTTCTCTCCACTCTTTCGTGCAGAATGCAACACATGTGGAAAGAGGAAAAAACGAGGAGAAATGTAAACATTTCTCCTCGCTACACTTGCTCTGAGGAAGCGTAAGGTTTTGGTGCTGCCCTCAGTATACGTGATGTTGTAATTCTGGGGCATCGTCAAAATCCATTCGTGTTAAGTAGTAACACCCACAGCAACGCCCAAGGATTGCCTCTGTGACATGGAGCTTTGCGATGCCTTTCCTTACTCCATATCTATGAGGCCATGCACAGCCACACTGTGTGGCTTTGAGTCGCCTCATAGATATGATTAAGAGGTCTGTGTCGTCATAAAAAGAGAGGCAGGCCTCTTGTAAATGAGGGCTTAAATGTTTGAATTGTCAAAAAAAAGGATTCTTGCTCCTTAGGTTGTTTTTCATTATATTTTCGCTCAATGGAGAACGGGCGTCCCCTCCCAATTTTTAAGATGACAATGTGGTAGTTGGCACTTTGGGCTTGTATGTCTGTTGCTGAAGACTAAAGCATAACCTATTAAAAGGCCACCACTCTTATTTCGGCTCCCTGCACGACCCTCATTCTGCCCACCCCCACGTAACATTTGTGCTAGCTGTGATGCGCAAAAACAGCACTGCCAAATCCAGAGGCCTCACTGTTACGCTCAGACACTCAGGTGGGAGGAGACCCACTATATGCTATGCCTCCTCCGTCTGGTCCATTATGCTACTGCATATGAGAATGATCCAGCAGGCCCTTTACTTGGTCTTACTGGGGCATATTATCAAGGGGGTTTATCTCCGCTTTTTTGGCTTTAAAAGCCAAGAAAGCGGAGATAAAATTATCTCCCTATTATCTAGCTGTCGCTAACACCAGTTAGCGACAGCTAGTAGGAGATAGCGACCATCTTGGGCCCCACTTTGCATGTCAGTGATATTTATCACTAATGACATGCAAAGTAGGCGTGGCTAACATCGCTATCTCCTATTACCAACTTTTGGAGATATTCGCGCTAAGCGCGAATATCTCCAAAAGCTAACACCTGCTCTGAGCAGTTCTTAGCCATGTTATCCAATGGGAGGTGGATAACATGGCTGCATTAGCTCGGTAATGCATGAATATCGCTGACTTTTCAGCGATATTCATGCATTGCGGCCGATTTTTATCGCATTTGCGATAAACCTTGGTAATACCAAGGTTTATCTGCGATAAAAATCGCCGCAGCTCAGCGGTAAATTTTTGTCTCTAACCAAGCAATAGCGATAATTATCGCTATTGCTTGGTAATATGCCCCACTGACCGCTGCTTTAAGGCTGCTTCAGCCTTTTGGTTTGAACGCCATTGGCCGAGCGATCCCAGGCAAATGTGAGTTTATCTACAGCTGAACAACAATGGCCCGCCAGCTTGCTTTTTACAACAAACCCCTCAGGCAATATCCTATTGCCCGCCCAGCCAATCTGGCCATGTAGGTGTTGTGTGTGGTCCGCTAATTGTGCACCGCTGCTATAGAAAGAGGCGGATGGTGCTATATCCCTGTAGATCTGGAGCCTCATTTATGAGAAATGACGCATCGCTGCATGAAAGCAGCGATGCGTCACTTCTCAGTGTGCCCTCCTTGCGACATTCCTGATGCGTCATATTTAATGTATGACGCGTCATTTTGCAAGGAGTTACAGATACGTCAGTATTTCTGACGTATCTGTAAGCGCAAAAGTGACGCATTGCTGGAGTGTGTCACAAAAGTGACGCAACTCCAGCAATGCGTCCTTTCACATGGGGCAAGCCCCATGTGAAAGGGCCTGCGTCAGTCTTACGCCTGCTGTGAGGCAGGCGCAAGATTTTGACGCAACGGCGTCCTAAAAGTGACGCAGTGAAATCTTATAGATTTCACTGGGTCACTTCTATGACCCTTTCTTGCGTCAATACGCCCCCTTACATACATTATACCTGGTGCAGGTATAATGTGGCGCAGGGGTTTACAAAGTGACGCATCTACCTAGATGCGTCACTTTGTAAATATGGCGCAAAAAGGCGCATTTTTTACGCCACTGGTGCGTCACAAAAAGTGATGCACCGGCGGCGTAAAAGGGATGCACAGCCTCATAAATGAGGCCCCTGGTGCTTTCCTGCACCCTCACTGTCACATAATGCAGAGGAGCAACTCTGGGTCCTGAGCTGTGTTGTGTACGAGGTACATAAATCTGGGCCTTAGACTGCCTCTAAACATGCGCGCCTTGGGCCTCATTTATGAAAAGTGACGCATCGCTGCGTGAAAACAGCGATGTGTCACTTTTCACTGCGCACTCCTTGCGACATTCCTGATGCGTCATATTTAATGTATGACGCATCATGTCGCAAGGAGTTACAGATACGTCATTATTTCTGACGTATCTGTAAGCGCAAAAGTGACGCATTGCTGGAGTGTGTCACAAAAGTGACGCAACTCCAGCAATGCGTCCTTTCACATGGGGAAAGCCCCACGTGAAAGGGCTTGCGTCAGTCTTACGCCTGCTATGAGGCAGGCGCAAGATTTTGACGCAACTGCGTCCCAAAAGTGACGCTGTGAAATCTCATAGATTTCACTGCGTCACCATTACGAGGCTTTTTGCGGGGGAACGCCCCCTCTGCATACATTATACCTGACGCAGGTATAATGTGGCGCAGGGGTTTAAAAAGTGACGCATCTACCTAGATGCGTCACTTTTTAAATATGGCACAACAGGGTGCATTTTTTACACCGCTGGTGCGTCACAAAAAGTGACACACCGGCAGCGCAAAACTGACGCAAGGCCTTCATAAATAAGGCCCCTTGTTTGTAGGATAAGCGTGCAGTTCTACAGTAGCAAGCATTATACTTCCTGGCCTCATAATCAGCGTTGGAGGTCTGCAAAAACCTGAGTAAAAGGAGGGGAAGATCATATTAAAAGCATGAGCCTTCCACCATAATGGTCTTTGGGGGTAAGGTCTCCTTTTTCTAAGTCCGCCCGCTGTTGAGAGGCACAGTGGGGCAGATTTATGTTAACTGGCGCATCCCGAGGGATGCGCCAGTTAACGTGCGCCACAGCTACGCCACCCATGGTGCGCCGCATTTATAATGCGGCGCACCATGGTGCAAAAACGACACAGATGCGTGACGCATCTGTGCCGGAAATGTGGCGCATTGCTGGAGTTGCGTCGCAAGCCGACGCAGCTCCAGCAAGGCTCGGGGTGCCCCATTCTACTAATGCTGCATCAAGCCTTACGCCTGCTTCAAGCAGGCGCAGGGTTTTGACGCAGCATTGGCCAGAAAGTGACTTAGTGAAATCTCATAGATTTCACTCAGGCACTTTCAGGAGGCGTTCCTGCGCAGGAACGCCCCCCTGCGCAGGAACGCCTCCTTATGGCGCAGTGCTTTACAACGTGACGCATCTCCTAGATGCGTCACGTTGTAAATAGGGCGCATTGTTTGCGCCGCAGTTGCGTCAAATAAAGTGACGCAATTGCGGCGCAAAGAGGAGCAACGGCCTCATAAATCTGCCCCAGTGGGTTTATCAGTGGTGAAGAGCGCTTTGCCTGGTTGCAGGAGATTGTTCTGCACACGTCAGTCTAGTTGAGACGGAGACCTTTCATTCCTTTGCACGTGGTAACAGCTGGAAGGTGAGACGATAATGAGCAAATTATCACATCTAACATGTGTGCTTAGCCGTGGTTTTGATAAGATATGAAGTGCTAAAAGTAGTTCCTAAGGATCTTTCGGGATAGTATCTGTTCCCAGATCATGTCAAATATTGAACCGAAATACAACCCACATGTGCGTTCTGTGTGTCTTTCAGACAGCCCAAAAGAAGGAGTTTATTGCCATTGTTTCAAAGCACGTTTTGTGGTTTCTCTGAAAGTGTGCACATTGTGTTTAAAATCATTTAAAATTACATTTATTAGAAAGCCGACAGTTAAGTGTTGATTTAGCAAAGCGTCAACGCTATTGGCATGAGGTCTGCCCTGCAATGGGGTAAATGTATGGGTTTTTACTTCAGTGTCTGTGCGCATGATTGGCTGCAAGGTGAACAATTAGCACAATTCACAAAGGAATACTTAGGTTACCGAATGTACACTCTGGGCCTCACGTAGCAAGCGTTTTAGAATTCAGTACATTAGAGGGTTTGTGAATGCTAAAAATCTTGGGCCATATTATCAAGCCCCTATAGCCACCACAACGTCACTTTTTGTGACGTTGTTTTGGCAATAGGGTCAGCGCCCTATTATCAAGGCAACGTTACTTGCCTTGATAATAGGGTCCCTTTCACGCTAAACGTAGCGTGAGAGGGGGCGTGCAGTGGATGTTGCGGTGGGCGTTCCACCACAACACCCTTTGAAATCGACGCTGCCACCTATTATCAAATTTGGCGATAATTGGTGGCAGCGCCGAACTTAAGAGAAATCCTGGTCTTAAGGTGGCTAAACGAGGAGAGATTTTGACGCAACAGCGTCCTAAATGTGACGCAGTGAAATCTCATAGATTTCACTGCGTCACTATTACGAGGCTTTTTGCGGGGGAACGCCCCCTCTGCATACATTATACCTGACGCAGGTATAATGTGGCGCAGGGGTTTAAAAAGTGACGCATCTACCTAGATGCGTCACTTTTTAAATATGGCGCAACAAGGCGCATTTTGTACGCCGCTGGTGCGTCACAAAAAGTGACGCATCGGCGGCGCAAAACTGACGCAAGGCCTTATAAATAAGGGCCCTAATATTTATGAGGTAGCTCGAATTGCAACCCACTTCAATTCTGTATTTTGTAAATCCACCTATTAATACATAGGTCAGTTCACAAAGCACAAATGGATTCAGTAAAAGTTGGTGTGCAAATTGCAACTACTTTTACCTAATGCGTTTTTTGTAATGAGGCCTTCTACTCCGTCTCTAAAATATTAACTGTGTGTTCTAGTCCCTAAACTTTTATCCTGCCACATGTCTCCTATTTTGGTAAAAGTGGATACAACCTGAGTCTTTCACCAATGAGACAAGCAACCAGGATTAAGGGTATGCTTTCCTGCTACACTTGTATCCCAGACAATGCAAAAATCATCTTAAAGCATCCAGATTGATAACACAGTGCTCTCTAACCTATATATATATATATATATATATATATATATATATATATATATATATATATATATATAACTCTCCGCCATATATTACTAACCTTGAAGCCCAATTTACAATGAAAATGGTTGAAAACAGATTAAGGAAAGAAAAGCAAGTATTAGTTCAGTGTATGCGCCGACACCTCGCCTGGATTTTAATAAATTGGTGTCCAGGTATGGGCACCTTGCAAGAGGGACAAAGGTCACCTGCTCCTGGGTTTTTCGGGTCAGTGATGCTGGCCACAGGGTGAAGGGTACAAAAGGGGGTGGTAATGGACGGAGCATCTGAATCAATCAAACACTCACACCCAGTCAAAAGATCTGGGTTTAATCCATCACCGTTCTTTAGCCCACTCTGCCACCCCAGTTCAGACATGGCTATATGCAAATCAGTCTGACCCTGTGCCTCATGGGTACAGTCCAGCCCGAACTGCCAAGCCATGTCTTCCCTGGACCGGAAACAAGCTTCCGAGGACCGGTTTCTGGCATTCTAGCCGTCTTCAGCCTGGCTTGCTTGAATCCAATGGCAAAGTGAGCAAGGGACTTACGTCTGAGCATACCCTGCCACACTTATGGCGGCCAAAAGTGGTACAAAAGGGGGTGGTGATGGACGGAGCATCTGAATCAATCAAACACTCACACCCAGTCAAAAGATCTGGGTTTAATCCATCACCATTCTTTAGCCCACTCTGCCACCCCAGTTCAGACATGGCTATATGCAAATCAGTCTGACCCTGTGCCTCATGGGTACAGTCCAGCCCGAACTGCCAAGCCATGTCTTCCCTGGTCCGGAAACAAGCTTCCGAGGACCGGTTTCTGGCATTCCAGCCATCTTCAACCCGGCTTGCTTGAATCCAGTGGCAAAGTGAGCAAGGGACTCATGTCTGAGCATACCCTGCCACACTTTTGGCGGCCAAAAGCGGTACAAAAGGGGGTGGTGATGGACGGAGCATCTGAATCAATCAAACACTCACACCCAGTCAAAAGATCTGGGTTTAATCCATCACCGTTCTTTAGCCCACTCTGCCACCCCAGTTCAGACATGGCTATATGCAAATCAGTCTGACTCTGTGCCTCATGGGTACAGTCCAGCCCGAACTGCCAAGCCTTGTCTTCCCTGGACCGGAAACAAGCTTCCGAGGACCGGTTTCTGGCATTCCAGCCGTCTTCAGCCCGGCTTGCTTGAATCCAGTGTCAAAGTGAGCAAGGGACTCACGTCTGAGCATACCCTGACTGAGTGTGAGTGTTTGATTGATTCAGAAGCTCCGTCCATCACCACCCCCTTTTGTCCCGCTTTTGGCCGCCATAAGTGTGGCAGGGTATGCTCAGACTTGAGTCCCTTGATCACTTTGCCACTGGATTCAAGCAAGCCGGGCTGAAGACGGCTGGAATGCCAGAAACCGGTCCTCGGAAGCCTCAGGTGTGCATGCACAGATGTGCATGCACACCTGTGCCATATGACACACAGACATGCCCTTAGGGCATGTATGTGTGCCACATGTCACACAAGTCTGTCCTTGGAGTGCTAGAGGGTGTCAAAGTGACACCCCCTGCACCCTTGCAGGATTTGGTATTTACCGATTCGGTAAATACCGAATCGGTATTTCCCATTGATTCCTATGGGCTTCAATGCAGATTCGGTATTCCTAAATTCGGAATTACCTAAATCTGCCCCCTTCCCATTTACAGCCTCTTAAATATCTATTCGGTAAAATTCGGTATTTAAGAGTCTGTAAATGGGAATAACCTACATCTGGCCCCAAATGTCCGCTCAACAATGGACTGTGTGCATATGTGTGCCGCATTGTACTGCCTCTGGCCTGTGGTGGTGGGGTTTCGTACTGGTGTCATCATCCATGGTCCCAGTGCATATCCTTGGTCCCCTGTGACACATAAGGGAAAGCGGAATTAGTCATTGATTGTGCTGTATGTGTTGTTGATGAGCATGGATTTGTGTGTTGGGATGTATGTCAAGTTGTTAATCAAGTTGGTCATGTGTTGCAGCACAATGCTGTAGTGCATGTTAGCAAGTGATAATGGCTCTCTGCTGTGACTCCATCCAACCTCATGTTTGTGTGCAGATGAGTTGCAAGTGTGGCTCTTCTATCATCTGCCACTGACAGTGATCCACCTACTGCACTGTACATTACCTCAGTTATGTAGGTGGCATGATAACACACAACACACACTTGACCTTATGTGCAGCAGCATTCAGCAAGCCTGCTGTAGAACACAAAGTATACTTTTCACGGTCATGGTCTGAACCAAATCACCAGTTAGCTACCCGTTACATGCATGGACCATTGGGGCCTTTTAGGTTCACCAACAAAATCAAGTTCAGCTTGTGCAACACCATCCACTACCTGTACTGTGTGCTCCTTCCTGTTTTGGACTCCAAATCAAATGCCATGAGTGCTCAGCATACATAATTAATGTTGCCATATCACATCTCTTATTTAACAAATCATTTTAAAGGATACTTTGGATTACCCTTAAATACATACAGCTAGATTCATGAAGCATTTTTGCGGGCGCAAACGGTGCGAATCGCAGAATTCGGCCATTGGCACCCGCAAAAATGGCATTTGAAATTCATCATTGGGTCATGTACTCGCAATTTGAGAAATGCTATTCATGACCCAATAAAAAATTGCGAATTCGCTATTTTTTCCCGCTATTTACCGCAAAGTCAGACTTCGTGGTAAATAGCGAAAACTGAGAAAAATGCACTTTAGTGCATTTTTCTCAGTTGTATGTTACACACACACATGTCCTTTGGACATGTGTGTGCGTAACATGAGTCTAATTTACATTTCAGGGGTGCTACAGGGTGTCCTGTGGACACCCCTAACACCCTTGAAATCGCATCCTTATTTGCGAATAGCAAATTGCTAATCGCAAATAAGGAATAACTCCCCATTCATTCCTATGGGCCTTTAGGCCCCTAGGATTGAATGGGGAGTTATTCCTTATTTGCGATTAGCAATTTGCTAATAGCAAATAAAGAATGTGTAGGAATCGCAATTTATTTTGCGATTCCTACATGAATCCCGTTTTGAGAGTCTGTAATAGCGATTCCTTATTATTCGCTATTACAGACTCGCAAAACATGCCGATGATGAATCGGGCTGATAATAACAAAACATAGGGGCCATCATAAATATTGGTAATCCACATTCCTAGTTAAGATAAGACTGGACACTTATGCACTAAGTAACTAAGCATATGAACCCCCGTCAGTTCTGATGCTTTCATGCCCAGCCCATCAATGAACCACAATCGTGCCTGAATACAGGTTCACAATTCATAAACAACGCCCCATCGTTGGGCCCGCACATTGACCATCAACTCTTATCCCCCCAACCCTGCTGCTGGTGCTGTTGTGTAAAATATAAGTCTTGCAAAAATCTATACTAATGTATGTCATGTACCAATGGGTCAGCGTACGCTCCATAGTAGGATTCTCTATAACCTCCTGTGTTGCTAGTCCCTCTCAATCCCAATGGAGCCACTCATGCTTGTCCCAACCCCACTGAGGACACTGAACTCCTATCCTCCTCCCTGTGTAGTATCCATAGTTCCACCACCAGGGCCTCCCATGCACGTGAAGCTTCCAGCACTTTATCATAATGGGACCTATGAGCCTGCTGCATTCAGATGGAGCTCTCACTCCCCGCCCATTGGAGTATAGCTGCCTTCCACATAACAAAGTTGGGCCCAGCCGCTGCCTTCCAATGTGACGTTATTTCCTTCTTCTCAAGAATGATGTCCAAATCCACAAACTTAATAGTTGTCATAATTTTCTAGTGTGTGGGTACCAGTGCAGCAGGCACGTCCCCTTGTTCGTATCAATCTGCCATCCAGTCACCTCACAGAGCACCACGGTCACCTCCTCCCAGTTCGTGCCCAGCCCGGGGCAATCCCAGAGCATGTGGTTGAGGTCAGCTCCCTCAGCTCGACATCGGGGGCATATCGCCGTTTCGTTTGGGGACATATTGATTAATTTTAGCAGGTGTGAGGTATGCCCTATGTAACACGAAGAAATGGATCAACTGGAAACTAGCATTCCTAGTACCCTTCCACGCCCTTCGAACGATCTGTGACCAGCCCATCTCCGGGATGTCCCTCCCCAGGTCCTCGGCCCATTGCTCCCTCAATCTTTGTAGCGGGGTACGTCCATCCCCCAACATCCGTTTCTAGAGGCTCGTAATTGCCTTGTATGTGCCTGCAGCCATCACCACATTTCGACATACTTTGCTCAGCGGGGGTTCTGAAAGACCAGCAACCCTATGTTTTTGCAGAGCGGCACTCAAGGCTGCGTGCATCAGTAAGTGGCCTTGCAAAAGTCAAAATGAATCTTGCAGTGCACTGTAGGGAAGCAGTGCTCCGTCTGCGTACAAGTTACCCACCATCTGCAGGCCCAGTTCCTCTCACTCCGCCAGACCAGACCAATCACCCCCATGTGGCAGCGCTGTGCACATGCCCAGTGTTATCCCTGGTGCATAAGGCCTGAGCACTCCAATCCTGCAATGGAAAGGTTTCCAACATTATCGAAGGGCATTCTCCGGCATGGTAAAATCAGCTATCCTCAGTCTCTGCAGCTGTATCTCAAACGACAACACATGTCGCAGTACATTTGGCACAGTCTCCCTCTCCGGGCCTCTGAACTCCTGCGCTATCGGCTGAGTGAGGATCTGGAAAGGCGCAGCTAGATAGTATGACTCGAAGTCTGGAGTAGCCAGGCCTCCCTCCTTCCGTGGCCTCATCAGCGCCTCCAATGCTACTCTATGCCCACCCTCGCCCCAAATAAATCCTCCCGCCGCTGAACGGAGTTGACGGAAGAATGCCACCGGTATTCGTATCGGTAATGTCCAAATGAAAGACAAAAGGTGCCTAAGCGCAACCATAATCAGGAGGGCGACCCGACCCATCACCGACGACGGCAGAGACCCACAGATTCGCATGCTGCTTCTTAAACCCCTCATCGCCCTCTCAATATTACCCTCAAACAGATCCTCCTGTATATGATACACCAGCACTACTAAATAAGGCAGGCAACACGGCTCCCACTACAGGTTGGGCGGTAAGACCGGCGGGGCACATGCACTTGATACTGGGAAAACACATGTCTTGGCCCAGTAGACACGGTGGCCCAAAATGTCCCCAATATGGCCGAGGAGATTATGCGCCCCGCTGAGGGCGTCCCCCGCGACTCAATAACATAATGAGGTCATCTGCGTGAAGGGAGATATGGTGTTTGTGGCCTCTGAGCTGCAGGCCCCGGTATGCTCAACCCATCCTCGCATTCGCCGCCAGGGGCTCTATCGCAAGCGCGAAAGATAGTGGCCTGAGCGGGCAGACCGGCCTAGTGCCCCGCCCCACGGGATAGGGGGAAGATTAAGGGTCCTCCCCACCCGAACTCTAGCGGTCACTGATGAGTCTTGGATTTTAGTCCACTGAACATGACCAGCCCCAAGGCCAAACTCCGTCGTAACAGAGAACAGATAGGGCCACTCCAGGCTATCAAATGCCTTAGCAATATCCACCGAGAGCACCACCGACTGGCCCTGGCCTCCACGCCCCGCATCCAAGACCCCCATCAGCCAATGAGCACTGCTGGCAGTATTGGATGTTGGGATGAAACCGGCCTGGTCCGTATGCACCAGCCTCGTCAATAGTGTAAGGAGCCTAGTAGCGAGCACACAGCTCAGTATCTAATCATTTGTGTTAAGCATGTAGAGAGGCCTATATGCTGCCGGGTCAGTCGGCGCCTTTCCAGGTTTAAGGAGTGATACAATGATGGCCTCCCTAGTAGACCCCGGTAACATACCCGTCTCTTTAGCCTTCCGGTACAGCAGCAGTGATCTCTGAGCAAGTATGGCTATGTAGTCCAGGTTGAATTCAATAGGTGGGCCGTAGCTCCCAGTCGTTTTATTACGTGCTAATTGCCTAATAGCGCACCAGATCTCATCCAGTGTAAAATCCTGCCCAAGTGCATCCGCCTTGTCCTCCTCTATCACTGGCAAATCTAAGCCATCCAGGAACGCCTGCGTTTCTGCGTCACCAGTCTGCAATTGGCTGGTGTATAGGTCTGCTTAACAGGAGAGGAACTACTCATTGATGCAACTTTGTTCATATTCCAGTTCGCCAGCAGGGGAGGCCAATGCCAGAATAGGAACGCATCCAGGGGCGGGGTCCGCAAGGCAACCAATGAAGTGCCAATCTTGTTCCGTTCCGCATGTGCACGTACCAGATTGCCATGTAGTGAAAGCGCCGGAGCCGCTCCACCCCTTCCGCTACCACCTCCTTCCGAGCTAGCACGTCCTCACGTATCCCAGAGCTGTCCGAATGGGCCCTTAGAGCTGTGCGCAAGCCCATGTCAGCCTTCTCCATTTCCTGCAGGAGCAGTTTCCTAACCCCCACCCATTTGGCTGGACAGATCCCATGGACCACCACCTTAATAGCATCCCATTCTAGGGCCACGTCAAAGGGGTGCCCGTAGTTTCTGCAAAATAATGCTCTATCCCTTCGTTTATCTCCGCACGGAATACCGGATCCTCCCACATTTCCCGCCGTAGAATCCATTGAGGTATTCTAGGCCATTCCTCCATCCAACAAAAGTTCACCAACAGCAAATTCAGGTCCATTATGTGTGCGTCAGGTACTCGCTGTTGGCCGCCAGGGAGGCCAGACCAGAACTACATTGGACTACGTCTAGACGAACATTTGTATGTCTACTACCTTTGTGGCCAAACACAGTATGCATACTACTGACTACAACCACATGCCTTTACGCCTCATGTAGCCGTAGTAGACGGGGATGCCTGTCCTACCCCACTAGGGAGCGTACTTACACATGTGAACACACATACCCGATAAACAGGAATGAACACAATAGACACCACTGTAGCAGCGTGTCAAGCGAATGGTGAGCGGAATAACAAAGTACCATCATATGCACCTGCACTCCCCCTGCCATGTCACGCAGCACAGTCCGTTACACAGGAGAAAGGTCCTTTGCAGTCTCTCCGGGAGGTTAGAATTGTGCAGATGGGGGACTTATATCCTGAAGGGCACTACATGACAGACGTTGACTTAGGCTTTATACATACGCCCTCTACCCTTTTTCACTTTTCCTTATTTTGCCTACAGCAGCCTATACGTGATCAATACCCAGACTTCCCCGCAGAACCACCAACACTACAGGCCCTGCAGTTGCTCGTAGTCTTACCCACAATGCAGTAATTATTTACCTACCTTTAGAAGGCGGTGCAGGAGGAGACAGGCAGGGGGCCAGACAAAGGCTTACACAAATGGAATACCGTATTGTATCGTCCTATATCTGAGGAGCAGTGGGTGTAAGTCAATGAAAATTATTTGTACAGCGTGCTACTCACCAGTTAGGGTCTCAAGGCGCTGGGAGGAGGAGGAGCCGCTACTGCTCGGACAGCCAGGTATTGAGTTTTTTCCTGAAGGTGAGATGGTCCTATGTCAGCGTAGGTGGGCGGGGAGGGAGTTCCATGTCTTTGCCGCCAGGTAGGAGAAGTATCTTCCTCCGGCGATGGCTCTGCGATTTTGTGGGACATGTCAAGGGCCAGGCTGGCAGATTAGAGCTGGCGGGTGGGTGTGTAGAATGTGAGACGGCTGTTGAGGTATTTGGGGCCCATGTGGTGGAGTGCCTTGTGTGCGTGGATGAGGAGTCTGAACATGATCCTCTTGCCGACGGGTAGCCAGTGCAGGTCTCTCAGATGGGCAGAGATATGGCTGTGACGGGGGATGGCCAGGATGAGTGGTGCAGAAGCGTTCTGTATGCACAGGAGTTTTTTCAGGAGTTTGGCTGAGGTTCTAGCATAGAGGGTGTTCCCGTAGTCCAGTCAGCTGGTGATGAGGGCCCGGGTGACCGTCTTCCTGGTTTTGAGGGGATCCACCGGAAGATGCTTAGGAGCATGCGCAGGGTGTTTAAACAGGATGAGAAGATGGCGTTGACTTGCTTGGTCATTGTGAGGGAGGAGTCCAGGATGAAGGCCAGGTTGCGTGCATGGTCCGTGTGCTTGGGGGCGGTGCCCAGTGCAGGTGTCCACCAGGAGTAGTCCCAGGCTGAGGGGGATTGTCCCAGGATGAGGACTTCCGTCTTGTCTGAGTTCAGGTTCAGATGGCTGAGCTTCATCCATTCCGCAACGTCTTTCATTCCTTCCTGGAGGCTGGCTCTGGCAGTGGCGTGGTCATTGGTGAGGGAGAGGATCAGCTGGGTGTTGCAGCATAGTAGATGATGTTTAGGTTGTGTTGGCGTGCGATGGCTGCGAGGGGGCTCATGTAGACGTTGAAGAAGGTGGGGTTGAGTGAGGATCCTTGAGGAACACCGCAGATGACTTTGGTGGCCACAGATTGGAAGAGGGGGAGGCGGACTCTCTGGGTTCTTCCGGCGAGGAACAAGATGATCCACTCAAAGACCGTCCCTTGGATTCCGGTGTTGCTGAGGTGCTGTATCAGTGTGCGGTGGCATACGGTGTCGAAGGCTGCTGAGAGGTCCAGGAGGATGAGGGCAGCTGTTTCCCCATTGTGGAGAAGGGACCTGATGTCGTCGGTAGCTGCAATGAGGGTGGTGTCTGTGATGTGGTTTGCTCGGATACCGTACTGCGAGGGGTTGAGGGATCCGTTTGTCTCAAGGAAGGCGGAGCGGAGAGTTGTTTGTTGACAGACTGCTTGATGACTTGGGCAGGAAAAGGGAGGAGCAAAATGGGGCGGAAGTTCTTGAGGTATGTGGGCTCCATGATGGGTTTCTTGAGGAGGGCAATATGCTTGGCATGTTTCCAGCTCTCCGGGAAGGTGGCGGATGCGAAGGAGCTGTTAATGATGTCCCGGATTTGCTGTGCGATGATGGAGTCTGCTTTGTTGAAGATGTGTTGTGGACAGGGGTCGGTTGGAGAGCCGGAGTGGATGGTGTTCATCATGCAGGTGGTGTATTCGGTGCTGACCGTGGTCCAGGTGCAGAGGGTGGTGGTGGGTGGCGTTGGTTTGGTGGTTGGCTGGGTGGTCTGTGCGCAGGAGCTGTTGTGTATGTCGGCGATCTTGAGGTGTTGCAGGCGCTGTGGTTGTAGAGCTATTTGATGATGCTGAAGAGTTCCTTGCTGTTGTGGGTGTTGTTGTCTAGTCGTTCTCTGAATGTTGTCCTTTTGGTGGTTTGGATCAGTGGAGAAGCGTGGCTCATTGGTTAGAGCAGCAGACCCGGATGCAGAGGTCTGGCCCGGGACCAGGGTTCAATTCCCGCCTCGGCGGCTCTTGGACTCAATCTCACCAGACCTGATGATTCTCGCATCGGTGCCTAGTCTAATCATGGGTCTCACTCTGTGACTCTGGGCATTAGCTTGCTTAATCTCCACAACGGCCCCGCCAGCGCTTGGATGCCTGGCTTCACCTCGGGGGTGCCCAGGAGTGGACACTTCACATGGAAAAAGCCAGGAAGCGTTCCTCAGCGGTATGAGTGCAGGACCGGGATGCCCCGTCGCATGGGCAGCCATGCGCTTTACAAAATACAACACTAATACAAAACATCAGCTGGTGTTGTTCGCGGACGGCGTTCTTGAGGGCTGTCATGTTTCCTGTTGACTGTTGGTGGCACCAGGCTTTCTCGAGGAGCCGGCAGGTTTCTTTGAGTTTTTGAGTTTGTTGGTGAACCACAAGGCTTTCTTGCTGCCGGGTCTGCTGGGAGGAAACTTCAGCAGTACAAGGTCATTGGGGCAGTTGGTGAGCCACTGTGTGAGGTTGCAGGCAGCTTCGTTGGGGTCCGTCGTGTTGGTGGGAGTGTTCTTGCTAAAGGAGGTAGTGAGCTGGTCGGCGGTGATCTTGCTTCAGCTTCTATGGGGAACCTGTTGCAGGTGGTGGTGGGTCGTGGTTCTCCTGAAGTTGAAGTGGACGCAGCTGTAATCTGTCCAGTGTGGTTCAGTGGAGTGACTGAAGGAGATGTGCTTGCTGGAGGAGAAGACGGGGTCAAGCGTGTGGCCGGCGTAGTGGGTGGGGGTGTTCACCAGTTGCTTGAGTCCGAGGTTGGCGAGGTTTTCCTGCAGGGTGATGGTGTTGTTTTCATTGTTGTTCTCCAGGTGGAAGTTGGGGTCCCCAAGGAGGATGTAGTCTGAGGGGGTGAGTGCGTGCGGGCTGACAGAGTCTGCAATGGGTTTGCTGTATTGTGTGCCTGGTCCCAGGTGTCTGGAGATGAGAGTGCCTCTGAGGGTGGTCTTGGGGTCGGTGTGTATCTGGAAGTGAAGGTGTTCTGCGGCGGTGAGGGTGTCTTCAGAGTTGGTGGTGATGCAGATGGTGTTTTTGTGGTCGATGGCGATGGCTCCTCCGGTTTGGTTGATGTGGTCCCTCCGGGTGATCTTGTAACCATCCAGAATGGCAATGGCGATGTCGGGGGCTGAGGGGGCGTTCATCCAGGTTTATGCGCCGAGACGCCCACGGGCAATTGCACGCGCTGTATAAATCTCAAAAATAAATAAAATAAATAAATAAAATAAATGTGAGGAAGGCGACATCTGGTGATGTTGTGTCGAGGAGGTTCCAGAGTTCTACAGTGTGCCTGTGGACGGAACGGGTGTTGAGCAGGATGCACTTGAGATGGTTGTTGCTGGTGCCTGGCCTGGCGTGTGCGGTACTGGTCTGGGGGTAAGTGAACTTGCAGGCTTAGCAGGCGAAGGGTCCATATGTGCGTTTCATGCTGGCTTGGTTGCAGGTGGGGTTCCAGCCGGCGTTGAGTACGTGGAGGGTGGCGTCGTCGTAGTTTAGACAGGTGGGCTGGTGTCATTGATGGCCAGATGGGCTTACCTTTGTTGCGCCTTCAGCACGCCAGCGATACGTCCGCTGCGCGGAGGTGCTTGCGTCGACAAAGGAACAAAAGTGTCAGTAAAGTTAAACCAGTCAACACTCTTATGGGGTACAAAATAAGAATGGATGAGGGCAGGCACACAGGGACACAGAAGGCAATTGGCACAGGCAGTCAAGGGGGCCAGGTGGCGATAACGCAGGTGAATGAGCGTCAATCTGAGGAAGGGGCATAGCTAGAAGAGCGGACAGGGCAGGCTGAGCTGCAGCAGTGGGTAACTGACCTACCCAAGGGTCATGGCTCGCTGTCTCTGCCGCGCAGTGACTGCCAAATAAGGGGAGGAGGGGTGGAGGGGTCAGCTGGGAGGCAGGAGGCGAGACCAGCAAATGGGATCCGGGAGGCGGGCCGCATTGGAGGCAGCGGGGGGAAAAATGAGTTCAGAGGTGCTAGGAGCGGCAAAGTGTGGCAGCTGACGAGCTGACTCACCCCCAATGGCAACTTTTAGTTCATTCATTTACAATTTGTGCAGCAGACATGCCAATTGAGCTCCATAGAATGTGTCTCAGGGAAAATGATCTTTGCAAGCGCTGTAAACAATCCAGGGCAGTCTTTATTAATTTGTCCTGGGCCTGTAATCCTGGTCATCAATACTGGGAGGAAGTATTGGGATACTTGCACACCATGATGGGTTTGCAGTTGACATGTACGCCTCTGGTTTGTCTACTCCCTCATACTCTGCACATTAAGGGGACGGTGGGCAGGTTGGTCAGAATTGCTCTCAGGCTGGATAAACGCCACATCTTATGTACATGGGATAGTAGGGCGAAGCGAGGTATAGAGTGCTGGCTGGAAGACTTGTATTACTGTAGGGACCCTGTCTACTTATGCTGAAGAACTGACGATGACGTCTAAACCCTAGTACATCTGGGGTCCACTGGTGAGTTTCCTTTCTCCTCCATCACCTGTAAGTGTCAACATACATTCTTCCACGAGTGAGTAATTTCCATTGTTGATTGGGAACCGTGGTTTAGGCGACACCTATGTTAGTAAGCAAGAAATAATATGAGGTATGATCATTTTGATTTTGGGCATGCCCTTGCTGTATTATCCACTGACGTCTCTTGTTTTTTAAGAATGGACTGCCGTAGATTGCAGTATTACTGTGTTATGTTGTGAACAAGGTAATACACAATGTAATGAGGAAACTGTCCGGTATCAGCTCCATATTTGAGGGTCAGTCTACATTTACCTAGAGATGTACCAGGTGGTCTGCATCTGCCTCGCATATGTCGGCGTCCTCCATACAGTCTTTGCAATTTAGCAGACATTGTAGTGTGCTACTGGGTCACTGACGGTAATTGACATGGAGCAGTACTACACTTGCACACTAAATGGCAACATGTCAGTCTCTCCTGTGGTATTCATCATGCCTGTTCAGCACAGGACATGCACAGTGGGAGTTGTGTAGCAAGTTTGTTTGTGAGTGATGTTTCTCTGTCACACATGCATGTTTCACACATCTTGCAACTTTGGGGAGGGGGACAGGGGTGTACAACTTGCAGTGATTTTGGTCTATGTATCTGGATCCAGTGCCCACAGTTCAGGGTGTTAATGTGTCAGGTGTGGGGTGATGTTTTTTGACATCTTGTTTGTGATATGATGACAATCAGATTGGTACATTTCTGTTTTGCATGTATGTGCTGCTGATGCAAGTGGTATGTTGGATTGCTACTTACTAACTAGGACTGCATTCCCATATGTTCTATCCTGGAAGCACTGGTTGATGACTGACCTCTGGAAAATATACGAATCATGCACACTTCCTGGGAACTTTGCAATGACATTTGTGAACATTCCACGGTGGTCCACTATTGCATGCACATTCATTGAGTGAGTGTGCTTTCGGTTTCTATATATGTGTACACTGTCCGCAGGTGGCACTAATCGGATATGTGTGCAGTCTATTGCACCCAGTACTTGTGGGAATCCAGCAATGGTGTGGAAACCCTGCTTGACCAGGCGCTGTTCACGCACAGTATTGGGGAAGTGTAGTTCCTGGGGTATCAGGCTGATTATGCCTTCCAACACAATTGGGAGGAATCTAGAAAAGGCTGCCTGTGAGACTCCACCCACTCTGGATGTTGTGGGTTGAAATGTCCCTAAGGCCAGGAAATGCAGCACAGCCAGTAGCTTTGTTTGCGGGGGATATTGGTTATCCGCTGGGTTGGTGGTGTGAGCCTGTGGCCTATGTGGTTCAGTATAAAGTCAATGGATGTCCGTTAGTGGGCTATGATATCCTGTGGTTGTAGATCTCCAAGGACAAGTCGAGTGCGCATTGGCCGCCGTCGTCTTTGGCGCTGCCTTGGTGGTGGTCCTGAAGGCAGTGGTGGTGGTGGCGGTGGGGGCTGTGGCCTTTGTGGGACTCCAAGCTGTATGATTACTGCCTTCATGGCGTCTGCAGATCCTCAGCTTTGTGATGGGGCTGGGCTTGGCTAGGTCTCCTTTTAAATGGTCTTTTTATCTCCGGTTTTGCATTTTTAGAACTGGTTTTAGCAGTTCTTATTTATCTCCAGCTAAGGGGCCTTAGCGGGAATTTTTTTGTCGCTAAGCATGTCTAGGCGATAGTTTATAATAGTGTGCTAGCGTGTTAGCGACTTTTTTAGTGAAATTTAGCGAGGCTATGCCTACCTCGCATATCATTAGCGATATTTATCGCTTCCGCGTATTGCGATATATTTTTTCGTTGCTAACGCATGGAAACAGTCGCTAACAGTAGTTAACGACAGCTTGCTAATAGGGCAATAGTTTTTTTGCCGCTTTAGCTGGGATTTTCCCCGCTAAAGCGGCGATAGTGCCCTTGGTAATATGCCCCATACATTTTTGTTCATCACCCACTGACTCTCTACCACCCCAAACAATATTAGGAGAGGGCTTACCTGAATCTGCTTTTTCAGAATTTCAGCCAAGGCTCTACACACCTCTCCCCAAAATACCTGAATCTTTGGACACCCAATGAACATATGAATATCATTCGCCAACTTCAAACCGCATTTGGTACATGCCATTTCTCCTCTGTTCCCAACCTTCAACAGCTTATTTGGAGTCCAATAAACTCTATAGATAGAAAAAAAGGTGGTTTCTCTTTAAATAGGCTGGGTTGATCATTTTATAAAGTGTAGTAAAGGATACTTGCCATAATTCTTCCAGCGTTGCTCCACGCAAGTCCATCTCCCATAACTTTTGCGGTTGGGTAAACTCTCCCTCCAACTCTTCCATCATTCACCAATACCAATATGATGTTTCCTTCTTCCTGGGGTCGTCCAAAATCAGCATTTCCTCTAATTCATTGACTCCTCCTATCTTATTCTCTGTTGTTTGGACCCAACTTTGGATTTGAAGATACTTAAATCTTGAAACACAATAGTTTGTTTTATTTTGAAAACTCTCACATGAAATCATCCGTTTTCCTTTTGTTAAATACTCCCATCTTTCCACTTTGGCTTTTCTTAATGCCCCGGCAAGTTTTTCCTTTGTCCATTACGGTGATCCGGGCGAGTTCCATATAGGAGCCAAGTTACTATAATACATCCATTTCAACTTCCTTCCAATCCTGTACCAGGTTTTGGCTGCTCCTCTGAGAATCTTCAGCCAAACTTTTTTGAAGTATCTAGGATCTGCATAGTTCATCATAAATCCGACCGCCCCTCCTTCTAACTCTTTTGGTAGTCCCGTAAACAACTTGCCTATTTCTGAATCTGATGTCCTATCCAGGAGCATCCTACTATTCTTAAGCTGGAACGCCCATGCATGTAGTTGCAAATCTGGCAGAGTCAGGCCTCCTTTATCTTTCCTCCTCCGCAGCTTTTTCCATGATATTCGGGGACCTTTTACTGCCCAGATAAAGGACCCAATCTTTCTCTGCAACTTCAGCAGCCCCACTTCTTTAAACGGCAAAGGTCTAGCATTAAAAAGGAAGGTAAACTTTGGTAATAAGATCATTTTCATTAAATTCACTCTACCAAAGAGAGTCAGGGGTAAATGCATCCAACTTGACATTAAATCACAGATTTCTTTTTTCACACTGTCAAAATTAGATTCTGCTAATTTGTTGATATCTTGTGTCACTCTCCCTCCCAGATATCTCGTTTCAGTTGTAGTTTTTCTGCTCCTCCATCTAGGTTCCACACCATAATCTCTGATTTATCTCTATTTATTTTGTACCCTGATACTTTCCCGAATTCTTCGACAATTTTTACTACATACTTCATTGTGTTCTCAAGATCCGCTGCATATATTAACAGGTCATCGGCATATAATGCCAGCTTCTTAACCCAATCGTTGCATTGGAAAGAAATTATCTGCGGCCCTCACCTTATTTTTTTTACTAATGACTAATGGTTCCATATATAAATTAAACAATAATGGAGACAACGGACATCCTTGTCTCGTCCCTCTCTTTATGCTAAAAGCTGATGTTAATGATCCATTTGCTGAAAATCTTGCCTTTGATGTCTTGTAGAACCTAGCAGTTATTCTGCAGAACCTATCACCCAATTTAGCAGTTTCCATAACGGATTCCAAGAAAGCCCAGTTTACACGATCGAATGCCTTGGTGGCATCCAAGGCAATTACCGCTAGAGGTTCATTATTTGTTTCCACCAGATCTATTGCCCCTATTCGAGAATAAGTTAACTCATATAGGGACCTTCCTTGCATGAAACCTTTTTGATCTATGTGTATCAAATCTCCCAATAGGCCTTTAAGTCTGTCTGCCAGAATTTAGGAAAAAATCTTATACTCGCAATTTAAAAGCAACACCGGCCTATAAGATTCACATTTATTTTTACTTTTGCCTGGTTTTAAAATTAGTGAAATTGTAGCTTCTGACCAGAATTCTGGTTGGAATATCCCTGGCATGAATAGCTCATTAAATAATCTTGTCATGATTGGGGTAAGAACCTCTTTAAGTGTACTGTAAATTTCTACAGGCAGGCTGTCTGGGCCAGGTGCCTTCCCCCACTTACCCTTCTTCAATGCCCGTTCTACCTCCCCCTCCTGGATTTGAGTGTTCATCAAAGTGGTTTTTTCATCCTCCAATGTCTCTATCTCTCCCTCTCCAAGCCATCTATTTCTCTCCTCTTCAGATGACACCAATCATTCTTCACACAGAGTACCAAAATAATTATAGAAAGCCTCTTCCATCTCTTTTCTATTAGTTAAAACCTTGCCCGTATTCTGACATTTAATTTCTTGTATTACATTTCTCACCTGGTCTTTTCTTGTCGGCCAAGCTAGCAAGTTTCCACAATTTTCCCCATATACAAACTGTGTTAGCTTGCTTGTCTCCCACCTTTCCCTCACCCTCTTGTCCAGAATGCTGGCAAGTCTATTTTTCAAGTCTGTTAATTCGATCTGTCTGGCCTTCCTTTGACTATTGTTAACCAGTTCTCCTTCTAGTACTTTTATCCTTCTCTCCACCTCTTCTATCTCTTCCCAAAGAACTCTCCTCTTCCCAGCCGGATAATTGATTTGCTTCCCCCCAAGTAACCTTTATAAGAATACCATACCACTCCTGCCGATGCTGAGCCACAATTAAAATAATAAAATTCTACTGTATTTTCCTTTAATCTACTCACAATTTCTTTATCTAACAACAGGGTGCAGTCTAATGTCCATCTTGGGGGGGGACCTTTCTTCCTTGAGGCAAATCTCCAATAGAATTGCCAAGTGATCAGACAAGTGCATCCTGATATGTGCAATACTCCTGACTTCTTCCCACAGACCTAAATCTAACAAAATATATTCTATCCTCGACTGGTGTTGATATATTTTATTTGCGTACATGTATTCTCTTTTATCTCCCATCCTCCATCTCCAAACATCATATAATCCCAATTGCTTCATCATAGATTTTATCTGCCTCCTCTTTTTTTGGTTTGCACCTGGTCTACTACCGGCTGATCTATCTAAGGTACTATCCAATACCACATTGCAATCCCCCGTCCAAATAATGGAGACTGAGGAGCAAGATAGCTCTGCTAATAACTCTTGCAATGGTGCTGTGTCATCCACATTCGGACCATAAAATCCTGCTAACATAAAACTATGTCCCCTCACTTTTCAATTTGACTACGACCCATCTGCCACATGATTCTGAGTTGCTTTATATAATAGTAATATTTGGGTCTTGTTTTACTAATATCACCACTCCTTTGGTTACTATAGTTTGCTTAGTGCACACCATTTGCTGTACCCGTTTTTGGGACTTAAATACTTCCTTGCACTCTTTCTCTGACAAGTGCGTCTCCTGAAGCACACAGATCTGGGCATTACAGTCTTTTATATACTCGAGGATACGCTTAACCCATTAACGTCCAAGATAACATTTTCAAACTCCATCCTTGTCTCTCTCCCATATTTCTATTCTAATGAGCATCTTAACTAGCAAACCTGAGACTTCTGAGGTTTTTTAATTTTTTTCCCTAATTCTCCCCACCCCATGACCCCTATCTTTCCCCCATGAAGAACCTTCCCCCCTTTCTAATGGCCTCAACCTAAGCCTAAGCCTATAGGTTTTCCCCCAAGTGTGTTTCAATCTTTGTCTTACATCTAACCTTGCAACCACTAATTATTACTCTTCCTCTCTAACTACCATGAAAATCTGTTGAGAATGTATTTACAAAGTATTTGCAAGACCTTATAAATTTGTCTACTTCGCTCACCATTCTGAAAATATGCATTTTATTATTCAAAATACCTTTTAGCACCGCCGGGAATTTCATCTGCACACTAGCTCCTTCAACTTGTCCATTCTCTTTCCCAACTCCCACTGTCTGTTGGAAGTAATGTAGGAAATATCTGACCTAATTTCAGATTTCTTTCCAATGGTAGCTATTTGATGTTGAATTAGCAAGGCTGCTGTGGGATGCAACCGTGAATTGCCTATTTGGTAACGGTTTCTATGGTCATGTCCTCCTGTGCACAAGTACAATTTTCAACTCCCTGTACAGTTAGGGATGCAACAGTTTGGCCTTCTATGAAGGTTTCTAATGTGAAGCTTGATACTTTCAGCAGACTAAAAACCTCTTTGATTCAGAAGGATGTGGCCTTAACATCTGCAAGGCAGATTTTCTATTCATTTTGCAAGGTCTTCCTCTGAGATATACAGCCTTATTCATGAAGGGGCCGTTTTGCGAGCCCCTAATAGCGAATCATAGCGATTCGCTATTAAGGACTCGCAAAACGGTAATCATGTAGGAATCGCATAATAAAATGCGATTCCTACTGATTCCTTATTTGCGATTAGCAAATTGCTAATCGCAAATAAGGAATAACTCCCCATGCATTCCTATGGGCCAAAAGGCCCATAGGAATGCATGGGGAGTATTCCTTATTTGCGATTAGCAATTTGCTACTCGCAAATAAGATAGCGATTTAAAGGGTGCCAGGGGTGTCCAAAGGACACCCTGTAGCACCCCTTAAATGCAAATTGAAACAGGTGTTGCGCACACACATGTCCAAAGGACATGTGTGTGTGCAACATGCAACTTAGAAAAATGCTTTTAAAAGCATTTTTCTAAGTTTTTGCTATTTACCGAGAGGTCTGACCTCTCGGTAAATAGCGGCCCAAAATTGCATTTTCGCAATTTTCAAATGCTTCATGAATTGCATTTAAGGAATCTCAAATAGAGATTCCTTAAATGTAATTCCTCGCAATTTAGCGATTTAGCAATTACCGATTTTTGCATTTGGGATGCTGAATCCCAAATGCAAAAATCGCACTCGCAAAGGGCCGGATTCTCAGAATCCGGCCCTTTGCGAGCCGAGTTAGCCTTCATGAATAAGGCTGATAGTCGCTACTCTGCACCAATTTCCCACACCATTTTGGGGAACTATTGCACTGCATTTTTAACATTTTCAATACTGCAGGGATAGCGCACATTTTAAAGAACACTGGCTCCAGGTTGGTTAGCACCTTCCAGAACGTCTTCAGAATTATGCCATCTTTTATACACTTCAACTTGGAAGCATTTTTGGAGTTTTAGCACTGGTCCTGGTCATACTTGTTGGGACTCTGATTTTAGTTTATCTGCTCCACAATGGATGTTCTGTCACGAAGCCAAAGGGGGATGGCACTGCCACACGTGCTTCTGTGTTGTGAGAGAAGTCCTTTGGCACACCTTTGCTCCAAAAACTAAACAACAACTGGTTCTTGTCCTGTCAGCCTGTCTGGCTACTCTGCATGCAGCCTGTATTCAGCTGACTACTGTGCACTTTCAAGTGTGTCCTGGACATATACTTGGGAACACAACTGGTTAAATCTACAGACACATAACTGCTGGTGGGTCTCCTAAAAGCCCACTTGTACCAATGCCCTTCGCAATTGTTGTTGCTTCAAAATGCATATTGTAAGCCTTCCTGGGATGCTTCAGCTCCTGGAGATTTGTTTCCTGGCTCGTCCACTGTGGATTCACTATTGGCCATTCCTCTTTCTGTGGCTGCTGAGGGGGTTGGATTTGAACATGTTTCCTCTAAGCAGCTGGTGCGATGGGTGCCACTGGGAACATCATCTACAGTTTCTGAGAACAGCAATCTTTTATCTACTGCTCAGAACATTTTAAACAATCTGGCAGTTTTGAGCAATGCAGATTTTTAAAATTCAGCCTTTTTTTATCATTCTAAATTGCTTTTCAATTGATTCTTTTTATTCAATTCTTATATTGATTTTACTGCAATTTGGCTTTCTGTATGCTTTTATTATTAAAGCGCACAATGAGGTCACCCCGTGACAGAATTCCATCCCAGCTGATTCCTGTTTACCTCTTGTGACGGATGATGCCCATCTCTCCACTAAGATGGGTTCCGTGATCACACTTACCCATAGGTAACAGGGGAGTTAGATCACCCTACAGGGATTCTGGCAGATCCACTTGCCCTAGGCACACTAGGATAGGTAGTGCTAGGTAGAAGCACAAAATATAACAGAGCTTATATGTGAGCATATATCCTATGTACCAGCACAATGGTTGAATTGTTTAATTTCTTCACCATTCTCGTAATGTGGATCACACTATTCTGTTTCCTTCTGTTGATTATTGCAATGCACATATTTTACACTAGAATAATAATGCTTTAATATATATTGAAATGCTAAGGGGCAGATTTACGATAACTGGCGCATCCCCAGGGATGTGCCAGTTATTGTGCGCCGCAGCTCCGCCACCCATGGTGCGCCACATTTACAATGCGGCGCACCATGGGGTACGCATCTGTGCCGTAAAGGTGGCGCATTGCTGGAGTTGCGTCGCAAGCGCGACACAGCTCCAGTAAGGCTCGGGGGTGCCCTATCTGTCCAATGCTGCATCAAGCCTTACGCCTGCTTCAAGCAGGTGCAGGGTTTTGACGCAGCATTGGCCTAAAAGTGACTGAGTGAAATCTTGTAGATTTCACTCAGCCACTTTTGCGAGGCGCACCTGCCCCGGAACGCCCACCCTGCGCCGGAACGCCCACATGTGGCGCAGGGCTTTACAACGTGACGCATCTGCCTAGATGCTTCACGTTGTAAATGGGTCGCAGGGATGCGCCACGTTTACGCCGCCGTTGCGTGACGCAAACGTGGCGCAAGTCCAACATAAATCTGCCCTATGTTTATTTCTTGTGTATCTCTTTGAGTATGCATGAGTTACCAAACAAAAGGGTTCGATATCTGTTTCCACGATTCCCTTGGGGAGTTAGGGTTGTCATGTCCTGAGGTTGCACATTCCACCAAGCTTAGTGGTATAGATGGTGCACTGTGAGCTAGCAGGACTAAGGCCAACATATTCTGATGGTCTTGCACAGTTTTGATGTTTACGTTGTCCAACAAATGCAGTTTTACTGAGAAAGTATGGACAGTATGACAGTTATGCCTTGCCCTTGGACAACTGGAGTGGAGAAGTGAGTTGGAGGGGGACAAGTCCCCCGAAGTATGAGCCGGGGAGAGGGGGGTTAAGCACCGAAAAGGGTCTGTATGTGGGTCATTAACAAAAGGGGGGTGGTGGGTAGAAAGTCCATGGATCACTTAGCTGGTTTAACCTAACAGTTGTGTGGGATGCCAAGAGGTCCCTAGGAACGAGCTTGGTGGTCGACCACACCTCTAAGGTATCAAATTACAGAGAGGCAGAGGAGGTTGAAGAAGTTAGAGAAGCCAGGCATAGATATGTGGGTCGTCCAGTGAGCATGAGGATATGGCTGGAAGGCAGAGGAAGGCCAGTTAGTGGAAGGAATATAGGTCATGAGTCTCGGAGAATGTCTTTCCATGTGTCCAGAAATTTGTCATAGGGATCGCAGAGCCTAGCGCTAAACCTTTCAAAAGCAGTCAACGTATACAGTTTTTTTAAACCACTCTTCAAGTGTTGGACATGGGGGTGATCTCCAGAGCCTCAAGATGCAGATCTTGGCGGAGGCCAGCACTGTGGTTAGCCATTTGGGCTGGTAGTTCTCTATGGCTTGGCATTGAGCAAAGTCGCAAAGGAGAGGGATTTGTGTTTTCTACACCCCTGTGAGGGATATTGTTTGTCTGATTGTAATTGTGACCAATAAGCCAATAGAGCAGTGCAGTCTCAAAGCAGATGAACAATGTCACCCTCCAATGATCCGCATCTCAAAAACACCGTAGGCAGGAGTTGGGAAGATCTGCAGAGTCATAGAGGTGACCAGTGCCATTGGGGAACTACCCTGAAGTAAATGAATTTGAGGCATACAACTCTAAGGTACTTAGCCAAGAGATCCTCCCAGTTGTCCTCAAAGTAAGTGACCTGCAGCCTGTCCAACCACCAGACCTGCAGGGAGCGGGACAACGGAATAACATATAGTTGATCCACCAATCTCTGGTAAGTCCCGGACCCTGTCCCTTTATAAGTGCCTCATTTCTGTAGGTAGTAAATCATTGGAGAGGAGGGCAGGTCTAGTGGGAGAAGACCCAAGAGGATTCAAAGACAATGCTGCAAGCGTTGGTAATCCAAAAAGTGGCTTGTGTGTAGGCCATATTGTTCTTGAGCTTCTGTTAAAGATCTGTAGTCCCCATTCTTCACTGGGTCAGATAGTTGGTGAACGCCCTTTGATTCGAATGGTGTCCAGTTGGGTTCCGTCCTCTCTACCTACAGTGAGGTGAAACACCGCAGAGGGGCTTGTACATAGAGGGTGGGGTGCATCTTGAGGAGCTTGTGAGCTGTCCACCATGCATGGACGGAGGTGAACAAAGCAGGATCTGACTTAATCACTTTGGGCATGTCTCCAGTGTGCAGCATTTTAATGCCCTTGGTAAGACCCAAGAGGGGCGATCCTAACTATATTCAACTGGGGTTGTCCAATGTAGTATGTAAGTGGAATTTGAGGGGTGCTAATTGGATGCTAACCAATAGCAACAGATGTTTGGTATCCCAATAACACTCTGCTCTGTGGCGGCATAAGTCTTCCCCCGTTTCAGTCAAGGCTTCCGCCCCCCCACACCTCCACCCACCGTAATGTTTTCAGGGTTTTCTCAACGGCATCTTTTAAGCTATCAGGGATGAGGAGTGGGGGCATGGTAAACAAGTAATAGTTATTGAAGCACAAATGCACAATTTAGAGTCTCAGGGGCATATTACCAACGTTTAGCGATATTTATCGCTAACGATGCTTAGCTACGAATTTTTTAACGCTAAGCATCGCCGGAAATTATCGCAAAGATAACTTGCTATTAGCAAGGTTTATCTCAGAAGTGATAAAAATCCATGCGCTAACTGCCAATTGAGAGATTATTGCTGGAAAACCAACGATAATCTCTCGAAGTTTGGCGTTAGCTTGATAATAGGGGCTCACAAACTTAGCCATGATATCCACCTTCCATAGGATATCATGGCTAAGTCAGGAAAATACCAGGGGGCATATTATCAAGGGGGTTTATCTCCGCTTTTTTGGCTTTAAAAGCCAAGAAAGCGGAGATAAAATTATCTCCCTATTACCTAGCTGCCGCTAACACCAGTTAGCGACAGCTAGTAGTAGATAGCGACCATCTTGGGCCCCACTTTGCATGTAAGTGATATTTATCTTTAATGACATGCAAAGTGGGCGTGCCAAGATGTTAGCGACTGGAAACAGTTGCTAACATCGCTATCTCCTATTACCAACTTTTGGAGATATTCACGCTAAGCGCAAATATCTCCAAAAGCTAACACCTGCCCTGAGCAGTTCTTAGCCATGTTATCTAATGGGAGGTGGATAACATGGCTAAGAGCATTAGCTCGGTAATGCATGAATATCGCGGACTTTTCAGCGATATTCATGCATTGCGGTCGATTTTTATCGCATTTGCGATAAACCTTGGTAATACCAAGGTTTATCTGCGATAAAAATCGCCGCAACTCAGCTGTAAATTTTTGTCCCTAACCAAGCAATAGCGATAATTATCGCTATTGCTTGGTAATATGCCCCCAGGTGTACAAAAAGCAGTGCTAACCGCGGTTAGCGCTGCTTTTTTTATCACTAACAGGGTTAGCGAAATCCTTGATAATAGGAGAAATGTCGCTTAACAACATTTCTCCTATTATTTTTCTCTGGAACACCCCCTTTGCATCTCATTGGAGATGCAAGGGGAAGCGTAGAGAAAAAGGGTGCTGACATGCGAATGTGCGTGTTAGCACTCTGTTGCTGATAGGGAGATAATTTTATCTCCGCTTTCTTGGCTTTTAAAGCCAAAAAAACGGAGATAAATCCCTTGATAATATGCCCCATAGTTTTGTAAATATCACAAAAAATCCTCTAAGATTATCAGTGGGGCTCTTGTAGTTCTTTTCTTTATTTTCACCACACTTCAATCCCTTTGTGCCAATGCGTTTCGCCGTGGTTGGGTTGAACTACGGCTTCGTCAGGGCTGGAAATATTACAGATTGCAGATTTGTAATTTACAGAAAATAGCACTTTGAATCTGTGCTGATAGAGCCCACAACATTGCAACCAAGTGCAAAGGAACTAGTGAAGTGTTGAAGCAGGGATTCTGCTCCTACACAGAACTGTGCATAGAGACTTGGAACCTCAGTGAATTAGGGTGTGCCAAAACTCACCTTAGTACCCAACATCCCCTACCAGACCAGCATCAGTATCTTCCATAACACCAATGATTAGACAACCCATAACATGGAACTTAGATTACCTCAGGCAATGTGGAACACATGAACACTCTTTCATTATACTCTCATACCAGTCCAAAACAGGGAGTAAATTGAGACACGTGCAAGTTTGAAATATTTATTTCTAATGCTGTGTTCTCATGCGCAGTATTTTAGCTAATACAAGTAGACATATTTAAGCAACAAGATTTTCAGCATAGTTACTATTCCATAAAATACAAAGGGAGAAAGCATGTTATAATGCTAAATGGAAACAGGTTTAAAATATACCTATATTTCACCCTCCCTTGCTAGTAGGTTATTTTATATCTACAGAGGGTCTCTTGGGATTACAAGGGCAGCCCCATACCTCTGGTCCTAGCAGAAATGGATCACATCAGGTTCTGCACCAGCTCTCTGCATGCGAATGTTCTCCAAGTGTGTGTGATTATGCTTAAGCAGTGCATTATTAAACGCGCCAAAATCAAAGGTGGCCACAGCTGCATTTATGTTATGTCTAGAACGTGCGCTGATCAGTCCGAACAACAACCACTGTGTTGAAATAACCTTGAAGGCCTCAGCACTCACTGTTCAGACAAAGATTTTCATGTAAGGCTGCTAATATAGAAAAACATATTATTCTTGTGTGAAGCAAAACACTCTGCTAAACTCTAAACATTTATAATAATGTGTGCTATGTGCAAAGGCAGCAGAAAGGAAAAATGTTGTTTCATCTTTTAATAAGCTCATGCCAACTTACCACAGTGTAAATGCAAGATTCATCCCCATTACACCCTCCCTTGATCAGAGCACGGATAAGAAAGGGGCAAATTTGGAAAGCAGAGTTCAAGAACAACAGTCAAATCCAAGTTCAAATTGCCACAGTGAAAAAACGGGAACAAAACTCCATAAATTGAATGTACTTCAAATCAAGCAATTCTAGCCATTACCGGAGCCTCTAGCACCATCAGAGGGCAACTGGGTGTGTCTTCAATGAAGCTGCGTGCTAATAGATCTTGTGCCGCTGCGAAAACATTCCAGCGTCTGAGGAAATATAAATTTTATGGTCAAGAAATGTTCCCTAGCGTGTACCCCACCGTCTCCATGTACGAGCTTAAAGTACATGTAACTTCCCTCCTGTGCCAGCTATGAAGACGCAAATACATTTGCGTCCAACGTTAACATGTCCTCTTTCATATCCACCCTGAACGGGTTGAATATTCCGTTCCTAAGTATGCCATGCCAACGTCTTTTTGTGGTGTACTTTACACGTTTTTCAGCTCTGGCGAAGTAGGCCCTGAATTCTGCCATCGAGCTTTCTCCTGCTTTCTGACTCTGAACGCCTCAGCCTGGGCTGCCTCTGTACCCGTGACCTCTGCCTTACTCCCTGCGCGGCTAACGGCGCTTAGCTCAGCCTGCTGCCTGCCAAGACTGTATTCAACCTTCGAATTATCTGCTCCGCTCCTCAAACATACATTCCTGCCTACTAGTTCAAGTAAACATCCTTCCAGCTGCAGAGCAAAGGGCCCGGCCTCACTGTCTCCGTGCAAGTAATTCATAGTTTCTGTTAGCATGGTAGGCCCATGCCCCCTCGCATCTCATGCAGACACGTAGACGCCTATACACGCACTCACAGTCAGTATAGAATAGCCTCTGCCCAAGAGACCTGTCCCTCTAGATAATATGGTTCCCAAACATCAGATATTAGATATGATATAGGTACGAGTTGATCTGACATGCCAGACTTCTGTCTCTTTCCGCTAGTGTAAATGTCAAGTCCCCTGCACCCTCCAGCTCCACGTCAATCACACGTCATGCAGCTGCGCGCGCATCCAGACCTCAGATTTCTGCTGACACTGCAAGCTTCTGCTATGTATCCACCCACTTGTGACACTTTTATGTGACGTTTCTAGCACACACCTCTATGTTCACGCCCAGTTCACGCCTTTTTGATTACGTATTGCTAACACGTGTGTGTTTTATCTTGTTTCTCTCAGCTGTTACGCCTACTGTATTGGTATTCATTATATGGTTTAAGTATAAAAGTTATGTCTTGTCAATAAAGTATGCTCTATCCCTTCCTGCACCCCAGTGGTGTCAGGAACCCGATATCCGGTACCAGAACCATTCCTTTTTAAGGAATAAAACCCCTAAGAACTCTAACACCACGGACTCTGCGTCTTTCTTTCCGATTGAGTTATTCTTGTTTAAGTACTTACCTGTATAGAAATTAGGACGGTAAATCAAATATTTACCACATTATTTTGGCACCCGAACAGGGACCCCTCCCCCACCTTACGCGCCGGTTGGTGCGTTGCAACCTTTGCCCCCTGCCATAAGTCAAGACGGACAATTACGCGTACACGCAGGATTTCCTGTATCTCCCTCTGGCCCACGGAGGTGACGGAGACTGCGATCAGCACCCAGACGAGGCGGTGAGGAGTGCGGAGGATCCCGACCAGAGCCTAGCCGAAAGAAGCAAGGTCCGAGGTGTCAAGAGGCCCACCAGTTTCCGAAGTATCCACGTGTCGAGTCGAGTCGAGTCCAGTCCGGTCCAGTCCAGTCGAGTTTTCCGAGGCCTTCTGTTCCGTGCTTCCCGGTGAGTACCATTGCTGGGACGTATCTAGACGGGTGCATTATTATGTATCCGGTAAAGACGGGTTTGGGTACACAAACGCGGTCTGCACTGTTTTAGACAGTGTATCTGTACTGTTTAGCAGTATATCAAGCATTCAAGTTCTTGCACTGTTCTTGACAGTGTATCTGTGCTGTTTAGCAGTACATCTAGTATCAAGGGTAGTGATGTATGTTCAAAATGTTTTCATGTGATTAATGTCGTGGTATGAGTGACTGTTTGATGTACATTACTGTCTTTTTGTGTAACTAGATGTGTTCAGAGTAAGTAACAAGTATCGAGTATCCAGTACTAAGTAACAAGATGCCGTTTTTCAATAAACTAAGACAGATAGGAACTAGGAAAGGGATGCTAGAGGAAGAAATTCCTATCCCCCCTAGGGACACTCCTGGAAATTTTATGTACCATAAGCATGGCTTGGATGCCATACTGTATCTAGACTTATGGGCCGATTATACCAAGCACCTAGACGAGAGACACAGATGGCCCGTTACAGGAACATGGGATGCCGAGTGCATCATGAAGGTAGAAGAAGCGCTATGGAAAAAGAAAGCCAGACAATCTCAGAAAGACGCCATAGAATTTTGGCGTAAAGAATCGCATAAACGTGCTGAAAGAGCACTCCGTAAAGAAGACAGACATAGAGAAGAGTCTGATAGAGTCCGAGAAAACGAATTAGTTAATGAAGGGATCCGAGTAAAAGCAGAACAAGTAGACCGCATGCGAAACAATCTTGTAAATGGCATGTACTTAGTGGCCGAGGGTTTGCCTGAAGCCACTTCGGAAATACCGAAAAATCTGCCGCCACCATTGGTTCCGACTAAAGTAAATCACAGGACCACCAAAGACATATTCCTTGCTTCCTATCTAGACGATGTAGCACCCGCTTACACCAATCCACGTGCCCGCGTCCCGCCTACTGACGGTGACGGTGACGGAGGTGGCAACCCGCCTCAAGACCATATCCCGCCATTGCCGCAACAAGGTTCACCCGATCGACAGCCTGCTCCACTTGTTCCTCCACCTCCACCCCTTCCCACACCTAAGATTAATATACCGAATCCGATTGCGCCTGATCACAGTAAGAGACAATTTCAGGTACACATACAGACTCCACAGAGAAATAATGCTCAAGCCTCTGCCTCAGGAGGTGCGACAGGAGGTCTCCAGACCCCGCCAGCAACTCACAGATTCAACTTAAGGGACATGCTGAAGCAACATACACCCCAATCACCCCGTCTCGACATGCTCAAGGAACCCCTTCCAATTTGCAGATGCGATCCAGTACCCGGTAAAGACGATAGAATGTTGATAGCATCACTACGCTTGCGACAAGCTACAGATTACCTAGTGTTATTCCCAGGGATGGCTGATCACCTAGATAGAATATATCATTTTGTCCAGACTGGGGAAAATGCCGAAAGTATTAAGGAGGCCCTGGCACACCAGAAAGTTGACACTCAAGCATATATATTACGTTTTTTCATAAATTGCTTAATAAGAGACCGAGACAGGCCTGGGGTAGACCAGGAAGAAATGGAAGCACTAAACAAGTGGGGTCAAAATATAGCCGACGGAAAGCATGATAAACTGAATTGTATAGCAAGCATGTACAAGAAAATCAGAAAGGAAGTAATAGAAATACACAGAAAAGAACAAGAAAAGGAAAAAGAAAATGACAACTCCTCCGAGGAGGACGAACCTGAAGAACCAGAAACGACTAAAGAAATGATAGAGTATGTAGGTAAGGGAAATTATCTTAGGAAAGGCATTCGTCCAGAAAGCAAGAGAGTTTTTCTATCTGGCATATCAAAACCAAGTTCTCCTGAACATCTGTTTCAAGTTACCGATAAAATGCTTCAAGAACAAATGGGGTACCATGTACTCAATTCTATGGATGAACAAGAACTAGCCCGGTCAGCAGTGCTATGGGCTGACAACCCTAGCACATACAATGATGATACAGTAGCACAGACATTTCTGAACCTTTCCCCAGACGAGCAGAAATTAGCTGGTGTATACATGATTCAGCATCTCATCACGTTCTACAGACAACAACATTCTGATCCAGGTCCCTTACCTGATACATTAGAAGCACTACTTAAGAATAGATGGAGAGGCCTAAGTACCAGATTAATTCAAATAATTCTAGAACAACGACGCAAATATAACGCTTTCTTAGGCCCACAATATGTTTCAGCTCAGCCACCAGAAAGAAAAATGTGTCATTTTGAGCATTTTGACAGGCAGAATCCTTTACGAGAAGTACACCCCGTTATGAATGCAAATCATGCCTTGGAACGTGTGTTTGTGTACACACCTTTAACAAAGTTAGAATTGTTAGAAATGAAGAAACTAGTACCTTGTCATGATAAAGACCCTGCAGGTTTTCACCGAGAACTTAAAGACATGTTACTAATGGGAGATTACACGTATACGGACATTATGAAATTGTTAAAAGTACTGCTGCCCACCGGCATCTACGAGAAACTCAAGGAAAAAGAATGGGAGGTGGGAGATAAAAAGATTATATGGACTGAAATAGAAGACGAGGAAAAAGGTCGTAACCCAGGGCTAGGCCTTGGGGACAAAGCTAAAGCATTACCAGGTTTAATAGTACAGGTCTTGCCAAGATTATTGACAACTAAAAAGGAAGACTGGGACGCAATCTCAGCATGTAAACAGAAACACGATGAAGATACCAGTGACTTCTATTCAAGATTCGAGAAATGTTTCATTATTAATAGTGGCCTGAAACCAGGTAGCGAGTCGTACCCGCATCTTTTTGTAACAAAGTTAGTCGAGAATTCCCTGACATCAGTTAAGAACCGTGTATATAAAGTTGAAAGTACATGGCAAGCAAATACGCCATCCCAGATGTTACAAATGTTACAATACCACCAAAACAGAATTAGAGAAGAACAGGATCAGGAACAGAGACGTATGAAAGACACTAAAATGAAAATGTTAGTGGCCCAGTCGGTTCCAGCCGACGGCCAGAGAAAGGGTACGACCCAGACAGGTAATTCAGCAGCTCCCGTTAAAGAGACATGCAACTATTGCAAGCAGCCAGGTCACTACGTACATGAATGTCCAGTCCTGAAACACAATATAGCAACAGGTAAAACTAAAGAAAGACCGCATCCGCCTAGACAAGACCAGGTCCAGCAACAGACTTCACAGAATTCACAACCTATGCATGCTTCACCACATGCAGCACAGACCACAGATGCATCACAGCCACAGCCACAGCCCATTGCCGCGACACAGCAAGTTTCACGACAGATGAACCAGTATGCCCAATCTGATTATCCCGATTATCAGCGATACACATGAAACAGCCTAGAGAGGGAGGTTGGCTTGCCCCTTATTGAGATTCCTGTAGATCAAGAGGGTCCTTATGTACACAGTCAAGTATTGGGAAAAGACAGAAAGTTTTTAATTGACACAGGGGCAAGCCGCACAACAATCAGCCATAATGAAGTCCCAGGGGCACCCCTCTCAGGCTCACAGAATGTTTCCCTTGGTTTTTCAGGACAGCCTATTGTAAATGAGGTATCGAAACCAGTCCCCCTAGCTGTGGGTCCATTATCACGCGTTACAGACTTGTTACTCACGAAGTCATGTCCAGAAAACTTGTTAGGTATCAAAACATTGAAGGCTCTAGGAGCTGTGATATGTTGTTCTCCGGAAGGAGTTAGACTTTTCCTGCGTGACTTTAAGGGTCACTATGTATTACGAGAGTTTGATGTCCGATTAAAAAATGTACCGAAACACCTGTGGGCACAAGGCCCAACCGATGTAGGTTGCATGCACATCACACCATACCGTGTTACACTCAAACCAGGAGTTGTTTTGCCGCGAATCAGACAATACAAGTTACCACCCGATGCTGTAGTGGCTTTACTGGAAATCATTGAAGAGCTCATTGCCCAAGGAGTGGTCGTAGAAACCGACTCCAATATCTGTAATTCCCCTATCATTCCGATTCTTAAACGTACTGATCCCAATGCACCGCCAGTATATCGGCTGGTGATTGATTTACGAGAACTGAATAAATGCATTGTTCCACAGTACCCTGTGGTTCCCGACATCTCATCCCTATTGACTGCTATTGATTCAGAAGCAACGTTCTTTACTGTAATTGACCTCAAGAACGCCTTCTTCAGTGTACCCATTGATCCAGAGAGCCAATACCTCTTCGGATTCAGTTTAAATGGACGAAGCTTCAAATTTTCACGCGCACCTCAAGGATTCACAGAAAGCCCCAGCATCTATAGCAAGGCACTGAAAAGACAACTCGATTGTATCCAAATGCCAGTTAATACCGCCTTACTACAGTACGTCAATGATCTGGATCTGGATATAAACGGATCTACTCATGCAAGTGGGAGGACTTAGTTATACCCAATTGCGAAGCTGGTTGCTTCAAACTATTATTGAATCCTAACTACACCCTCTCGGGCGCTTTACTTTATCGTCCCCCCGGTGCTGCTGGCGCATGGGCCTCTGCTTTACCGGAAAATATAGCTCCTTTATTGATGCAATCCTCGAATTTTCTTCTTCTTGGTGATCTTAATATCCATTTTAACAACACACTTTGTCCTATCTGTACACACCTTCTTCAAGATTTGGCCGCTCTTAATCTACATCTTCACAACACTGGCCCTACACATAAAGCAGGTAATCTACTTGATCCCATCTTTTCAAACCTTGATGTCCTCACCTGCCTCCCCTCCAAACCCATTACCTGGTCCGACCACTACATTGTAGAATTTAACATCCTGACTACTGCTGTTGTCGGTCCACCAGTTTACATCCAGACCCTCAGACCGAATAGAAACTGGAAAAAACTTAATCTGCAACAACTGAATCGCCACCTCGCTATAACCCTACCCTCTTTACCCAATAATATCACTACCAAAGATGAACATTTAATTAGCACATGGCTCTCTTCAGCCATTGACATCTGTCTTCCGGCCCGAAATGGAAAACAAAACTTTACTCACCCCCCTGCCCCTTGGTTTAACGACCAACTTAAATGCGCTAAATCCAAGTGCAAGAAACTTGAACGCAGATGGAGAACTGAGTATTCCCCCAATGATAAAGAAATTTATAAAACAGAACTCCGATATTACCACTCCCTGTGCAAAAATGCTAGAGCTAATTATGTAAACACCTCTATTCTATCTGCTCAAAACCGTCCAAAAGCTCTTTTTAGAGCAGTCCAAGAACTTTCTGGTCAATCTAATCTGCCAAAAGCTCCCTGTTTGGACACAGATCAATGCAATACACTTGCTGACTTTTTCAGAGAGAAAATAGACCGCATTTATGCCGGTTTTGATGCCCCCCCACGAGTATTGGACAATCCCCTCAGTACAGACCCCGATACCATTGTCCCCCTGGATACTATTATCCCTGCCCATCACACTTCCATTGACAAATGGGACCCAATCTCGTTAGAACTCTTTTTTAAACTCATGGCAAAAATCAAATCTGGCTCCCCACTTGATGCCATGCCCCCTCAAATTCTAAGCACCCTAGACACTCCTGCTCTTTCACCCATTCTAGCCCTCCTGAACGCATCCTTGTCGGAAGCCACCGTTCCTGCAGCTTGGAAACACGCTATGGTGGTTCCTCTTCTTAAAAAAACTAATGCTGATCCCAATAACCCTTCCAATTTCCGACCCATATCTCTACTCCCCTGCCTGTCCAAGGTATTAGAAAAACACATCAATTTCTGCCTTTCCTCTCATATTGAGGACACTAAATTCCTGCACCCATCCCAGTCTGGCTTCAGGGCTGGATTCTCCACTGAATCCACCCTTTTAGGTGTCACAGAGACTATTAGACAGCAGGTGGACAGAGGGGAGACGGTGGCGCTTATCCTGTTGGACTTGAGCGCTGCGTTTGACACCGTCTCCCATGACATCCTCCTTTCCACCCTAAAGGCTGCTGGTATCCACGGCACGGCTTTAGCCTGGATCGCTAGTTTTCTGTCCGCACGCACCTTTCAGGTCTTTTCCTCCACTTCTGCCTCCACTGCCCTCCCGTCCCCACACGGTGTTCCCCAGGGCTCTATTTTAAGCCCCCTTTTCTTTAATATTTATGTCAGTCCTCTTGCTTCTTTGGCAGAACAATCTGGTCTCTCTATATTTTCATACGCGGACGACACCCAAATCATTTTTTCTCTCTCCTCAAATAAACACGCCTCCACTTCATCCCTCCGATCTGGGCTCATTAATATTGCCAACTGGATGCAGACCAACAAAATAAAATTAAACGGTGACAAAACCGAACTCCTTTTATTCGGTCCTGACACCTCTCTCTGGGGCCCTAAGCACTGGCCTCAGCAAATGGGTCCCCTGCCGATTCCATCCACCAAGGCTCGCAACCTGGGAGTTACATTTGATAATCAACTGTCCATGAAGCAGCATGTTGTGAAAGTCTCAGCCACCTGTACTAACATCATGCGGTGGCTGAGAAAAATAGCATGGATGCTTCCGCCAGACACCCAAAGAACTGTGGTCCAGGCTTTAGTAACCTCCAGGTTAGATTACGGCAACGTACTCCTCCTTGGGGCTAGCAAGGAGGTTGTACGCAAACTACAGGTGGTGCAAAACATGGCAGCTCGCCTGCTCTGCAACCTGCCTAGAACTGCCTCTGCTACTGCTTCCCTGCGCAGCCTTCACTGGCTGCGCATCGAATCAAGAGCAAAATTCAAAGCCCTCTGCTATATGCACCGGATCAAAACAGGCAACTCCCCTCCCTACCTCTCCAGTCTAGTTCACCCGTACTGTCCAGTTCGTACCCTCAGATCCTCCTCTCTTGGCACCTTCTCCGTGCCCCGTTTCAAACGCACCAGAGTTGGTGGTCGCTCCTTTTCTTATCTGGCGCCATCACTCTGGAATACACTCCCCATCTCGTTGCGTTTTGAATCTTGCTACCTGAAATTCAGGAAAGGTCTGAAAACCTGGCTTTTCTCTGTCTAAATTGTCTCCCACCTGTGTCTCTCTGCCTCTTTTTCTCTGTTAGCGCCGGGAAACCCTAGGGTATCTGTGCGCTTTACAAACTCAAATATAATAATAATAATAATAATAATAATCTGTTGATCACCGCACGAAGTGAACCCGAATGTGAACAAGCATCACTGACAGTTTTACATTTTCTGGCCGACAAGGGACACAAGGTGTCTCCTTCGAAGCTACAATTCTGTGTTCAGCAAGTTGTGTACTTGGGTCACTTGCTGTCCAAAGTGGGGAGACAGCTCACACCTGACCGCATCCAGTTAATTGTAAATATGCCACAACCCCAGACACAAAAGGAAGTGCGGGCCTTTATAGGCCTCACCTCGTACTGCAGACAATGGATTCCTCAATATGCATTTCTAGCTAAACCACTCATTCAGTTGACAACACAGGAGGCAGCGACTTCGACTGTCCTCCCTTGGACTCAGGAACATACACAGGCCTTTGAGGAATTAAAGAAAGCTTTATGTCAAGCACCAGTTTTAGCGACACCATGTTACAGCAAACCTTTTACACTTTTTGTTACAGAACGTGATGGTACAGCGTTGTCTGTCCTCACTCAAGATCAAGCAGGTTCACATAAGCCTTGTGCTTATTTTTCAAGTACATTGGATTCAGTAGCCCAGGCACTCCCTGCGTGCTTAAAGTCAGTTGCAGCGACAGCCCTAGCAATCAGACAGAGCGACTCAATCGTATTAGGACATCCATTAACAGTACAAGTTCCACATTCTGTAGAGGTTCTTTTAAACCGAACCCAGACTCAACACTTGACTATAGCACGACTGACCGGTTATGAATTGACGCTATTCCAGCCACACATAGAAATCAGACGCTGTAACATTCTGAATCCTGCAACATTGTTACCTTCGATTATGACAAATTCAGCCCCGCATGATTGTATAGAGATCATTAATGCAGTAACAAAGCCCCGACGAGACTTAACAGATGTTCCACTGACAAATCCAGATCTGACACTTTACGTGGATGGTTCATGTATGAGAACAAACACAGGAGAATTAGTGGCCGCGTATGCAGTGACCACTGAAACTGAAGTTAAAGAAACATATCGTATTGATACACTGTCCGCTCAAGCAGCAGAGCTCATCGCTCTGACCCGAGCCTGTATACTAGCCAAGAACAGAAATGTTAACATATACACAGATTCACGTTATGCTTTCGGAGTCGTACACGACTTCGGAGTGTTATGGCAAGAACGAGGTTTCTTGACCTCTCACGGTGCCAAGATCCAACACGGTCCCCTCATTCAAGCACTATTAGAAGCAATACATCTGCCTTCAGGCATATCCATCATGAAGTGTAAAGCACATACTAAAGTCACAGATTCCATTTCCCAGGGTAACGACCTGGCAGACCAAACAGCAAAACATACAGCATTGACTCACACCCAGACAACTGATGTGACAAAGACAATAGTGCCGACACATTGTATGACAGTTAGGGATCCCACACTAGATGTAATCGATATTCAGACACATGCTACTCCAGATGAAATCAAGAAATGGACTGAACTAGGAGGGATCCAGACAGATCAGGGATGGATGACGAAGGGAAAATCTACATGGTTTCTCCCCGACTCTATGGTTCAAGTCATAATAAACACAGCACATAGTCCAGCACACCTAGGAGAAAAAGCTATGTTAGACAGTTTACAGAATCTCTCGTACAACAAACATTTACGAACAGCAGCAAAACAGAAAGTGCGTACTTGCATGATCTGTTGTCAGTTCAATCCAGGTAAAAGCGTCCCCGTAGAGCAAGGTGGATTTCATCCTCCCGATCACCCTTTTGAAGTCCTCCAGATGGATTATATCCAGATGGACCGTTGTCGAGGATTCAAGTATGTCCTCGTAGTTGTTTGTGCACTTTCCCGTTGGACCGAAGCATATCCAGTCCCAGATTACACTGCCCCGACCACTGCCAGGCAGCTGGTTCGTGAATTCTTCCCACGGTACGGCTTGCCTCGTATCGTGTACTCAGATAACGGACAGCCATTCTCCTCCGAGCTCATGAAGCAGGTTTCACTTCTGCTAGGATATCAGTGGAAATTCCATTGCGTCCGACATCCCGAGGCAGCTGGCCTTGTAGAAAGACATAACCAGACACTGAAAACACGCCTTGCCAAAATATGTAAAGAGAAAGGGGTAGACTGGATAGTCGTCCTGCCAGTTGCACTGTTCTAAATGAGAATGGTCCCCCATTCGAGATCAGGACTATCTCCGTATGAGGTGGTCTTTGGCCGACCACCAAATATGTGGGGGACGCCCATGCCTAAGAAAATAACCGATGTTGATTGTAATATGCTGACAGATTACCTTGCCTCCTTGATGTCTGCACTCCAATCATGTCGTTCACAGGTTGCCGCAGCCTTCCCCGACAACACTGATGTAAAGCCACACGATGTCCGTCCAGGTGACACTGTGTTGATTCGCAACTTCGACAGGAAAAGCCCGCTGGAGCCCCGCTGGAAGGAGCCGAAGATCGTCCTTCTGACCACGAGGACGGCAATTAAAGTTGAGGGCCGAAAGGGGTGGATCCACACGAGTCATATTAAAAAATGTAATGAACTGTTGCCAGAAACTGACTCTTCCACCCCCTCAAAGGACTGCCTCGATACTAGTGACTTTAAAGTTCCCAAGAGAGAGAAAACTCCCCAAGAGGAGTATAAAACGAAACTACGGTCTAGCAAGTCAGACAGTTTAATTGTTTAAGTCCTCCCCTAGGTGAATCGGTTAAATTAGTTTCTGACATGTATCCCCTAGACCGAGATAGAGAGAGAGAGAGAAAATTCAAGAAACGTGCATATTGTAAATCACTCCGTAGTCACTGTATAGTGACATTATTGGTTATGTTTTTTCTAAGTCTTTTGATTATTGCAGCCAGTATATTACTGCCTATATATTACCCTATCTTCAAGCGTGAACAATCTGCTTATAATGTCACTGCCGAACATTCTTTTAGTGAATTACCCCCTCATGAGTTATCTTACAGACTTGCGTTGCGCAACAACACATTCATTAGTATGTTACATCACTCCCATCAGACTAATAATGCTACAAACTGTTGGATATGTGGCCGACTCCCTCCCTATCAGAAATACAAGGGAGTTCTGCCCCTCTTTCCGTACCCGTTCACTCACAATGGCTCATGTGGAGCATGGTTTAGAATAATTAATTCCTTAGATCCTGATATTGCTGTTTTCGAAGGAAATTGGGTTTGGGGAAACCTGAACTTAGTTCTGCTTAACGCCTGTTATCCTGACAAGAAGGGACTCCCCACTAGGATAGGAACTGATCTAGAAAATGAAGTATATGGATTAGGTAATTATACAATTAACCTCATGATTCTTACTGTTGAATCCGAAGCTGCACCAGTTCTCCCTGCTATGTCAGTATTACCAGTCACAGGTGATTTATGTGTCAGAAAGAAGGGTTCAGTACACTTAGGTCATAGTAAATGTACTACTGTGGTCGAATTCAGTGATCAAGGCAAGTCTTCCTTTAGAGCTACTCGTCATTCCTACTTTGTTTGTGGCCATACCGCATACATACGCTTACCTCCAGATTGGGATGGTACCTGTTACATTGCATTCCTTCTACCACCTGTTTTCCTAGCCCCTCCTGATTACCACAGAAATACAAATCTAGTAAAGAATAGACTCCGAAGGGATCTCCCGATTGTCGACTATACTGAAACGGCATGGGAGCAATACACAGACTTCAATAAAGGTTTCTTCCCCTACTTAGGTACTGTCTTTAATAGTAAACTGATACGAAGATTAACTAGAACCCTCGAAGCAGTAGTGAATGAAACTACCTCCGCTCTAGGCAACTTAACAGAGGAGCAATCTGCCATGCGGGTTGTTGTTCTTCAAAATCGTCTTGTTATTGAAGTCATCCTAGCAGATAGGGGCGGAGCTTGTAAGGTCATCGGGTCAAGTTGCTGTGTTTTCATTCCAGAAAACGCGCCAACAGTATATAAAGCTATCACACGTCTTCATAAAATTGCAAGTTTGATACATCAGAATCCAGGCACCTGGACTTGGTCCGGTTGGTTCTGGACAACGTTGACCGCTTGGGGATGGAAGATCCTATCCTTCCTAGGCATTGCCCTTGTCATAGTATTCAGTTGCTGCCTGTGCCTACAGTGTGGGCCAGCGATTTGTGGTCTGTGCGCCACATCATGTATTCCACATACCAGTTTTCACTCAAAACGCGAAAAGAAGAAAGAAGAGCAAATGATGTTACAAGAACAGACTGATCGATTTATGAGGATCGATATATCATGAAGGGTCCGTAGGGAACAAGGAGGGAATGAGGAAATATAAATTTTATGGTCAAGAAATGTTCCCTAGCGTGTACCCCACCGTCTCCATGTACGAGCTTAAAGTACATGTAACTTCCCTCCTGTGCCAGCTATGAAGACGCAAATACATTTGCGTCCAACGTTAACATGTCCTCTTTCATATCCACCCTGAACGGGTTGAATATTCCGTTCCTAAGTATGCCATGCCAACGTCTTTTTGTGGTGTACTTTACACGTTTTTCAGCTCTGGCGAAGTAGGCCCTGAATTCTGCCATCGAGCTTTCTCCTGCTTTCTGACTCTGAACGCCTCAGCCTGGGCTGCCTCTGTACCCGTGACCTCTGCCTTACTCCCTGCGCGGCTAACGGCGCTTAGCTCAGCCTGCTGCCTGCCAAGACTGTATTCAACCTTCGAATTATCTGCTCCGCTCCTCAAACATACATTCCTGCCTACTAGTTCAAGTAAACATCCTTCCAGCTGCAGAGCAAAGGGCCCGGCCTCACTGTCTCCGTGCAAGTAATTCATAGTTTCTGTTACCATGGTAGGCCCATGCCCCCTCGCATCTCATGCAGACACGTAGACGCCTATACACGCACTCACAGTCAGTATAGAATAGCCTCTGCCCAAGAGACCTTTCCCTCTAGATAATATGGTTCCCAAACATCAGATATTAGATATGATATAGGTACGAGTTGATCTGACATGCCAGACTTCTGTCTCTTTCCGCTAGTGTAAATGTCAAGTCCCCTGCACCCTCCAGCTCCACGTCAATCACACGTCATGCAGCTGCGCGCGCATCCAGACCTCAGATTTCTGCTGACACTGCAAACTTTTATGTGACGTTTCTAGCACACACCTCTATGTTCACGCCCAGTTCACGCCTTTTTTTTTTTTTTTTTAAACCTTTATTTATAGCAAGCACAGTACACAGCGTCTGCCTACAACCCCTCAGGGCCGGCCGCTATGACATATAGGAGAAGGATAGAAAAGAACCAATAGGACAGAACGCCGTTGAAGCAATCTCTGAAAACATTGTATCGTATGAAGCGTAAAACCATAACATGAGGATAGAAAAAGGTTTAATTTTATGATTTTGTGGAGTACAATTTATCAAACTACAAAGAGAGTAGAAGCTAATAACAGACCAGGATAGCCATCATCATTCAAGGAGCACCCGGAAGGAGGCGTAATAGAGGAAGGCATGTGTCAGAAAGCAATTTCACCGTCCTCAAAGAGCGAGGGCCAACCGCTATGTCACATAATGTTACGATGCAATAAACCCCTTGATAACACTGAACCCCGACCCCAAAGGAACAAAGAGGTGTAAAAGAAAAAGAAACAGAAGAAGAGAAGAAAAAGAAAGAGGGCCATAGAGACAAAGAGAAAACATAAAACACATCCCATCCCCCCCACCCTGCATACCAGCGGAAGGCCACGGCCCACCCCCCCCCAATAGGCATGCCTGTCGCCCCAAGAGAACCCCCAAGTGGGAAAGAGAGTAAGGAGAGCGGGAGAAGACCATCCCACTCTCCAACTCTCAGAAGAGGTGGGAGGAGCCAAATGTAACATACTCCCGGTCTCCACCGGCCCCGTAAACAGCCCCAACCACAATTATCATCAGCACAACAGTGGTGGCAATCAGAACTGTAGGTGGGGAGAGACATTTCCAAATATACGAGTAAATCAGACAAAGAGCAGTCCCATCCTAGTCCCAGCCCGTCAACGCGTCCATATCACTAAAGAAGTCACCTAGCCCCTGCCCGATCTTGGGTGGCCCCGTGTATCCACCCACCGTAAGAAGTCACAACCGTAGGAGAAGGGGGAAAGCAATAGAACAAAGAAACCGCCTAACCCTGGCCCGATCTCGGATATCCCTCAGGACACACCCCTCGTCGAATGCCAACCCCCTCCACAACAAAGAGACAAGATGGAAGCGAAGAAGAAGGGGGAGACTCACAGTTACAAAATGGACGGCGCAGAATACCCATCAATGCCTTGATCCCAACTAAAAGAGTTGCAAAGTTTTTCCGATAGCACAAATACAACAGGGGAAAAAACGTAGGCTTTAACGAAAGAGTCTTCAAGGGGGCCAAAAATCGGTCAGCTGGCCGTTCCATTGCCGATGATGGTGATGGAAACAAAGAGACAGTCCCCGAATGTGCAGACAATGTATCACAGGCAGAGTCAGTAAGCCGTCGTCCGCAAGCGCCAGTCCAGTCGTTCCAGGTCTCACCAACGCTAGAAACACTTGGTAACACTGTTGCAATCCCAGGCACAAGCAGGGAAGTGTACAATTGTTGCTGGGAACAGTTCCCCCGAGTCTGCTCCGAGTCGAAGGCTACGCCATCAAGTTTCTCACACAGCCTGTGGGAGTCATGAAACAGCACCGATCTCAAGTCACTGAGGGCAGACAGGATATCAAAATAAGACAGGGTAAGCTGCGGTCCCCCTGTGCCCGGGTCACAAGCGGGTGCAATCAAGTCAGTCCCCGGCCCAGCCATGATGCCGCAGGCACGGAGCGAGGGTGGGCGATCTTCTTAACTCCGAGAGTCAGCAGGTACAACCATATCGCCCAAAAGCCGGTCTCGAAAACATGGGGGGGTCAGACAGTAATCTCCAATAGCCTCGTCTCCCATTACCGCCAGCTATGGTCCCACGTCGCCAGCGAGGGGGCCCCGCCGGCCAAAACAGGAGGGCAGGGTGAACGGGCAATCCACCGAGTCCGGGCAAGTCCCGTAATGTAGTCTAGGCAGCCCTCACCCAGCTCGTAGCAGAGGAGCCGGCCGTACAGTGCGGTCCACTCACCAAGCGCGAGGAGGTCGCGGTACATAACACTCCACTGCAACCAGCGCGCTGTGGTCCGCGATCAGGAGTGGGGCAGCTCCTCACAGGCTGGGGGCGTCCTGCGGGCAGGCTGGTCGTCTTTGCTCCGTCGAGGTCCGGCATCCGGCGGCGATTCACGCAGGGGACAGGGCGTCGGGACGAGCAACAGGCTATCTCCGCCTTCCGGACGAGCTGTGACTCCGGAGGAACATGGACGATATCAGCGCGCCGTCCGCAGCCGAACAGGCGATGAATTGAACAGGATACCAGGCAGGATAGTGCTGCGGGGCTCAAGGGCCGGTGGAGCCGGGAGCCTACACGTCCGCTCCGGTCGCCATCTTGGCTCCTCCAGTTCACGCCTTTTTGATTACGTATTGCTAACACGTGTGTGTTTTATCTTGTTTCTCTCAGCTGTTACGCCTACTGTATTGGTATTCATTATATGGTTTAAGTATAAAAGTTATGTCTTGTCAATAAAGTATGCTCTATCCCTTCCTGCACCCCAGTGGTGTCAGGAACCCGATATCCGGTACCAGAACCATTCCTTTTTAAGGAATAAAACCCCTAAGAACTCTAACACCACGGACTCTGCGTCTTTCTTTCCGATTGAGTTATTCTTGTTTAAGTACTTACCTGCATAGAAATTAGGACGGTAAATCAAATATTTACCACACGTCCCAGGACTCCATGCATCGCTGCAAAGGCCATAATCCCTCCGCCAGAACAAAGCAATTCATGAGCAACTAAGGGGATCATAAGCTGATCATAATCCGCATTGGTAGACACCCTATTGCAGAGACACAAATCCAGGGCCCAGTCGAAATCGCAACTCAGGCAATGAAAGACAGGCTGGATGCATGTAAAGAAGGAAAATCTAAACCATAATCCATAAGATGCACTCAAGGTAGCAAGAGGCAGCGCCCCATAATATTCAAGCATTCGGTTGCGGAGCAGCAACAACAGCCGTGACAGATCTTCGCGCAACACAGGACGTGCATCCATTTTGAAATAAGCAAAATAACAGAAGTACGCCTGCCACCAGAGCGAGCATTAAGGGAAATCCACCAAACAGGCTGGAAAAAATTGAATGAAAAAATGCCGGGAACACACCAAATATAGTGTGAAAAGAAGTCACAAGGCCACTGATAAAAACTTTTTAAAAAGTGAGCAGCCCTGTGGTGGAGGATGCATTAAAGATAGTGTGAATTAACTCACCAAAAATGCAAGGACAAATCCGTATTTAATAAAGCATGTACCTCTGTGCGGGTATTTGCCACGTGAAGGACACATGTTTCACGAGCAGATGTGAGGGTGACTTCTTTCTGAGACAATAGAGCTCTTATACGACTCATCTTGATGCACTCTGCTTTCAGGGTCGGAATCGTCGGCCAGATGGAAACATCAAGCTTCCCTTGCGAAGGAGGGAACATTACATTTTTACAACAAACTACACGCTCACTGACCGTAACCAAATAAGGAATTCCAGCTACCATCCCACAACAATCTTCATTATTTAAAAGTAAATAACTCCCGTTTGCCAATAATGTAAGATGTGGGTATGATAGCAGGTGCTGGTGAATATACAGGCTCGGCTCGTTCTGGTTACAAGAGCCAAGTAATTGGATATTTCTACACATTAATGAGTGATCTGGTGTTGTAGTACAATCCTCACCATTCAAGTAACCCTCCTTTCCCTCTCTAAGGCACCTATAGGTAAATGGTAGTGACCAAGCTTCATGTAGATAAGCGGTGCCTGAGGTTCATATCTGCCTATTGCATAGTACTTCATACAGGCCTCGATATTGAAAAGGGGAAAAGGTAAAGTTATTAACCCATGGATAAGTTACGTAGCAGAATTTGTTTCAGCCACAGAAAATGGTAACGGTACTAACTTTTCAATATATAGCATAGAAAAAGTTGCATCTTTCATAGACATAAAACGTTGCTTTTCAGTCAAATTAAAAGGGGCAACAAAGATTATGTATTCATGTAGTGCCATGGCACTTTTCCAGATGTCAATGTCTGCAAGGTCCATGCAAACTACATAATAAAACGCAATTGATTTTGCCATGGTACAAAACAGACACATCTCTTGCACAATATCAACAACAGATGAAACTATATTATCCAATGTGTAAATGCGGGAAGAAAGCGTGTTAATGCTGTTATCTACAACTGCTAGCACCTTTTCTAAATTTGCTTGATCTATTGCTCTAATGCGAGAAGCAGCCTCAATTTGATTGAAACTTGTGTGTCACCGAAGACAAATCCACTTTTTACTGTGACCAAGCCTGACGGTTCGTACCGTTTGGCATTGGATTACCGGCATTTGAACTTGCATTGCCATACAGAATACCCACGGCTTTGCTTTGGTGGATGGTCTTGTGAGAAAACGGTTTAAAACAACACTTGACATATCCAAAGTTTTTTTTGCCGACAATTTGGATGGTCTAAGTCCCCAATGGACCAGTTTTACCAGTGGCGGCAAACAACACCAATTTAAACGCCTGGCCATGCGCTATAAGAATAGTCCAGGTGTGTTTGATGTGCCGCGTTGACCGCATAATTTGTAACTTTGCAGACTTCGGTTAAAAATTCAACTTTTCAAAGTCTCACATTGCAGAATACACAGTGTTGTTTCTGGGCTATGAGCGCAACAATGAAGGTCGAAGATTAGCTCCTCACTTCATGGAGAAATGCGCACAGTTGTGCGCTCCTACAACACTGAAAAAGTTACAGTCCTTGCTGGGATTTTTAAAGTTCGGGCGTACTTACATTCCCAAATGTGCCCAGCGTATCAAGCTTTTGTATGCTTTGATACAACCTACTTTTACCAAATCATGCTGGCTGCCTGAACATTCAGCCATTTTGCAGTCTTTGCAGGCTGATCTTCTGGAATCTAAGGGGCATATTACCAAGCAATTACCTTACTTTTAACGAAGGTGACACAGTGCCTATCGCTTACAAGTCACACTTGTACACTTCGGCTGAAATGCGATTTTCCACTGTGGAAAAAGTTTTGACAGCAGTGCAAATGGCGATTCTTAAGGAACGTGCACTGTTGCAGGGAAAACGCATGTTGGTTGTTACCCTGTATCCTGCACTAGAGGGAGTGACGAAAGCCAGTGTACCAAATTCTAAAGCTTTGCACCCCCGGTAGATACAATGGGCTGCATCATTGACGTCTCCGGATGTCGCGTTTATTTTTGATGCCTCCTTACATTCGCAAGAGTATTTGCAGTATGAGTTTGTTCATCCTGCGCCATTGACTATGCGGCCTTTGGAGGATTTCCATTGTATCATTTACACTGATGGTTCAGCACAAGTTGCACATGGGTCTAAACACACATATGTTTCAGCTTGCGCTATTGTGGTGGGTTCCATGGTGAATGATGAATTCAAGTCCAATGTCGTGCATACGCAGACATTAGGGGACTGTACCGCACAATTGGCAGAGCTCCGTGCTCTAATGCTTGCATTGGAGTACGCTGATCCTAGTGTGACGACTATTATTGTTAGTGATTCTTACTACTGTTTCCAGTCTTACAATGAAAACCTGTTCTTTTGGGTTCAGAATGATTTTCGTGATTCCAAGGGTAGCACGATAAAACATAAAATGATCTGGGTTCGAGTAGCTGAGCTTAAAGAGCAGTTGCCACTCGTATATGTAATTCATACTCTCGGTCATCAGCGCGTAGGAGTTCACGCTGCTGGCAATAGTTTGGCCGATGAGGCCGCAAAAACAGCAGTATCGACATATTTGGTTGCAGCAGTTACACGTTCCAAAAGTAAGATTGATGTTGACATCTTGGAGGTTATTGCCGCTACTGAGAAGGGAAGTAAATATCCTAAAGGGTTCCCTTCAAAGTATTCTTATCACTAAATCCTGATAAAGTTCCTTATGTGAAAATATCGGACGTTGGTGAAAGAGTGATTCCCAAGGCGGACCGCAGGTCTACACTGATTACAGCTGCCCACGAGCGTTTTGCATCTGCGCATGCGGGCGTTTCGGCTACTGTATCTCAGTTACAACAACGTTTCTGGTGGTGGGGACTGTACAAACAGACGTGTGATTATGTCCTTCAATTTGACATTTGCCAGCAGATTAAGCCTTCAACTGCTGTGCGTCCGAACCAGACACAGTTGTACATTTCTAATAAACCACTTGGTTGTGTTTATTTAGATCACTGCGGTCCTTTTTCATCTGATACTGTGTATAAGTACATCTTAGTTGCAGTTGATTCTTGCACACGCTTTGTGTGGGTGTGGCCACATCGCAGCGCTGATTCGCGAACTGTCATAAGAGACTTGCATGTCTTTGTAGAGATTTTTGCCTGTGGCACCTTCCATTCGGATCAGGGTCCTGCTTTCGCCTCTAAGGCGTATCAGGATGCCATGACTTCGTTGGGGGTCCAAGTCAAGTTTTCGTCTCCCTACAGACCTGAGTTTAAGAGTGTTGTGGAACGAATGAACCGAGATTTAAAGCAGTCTTTGACAGCTGGGGTTATAGGCAGTGGCAGGAACTGGTTGGCCCACCTCAATAGCTTGCAACGTGCACTTAATAATCTCCCTAGAAGGTCTCTGGGTGGGCGGACCCCATGCGAAATGCTCTTTGGGGGGAACATCGTTTACAACGCGGTGTTTATACCACACTACCTTCACCACACGGCCATTACAACGCAAGTCGTTACTACGACTTGCGCTGGATGGCGCTGTTGGTTAAGGAATATTGTAATTTTATATTCCAACACCTTCCCTACTGTTACGTGCGCTGGTGTTGGAATATACAATTATAATAATCCTCAATTACGCGCCCTCCAACGCAAGTCATTGTAATGACTTGCGTTGTAGAAACCGCGTTGTCAAGTACCGCGATCTAAAAGATCGAGTAGTACTGACATACATCCGCTCTTTGGTATCAAAATTTTCATCCTGGACCTTGACGGTCTAGACCACGCGGCGGTTGCTGCCTCCTTTGACGTAGATGAACATTGTCATGTTTTACAGGATCTACAAAAGACGAGAGACAGTCTTGCAAAGGAACACTTTCCCTCCATATATGGTGCTGCATTGCAGATTCCGGTAGTTGGCTGGCTACCCCAAGTTGGAGAACTGGTTCGAGAGAAGATCGAAAACAAGAAAGAATTTGGGGCCATATTATCAAGCAAGGGCGATACATTATCACCACTTTTATCGGCAGGAAACGGCCGCTAAAGCAGCGATAATGGGCTTGATAATATGCCCTTGTGAATTCCCATAGAAGCCCAGGTTCTGGTGTTAACCCGGGCTTCTATGGGAATTCACAAGGGCATATTATCAAGCCCATTATCGCCGCTTTAGCTGCAGTTTCCTGCCAATAAAAGCGGCGATAATGTATTGCCTTTGCTTGGTAATATGGCCCTTGGTCCCTCATATCGAGCTCTAGTTCCAATGCTTGGTGTGAGGGGCACAAGAACAGTCATTTTACCACCACTTCCAGGTCGTAAAGAAAAAAGGTACATCTCCATTGACAATGTCAAACTACACAGACTGGCCGATTCTTCTTACTATGACTCCGTCAGTCTCATGTCCATCGATTTTGAGAAATTCTGTTTTGGCCCCGGCTCTTGAACCCAGGCCTGATGTTGCACTCATGACGCCTGCCGTTTCAAGTCCTTTATTGAGTTCACCACCTGATGCTCACCTCGATGAGACTGAATATACTTACCCCACTGACTTATCGATGCCTGATTTGCAAACCTGTTTGGCAACTGAATCCAGATTTTCATTTGACTCTGACTCTCACCCATCGAAGACCCCTTCAAAAATTTCTTTTTTTGTAACATGGTTTAAAAAACATTTTTTGATTCCTCCTTGGACCTACATTTGGTTGGTGCTTTTTTTGATTTACCTGTTCATCTCAATTGAATTTGTGGTGTATTTTTTCCGACACTATGTTGAAGAGAGAACATGCATTTGACATATTAATGGAACATTGGCTCCCCATTCTTCATCACACAGATTGAAGAGGGACCTGACTTTTGTTAACATCAGTGCTTGGCCCATATTAGATGGGATTGTGTGGGATGCTATTAGATTTCAAATCCACAGGCCCACAGAAGTTATAAATGTCCCAAATGTCCTAAGGGTTTCTATGGGGGATGTGGCCAAAAATTGGGGGCTCACGCTGGTGTCGTACGCCGACGACACCCAGCTGGTCGTCACCCTCACGGAAAGCCCGTCCACCGCGGCATCCAAGTTCAGAGAGGGCATGGCAGCAGTGGCACAATGGATGACGGATAACTTCCTCCAACTCAATGCCGGAAAAACCGAGGTGCTCCTGCTTGGCAGAAACACCAGCCTATGGAACGAGCACTTCCTGGCCGTCATCCCTTGGCACCACACCACTCCCCAAAAATTGTGTAAAAAACCTGGGAGTCTGGATGGATGCCAGCCTCAGCTTTCAATCCCACACTAAAAAGGTGGCTGCCACCTGTACAGGTCTCCTAAGGAATCTTAGGCCTATACTCGGTTTCTTTGATCCTAAGGCGCGACAGATAATTGTCCAGGCAACCATCTTGTCACGCCTTGACTATGCGAACGTCCTCCTCCTGGGAGCAAACAAGACAGAAACGGCTAGGTACGTATCCAGAATGCGGCAGCTAGAACACTAGTCGGTCTCCCACGCAGATGTTCAGCCAGAGCTACCATCCGCAAACTCCACTGGCTGCCTGTGGAACACCGAGTCAAATTTAAAGCTCTCATTATGATCTTTAAAATTGCCAAACAAGGAAACCCCCCTCTGCTACGAAATCTGGCCCGCCCCTATGTCCCTGGCCGTGAACTACGCTCCTCCAGCCAACTTCTCTTGAAAGTACCTAGAACAAAGCTTTGCCGTATTGGAGGCCGCTCCTTCGGCGTTCTCGGTCCCAAACTTTGGAACGATCTCCCCCTAAGCATACGCTCCATAGACTCTCTCTCAGTCTTTCGTAAGGCAATTAAGACCCTTCTCTTCCCCGCCCCTTAGGCCATCCCCCAGCCTGTCCAACAAGGTGTGTGTTCTGTCTCTCAGCGTCGGGACGCCCCATTGCTGGGGTAGCTGTTGCGCTTCACCAAACTTAGAATAGAATAGAATAGAATTAAACAAAATATACGTTCTGATGATTGGGATGTTCAGGCTGTAGAGGCTTTGTTTTCTGATTTGAAATATTATGCTGCCTTTGATGCTGAAGATTTGTATTTAGATTCTGCAAATCATGGTGATTTGTTTTGTTATCAACACTTTGGGAATCACTACCTGCATAAAGCTAATACCAGGAGGAATACTGTTAATTATACACAATGGGAACATTGTCCCGCTCCTGTAAAAGGCAGTTCTGCTATTCTTTTAAAGAGATTCACTTATTTTACTGATTTTAATCAGTCAAATCCCAATGCATTTTAGTTTAAAATGACTGAAAAGTCCACTTCCAAGGTTAGACTTACCCACACAAAATTATTGTATTCGAAGTCGTTTTTAGACGAATTGGCTGTTGAGGGCTACGAGCTGTGGAAAGATACTATTGATCTTAAATCTGTTTGGGGTTCTAAAGATTGGCAAGTGCAAGGCACCGAGGCTTTGCATCGTCTATGCCTCGTCCCGAACCATATGTTGTTTTTGAATTCCACAATTTCACAAACAACTTGCTTTGGATTAGCTACTACTAAAAAATTAATTGCTCCGGGCCCGATTCACAGAATGAATTTAAGACTCAATCTTAAACTTACTACTATTTCGGTATTCACAGAATGAACTTACTACTTTTGGTATTCACAGAAATTAGGATTTTGTCTTAAGTTTGTCTTAAGACAAACTTAAGACAGACTTAAGACAGATTTAAGACAGACTTCAGACAAACTTAAGACAGATTTAAGACAGACTTAAGACAAAATCCTAACTTACATCTGTCTTAAGTCTGTCTTAAGTTTGTCTTAAGACAAACTTAAGACAAAATCCTAACTTCTGTGAATACCAAAAGTAGTAAGTTCATTCTGGGAATGCCAAAAGTAGTAAGTGCATTCTGTGAATGCCAAAATAGTAGTAAGTTTAGGATTGAGTCTTAAATTCATTCTGTGAATCGGGCCCTCCTTTTCCTGAATTAGAAGAATATTCTGGTTGGGATAATAATACCAAGTTTTCAATCAGAGAATTACAGACTCTGTTACTGAATTCTACCTTTAACATATCCAGTTTGGATCCTAAGGGTTGGTTGCTGTGGCACAAAAGTGCAGATTCTTGCCAGCATCATTTTCTGGGTTTAGCTCAAGGCTATACACAGGTTAGAGTGGATCCCCGTTTTGAAAGTGGCCATTCTGTGACTACCTATTCTGTAGGCAAATTATGTCAGAGTTGGCTCAAACATTCCACTTTGGCGTCAGTTAAGCTGCATTTATCTAAATTGACTGACGATGTTGATCTAAATGATTTTGTCAAGGGCCCGGCTTCCGGCCGATCCAAAAGGTGGATTTATGCTATATAAAACGAAGTTTGGAAACTGTCCCAAATTGAGGATGCTTCTCGCACTAGAGCAATAGATCAAGCTAATTCAGAAAAGGTGCTAGCATTAACACGCTTTCTTCCCGCATTTACACATTGGATAATATAGTTTTATATGTTGTTGATATAGTACAAGAAGATGTGTCTGTTTTGTACCATGGCCAAAATCAATTGCGTTCTATAATGCAGTTTGCATGGACCTTGCCGACATTGAAATCTGGAAAAGTGCCATGGCACTACATGAATACATCATCTTTGCTTGTCCCTTTTAATTTGACTGAAAAGCAACGTTTTATGTCTTTGAAAGATCCAACTTTTTCTATGCTGCATATTGAAAAGTTTGAACTGTTACCATTTTCTGTGGCTGAGACAAATTCTGCTACATGGCTTATCCATGGGTTAATAACTTTACTTTTTTCCTTTTTCAAATTCGAGGCCTGTATGAAGTACTATGCAATAGGCAGATATGAAACTCTGGGCACCGCTTATCTTCATGAAGCTTGGTCACTACCATTTACCTATAGGTGCCTTAGGGAGGGAAATGAGGTTTACTTGAATGGTGAGGATTGTACTACAACACCAGATCACTCATTAATGTGTAGAAATATCCAATTACATGGCTCTTGAAACAAGGACGAGCCGAATTTAGCCTGTATTTTGAAAGGTACACCAGCACCTGCTATCCTACCCACATTCCCATTACTGGCAAACGGGAGTTATTTTCTTTTAAATAATGAAGATTGTTGTGGGATGGTAGCCGGAATTCCTTATGTGGTTACGGTCAGTGAGCGTGTAGTTTGTTGTAAAAATGTAATGTTCCCTCCTCCGCATGGGAAGCTTGATGTTTCCATCTGGCCGACGATTCCGACCTTGAAAGCAGAGTTCAACAAGATGAATCGTATAAGAGCTCTATTGTCTCCGAAAGAAGCCGCCCTCACATCTTCTTGTGAAACACTTGTCCTTCACGTGGCAAACACCCCCACAGAGGTGCATGCTTTATTAAATATGGATTTGCCCTTGCATTTCGGCGAGTTAATTCACACTATCTTTAATGCATCCTCCACCACAGGGCTGGCTAACTTTTGTTAAAGTTGTTAGCAGTGGCCTTGTGACTTCTTTTCAAACTATGGGTTCGATTAGGATGGCGGTGAATCCGCATCCTCCGGGCTGGCGAAAGCCACCGCCGGCCTGGAGGACGCAGATTCACCGCTGCGGACCTCCAAAACACCACCAGCCACATCAGGATGGCGGCGGGATCAGCGGCGGACGGCAAGTCCGTCCGCCGCTGATCCGCGGGATGTTGTCCGCAATATGGTGGCGGTGTCTGTAAGACACCGCCAGCCAAATTACGAAGGGTGAGGAAACATGCTTTTCCGCAGCGGATTTTCCACCGTGGAAAAGCATGTGGACCAATGCTTCTGGTGGCCCGTTGCGGGCCCCCGGGGTGTTGTAGGATGGGGGGGGCACATGGTGTCGTAATTTGACGGTGATCGGGTTAGCGTTAAGCTTTGCTACACAAATTCCCCTTATCTTGACTATGGTTGTCAGAAGCCATTTTGAATGTATCGGCGGCCATTTTGTATGAATGCGTCGCCTCATGGCTAGCATGCCCGTTCGTCCTTCCTCTGTACCACTGACCACTTGAGTTTGCCCAGCAACAGGCTATTTTTAGTACTGGTCAAGCCCGCACATGCGCAGTTGAGCCCTTTAGGACCATTGAATAGTCATCACTTAGGAATGTCCCTCCAAACTGACCAGTGGTGTTGTAACCCCTCCCATGAGTTGGCTGTGTTCCAAAAATGACCATATATGTACCTAAAACTCTGTAAATGTGTTCCGCCTACATTTTTATTACTGTAAAACTGTATAAAAGAGGTCTCGCACCGATGTTCGGTGTGATACTTCTTGCATTACCGAAGGGTGCTGTAGGAATGTACCACCACCCCATGGGGTCTTAATAAACTTGTCTTTTGCATTTTCAGTTTCCGTGCCAACATCTTTTTATGGTGTAGCGGGTTTTGCGGAATATGTAGGCCTGGAGAACCCAATACCACAAATTGGCGACCACGAAGGGACTCATCGGCGACTCGAATGCCCGAAGGAGAGGTTGTGACGAAGGATTGGAAACTCGCCATGGACGCGTACGCTGCCATTGAGTGACCCGAGTCTTGGCACCCACGGTGTTTTCTTCCTTTCCTTCTGATCTAACCTTCCAGGTGGCGCCGGTCCTCGACTGAGATCCTGCTCGTTCGAGTTGTCGTACAGTGCCGGTTTGGCTGATTCGATTAAAGACCTTGGCAGTTGGAATCTGGATATCTGAGAATTTGGTAATCTTGTGATTGGTAAGATAGTCTACGGACGCTTACTGTGGCTCTTTGAATATGTTTTGAGTTAGCTAACATTTGATTCTATGATTTGAACTATATGTGCAGTGCACTTCACATAGGCAGGCATGTAGAGAGATTTCTCTAAACTTGTTTCTGTTTGAACGGCACATTTGTGTAGAGTATATTAAGTGCCATTTTTGTGATATCGCGTTTCTGTGATATTTTGACATGCCTGTTTTAAGCACACTCCGAGGAATGTGCTGTTTTGGAAATGGTACCAATTATCGATTAAATGAATCTCAGCCGGCTCCCCCAGAGGGGACCCCTAATCGGGAAATGTACATCAAATTCGGCCTTCCCCCTATTCTATATAGTAAATTATGGAATAAGTATACAAAACGAGATCTTGAGTTGCAATGGCCACTACATGGGTCATTTGATTTACGAAAGGTTCAGTATGTGGAGCAATGTTTGTTTCAACGTAGGTCTAGACAAGATATGTTTGATTTTGTACGAATGTGAGAGAAAGCAGTGCGAGAACGAATGAAGCGTGAAATAGCCTTGGCGGACAAAGAACAGCGAAAGGCTGCTCGGGATAAGGCTTTACAGCTGGAGGAGAAAGAGTTGCAGGAAAAGAAAGACAGGGAGACACGGGAGCGCAATTTGCAAATGAATGGTCAATTTCCTATTCGGCGTCCTCTTTATCCTGTCCTTACTAATGAAGTTGATGATTTTTCATTATTAGATCGGTGCCCGCCTCCGTATGCTCTGCCTACGGCCCCAGATGAGGAATCGGACGGAGATGGTCAAGGAGATAGTCGTGTCAGGTTAACTGCTAGTATGACTGCGGAATTGCGCAGTTTTGCCCGTAAATTAAATTTGAACAAAATAACTATAACGGAGATTAATGATGAAATGAGTAAGTGGACCAAACGAGAACGGTTGTACTTCTTGAGTCACTTTGGAGATGAAGTTGTAGACCGGTTTAGGAAATATTCAATTGATTTAGAGCCTAAGGACATATCAGTTAATCGTGAGAATATGCGTAAAGGTTTATTTGTTATTGCAGATGCGGATGAGTTTTTCCGACGATTGGTCCAGCTACGGGATGAGGCGTCAAGATTACGGGACGCAAGAAAAGAATCAAAAGTGTCTGCGCCGGGATCGACGGACACATCCAAAGAGTGTTCTATCTTTGGAACAGATAAGAGTTCTGCAGTTCACGTTATGCCTATGCGTGAAGCCGCACCTTTGTATGTCCCTCCTAAAGGGCAAGGTACAAGTGATGATAAATTGTCTGGGGATGCCAAGGGTTATTTCGTATATAATTGGGTTTATACACCTTGGAATAGAGCAGATGTTATGGCACTGAAAAAATGTTTTACCTGATCCGCGTAAAAATCCAGCAGCTTTCTATGAAGGAGTGGAAGGGGCTATTTCTTCGTTGTGTTATGACGTTAGTTGATATTGATCTTTTCTTTGGGTTAATATTGCCCCCTGATATGTGGAGAGCGATTCGTAAGTTTGATGACCAAGCGACCTTGGGAGCGGATTGGAAAGCTTTAGCTCAAGCTGATTTAGATAGGGAGCCTGCATGTAAGCCGTGTCAATTGATATTAGATCTTCCAACTGCTATCTTAAATAAATTAAAAACGCTTGTACCTCCTAAAAAGATTGATTGGACTATGCTAGCTTCTTGTAAGCAGAAAGTGGATGAGTCGGTGTCTGACTTCTTCTCTCGTTTCGAAGAAGCATTTCATGATTACAGCGGGCAATTATTAACAGACGATACGGGTAGGCATTTGTTCGTCGATAAGTATGTGGCTAATCTCCTACCGGAGATTGCAAAACGTTTAAAGACTAGTGAGAGTTCTTGGACCACGGCGACCCCTGCTTCTTTATTAACTATGGCTCAGTATTATGAGCGTCAGGAGCTGGAGGCTAATGAAAGTACTGATAAGAAAGCGAAGGAGTTAAAGACGAAAGTGATGTTGGCTCAGGTTCGTGCTACACAGCCGAGAGGGAACGATAGAGGCAGGCGTGGAGCGTACGTTGCGTCTTCTGGTCGTACTGACATTGCTGAAGACCAATGTGCATACTGTAAAGAGTTTGGACATTGGGCTTCAGATTGTCCGGTGCTTCATGAACAACCTAATCAGCGTGGTCGAGGAGGTGGAAGGACACGGAATGGTTATTCAGGAGCGAGGAGTGGAACAAGTGATCGTGGCAGGTTTGAAGCGAGGGGTCGTGGTCAAGATGATCGTAATACTTTTGACCAACGGAATCAGTACCAGATATCTGAGGGTGAGAATGTGGAATCTCAGGATTATGTTCATGCATAGGAGTGCGTAGAATGGGGTGTGGAATCGGTTGAAATACCAGTAGATCAAAGAGGTCCATATGTATCAGCAGGCGTTTTGGGTTCTACTGATCAGTTCCTGGTGGATACAGGAGCTACTCGTAGTGCTCTGTCTAAAAACTTGGTTCCAAGGGCTCCCCTGTCTGGCGAAACGATTACATCTATAGGGTTCGATGGAACACCCTCTCTTAGCCCATTGTCACAACCCCTTACATTTTATATTGACAGATTCTTTGGTCCGTGCCCGTTCTTATTGTCACCAAATACTCCAGATAATATTATGGGTGTAGATTTGCTTAAATACTTCCGAGCAACGATACGCTGTGCCCCTGAAGGAGTGCGGGTTATCTTGAACGATAATTACCCAGATGTAGAGAGACTGTGTACAATGCAAGAAATTGAAGCGTTAGCCTCTCTCCCACAAATGTTATGGGCTACTTCAGGCACGGATGTGGGACAGATGCTTATTCCCCCTATTCGAATAATTGTTAAGGAGGGTGCGTCTTTGCCAAGTGTGCCACAAGACAAAATATCTAGGGAAGGTGAAATTGCCTTAACTCACATTGTGCATGATTTGATTATTGCGGGAGTAGTGGAGGAAGTTCCCTACAATGTTTGTAACAGCCCGATTCTTCCGATCTTAAAGAAAGATACCGATGACAAAGTCTATCGATTTATTATTGATTTGAGGGAAATTAACAAGATCGTAGTGCCCCAGTACCCGATGGTGTCTGACATCACCACCTTACTTACTTTGATTCCGCCCACTGCTACCACGTTCAGCGTGATTGATCTTAAAAATGCTTTCTTTTCCATCCCTATTCATCCTGATAGCAGATATCTATTTGGCTTTACATTAAATAATAAATCGTATAGATTTTGTCGAGTTCCTCAAGTCTATATAGAAAGTCCTAGCATCTATAGCCAGGCCTTAAAAAGACAGCTCGATTCTTTTGACCTGCAGACTGGAGTGGCCCTTATCCAGTATGTTGATGATATTCTCCTTGCTGCTGATACTGCTTTTATAGGCTTATCGTCTTTTTGTTGGCAGTGGATAATGGGGTTTTCACACATTATAAAACCTCTGTTAGCGTTATTGTCCAAAACTACACCAATGCCCCTTGAATGGACAGATGAATGCCAGAATGCTTTTGAACAATTGAGACAAGCTCTTTGCTCTGCACCAGTGTTAGGCACACCAGACTACACAAAGATTTTCACGTTGTACGTACATGAGAAAGATGGGTGTGCATTGTCAGTTTTGGTGCAGACTCACGGAGATAAGCAGAGGCCCTGTGCGTATTTTTCCGCAATACTTGATCCTGTAGCACGAGGATTACATGGGTGTTTAAGAGCAGTTGCAGCAACAGCAGTGGCCATACGACAGAGTGAGGGTATAGTTTTGTCACACAAATTGCTGGTGTTAGTTCCCATGCGGTAGATGCTCTACTAAACCAAACAAAGACCGAGTATCTTACGAGCGCACGTTTAACAGGATATGAGCTTACACTGTTGGCGCCACATATCACACTAAAGCGGTGTGCTACTTTGAACCCTGCCACTTTATTGCCATATCCAGTTGCTGAGGGCCAGGAGGAAGAACACCATGATTGTGTTTTCCTGACTGAAGAACAAACAAAGGGTCGTGTCGACTTACAGGATACGCCACTTCCAGATGTGGATGGGGAACTGTGGGTTGCTGGATCGTGTTTGAGGCTGCCAGATGGTACAACTTCCACAGCATATGCGATCACGACACTTAAGACAGTGGTAGAAGCAGCACGAGTACCAGAGAAATCAGCCCAAGCAGCGGAACTGATAGCCTTAACAAGAGCATGTGAATTGAGTGCTGGCTTGTGTGTGAATATCTACACTGATAGCCGGTACGCCTTTGGAGTAGCGCATGATTTTGGCCTACTCTGGAGGGAACAAGGGTTTTTGAACTCGCACGGAGTGCACATCATGCACGGAGAACTAGTGCGTGATCTTTTGAATGCATTACTTTGTCCGAAGAAAGTGGCAATAATTAAATGCAGTGCACATAAGAAAGTGACTGACAAAGTGGGACAAGGAAACGCTTTTGCAGATAGTATAGCGAGGGAAACTACTATGTTACGAAATACATCACCAATGTATGTAGTGAAATCGCAGGCTGAGCGATGGCATGATGCTAGAGAGGAGATATTAGATATTCAGAAATCAGCGTCTGAAGCAGAACTCGCAACTTGGGCAGCAGAGGGAGTGCTGGATGATGAGGGTTGTTGGAGAAGCAAAGATATGGAAAGATGGAAATTGTCTGCAGCTTACTTGCAAGCAATGGTTCAAATGACACATGGATTGGCACATGTTGGAGCTCTTGCAATTACTCGATTGCTAACGCGAGTTTGGGAGCATCCTGAGATTGCCAATACGGCCAAAAGAGTAGTGCAGACCTGTCTGATATGTTTGCAGCACAATCCTGCAAAAGGGACGTATACTCCGAAAGGAGGGTTTTTTCCACCTACTGCACCATTTGAGGAACTACAAATGGACTATATCCAGCTTGAGCGTTGCAATAACCTTAAGTATGTCTTAGTGGTGGTGTGTGCTTTCAGTAAGTGGATTGAGGCCTTCCCCACAAAGGATAATACAGCGCTGACAACAGCTAAGGTTTTGCTCAAGGAGTACTTCCCTCGCTACGGTGTTTGTAAATTTTTGTGGAGCGACAACGATCCTCATTTTGTTGGGAAAATTGTGGAATATGTAATGAAGGGATTGAGAATTCAGCAAAAGTTTCATGCTGTATTTCATCCACAGTCAGCAGGTCTTGTGGAGAGGTATAATGCTACTCTGAAATTAAAGCTAGCAAAGATCGTGGCATCCACGTCTTTGAAATGGCCGGATGCTCTGCCATTAGCATTGCTATCCATCAGATCAGTGCCCCATTCCCGAACTGGCCTCACACCTTATGAAGTGGTGTTTGGAAGGCCTATGAATATATGGGGAGTTCCTAAGCCTCGATTGTTACATGATGTGCCTTGTATAATGATGAACGATTATTTGGCACGATTAACAAATGATTTACTTTCCATTCATCAACAGGTTCGAGAAGCGCTCCCCGACAATTCCATTGGAGAGGCTCACAATCTTCGTCCTGGCGACCATGTGATGGTCAGGTCCTTCGAGAGAACCAGCAGCTTGGAGCCGAGGTGGCGTGGCCCCGAGCAAGTGCTACTAGCGACTCGTACGGCGGTGCGAGTTACCAACAGGAAGCGGTGGGTTCATTCCACTCACTGCCGCCGAGTCTCTCCGGACCTGGTGAGCCCAACTGTGCTGTCTGATTATCGAGACATCTTGGACGAGGAGAAGAGCCCAGCTGTTGCGTCTACTGAATCGGAGGGAGCCTTCCCGGACCATACCGTCTCTGGAAGAGAGAGATACAATCTACAATCACGAAAAGCAGTTGTTTTGTGCGAGACTGGTTGAGTTACCGCTCCAGGTTTGTGAAACGGAAGCCGGGAATATCAAGGGGGGGGGATCTGTTCTGCCAAGTGTAGCGACACCCGTCTTGAATCTCGGAGAAGAAACCAACGGCTACCTCGGAGCTCAGCGCTCATATTTTTATTTTTTAGTTGTTTTTGAGACACTTTTGAACTATGGGATCTTCTACAATGCGAAATAAGAGAATTCTTGGTGCAGTATTATTTGTTGTAACAATTGTGGTGATAGCTGTGATAGCTTGGGTGGTAGAACTTCTGGTGCCGGCAAGAGAACATTTATTGCCACCCACCCCAGTTCCGTCTGAACATTTTCATTTTACTTTGCCTTATCATGAAGAACGACACAGACAGACTTATCTGAATAACAGCTTCAACCAGATTCTGCATCATACACATAACATGACGAACACTTCGAACTGCTGGGTATGTGGGATGTTGCCTGGACATCAGAAGAAAGGAGGCACACCACTTATTCCTCTCCCGTTTTCCCATAATGGTTCTTGTAATGCGTGGTATACACTTTTGTTTACTTTGCGATGGCCAACGAAAGGTGGACTACTTTTCCGACTCAATAAAGTTTGTTTTAATGATCGAGGTGGCTATCCACAAGCTGAGGGAACTAAGTTCGAATGGGAGGAGTACAGGCCCGATAACGTATCCTCGCCACGAATCTACAGCAATCAAAGAAGTGTGAATATGTCTAATTTGCATGTGATTACTGTTATCGATACGAAAGCGGATTTATGTGTTCGTAATAAAGGTACAATCCCAGTAGGAAGAAGTGAATGTAATACCATTCTCACCTTTGACACTCCAAATGGCATTGCATTTGTGGCCTCACGAAATACGTATTTTATTTGTGGGAATAAAGGTTATCATCGTCTCCCTATAGGATGGTTAGGAACATGGGGCCTCATTTATGAAAAGTGACGCATCGCTGCGTGAAATCAGCGATGCGTCACTTTTCACTGCGCACTCCTTGCGACACCAATGATGCGTCATATTTAATGTATGACGCATCATGTCGCAAGGACTTACAGATACGTCAGTATTTCTGACGTATCTGTAAGCGCAAAAGTGACGCATTGCTGGAGTGTGTCACAAAAGTGACGCAACTCCAGCAATGCGTCCTTTCACATGGGGAAAGCCCCATGTGAAAGGGCTTGCGTCAGTCTTATGCCTGCTGTGAGGCAGGCGCAAGATTTTGACGCAACAGCATCCTAAAAGTGACGCAGTGAAATCTCATAGATTTCACTGCGTCACTATTACGAGGCTTTTTGCGGGGAAACGCCCCCTCTGCATACATTATACCTGACGCAGGTATAATGTGGCGCAGGGGTTAAAAAAGTGACGCATCTACCTAGATGCGTCACTTTTTAAATATGGCGCAACAAGGCACATATTTTACGCCGCTGGTGCGTCACAAAAAGTGACGCACCGGCGGCGCAAAACTGACGCAAGTCCTCATAAATAAGGGCCATGTTATATATCCTTTGTATTACCCCCTGTGTTTATTGCCCCGCCTATGTATCATCATGATTATATTTTGTACCATGATTTTATATTGAATAGAGTGAAAAGAACATTAGTTCTTGATGAGATTGACCAAACAGACACTTCACTGCAGTAGTATGTTGACTTTAATTTAGGTCTCTTTTTGTTTGTTGGGGCTGCTTTAAATAGTCGGAAAATAAGACAACTGACGCGTGTTGTAGAGGCTGTTGCTAATGAGACAGTCTTCGCTTTAGGAAACTTAACAGAGGAACTTCAGATTACTAGAATTGTAACGCTCCAAAATCATATTGTTTTGGATGTCATATTAGCCGATCGTGGAGGTGCATGCTGCATTATCGGAAGTAGTTGCTGTGTATACGTGCCAGATAATTCACCTTCTGTATATGACGCAATATCTAAGTTGCATAAGATAGCTGCTGAAATACATCCTGATAATGGTACTTGGACATTTTCGGGGTGGTTTTGGACATTGCTTAGTACATGGGGTTGGAAGTTGCTGACGATTCTATGTGTAATAATTGGGATATTATTCTTTCGGTGTCTCTGTATTCAATGTGGCCCTATGTTGTGTTCCATGTGCCTCACTGCCTGTATCCCGTCCAAACGAGCTATTGTAAAAAATGAACAAATGATTTATAGAGAAGTAACGAAAATAATGTCTATTGATATTGAGGATGAATACCCTGATTATGTCCATTATGAGGTAGCTTCAGCTAAACGCTTAAAGGGTCGTCTGTCGTAATTTGACGGTGATCGGGTTAGCGTTAAGCTTTGCTACACAAATTCCCCTTATCTTGACTATGGTTGTCAGAAGCCATTTTGAATGTATCGGCGGCCATTTTGTATGAATGCGTCGCCTCATGGCTAGCATGCCCGTTCGTCCTTCCTCTGTACCACTGACCACTTGAGTTTGCCCAGCAACAGGCTATTTTTAGTACTGGTCAAGCCCGCACATGCGCAGTTGAGCCCTTTAGGACCATTGAATAGTCATCACTTAGGAATGTCCCTCCAAACTGACCAGTGGTGTTGTAACCCCTCCCATGAGTTGACTGTGTTCCAAAAATGACCATATATGTACCTAAAACTCTGTAAATGTGTTCCGCCTACATTTTTATTACTGTAAAACTTTATAAAAGAGGTCTCCACTGATGTTCGGTGTGATACTTCTTGCATTACCGAAGGGTGCTGTAGGAATGTACCACCACCCCATGGGGTCCTAATAAACTTTTGCATTTTCAGTTTCCATGCCAACATCTTTTTATGGTGTAGCGGGTTTTGCGGAATATGTAGGCCTGGAGAACCCAATACCACAATGGGGGGTACCTATGGTACCCCCCTGCATATGCATTCACAAAGCAGCAGGCACCGCGCGATGCCTGTCGCTTTGTGCAAAGCATGCAATTTTAACCTTGCGGCTGGCGCTGCTTCAAGCAGCACCCGCCGCAAGGTTACAGATACGGGATGTGACCGCCAGGGTGGCGGACACATCCTAATTTGCACGGAGGGACCGCCGCTGCCCCTGCGGACGGTCCGTCCGCCATCCTAATGAGGCCCTATATTTGGTGTGTTCCCGGCATTTTTTCATTCGATTTTTTCCAGCCTGTTCGGTGGATTTCCCTTAATGCTCGCTCTGGTGGCAGGCGTACTTCTGTTGTTTTGTTTATTTCAAAATGGATGCACATCCTGTGTTGCGTGAAGATCTGTCACAGCTGTTGCTGCTCCGCAACCGAATACTTGAATATTATGCGGCGCTGCCTCTTGCTACCTTGAGTGCAGCTTATGGATTATGGTTTCGATTTTCCTTCTTTATATGCATCCAGCCTGTCTTTCATTGCCGAGTTGGGATTTCGACTGGGCCCTGGATTTGTGTCTCTGCAATACAGTGTCTCCCAATGCGGATTATGATCAGTTTATGAGCCCCTTAGTTGCTCATGAATTGCTTTGTTCTGGCGGAGGGATTATGGCATTTTCAGCGATGCATGGAGTCCTGGGACGTTGGATTTTCGCAGCAGCACAAGATTTATTGGCACGCAGCTTCATTGAAGACACACCGAGTTGCCCTCTGATGGTGCTAGAGGCTCCGGTAATTAAAGGACATGTATGTTCTTTCCCTTTTTGCTGAATTGGATGGCTGAAATGTTTTCAGATGAGAACAGTGACTTCCTATTGGAGGCTGTTGCTACATATTTTGCATATACATTGTTGGATTGAGATGTGTCAACGCTTCTCTCTCTTCCATGACCGAGGTCAAAAGTTGGACATCGGATACTTTTTTCTTTTTCTTAATTTTTTTCTACCCAGGCTTATTGACTTCCCTATGTCCATAGCTAGAATTGCTTGATTTGAAGTACATTCAATTTATGGAGTTTTGTTCCCGATTTTTCACTGTGGCAATTTGAACTTGGTTCTGACTGTTGTTCTTGAACTCGGCTTTCCAAATTTGCCCCTTTTTTATACGTGCTCAGAGCAAGGGGGGGTGTCATGGGGATGAGCCTTGCATTTACACTGTGTTAAGTTGGCATGAGCTTATTAGAAGTTAAAATGCCATTTTTCCTTTCTGCTGCCTTTGCACACGGCACACATTATTATAAATGTTTAGGGGCAGATTTATAAGCCCCTTGTGCCTCTTTTACGCTGCCGTTGCATCACTTTTGTGACGGAGCGGCAGCGCAAAAAATGCGCCATGGTGCGGGGTATTTACAACGTGACGCATCTGGTAGCTGCGTCACGTTGTAAAGCCCTGCGCCATAAGGAGGTGTTTCGGCGCAGGGGGGGCGTTCCTGCGCAGGAACGCCTACTAAAAGTGGCTGAGTGAAATTTACAAGATTTCACTCAGTCACTTTTAGGCCAATGCTGTGTCAAAACCCTGCGCCTGCTTGAAGTAGGCGTACGGCTTGACACAGCATTGGACAGATAGGGCCCCGAGAGCATTGCTGGAGCTGCGGCGCGCTTGCGACGCAACTCCAGCAATGCATCACTTTTACGGCACAGATGCATCACGCATCTGTGACGTTTTTGCCCCATGGTGCGCCGCATTGTAAATGCGGCGCACCATTGGTGGCGGAGCTGCAGCGCACAATAACTGGCGCATCCCTAGAGGATGTGCCAGTTATTGTAAATCTGCCCCTTAGAGTTTAGCAGAGTGTTTTGCTTCACACAAGAATAATATGTTTTTCTATATCAGCAGCCTTGCTTGGTAAGCTATGTCTGAACAGTGAGTGCCGAGGCCTTCAAGGTTATTTCAACACATTGGTTGTTGTTCGGACTGGTCAGCGCACGTTCTGGACATAACATATATGCAGCTGTGGCCACCTCTGATTTTGGCGTGTTTAATATTGCACTGCGTAAGCATGATCACACACACTTGGAGAACCTTTGCATGCAGAGAGCTGGTGCAGAAACTGATGTGATCCATTTCTGCTAGGACCAGAGGTATGGGGCCGCCCTTGTAATCCTGAGACCTTCTGTAGATATAAAATAACCTACTAGCATGGGAGAGTGAAACATAGGTATATTTTAAACCTGTTTCCATTTAGCATTATAACATGCTTTCTCCCTTTGTATTTTATGGAATAGTAACTATGCTGATAATCTTGTTGCTTTTAATGTGCTTGTATTAGCTAAAATACTGCGCATGAGAACACGGCATTAGAAATAAAAATTTCAAACTTGCACGTGTCTCAATTTACTCCCTGTTTTGGACTGGTATGAGAGTATAAGGAAAGAGTGTTCATGTGTTCTACATTGCCTGAGGTAATCTAAGTTCCATGTTCTGGGTTGTCTAATCATTGGTGTTATGGAAGAGCCAATGAGATACTGATGCTAGTCTGGTAGGGGATATTGGGTACTAAGGTGAGTTTTGGCACACCCTAATTCACTGAGGTTCCACGTCTCTATGCACAGTTCTGTGTAGGAGCAGAATCCCTGCTACAACACTTTACTAGTTCCTTTGCACTTGGTTGCAATGTTGTGGGCTCTATCAGCACAGATTCAAAGTTCTATTTTCTGTAAATTACAAATGTGCAATCCGTATTATTTCCAGCCCTGACGAAGCCGTAGGTCAACCTAACCATTGCGCAACGTGTTGGCACAAAGGGATTGGAGTGTGGTGAAAATAAAGAAAAGAACTACAAGAGCTGTACCTTATAATATTTGTGGATTTTTTGTGATATTTACAATATTGAGACTCTAAATTGTGCATGTGTGCTCCCATAAATAATGTTTGAAGTTTTTCAATCTCTGATTGAGTTTAGGGAAGAAGGGTGTTCTCTTCCGAAATTTTGGATGCACGAGACTAATTTCCCTTGCGAAGGGATATTAAGTGAAAATTACTATATGAGCGCCCAGCCATCCCATACACCCAAAAGTTTTGTATATGGTAAACAAGTAGTTAAATCTAGACATCACATTCATTTGGAGTATCTGTATATTCCCCCATAGGGAGAGGTTGTGTTGTGACCAGAGGATCATGTTGGCCTAGATGTCCATGTGGGGGGAATATGTCAAGGTTGCACTCCACCATGTGTCAGAGGTCAGGAGTGACCTCAATCCCTAGGTAAGTCATGGAGGCTGAGGACCATATAAAAGGCAGGCCTGCAATTACATTCGAAAATATGTGGTCTGTGAGGGGAAAGGCCACGCTTTTATCCCAATTTATCTTACACCCAGATAGGGAAAAGAGATCAGAGTAATGAGGTATCTCAATGAAGTAGCAAGACAGGTAAAGGTGACTAGGATATGTGAGTTGTGTTCAACACTTGGGAAGGTTCACGGGCTAGAAGAAAGAGGAGAGGTGACAAGGGGCATCCATTTCTGGAACCTCTTTGGATTTTAAAGGGGATAGAGGCATGGCCAATGCAGGTGACTATCGCAATTGGATGAAAGTATAGCCTCCCGATCTGGTTCAGAAATACTGGACCCACACTGTTGCAGTACATGAAAAAGATAGTTCCATTGAACCCTGTCAAAAGCTTTTCCTGTATCAAGAGCTTTTCATCCTTATCGTGTCGAACTCTCCAGAGGAATCTGCTTCGAAAACAACCATGTCCTTGACTTATCTCCCAGAGCTTTCGATGGAGGAATTTAACAAACTTGTAGTGAAAGTTAAATCAGGTTCTCCAATGGATCCTCTACGACCTGCCCAATTCAGAGAATCTGCTCCATTCTGCCTCCCTCCTTTACGTGATCTTATTCATTTATCTTTGTCTTCAGGCTCTGTCCCTGGTAGTTGGAAACAGGCCCAGGTGATTCCCATCTTAAAAAAACCTGCCCTGGACCTACTGAAATTGGAGAATTATCGTCCCATCTCCCTTTTCCCGTGGGTAGCTAAACTGACCGAGGCCCATGTCAATACCATCTTATCTAATCATCTCCATTCTGCCAATATATTAGATCCTTCGCAGAATGGGTTTCAGCCCGGCCACAGTACCGAGACTGCGTTACTCTCAATGGTTGAACACCTACGAACATTGGTAGATTCTGGTCATACTGCGGCACTGGTGCTTCTCGATCTCAGTGCCGCGTTTGACACGGTCTCCCATGCTATTTTATTACAGCGTTAGGTTGAGGCAGGTGTCGACAACGTGGCACTTGAATGGTTTCGATCTTTTCTATCTGGTCGTACTTTCAAGGTTGCCACTCCACCTTTCAAATCTAAACATTATCCTATTATCCAGGGAGTTCCGCAGGGTTCGGCTCTTAGCCCCACATTATTCAACCTCTATGTGCAGCCGCTGGCTGCTGTCGCCAAACGCTGGAACCTGACTATGGTATCCTACGCTGACGACACGCAGCTGGCGGTTGCAATAAGTGGGGTTTCCGACCTTGAGGCGGCTAAGTTCCGTGAGGGATTCATCTCAGTGGCCCGCTGGATGACAGATAACTACCTTCAATTGAACGCCAAAAAGACCGAGGTGCTCATCGTTGGCAAGCAGAGTCATCTCTGGGGTGACAATTGGTGGCCATCTGGGCTCGGTTCGATCCCCATCCCTGCTACCGAGGTTAAAAATCTAGTGGTCTGGCTTGATTCCAAACTTAGTTTTGTTACTCATACTAAAAAACTTGCCGCCACGTGTTTCTGGACTCTTCGCAAGCTCAGATCCATTTTTAAATTCTTTGATGCTCCAACCAGACAGCTTATAGTACAAGCTACGATTTTGTCCAGGTTGGATTACGCGAGCTCTCTTTTGCTTGGAGCTAATCAGGCTGAACTTTCTAGACTTCAACGCGTTCAGAACGCTGCCACCAGGGCTCTGGTAGGCTTACCAAGATTCTGTTCGGCCAAAAAAACTATTCATAAGCTCCATTGGCTTCCTGTTGCTCAGAGAATTAAGTTTAAGTCTCTTTGCCTCTCGTTTAAAATCCTGAAACACTCTTCTCCTCAGATTCTGGAGCATCTCATCTCTCCATATGCGCCCACGCGGTCTCTGAGGTCCTCAGGATTACACCTGGCTACAGTTCCGCGCTTCAAGAGGTCTTGGACCGGCGGCCGCTCCTTTAGAGTGCTTGCTGCTAGGCTATGGAACTCTCTTCCCGACCATATCCGTGCGATTGACGGACTCTTGGCCTTCAGGAAGGCTGTTAAAACTTTCCTCTTTCCTTTGGATTCCTAGTGTTGTTGTGTTTATGTCCCTGGTATTGCTTTTGTCCGGTTTTCTGTCCTGTTAGCGCCAGGACGCACCTTTGCTGGGGCATCTGCGCGCTCTACAAATCCGGATAACATAACATAACATAACATGTGTGTCCGAGTGCGGCAGTGGGATGCAGACTTGCTACTTGTGTATGAGGGACGGGGTGACTGGTTTAGGTCTGTTAGCGAGTAATTTAGCGAATACTTTCATTTCAACGTTCAGCTTAAAGAGATCGGATGGTAGCTAGAATAGTTCAGGCAGTCTTTACCTGGTGTAGGAATAAGTGTAAGTGAGGCTCTGTTAGCATTGGTGAGGGTGCTGTGTGGTGGTGCGTCTTCAGTGTACAACTTGCAAAGTAAGGGGGCTAAAATATCCTTGTGTATTTTATAGTATACAGATGAATATCCATCCAGTCCCGGGTTTCTCCATAGGGTACACCATCATTCGCCTCAAAGATTTCCTCCAGAATAATGTCTGCATCTAAGGCCTGTCTACGGTCGGTTGAGAGGCGCAGGGTTGCATTGCGGGCCAGGAAGGCAGTAATGTTGTCAGGGGGGCATGTGTTGTCTGGGGAGTAAAGGACTGCAAAGTAAGTCTTGAAGGGTTCTAAGATGTCAAGCGGTTGGGTGAGAAGTTGTATGTCATCCCTTGGATGGCCGGTATGATGCAAGAGAAGTTGTGCTGTTGCAATTGCAGGTGCCAAAAGACTGACTGCCTTTTCTCCAAGCATGTAATGTCTCTATTTAAGGCAAAACAAGACTGTTTCACCCTTGAAGTATACAGTGTGCTGTTTGTCTTTGGCTTGCAGCAGGGCCTGCAGTATGGACTGCAAGCGGGATTGAGAATATTGATCCGAGAGGGAGGCGAGGGTGGATTCAAGTTGGACTTGAGGCTACATGTTTTCATTGGGAGGTGCCACACATATCCCCCCCTTACCATGGCCTTTTCAGTTGCCCACAGAATGCCCAGTTTGTCTAATACAATCTAATTGAGGACTAGGAAGGTGCAGAGATAGATAGGAGCACAGCTGTTCCCTGTCAGTGGGGGTCTGTAGTAAGGAAGGTTTAGTCGCCAGTTGAGAAGAGGTGGGCGAAGGGCGCCCAAGTCTGGTTGAAGGTGGATTGTGTCATGGCCCAAAACCCAGAGGGGACCATATCAGCATCTACCAAGTGAGCAATCACTGATGTGTTAAGTAGAAAGAAGTCTATTTGAATTCTGGTGACAGGCAATCAGAGGGTATAGGTATAGTCCTCCATAGTAGGGTGGGGTAGTCTCCAGGGATCCATCACAGAAAAGTATGACATCAGTTCTCATGGAGTAGGGCCCTGTCCGTAGTGTTGTGTAGCCAGGGCTGGTTGGGTTTGTTCATGTTGAGGTCCAGGACCATGTTCCAGTTTCCCTTCAGGAGAAGTTTCATTTTGGGTTGCTGTTTATCTGGCAAGAGCTGCATAGGTGAGTTTCTTGGAGTGGGGTGGGGCACATACAGAGCCTCTAAGGAGTACTTGGTCATGTATGGAGACTTTAATGAGCACTTTAATGAGTGGTGGTGTGGGTCCCGCCAAACCTTGGAAGTTTTCGACGGCATGTGCTTAGCCAAGAATATGGCAACACCGCCCTTACGGTAATGTTTGTTGGAGCAAGCTTGACTCACCCCGATTCATTTTTACAGGCTTGGTATTCCCTTTCCACCCACTCGTGGTGGAGCTTTCGACTTTCCACATCTGAGACATGGTCCTTCTGTCACGTGGCTCAGTCAGGCCCCAGGAGAAAATATGCCATTTTAAAATGCATTTGTTTTCCTAAGTTACCTTCTCTTTTACACGATGATTTTTGACACATGCGTGACAGTGCAGGATTAGTTTCCATGAAACTACATTTGCTTACTAATTCCACTTCATAAGAACACTAAAATGGCACCTTAAACATCTTGTACATTGTGCAAATGTAATTGTTTGTTATTCGTCCATCAGACGACGGATCTATCAATGGTCATAAACAATGGAGGCCTGATTAAGGTCTCAGCTCAGGAGCAAGGATGATTTTTGTTATAAATAAACAAGCATTTCGGGTTGAGGCAGAGGAGCACTTGCTGTCATTGCGAGGTCACTACACACTGAAACCTCAGCCCAGCTGCTTGTTGTTCCCTCTGGAAGGAGGGTTGTCCAACCTATGACCAAGATAGGGACCTACATACTTTCCCTTCAGGTTAAGAGGATTGGATCATCCACTAGGAGGTTCTTGCCAGAACACACACCCTAGGCACCTAACTTAGTGGACGCATAGTGGGAGTACGATATATATATATATATATATATATATATATATATATATATATATATATATATATATATATATATCCAAATCAATAAATCTACTAGTCACTATTTTACTTTAGGTATCGGATACATTCTTTCTGTCTAAGAAAGGTAAGGGGCCGTTTCCAAATATCTTTGGGGCGGGATCGTAGCGGCATAAGTTCCCAGAGTGAGACAATTATTCTGAAAATAGGTAGCATCCCTCACCCAGGCCTCTAGAGTGGGAGCCGGCCGTCGTACCCAATGTATGGCACAGCCCACTCATACCCCAGAAGACCAACCATGGGGCCACGTGCCAGGGTGTGACGCATGATGGCCTGCACAGTAGAGACGAGCATAGACCAGAAGTTTGCCACCCGTGGACTTCCCACGCAAGGTGTAAGAAGGGGGCTGGAGGCACAACACAGTGGAGATAGTGTGCATCGGTGACCAGTCCAATATGGAGGAGCTGTGAGGGGGTACGATATAAGCGATGTAAAAATGTTACGTGCATAAGGCGCAATCTGGAATTAGGGGACAGATTCACCATCTGGCCACAACAGTAGGAACATTCTGCGTCAGTTATGCGGGGATCAATGTCGGCCTTCCAGTCCGAGAGTGCCGCTGGTACACAAGCAGGTGCCGTGGCTTGCATGACGGAGTACAGTCACATAGTTAGCTTGTGCAGGGAGGGATTTGTAAGGATGTGTTCCAGCGTTGGAAGTGCAGGGAAGGGTTGGGAAATGTGTTGTATAGCACATGGCAAGTGGCTCAAAGTTGTTGGTATAAAAGCACCTCAAGCGCACAGGGGTGTGTAGTACCCTGGCCCTCAAATGGAAGTGTGAAGTGGTCGTCCTGACAAAGATCTGAGAACAGAACTAGGCTGCGTTCAATCAACCTCGCCCTAGCCCCACATCCTGCAGGGGGGGCACAATAGGATTGCACCCTATGGATATAGAAGGGGCGTATAAGCATGAGAGCCTTGCACGTTTCCTCATGCTATCCCAATCCCAATGCACACATTCAACAGTGTTGACTGTCCTTCGTGTGGGTTTGTAAGGAAGATACATTGCTGTGGTCAGGGGGTACGGTGCAGCATGGTCTGCCTCAATGGCCGTGTGTGGTTGGAATTGTATAGGATGAAGCGAGAAATGTACATATTTTGCCTTTGCGCTGAGTATATATAGGGGCACATGCCTCAAGTAAAATACTGATTCCGAACGGGCACCTTTGCGACCAGTATTTTTGCATATTGGGATACATCAACCCAAATGCAAATTTGCGATTACTTAAATTGTGACTGTATTTAGGGAATCACAAATTGCGAATTCCTAATTCAATGCATTACGCAATTCCAAATTGCGAATTTGCAATTAGGGATCGCAAATTACCATCAACTTGAACTTGATGGTAATTTGCAAAAACTTTGAAAAATGCACTAAAGTGCATTTTTCAAAGTTTCATGTTACACACACAAATGCCCTTGGGGCATGTATGTGCGCAACATGTGGCAAAATCTCAATTTCAGGGGGGCAATGGGGTGTCGTTTTGGAACCCATGTACCCTTGAAATTGCATGCACAATTTGCGAGTACCTACTTGGTACTCGCAAATTATGCATGCAATTTCCATTTAGAGGCCCATAGGAATTAATGTGAAGCAATTCCTTAATTGCGATTTGCAATTTGTGAGTCGCAATTAAGGAATATGTAGGAATCACAATTTTTTGTATGCAATTCCTACATGCATAGCGATTTGTGAATCCTAAATAACGCTTTCACTATTTAGGATTCGCAAATCCTAACTTTGATACATGTGGCCCATGGGCGCCCAAACTCCCCCCATGTCCAAGCAGCAGAGTAAGGGCCAGACGTATGACGTAAAATTGCATGCGCAAACGGGACTGCGACCCGTTCACGCATGCGATTTTAGTCTGGGCCATGTACTTACACTATTTTGCGAGTCGCAAATAATTTGCGACTCACAAAATAGTGTACTGCGACTCGCTATTAGGAAGGGGCTTTCCCTTTCTAATAGTGACCGCAGAGCCATGTATGAATGTTTTGCGACCGCAATTGCGGTCTCAATACACTTTCAAATTACCGTCCTCTTCAAGAGGGTGGCCCCTAGGGGACCCCTTCCCCTTTGTGACTGGCTCAAAAATATTTTTTAAGGGCAGGCAGTGGTCCCAGGGACCACTGCTTGCCCTAAAAAATGAAACAAAAACGGTTAATTTTTTTTTTTAATGCTTCCTGTTTTCCTTTAAAGAAAACGGGATGCATTTTTTAAAAAAAAGCTGCTTTGTTTCAAAGCAGTCCCAGACATGGTGGTCTGCTGAGCCCAGCAGGCCACCATCCCTGGGAGGGTCCGTCATTCCCAATGGGCTTGCAAATTGCAAAAGGCTCATTAATATTCATAAGCCTCGTAATTTGCGACCCCATTGGGAATCAAGAACGGTGTTAAACACACTGTTGAACATGCAAAATAGCTCCTCGCAAATTGCGAGTTGCAAAAGATGTGCAATTTGCGAGGCGCTATTTTGCGCGCCGTACATCTGACCTTAAGTATTTCCCAGGAGTTTCTGGGTTGTTTATTGGATCTCAGTCACCTGAGGAAATGAACTATAAGGGGTAATCGCAAATTTAGAAAGAAATACAAGAATTTAGGAAGTATGACCATTTTGACAATAGTGATCTGTCCAGAGATTGATAATGGCACCTCACCAGAACTCGGTCCTCCAATCATGCCATGGCGTGGTCGGAGTTAACCCCTCCAAAGCTCGTCCGGGTCATGGCTGAGTCAAATGGACCAGGTCAGATGCCCACTGTAGCTGGTACTCTGAGGAGAAGGGCTGTGTGCAGTCAGTGAAGGGGAAAAGTGTTGATTTGGACCAATTGACGTGTATTCCCTAAGGGGCAGAGATCTACAGGGAAGTGCCGCAGGCCGGCAACGCGAGCCCTTTGGCTGCGCCAAGCTGCAGCACTTCCAAAGCACAGGAATTCAATATATTTACAATAATATTTCACATTCCTGTGCTCTCCACTGAACTGGCGCACAAACTGCAGCCTTGCGCTGGCACAGGCACCCTTGCACTATGGTGCAAGGATGCCTGCATCATGGGGAGATTGTTTTTGTGCAGGAAGGGGCACCTTCCTGCACAAAAAAACAATCACTACAGGCATTTTCCTCTTTCAATGCGTGCTGTAAAATGCAGCACACTTTGAAATAGGAAAAAACGAGGAGAAATTAAAACATTTCTCCTCGTTGCGCCTCCCTACGCCTGCCCTGGGGAGGAGTAGCATTGACATGCATTTCCAGATTCACGATTCCTCGTAAATCTGGAAATGTGTCTCATTCCTTGGGTATTGGGTGGGAACACCCACAGCAACACACATGGAACGCCCCTTCAACCATATTTACATGGAGAGGAAAAGTTACGCAAGGTGGCTTTTCCTCTCCTTGTAAATATGGAGAAATGCGCCTTTAGTATGTGACAAAAAGTGACGTACCGGTGGCGCAGGGGGTTGTAAATCTGCACCTAAATCTTATGACCTCACATATAATAAGGGATAGATGTGCAGGGAGCTTGCAAATATAGAGAGTAACGTAATCTGTATACATAGAGACACCAGTACCTTGCTCCGAGAAGCCATGGCCACAGTGGGAGTGATGCTGTCTAAGGTGCGCAGGTATGGGTTAAATCGCTACAGGAAATAAGAGTGGAGATAGCGGGCATCCCTGGCGTATCCCTGAGGTTATTGGAAATGGATCTGATAGTAGTATCCGAGCAGTGGGTAGCGTGTATAGAAGTTGGATTTGTCTAATGAATCATGGACTAACGCCCATGCGTGCCAGTAATGGGAAAAAGTAAGACCATTCAAGAGAATCAAAAGCCTTAGTGGCGTCAATGAGCATGGCTATGGAAGGTACCTGTTGGTCTAGAGTGTGCATCAGGGCAAAAATCATTCGGAGGTTATGAGATGTAGTGACCCAGGACGAAGCAGACAGGTCCGGTCGTATAATGGCAGACAGCAACGGGAGGAAGCGGCTTGCCAATATTTTAGCAAATATTTTGTTATTGACGTTGATCATCAATAGTGGCCTCTGGGAGTCACAATTATTGTCTGGTTTGTTGGGCTCGAGGAGCGTCACTTTAACCGCTTCGCAGAGAGATGGTGGGTGAACCCAACGCTCCAAGGAGTCCTCATACATCGCTAATAGATATGGGGCCAACTGGGATGCGAACTCCTTGTTAAAGGAGGTGGTCAGTCCATCCAGTCACAGCGCCTTGTCACTTGGAAGGACTTGAATGATCAGGACTATCTCTTCCACTGTAGTGACGGAGTCCAAACATGACCGGTGGGCACGCTCCAGCCATGTTAACTTGAAGGGGTCCCGGTAGGTAGCCAGCTCATCCGCAGAATGTACTGGGGTGGCCGTATAAAGTTTAGAATAGAAGGAGGTCACTGTATGCAAGAGACCCGTGGGCATGGATTGGAGTTCCTGTTTGTCATCCAGTAGCACTACCACATACTAAGACTAGACATAACACAATTCTCTCCAGCAAGTACATTAACCTCCAGAGTTATGTTACCATTATTATTCCCTGTTATTTACTATGCACACAAAATCTTTGCAGCAGGTTCCATAACCGCATACGATATTTCACGCACTGCAGCAAGCCACCTTGTTGCGTTGCTGCAAGGAAGGGAAAGAGCAGGAATATGTCATATTTAGCATCATATGGCACATTCCTATCCTTTCCTTGCGCTGGCACACAATGTGCTCTCTAGCGCCAATGCAGGCACACTTGTTTTTGTTCAAGAAGGGACACCTTCCTGCACAAGAAACAATCCTCCTAGGCTTTTTCCTCTTACTATGTATGGTGCACAATGTGGCACACATAGAAAGCAGAAAACCCAAGGAGAAATAAAGATATTTCTACTCATTACCGCTCACCTGGGGAGGGGTAGCATTTTAACACTTTCCCAGATCTACCAGTAATGGTGAATCTGGAAATGCACAAAACTCCATGGGTGGATGCATGTGAACAACCATGCTCCAACTATGTAACGCCTCCCTGGGGCGAAGGAACGCAATGCAGAGATTTGCGTTGAGTTACTCTAGATTTATAAAGCCACCCAGGGCCACGCAAGGTGGCCTAGACTGGCTTAATAACTCTGGCTTAGTGGTTGCGTTGCCTTGCACCTCCTTGTATGGGGCAATGACACTGCAACTAATTGATAAATCTGCCCCATAATGTATAAGCGTCAGGGTTGCAGCACTTTTTCAACCAATCAGTAGATTTGTAGAGCACTACTTGTCACCAGTGAGGATATCCAGGCGCTGGAAACGTTCAATTGATTGGACAAATAGACAGGTCTTCAGGTACTTTTGGAACTCTGGAAGAGATGGGGAGGTCCGTAGATGAAAGGGTAGCTCGTTCCATGTCTTCGCAGATAGGTAGGAGAAAGAGCGACCTCCGCATTTGATATGTCAGATGCAGGGAGTTTTAGTTAGAGAAAGGTACGCAGAGCAGTGTTGTCTGGTGGGCTGATGGAAGTTCAGGCAGTGGTTCAAGTAGGACGGTTTGTAGTTGTGTAGAGCCTTGTATGCATGGATCAGGAGCTTGAACTGGCATCTTTTCTGTACAGGGAGACAGTGGAGTTCCCTGAGGTAGGGGGTGATGTGCATTCATCTAGGGAGATCCAGGACGAGTCTAGCTCTGGTGTTCTGTTTGGTCTGTAGTTGTCAGAGGAGGTGAGCCGCAATCCCTGTGAACACAGTGTTGTCATAGTCCAGTCAGCTGGAGATGAGTTCCTGGGTGATGGTGTGTCCTGAGCTTTGGAGTGGCCATTTAAATATCTCATGAAGCAAACGGAGGATGAAGAAGCAGGAGGAGGGGACGGAGTTGACCTAAGCCATCATTGTTAGCTTGTTGTCCAGAATGAAATATAGGTTCCTAGCCTGGTCAGTGGGGGTAGGAGCAGGTACGAGGTCTGAGTGCCACCAGGATGCGTCCCATGGGGATCTTATGTTTCTGAGGATCAGTACCTCTGACTTGTCCGTGTTGAGCTTCAGGCAGTTGTCCTTCATCCAGTTGGGGACGTCTATTATGCAGTCGTAGAAGTTGGTGGTGTCTTCGGAGAGGGAGAGGATAAGTTGTGTGTCTTTGGCGTAAGATATGATGTTGAGTCTGTGGGTTTTGGCGATGCGAGCCAGAGGTGGCATATAAGTGTTGGAGAGGGTGAAGCGGAGCGAAGATCCTTAGGGTACTCCACAGATAATTTCCTTGGATTCAGAAGGGAAGGAAGACATTTTAATTTCTTCTGGTGAGGAAAGAGGTGATCCATCTGAGAGCAGCTCCTTGGATCTCTATGTTGTACAGCCTTGTAATGAGTGTCTGGTGGGAGACAGTATCGAAGGCTGTTGAGAGGGATAGGAGGATCAGAGTCCTAATATGTCCTCCTTCAGGTAGGGCTCAGATATCGTCGGAAGCTGCGATGAGGGCTGTCTCGGTGCTGTGGTTGCTGTGGAGTCTGGATTGGGAGGACTCAGGCAGCAGGTTCGATTCCAGATGTGAGGAGAGTTGTTGGTTGATGGCTTTTTCTAATACTTTGGCCAGGAACAGGGAAATTGGTTGTTAGTTGTTGAGTTTGCTGGGGTCTGCCAATGATTTCTTTAGTAGGGCGTTGAATTCTGTGTGATTCCAGTCCTCAGGGAAGGTGGCCATGGCAATTGAGGTGTTGAACAAGGTGGTGAATAGATGGTTGATTCTGGCTTCGTCTAGTTTGAAGATCTGGTGAGGGTATTGGTCATGTGAGGCTTCGTAGCGGACCGAGTGCATGATGAAGGCGGTCTCCTTTGGGGTGAGCTGGCTCTTTGGTTAGTCGGACGACTGTGGTGGTAGAGGAGTTGTTGAGTTGCTTGAGGAAGTCAGTGTCCTTGGGATGGGGTTTGAAGTTTATATAGATGTTGGGGATCTTGTCATGGACGAAGTTTGAAAGGTTATCTCAGAGTTTCGGTGAGGGGGTAATGTTATGATGTTGAAGAGTTCTTTTCTGTTATTGGAGCTTGATTCTATGCATGACGCTAAGGTCTTTTTCTTCGATTTTTCCTAACTCTGTGGTACAGGTTGAGGGTTGTCTTGAAGGTGGTCTTGTTGGTTGTGTCCTTTCTGGTGTGCCATCTCCTTTCCAGTTGTCTACAGTTTTGTTTTTTCTGAGGTCTGTAGTATACCAGCTAGTCTTCTTGGTGGACCGTCTGTGGGTGTAGTTACCAATGAGAGGGATGCTGATGGTGCAGTTGGTGATCCAAAAGGTGAAGTTTCTAAAGTTCTGGTCTAGGTTGTTGGAGGAGATGGGGTGGATGGTTTTAAGGGCTTTGAGACATGTGTCCTTTGCACTGGGTAGATTGAGGGCGGAGGTCCATGAGCTGGTGATGTTGAAGTGGACGATGAAGTGGTCAGTCCAGGTCAGCTCTGTGGTGTGGCTGTACCTAATGCAGTCGCTGGAGGTGAAGATGGGGGTCTAGCGTGTGGCCTGCAGTGTGCGTGGGGTAGTGGATGAGTAGAGTGAGCCCGATGTTGTTCATGTCAAGGAGGTTGGTAGTGTTAATGTAATTGTGGTAATCAAGATGGAAGTAGAGGTCACAGATTAAAATGTAGTTGGTGGAGCCAATAGCGATAGGCCGATTAAGTTGGCTAATTTATGCGGTCACAGTAGGTGACCTTGTATCCTTCGGATATTGCAGTGGCAATGTGATGCACGGAAGTGGGGTTGAGTCAGGCCTCAGTGAGGAAGAGGACGTTGAGGGTGGAGATGAAGTCTCAAATCTTGGTGGTGTGTTTGCTTACCGGGTGTGTGTTGAGAAGGGCGCATGCAAGTTGGTCTTTTTGTTCAGGTAGCGTCAGTGGAGTGTTTGGGGTGGTGCTGGTCGGTGCGATGGTGTGTGGGCTGGTGTCTCCATGCCGCTGGAGTCAAGCTATCCTGGCTGATCAGGGGTGAAACCCCAAAACCAGTCCAAGGATGCTTGTTCCAGTCCAGGGAGAGCCTGGCCTGGCAGTTAGGGCTGGAATGTTCCTATTGGGCGCAGGGTCAAGACTACTTTGCAAATGATTGGGTTCAAACTGGAATGGAATGGTGAGAAAGAATACGATGGATTTAGGCCTAGATCTTTGTACTGGGGTGAATGTATGACATTGTGCTGCATTCTGTCCATCAATTGTTCTTTTTGCGTTTGTCACCCTGAGTGGGACTGGTGTGCCCAGAATTGGGTCCCGTGCTCTCTATGCCACTGGAGTCAAACTATCCTGGCTGATGAGGGGTGAAACCCCAAACCTGGTCCTAGGATGCTTGTTTCCAGTCCAGGGAGGACCTGCCTTGAAGTTCAGGCTGGATTGTTCTCATTGGGTGCAGGGTTGAGACTACTTTACATATGCTGGGTTCAAACTGTAATGGCAAGGTGCGCAAAAAACAATGGATTTAGGCTCAGATCTCTGTACTGGGGTGAATGTATGACATTGTTCTGCATTCTGTCCATCAATTGTTCATTTTGCATTTGTCACCCTGATTTGGACTGGTGTGCCCAGACGTGGGTCCTGTGCGCTCTATGACACTAGAGTCAAGCTATCCTGGCTGATGAGGGGTGAAACCCAGTTCCCGGTCCTAGGATGCTTGTTTCCAGTCCAGGGAGGACCTGGCCTAGCAGTTCAGGCTTGGCTGTTCCCATTGGGCACAGGGTCAAGACTGATTTGCATATGGCTGGGTTCAAACTGGAATGGTATGGTGAGCAAAAAAACGATGGATTTAGGCCCAGATCTCTGTATGGGGTGAATGTATGACATTGTTCTGCATTCTGACCATCGATTGTTCTATTTGCATTTGTCACCGCGAGTGGGACGGGTATGACCAGACATACAGCCTGATTCATGTACATGCCGTTTTGCGTGGCCCTAATAGCGAATCATAGCGACTCGCTATTGAGGACACGCAAAACGGCATTCATGTAGGAATTGCTAATAAAATAGCGATTCCTACATGTTCTTTATTTGCGAGTAGCAAATTGCTACTCGCAAAAACTCCCCATTCATTCCTATGGGCCAAGAGGCCCATAGGAATGAATGGGGAGTATCCCTTATTTGCGAGTAGCAATTTGCTACTCGCAAATAAGATAGCGATTTTAAGGGTGCCAGGGGTGTCCAAAGGACGCCCTGTAGCACCCCTAAAATGCACATTTGAACAGGTGTTGCGCACACACATGTCCAAAGGACATCTGTGTGTGCAACATGCAACTTAGAAAAATGCTTTTAAAAGCATTTTTCTGAGTTTTTGCTATTTACCGACAGGTCTGACCTCTCGGTAAATAGCGGCCCCAAAAGTTCAAAATCACAATTTCTTGATGTGTCTTGAATAGCATTTGAGGAATCTCTATTAGAGATTCCTTAAATGCCATTCCTCGCAAATATGCGAATTCTTAAATAGCGATTTTTGCATTTGGGATTGTGAATACCAAATGCAAAAATCGCACTCGCAAAGGGCCAGATTCTCAGAATCTGGCCCTTTTGCGAGCGCTATTGGCTACATGAATCAGGCTGATAGTTCCCTTGCTCTCCATGCCACTGGAGTCAAGCTATCCTAGCTGATGAGGGGTGAAGCCCCGAAACAGGTCCTAGGATGCTTGTTCACAGTCCAGGGAGGACCTGGCCTGGCAATTCAGGCTGGACTGTTCCCATTGGGCGCCGGGTCAAGATTGATTTGCATATGGCTGGGTTCAAACTGGAATGGCACGGTGAGCAAAAAAACGATGGACTTAGGCCCAGATCTCTGTATTGTGGTGAATGCATGACATGGTTCTGCATTCTGTCCATCAACTGTTCTTTTTGCACGTGGCAGGTGAAGTGGCAGACAGTGCAGGTGAAAGGTCAAACAGTAGAGCATGGGTCGGCGTGGTGGCAGTGTTTGTTGTGGCATCTTGGGTCCAGGGTGTAGAGCATGGCAATGGTGTATCTTCAGTGCAAGGCCCAGGGGTCGTGTTGCATACAGGCACATGCGGGTTTGTCTTTGGTGTGCCAGCAGCGTGCCTGCTGTGCATGGTCTCTCTGCAGTCTACATTTAGCAGGGCCTGAGGTGGGTTGGGCTTCTGTTGGAAGAAGAGCTGTGAGCGGAAAAATTGGGTGGGACAACCCAGGCAGCGGCAGTGTAATTGGATCAGACTGGAACAAGCAGGAACTATAGGAGGCAGGCAAGTGGCAGGCTACGTGTCCAGGACCCTACAGATGCAGCCGCCCTACAGCCCACATTAAGTAGGTCAAGTCACCTTCCTGCACTGCACTGCATGACAGGGATAGGTCAGGAATGCACTGAAGCCCTTTGGCTGCCTAGCGCCAATGCAGGCACCCATGCACCATTGTGCAAGTGTGCCTGATTTGTAAAGAGGATTGTTTTTGTGCAACAAGGGGTAACTTCCTGGACAAAAACAATCCCCTGAGGCTTTTTTCTCTTTCTATGAGTGCGGAAGAATGCAGCACACATAGAAAGAGGAAAAAACTAGGAGAAATAAATATATTTCTCCACGTTACGCCTCACCTGGGGAGGAGTAGGTTGTTGGGGCATTCTTAGGTCTACCACTTCTGGTAAATCTTGTATCAAAATCCATGGATATTGCATGGGAACATCCATGCAACACCCATTGAAATGACTCCCTGGTGCAGAATAATGCAACCACTCAGGTCCACGCAAGGTGGCCTTGCATCGCTTCATAAATCTCATTTTTGATTTACATCGCTCTTGCACAGAGTTTTGTAGCGCTAGATCAATGCAAATGGCCTTGTAAATATGCCCCCACATTGTTATCTTTTTCCTTTTCTGTCAAAATAAATCTGACTGGGCAAGTCAAAATGTATCTTAATGGGACCAAACTCAGCATGGACGGAATGCTGCTACATTGTGACTGAGCACTCCATAACTGGTGCCCTGACTGCGCATGCCTCCAGAACAGGGGTTTTGTCAACCCCACGCTTTAGTAGCTACAATGGGGGTGAGGTTCTTGATGGGTCTCTTATGTCCGCAAGTCTGCAGACAAAAGTTCATAATTAATGTGAAAGGGTGGGAGGGTGAGTGAGTGAAAGGATGAATGGTTCGATGAGAGAAAGGGAGGATGGATGGATGAATGGATGAATGGATGGATGGATGGATGGATGGATGAGTGAAATGGTGAATGAATAGACGGAAGCATGATTTTAAGTTTTGCAGTGCGGGGTGACGTGGTGGTGTTTCTTGGCTCCTGTGGCCATTCTTGCTGTTGCGTTTAGGGTGGCTATCATGAGGTCTATGTGTGCTTTGGGTGCTCCAGTGAGTGTGGCATTTTTATAGTCTAGTCTGGTCAGAACTAGTGCTTGAGTTGTGGTTTTTAGGTCATTAGGTGACAGGAAAGGCTTCATTTTATTGAGGAGTTTTAAGCTGTAGAAAGCGCCCTCTCAAGGGCTGTTTGAGCCCCAACGCAAGACCCTCAGTGCCTCTGTCACCGCTGGGGTTGGACTCGAGCCCCCTGCAGGCTCCTCTCACAGCATGGGGCGGTAGGTGATGTCACCCTCCCGACGCCAGAAAAACAGCCTCGCTTTCCTGCAGTGCTGGATTCTCTCAAGGACTGTTTGAACCGAAACTCAAGACCCTCAGTGCCACTGTCACTGCTGGGGTGGGACTCGTCCCCCAGCAGGCTCCACTCATGGCATGGCGTGGGAGGTGACGCCACCCTCCCGAAGCCAGGAAACCGTCCTCGCTCTCTTGCAGTGCGGGAGGGGCCTGGGCATGCCCGCTGCATGCTCGGGCAAAGCCTGAGCCAAGGCCGGGCCCGTCTGCGTCCGTCAGAGATCAGAAGAGGCTTGGCTGGGCCATCCCCCTAACTTCCTGGATTGAAGACATCCTAAGGTACTGTGCTCCTCTGTTCATGACGTTTTTTGCATTCAAAGTGACACCTATCTCATTTGTGTGGGAATCTGTGCACGTCTAGGCACTGGGCCGCACCTCTCTGGGTCAAGGTCTTATAGTCTCATAGTTGCGTAGCCCTTTCCTCCGTTCCCCTCCCGTTCATCCACCCAGGTACACTATAATTCATGATGGGGAAAGGCCCTGCCCTGCCATCTGCCCGTCCGCCATTACCCTGGACAGCATGCTGGAGAGGGTGGTCAGCACAGCATAGTGTTCTCAGAAATTGAACTAATAGAGTGCAGACTGTCTCTGGGGAATGAGGCCATACATATCAATCTTACATCTGGAGGTTTGTCGAGGGAGCACCAGCGGATCCAGCTCTTAACACCTCAACCTGTGCACCAGACAGCTGGTCCCAACAATGCCCTACCCCCCAACGGAGGTGTTAGACTTGGCACCATTGGCATGGGTCTCCCTTCCATTTTTAACTGTTGCTTCTTATGTTTTTGCTGATTTTACATGCTGTGGGCACTGTGCCACTGCTATTCAGTGCCACAGTGCAAATTCTCCCTATAGTAAATTGATGTATGGATTAGTGACTCCATGATTGGCTTGTTTGGTTTACTTGTCAGACCCTAGTACGGTGGACTGCATGTGCCCAGGGCTTGTAAATGAAATGCTGCTGGTGTGCCTGCAGCACTGATTGTGGCACCCACTTGAGCAGCTTGTAAAGTGTGTCTCAGGTCTGCCATTGAAGAGCCTGTGTGTAGTCTGGTACTGCCATGTTGACTTGGCAAGTGCACCCACTTGCCAGTCCCTAAACCTTCCCTTTTCTACGTATTAGTCACCCCTAAGGTAGGACCAAGGGCAAAGTGTATGGTATGTAAAAGGTAGGACATGCCCTGATGTGTGGCATGTCCTGATAGTGAATTACAGCCATTTTCGTTTTTCACTATTGCAAGGCTACCTGTTCCCCATAGGCCAGAATGGGCAGTTTGATTATAACATCTTATAATCCTAACTAACTCAGGGAACTAGGTAGAAATAGCCCTGAACTCAGAATGATAAAATACAGCTTTTAGTGAAGTTGGTTTTAACATTCTGTGTTTGAAAATACCACTTTTAGAAAGTAGGTATTTTCTTGCCTAACTGTCCAAGCCTGCCTCTGCTAGGTTGTGTATTCCTTGTCTGGTTTGTGAGTGACAGGGGCTGGGGGATTCCAGGAGACAGGGTGAGTCAGCACAGGGCTGAATAGACCAATCTGCATGTAGAGTGGTGGGTGGGGGAGAACCTAAGACCTGAATAGGGCTGGGCCTCCATTCCACAATGCTGGCTCCACCTCCTGTGGTGCGTCTGATGTCGCTGACCCATACTGTCAAAGGAAGAGAAGGAGTACTGTAAACAAAGTAGTCCAGGACTGCACAGAACTGGTTTGGACTAGGCACAGACACACTCTGCCTTCAGAGACAAGGGATTTTGGTGTATAAAAAGGAGGCCCCAGCCCCCAGAACATTAGATCACTTCTGGGAATCAAGGTGAACCTTTGCTAAGGAGAAGAACCGGGGAACTGAAGGAAGAGACTGCCCCTAAGCTGCATGTTGTTGGGGTTGGCCTGCAGTGCTTGCTTCATTGCCAAAGAATGGAGAAAAGGACTGAGGGGCATATTATCAAGGACCGGTGTTAAAATTATCGCTGTTTTATCGGCAAAAAACTGCCGATAAAAAGGCAATAATGGGTTTGATAATCCGCCCTTATTAATTCCCATAGAAACCCATGTTCTGATGTTAACATGGGCTTCTATGGGAATTAACAAGGGCGTATTAACAAGCCCATTATCGCTGTTTTATGATAATATGCTCCTGAGTGTGCTTTCATCATCTTGAGGAAGATCTCTAAGGGCTTGAGCTTGGTTGCCTCCTGCCTGAATTTTCAGGGATACAATACTTCACCCCTCCTGCTTGCCTGCATCTAGAACTGTGGTTTTAGCTGCTGCAGAAGAAAATTGCAACACCGATGCTGGCGAGCGATGCTGTCTTCTGCACCGAAGCCGTGAGCGCTACTCCAACTTGTACCGTAGACCCGACGCCGGCCACCATGCCACATCGGCACCAGCGAGCAATGCTGTAACCTGCCCAAAGCTGTGAGCGCTACTCCGACTTCTGCTGTGGTCCCGACGCCGAAGCTGACATCCCTATTGCTGAGCCGATCCTCGACGTGGGTGACCGAGTACCCATTGACAGCACGACATCGTAAGAAACTGTGGTTTCGGCGCCATCATGGCGTCACCTCCCTGATGCACTAAGGAACCCTTGTCTCACCTCCCCTGCGCTGCAGTAAAGAACCGAGTCTACACCTCCCCTGGGGTCATAAGGAACCGACGGTATGCTGCGCCAATGAAGGCGCACCTTCCCGACGCCATGAGCTGCCTTTGTTTTTCATCGCTTTTCCAAGGTACTGTTCTTTGGGGGTCTGTTTGACTATGGATTCGATGCCGCGCACCTCGCGGTCAGAGTCGTACTTTGGTATTTCTCCTGTCACAACGTCGTGATAACTCATGTTGGAGTTATTGGTGGCTGGAGACTGATTTTAAGTGAACAACCTATTTTTAAGTCTTTTTTTGAGCACAGTATTGTGGATTTTGTCGTTTGGTCTTGTGTTAAGTCTATATTTAAAATACTTATTTTTATAATACAACCTGTGTGGTGTCCATCTGTAGTGTTGTCACTGTATTACTGTATGTGTTCACAAATGCTTTACACACTGCCTCTGAGATAAGCCTGCCTTTCTCGTGCCAAGCTACCAAGGGGGTAAGCAGGTTTTTGTTTAGGACTGTAGCCCCTTACCCTGAGTAGATGCAAGGTTCCCTATTTGGTCAAAGGTACCTACTACTGACAACTAGAGACCCCCAAATCTAACAGGAGGCACCTCTGATGCTCAAGGGCCCGCCTCGCCTAGGATATCGCAAACCACGAGCATTTTAAACTCGGTAGCCACAGCCCCTGTGACCTCTAAACGCAAAAGGTGTGGCGGGAAGCAGGCCTGCTCCAAAAGGAAACAGCCTCCAAGCGCTAGCTCCTCCTGCAGCTGCCTGTCTTCATGGATGCAATCCTCATCTGGTAGCACCCTGGGCCTGGCACCGAGCAGTAAACGTAGTCACTCTATCTGCACACAAACGGAAGTGGGTACAAGTGCATCAGACATTGGGGAAGTTTCTATTAACTCTGTTTGCTCACAGATCATCAATGTGATAGACACAAAATTTAAATCGCTATGGGAATGACTGGATCATTTGGCCCTTGTAGTAAACAAGCTATCTTTGCGGGGGACAGTGTTAATTAATGCAACACTGGGGGGGGGGGGGGTACCCTCCATTCCCATTCCCCCACAGAACGCCTTAAAAAAAAACAACCTGCCCACTGCTGTTTTGTGTCAACCTGTTGGTCCCCTAGTCGTCCGCTCTTGTAACATCTGCACTCTACTAAGGGAATACTTCCTCCCGAAGGCTAATACCGTGCCAAAGTCTCAACCTCCCGATAATGACCGCCATGCCCCGACTGGGACTGATCCATCTGCGCCCTTTATCCCCACGCTTGTACCCACCAACAGCTTAATCGGTGAACGACAAAACCCGAGCTTAACCTGTTGCACCACTCTTGACCCCCTGAGTGATACCCATTACAGACCAAAGACAGACATGCAATCCTGCGGCCAGTAGCATGCATCTACATTTTGGTACTGGCAGGGGTACCACCCCTTAAGAGGTAACAGAGGGAAACTTGGGATCAACTGCGCAATAAATGCGTGGACTGGCTGTCAAAGAACAAGAGGTTTAGGGTGTCAAATATGCAAGAGATTATCATGGTACGAAGAGTGGTCTGGGTGGGCGAAACACCCAAAACTATTGAGGGGATTGCATCGTTATCAACTTTCGCAGACCGTCCATGGTCGAGTCACTGCTGAGCTGCCGGGAGATCATAACCAATAAATTGCCAACTATTTGGTCATTACCACTGGATTATTTTTACAAACCTACTCCCAACAGTCTTTCAAATGAGCTCGCTTTCCTAGTCACCCGAAACAAATTTTTCTGTCCGACATGGACTCCCAGGACTGACCACTACTACTTTCCGTCATTGTCGGGCCGATCATACATCTATACATGCCCCAAACTCACCTGAACCACCTGAATCACATGAACATGTTTTCGTACCAACGCCTAACTAAGGCTTGCGTAAACCCCGGCTTAAATGTACTCAGTTGGAGCGTCGCCGGCCTACAATCCAAAATAGATCTAGCAGACTGGTTGGAACTGTTTAGACAGCAGGACATTTAGGTGTTTCAAGAAACCTGGGCTATCAAAGATGTATATCTTGAAGGGTTTAACTTAACTGCTTTAATGCCCTGACTCCAATTCCTAAATCTGGTCGACCATCGGGTGGCTTGTCTATGTTGGTGAATATAGCCGCTGGGAGCAGCATAAAGGTCCTACACACCCACAGCAACAAATTCCAAGCCTTGCTATACAAAAGGGGTTATCCACATATTTACAACATTTTTACAATAATGATTTTTACAATTTACCCAACATTAATTTCTCTAACCTATTTGACTTTGTAACTGCCTTCAAGAATAGTAACGGCCTTGACACAAAAGCCAGCATCTGCCTGGATGGAGTCTTTAACGCCAAACTCCCCAGTGAAGACACTGCAGCCCTAAGGTCAGGGAGTATAGGACAAACATGTCTTAGGGGCATGGAATTAAAGGAACACCTGCAGAATCATGCCCTGAGCAACGTCATGGATATTGCCGCTGTAGCCAATGATAACAATCCTGCTGACCCAACATTTAGAGGGAGGGGTTGCGCAAGCACCATCAATTACGGGGCAGATTTACAATTACTGGCGCTTCCCTGCATATTGGTCAGTAATTGTGCACCCCAGCTCGGCCACCCAGGATGCGCCGCATTTACAATGCGGCGCACCATGGGGCAAAAACGGCACAGATGCGTCACGCATCTGTGCCGTAAAGGCGGTGCATTGCTGGAGTTGTGTCGCAAGCGTGACGCAGCTCCAGCAATGCTCTGGGGGGCTCTATCTCCACAATGCTGCATCAATCCTTACGCCTGCTTCAAGCAGGCGCACGGTTTTGACGCAGCATGAGCCCAAAAGTGACTGAGTGAAATCTAGTAGATTTCACTCAGCCCTTTTTGGGAGGTGTTCCTGTGCCGGAACGCCCCCCCCTGCGATGGAATGCCTCCTTCTGGCGCAGGGCTTTACCACGTGATGCATCTGGGAGATGCATCACGTTGTAAATACCCCGCACCATGGTGCATCTTTTGTGCCGCCGCTGCGTCACAAAAGTGACGCAACGATAGCGTAAAAGAGGTGCAAAGGGCTTGTAAATCTGCCTGTATATTTTTATCTCCCCTGCCCTCGAAGACTTCTTAGTAAAAGCAGTAGTCATCCCTACAAACGCCGGCGACCACAGCATGATCCAAGCAGTGTTTAAATTGTCCCGAGGCCGACATTCAAATCAGAAAGCGGCGCCAGTGACTTAGCACCCTCAAACGACAAATTAAGGGGCATATTACCAAGCAATAGCGATAATTATCGCTATGCATGGTTATGGAGTAAAATTATATCGCCGAGCACCGAACATTTTTACCGCTGAGATACCTTGATATTATCAAGGTTTATCTCAAAAGCGGTAAAAATCCTGCGAAACGCTTGAATTTCACTGAAAAATCAGCGATATTCATGCATTATCGTGACAATGCTCTTAGCCATGTTATCCACCTTCCATTGGATAACATGGCTAAGAACTGCTTTTGGCAGGCGTTAGCTTTTGAAGATATTCGCCCCTAGCGCGAATATTTCCAAAATGTTTCCAGAATGTTTCCAGTCGCTAACATCTTGGCACGCCCCCTTTGCATGTCATTAGCGATAATTATCGCTAACATGCAAAGTGGGCCCCAAGATAATCGCTATCTCCTTAAAGCTGTCGCTAACTGATGTTAGCGACAGCTAGGTAATAGGGCGATAAAATTATCGCCGTTTTAGCGCGAAAAATTCACGCTGAAGCGGCGATAAGGCCCTTGGTAATATGCCCCTAAGTTTAGGGTGGAGCGGGGTTAACAGGAACAACCCGGAACTCATTGACTCCTGCTTGTCCAAACAGGAATTCAATCCCGAGGTTATCAACACATTCGCCAAACTTTGTGAGATCATAAAATCTGCAGTATCAAAACCTGTTGTTGTTACGCAGCATGGTGCCAGATGGTTTAACAGTGAGTGCTTAGTGATTAACAGACAACTACGGAAGGACTTATCAACTTACCCAAGGTGATCCCTTTTAATTAAGTCGCTCAGACAGATTTATAAGCAGGTTACATCACGTAGGAAGGAGGAAGTATTATCTGATTGATGGGCTGACCTCTCTAACACTGCCACCTTAAGGAATAGGAAAACTTTTTGGGCTGCCGACAGAGACATGAGATCAATGGGGCTATCATTGACACCAATTAACTGCAAAATAACCAGTGAGGCCTGGGAAGATCATTTCTCGTAGTTCTATACTGCCACCCCGCACGAGGAAGATCTGCCCAGCCCCCAAACCCCCATAAGGGTCACAATATACTTACCCGAAGTTAAGGAAGCTATACATCAGAGCCCGGGCAATAAAGCCCCTGGCCCTGACAGGTTACCCATTGACCTTAGTAAGTATATACCAAATTTTTGGGCTCCACTCCTCCTGAACATTTTTAATAATGTATCGCATGCCCCATTACCTGGCACCTGGTCAACCAGCATCAGTGTACCAATTTTTTAAAAGGGCGACCACTCCCAACCCAGTTGTTACAGACCAATCTCCCTGATTGATAATACTCTGAAAATTTTAGGGAGGGTCTTATATAATAAGATTCAATCCTGGTCTGAAGACAACCTTACTTTACAACCTTGTCAACTGGGTTTTAGGAGCAGAGTAGGTACCAAAGAGCAATGTTTAAACCGCAATTTAATAATAGGGAAATAAACTATTGCACAGAAGTCACCCATTTACCTGGCTTTTATGGATTTGACCTCAGCCTTCGACTATGTAAACCGGTTGCGGCTGTGGTCAATCATATTAGTCTATGGGCTCGATGAGGCCTTGGATCACTTTCTAGCATATTTACACACAGACCTGAGAGCACGAGTCAGGATTAATACTGGGGGTGAGGTCTCTAATGACATCAGGGTTGGCAGAGGGGTCAGGCAGGCTTGTGTCCTTGCACCCTTACTCTTTATCACATATATCAATAACCTACACAAAACACTGGAACTAACCAATTACACCCCAAGAGTTAACAGCAATATACTCCCCGCTCTATTATACGCTGACGATGCGTTTTTAACCCCTTGCGTGTTCATGACGGAACCAAGCCGTCATGAGTCATGAGTGGCTTGTGCTCATGACGGCGTGGTTCTTTCATGCTGCGGCAGCTCCACCCACGCAACACTAATCCCCCGCCTGTGCGGGCAAATTGATAAGTGGGCGTGGTCATGACGGAACCACACCATCATGAGCACACGCTGCCCGTGACTCATGAAGGGGTAGTTCCGTCATGAGCATGGAAGCGCCGCACTCACCCCCTAGACCTCCCCCGCGCTGCAGCGGAATTGGCAGCGCAAGGAAGAGGGTTAATGGGCCGCACACCCAATGCTCTACGTCTTTTAGTATGGGGTTTTGTTCAATTTATGGCCACTCTAGATTTATGCACTAATTTAAAAAAATCCTTCATAATGGCTTGAGGACCGAGCCAACACCTTTTAAGTTCTATTTCTGTCGCCAACCAGAGTTTACGAAGCACCAGCCCTTTCCCCTATTTGGGGCTTGTTTATGCTGCTAATAGTTCCTGGACCGATCACATTGCATACTGTAGGAACAAGTTCTCCGAAGCCATTAACTCGGTTCTCAGCCTCACACAGCCAAGGATGACAGGGGGGTCCTAGCTATTTGAAAAAAATGGAAACTCCAATGAATTCCTAAGGCAACTTATGGCGCTGAACTCTGGGGCTGCTTTAGGGGCTGTAACATCCAGCACAAGGAAAACAGGTTCTGCAGGAATCTCTTAGGTGCAGGAATCTCCACGTCATAATATGCCTGCCATAGGGAACTGAGGGGCATATTACCAACGTTTAGTGATATTTATCGCTAACAATGCTTAGCAACGAATTTTTTAACGCTAAGCATCGCCGGAAATTATCGCAGCGATAACTTGCTATTAGCAAGGTTTATCTCAGAAGTGATAAAAATCCTTGCACTAACTGCCAATTGAGAGATTATCGCTGGACAACCAACGATAATCTCTCGAAGTTTGGCGTTAGCTTGATGATAGGGGCTCACAAACTTAGCCATGATATCCACCTTCCATAGGATATCATGGCTAAGTCAGGAAAATACCAGGTGTAAAAAAAGCAGTGCTAACCACGGTTAGCGCTGCTTTTTTTTATCACTAACAGGGTTAGCGAAATCCTTGATAATAGGAAAAATGTTGCTTAACAACATTTCTCCTATTATTTTTCTCTGGAACGCCCCCTTTGCATCTCATTAGAGATGCAAGGGGAAGCGTAGAGAAAAAGGGTGCTAACATGCGAATTTGCGTGTTAGCACCCTGTTGCTGATAGGGAGATAATTTTATCTCCGCTTTCTTGGCTTTTAAAGCCAAAAAAGCGGAGATAAATCCCTTTATAATATGCCCTTGAATCTTCACTACATCGAAGATTATATACAGGCACGCCCAGCCCTATTCTGGCTCGCTATCTGGAAAAACCCAGCTGCAAACCTCACATGCAAGATTATAGGAGACTGCCTTGAATGTGAAAAGGGAATGGACATCCCGTGGCTAGCCGAGGAACGCTCAAGTTTAAGTAGGGTTAACTACGTACACATCTTTACAAATCCAAACGAGGCAGATACTATTAGTAAAAAAGAAGTCCGAACCGCACTTTACTCGCACTACAACATGGCAAGACTTGACAGGGAATCGAGGAAACCAACTGTAACTGCTTTTGTGTCAATCGAACACACTCTTTATCAGCTGGCTAGCAACCTTACAAAACCCATCGGTCGGTGGGAAAGGGGACTTCTTTCTCGCTTAAGAGTGGGCACTGTGAAATTTTTACGCTTCTTCCCCCTTGGCTTCCAGGGTAATCTCGAGCTCCTGCCCTGTCCGTGCGATGGCCAGAGCGAGCAATCCACATTACACTTTTTATTTTTCTGTATGTTTTATGTAATGTATGCTAAATGGCTCCTAATACCCTGTTCTAAAAACAATCCACCCACTCACCTCGAAATCGCACTCAGATCTATTCTCCTTCTGGAAGACAATGAATTGATCTTCTGAGTAGGCGCCTTTTTAAAAATTGCTGAGCAAGCCCGCCAAAGGATGTGCACTTTTAGAATAATGGGGCATATTACCAAGCAATAGCGATAATTATCGCTATTGCTTGGTTAGCAATAAAAATTTATCGCCGAGCTGGAACGATTTTTATCGCAGATAAACCTTGCTAGTAGCAAGGTTTATCTCTGAAACGATAAAAATCGGCCGAAATGCATGAATATCGCTGTAAAGTCAGCGATATTAATGCATTACCGAGCGAATGCTCTTAGCCATGTTATCCACCTCCGATTGGATAACATGGCTAAGAACTGTTAAGGGCAGGTGTTAGCTTTTGGAGATATTCGCGCTTAGCGCAAATTTCTCCAAAGGTTGGTAATAGGATATAGCGATGTTAGCGACTGTTTCCAGTCGCTCACATCTTGGTACGCCCACTTTGCATGTCATTAGTGATAAATTTCACTGACATGCAAAGCGGGGCCCAAGATGGTCGCTATCTCCTACTAGCTGTCGCTAACTGGTGTTAGCGACAGCTAGGTAATAGGGAGATAATTTCTAATTTCTAATCCCTTGATAAAATGCCCCAATGTTTTTAACTTATCTGATTTCATATATTATTTTATGGTGTAATTGTGTTTTTTATATGCTGGAATGTGATTGAGCTTTTATGGATATGCCTCTATCCGAATAATTAGTAAACAAAAGAAGATGCCAGTGCTGCTATTTAATTGATCACCTTATTTTTGGCTAAACATAAGAAATTAGAACAAATGTTTATTTCGATCAATCAGTATCGATTGTATTTTATTTTATTTTAATTTCGTTCATTTATTAATTTTTTTTTTGTTTGGAAAATTAAATTAAACCAAGTTTATCTTTTAAGACCTTATGTACAAAAAACATGAAATCACATATATTTGAATATCTATTTACAATCAGAAAATCAGAAAATGCATATCAACGTAATCTCATTCAAACAGTCAATCACACCACTTTCACACCACAATATATACAAGATATATATAAGAACAGACAAAAACAGAAAACATATGAATTATTTCCAAATTGTAATCATATGAATCACAATTGAGCCATGAGTATTCCTTATATTTTACAAAAAACCATTGATATTTTAACGATTTTTGGTTCTTTTAAGGCTTATAGAGTCTACGCGTTTCGAACTCATATGATTATTGAGTTCTCATCAGGACCATCGTCTGTGAAAAGAGAAAAGAGAATTTTTTGTGGTTTTAACGTTCTCTCTAATACTGCCATGCCCTTTCCTACTGCAAGCCACTGCATCTTACCTCTCAGTTAAATTCGAAACCAGAAGGAGTGTGGATGTCTCCGTCGATGACAACAACCATCTGTTATAAGAACATATATAGCAATCAATCAGCTGCCATGTTTGATAATCAACATACGCCATTCAATCCTACACTCTGTTTTAGGCTTACTTGATGTGGGGGAAAAACACGGACCCAGCATGTGTGATGGCAATCCGAGTGTTTGTGGTTTCTGTGCTCTGCAAGGAAGCAAACGTGGGAAGGCATCAGTCTTCCATAACTCTATGGCTTGTGTTAGGCACTAGAGAACAACGCAACAGTGTTTACCTGAATGCGAGAGGCTGGCGTATCTAACCTGCGCCGGCGAATCTGAAAGGGAATTATGATATTCCCGTTAGACACAGACTGCGGAGAAAGCCTAGCAAGTCACTATGTAGGGTGAAACTGTATAATTCGAGCGGTCGCTCTTACCTTTGTTTCGCGTGTTAAAGAGCAGCTGACATCTGCCACACTCCCAAATTAGTACACACATTCACACTTGAGCCCGAATGACATCCCAATGCCTAATATCAATGTTTTTTTTTTTTTAAATATAAGAAATACTCATGGCTCAATTGTGATTCATATGATTACAATTTGGAAATAATTCATATGTTTTCTGTTTTTGTCTGTTCTTATATATATCTTGTATATATTGTGGTGTGAAAGTGGTGTGATTGACTGTTTGAATTGATATGCATTTTCTGATTTTCTGATTGTAAATAGATATTCAAATATATGTGATTTCATGTTTTTTGTACATACGGTCTTAAAAGATAAACTTGGTTTAATTTAATTTTCCAAACAAAAAATAAAAATAAAAAAATGAATAAATGAACGAAATTAAAAGAAAAGAAAAGAAAATCGATACTGATTGATCGAAATAAACATTTGTTCTAATTTCTTATGTTTAGCCAAAAATAAGGTGATCAATTAAATAGCAGCACGGGCATCTTCTTTTGTTTACTACTAGCTTGTGGCAAGCTGTGCTGTTGGGAGCCCAAACCCAGTAGTGTTGTTTTAGGTTCTATCCGAATAAAGTAAATTGAATGGAATTAAATAGAAAGAGCCCTTTGCAGTAGAGCCTATGTAAGAGCTCAAGTTTAGTTTGTAGTCCAGCGAGATCCCCAGAGTTTTAGCTGAGTCAGCTAGAGTAAGCGTGCAGTTTAGGGAGTGGAGATTATTTACCCATTATTGGATCTGTGGAGGGTGGTCGTGATTGTAGAAGACAAGACAAATTCTTGTGGGGGAGAGGACTGAGCCTTGCGGGACACCTCTGGTTATGGGGCAGATGTCAGACATCGAGTTGTTGATTTCTATGATCTGGGACTGGTTATGTAGAAATTAAGAGAACCATTTCAGCACAGTGCCATCAGCTCTGATATGCTTTTGGTTTAGCTTGTGGTTAACCGTACCAAAGCCTACCAATAGGTCAAGGAGGACGAACAGGCAGCATCTGTTTGTGTCAAAGGAGTTGTGCATGTCATCTGTCATTTTCAGTATAGCTGTTTCAGTGCTGCATCCCTTTCTGAAACCTGACTGGTGTGAGTTGAGTAGGTTGTTGGAATCCAGGTGTTGGTTGAGTTGGGTGAGAACACATTTCTCAAGGATTTTTGCTAGGAAGTTCTTAGGATTGTTTAGGTCTGTATCGGGTTTTTTAGCAGGAGGAGACGTGGCCTTGTTTAAGGCAATTGGGCATCGGCCCATTGTGCAGGAAGCTGTTAATGATCTTAGTTCATAGTGGGGTTAAAGTGAGGTTGACGTTTTAGCCAAGGAGGCAGATAGTGGGTCTGGTAGTGAGAGGAGGGTTTAGATTTGGCAATCACCATGGAGATGTCCTCTGTGAGAGGTTTGAAGTCCTTCAAATTCTTAGGTGTGGAGGAAGGTTAGAGGATTAGAATATTTTTGCAGTTGATGGGGGAGCAGTCTCGGTTTGGGGGATCGTGTAATGAGGGTTTATCTTTGTTTTGGGTGAAGAGTTGCTGGGCTGAGTTTGTGGGTGATAGTCTAGGGAGTGCTCAATTTTGGTATTTTTCTCATTGAAGAATTTGTCAAGATGCTGCCACTTCTTTCTGATCAGGAATTACAGCATAAAAAAGGAATTAAGGAATTCACAATGTTAGAATATGAGAGGAATAGGCCGAACAGTAGTGAAAAAGAAATTTGCCTGTTTATCACTACTAGGACATGCAAAAATCAAATGTACATGTCCTACCCTTTACTTAAACAGCACCTTACCCTACCTGTCCTACCTGTCATGATCCCCCAGTTCTCCAGATGTCTCGGAGGACGTCAGGTGTTAAACATTCATCTTCCAACCTGTGCAACCAGCATCGCTATGCTTGATGTGTTTTCTTTGTTACATGACAAGTGCTTTAACATGGTGTTTCGAATTTGATAACATGGTAATTGGTTGTAGCACATGTCTGATGCAGTGTGCTACCATCAAGCTACCACTGTTGTTTCATTATGTATGGGCATCACTGTTCTCCTTGTTACCATACGAGCCCACTATCTCAGCCCCGCAGCTCCTGTAATAATGCCCTGGTCATAGCAGGACCTGCCAAGATCTTGAGTGATCTCTGCAAAGCCCGGCAGCCATGTTGGGCGTGGTTCATCAATTTAAACTGCGCCCGACTTCTAGCAACCGCCATGCCTTGAGACTAAATTGAGGCATCATCACGTTGTTGTTCCCGCCTCCACAGTTCCGCTACCGCTCCTTGATTCAACATACATGTATGGATTTTTGGACCATGCCTGGCAGTAGTGGAATTCTCCACTTGCCTACCTGAAAGAAAGAAAGAAAGGAAATTGTGAGTAAATACGATCTACCTCAGCAAGGATAGCAACGCCAAAAACAACAGCAGCATCACAGAAAGGTACCCAACGCAAGGAAACACTACCATACTGTTTAAATGGTAGCAGTCACTTTTGCTTTTGTTGACACTAACCTGGCGCAACTTTCTGTAGGCAGCAACCTCTTACTTTTTGGCCCTAACTTACCTGTAGCACTAACTTGGCACTAACTTGGCACTAACTTGACACAACTTGAGTTTCAGTGCAGTACTGATTACGCTACAGCTTACCTGTGCTCATCACAGGATACCATTGTACTACCTACACTTTACGTGTGCTCTTAAGCAGGTTATAGATTGTTCCGAACTGTTAGATCGTTTGCAGAAGTTGTGGCAACACATGTGGATAGTGGGAGGAAAGCCTATTTGTTCTGTGGCGAATAGGGTTATGCCTGTTGTTCTTATTAGCTCCCTGATCAAACCAGTGCCATTCCCCACAAAACCAACCTGAAGAGAAGAATCTTGACGTGTGAACATTAGCCACACAATGACCATTCCCGACACCACAAAGACGTATATATTCCAGTAATTACTCACAGGTAAGAGGGGTTGGGGAAACTACAGTAGAGGTGGTGATTAGAAGGGATAGGGCTAGCGCTTCAGGACATAGGTCACTTATATCCCCTCTCCTCTTCCTCTTTTAAAGGTTCACAATTACACAAGGGCATCTACAATGACGTCCACCATCCAGGCCCTCTTCCTAGACCCTTATTGAGCTTCCTCATGGACATACATAAAAGCACAGGCAGTAAGGTAGGGTAGGTCATGAGAGTGTTGGAACGAGGCAGAGACGCGGCTCCGGCAAGTCCGAGAACATATCCAGTTCTGAGAAGAAAACCCACTATCCTATGCCCGTTCGAGGAGAGTTTTATAATATTTTAAGATATACAGTCAAGCTGCTCAAAAAATTGGAACAACAAGTAAAGACATCCCAATATAAGGAGCTCTTCTTGAAAAAGAGAGGACTTAGAAATATAAGACTGAAGAAATGTATTGAACGCCATACATGCCCCAGCTTGGATCTTCTATCACATGTAGTAGGGAGAAGGTGCAAGTCACCACTCTTTAAAGCGAGAAACCCCAATCAAAGAAGTCCTGAAGAAGGTGCTACAGAATCACTTGTACTGCACCGAAACGCGTAGACGCATTTTGTAAATACAGAGAATCCAACCATGGCCTAGTAAACAATTGATGTACATGTATTGTTGTCACTGTTGTTTATATTGACAAAAGTAATACAGGCCTTTGGATCCAGAGATAAACAGTGGCAAAGACACTAAGAAGCCACAGTCATACTAGGGGTTTGTTTACTAATAGGTTCTTGTTCATTGCTTTTGCGTAGGATTTGTTGAGATGTCATATATGTGTTTTCCTTTGCTTTTAAATTTTAAATACTTGAGTTGTTAATTGTTTATGAAATACTGTGATTAATTGCTTTTACTTTTTCTTTTCAAAGAATTTTTCTTTGAACTTTTAATTGTGTTGTCTAAACGCTTTTGTTCATGTATATGGTTTTTATTAAAAATAGACTGTGAACGACTCTATTTGGTTGTGGAAATTATTATGTATTCCCTGTAGTACAGTATACTATTTTTCCCTGTTTAAGTTTGTATGTGTATCCATAATAGCATGAAAGATTAACGAGCGCACCCCAGGGATTTCCCCTTGACTAGTAAGGTAGGGTATGCAGAGTTGGGTCCATATTGTCCCTGTCAACCAAGCAGTGCTGGCTACCAGGCAAGCACCGCATTGCTGCGACTTGACATTACCTTAGGAGTTAATTATGTTTAATAAAAGGGGAGTTTAAGGCTTGGCCAAGGGTTTCAAATGCGAAGTTGAAGTGGCAGTAAGCTACAAACACAGGCCCTGCAGTGGCAGGCCTGAGACAGATTTGAAAGGCTTCTGGTGTGGGTGGCACAGTCCGGGCTGCAGGCCCATTAGTAGCATTCAATTTACAGGCTATGGGTATATGGTATACCACTTTGCAAGGCATGTACAAGTAATTAAATATACCAATTGTGTATACACCAATGTTGCCATGTTTAGGGGGAAATACATGCACTCTGAGCACTTTATTACTGCTGATCAACAACTTTTCTTCTTCTGGGCAGACTTTGGCATCGACAGGGCCGGGCTGTGCTCCGCTCTTACCCACGGGCCGGGCATTGCTCCGCCTACCCTCTCGGCCGGGCTTGGCTCCACCGAGCACCCTCACCAGACTTCGTTTCCCAGCTGCCCCATCTGCGGCAAGGACGCCGCCTCCATCATTGCGTGGCGCCAGTAGGCGCTTAAAGGACAGACTGGAACCTCGTCCCGCGGGACACGCGCGGGAGCGCGCCGGGAGAAGCCCGGGAAAAGAGCGGGCCGTCTGTGGCCGTCAGCAGCTGCAGGAGGCTGGGCTGGGCCCACTCTCTAACGTTTTTCTTTGGAGTCATCCTTCCAGCCGATAGTATTTTGTAGTAAGCCGGGGTTGTGTGTCTTTTTGCTTACAGTACACATTATTCTCGCAGCCTTTGTGTTTACTTTGTTTCTGTATAGGTCTGGTATACATGAGATTACTTTCTACGCTGTCATCTATCCTTTTCTTTGAGTAGCTTGGATGTCTACAGGTGTACCGAATTCATTATCTTCTTCTGTTGGGGTTTCCATACTTGGGCCCTTAGACAAATACTTTGCTAGGGCGACCAAAGAAATAGATAAAGAGCTTATGTTGGCGGAGAAACGTGCGGAGTGCCGTTTCTCTATCGATCTCCTTAAAAAGAAACCACTAATCTCCCCCCAGAAGGTAGTTCTCCCTTCACAACAACACAATAATAGGTCATTGGGAGCGTATGCTGAGTTATTCAGCACGGATAACATTCCACTCATTTTCCAAGATCAGACTCCGTCTCTACCTGCTATTGATATCTCTAATGACCGTACTCCAAATGGGTCACCTGTTATCTCCAACTGTTTAATAGATTTAAATTCCCCCATTGTTTTAGATCTCGTCTCTCAGCATAATATAACTGCTTCTTCACCACATTTCAATCCATCAGTTGAGGCTGTTGCTCCTATAGAGATACTACCGCTGACTACAGCCAGTGTGACTAAAGATAAAACCAAGAACCCTCTGAGAGCACATCGCTCTCCACCAAAAAAAAGAAGGAGAAAGGGAGGGGTTAAAAAAGGGGAAAATATTTCATGTACCCCCCCTCCTTTAGCGACCCAAATGATAAACCATCTGACCAATCAGAGAAGGGTATATTAATAGGGCCCCCAATAACACCAATCTTAGGTGCAGAAGCCTTGTCGACTAAAGAGACAAGGGAGACGATTGAACGTCTTTTAAAATCTCTCCTACTTCCACTTATAGAGAGAGTTAAAAGGCTGGGGGAAAAAATGGACTGTATTCTGGCTGCTTCTAACCTTTCTGAAAATCCCAAACCAGTTAAACCTAAGGAACCTTTTCCAAAAAATAGGCAGCAAATACAGAATCCATCTAGGTCAGAGAAAGAAAACCTTGTAACTAAAAACAAGCCTGCTCACTCCAACTCAACCAAACCAATGGTTGCTCATGACATACATAAAGAGAAGGTTAAATCAGGCCCCCCAAAACCTCCTCCTTCTATAAACCCCCTCCAATGAAGGCAACAACAAAAATTAATAGAGAAAAATCAAACCTTAGTAACATTGTGGATCTACCCCCAGAGTCAGCTAATTATGTTATCATCTTGACTGGAGTTCCAATCGTCCCAGTTGGAAATATTGAATATAATATAAATCTTAAAAACAAAGTTAATACTGGCTGCGAAATAATAGACCCCTCCCTCCACATTCAAACGGAGATATAATCTCAGTAAGACGATGCAAGTGGGTGGGCCCTAGACCCAAAGATATTGAGGGGGACGTTGTGATAGTAAATTTCAGGGACCACAGAGTGGTTACGTATATTAGTGATTGGTTCCCAGGGAGAAGCGAGGGGGGTGTATCATCTCGTAACCTGAGCTATTTTTATCCTGAAGCACTTTTAATGCCCCCCAATCATCTATCAATCTGTCGCAATGTTAAGCCCTCAAACTTTGTTCACCGTATCCCACATTTTCCCGTTCCCACACAGTACACCAATAATTTTCCTCCCTCCTTTCTACCCCAACGTCCCTTTAGATATTTCCCTCCCTCTAAAAATAATTACCAGCCTATAAATCCAAATGAGTATTGGAACATTCCGCTACACAATCTATTCAAACCCCTCTCAGGTCTAGACGCAAATGAATGACTCAATTTGCCATATTCTTATGTATGGGTCACTCAAGATTGTATGAGTGATTTTAACACAGTAAATCAATTTCTTTTTGTCACTCCTACATCGACGAATAGATTCCCTGAGCTAGAATATGATATGCGGGCGGGAAACTGTGTAGCTATAACTGACTTGAATGTGACCCACAATGCTACTCTTTGTCCCTTGAAATTGCAAGATATGGAGACTTCTTTTCTCCCTTTAGAGGTAAAAAATGAGTGTTCTGTGGGGGGGAAATTGTCACACAATAGTATTTCTGTTTTGTCTACCTCTATTAATTCAGACACTGGAAATTCTTCAAATTTGCCTATAAAACACATGGAAATTAACTGGGGGGGAAATGGGGGACTGAAGAATGTGTTGACATTGTATCTTTGTCTGTAAAACGCGCTCTCACGAGTCAGGAGGAAAAAGGGGTTATGCCCAATATTCTTACACCTACACCCGTTTACTCTCCATATTCTATACTTACCTGGAATGTAGCCGGTCTTGCATCAAAAATTGTCTTACAACCGTGGCTGGAGCTAGTGAACAGTTACTCTATCCTATGTTTCCAAGAAACCTGGGCATTAAGCTCAGTGCACCTATTAGGATATCAGACCTTCCACGCTCCGGCCTTGGCGAGCATCCAGGGAAGAAACAAGGGTGGATTAGGCATATATATTAGCATTGCTAGCGGATTAACTGTGTTGACACACATACCTAAAGAATTCTACCAGATAGTTGTGATTGGGTGGGGAAGTTCTCTTAATCTCATCATAGTAAATTTCTATAATAACCTAGCCCCAGAAGTTCTAAAACAAACTTTAAATGATTTAAGTCATACAATTGTCACATTAAAAGAGTCTACACCCAGGGAGTGTATGTTCGACTGGCTAGGTGACTTTAACTGTAATATTTGCCAGTATGGACCAAAAGAAATATGTGGTTTAGATTTGTCCATGGATGATACTTTGAACCTCTTTATCCATTTAAAAATAGGGGATATTTTAAATAGTTTCCTTTTTTATTTTAATTTGGATTGTGTAAATGATTTATGCTCACCGTCCGTGCCCTTCCACACCACTTTCCATGGAAGAGGTTCAAATACTGTGATTGATTTTACTTTGTTTTCTAAATCACATGCCTATTTGCTCTCATAATGGAAAACTTTGGATGGTGTTTATGGGGATCACTACACCATAGCGTTTAATATAAATAAGCGTATAGAGAGGTTACAAATCAGGGAAAATATTACTAGTTACCAACAACCTATCTCCATGGGACGTACCAATGGTTACACCCTCAAATGGGATAAGGTGGTCCCTGAAACATTTCTTGAAACTTTACTTTCTAAAAGAAGATCAGAGATTAACATCTGTCTGACTCCATCAGAAGATCCTTTAAAAATCCTGGATTCTTTTATAAAAGTACAAGAGACATTAAAACTTCTATTGTCCCATCAATTCAAATCAGGACCTAACAAAACCAGAGGTTGGTTTGATAAAAACTGTACCTCTGCATTAAAATCCCTAAAAAAGGCTTTACATGCAACTCCTAGATCCTTAGAGGCGATCAGACAGGCTAGACACCAATATCGCGGTGCAATTAAGAACAGGGAGAAAGCTCTGAAACAAGAGGCCTGTTAAGCTTTAATTTCCTCTTCAAAAAATAAAGATGCAACTGCCTTTTGGAAGGCAGTAAACGCACCCTTTGTACGAGGAAAACAACCGGAAATGTTAGATATTGCTATAAATGGGGACACTTGGGTTGTCCACTTTAAAAACCTGTATGACAGCCCAGATCCAGATTGTATTTCTCCTAAGGGCAATATTACACCATGTGACAACACCGGATCTTCCCTGAAAAACCTCCCGCAGGATATTGTTTTCTCATGCGAGGAGGTGAGTCTGGCCATTAGAGAAAGTCCGTCTGGTAAGGCACCGGGCCCGGATGGAATACCAATAGATGTTTTTAAAGCCAAATTAGATCTCTGGGCCCCCCTAATAACTCTATTGATGAATTCCGCCAATACCCACGGATTAATACAAACATGGTCAGAAGCAATAGTGGTCCCCATATTTAAAAAAGGGGACAGGCACAATCCGTCTTCCTACCGCCCAATTTCTCTTATTGACGCCTTAATGAAGGTAGCGGGACGTATTATTCTAAAACGTGTTCAAAAGTGGATTGAGGAAGCTAACATCCTCCCGATCTTCCAGTATGGTTATCGACAAGGCATGGGGACGGTTGAGCAGAGTCTAAATTTACATCTTTTAATTTCAAAATACATCGTAGCTAAAAAAGGGAACCTTTTTATCACTTTTATTGACTTGAGTTCAGCCTTCGATTGTGTTGAACACAAGCAATTGTGGGCTACGCTAAAGAGTCTTGGTCTGGATCCTGCAATTCTCAATTTTATTAGAGAACTATATAAGGATGCTGGAGCGAGGGTGCGCTTTGGTCAAAGAGGAGAGTGTTCACCAAGATTTTCTATTCGGAGGGGAGTGAGACAGGGGTGCATTTTGGCGCCCCTGCTCTTCTCCCTCTATATAAATGCGATTGGCAACCATCTCAATAGCTTTTGTTTTGATTACCCTGTATAGCAGGGGGTATGCACCTGTTACAACGCAATTTTTACTCCGCACTACCACTACAACGCAGGCATTACAACGCATACCATTACAACGCATGGCGCTGGGGGGCGCTCTAGGATAAGAGGTAAGTTTAATTTACTATCCAACACCTTCCCTAGGGTCCACGGGGACTGGAGTTAGAATAGTAAATTATACTTACCACTATCCAGCACCCCAAAGCGCTATGCGTTGTAACAGTATGCGTTGTAAATACCGCGTTGTAATGGTATGCGGAGTAAAAGTATGCGTTGTAACGTCATACATCCATAGCAGGGCCGCCCTGTTCCCATCCTTTTATATGCGGATGATGCCGCGATTTTGTCCCGGACCAGTTTGGGTCTACAACGGGCTGTCTCTAAGTTCACACTTTTTATGAGGGAAAAGGGACTTGAGGTCAACATTACAAAACCTTTTTCTATGTCCTGCCGTCAGGGAGCGAAAAAAATACCCTGTCCCATTTTTATAGAAAGCAGAAAGATAGAGACAATAGACCAATTCCCTTACCTTGGGATTTGTTTTCACAGGAAATGCACCTGGAAAAATGCTATCATAGCCAGAAGATTAGCCTTTTCCAAAGCGATTGGAGCACTGCAGAATTTTGCAATTAAAATTGGGGGTAGACCTGTTAAGGAGCTGATTGTCATTTATAAGGCTAAATGTGTTACCACGGCCACTTATGGCTCCGGGGTATGGGGGATTGATTCTCCAATCTGTATACAACAGTCTGAGAATCGTTTCCTCCGGTACCTCCTAGGGGTCTCAAAATCTACTCCTAATTATTTTATACATATAGAACTTGGTCTCCCCTATATCTATGATATTATAACTACTGAACCCATTCTGTTATGGCACAAGCTCTGGTTAACCCCAGAGACAGCCTTTAACCGCAACACCATATCTGACTGTTTACAACTTGACGGTGTAAAGCGATTTAAATGGCTATGTGTGGTAGAAAAAATGTTGAATGATATTGGTCATCCGGAGTTTTTTAAAAATCCGTCTAGCATGGAAACAATCTCAAGGAAAGGACTACGCAAAATGGTTATGGACCATCTAGAGAGTAAAAGATGGAATACTGAAAAAACAAAAAAATCAGTCCTAGCTTACCAACACATTACAACTGAACGGGGCCCACAATTGTATCTTACCAGTGATACTAATTGCTATGCTAGAATGCTTCTTTCAAGGTTCAGAATGGGTTCCTTTTTCCGTTTAATCACATTCCCAATTTGTAATGATTGGTCGAGACAAATGTTGCCTTGTCCCTGTGACGATGTAGCCCCTCAATCTAACTTGCACTGCACTTTATTTTGCAAATTTTATCATGTTCCCAGAAAAATCTTGCTCAAACCAATTCTTAAGGAGTGGGGTCTCCGATCTTGTAGAGATGCGTTTTTTAGATTACAAAGGTTGGAAACCCCGGAAGTGATTCATACTCTAGCTAAATTCTTGAAATTATTGGTAAAATTTAGAAATACGATGTAATACATAAATTGATTGTACATATTTTATAAACTTTTATACTGTATAGGGTTTTGAAAACCAAATACGTTTTTAAATTCCATTGTATTTATACGTATGAATGTGTCCTATATTTCCCCTATTTTACTTAAATTGACATGGCACTGGCTTCTTTTGACTTATATCTGTATTTGTGTTGTGTTTTGTATCTATTTCTTTTTAACAAATGTATGCTTTTATGAAATCAAAGTTTATATCGAAATAAAGCTTATTTTTATTTTGACTACAGGAAGCCATCCCTTCCAGTACAAAAACTATGGTTTAATGCTTTTCTCACTTCCTAGATGTGCTGTACAATGCAGCACACATGCCAAGTGGGAAAACGACAAGAAAAATGAAAACATTTCTGCTTGTTATGCCTGCCTCTTGGAAGCACAGGATTTTGGCTCAAATGCCTGTCTACAGTTTTTTTTAGATAGGGGTTTACATCAACACTTATGGGTAGTTGCATGGAAATACCTATACTCCACCCATGTAACGACTCCTTGAAGTAAAGCAAAGCAGTGCACTGCAGAAGTTTGCATTACTTTGGGTTGCAAATTGCAATTTGCATTGGATTGTAAATCCCACCTGAGCACTTTCTGTTAAGTTTGCATTAGAAAAGTAATGCTAACTCAACGCAAAGCATTTGTAAACCAGGCCTAAGCTTGATTGCCTAGCAAAGACTGAGGCTTTCATGTGCAGTTTAAATAGTGGATTATACAAAATGGCTGCTGAAACGTTGAAGATCTTGTGTGACAATCATTCTCACATGTGATCTTCAAAGTGGGAGCCATACAAAACTTTAAGAAGGAATGAGTGTGTGAGCCAATGTCTCCCTCCCACATACCACAAGATTTTGCAGCTCATGCACAACAATCAATCCGGCTTTAGATCATGGTGCAGCACTGCACAAGTTATAGATGATACCCTCTGCTCCACAGACAAAGATGATCCCTGTCTCCTGATATCACTAGACATCTCAGCTGCCTTTGACACTGTCTATAATCCCACCATCATCCACACCTTAAAGTCTTGAATGGGATTCATGAGAAACGTCCTTCACTGGTTCACCTCGAACATACCCAGCAAACACTAGTTTGTTCCCATTGGCAACTCCAAGAAGATCCCAACCACCTATGAAGTTCCAAAGGGTTCCAACTTGTCAACTATCTTCTTCAACACCTGCATGGCACCCTTAGGGCTCTATCCCAGATAACAAATTGCAATTCACCAATAGGCCAATGACACACAATATATTTGAGAGTCTCCTCTGCTCCAGATATCCAATGCTTCAGACAGAGCTTGCACTTTGTGAGGAAAGCAATTTATTATATGGTGTGGTTATGTAGCCTCAATATGTAATGAACTCACAGATCCATCTTGGGTGCAGTCAAGCTTATTGGCAAAACCATAGCTTACCTCTGGGTAGCTGTGGCTTCGAGTAGTTGTGCTTTGTTAAAGGAACAAGTATAATGCAAGTAGAAGTAACAAAACAGTTGAATAAGAAAGAAACACAACACAAAGAAAATCCAACACCAATATATGAACATAGCTCTTATTTTTATGAATTGTAGACACCAAAACAAACAGAATCCACTGGAAAGTTCTGGAGATATAAATTAAGCAAATAAGAAATCACTGCTTTTCATTCAAATCCCAAACAAGCTTTGGCAACTGCTGCACATATAGGGAAACTTTTTTTAAACTTTTGTAAAGTTGAGGACGACTACTCTGGCTCGGTAGGGGTGACCAACTTGGGTAGCGAGCGAGTCACAGGTACCAATGAAGCTTGACAGGACCGTCATCTTGCATTCTAAGTAGTCTCCATTCTAGTTCCAGGTTCTATGGGCGTACCACCATAAACTTCAATGGAGTTGTCCTGATGCAAGGGATACAAGATGCTGAAGGATGCTGCTCCATAGATGGGGTCTCCTTGGGGCCACTCTTTGGTACATGAACACGGTGGGACAACTTTGGCCACAGGGGTCAATGTCCCTTGAAGTCCAGACAAAAAAACTGTTGCTGCTAATCAGCAGGTCTCTAGTTTTGGCAAAAACAGCGGTTCCCTTTAACTGAGGCTAGTATCCATCTTGGGTAACCACACTACACTGTGATGTTTTTCCCGGGGCCAGCAAACTCAGCTGCAACTTTTGAACATCGGGATTCGGTCGCCCAGAAGCTTTGTAGGTTATCAACATTCAGGCAATCTTGACTACCAATTCACCAAGGAAGGCTTCTTCAGCTGTTGTGGCCCTGTAGCTGTAACAGGAAGCGAACCATCTGACTCTTGGTGTCAACTCCCCTGTCTGCGGTTTGGGGATGACTTTTTCTTGAGTAGGTACAACAGGCACAGTCCCCTCTTTGCTAGCCCAAGGATCATCAGGTGCAATCCAGTCTTTGGTGTGGCCTCTCTTTGCCAGGTCCAGGGAACAGCCGGGCAATCCTTCTTTGGTCCTCTCTCAGGTGCAGGCATAATATGATGCCTGTGTGCTAATTTTATATGCACATCTTACCCTTCAGGGATTCGATGACTAATAGCCAATGAGCTACCACATCCCCTCCCACCTGAGAATGACTTCCTGCAAAGTGTGGCATCTGGATATCTCAGAATGCAATATTCTGCCCAATCCCAAAATGGTAGAACCCTTCTCTTGCTGTGTGGAGCTTGTTAGCCCATCATTGGAGGGAGGCTACATAACTGCCACATGCCCACAGTAAAACTGGTTTGGCAACTGTTTCCCTTCTCTGTCTCTGACACCAGCCTGTCTACCAGAATAAAAGAGCAGCCTCTTTCGTGTGTGTTCACCATTTTCCCTTCAAAGACGGCTTCCTCGTTTAAGCTCACCTTTTAGGCTCACATCCTGTTTTACCTTCCCACCAGGGAAAGGTAACACCTCTTCCAACAGCAGGTGCTTTGTGTTTCTTCCCAAAAGTCATTCACACCTCCCCGCCAAGGAGGGGCCAGCAACCGGAAATGGTCACTGAAAAAACTTGGACCGCAGAATACCAACTTTCCAAAGGTGCCACTTACTTTAAAGTTACATTAAATTAAACTTGGACATCAAGTTGAGCTTAATGTAATGATTCTTTAGATACCTTGAAGAGCAAACTTTAGCAGTCCTACTCAGAAGTTAGCACAGCTGAGTTGTCAGCGTGCAAACCTGTACTCGCTAATGTTTCACTTGCCTTTCTACAGAAAAAGTAACAATTTGGGGGTTTACTGTTAGGATATGTAAAAAACACATGTCACACTTTTTAATATATAGCACCCTACCTTAGGGCTTAATAGGCCTGTCTAATGGGTGACTTAAATATATTAAAAAGGAAGATCTGGACTTTGTGTGGACTTTGTGATCACTTTAAATAGCACAGTAGAGTTAGCAGTTAGAAAACTGCCTTGTCAGCCAGCAATGACTGGCTGGGAGTCTTGCTTTAGTTTGTCAGACTTGTGGTGGCACAACCAGTAATCCACGAGAGTACCCTTGGTAACATATACCAGTGACGAATAAGTATAGTAATGTAAGCCCATTGTAAGTGGGCCAAATAGACTTATGACTTTTAGGTGTTAGACCACTGGCACTGAGGTCTGGTTAACAAGCCTCAGTGCAACGCAACGCAAGAGTAGCAGGGTTTAAACCGAAGTTCTGAAGTCACTTTGTTGGAGGAGTGGCTTCA